>NC_090934.1:180684960-181897204 GCF_040938575.1 Ambystoma mexicanum
TAGTAAGGCAGTCACTGTAGACAGGGTGACACACTCTGGCTCAGGTCCTTAGTACCATTTACCATTCCATAACGTGGATCGAGGCCCGCCTGGACTTCCATGTTAAAGGCTCTCGTTCAGACCTCCACATAATGTTTCAACACCAGTTCACGTAGGTTTCCCTTCTGTCGGACTCAGACCGCTTCAACACAAAGTTCAACAAACTCAGCCGGGTTCAGACCACTTTCGGTTGTCGAAATGTGCGTGGCTTTCTTTGCGGACCTCCGCAGGACCACTTCAACTTATAGTTCAAGATTCAACTTCCGCCCTCTGCTTCTCTAGGAGGTAATTCTGCTTACTTTGCTTTTGCACTTCTTTCGCTTTATCGTTACAAACAATGCACCTTTCACTAAGACTCTTGAGGGGGTTACTTCCTTTTGCCAGATCACTCCATTACTAGGTGTTGCGGGTTCCACAGCTGTCTTTTTACTTCAAAGTTCTTTCACAGGTCTGCCTTTCTTCGTGTCTCATCCACACGCATGCAGCCTTCACTTGCAATATAATGTTACCACTTCAGATTTTCTTTAACACACACCGGTCTCACAGGTCGCTCGCCAGCTCACCGGCTATGTGCATTTCTTTCTTGGTTTTACGATTTCCAATTCATGAGTCAAGGTTAGTACCACAGGCTTGGCCTCGCCTCCCCATCTCTGCCGTTCACCCGGGAGGGTCACTGGCATCCTTCAAACAGTGCAGTCTTCACTTAGGGATCTGACCTCCTCCACGTGGCTTTCGCGGCCCGTCACAGCCAACAACCTCCAGTAGGGAACTGTTGGGGTTGTTGACCCGCTGTTCTCGGCCCTTTGTCCGTCGCTCTGCTCCAGTAGGTTTGTCTTCGCTCTGGAAGTCCTGCTTGTACTCGTGTTCCACCTTGCTCAGAGTGTCTCTTTAGGTGTTGGCTTTTATCCGTGTGAGAGCTAATTGGTATCAGGTGTATGCTATGCACTTGAAGTCAAGTGCCTGACTTCGCCTGACCCAATTAAGATGTACAGTGTGGTGTGTGAGAGTTAGTCTGGTTTTTCTCAGTCACACTCTTCCTCTGCTCTGTGTTTGTGTAAAAAAGGAGGGGGGGAAGAGTTGGGACCTCATAGAAACCTGCAAAATAGGATGGGGGTAGATGAACAAAAAAGGGGGGAATACCGCATCTCACCAACTGCTGCCTCACCGCCATTTCCCAAAGACCCCTCACCCAGGTGATCCTCCCGCACTGATCCACCCCCAGGAACTGGATCCAAAAGCGATGGCTATGTCCTGGCCACCTGGATGACAAGTCCCTGAGGACTAGCGGGTGAGAGACCCTTCGGTTAATCACACAGTGAACTTATAATACCATGTCACACCTTCATTTATGAATACAAAATAAAGCTCTTGTTCTTGTCACAAAAGGGTGCACCGAACCTTTTACCCCTGGAGGGTTATTTTTGTGGTCTGGTTGTCGAGCGGGTACCGCTGCATCATCCACAAGGCTGTCTGGGCCCAGGGACTACACTATCTTAAATTTTATCTCACTACTCTCCCTCTAGACCACTAGATTGCTCTGGCACCAACTCTCTGTATATAAAGCATTTTTCTAAACAGAGGGCAGGGGGACGTTCACTCTCCTCAGCTGGCTCCCTTCTATGGAACAGCCTCCCCCTCCCTCTGTGCCTTGAGCAGGATTTTTATAAATTCCGGAAGCTCCTTAAGACTTTCCCCTTTACCACCTCCTCCCTTCTTCGCTCCTCTGCCAATCCCACAGTTGCTGTGATTGGCGTTCTGGGCCCTTATGAATCCTCTGGGTCCTGACCTCCCTCTGGACTGGAGGTTCTCACTTACACCTCGCACAGCTCCAGTCCGTGTGGCACTCAACTCTCCCATCACTCCATCTGTGGCTCACCCTTGAGCCCAGACTCCCCAGCACTTACCGACTCTGCCCTCTTGCTTGCTGCATTTGCGTGTTCTGAATACTCACAAGGTATAGTAGGTTCGTCCTCTCTTGCTTTTCCCCCATTGCTCTTAAAATATTGTGTTTTTAATGTATTTCCTTACTCCTTCTTGCTCCCTGCCCTGTGGGCGCTTTGAAACAGTATTTTCTTATTTATTGTATAAGCACCTAACACGCAAACAAATACATACATATAGTTCTCTAGTAATGTAGGCCAGCTATCACAATCGGATTTCCCTTTGGTCACAGACTCTTACATGTATTGTGTCAGAAGCTTAGAAGAATTGACGGAATGACATACTCTCCCACTCAATATTCCAATTTGAATTTTAAACACATGAGGGGACTCATCAAGCCTACCATGCATTTATAACTGAGATTATATGTACCTAATATGATTTGGTAACTTTCTTATATCAGTCTCTTTCTGATTATTTACAGCACTCGTTAAAGAGAACACCCCTGATGAAGAAAATTGTTTCTCGAAACATGTTGAGTTCTGATATTTTGTGTTTTGTTTTTTGGGCTATTATTAAAAGATTGATGACAAGAGTAACTGTCAAAAAGAATGTTCTCCTTATTGAATGACTAATTACTGATTATGAATGACATGTACACTTCCATAGAATCACATATGCCGGCTTGATTAATAATGGTTTGGCTTTGTTAGGTCCTAGATAGTGTGTATGGGAAGGGAGTTCCCACATCTTGGGAACAACTTCGTGTAGGTTGACCTGTATTAGCCGTTCAGGCAGAATCCCCAAATCCTGGAAGGACAGTGATCTAGTTCCTGTATATCTCCAGGTAACTATTGCTTATTAGTGATGTAGGATAGTCTTTCCAAGATTTGTGCTAGGGTGCTGATTGAGGAGTTGAGGGCATGGAGTGATGACAAGTGCATTATCCCATATAACCAAACTAGATATGGAAAAGTGGAAAAGGAACTAGCACTTTACATAATTTAGCAATGCTGGTATCTTTTGAGTATTTGTGTTCTTCCTGTGTATGCTGCGCTCAACTATAGCGCAGCATTTGACACCATCTAGGACATTTGTGGGGGGAAATGGTGGATATGCCAAACCAAGTACACTGACCATATATCGGGCAAACATTTTACCATTAATATTGTATGGAGCAGAGGTTTGGGGCTGGAAGTATTGAAACGCCAATTTATTTTAAGGAAACATTTAGAAAAATTTGTTCAGGCTGACCAAGTCTCTTCCAACCAACTATATTCATCTTGAATGTAACATATCAAGTGCTGGGACTATGCTAGAAAGAAGAATGTTGTTATTGTATCGGAATATGTTGGTTCCTTACATTAAAGGATAGCCCATGTATTCCCAACTATCACTAGGAGGGCTAGTTGCATTGGTAAATTACAAACTGCAATGGCAGGATGGGAGATGACCTTAGGTCAGCATGTCTCACAAGTATCCTTGGTGACGTATAAGCACATAGTGAAAACTTGTCTAAAGGGGTTCAATAAAACAGGCCACAATAGAATTGGATACTAAAGCCAATAGTGGTGGATTCTTAGATTACCTACTGCATAGGAGATATTTCCCATTGTCAATACAGCTATATTGTTAGGTCTGTTGGGTCCGCAGCCCAGTCGTCACCAGGCTCAGAGATGCTGGATTGTGGTGCAGGATAGTTCCTCCTTCCCTTGAAAGCAGGTCTGGGAGAGGAGGCAGTCAGAATTCTGGAGCCACCGAAAGGTGAAGGCAGTCTGGGTACCAGATCTGCCTGGGCCACGCCAGTGCAATGAGGATCATCTTGCAAGGGCATAGTTTGAGTGGGTTTATCCCACATAGCAGCAACAGTATTGGCGGGAATGCCTATAGCAATCTGACTTCCCATGGGATTGAGAATGCGTTCCCCAGACTCCTTGCTTGAGGGAACCTGCCGGCAAACCTCTGGCACTTGGTGCTTATCGCTGCACCGAACAGGTCGATCTGAGACTGGTCCCCATTTGCTGAAGATCCGAGACATCCAAGATTGCTGGAGCTCCCATTCGTGGCAGAACCACAGCTCCCTGAGGGAGTCTGCAATGGTGTTTTGAATGCCTGCCAAGTGGAATGGGACTAGAAACATCCATTGAGCAATGGCCCAGCACCACAGGTTCTGTGCCTAAAAGGAGAGGACGGGAGATTTTGTTCCGCCCTGCTGCTTGATGTTGACCACCTTCCCAAAAAGCTTCGGCTTGAAAGACTCGAGAACCCAAAAAACTGGCCACAGTTCCAGGACATTAATATGCAAAGTTGTTCTCCTCTAGGCACCATAGTCGGCAGATTAGGTGGGCCGTGTGGGTGCCCCAGCCCTCCAGAGAGGTGTCAGTAGTAACCGTTTCCTGATGCGCCAGAGTCCTTAAGGGATTTGAAGGGGAATGGAACACAACCTCAGGGCTTTCCTGAACATTTGAGGACGACCATGTGGTTCCATGAGACTGAGATCTGCTTCCACTAGGTGTCCAGGAACTCTTAAAGGTCTAATGTGCAACCTGCAATGAGGAACCAGATGGATGCAGGAAAATATAATCCCTAACAGGGATTCGATGGACTGGAATGCTGTCAATCCGATGGAGGATAGTCTTTGGACCTTCACTAGGATAGCACATATCCTTTCTTCTGAAGGGGCCACCAGTCATGAGACTGTTGAGTCAGGCCCCCCAGGAACAGGGCATTTTGGGACAGCACCATGTAGGATTTGGGATTATTTATGGTGAAACCCCAGAGAGGTTAGAGTCCGGACCGTCACTACTGTATGTTGCGCTGCCTGGGCGTGAGAACAAGACCGGACCAGCCATTCATCCAGGTAGGGGTAGACATACACGCCCTTGCGATAAAGGAATACTGCCACTGGGGCTAGGTATTTGGCGAACACCCTCAGGGCTAATTTGAGGCTGAAGGCTAACACATTGAATTGGTAATGTTTTGGGTGAATAGGGAGGTGGAAATATGCATTCTCCAGATCTAGCATCGCCAGGAAATCTCCCTCTTCCAGTTGAGACCATACTGAATTCCTGGGACCAAAGGAATAGGTTGAGCTGACGCAAGTCCAGGATGAGCCTCCACTTCTTATGAACCAGAATGTCTCAGGCGTATACTGCGGAGCCCTAGAGGCGCAGAGGGACAGGTTCTATTGTCCACTTTAGCAGCACAGCCTGAACCTCCTTGATAAGTTGGGCTCTGTGCTAGTCTTGTCTCATGGGAGGAATGCAGGGGCACTTGTCTTGTTACTCCAGAGACTGTCCCTGCTCGATGATGTCAAGCACCCATTTGTCAGTGAAGATGTTGCTCCACATGTTGACAAACTGAGATAGCAGACCTCCCACTGGGGTGATGAAGTGGGGGCTTGGGAATTGGCCCTGGTCAGGGTTCCTCTGGCGTCTGCATCGTGGTGGTTTGTGGATGATGCTGGGTACCTCGCATATAGGCCTGCAAACCATCTCTATACACTACCTGTTCAGTGAAGCAAGAGGGCTGGCAGTAAGAAGGGTGGGCAGAGCACCTTGGACGTTCGTGAAACCTTTCCTTCCTGGGAGCGGGAGGTCTGCCTTCATTGCACGGTGCCCAGAGAGTATGTCATCTGTGTCCGTCTTGATGGATTCGTCCTCTGCCTTGCCAAAAAACATATCCCTGTCAAAAGGCATGTTCACCACCTTGGTGTGGACATTCTGCCTGAAGTTCATTGCCCTGAGCCAACCTTGACAGCGTAGCGCAACCCCGATACCCATCTGCTGGAAACCGGAATCGCAATGTCAGGGGCGGCCATGATGGCATGGTCAGATGCCACCTTCCCCCTCCTGACCCCCACCATGACCTCTGCTTTTTTGTCCGCTGACAGGAAATCGAGAATGGGTCCCAACTTTTACCAGAGTTCAGTTGTAGCGCAAGGATGACTAGGACGTTGGCGGCCTGGACTGTAAACGCTGCAGTGGTAGTTCTGCACTTTCGAGCTGCATCCAGCTTCTTTTCCTTCATATCAGGAAGAATGAGAAAGAGGATGATGGATTAGACGACCTCATCCTTGCAGCAGCCGAGAATACCGAGTCCGGCACTTGATGGCCTCTAAGGCATTTAGGAGCCATATCCGGGACCCTATATTTGTTCTCCAGCCTCTCCATTTCAGTTGGTGCAGAAATGGGTTTTTGCATCACCACCTCCCTTCCTCCCAGACGTCATCCAGAAGCAGGACTGAGACCACAGTCTTTCTGGAGGATTCACAAAGCTTGAAAAGGACTCCCTACTTTTCCTCTGGGACAAGGTTGAAAAGCCTGGGAAATCATTGCCTGGAAAGATCCCACTTCATTCAGGGGAGTGTCCCTAGATGCTAGCTCTATATCTGGTAGCTCACCATCTGCAAGGCCGTACTCGTCAATTCATCCATACCCTGGGTCCCATCTCTATCCTGGTTGGTGTCCGTATTAGTGTCTGTTCATGTCCGGTCCAACTCCTCTACAATAAAGTGACGTGGAACAGGAGGTGGCACCAGGCTGGGTTGAGATTTTCTTTGTGGACTGGCTACAGGATCAGGGATGGGAAATACAGGTGGACCAGGGGCCACTGGTGGAAGGCCCAGCTGAATATCTGTGACCAGAGTGTGGAGAGTTGACGAGATGTCCAAAGAAACATCTCTTTAAGGTATATCTCTCGGAGCTTGAGGTGTCAAGATTGGTGCATAAGGCCAGGGGCTCGTAGGGCGAGTAGGATAAAGCGATTGCCGGGGCCACGGTGGGAGCAGGCCAACACCACCCTCCACAGGTGTGGACGGACGTCTTCAAAAACGTCTTCCTCCTCTGACAGTGCAGACAGGAGCTGGAAACACAACCCAGGGAGGCCTCCCAGGGAATACAGGAGGCAGCTGAGGGGCCCTTGTGGGCTTTGGCATAAGAGATCTGATGGTGCATGCCTCCCTCTGATGGATCCTCTTGGGGAGGTGCCTAGCACAGGTGGACCTGGAGAAGGTAATGCAAACACAACAGACCCAGCTAGGACTGACAGAGGCCTTGGAGGCAATGTTAACCTCGAGTTAGCCGTTGTTACAGTAGAGCTGGGGACTGCACTCATATAGAAACCTGTAGATGTGCCAAAAATTAGTACCGCCGGCCAGGTGGATGATGTGGACTATGTCGGCAACTGAGTCTTTGTCGATGATAGTGACGATTTAGACAGTGGTCTTGGGGTCGTCAACAAGGACGTCTTTGGGGTTGTCGGCAATGATGCTGCAGACGACGAACGATGCTAAGGAAAAGGAGTGGACGATCTAGAGTCCCTCGCAAGACTGGGTTCCCTTTGTGGCCTCTGCCGATTCAGTCTCCTCATACACTGCAGCCAGGGCGCTCTTCGACAAAGTCGTTGGATTGTGTGATGACTGCCCTTATAGGTACCCTACACTTGGAAACATTGTCAAAGGATCAACCTCTTGTCAGATGGAGTATGCTCCTTGGGCCTGCTACCTTTGGCAATCACAGAGTCAGCGGCCTTACCTTTGTCCAGCCATGATACCAGCATATGATGGCGATCTTTCCTCATCTTAGTGCAGAAAGACTGGCAGATGGGACATCCGTCCACATCGTGGTCTGGGTGCAGGCGGTAAATACACTTTTGGTGGTGGTCTTCAATGAAGACCTTCTGACTGCATCTGGAGCAGGCCTTAATGAAGCTCTTGTTATCGTCCTCCAACATGGCACATGTGCTAGGCCAAAACTCATCTCGTGGCCTCACACGACCTAGCAATCCGACAGAAGGTGGGATCGAGACCAGCAATGGATCCCCGCAGCCGACAAGTCACAACGATGACGGATTGAAGAAAAATTCATAGAAAAACTATAAAAAAGTTGGCTAATACTCGGTTTAGTAGTGAAACTCAAGAAATCCTTACATGAAAACGTGTGGTAAAAATCTGAAGATGGCCCCCAGGGGTGGAACTGAGGAGGACTAGTGTCATTATTTGGGGCAGTATGACCCAAAGTGACAGCAATAGGCTATAAAAGCGACAATCCAGTTTTTTGCTTAAAGTTAAACTGCTTTATTTTATGGAGATTCCCAGCTTGACAGGGAATATTCATAGCATGTGAATCCATGTAAGACCCCTTACTGAAGAAATGTCCTTTTGACTTTTTCCAGTTGCCATAATTGTCGTCGCCCTCTTTCGTTTTATTGCCCCAACCTGGGGTTCATTTGCATTTAGAGTTACAGCTCTACAGTTGGTGTGAGCTCCAAAGAGTTACTGGTCCTCATTACGAGTCTGGCGTTAACCGAGGCGGTAAAACCGCCTGATTAACGCCGGACTCGTATTACCATTCTGCCTCCGTGATTTCCGGAATTACCGGGGCATTACAACCCCGGTTTTCCGGGAATCACGGAGGCGGAATGGTGTAAATCCCCATTCCCATCGAGTCCTATGGGACTCGATGGAAATGGGGATCATGGAAACACCGGCAGCATCTCGTAATGCTGCCGGTGTTTCCTCGTCCGCCTGCATGCGGGAGGTGCGGGAACATCACCTCCCGCCTGCAGGGGTCGGACTCAGGCGGTCCGGAAACAACGGTGGCGGCGGGTTTACCGCCACCGTTATTTCCGGACCACCTGGGTCGTAATGAGGCCCACTGTCTATGAAGACTGATCGTGCCCTCAGCTAAGATATCAGCCCAAACAAAGCTTCAATCTGGCAACCCACAGTACCTCCAATTATCCACTGCTTCGGTGGCAGCCACCGCAGCAACAAGGGAGCATACTAATACAATCCCGTTGCATGCACCCCATACCACCAATGTTCAGATGCACACCAGTGTTTGCCTTGTCATGCCAGGGAACCCCACTCGCAGCGAGGGGGTTGTGCCCCGATCAGTGCCTGCTGCCCATGCCTGAGGCATTCCCTGAGTTCCAGGCATCAGATCTGCTCTGTCTCCAGGGGACCCGATCACTGGGCCTACAGAAATTCCTCCGTCCTCGCTGCCACTTCCTCTGTCATCCACTGCACAAGAGGCTATCACAGTGAGCGAGTTACTGCTGTGGTGATCCTCTTCATGTAGTCAGTCCATGGCCCCAGGGTGCACAGAGAAACTACCACACTAAACGCCTGCAATTGGGTGTAAAATCTGCATAAACCAGGAGGTTCACAGAGTTGCAGCTGTTCTGTTTGGGCTCCATAGCGCTCCAGCACTTAAATAAAAATGCATGGAAAAGAAGTATGAGTCTTGTTTTCACAATAGTCTTAATGTCTCAACTTCCGGAAGTCCCCTAATGCTCCAGCTTCCACTGATGTGAATGAAAGGGCTCAAATTTATGTTCGCAGATTGAGCATGACAATACTCCCAAGAAAAATCACAGGGAGTAGCAGTGCCACCTGCACTGCTCAGGTAATGTGTTCAGAACAGTGGAATTGATCAGCAACTGACAACAAAATAGTCAGCTATGTTTTCTTATTTGAACAGTGGTTATATCATAGTACTGCTTATTTCAATTAAAGAGCTTTCTTGATACAACAAATGTTTAAATTATGAGAAACAAAATATTATTAAAATATATATTTATTTGCTGAAGAATACCCCAGGTCTGGAATGACCACTATGTTTTTACTACCTAAAGAAATCCTTTTTATTCCCAACATACCAAAATTGGGAGTAAGATACTCTTGCCTCATTCTTATCTGGAGCCCACAGTAACTCCAATGAGTATTTATAAAGGTTTCAATGGGTCTCATCTTGTACCATGTAGTAGCATTGTTACAATGGGGATCACCAGCCAATACCAATAGCATCCAGTTTCAATGCTCTAATCCAAACATTTCAAACGGTAAAACCACATTTTTACTATGTTCAAAAAATGCATTTACGCTAATTCAATAACTAATCAAATCAATAGTAAACTCATTTTTTATTCTTGTGATAGTTTTCAAAGTTAAACCTTCACAAATGATCACATATTATAAAACAATGAAATACAAAATACAATTCATAAAACCAGAAAAAAGGAAAAAAAGAAAGAACAATCCAACAGACGGAAAAAAGAAAAAATGTCCATCATCATAAACCAAAGTCCCTAGTTTTTGACATCGACACAATTTCATTGATAATTCTTATCACAGCAATTGTCAGGGAGTTTGGAGAACCTTCAAGCAGCTGCAACCAAAAATTCTCAGTTAATAGAAACCCTGGATTATGTATTCATTTATCCAAACAAAGTATTATTTGAAGGGTACCTTCCCAGTCCCTTAAAATATAGTGCAAAACTGAAAGATTTTTGGCTTAAGGGATTTCTGAACTAATGTCTCTAATTTCACAATAATTTTTGAGTATATTTAAGTGAAATCTTGATTGATCAGAACAAAAAGGAAGTATGCTCTGTTTTCTTATGTGAACACTGCTTATATTATAGAAATGCTTATTTCAAATATATGAATTTCTAGATACAATTAAAGTTTACATTATAGATTTTTAAAATAGGGAATAAAATACTGTTGCCTCATTCCTATCTGGAGTTATGTATTACCTATACCGCTGACTTGGATTTCATTCGAGCACACTAACTACAATGAGAATTTATAAAGGTTCCACAGGTGTCTGGTCTTGCACCATTTAGTAAACTGTTGCAATGAGGGATCGTCCTCTCATACTAATAGGGTCCAATTTTAATGATTTAATCCAAACATTTCACTGTAACAGTAATACCACATTTTTACTATGTTTAAAAAATGTATTTATGTTAATTCAATACCTAACTAATAAGAGTAATAGCAAAGCAGTTTTATTGTTGAAATCATAAAATCTTTACAATGCAATAAGTCCACACTAAAAAGACTGCCATGTTAAACACACATTGACAATTCATACACAACAGGAAAAACTGCATTTGAACTCTTAATATATTGACTTAATATAAATACAAGATATTACAAAACATTCCCTTTTTCACATTGACGAGAAGGTAACTGCTTGAAATTCAGGTAAGAAAAGCATTATGTTGCTGTTAGAATGCTGCAAAAAGATGTCCAAGTTTATTTTTTTTATTCCATTATACATTTTACCTGGGATGAAAAAGGAATGAAAAGTATTTCTAAATATGAAATTTGAAAGGTCTGTATTTAAATTCAAGAGAAATTGGTAGAACAAAACAATTAATTATACTTCTGAACAAAATACGGCCATTAATATAAATGTAATAAGTTTGTATTTAAGTACCCGACTTTGCTTTTAATATTTTGTTTTTAGTCCATTCTAAAAAAGTTTGTAACCCAACATCATATCAACATTGGAGTTAAACACAATTTGACATCATTCCTACACCTTTTGTATAGATAAAATACCTCTGATAATTGAACAATTACATTCAGATTACAGGACATGATCAAAGTACACTTAAGATAATTTGCCTATGCATTTTATGGGTAAACTTTTATTCCAGCATCACAAATCAATAGCACTCACACATTACAAATAAAGCAAAAACAAAGTGCAACACCAATTCTAAAAAATACTGCACCCTTTAAGAATCCAGCATTCTACTGCATCAGCACTCATTAGGGAGGTCCAAGGAATTTTCCTTGTTCATATGCATCCCTTTCTCTATAATGGGACAAAAACGCACACACAAATACAGCAAGAATGAGGCAAGAGCAAGGCTTGTAAGGCTTTCATCCAGATGAACCTGGGAGCACAGACAGAAGATTTGGTTCATATGACAACAAGCCCAGCTGCCCAAGTACTCTCAAAGCAGACCACTGCCAACTAAAAAATTAATATACAGTATTTTATATTTTCATAGCCAAATTCCCCTTGTCTCTAATACCTGCGGCACTACAACCTGTGAGTGTCTGAAGATAGTTACCTTTGTTTATTTACCCAAATACATCCTTCACAATAGGCTTCCTGGATGAGGGAGTCTCTGCCCCTTATTTCCACATGACGCTCAAGGCAGGAATTAATTCTGCAATGAATTAGGCAACTTCCACCAAAAGGGTTCCAATTGTGTAGCTTTGAAAGTCCCAAACAGCCTGCCACAATGTTCTCCTTGAGTTTAATTTTGAACAGCAACATTCCTGAGAGAAATTGCTTAGCATGGCATACTTCTATTTGGAGCAGGCCAACCTCTGCATGGATTGCGTTACACGCAGATGGGTTGGGGGGATATTTGTATTTACTCCAAGAGCGAAATAGCATTATTTTTTTATTCTCGAAATAGTTTCCATTCCCTGACCCAGCAATGTTACTTTAACATTGGTATATTAGCACAGGAACCTTCAAAAAAGGTTGCTTAGAAAAAGATTTCCCCCACCCCCAAAAAAGCATGGGGAACTGTAAGAATGAACATAATGATAATCAAACTAAGGTTTCCCATATGTGCAAACCTCTATTGATATCCCATAACCCAGTTTAGAAATTGTAGCAAAGAATTCCAAGGTACATTTTGAAGATTAAGGGCCTCATTCCGAGTTTGTAGGTAGCCATGGTGCTATTTGTGCCATGGCTGCCTCCAAAACCGGGTCCGGCACCGGTCTGGTTGAATGGGGACTTACCGGGTCATTCCGACCGTGGAGGACTCGGTAAGTCCCCATTCACCCCACCATTCCCCATTCCCATTGAGCACCCATAGGTCTCAATGGGAATGGGGAAGGCGCTAATAACGGGCCAGCGAATAGCAGGCCCGTTATTAGCGCCCTGGTCCCTGGTAATACCACACATCCTTTAAGGTTCCCGCTAAGGGACCTCGGAATTGGGCGGTAAGGGATACCGGGCACCGCCCAACTCAGAATGACCCCCATAAGTCTTTGTATTTAATCTTCTCAAATCTTCCACAAAAGCCATGATCTTGACATAACCCACAAAACAATTGCTTTGCAATTGTGAGAGCATTAGCCATTCAGGAGCCAATGGAGCCATGAATGAAGCAATGGTTAGGTGATAAGTCAGAGGTGATGGGAAATACGGCAGATGCGGCGGCATTCTGCTCATCAGGCGACTTTGGCCCGGGAGCAGAGGATATATTATTACCTAGTGATATGTGGTGTCTTTCTATGTTGCTTGTATTTGTGGTTTGTACTACATGTACACTTATTTTGTGCCAATTCCCGCTAAAGTTGGTAAATAATTGGAATAGGCATCTTTCAGGCACCGTGGAATGCAAAAATGTTTACGTACCAAGGTTCTTTACCGTCTCATTTAACGTTAAAATATTTTTCAAAGGGAAAGCCCCTCAGCTTAATCTAAAACATTTTCATTGGAAATCAAAAAATTGTTGCCATAGATTATTTTTGCCTACAGCCTTCTCAAATTCTCACCCGGTTTTGTAAACTAGCAACATTTAATCAAGGTGACTGCATATTTTTCACCTTCGGTGATGATTTGTTTTGTATTGATTTATTATTTATTTTTTTAAACAGACCTGCAGAAAGTTTTCCCCTCAAATAAAATGTTTGCCTTTTTAATGCCCTGCCTATGGATGGTACGTCACCTGTAGCGAGCCGAGCCAAACCATTTGCTATGTAATGTAGCAGCATATCAAATCATTTGATCTATTTTTACATAATATACTCTTCAGTAGCAGAGGTAGCTTTTGGTGTCAGGGGAGGCGGATAATAGGGTGCTAGCTGGGGGCGCACAGGGCACCAGGGTGGAGCCAGGGGGGCCAGACACCACCCATCCCGATCCCATCTCTGGCTCCACTACTATTGCTCTAAGCAGCAGCAAAGAAGCGGGACCACCATAACTTCATTTAAATCTCACAAGACCTGAAGCTGCCCTTACACCCTTTACCAGTTTTTTAAAAATGGTTTTAATTCATTGTGGACATAAATGTAATCACAACACAAACAAACCATCACTTTCTTAATACATCCACCATTTTCCAAACAGACAGCGAAGAAAAAACTATTTGCTTTTCACAGATGAACATTTTTAAAAAGGTCACGTGTAAATCCCAATGTACATAATGAAAAGAAGAGCACACAATCGATAATCTCAGTATGAAGGGGATAACATTTAAGTTGAAGCCTGTTCATAAGGGTGGCAGCATGGGCTCACTCATGGGCCTGTGTCGGAACCTAAATCAATGTCACCAGCTGTAATAGAAGTCACAAAATTGTGTCACATAAACACACGAAGAGTCAGTTAGGAATATTCCCGGGGCTGCTCACAAGAAGCAGAGAACTAAAATGAGGAGGAAGGGGCCGGGACAAGCATTGCACCCTTGTGTAGAACCTGGTAAGCCTGCAGATTTGAAGAAAACTCCACCAGCCATCAGTTATTGCCAGGTGAAGATCGTAAGGTCTGCTATTGGTGCAGAAATAGTCCTTCCTCAAACATCTGGTGCTTTCTAAGTGGCAAAGCAGAGTTTGGACAAGAGATAGAAGCCAGGAGGATCCGAGAAGTCCTGCAGGCAGAAACCATAGTCCTCTAGTGGCTCGCCTTCAAACACAAATTGGGAGACTAGTGAATCGGTCACACTGTCAGACAGAGCTTTGCACTGTGGTTTGGGATAGACTCATTTGAACTAGGTGTCAAGAAGACAACACTTCTCTCTATACAAATCAATTATTCTCAGCACTATGGTGCGGTTAAGGCCCTGCAGCAGAAGCTGGGGAGTCTTGCAAGTAGTGGCTGGGACCCAATTGGAGAGGATCTGTGGCAATGAGGTTTGTGTCTGCCATTTTGTGAAGCGAGGATAGTGCACATGCAGCCCTACAGATAAGTGGCGTCTCAGCCACTTTTACTCCCTAAAATTAGGCAAATATTCAGCTAAAATAAAAGCAGAGTAAAACACTCCCAACAAAAAAATATAAACAGTCACATAGAAGCCTACCCGCCCCTCTCCCCCACTTTCACCCACACAGCACCATTGATGTTTGAACCAGTAGTACATGTAGTGCCACTGAAAAAAAAACTCTTATTATTGCCTAATATGAAGAGCTAAAAATGTAGCTTTTAATGTGCATGAATAACAGTGCAAAGAAATATTTATTACAAAATATTTCTGTTTAACAGTTAAAATATTTGTACTCGCTTTTTAAATACTCCCTTTAAGGGTTGTACTTCCTTTTTTACTCCCTAAAAATAATTTGACCCCCAACAAAAAAAAAATAGGAAGTAAGATACTCCCACTTTAAAATCTTATCTGGAGCACTGTGTACATGCATAGCCATCATGGGGCTAGATTTCTTATACTACCTCCAAGGAAACAAGTGACCAATAAAGAGGGAGCTATGCCTAAGGATCTGTCTAAGGACGTGGAGCACAGTGACAACACCAGAGTAAACTATGTGTTCACTTTACAATTTATTTTTATTTTCTCAAAAACAGCAGGAGGAGCTGCCCTAACACACATGCAAACTCCACGGCTTTACATTTTTGGCTACTGCTTTTCATGACGGCCTACCACCTAGGATGTATGTTTTACATCCTGCTACAGTGTCTTATGTCCTTGTTGGCAGTGTTATCTGCAGCTTGGTATAGTTTTCCAATTAATCGGTTCCTCAACACTATGACAACACAGGGATGTTGGTAAATTCCTAATATTATGTTCATGGGGGAGGAAGCCTCTGCTATGGGGAGGGGTTGGCTGAGTCAGAGATACTACATGTCTCCCCTTATTGGAGGGACGTCTGGCCCCCAGTGCTGCTGGGTGGGTAGCTGCTCAGTGCATGGACGACACCATGGAAGTGGTGCTTAGTAGGCCGGCTCGTGTGTTTGGGAAAGTATATTTTTAGGCCGGAGTACCTGCCATCCTCTTTGGGTCCACCAATGATTCTGGGGACCAGATCACTAATTTGAAAGTCCATGTTAGTCCTCTAAATTAACTGGGAAAGCTCAGAACAGCTAGCCCTACTGTGTCCAATCCAACCCCAGGCTTGCAGACGCTGCTGCTGCCTGGCCTGCTGGTTAAGAACTGCTCAATACCACTAGTTGTCAGCTGCAAAGTACACTTTGATTCTGTGAAATGCCTCACCCTCCCACCAGATTGCAACCTAAGCCCGCTAATGTAAGGAGCCTAGCCCCCCAACCCCAATACAAACAATTGCTCACATGGTTCACTACAGCATTCCACTGAAGAGTCCACAAGCCTCAGGGATGAGGCAGGATTTTCCTAGGATGTACTTAGCTCTGCCTTTTCAGTTTGTGTTACTTATTGATCTTTCCCTCAGCAACCAACACCCTCCAAGGAGCTATGCAATATCCACATTGGAAATCGAGGGTATCCCTAGATATCCCCACCAAATATATCGCCGTACATATGGTCGTTTGTCTCGCCATAAGTGATATTTTTGGGGGGGATAATTTGTGGCAGCGGGGGATGCGGTGGTGTCCCCCGCAGGGTCCATGGCTCAATAACGGCGCAAAAATATGGCGATATTTTTGCGGGGTTATTAACACATGGAACCAATTTGAGGTACTCCCTTGCGTTTGACATCCACAAATGCAGAAGGAGCATTAGAACCTCCCACACAATCCTTGACCCAAGAGACTTGAGTTACTCGTTACCAAACCGGGACAGTAAAGTATTTCAGTGCAATGATCTAGTAATGCACTCAGATTTGTTGGGATTTGAAGTAGTCCGGCACTTTCCCTTTTCATCACATCCCCAATCACACGTCAATTGGACAAACAGATGGTGGTAAATAGCTGAGCACAAGCAAGGGCTATGCAGTCTTGACCACACACTGGCCTTCAGTGTTAAAGCATAAACTATTAACATTTGAAAAAATAGTGATGCGACAAAATGACCAGATCATCACTCAATATACATTCTAAAGGGGGAACTTCTCCAAGCCAGAATTGGAAGCACTGAACAAACGTAAAAACAAAAAAGTGCTAACCAAACCTGTAGTCAAGAATAGGGGGATCATAATACTTCGTGCAATAAAAGATAAGGGCATCAATAAAATACTCAAATTGGTTAATGCAGCCAATGATGGCCAGATCACGAGAACGAATGTCCTTTGTTACGAGAACCCAGAACCCTCAAATTCTATTCTTGAAAGTCAACATGAGTCAACTTAATTCTGCATGCAGACCTATTGCTTCCTGATGCAGGACAATTTTGGAACCCTTTAGTCTTACTTTTACCATTTCTTAAAGTCGACAGGATACATCACCAATGTATATTTTCAAGACACTTGGATGAAAAGTACATAGCCTTTGGCCATTGTCGAAATGTTTCTTATTTGAAATCAAATTGTATACTAATATCCCAGAACTGGAAGCAACAGCTGTCATGCACCAATTCCCCCACAAACCTCAACTCTATGGCACACAGGCTTACTGTCGTGCATCATCTTTTCTTCATTTACTTTGCAAAGCAGTATGCGATTAAACATTAAATTACAGCATCCATAAACCTCTCCCTCCCTCATGTGGTATAGTCTTTCCAATCCAGATGCCTGCAGTCCTACAACAGCCCTAGCATATCAAAGTTCTTCTCTTCTCCATTCGACATCGGATAAGTGCACTCTTTGCTCCTTACCTGGGTGGTTGTTCTTCTATACTGGTTGGAGGGTCGTGTGGCTAATTTATCAGGCTCTGTAGGTTAGGTATAGTCATCAGGCTCTAGGCAGAGTGTGCCCTGTTATTGTTGTAGCGTAGAGCACGTTTTGTCATCTTTCTGTTTGGCTTCACGCATGGTGGGAACAGAAATATCCATACCAAGAAAAATGAGATGTCTCTTTAAAAAGACGTCTGCATAAATGGGACGAGTAGCTTTTGTGAGGAGAGTATGGTACGCTGGGGAAGCCCCCTGAAGTGATTAAGCCTAGGAGAGGCAGAGCAAATCGAAGTCCTGGAGCCAATGACGTTTTGAAAAAGCAAGTGAGACACCAGAGAGTCGACAAGTCCCGCAATGGGAGAACCATTGTCCGAACGAGAAGCTAAAACCAGTGCAAGGTGGCGGCATAACCACGGCTGCCTATGGTGGGCAAGACACCGAGGCCACAGGAGAAGAGAGTATGTACAGCTCCCTGCTGCCCACGTACGTAGACAGCACCCTATATCAGAGGATCTGAAAACGCTATGCCGGCAAAGACGGACACAGAAGAGCAACCGAGATGCCGAATACCAGAGTTTCACTCTGAGCCCATTGAGGGTCCCCTGCATCGGAAAAGGTACCAGGGAGAGGCGGGAGGCCACCGGGGCACGTATTGGGTAGAGACCTCTCAAAGTCACAAGTATGAAAGTCGAACATTAAATGAGCCGAATTGGAGACATCTGAAACCCATGTAGAACATGATGAAGAATGCTATTTGGGAAAGAGGTAAAAAAGTGGAAGAAAATCCACTAGGACGATGGAGAGTGCCCAAAGCAAATGAGTGTAACAATCATTGTGAAATCAGACTGTCAAGGGAACAGATTCATAAAAGAGAATGCAATACCAAGAACCCAGGAGACTCATGTTCTTGAGGGTTAACATTCCCTAGCTTTTGTATGACCTTATCCAAATTATAAGAGATACACACGTAAAGACCAGAGTGTGAGAAAGTATTTCAAGGACAACTGTTGTAAAGCTGGTATTAAAGAGAATACAAAGCCCACATATATATGGGAAGAGTTACATGAGCTCATGAAGACTGTCAGGGAAGATAACTTAAAGAAACCTATATTCTAAGAGAAATGTGTGTATCAATAGCCACAGTAGATGAGATACAGACTCACAGAGGGAAGAAAGCAAGAACCGAAACTACCAGAAGAGACATTCTGTTGGCCTATTTGGAGTTATTCATGTTGGTCAACTAGAGTAAGGTTTGGGACCGAGGATTAATTATACTTTGAATCCTAGACGAAAGACAAGTACCTTTAATTTAGAGAGGCAGCGTGATCCCTTTAGTAATAGGGAGAGATATGTCTTTTTCCTTATATTTTCATTAAAGAAAGGTAACATGTCCTCAATGTGCCTGACTCAGTCTTCCGACCCACCACATAACCCATTAGTGATCACCATCGGTCTGGGAATTTCTCAGCATCTCATATATTACTCATTAGATACTTTGAGTATGGAAGTAAACAAATGGGAACTCTGAACATTGAAAAACTGCAGCAAGAATGGGGTAGTGTATTGCATCGAGTGCCTGTGACTCCAAGATACGTTGGGCAAACAATTTGCCACATTTAAAAATGAACATAGATTGAGAATCAGATCGCACAATTTGAATTCACCATTGGGTCTTCATTTTATGGAAAAAGAACATACTGAACAGGATCGCAAGTGGTAGATCATAGAAAAGATAGAGTCTGATCAAACTTCAGCAAGTATTAATAAACTGCTCTACTGGAAACAATTTTGGATCTAGTCCTTGGAACCCACACTAAAGGGCAGAATTAATTCATAAGCTCGTCAACCATGCTTGCATAATTTAGTATACTGGTTTGTTTACCCTGGTATTTATTTTCTGGGAGGTCCACTCATTTATGTTCAGTATGGCATCACAGTGTTATGGGCACAACTGTTGAATAAATATGCACAAGATCCTTAGATTTGCCTAGTATGGCAGAATAGCACTAGAGCATAAGGTAGACACCGTCCACATGAGGTTGCCAATTTTACACAGCCTTTATACATTTTTTCTGTTTGGTTTGACAATATTGTGATGTACACAGCTGTTTCATTATTTGGTACAACGTCCTTTCATCGCGGGATGTTTTTTCGCTGGTTTTTTTACCGCGATTTTTAATTTCTTTTTTATTTATTCCAAAATAATTTAAAAAAATTTGATGGGTTTTTTCGTAAAAAATAAAAATAAAAAAATAAAAATCGCTGTAAGAAAATCCCTGCGAAAAAATATCCCGCGATGAAATTACATGGAACCCATTATTTAACGCTGCACGAGAACTTCACATTTGTCTGGTCCAATGGCATAGCAACAGAGCATGATGCCTTTCAGACAGTCGTTCATTAATATATTCTGCATGTGGCCAGTAGATTTTGTATATCAAACTAATTCGACAATGTAATATATTTAATTTACTTTGCTGAGCCACTTATAAATGGCTGTAGCGTTGCTTAATAAATGTTTGGAGACTTGCGTGTTGCCATTTCGCCTATAACTAGGATATTTATGATGTTTCAACAAGCCAGAGTCTATGTGCGACTTGTTACAAGTGCAGGATTGACAAATGTTATACCGAATGCAGAACTGACCGAAAAGATATGTTTATTTGAATTTATATACTTTGGCACACATTGGGCCTCATTACGAGTAGCGCGGTAAAACCGTGGTCATTACCGGCATGGCGGAACGAGCGGGTCCGTGCTCGTATGATGCTGCTAATAGCGGGTGATTACAAGTGCGTGAGCGTACGCGATCCCCCATACCGGTAATGGCCATACCGGCATGCCGCAAAAGGCCCTCCAACCCCCAGGTAGCGGCATCACGGGACCCGCCGATACCGGCACCGCCTAGGAGGAACCCCTAAATACCGACCCGGTAATACCAACATGCTAATACAGGGCTCGTAAAACCGGACCCGGAAATAACGTCATCGTGTCGGAACGGGAAATTGGCCGGCGGCCATCTTTAAAAACACAATCCATTGCAATCCTCCAAAACCACCAGTCTATTCGTGTTGTGCTGTGTTGAAAAACCCTGAGGATGTCCAAGGCCACCCGGAAGATGACCCCCCGGCAGCGGAAACAGCGTTTCTCCGACGCAGAGCTAAATATGCTGGTGGACACTCTCGCTGCACATGCAGACATAATGAAAGCTAATGACATGAAGCGTGATGCCCAGATGAGGAAAAAGGAAATCTGGCAGGAGGTTGCCCGGAAGGTGTCGGCCGTGGGGACCACCCCACGTACTGTGCGTGACTGCCGCAAGAGGTGGGACGACCTCCGTTTGAGGGTGAGAAACATCCTGTCAAGCAACAGCTGGGCGGCCATGGCGACAGGCGGGGGTCCCCACTCACCTGCAAAGCTGATGCACTGGGAGGAGACTGCTAGCACATTCATCGATCCTGAGTCGATTGAGGGATTTGGAGAGATGGAGATGGGTGCTCTGCATCATCCAATCTCACGTTTTTCCTATCCATCAAAAATTTTGGAAATTGGTGTTTAAGCACGTCGGTACTTAACTTGACCATCATTCTCCATCCTCTACCTCAGCTGTTTTCGTCTTGTGCACTCCATGGAAATGGGTATTCGTAACTTCTTGATTTACCAGCTGCCTTTAACACCGTTGATCATTCTTTACTTCCAACTACTCTTTAATTTCTGGGTTGGTTTCAGCTCTGTACATGGTCCCCTTTGTTTTCCTCCACTTCCCCTCTTGCTTCTATTGTTAAGTCGTTTCTCTACTATTTCTGCTGGTCTACTGGCCATCAATTCTTGGATGCGTTCCAATTTCCTCCATTTAAATGCTGAAATAGTGCAGCGACATGTTGAGTACCATAGGACAGTTTTAAAAAAAAAATGAATTGCTAATAGGTTTTGACTCGTATGATGAATGTGGCTGAAATATTGCAGAATAAAGTGATTGCATGCCACCCCCCCCTCAAAACATTGGACATTTTAGGAAAGATCATTCTAAAATAAAGAAGTTATTAAGAAAACAAAGAAACGCAGGTTCGGCATAGTCAAAAAATGTCAATTTTTGCTCGAAGCACAGCAAAAACCACTGGACGGTATTGGACCAGGTACGAAACAACTTTGGCATGAAGTGTTGACTAGATCCTTGGAATCTGGGGTTATGGCGTTCAGTATTTATTTTAAATATTTGATGCAAAAGGGGGTGCCCCCTTATCCCAAATTTATAGAGATACTTCCCATGGTGCTATGCAGGATAGAGGCCCCAGAAATGAGCACCTTGAAATGTATTTAGTAATACCCCATAGAGATCACATACCACCATAACCGCCTTTCCCTTCTCCATTATGCCCTGACATATCACACGGACCGAGATTCCCTCGCCCTAATCCTGAAGAAGGCCACCCCACCAACAAGCTTCAATCAAATGCTATTGTTGGCCGAAACACTACAGTGTCAATATATGACAACGTCTTGTCCCACTATCTTGTCTCACATGTTGTGCGTTATGTTTTTGAGACCCAGGGACCAACATTTGTCCTGGGTGACACCCATTCATCTACTTTTCACTGAAAATGTATGATTTGTAAAGAGATTGTGTATATTTGTGAGGAAATTCCCTCGATACTTGAGAGGTACTCAGCAGTACCCCCACATTGTGAAAGCAAATACTTTCTGTTCCTTGCAAAGTGGTCCTGAGTGAAAATGTTGGTTTTCCCGAAAACAAAAAAGACAGATTTAGAAAGACCACTCTGAAAGCGCTCTAAACCAAACTATCAAGCCTGCCACAGCACATGAGGCTGAAAGACTGAAGTGATGGGCCTGAGACTTAAGCATGTCTGTGTGTGTGTGTGATAAGTGTTTAGTGCATGGGAGGGGGGCTGGAGGGTGAGTGTGTGTATGTCTGAGGGAAGAGGGTTTGGGAAGGAATATATATGGCGGGGAGGGACGGGAAAGCAATTGAAGGTTCCAGAGAGGTGTGGGGAGGGTTGAAGCCCCCCTGCTTTAAAAGGTGAGGGTGGGCTGGGCATCGGATTCCAGTGGGATTTGTTAAGGGGGTAAACACCCCACCTCCACCCCCACCCTGAAAAAGTGATATTTGCAAATATAAAAGGCAGCACCAAAGCTGTCTTTTTCACGCATTGTTTAATATTTGAAAATATCACATAGAATCTTTGAAGTCTACCAGTAAGAACGTCACTCAAGTGTTGGGACGTTCATAATTTTGATAAGAACTTTGAACATCCTATATGATGACCTCTAGATTAGGAGAATCTTACTGTAATCACACTCGCCACATGCCAGACTTTCAAGAAGTTTTGGAAAAGAAATGCAATTTAACAGCGAATTTATTGATGAGGAAACATTGTTACAACAGCATAAATGTTAATACTAAGTACTAATCTAGCTCTTTTGGAGGCTACTTAATTTTCGCTCTAGTACAATCTAATAGACATGAAATTGCCCTAATAAACCACGCAAGTGAAGATACAGGGAAGAAATTGTATCTAAACTTTTCAAGTAAAAGACCTTTAGTGGAGAGTTATGCCATTTTGGGATGGGGAATTCTCTAGAACAGATACAGAACTAATAATGAAGAGCTCTAAAAACTCTAGCTGCAAAGTTGGACAGATAGTTCAATTTGACTTTGAAAGCAAATTCCACAGTGTGGGCAGAAATGCTGGTTCTATAGGATATTTTCGGTTTTTTATAGGTCGCCTAAAAAAAAAGACTGATTTTTTCGTCTGATAAAAAAAATCAAAAAAAAAAATGTCGACCCCTCCCCATCAATCCCAACACCCCTCTCCCTCTGGTGGGATTAACCCAAATTGTGGGGGTCTGAACCCCTGAACCCCAGACCCCCCCCCTCAGCCCCTGCCACCGCCCGCCCCACCCAAGACGCCTCCCATCTCCAATCCAACACAAACTCTTAAGACACACAAGCACACACAGAAACTGACCTCTCCCTCAGCACTGCTTCCGCGTCCTGGAGTGTCTGTCGGCCCAACGTGCATTCGTGTGTGGCAGGGGCGTGACAGTTCGTTTTCGAAAGACCGCTCCATGTGGTCACGGAGAAGTCATTCTACATCTATCTTTCTTGTAGTCGTTTTTTTTCTTCACGAAATGCCCTACTCCCTTTTTACAGTTATCATAAGCAGGGATCAAATCCCTATGTCATGACACACTTACTACGTAATCCCAATATAAAAGAAGGGAGAACAGCTAAATTTGAAGAACTACTGGCCAATTGCCCTGTTGGATGTCCCTTGTAAAATCTTAGCCTCCCTATTTTAAAAAAGATCTTGAAAAATTGGCAATTGTGTCAGGGTGAATATAGACAGCAAAAAGGCTTTTGGTGACTGTTAGGAAACTCTTTCATTTGGCCTAATGTCCTTTGTCTATGCAAGAGCAACAAGGAAAGGGAATTTAACCACACATTTAGCATGTTGGTTATTAGCCTGGCCTTTGATTCAGTAAGAAGACCTCTCTTGTGACAAAAATTGAAACACTGGGGAATAAGATGTGATATTATGATATGATAGGTTATTTATAACGCACTTAATACCCAGTGGTTTCTAAGCACGGACCCAAGGATTGAACCTGTGTTGCTCTGTGTCGTCTTGCTTCCAAGGCAAGCACCTTGCCACTGAGCTATCCTCCCAAGACAATGATCATGATGCTAGACGACTGTGGTTCGTTGTCGACGGCGTTCTTGTTTATTGGTGCTCTCACAGCTCCTGCTGCCAATCCACTATAAAAGAGGCTCCCAGACCTGCAACACTAACACAGCCCCTGGCTACGGGTTGTGCAAGTCTTCTGGCCAGTTTGACAGTGTCCTGGCTCCTCGTCTGGTCCCACCATGGCCGTCTCCTGTGAAGTACCGTCCCCTGCTGGTCTCTGCCACACAGGTCTCCTTCTTGCTCTCTGTTCTGCTCCACTGGCCTCTTTTTATACACCTGCAGCCCCTAGACAGGCTCCAGGTATGCATCTCTAATGAGACCTGTCTGGCCATAATTAAAGAGACATGCCTGACCCTCATGGCTCCTTGAAGATATCTTACTCATCCCAGTACTAGAGTGGTGAAAGGGGTTAGTGTTCATTGTTCTTAGTTGCTTCTTCTTCGTCCCAGTACTGTCAAGTGTCATATGTGGGGAAACGAGGGGAATAGCTTTACAATAACTGATAAAGGTTTGGGAGGGGTTTGGTTGATTCTCAACAGGATAAGGGGAATACCAGGTCTCTCCTAAGCGTAGCCCAGTCCCAATAACCATCAACCCTGGTGATCCATCCTCGCTCTTCCACCCACAGGGTCAGAATCCAAGAGCAATGGCCTTTCCCTGGTCACCTGAGAAGAGGATCCAGGGGATCTAGGAGTACCCTCTGGTTTCTCACACAACGCAACGATAATCAACACCAACAATCTCCTCCAAACCTACCAACCCGGATTCAGACCTAGATGCAGCATGGAGACAGCCACCATAGAGGTGGGTGGCGATGCCCTCAACATCCTTGACGACAGCCACCCCTGCTTCCTGGTTCTACTCAACCTCTCAACCGCTTTCGACACAGTGGACCACTAGGCACTAATGGACACCCGACATCGGCGCATGGGGATCAGCAACCGTGTCCTATACTGGTTGAAGACCTACCTCACCAACTGCAGGCCTTTTGTTAAAATGGAATCTAGATCACCAATGTTACCAGTCACCTGTGGAGTCCTGCAGGGTCCATCCTCTCCCCAGTGATCTTCAGTCTATACATGGAGCCGCTGTACATGAGCCCTCATGGACACAAACAACATTCACCAATACGCCAATGACACAAAGATATACCTCAAAATTGACTCCATCAAGGACATCCATAGGCTCAAAACCTGCCTCTCGCTGATCCAGTCTTGGATGTCCAGTGCATACTTGAAGCTCATCTCCTCCAAGATCAAATTCCTGCTCCTCACTAAAACCACTGAACACCCAGAAATACAGACCTGGCCATCAACCATGAACTCTGAGGGCTTCACACCCTAGCTCACCTCCTGCGTCAAGTCCCTCGGGTTCCACATCGACAAACACCTCTCCTTCAAGACACACATCTAAGAAAACTCAGACCGCTTGGTATCAGGTCGCCCTCCTGTGAAATATCAAGCCCTTCTTCCCTCTGGACAACTTTAGATCCATCGTTCAAGAACTGGTCCTATCCCACCTGGATGGGGGCAGTGCACTCCTCGTAGGCCTCCCATCATCCTCCCTTGAACACATGAGAAGATTCCTACACACGGCTGAACGTCTCATCAAGGGTCTTCGCAGATACAACCACATCACCTCGGACCTCATCGACCTTCACTAGCTCGCGCTGCATGCATTAATCACCTTCAAGTCTTGCTGCATCATCTATAAGGCAAATTGAAATGATACACTATCACACTGCGCAAATTGAATATAAATTGAATCAAAACACACAGCGGGCACTCGTTTCGACCTTCAAGGCTTTTTTCCAGGCTGAATATGCCATTGTCAGACAATGACCAGTATAATTAAAAAATTAATACATATTTCTAATATGTACATTCATTTGTAAGAATTGCCCAAACCCAAATATAATTCCATTGCAAATAGGCCCATTAACATCCATACATATATATTACTTTAATGTGATATAGATTGAAAATAAATTCAAACTTTACCCGTAATACAAGTTACATACAGTAATGTTAAATCATACAAAAAAAACAAAAAAAACAAATCATCAGCAAATGTAATATAGAGAGAAGAAAACGGATAATAATACAGATTTACTTAAAATATTTACAAAGTAATAAGAATCAAGAAAAATCATGTTAAAATATGTATGAGTTATTGTCTTTGCCCACACATCTGTACAATCTTAGCAGCACAAAGTAATAAATAAACATCTTTACAAGAGACAACTTGTGTCAGAATCAGATATAGATACAATTAATAAAGGACCTCTTCCTAGCCAGAGTGACATGACTGTTCTTAACACCACCGTACTGAGATAATTCAAATCAGGGAGCCCAAACCTATTTCAATCTGTTTCCAGACATTATACAATGCAATGAACAAGTGCATATTGCAGGTGTTAGTGCAATAACGCCAAAACGAAGTTTCGCATATGGTTAGAGGATCATGCACAAAATCACCAAGATAGTATAAGATTGCATGGTTTAATGTCTGCCATTACGTTAAAAGATGTTTGGCTGTCTCTAAACATTCTGGGGATTTACATAGGCAACAAACTCGCTCTTTGACAGGGATCTTTTCCCTGGCTCCTACATTATACAAAGTGGGCAGTTGTTCCAATCGGAGCAAGATGATAAAACATCTGATCCTTTTGGTGGGACAGAGATACAGATACGCTTGAGGTTTCATAAAGTTGTATAATCTGTATTTTACAAAATGATAGGTCTTTAGACTGCTCAAATGTGAGAAATTCTCAAGCCAATCCCACAGGTCCACCTTTTTTCCCGAGTGCTTTTAGAACTTTCTTGGTGGCAATTGCCCCTCTGTGCGTCCAGCCTATGTCTATAAAAAATTTGGTCATGGCTTTCAGAAGGGGTGAAGTGGTATGTTTTTTAATCACTTCCTGATGGATCACAGCCAGTAAGGGACTAGAAGAGCAGCCAGTCATCTTAAGGTAAAACCCTGCCCTCCTTTTAAGTACCAATGCTTTCAGTGAGGAAAGGCCCAATTCAAGTCTGATCAGGGCCATAGGAACACCCGGGGGTAACGCCAGTATCCGGCGCCAGAATTTGCCCTCCATCACTTGCAGCCACGCCAGATCAAATGAGAGAAGAGACTCAAGGCCGTAGATAATCAGGGGGCAAACACTTGATTATATAGGTGTCGTGTCCCCCAAAGAGTAAAGCCACCCTGCTTATTAGTAAAAGATATTAATGCGATGACTTGCGTCGCTCTGGTTATACGTCCTTGTCTGCAATGGAGATAATCGCCATGAGACTCAATTTCCACTCCAAGATACCGATATGAAGGGGCGTAAAGTATGTGATTGTTATGTACCATCAGGTTCACTCGGGATGCTCTTTTTCTGGTAAATCTAATCACCTTTGTCTTATCTAGGTTAATGGTCAAGCCATTAATCTTAGCATAGTCCCATAGGGTGGCAGCGGAACGCCCAAGTCCAGCTATGGTATTATCAAATACGACCAAGTCGTCTGCATATGCTAGAACTGCACACGGTGCCTCACCAATTTTAGGAGGGCAATTGTCAACCTCAGCTAGCACTGCAGGGATATCATACACATATAGATTGTAAATAAGGGGTGCTGTAACACATCCCTGCTTAACCTGTCTATTTTGGATCACCTTTCTGGTCATGCTGCCTTCATGATTTAATGATTTAATCTAAGGCGAGCAGAGGTGTTCTGGTGCAAAAGTCTCAGATAGTATAAGAGACCTGACGGGCATCCCATTGTTTCAAGCTTAGTCCATAGCCTTGCTCTAGGGATAGAGTCAAAGGCAGCCTTGAAATCAATATAGAGGGCGTAAAGCGGGGGCTGCCCCTTGCTGAGCGCCCGTATACAAAGTATATCCATCACCAATAGATTATGAGAGGTGGAAAAATCTCTTTGAAAACCACATTGGAATCTACTGAGTATATTGGTCTTTTCTACCCATTTCTGCACCTCACTGAGCAGTAATGAGGCAAAGAGTTTACCTGTGATGGCAAGCATAGAAAGGAGCCTATAGTTGTTAGGGTCTATGCGACTGCCCTTTTTAAAGACAGGAATGAGAATAGCTGTTTGTCAGGATCGGGGAATAGTCCCCTGTGCTAAGATCTTTTTAAAGAGTAGGGAGAACAGGTCTGCCCAAAATGCAGGGTTGTTCTTAATTACTGCGTTAGCCAGCCCATTAGGGCCGGGGGCTCTAGAAGACTTATGGGCAATTATTTTGTTCAAAATGGCCTCCGCTGAAACATCAAAAGGTGGGAGGATGGGGGCCTTCTCCACAGATATACTTAAAGCCTCCGCCTCCCCTGAATTGCGAACCAATAAAAATTTTACCCATGCTTCCTCACCAATAGGGTTGGCTAATGGGCCTTTGACCTTCTCTCTATTCTCATTTAGGAGTGTCCAAATACTGCAAGAATTTCTAGAGCAGATGGTCTGTACTAGCCTTTGATATCTATGATTCCTCTCTGCTATCGTTATGCTCTTAATGCTAGCTCTATATCTTTTTTTAGCTTTTCTTACTTTCTCTCGCAGTAGAGGACTCCAGATAAGTTCAGGTTCTTAAAACCCCGAATCTCGGCTCTCAGCCCTCTCTTGGCATCCCCAATTCCCTTGTTATTAGGGAATTTAATGCCCCCAATTCTTAACATATGCCCCATTTTAGCAGTGGCATGTTGGCCCGAAAATCCTAGGATCCAATCTTCTATGTCATTTACAGTCATGAGATTGAAGTCGGAAAAACCATCTGAAGCGGCGGGTTTAAGAGCTTCAGTGGCCGATCTTATGTTCTTCTCAGACCAAACTATTCTTGATCCTGTGCAGTTGGTTTGAATGCTACCGATATTCAATGGAGAAGTGGGAGGGATAGGGAGGCAGAGTAAACAAAGAAGCAACGCATGGTCGCTCCATTTGTTAGGAGTCACACTCATATGAGCAACTCTGGACTGCATCCCGGGGCACATGAATATGTAGTCCAGAGTGCTGACTGATGTTCCATTAGACCAAGTGTGTTTCCCGGGCCGATCTCCCGGAGTACGACCATTGATCATCGTAAGGTCCCAGGAATCGAACAATTGCAGCCAGCCTAGTCCTTCACCCTCCCTCTTTCCATGGGTCATCAGACATCTTGCACTAAGATCAGGATTGGAAGATATAAGTACATCACCTGTCATATGACAATTAAAATCCCCCATAACAGCCACCGCGACATTACCTGGCCTCAACGACCAAGAGGACAGTAGATCCTGAATTACCTCTTGTAATAGTTCTCTCACCACCGCTCCTGGGGGGTTATATAGATTAAGAGAAACCTACTTAAACCACTTTCATCAAGGTAATCAACCTCTATCGCAATAAGATGGTCCTCAGCTTTACTCTGAATCTTTCGTGACATAACCGTATTAACCACCCCCGTGAGTAAACCCCCATAAGGGCGACCCTTGTTGCCTCGTTTAGCAGGTGATTGATATGTAACAAAACTATCAAGCAATAAAGGGTCCAGTGACCAAGCATCTTGAAGACAAATACAACTATGTTTAGACAATCAGTCTACAGAGCCCTCCGACCTCAGAAGATGGGCAAAGCCTTGGCAGTTCCAAGTGAGTAACGAGAAACATCATTGGTTCTGTAGCACTCGCGGGAGGGATTCCAGAAGCGACTTAAGAACTTGTATTTCAACCAGGGCGAGATTTTCCCCTGCCACAGACTTGAGCTCATTGGCTAGAGGAGCAGGTGTGGCAATGTCCTCTGGTTCAGCACAAAGATCCCTCTCCTGCAGGTCCACGTCAATATCGATGTCAACTGCTCTCAATTCTTTGCATTTTTGGATCAATTGCGCAGTGGCCAAGAAAGTACAATGTAGAGCAGAGACGTGGGGGTTAGGTCCCTTCAGGGGTTCGATGAACAAAAAATCATCAGATTTTAAAACACGAAGTTGAGGAATGTAATAAAGTCTGGCTAATAACTCAGAACGCGCCAACCAGGGATTTTTGCCACTACGGTATAGATTCTTAATGAAGCAAATGCGGTTCTCATTAATATCCTTTGCTAAACTCTTCTGGTCAGGCAGTGTAGGCTCAGATGGTTCTTTCACCGCCATTGACCCGGGAGGTTGCTCAGGATATATTAGCATACTAGATTCAAGATCTTGCTCCGAGTCTACCAGCGAGGCTTCATCTAAATCCACAACGATGGACTTCTCTTCCGGTACCAACCAGTCTGCAAGGGGACCTTTAATCGTTACCGCCCGTGCAGCTGCACTCACAAGTCTTTTCCTGGCTTATGTCGAGCGTGTTTCTGGAACAGGCCGTGGTCCAGCAGTTGGAAGTGGGGCACTCATTGTAGATTTCTTATTTTTGAGCGCCTTCTTTGCCAATCTACGTTGTTTCCGTGAAGGGGGAGCCAGAGGACTTTGTGCTAGCTCATGTTCGTCTACATACTCCGCTGGTACATCCTCAGCTTGAATGCTCCCATTGGATTCAGAATGCTCAGCAACCACCTCTGCCATAGTTTCCTGCTCTTCAGTCCCCTCAGCTATATGCAAGGCGTCAGATAGTTTAACTTCCGCTTCCTCCGAAATCCTTTAAATCTAACGCCATAGTGATGGTATTGGTATTTGCCAGAATACGCCCTGACATTTGCAGGAGGATCTTAAGCGCAAATTGGAGGCGGCAACCGATGATTGGAGCTCAACTATCTCAGTTGAGCTTGGATGCAGACCGTTATTATCCTCAGCCTCATTGTCAAGCCCATCCTCCATCGATGCCATTGCAAGATTCGGAGAGGCAGACAAACGACTGCTGCTACCCCCAGAATTATGCACACCCGGGGGAGTGCTGATGTTTTCCTTCAGGGGTGTTATGCCGCTAGATGCCATCTGGCAAATTTGTGACGACATTCCTCTCCGTATATTTAAACAAAGATCTAAGAGGGAATTATTATCTATGTCGTCAAAGTTATTAGTATTTAAAGAGATGCTACCACTTTGGCCCGGGGCTGCTGTTTCCTCAATGATGGTAGAATTTATTTCAGGGGGAGGATTCACAGGGAAAAACTCAGTGATAGCACCTTGCGCCACCGGTTTAGAGTATTTTGCGTTCTTCTTTAGTTTATCACCTTTCTTGTTGGTCTCCTTGCATCCCTTTACAGGTTGAGGCTTGATTTTCCGCAAGTTGTAGAACGAATGGGGAGCTCTTTTCCCCCGTTGCATATCTGCGGTGAGGCTCACTGTCCGTTAAACGTTAATTTATCAGGATAAAGCTACAATGGCAAATGTAATAATGGGTGCTGTGATTGGAGAGGAGAAGAGATTATTCCCATATACCACACAACAGAAAAAAGGTGGTGTCCCACCGTCTTCCGGGACCCCCAGAATGACTCTTCTCACCAGACAGCCCTGATCTTGCACACACATTGCCTACAATCTAGCAGCCTGGATGAAAGGCAGAAGCCCGCAGTCTCCGGGACGTAAACACTGATTCCAGTTCTCCACAGAATCACCCCAGGTACAATAATGTACAGGAAAGCACCGTGCTATGCTGAGATACGACCCTGGGTAGACAATCACCTTGATGGCTACGTCAGAAGAGTCCACCTCTAGCTCAAAAAGCCAGAAACATGAGCAGCGCTCTCAACTCCCCGCCAACAATGCCACGCATCCAGTGCATCACAGCCAGGGCACTCACGACCCCTCCTTCTCCCTGCTCGCCCCTTCCACCAATAGACAGAGCCCCCAGGGAAGCAGATGCCAAAAGCTGCATGACAGGCTTACCCTACTATCAGCAGTCAGAGCCGCCGCTCCACCCAATCACTCCTGCACAAGCCTACCAGCCCAACAGGGAGAATCCTCTCCTGGCGGATTCCACCGGCAGGTAGGCGGACAAGCAGAGCGGGCAGACAGGGTGCAGGGAGCCGCCGTGCAAGATGCAGGGGAAGCACCATGCAAGGTGCAGGGAGCCGCCGTGCAAGGTGCAGGGAACTGCCATTCGGTGTTCAGTGTTTGTGCCTGCGCTTCCTTGCTTCCCTTGCGCCTCTCGTCTCTCGGGTCGCTCGCGTCACTCACTCGCGGATCAGAGGAAAGAACCTCCGTACGTACGTGGTCCTGCGTGTCAAGCCGCACCTCGCTCCAGGGATTCAACCAGAGGCCGCTTCCGACACATCTGAATCAGGTGATTGGGAAATCTGGTCGGGAGTAGTCCCAGGTCCATCAATTATAGTTGGCACAGAGCAATCAACTCCAATTAGTTCTACTTTTTTGGACCAAATTAACAGGTTCAAAAGGGGGAATCGCAGGGCAAACAAAACATGTGAGGTTCCAAGACCCTGTAGTCATAAATATTGTGTAACACAGGGCGGTAATTCAGGGACAAGAGAGGTGGGAAACATAGCATGAGGAAACGACTCAACCAGATCGACAGGTCACGAGATCCTGGCAACAGAGACAGTAGAATCAGGGGAGTGTGAACAAGTCTTCTGCTACACTGTTACCCGTTTCCTGCAGTGGCCTTTGACATGTCTTTCATCTATTTCTACTAAGGATCTCACACCCGCTTTCAAAAGCTCCTTGGGAAACTGAGTGTGGACAAGTATTCTGTGTTCCCGTGGTCTCAAGGGAACAAGACAAGAAACAACAGCGCACCACAGTGACCCAAAGTCTCTCCCAGTCTTGCAGGGAATGGCAGAAGTGTTACCTAGTAAGCAACAGGCTGCAGGGCCTGCTGCTCTTAGCGAACCACTACTTGCTGATCCTTTGGATTGACAGAACTGTAACTTAATGGATTTGTCATATGAAGCAGCCTTAATTTCCAAAAGCGACCAAGCAAATAAAAATCACTACTTTTTGTCACATGGTTGAAGCAATGGATAAGGTGAGACGCTCATCTAGTTCTCCATCTAAAGCAAACACCCTTGTTACAACAAATGCTCAAGTGCTCCGTTCAAATGACACTAACTGGTTTGTTGGAGTCCTGCCCTGAGCACCAGATTTTGACCAGCGGTGGGTATGCAGTGAAGCTACCGAATCATCTTTACCGAAAATGGTAATACCACAACCATTTTACTGAATTTTATTTTCGGTATTTTTGGAAATAGATGCGTAGTGGGGTAAAGGGGTAAAACGGGTAGAGAGGAGGATGGGAAGGGATAGAAACAGGGAGGTTTGGGATCCCTCCACCCCAACACAAAAAAATTATATAATTTTTTTTCACTAACATTTTTTCTGTATTACTGTTTTTGGTAAAAGAAGATTCAGTAACATCACACGTTACCGTGAGGCAGCGATAGCTAGAGGTCCTTCATCGACCATTAATAATTCTATTGTACTGGATGAATCATTTCTAGGACTATGCAGAGACATGGGGGACTTTGCTACTACCAATGGCCAACCTCTGCATTTGGAACACTTGGCCGGTGGGACTACTACCGAATTACAGCAAGATAAGAGGGTGCACCTTTGAGGGCAATTGTATCGAAGATCATACAACTGTGGACTTTTTCACCCCAAAGAATATCCATACCAGAAGACAATCACAGATTTTGCCCAACATTGACTCTGTAGGGCCAGCATCCATATCAGTGCTGCATCGCGTCCTAAAGTCCTTATTGAGACTCTACGACAACATGAAGGATACAGTAATGGACAATGCTATGAAACATTCCTCCGTTAATTGTAAAATTCAAAAGTCTACTGATATTTACAAATGGGGGTGGGATGATCAGGTTGTCTATACGGAAAATTGTGTTAATTTGTCATTAGCGTTGGACGAGACTCGTGCACAAAGGGAAACTACTTAGCCACACACCTAACAGTCCTACAACTTTGGTGAACTCTGGTAGGAGACTAAGTGTATCTCCTGTATTATTTGATTCCCGCGACAAACCTAGAAATTTAGGAGACACATTATTTCACCTTTTCTCCAAATAACAATCATGGCAAAAACAAAGCCAAAAGAAAGGAGCTGTAAGGAAAAAAACAAAAATTATGCCTGCCATACATTTTCATCGATGTAAATCCTCTTTAGAATACTTACGTAACTTACCAACAGAAGGTGAAATCATTGATCTCAGTACATAGGACATGTTGGAACAGGGGTTGAACACAAGGTTGTGCAGGAAAAGTTGCTGGTAGTGCCCAGTACACCCTCTAAGGGCCCATGGGAGGTGGTCTTTCTAAAAAAATAAAATAAAAATACACTACCCCCATTACTAAAGATGTGGGTTCTGATTCCTGCAAAGTTTCTCTGCCAATCAGTGAAAGTGGGGTACGGCATTTACCAACTAATGTACCTTGAACAACTTACCCCAAACTAGCTTGTTTGAACATAGGCACATAAGGTAAAATCAAACAAAATCACTGCTTACTTGCATTCAACCAAAGATGTGGCTTGTGATCCCCTCACTGCCAACATAGTGGCAAATACAGCCAGAGCTGGGGGCGAGCAGGTTAACTTCTCATTGCCCGTTTTAGACCCTGAAAACGTATCTGTACAGGATCAAATTAATTTACACGGGTCTTTGCCAACTCCTTTGGGTCCATACTGTTCCAACTTTTCCAAACCATCCAATTCCAAATGGTATTCTTCCAAATATTATGGGATGGGAAAATATAATTCAGATGAATGGTTCTTTATGTATGAACCGAGGTAAATTACTTGACATTTTCCAAGGGATTCCATCACTGAGAGCCCTGCATAGTGGCGATATTGATTTTGTAGCACTACCAACACAAAAATAAATGCTTGGTTTGCCACTTTCACTCTAACAATCTCAAGTATGGTCTGGGAGCAACGACTTATATTGAGATTGTTGGGCTATGATCTATACAAGCTCAATTCTTCAGAAGAGGCTTTGGCCTTTCTGTCCATATTACCGCAGGGGCAGCAGACAGGGATGGTTGACCCAGAGATCCAAAGGGCCATAGCACACCTCTCACCCTCAAGCACCCACTAACCACCTAACTTAGCTATTAGGGTCCAGGACTGGTCATAGGTGGAAGCGGCGTTCAAAACATTCACAATCAGTCAAGGCTTGATACAACCCTAACCTTCACTACCCATTCATTGCCTCATGAAATGTGTGTGGTCAGGGTAATCTGGCTAAGTTCTTACATAATTCATATTTCTTTGAAAATCATCATTCTCATGTTGCAGGATACCATGGCCACACAGCATTTTGATATGGAAGGATTCATAACATTCTAAACCGGCCACTAGAACCGACATGGGTCGACCTAGTGGCGGTTTGGTTATAGCAATAGACAGAAATGCAAAGATTCATTCTTAAGTATCCATACTTCACAGGAAGGCCATTTGGCTGTGCGTATTTTGTCAAAATCGACTAATTTGGAAGTTTAGTCAATCTTTATTGGAATCCCAGGTCAAACATAGCCACTATATAATGTGCTTTGTTTGTGCTTTTGGAGGACTGGCTTGCCCAAGGCCACACACATTCTGTGATCATTGGGGCAGGGGGGATTTTAACTTAATGAGGCTTCTTTAGTGCCTGCCTCAGTATCAGAGGGGTTGCTTGGGATACATTTTTCTTTAGTTGGGAACGTTGCCAAGTAGGGCTATCAGAAACAAATGATCTCCAATTCCATACACGAGGCACTTCTCAATCCTGGATAGACTACATCTATTTATCCAATCAATTTGGCAAACAATGTAGTCCCTTCAGGTTGCATGACCCACGTCTGGGACACCAACCTTGTACTGCATTTTATTTTTCAGTTTGAAGTGGTTGTACAGGATTTAAATCCAGCTATAGTTTAGTAACCCTGGGCAGAGGAGGTCTAACTCTCAAGTGGAACAATAGATCATGTTATAGATTCACACATCTGTTGACCGAAGCCATCAATAATTCTTGTGTTTAACAACAAATCACTGACATCCTAAATTGTGGTTGAACAGTTTAATAATATAGTTAGTTTTACAATGTCTAAAACAAGCACTGAAAATAGGGCTGTCAACTACAAGTTGCCTGCTCACTGTTATGACCCAAGCCTCAAAAAGGATGAAACGTGCAAGACTTAAATACTTACAGGACCAGGGTCTTTACTCTAGGGATTATATCCTGGATTGTCTGGGGGTCAAATTCGCAAATTATGTGGATTACACCCAGATCATCCTGGAGCTTTCTGGATCATACGAAGTAGATCTATTAAGAGTAGGTGAGGTCTTTGGTGCCATGAAAGCGTGGATGGTGGAGAACCTCCTTGCTCTAAATGACAACACAACAGGGATTCTGATTCTTGGCACAGGTGCAAAGCTGAAAAAACGTAATGCCCAATATGAGGCCTTCTCAATTGGAAGTACCAGAATACGACTTTGTGACCAGGTGAAAACATTGGGGGTTATTTTTGACCGCCACCTACATTGTAATAAGCACGTGTCCCACTTGAGCTTCAGCTGTGCCTATATGACAGCTGCTCTGGCAGATACGCCCGTATCTATCGGAGGCAAACAAAACCTTGATTGCACCAGCCACAATTAATACAAAGCTGGATTACTGTAATGACCTGCTGGTCAACTCATCACAGGTTAACATAAAAAGGCTGATGACCATTCAGAATGGTGCAATTAGAGTTGTATGTGGACTGAAGCGTAGAGATCATGTTACCTGTTCGCCAGAGAATTCTCTTTAAAACACTTAGCCTTGTTTATAAGTGCCTGGCTGGTGATACTCCAGTCTATCTCAGTGCACAGATTAGGAGACTACAGTTTAGGCGTACTTTAAGGTCTAATAAAAAGGACTTGTTGATGCAGACAAGATTTATGCTAAAGAGATTTGGAGGCTCAAGTTTTAATGTATGGGCTCCAAGTGTTTGGTATGATCTCCCACAGAGAGCTTCCGTCAATCGCTCAGTTTAAACTCTGAATACCTATCTGTTCGATGAAGGAGGAGATTGGGAACCTAATTAACTCATCACACTGACCTAGGACTCTTGTGTGTTTGTTCTGTTATGCGAGCGCCCTGATGCCTGTGGGCGTGTTGACGCTATATACAAATTTGATAGAATTATGTGATACCTAGAAAGGCCACCCTACAAGCCATAAAAAATATGTGAAATCTCTTCAAAATTTAAATGCACATAAATGACAATCTGTTTTAAAACAACTTATGGGCTCTAATGTAGGGCAGTTCTGGGCCACTGTCCCTTAAACGACAGGTATGGTCAGAACACACATGGAAGGGCAGATAACTAACCAAACTTGGGCTGAGTTATATCAAGAGAAATATGCAATGCCCGAGGTCTTTTCTGTATTTCAAGATTTTACCACAAGAGTAGTCACCTTAGGTCCATGTCCATGGACAGAGGATGACATAGCTTGGCCTACAGCCAAAGCAAAGCCCTGATCGTCTTGCTCCTATGTGCATAAAGTGTGCCCCGAGTATATGGATTTGTTTCTAAAAATTGTTTTCGATCACATCTTTGAGACTCAAACTACCCATTACGTGGTCCAAATCCATTGCCATACCCATATTCAAAAAGGGCGATTCCAGGAAACCTGGTAATTATAGGCCTATAGCCTTACTAAAAAAATTTTTGATTCACTTTAGTTAAGAGATCTAAATTTCTCCCTTTATCAACTTGGCATCTTGACAGCTTATCAGGTTGACTTTAGACCGGAAATGGGGATTGCCCTCAATGCCATTTTGATGTCTCACTTACAACACATTGTTAAGAAAAAACAAATTGGGCCGGTTTACATGGCGTTGCTAGACATGTGCAGTGCCTTTGATCGTGTTATTAGATCTATCCTCTGGAAGAAATTACTCCTTCATAAGTTTCCCCCAAAATTGGTCCAGCAAAATTGGTCCAGCAGTACTAAACAAAAACACGTCAGTAAAGATCAGACTCACTAAAGAGGGTTCCCTGTCTAGGACAATTGAAAATTCATTTGGATTAAAACAAGGCTGCGTAGTGGCACCAATGTTATTTGACATATATGCCAGTGATATTGATCAGCTGTGGCAAGGTAGTAAGACCTTTGCAGTCAAGTTGGGATATCTAAAGTTGTATTAGAAAGCCTTTAATGATGACCTTATTTTCTTTGATAGGACAGCTAGGATAGACTGGACAGAATGTTTTCACTGCAATATCTTGGCTATAACCTTACCAACACCTGTTCTCTGGGTTTTTGGAAGGAATCGTTGAAGGACAAGCTCTGTCCCTATGTTGCCCAATTGAAACGTCTTCACTCGATTATGTAAATTTAGCACCCTACCAATACTTAGATACTACAACATGAAGATCAAACCACAGTTTTACTTTATGGTCTTAATTGGTCTACAGTAGATCTAGCTAAAAAGAGGGCTCCGGCTTACAGCCCTGCTCTACCCAGGTTGATAATTGACAAAAACAGATGAACAGAGTCAGTGAACTCCATGCATACACTTCTACTAATTTCACACGATGGACTGGATTGTTTTCCTTTTTGTCAAATATTGAATACACAACATACATTTTATTTTCATTAGGACATATTTACAGGACAGAGAAAAAAGTAACAGAAGCTCAATTACCCCTCTTTTTGTCCGCCTTGCAAAGCGATCAGGGACAAGGGTATTTTTTGATAGATATATTTCTTACCTATCTAGAAGTCGCATAAAGACATATCATTGTCCAGAGAGCAATCAGAATAAAAAACACAACATTTTAATAGGTTAAGTTATACACTTGAGAATGGTCGGTGCTTTCCACAAGACACCTCCAAACTTAGGAACGAATTAGAACACATGAAATTAAAAAGTCCGCAAAAACACACACATATTCTATTTGTGGTGTCTAGGCTTAGTAAAGTGACAGTTCCAATGTAACACTTTTACAAATCAATTATTGGATTTCTTGTTCTGTTTGGGGAAACCAAGACATTGAATGCACAGCATGAGAGTTTTAACGCTGCAAGAATAACACATTTGTTTTTGTGTCGGGATGTCTACATATGTTTCAGCACACAATTTGCATCAACACCATCCCTGGTGTTCTGCTGTTCTAGTTGTGGCCCTCTTCAGGACAGGATGCTGATTTTAATTGACATAAATTCGAAAAACCCCAGATATTCACTCTATTTTCCAATGCTGTAAAGAATGGAAATATGGAATTTGTGTTAGTGCTTTGACACAGTTTAAAAACTCTTCTGGTAAAAGTTCATGCGAGATGGATACTCTATTCTCCACATTCCCACTTGGCACTGACCTTTATATGCTTTTGTGGTCGGACTCAAGTTTTTGATTTTTGTTGCGAACACACCATAAAGTCACTTCTTATTTTCTGTGTGTCATCATGAAGTGAATTTCTTCTATATTATTTAGGCTTCAAGGCATCTATAGTTTTCTTCATTTTGGTCTTTTCGTCGGAGTACTTCAGACTTTGGACCTAAAGTAAATTTCATGTATTGGTTTTGGCAAAACATAATCACCATATTTGTTTTTCAAAGTGCAGGATTCGCTGCGTTATTTACTGACCTGATAGTTTTTTATATCCAAGTCGTGTGGTTCCGTTTTTCGCGAAATCCTGTTGCGGCTGCACGTTTGCCCTACGTGCGTTTTTTCCTTTTTCCAAAGGTTTCGTATATTTCTTTAATTGAACTGACCTGAAAGGACAGAACCAACATTATTGGGTACGGGCTCCCCATGTTGACAAGAAGTATACTAGTTTCCGCTCACTCGCGGGGTTCTGCAGTTGTTTTTTATATAGTAGAGGGGGCAGCAGACCTCAGCCATATGATTAATTTACCTTTTAGGAAGTTCACTGGATCAGTCTTCCTTGTTCGTCGTGCAGCTCCTCTTGATGTCAGCGCGGGGAGACCAACTCGTTTGAATTCGATGTCGCGGGGGAGGAGATTGTATTTCTTCCGTATTCGCGTGTCATGTGACTGCCGCGTACGGATGCCAAAAGGCTACTGCTGTCTTATTGGCAACGCGGGCGGCCATTTTAGAGCGTGTGTACCAGAGCTCTTTTTTATACTGGTTTTGTTGAAAAACAATTGTGCTTTGTTTGATTTGATGCATTAAAACAAATAGAGGCAGTGTAAATGCTTAAGTTGAAAGGTTAAAGCCACCCTCTGATATAGAGCCGTGTGTGGCCAACTCCATATATTATTAGAATCTCATTTTGGGATATCGAGATGCAGACAAACTGCTCTTTTGCCGTGTACACGGTGATGAAAAAACCCCTCTGGATATTGATGAAATTCAGCCTATGGGCTTGTTATAATTGACAGAACACTTATTAGAAAAAAATTTTTTTAGAAAGAACACTTTTTAGAAAAGGGCCTAGATAACTTGGCCTGACCAGCAGTAAAAACTTTTCACTCAAAAGAAAATACCCCACTCGACTGATGAATTTAAGCCATTTTTTACAGTGTCCAGATCAAAAATCAATTTTTGTTCACACTTGCGCAAGACCAGGTCGCGGTCTCCTCCTCTTTTTGAAGTCTGTACTGTTTGGATAATGAACCAGAATATTTCACATGGTTTATGTTTCAGAAGGATGTAGTGGGCAACTAGAGGTTTATTAGGTGTTTGGTTCCTTATGTTAGTCCGATGTTCTCCTATATGTATTTTGATGTGTCTTTTTGTTTTCCCAATATACAAAAGTTGGCATGGGCATTTGATCGCGTATACTGCCCATTGGGAACTGCAATTTGTAAAAGATTTCAAATGCCAAAGTCTTTCTTTCAAGATGACACTCTTCATATTTTTCGTGAGTGAACAGACCCAGCACATGCCGCATTTAAAGTGTCCTGTTACCGATGGCATGTCCCAAAGAGTTTTTGTGTTTCTGCTTTTTTAATTCGAGGATATGTGTGGACCAAATTGTCCTTCAAGTTTTTCAGGACATTCATCAATTCACAAAAAGTACCTATACATGATACATTGGTGTTCACTCAACAAAATTAACTTGGATGATAGTGCAAGACATATACATAACCTTCAATCAGTGACGGGATAACATAGGGACAAATGTACAGATTCAATGAGGTGCAGTTAATTACACAGCTTTATGGAGTATGTGTTGGACACAGACAAAGTTGAAACGACTGTTTCGGCCATTTCTAGCTGTATTGCATGTTTGGTGTTTTGTAGGCCATTATCAGGACGAAAAAATAGTGGTGGGAAGATCCCATTTGCGCTGTCAAAAACTTGACAGGGATATATGTGTTAAAAATTGTATGCAGGGTTCTGAGGAATATTACTGTACAGGTTATCAAAATGGCAATTAATGCGTTTCTTAATTTATAAAAGCAAGGATATCGCTGCTGATAGGAGATCAAAACAGGGTCTTACTGTGTTAAGAAGAGGGGTCACAGCGTTGTTCTATGGCATATGTACGCTAGTCCGAAAATGGTGGCTTGCAATCGTGAATTGTTGCGTACCACATGGATCTGTTAATGTAAACTGATCAACATTTGATTTATTTAGATTGTTATCATTAAGAGGGTGTGCTCTTAAACACCATGTGTGTCAGATCTTACCCTCTATATTGAACTTCTCTGGGGGCAGATCCTAATTATTTTCACCTCCGCAGAATAAGTGAGGCGCTGCCGGGTTGGTATCATCATGCCTGTTGGCAGAAATAGAGCCTGTTATTGCCCGCTTGATGTGCAAAGGGTTAATCTAAGTGCCAGAATCTGATATAGGGTCAAGGCACAGATGTTAGTATTAAAATGCTGGTTCTAGCACCAGTGACTCAGTGAAAAAGCAGGCACCCCTACCCGATCATGTTTAATTACATTTATTCTAGCACCACTGATTGAGTGGATGCGGGCACTGCTGCCCAATCGAGTGCAATTAGGACCTATCATTCTTTTATTCTAAATATGAGGCTTCTAACCTCGTTGGAATGAATCCTCAAAGAACGAGCGTGTCTCCAGCTACCTGCTTCAGAACGCTGTGTTGTCGTTACCATGGCCACCACTACGGTATCAACCAACACGTACCCTAGTTCTTGGAAGTACCGTCCGTACCACAGCTGGGGGACAAGGAGGTAAGCTAATGCTTTTTCCAAAATAGAATAAAAGTCTACCAGTGTATACGGTAAGAGAGCAGGGGATGTATAGATACCTATTAGAATCTGGAGTCTGATACAATTAATATGTATATTGCAGACTGTCCATTTGTGGACCAAAGTCAAACTGAAGGAATCCAGTTGAGCCCAGTTTCTACGTCCAGACTACTACCACTCCCAGGCGAGGTAATTTGTTTTTTGCTGCTAGGATATAAAGCATTTTAATTCCAATTTTTATCCTTTATCAACAGCGATCCTATGGTGCATGCGTATTCCGTGGTACCTTTGGAAAGATCATCTAAGATCAACCGTAAAGTCCAAGTGACCCAATATTATCCTCCTGAAGAAAGTTCCAAATGGAAATCAGGAACTGAAACATGTTGAGGGCTAGACCTAGTAATTGATTGCACTAGAGTGATATTCAGATCTTTGTTGATCGAACTTCAGCTTAATAGTCTAGTGAGACCCGATTCTGAAGTCTACTGATTGTCATATTTGTATCAGTGTTGAACTCTTGTAACCACATTAGGAAATCGTAGTGTCACAAGTACTTTGTGTTTAAAATGTTTTTAATTGTGTTTTATTAATTTCTAATAAATTGAAAGTGTTTGGAATTATAATGTTTTTATTTGGATATGCTGGTGTGTATGTATGTACCTTCTATTGATGTATACTCTGAGTCCCAATATTAGGTAGAGAATTCACTATTTTTATATAGTGACTTTTGGGTTTCCTCCTATTATATATATGCTCCACAAGCCAAACATTATACTGCACCAGTATCAGAATTAGCCATTTCTGATGTTTCAATGGAAACTCTGGCATCAACACATTTACTGTTAACTCTGGAGGACAGAGATACTGTGCATGACCTAACGGTACAGGATATATTGAGTATGCTTAATATAGAACATCACAATATTAAAATCTTTTTTCAGGTAGAAAATGCTATTGATATAAATACTTTCTGAAATATTTGTGATATCCATTCCCTTGAAGATGCTTCACATTCTAATTATCGTATTCTAAAATCTAATTCAATATCGCAAGAATCATTAGCTGTGAGGAAGCTTAGCTTAAATGATCTTTTGATTATCAAGGAAGTAGACAAAGTGGGAAACAGTGTGTTGCTTGACGGTGAGGACTATATTGAAGTGGCCCTAAATCATATAACCAAGCCAGGTTGCTATATGGAATCCCCAGCAAGGCCATTGTATTGTGTGCTTTGAGTTTGATCAATAAACGGCAGAGGAGAGGTCTTTTGTCAGATGAAGAGCAGCGCTTTTTGATAGTGAATGCCCAACCATGCCCAATTTATTTTTTTGCCTAGGCAACAAAAGAACTTTGACTGAATACCAGAAGGCAGACCTATCTTGATTGGGATGGGTTACTGAGCCATTGTCTCGCTATATCAATCAAGTACTATTGAAAGAGGATATTCTTACCCCTACACACTTACGTGATAGAATGCATGTAGTACAATTACTAGATAACCTAGAACAGGAAGAAGGTAATATACTTGTTACTTTGGACATGCATTCTCTTTATACAGCTATCAGACATGATTTAGCCATCGAAAATGTCAATTATATTTTTCGAGAGCAATCTGTTTCCTTCCATAGACATATTGAAATGGTCAAAAAGTGTCTATCTTTCACTATTAACAATGTGCTCTTGTTTAACTGACAATATTACAAACAAACAGTGGGTATGGCGATGGGAGCAAGCTTTGCACCAACATCAGCAAATCTTTTCATGCATCCGTTTGAACAAACCTACGAGCTTGTAGATGCATTTTTACCACATGTATAATTATGGCGCAGATCCATAGATGATGTGATCATGATGTGAAGAGGCACAGAGGGTGCACTATCAGAATTTGTCACGTATTTGAACACTAACTGTGTGGGAATATTTACTTACACGTCAAGTAGTTCTAAGTATTGACTTTCTGGACCTTAAGATTAGTATTGCACCAGTTACCACAGGAAGACCATTATTTCTAACATCCCTAAAGGGTAATCTATTAGAGCCAAAAGTAACTGTAGCCAGAGCTTTAATTACAAGAAGTAATGTAACACGATACGCAGGAGGTTTTTGTCTAGAGGATACTCGAGAGATACCCTCAATAAGGCAGAATAACAAGTGGCCAAACTACAATGATCCAATCATTTGACAGCAAAGCAAAATGGGGTTTCTTCAGAAAGCAACACGCTTTGGTCTATTAATAGGTATAATACCGATAGCAATCAAGTATTCAATAAGACCTGAAAGGGTGAATAGAAGCAACACCTAATATCACATACAGTAAACATCTACATTAAGGTGAATTGTGAGACCTTCCTTCACGTCAGATACACCTAAAGTCACCAAGCACTGGCTACAGAAGAGACAACCTGTAGGGTTACACAAATGTGACACTTGTTCTATGTGCCCGTACGTGTTTAATACTGACACCATCAATTTTGGAAAATTGGGGTCCTATCATATTTGTCAGTTCATAACTGCAAGACTAGGTATGAGATTTACTCCACAATGTGTCTACATTGGGATCACCATCCGAGAGCTTAAGATCAGAATCTGGGAACCTCTCAGCACGATTGGCAGTCAGGAGACAAAATATCCATTGGCCTCAGATTGGAAGAAGAGCCACCAAATGGACAATAAAGAGGATCTTCGTTTTGTGGGACTCATGCAGGTATCTACATCAAAACGAGGAGGTGAGCTTCAATTAAGACAACTGGAAGTGCAATTAATTTGCAAATAGAGGATGGTCATTGATGGCTTGAACACGGATAATGAGTTTTCAGTAAACTTATAACAATGGTGTTTTGTAAGTATCAAGTACAGTTATTATGACGTAATAGTGACCAACATGTATGTATTTCTCTGTTTCAGCTGTCTATGCTCATTATGAGCTTGATTATAATAGTCAACCCTATTAGTCAACCCTTGGGCCAATGCCAGGTGGCCTGTTTATAGGGCATTTGTGTACAGAATGCCTGTGCTTTGGCTAGAGAGGCCCCCTAGAAATCCAATAATTAATGGCCATGATAGTGGCGACAAAGTTTTGGATCACTAATGAAACAAAAACCATGAATATGTGGGACGGGTGATTTCGTTTATTATTAAGTGGTTCTAGGGAGTTCTGGTGTGAAATTGCATCTTTTAAAGTTAGCCTTAAACTCCTCCATTTTGTCCAGAAACAGACTCCATTTTGGGATCTATTTAGAGCTTGAAGAAATGTTTTACAGAAATACATATTGTTGCAAAGAATGGTTAGCTCAGTGTTTGTTCATTTTTTTCAGCCTTGGAGCTTTAACAGCCGGGTCCAAATAAGATAAGATGTAATGGATGTCTTCTCGTCTCTAGATGCCAATTGTGTGGGTCTGACAATGTATTTGCTAATGATTGATGACTCAGGCGACGTTCTGTAAACACCAGGAAAGGGTTATCCTAAATAGACTGCAGATGCATAGTAACCTTCCGTGGTGCAAACAATGATAAGGGCAGTGGGAACATATGCTCGTTCTGGGAAGAGTCCGTTATCTTATATGGTTAGAATGTGTAAGCATGTAACCGCTGACAAAGGTATGTTTTCTCAGAAAATCTATATGTAGCAGGAAGCCATAAACTGTCTGGGAAAAGACAACCTCAGCAAAGCTAATATCTATAAAAGACAAGGTTTCCTTTTTGTAAATTGCTCACTTCACTATGACTATGACTATGGTTGTGGTCTAACCTGGGTCCGCGAATAAAACCTGTTTGACTTTTTACCCAGTGTCTGATGGTCTTACCGACCGAGCGTTGGGACCACCAAGTACCGGGGATCCCTGCAAACTTGAGACACAATTTCTTGGAGCTGCTACTCGTGATCTACATCAGCCTCTTCGCCCAGTAATCATCCGGACAAGGGCCCAGAACCATAGCTGCAGCGGTGTTTCGCTCTTTTGAAAACCACCAGCCAGGGATTTCGTTTTTGGGGGATATTTGATTTTGATTGGAATCAGGTGAGTGTTTCAAACTGGTTGTACAAAATATGTTGCAAAATATTTTGCTGGGTGAGATACCGTTTGAGTAAGAAATGCCTGGTTTTAGTAAAACACGCACTAGTTTGGCAGCACTTTGTTGCAGTAGAAAACGACCCACGGGGTTAGAATATGGTCAGCCTGTCCCACCTGATGGTTCCCCTGCTTATGATATGTATGTTGAATATGGGTTGGGAGCAATTGTTCTTAACAGTCTTCGGCACCGCCAAACCAGACATGTACCTGATTTACAGTGGCCTGAAAATGGTTCATTTGAATTAGAAAGAATACAGCATTTGGAGTCAGTTTTATTGCAGAAAAAGGCTACGCCTGCCGCTTTTGATGTGGTTCGGGATTGGAGCAAAGAGGCCACCCAAAGCATCAAAAGTAGGGAAAAGCAAGCTCGCAGACAGATGACTCAAGCAGAAAAGGCTTTAATACAAGACCAAAAAAAAAACAAAAGCGTATTAGGGAGGTAAACAGTCTTTCAGTTGGAGATATGAAAAATATACCTATCCAAAGACATATGTAAATTATATACCCATCCAAAGACTTGCATACATCTGATAAATGAATGGACGCACTATTGCGTGAAAGACGAGAACCAGCAGCTGCACCCCTCCCCAAGTACCACCACGCAGAGAGGTGAGGTTGTCCTTGCGGGGCTAAAGCTGCTTGCAATATTGAATACCTGATTTTACTTACCAAAATAGTTTTTATTGTGTCTACTGCACGCATTACTTTTATCATTGTGTTTTTACTGGGCCACGAAGACACGGATTACTGTTTTAAGAGACACTGCTTACTTCCAGCGGTCAGTCCTCTGTCTCCCTCTACTTACAGCATTTCACACGCCTCAGTCTCCCTCTCTCTCTCTCTCTCTCCGGCATAAATGTGTCGAGAGAAAGCCTGTGCCAAAGGCGTACTTAGATGAAACCCGTCTAGGCCCATCCAGGACTGCTCTAGACCATGGTCCAAGGGAACTCATGTTGATGAGGAGGGTAAATTGGTTAACTTGACTTACTCGTGTAATGACTTGATTCACTTGGCTCCTTTAGTGTTTAACTGGCCTATTAGATTGAACGCCTCCTCCTCACTAACTACGCCACTGACCACCATTAATTTGAATCTCAGTTTAAAATGACTTCTTGTTAACATGCGGTCCGCGGTTGCTCACTGCAACAACATCTTTTCTGTGCTTGACAAGCTCTCACCCGATGTATTTTGCCTCACAGACATGTTTTAATGCAGCTTCCGGGCCAGATATTGTTCAAATGTTGCCTGCCCAATACAATATTTTGCATTTAGATCGTTCTACACCTAAAATGGGTGGGGGTGTTGCCATTGTGTTTAGAAAACCTCTGAGCTGCACCACTATTGAACTTAGGCACAATCTCACTTGTGAATCAAATTCAAGTTTCTGTTGAACAATCTCTGCACTTCTTCATTGTGTATCGTCCCCTGGGTATGCCACCAATTGCTTTCTTACGACCGATGGCTGATCTTTCTTTGAAATATCGTGGAATGACTGTTGGGAGATTTTCATCTTCACCCTGACAATTCCTCCTGCGTTTAAAAAAAAAAAATCAGCTGAATTTAATCAACTTTTCAAAAACAAGTAATAGTAACAAATTGAAATAAAAATACAAGAGAAAATCATTAAAATGAGTAATAAAAGAGAACCAACAATACAAAATGAATTAAGAAAGTTAACTATACAATCTCATTTCTCAGTTGTACGATTAGTTCTGTTCGCTTTAAAATTGGTAACAATAAATGATTACATATTGATTTCAGAAGGTAAAATTGCATCAAGGAAATTAACTATTGCTTTAATAATAGAGAACTTAGTTCCAGCTAAAAGTAAGTTCCAAATCTGATTTTCATCATATTGTTTATACAGATTTAGTACATGAGCAAAATGTTTGGTTCGTAACTCTTGCAGATTGATACAGGAGATAATTAGATGTTGCAAGGTCTCCTTTTCTGTAGACTGCTCGCAGAAGCGACAATAATTCAAATTATGAGGAATCATATGCCGCCTTGTGAGCACTTCTCTAGTTAAATACAGATTTAATCTAAAACGTAGGAAGTTATTTCTTATAGCTGGTGCAGGACATTTCAACAAATAGTTTGCCACTTGGCCGAGCTTTTTATGACCAAAGTTATCTCTAGTGAAATCTTTAAATTTCAGACAGATTTCAGAATTTAGTATCCAGGCATAACGATTAAACTTGATTTTGGCCTGTGCTGGTCTTTCAAGCAAAAGCGTCATAGTTATGTCCGCGTCAGACAAAATGGTCAATACCTGGTTTCGCCATCTGAGCAGGGAAGGGATGTTTCGATTTAGTTAGGTGGTGAGCCACCGTACTCAAAATGTTATTACTTTCCAACCCCAATAAACATTTGCGAAAAAAAGCACACATTTGCCACTTGACTCTGGATGCTAGCGAGTTCAATCCCAACTCAAACCATAAAATAGGCATGGGTACAATTTGGAAGATGTAATACTTTTCTCCAGTAACAGGCTTCTAGTTTTTTCCACATTTCATCACTAGGGTGCAACTTCGATTCTGCCGCATAGATCAACATTGGTACTACCTTTTGTTCATAAAAAAGTAGGATGTGCTTCAGCGTGAATTTGCCATATTTGTAATGCAAAATTTTAGCTTGCGAGATCAAATTTGAGAGTTTGACCTGCAAGTTAGTGTGATACAGATAGTCAATCCTTGTATTCGGGACCATAAGCCCCAAATATTTTTTTTTTTTGTTTTTGCAATGTGGTTTAAAAATCATAATTTGTGATTTGTCAAAGTTCACATTTAAATGATTATTCTTTACATAGGTCGTGAGGGCACCCAGTAAATTTTGGAGACCACTAGGGGTCTGGGAAATTAAAACCAGGTCGTCAGCGTACAAAAGCCACGCTATGCGCTGTCCCCCCAGCTCAGGAGCATCAGATATGACTTGCCTAAAAGATTTCCCCATGTCTAAAATAAATAAATTAAACAAGAAGGATGCCAATATACAGCCTTGCTTAAGACCCATATATGTATTAAACGGTGAGGATAAAAGCCCTTCCAAAGTTAATCTAATGCGCATAGTAGTGTCGGTATGGAGATGAATTATCAAGGCTAATAATGATGTAGGGCAGCCCAGCAGATCTAGTTTTTGAAACAAAAAGTCACGATTTACTAAGTCAAATGCAGAACGGAAGTCAATAAAAGCGCAATATTCAAATCTCTCAATATTAGGCGGCAGAAGATTTTCCCAGGCACATCTAATAGTGAGATTGGTCTATAGCTGGCCGGGTTAGACCGATCACCTTTCTTATAAATGGGTACAACAATGGCTTGCTTCCAAGTGTGAGGTATTTGCTGCGTGTCAATAATATTAATAAACATTGCATGTAGTATATCAGCCCAGATTGTCGGATGTTGTTTAAGATGCATATTTGCCAACCCGTCTGGACCTGGAGCTCTTGAACAACTTGCTTGGTTAATAAAAAATAATATGTCCTCCCTATCAAATTTGAGATCAAACATCAAATTATGCAAAGGTTTAACAGTCTTTGCAGTATCAGAAGATGGCGCATAAAGGTTAGAGTAAAACTGAACCCATGTGTCTTCATTCACATCGTTTGTCTGAATGGAGACTTGATATCCTGCTGTGGCTTGATTAGTCTCCATGATTCTGCCGAATTCTTACTGGCTAGAGTCCTTAACATGGTGCTCCCGTCATTTTGGTACAATTTAGCCTGCCTACCTCTCACCCAGTTCCTATATCTTGTTTTGATTTGAGTGAGTGTCGTTGCTCTCTCGTCACGAGGGAGTTTATAGGCCTCTCTTTTTCAACACGAATTCTCGATTTCATCGCTTTCAATTCGTGATCGAATATATGTAGATGTGGAGTTTGTTTTCGATTATGTAAGGTGGAGTTGTGCTGGAACAACTGCATTAGATCATGATAAAGTACAGGTGAGCATCTTTCGCTATAATTCTGGCACTTTAATTGAGCCTCATAACAAGATCTGAATGCTTCTAAGGATTCTTGCAACCAGGTTAACCTATTCCTGGCTGTGTTTACAAAAATAGAACCTCTTAGATATTGCAAAGTTTCTTGAGTCTCATTTTGATGACAGACCCAGGTCATTTTAAGCATGTTATGGTCGCTAGCGTCCATGTCGATAACTTGAAATGTTTTTACTTTACTTAACATGATGGGATTGACACAGATGTAATCAATTATCGCCTCGCTAGTTGCACGGTGCCATGTTGGTCTGGGTGGAATATCCATAGCAGTTGAGCCATTTAACATGAATACATTTCTGGAATTCGCAAAACTCAACCATTTGTCAAGACGACCCATGTCAGATTTATACTTAGGACCCAGACAATGGAGATTAAAATCTCCAGCTATGATGATGGTGTCCACCTGGCAATCAAGTATAAGAAGATCAAGCGCCTTATGCATAGAGTCCAAAAGGTCATCGTCTGAGATACTCAGAGGATTCCAGTATACGTTTATAAGTGCTCAATGCATACGGTGTCCAGTCAATCTGGTCATTTGTAAATGGGAATTTGGAGAAAACCATGATTGGATTTTTAAGGCAGAACTCAGCTTAACAGCTGTTAGTAAGCCAGAGGTAGGACGACCTGAATTCCCCTTAACAGCTGGAGAGTGTACGATATTATGATTATCCCATGTTGGAGCACGTAACAACCAAGGATTCTTGTATTAAAATAATATCGTGATTTAGTAATGAGATATTTTGGTTGTTCATTAAGTGCTTGTATCCTCTAGAATTCCAGCTAATCAAGGAGAAAGTGGTGTCATGTCCATTTAAACGCTAACGTTGCAAATCTTTATGGTTGCAATGACATTCAGCTATAAGAGCATTTTGCTTTCTATTCGATTGCTGATATATATTTGGTTTAGTGATTTCCAATGCGTTGCAGTCTATAGGTTCCAAACCTGTTGAAACTATAAAACCCAGATCAAAAAGCTGGGTTTTTGCGGCCCAAATGGCATTAACCACCACTCTAGAATTTATCCATAAATTCACACCTGCCCAATTTATTCGATCCGTGAATTCCACCTGTACTATGTCAATAGATCCAATATCATCAAGTTACGGCAACTCGCTAAATATAGATAGAACAGCTGCTCGATTCAAGTGATATTGCCGAGCCGGTGCTGATCGACACTTAAAAGATAGCGAGTGCACAGCCGGGCGTTTGGAGGAACGGGCAACATTTTTCTGGGTATCGACTTTACAAGGAGCTGGTATTTTAGCATTTAGCTTAGAGGCAGATTTAACTTCATTTCTATTTGGTTCAGTTTGGGAAGCCAATATTTTGGATAGCGTGATTTTAATCAATTCTTCAATGTTTGCGCACGGAACCATCACTTGCTGTGCAACCTTGGTATTATTAGAAGAAGATAAGGAGCCAGTTTTCATTAAGGAATCAGCTGATTGTATTTTCGGCACGGCCACCGGGACAGAGTGTTTTGTGCCAGTATTCACGTCAGTATCGGATGACTCAGGTGTATGAGTCGTGGATAGAGAGTCTGGAAGAAGCAACTTCTGTGGCGGAAATTGTGAGGCCATATAGTCATCCACTACCTGCCTTAATTCTCTGCGACGGTCAGACAGGATTGGATCTTGTAGTGCTGCTTTAGATTGCAGGCATGACAATGTATTAGGTTGGTTGGATGAGCAAGCATTTTCAGCAGCTATAGCTACATTTACCAAGGAATTCAGAGGACTATACGATTCCACAGACTTACTCTTCTCTAAAGAGTTCATGGTCTTCCTAATCTGTAATTGCTTCAGATATTTTTTAGTAATAGCACTAGATGCAATTTTGGTGGCATTAGAAGGTATTGAAAGTTTGTTAACGAAAGTTTTAATATTGGAGCTGTGCTTGGCTACAGACTTGATATTTTTCGACTTCTTAGATACACCTTGCTTTAATTGAGTTGGCTTCGTGAACAAATCAGATACATTTGTATGAGTAGCATCAAATAATGGATAGTTGGATTTTCTACCTTTTTCCCTTGCTCACACTGTGTTACACAATTGTTTAAATTTAGATCCAAATCAATAATCGGATTCAAAATAAATGGTATTGCATGGAATGATTTAGGAGGAGCTAAAGACAGAGCGTCAGTTTGAGAGCTCACCGTCTTTTTTTAGCTTGGTGACCGAAATGTTTTTGTCACTTAAAATTTCCAATTTGTTCATAATGTCAAGATGAGTGGCCAATAACTGATTCAATTGCTGTGAGTGCACATCGGCCTTGTTAACTAAAGCTTCAAATAGTTTAGCAAGAGACTGGATAGCCATTTTCGTGGAAGTTAAAGCAGTCTCAGTCAAACCAGTTTGTTTATCAGGGACTCCCAGTAAAGGGAGGTGATTAACTGCCATTTTGCGTAACTGAGTCTGCGCTAATGTTCGTAAACAAAATAGGTGATTTTGATAAATTGTCAGACAGCGTCTGTGTGGGAAAGCAAGATGCATTCGTGTCTAGTCAATTACAGCCATGTCACTAGATATCGCTGATTTGTCAGACTTGCAATTATAAGTTGAGTCATGAGATGTATCAAGCATGTCTAGATCAATAACAGATTTGGCAGCAGTACCGGTTAATGCATTATTCAATAGGATGCTATCTGTTAAAGAAACATTTTCATCAGCAAAGGTGACAGTCGGAGCACCAGGGGTCACAGACTCTGTTTGTGCTTTAAATGTCTTAGAGCTCACAATAGGATATACAGGTAGAATCATGTCACACACAACATCATGAACATCATGCTGCCCTTGCGCAGAACCCTTTTGTGGGTGACTATCCATACCAATAACTTCAGATTGCAGCTTGCTTTCCTCAAATGGGGAGTTTGTGTGTTCCACAGGCTGATGATCTGGGTGCCGTACTTCCCAACAAAAGGATCGAATGTCCATATTCAGGGGAGTTTCTGTTTTATATTTCAAGTTGGCTTTACACGAGGAGGGAGTAGAACTGAATCGGGATCTCTTTACAAGGCATTGCGGTGAGCTAAATAAGGAGAAATCAATGTTGGTACGATGAGCAGATGTAATCATTGGCATGCCAGTTCTCAGGGTGCTGATACCTTGTTTCATTTTAAATGTACTGAGGTTCAGTTTTGGATTCACTGGTGTACAAAACTGTGAATAATGTGTGGTGACAAGCGAGTGTGGACAGAATGCAGCCGCGAAACCGCGACAAGCATGGCAAAGCGGTTAAGCGGGACTTGCCAGGGCTTCCACGGGTGCGCACGCGCGGTGCGCGCGCGTGCCCTGTTATATAGCCACCCCTCACCAACAAACCCTAAGCAAAGGAAATAACAAATTATTAGCTTCTAATAAGCGTAATGTCTATCAGTTCTTTGTAGACTCTGTCTTCTTTTCAAAATGATTCACCTTGTGGGATAGGTAGTTCAATCCTCGTACGTTATACAATTCCACAAGTCCAGAGGAGCAGGAGCAGGAGCAGGATACCTCGGTTAAGCGGGACTTGCCGGGGCTTCCACGGGTGCGAAATCACAGTCCTACTCATGTGGCTCGCAACCAGCTTGGCATTTTTTCAGACATCTCTGAACTTTCCCCTTTTGCCCCACTTCCAGTGCCATGGTCTGATCACCTCTTGGTGCCTTTTACTATTCCTCTTGCCCCTCCCAGAATTAGACCAGCCCGCTATAGTCCAGCTTCAACGCAGATTGCTAGAAGTGCCGACTGAAAATATTGCCACATCAATTAAAACCCTTTCGCAACATGCTGGCCTCACTGATTGAGGCCTTACAACTTACTGCAGATTCCTTGGCTCCTTTGAAACCTATTCTGCATGCCAAAAAGTGAGCTACTTGGTACTCTCCTGTACTTTGGGCATTGAAGCAAAGTTGTAGACAAGCTGAACGCAGATGGCATCAATCTCTCGATTCTCCAGCTAAATTGGAGTATGTCAAGGCGCGCAACTCCCACCAAGGGGCCATTAAAAGGCTAAATCCCAATAGTTTGCCAATCGCGTTTTGAATGCTGCCTGCTCCTCGAGGGAAGGGTTTCAGGTGGCCAAGGAACTTACCACCTTGACCCACCCTCCCACTGTTACTCTAGTTGCGCAAACTCACTGACCGAATTGCGCTTTTTTTCAAGAATAAGATTTGCAAAATTCGGGAGAAGATATGTGCTGACAGACATGTTCCCAACACTTCCTCTGACTTTCTGCCCCATGCAGCTAGTTCTACTGTTAGCAATTTTCAGTTTGTCGCTGTAACCAACACTATGGTTTCCACTGCTCTTCATAAGCTTAAATCTGCATCTCCCACATATCCTATTCCTCTTCGGATTCTGCAAAGTCTCTCTCATAGACTTGTTCCTCTTTTCACCTTAGCTCTTCAACACTTTTTCTCGATGGGTCTCAATTCAGATTCACTGAAACATGCTTTTGTCTCACCTTTATTAAAGAAGTCTCATCTTGATCCAGCTGCGGTGGAACATTATCAACATTTTTCTTTTCTGCCCGTAATCATGATGCTGATTGAAGCCATTGTTACTCCTCCACTCTTTTTCTCAAGACCAACCATCGTCTTCACCCCTTCCAGGTGGTCTTTCGCCCTGGTATGGGTACTGAATCTATCTGTTCTGGTCTCTCTTCTTGATGACATTGCTCTAATTCAGGACCGCAGAGAGGCAGCTGTTCTTATTCTTCTTGACCTCTCTGCGGCCTTCGATACTGTCGAACATTACAGACATTTACACTATCTTCAGGAAGCGGGAATTTCGGGTATCCTTGAAATGGTTTTAATCTTTTCTTTCTAGTCGAACTCGGACTGTCTCTCTTCCACATTTAACGTCTTCTCCCATCTCCTTGGACTGTGGGGTTATGTAGGGCTCAGCTCGCTCTCCCCTTTTAATTTGCATTTGCTGGCTCTTGCCAATCTGATTTCTAGTCACGGCATCCCCTTCTTTTCGTATGCCGACTACACTCAAATTTTGTTTCGCCTTAATCCTTCACCCGATGCTCCACATAAACTTAAGAACTGTCTCTCAGCATTTGCTAACTGAATGTCTAACAACTAGTTTAAACTTAATGGCAAGACTACTGGCCTTCTTGCCTTGGCCCTTGCCCAAAACCCGCTATTGTGGTTAAGAGCCTTGGCATAGAGATCATGTCTTCTTGCCCTAGATCAGCTCAAGTTTCGGCAATCTGTCAAGCCAGGTTTGCCAAGCTCAAAATATTGAGAAAGGTTCTCCCTTTTCTCCCAGCTCCTTCTACATCCAACATTGTTACATCCTCTATCCTGGGATCCCTCGACTACTCTAATGGGATTTATTTTGGCCAACCCGAGTTTCTTCTTTAATGCCTGCAGATTCTTCAGAACTCAGCGGCTCGACTGGCTCTGAATGCTCCCAGACTAGCACACACTCAGGAACGCCTATCAACGCAACTGGCACCCTGTGAGAAGCCACATCAAGGTGAAGGCGCTCTTCTTATTCTATCCAGCCATTCATAACACTGGGGCAGAGTTTCTGCAATTGAAACTAATCCCCTACAGACCGTGTCGAGCCCTTTGCTCTGCTCGTCTCTTTGCTCTGTATCCCACGATTTCTCTGGACTCGGACCAGAGGTAGATCTTTTTCTGTACTGGCTCCCACTTTGTGGAATGCCCTTCCAGTTGAGGTTTGCACCATACCGCAGTTCTCATCTTTCGCAAGCGCCTAGAAACATCTGTTCTGAGTATTCTGAGTGGCCTCCTCTCCTTTCTCCTTAGCGCCTTGATGCCTTCACTGGTCTTGTTCGTGGTGTATCAAATATCAATACAATACCGCCACCGCTACCCCAGTGACACCTGTACCTGACACCGACTCTTGGCCTGACGCACCTTCCACACCAGAATCACCTAACCCAACAAAACCAAAATCCTCTGCTGCTTCTAACAGAGAAAGAGGTTTTAGAATCAACAGCACAAGACTACATACTTGAAGGGACTGAATTGGCTGTCTCCTGCTCCATGAGCGACTGCAGTCCACAGGAACGAAAATATTTGTTAGAACACATGGAAAAGATACTTGTCCAAGTTTGGAGTGAATTCACTGATACCGCGGTATCCCGAAAGCTACAAGACTTGAACTATTTAGCATGCACCTGAAATACAGTAGAGGTCGTCCTCCAGCAAGTATCTGACCTATTCTCTCACAAGCAGGATATGGACGAGTTACATCTAACAAGATTAGCTGCTTTAGGGATATCTTGCCCCACAAATCATGCAATATATGTTCAAAAGAGTACCCTCCCCGACCCCTGTACAATCAGAGGAAATGCGCGTAATCACCAAAGATGCTGCTAGATGGATTTCTTATGCCACCCTCTCCCCCATAGAGATCCATGACACTTTCACACAATACTCCCCATCCATTCAGAAACGGGTATTACAGATAATGGCTAAATACCTGCAAGACGAATATCTTAAGAAAATTGTGTTGTACAGCAGATATTATGAAAAAATGTACAAGCGCACCTTCGCCCTATGACACTCCACCCACTTACCTGTCCCTTTATTTAGCTGTACTCCTGAACAACCAATTCGAAAACCCCACCACCCAGTTGCCCATGAGGGAAGTACCCCTATTCACATACCACGTAAAGAGGAACCAGGCGGGAACATGGTTGAATTACTGAAAAGCGCTATCTTGAGCAATTTGTATACATCCCTTTTTCAGGCAGGAGGTAGATTCCCTTAAACAATCCATCCCCGATATTAGGAAGAACCCCACAGGCTTCTATAAGGAAGTGCAATCAACATTGTTTTCTTCAATATTTACATTAAAAGACATAGAACGGCTGTTTTCTCGAATATGGAAACAGACCAGAAGCATAGATGGTGAAGAGATTGGTGGTACATGGGCTGATCTCATGAACGCAGACAGGGGCAGAAAGGCGGAGAGAAACCACTGCAAACAATACTAGCACTACCTAACCGCATTCTTACCAAACTTAAAATATTGGTATCTGAGAAAAAGATGAACTATGAAAAATTAGCGGCCTGCATGCAGGGGAAAACTGAGGCAGCAACTGAATACTTAAATAGATTTAAACAGATGTTTTCTGATTACAATGGACAGGCTTTGAGTAGCGAACCGGGAAAAAGACTATTTGTTGATAAGTTCGTACGTGCGCTTTTGCCTTATATTCCGTGTCAAATATCGGTGCCAGAAAGCGCTTGACACACCAAAATAGCATCCCAAATTTTACATATTTCTCAGTATTATGAGAACAGAGTGAATAATGAGAAGGCGAAGGTAGAAAAAAAGAGTGGGTTTAAAGACTAGGGTGCTGTTGCAGCAAGAAGCTAGAGAACAAAGAGGAGGATATGCCCAAAACAGGGGACAGGTTATGCAACACTGAGATGTTGAATGAAAACCAGTGCGCCTACTGCAAACAGGAAGGCCACTGGAGGGCGCAGGGCCCAATCCTCCAACAGAAGGGTAACAGTACGTACACAAGACAGGGAAGAGGGCGTACTAATGGCATGCAAAGGCCAAATAAAAGACAATTTTCCCAGCCTCAGCAGTTTAAAAATAATTCGGCAAATGCAGATACACATCACACGGCTAAGCCCACCAACATTTTTGACAACGCCCCCTCACTGAATTATTGTTCAAAGGAATACACATCTGACGACATATGGTTTGGCTAGGACAGCCCATGCACCTGACATGTCCCAATACAATGGGCAGGCAATGTCAGGCAATTACTGACCATTACACACACACCTGACTTCCATTACACTTCCCCACAGGGATAAAAGGCGGAGCACAAGAGCACACTCTGAGCGAGGCAAAACTCACTAGGAAGCAGCAGTTCCAAGATGGCAGTTCAACACAAGGAGAAAAACTGTAAAACAGAAGGGGATCACAAGGAGAGAAGTGCCCTTGACCTTTTTGACGAGGAACTGTTACTTTCACGAACCCTCGAGAATAGAAAGCGCAAGACCACAAAACCAGGCTGAAGAATCACGTATTGTGTGTTGGAGGTACCCGGTATCCTCCCGTGGCGATAATCAAGGCAGGGAGAATCGCCTGCCACTGTGGTACTGTGCTTTGCTCCTACAACAACGCAGTGCCAGTAAATTAAACACAGCAAGTGAGTTGGGGAGACTGATATCAGACCGGTCTGTGCGAAAGCCAAGGTTGCAAGCAGCAACATTGTATGGTGAGCGTTAAAGCAAACATTGTGTTAAAACGCCTGTGAAACCAACACGAGTGAAGTTGAACAACAGATGAGGGATTGAACTTTGAAACCAAGTGGTACAGTAACGTGTGCGTGCTCATTCGAAGGTCTCTAAGGTATCCAACTAAGAGTGCAGAAAGGTGAGAGAGTGGCAAAGAACTGTGCATCAAGGTGGTCCTTCGACGGGTCAAGCAAAATCCTGTGCACAATCGAAAATCTTCGATGTCAACACTACCAAACAAGTTAATGACAAATTGAATTAGGCTGGTTCGAGCCCGAACGAGGGAGATCAATTAAAAGCTTTTGGGATAAAATAAGTTGTGTTAAAGAGAATTAAAATTGACCCAAGCCCCGCAGAGGGAGACTGATTGAACATTGTGTTAAACCGGATTGGAGCCCGGCTGAGGGGGATCCGAGGTAAATAGTTAATCACCTAAGAAAATTGTGTATATGCAAAATTCTGAGAGGAGAATTGTTTGTCGCATCAGGCCCTCTAAAATAAGAGATTTTCAAAGGCAAAGAGACTTGGGCACAGAAGGCCCTGATGCTAAAGTTTTAACTGCACCCTTGTGCCAGTGAAGCCAGAGACTGTGCTAAGCCAGATTGTACAGCCTTGTCCCGTGCTGAAAACATGGGTGAGGGAGGCCAATTGTTACTGTTCGGGGGTTCCCACTCCCGTTGTCCAATAACATTCTTAAAAGTAGAGTCATTCCACTAAATGCTTTTGTTTGTAGCTTATTTTCCAACTGCGTTCTGAATCATTGTATCCCGTTACCAATCCTGCTTTGCCTTAAGGACCTTCTCTTTGCCTGCCGTCTTGAGTACCTTTGACCCGCTGTTGCCGAACCTTGCCTGCTTTACGGATCTCCTTTGCCAGACATCTCGCTTGCCTTGTTCCCGCTGTTGCCAACCTCCGACTGCCTCCCGGATTCCGAAGTCACTTCCCATGTACTTGTTGTCTTCCAATCCTGTTAACAACTTGGACTGCCTTGTCGGCAGGGACGTCTCTATGGGAGGGCAAACGGGTCACGTGCCCCTGGCCCCCATCCTGGAGGCCCTGGAGGGGGGGCCCCCAGGATCGTGGAGGGGGGGCCGGGCCACATGTTTAATTTGTTGGACCGTTGGGCTGGCTGGGCTGTGTGTGACATCGTGTGCTGACAGACAGTGAGAGTGTGACCACACGTGCCTGCAGCAGGAGGCCACACGGCTCGGCTGAGCTCCACACACACTCCTCGCCTCGCAGTGACTTTAAATGTCAGCAACATAATTGAGGAGCAATTAGGATTCTGCTGCTTTACCAGTGTGCCCCCACCGGGATCTCAATTACAGATGTACACGTGGTCACTCTAGTGCCAGTGTGTCTGGCTTCAACGGAACACATTTTTTTTTAAAAGACAGGAAAAAAACAATTGAGATTGATGGGCTCCTGTTGTCCTGGCTCTGCCTCTGCCCCACATCACATCAGCCAAGGAGGAATCAGAAGTCTGTTGCCAGGCGTGCAGCAGCTTCTGTGAGCCAATGGTATTTAGTTGTGGGCGTGTCTTCTTCAAGGCTCTTTCTGCATGGAACAGTCAGTCAAGCTCTGCACGAGGCCCCATGTGCTGCTCTTGAGGCCTAGGATTTTTCACCTTACCTACTTGGGCTGGGCCTGCCCGGGCCCTCACCTAACCGGCCATGTCGTCGGCCGACCCCCCCCCCCAGGGCCAGTGTACCTCTGGACGGCCCTCAATAGGGGAAGACCTGAACCCAGAGGTCTGGCTCAGAGCTGTGCTGCATGCGGTGCCCAGCCATCACTGGTAACTTGGTAAGTAGCAATTTATTTTCTTCGTCTTCTCTACTCTGTGCACTGTTCAGGACTAATGCCCCAGAGCCGGACTATCCAGTCCAGTTCATCATTCAAGAACCGTCGCTGGTTGCTTTGGACTTCCTGTCCTGCAATCGCCCAGGTACCCTGAGACTACTTTCGGTTGATGACGGGACCAAGGTCACAAGGCGAGGACCCTTTTAAGTTAGGGCATGACTCCATCCCAGTAATTGCGGTGCACGTTTAAATTGGATAACAAACAGCAATCTCCTTTGTTGCATTCATTTCAACCTTTTGCTTAATTAAACACGTTGCAGTCCAGATCTTCCAGAAATGCGGATTGCATTTTACTATCCAGAAATCTATTCTGGTAGTGACAAATCACTCAACCAGTTCAAAACCCTGAAGCCACAAGGCTGCTAACCCCCCTGGCATGCACCCCAACGTCGTGTCCCACACGAAAGGCACTGCGCGTCACTCCCTTGAACGCAAACCACAACACCCACAATGCACCGGAAAACATAACCATACCCTTCTCGAATGCCCGCACCTCTCCCTCACGCACCCTGCAAGCATTTACCCATTAACCATTGTAGTGCGATACATTAACTATTCCACACTTTAGCTGAAATGCATGCAAATACAACTGAATTACTTAATTATCAGTGTGCTGATCGCCTAACAATTGTATTACCCAGCCCAAGTTGCCGGGCCCCCTACATTTTGGAGCTGACGACGTAAAACCTCCCCAAAATGGAGGAGGCAGCAGGGTAACCCCTGCGGGGTCATGCCGCCGGGAGCGGGGACCCTCACCCGGAAGGGTAAAAGGGCAAAGGGGCGGAACGGCGCCAAAAACTCAATAGCCCGAAAAGCCCGCGAAGGGTAAACAAAGGAAGGGGGGCGGGGCTTGCAGGATAAAAGCAGGCGAGATCAGGGACCAGGCATCTTGCTCCTGCACTGGGACCCGGTCGCCGCAACCTGACAAGGAAGAGGAATTTCGTTTTGGACCAGACTCGAGGAATTCGTTTGCGCCCGCACAGCAGAAGGAAGGTGGTCCAGTGGCCAGGCCGGGAAACGCCTCAGGGAAGCAGTTTCTGGATCGGGCAGCCGGTGGAGGACAGCCGGCGTACGCAGAGAGGTGGCCCGGCGGATCAGAGGTTGCGGCGCGGCAGGAGGAAGAGACAGAGGACTGCCAACGGGATCACCCGCCTCGCAGTAGGAAGGAGGACCAGTGGCAGAGCCAGGAAACGCGGAAGGAGGTCGGCAGCAAGAAGCCGGGAAGCGTCGCGCAGCCGGGGAACGCAGCCGGCGGGCTGAGAGAAGCAGCACAGCTGATCGGAGCAGCGCGAAAGAGGGCGGGCCCAGCCCAGGACCAGGGACGAGGCTCCGAAGGCAGAGCAGAGCTACGGGTGAGCCCGCCTGGCGGAAGCCAGATTCAAGGAACGGAGGCCGGGCGGAGGAGCAAGGCGAGGGGAACACCAGTCGGAGGCGCAGCCTACGAGCGCAACCCCGCGCCCGGTCCCTCGCTCCCCCCCCCCGCGCACGAGCAGAAACATCCGGCGGAGGGGCCAACGTCAGGGGCACTCAGACGCCCACGCCCGCCCCCCAAGGCACACGACAGGCCACAAGGAGGCAGCCGCAAGGGACACCTGAGCACGGAGCACGGGCAAGAGCAACAAGCGGCCCATAAGGAACAAGAAGCAGGTGGCTGGCCAGTTGGGAGACCACCAAATGGATCTAGCATCATTCATGGAGTTGGCCAGGGTGGCAGCAGCAACCCATGGCCCAGACTGGATGTCAAAGATGGTGGCGCAGCCTAGCCAGGAGGGGCACAGCCAAGGAGTTGAAAGCTCCCCTCTGATGTTTCAGGACAGTGGCAGCGAGGCCACCGTGATCGAGGTCGAGATCCACAGCCAGGGGGAGGAAGAGGAAGAGAAGGTGACTCGGGGGAACAAAAGGAAAAAGACAATGACGGCCAGGGCTAAAGCGAGCAAGGAGCAGGCCAGCAGCGCCAAGAGGCCACGGCAGAAGGGGAGGGCGCAGGAGGATGCGGCCTTAACGGCTCCTACACCTGCTGAGGCTCCAGGGAATCAAGTGAGCCCACCCAACGCGCCTGCGACCAGAACGGTGGATGTCGTGGGTGGAGGAACAACATCCCTGGAGACAGTAAAAGGTATGGTGTTAGAATGCATGCAAGCATGGGGGAAGATGGGGCAAATGCCGAATGTTGTGCCCAGTAATGGTATGGTGGCAAGGGGTGTGTCTCAGGGGAGTATAGCCACGCATCTGGGGGCTTCACAAGGGCTGGGAGGGCTCTGGTGTAGTGGTAACACGCAAGACTGGGCACAGACGGGTGGACTAAGTCAATTGCCCCAGAAGAGGGGGATACCGCCCGGGGGTTTCTTGTCTGTCGGGCTGCCTAGTGTGGGCCCACCTATGGGAGGCGGGCAGCAGGTGCAGTTGACAGGGCTCCCGTGGGGTCAAGATTGGACAAACCAGGGGCCAGGGGCGCCAGTAAGCATGGGAGGGGCGCAGCAATTGGCTTCGGGGTCTCCTGCAGGGGCACAGGGGATGCAGAAGGAGGCAGGGCCAAGTGCGGTGTTGATAGGGGGCCTGAACGCGGCGCAGCCAGTAACGGCAGGCCCGAGCATCAGCGAAACAGGGGGACTGTGGGGACAGGCAACACAGTACGGGAGGCCAATGCCGGGGTTCGCACCTATGCGGGCTACGGTGAATTCTCTGGTGTGGCACATTCCATGGGGGGGTCAAGGAGAGGTTATGGAGGAAGGAATTCATTGACATCTTTGATTTATTGGGGATCATCCCCACGGGGGGAGGTCTAAAGGAGCTGTCTGAAAAGGAAAAAGAGAAAAGGGACAGGGAGGCCACCAAGGTAGAGCGTTCCATTAACAACTGGCTGAAAGCTTATAGGATGTACATGTCAGTAATGTTGGAGAGGTACCCACAGGATGCACTGGCGATGATAGCGTACGAGCAATATGTACATGATTTGTATCAGAAGTATGGAGGCGAAGGATGGCTGGAGTATGACCGGGGCTTTAGATTAAAAATGCAGATATGGCCAGCAATGTCATGGGACGAGATGGATGTCGGGGGGTACATGGATAAAGTGGTTCCGTGCAGGGAATCACAGGATGAGTCACCGGGAGAAAAATCTCGGGGAGGGAGAAGCAGAGGCGGGTGCCCGCAGCGGGGGAGAGGGTCCTTTCGCGGGCCCTCCTCCTGGGTGTACCGGGCAGCAGCCCACCAGGGGGAGCCAGAAGTCTGCTGGAGGTTTGCGGAAGGGTATTGCTCATATGGGAAGTCATGCAGGTACAAGCACCAGAAGGGCGGTGGGACGGGCCCCCGCAGGGCCACTCCGGGAGAGGCTAAACCCGGGGATGGGGGGAAGCAAAAGAATAAAGGGAATGTTGAGTGATGCGCCGACAAAACAAGGCAATACTGTGGAAACAAAGAATGAGAAATGTATGATTAAAAGGGCATTGCCTACACCAGTTAGCCTGCTTGCCATGACTCCCTTCCTAAACAAGTACCACAACAAGGCCGAGGCAAAACTGCTATGGCATGGGTTCAGGTGGGGCTTTAGGATTCCAGGGGCGGGTTCGCAAGGGGGAAAAGAGGCGGCCAACTTACGATCAGCTCTGGAGAATCCCGAGGTAGTGGAAAAGAAGGTTAACAAAGAGGTGGGGCTGGGGAGAGTGGCCGGCCCATTTACTAAGCCTCCTATGAGCAATCTGGTGGTATCCCCGCTAGGATTGGTGCCAAAGAAGGAGGAGGGCCAATTCCGCCTGATACACCACCTATCCTTCCCCGAGGGTCAATCAGTGAACGATGGCATCCCAGAGGAACAGTGCAGGGTGCAGTACGCCTCCCTGGAGGATGCAATACTAATGGTGAAGGCGGCAGGGAAAGGGGCATTGCTGGGGAAAGCGGACATAGAATCAGCCTTCCGCCTATTACCAATCCACGAAGATAGTCACCACTTGCTAGGTTTTAAGGTGGGGGACAAGTACTACTATGACAAATGCCTCCCCATGGGGTGCGCCATTTCCTGCTCATATTTTGAGGCATTCAGCACCTTTCTGGAGTTTACGGTGAAACAGGAGATAACAAATGGGGGAGTGTTGCACTACTTGGATGATTTTCTCTTCGTGGGGAGGGAAGGGACTGATGAGTGCAGATCCATTATGGAGGTATTTCAAAACAGAATGGAATGTCTAGGGGTTCCCTTTGCACCGGGAAAGACCGTGGGGCCAGCAACAACATTGACGTTCTTGGGGATCGAGATCGATTCAGTTAAAGGGGAGTGTAGGCTCCCTCAGGACAAGGTACAAAAACTGAGGGGGTTGATTCAGGAACTGTTGGGTAAAAACAAAGCGACCTTGAGGGAATTACAGGTGCTGGCGGGAAACCTCAATTTTGCAGGCAAGGTGATACCAGCGGGGAGGGCATTTGCCAGAAGTGTGGAACTAAAAACTGTGGGCTTACAGCATGCCGCACAGCACGTCAGATTGGGTTCAGAGGTAAAAGAGGATCTGAGAATGTGGGATAGCTTCCTGTCAGGTTCCAGCGGGGTGGCAATCTGGAGGGCGGACTGGGCAAGCAGTCAGAGGCTCAAATTGTTCACGGATTCATCCGGGTCCCTGGGTTTTGGGGCGATCCTGGGGGACAGATGGTGCGGCATGGCATGGCCGGAGGAATGGCACAGGGAAGGGGTCACAAAGGATATCACGCTGCTAGAACTATTCCCCATAGTGGTTGCATTCAAGTTGTGGGGCAGGCAGCTGCAAAATTCCAAGGTCACGCTATGGTCGGACAACTTGGCCGTGGTGCAGATCATTAACACGGGATCGTCCAGTAACCCGAGGGTGCTGAGGCTCCTCAGAGAACTCACTAGGAGTTTGTTAAAGTTGAACATCGAGGTTAGGGCACGGCACATTCCAGGGGTGAAAAACACGGCCGCTGATTCTCTGTCTCGTTTACAGTGGGACCGGTTCCGGGAGAGCTGTCCCGAAGCAAGGGAGAAGATGACCCCATTCGAGGTACAATGGTGGGGGATGATTGGGGCGATCTGACCGCATTGGTAGAAACTGCCCTGGCATCCGGTACAACCAAGAGGTACAGGGCTTGTTGGGTTCGGTTTGCACGGTTCCAGGAAGAGGTACTAGCAGGGGATCCCGGGGAGAACCCGGTGAGAGCATTCATAGGCTGGTGCTGGAAAACAGGGAAAACTCGGGCATGGGTAAGCTATCACCTAGCGGCCATAGCACATTATGCAAAAGTGCACGGGGAGAAGGACCCCACTAAGGAGCATTATGTCATGATGGCCATGAAAGGCTGGGCGAGGCAAAGCGCTCCGAAACCAGATGAGAGGCGGCCAATTGATATTGGGAAATTGCACGGATTAATTGAATGCCTAGGGGAGGTATGTCGGGATGAATCGGAGCGTGTGCTCTTCTCGGCCGCATTCACTGTGGCATTTTTTGGGGCGCTTAGAGTAGGCGAACTGGTGCCGGAAAACAAGAACGGCAAGGGGAGTGGGTTCTTGCGCGTCAGTGACAGCCAGGTGGGGAGCGCTCAGGTCATCATCTATGTGAGGCGGTCAAAGACGGATCAGAAAGGAAAGGGCACGGCGCTGACCGTACATGCCATTCAGGCGAGCCGGGTTTGCCCGGTGGCAGCATCGGCAAACTTTATGCGACAGAGGCGGCCATCAGGGGCAGAGGCGCCATGGCTCACGCACAGGGATGGGTCCGCACTAAGCCGTTTTCAGTTCAAAAAAGTAATGTCGCTTGGGCTGGAGAGAATGGGCCTGGCAGGGGGCCAGTTTGGGACACATTCTTTTCGGATTGGGGCCGCCACCTCAGCATCAGTCGGGGGGCTAGGGGCCGAGGAGATTAAGAGATTGGGGAGATGGTCGTCAGGATGTTATAAACGTTATGTCAGGCCTGAGAAAGTGTAAAGATAACCATGCCGTTCCCTCCATGTCATTTACCAGCAGTGCACCAAGGGAAACTACGCACAGTATGGGTGGTGGGGCACTCATTCATCTCAAGGGCAAAGGCAAGCTGGAACCAGCAGCATGAGATCTTGACGGCGGGGGAATTCAAGATCGAATGGCACGGGGTGCCAGGGATGAAATGGGCCCAGCTGGAAGGACAATTGCGCACGCTGCTAAACAAGCGGCGGAAGCCGGAGGTGTTGGTAATACACTTAGGAGGGAACGACCTGACCAGCTTAGGGAGAGGGATATTGCTGAGAGACATCACAAGCTCTTTACAGGAAATAGCGGCACAAGTGGAGGAGACGGAGATCATCTGGTCCAAGGTGATTCCGCGGGCTCATTGGAGGGGGGCAGCAAACCATGCGGCAGTAGAGAAATCACGGAGGAAACTGAACGGGGCAGTTGCCAAATTCTGCAAGGGCAGAGGTTTCCATCAGATCAGGCATGGTCTGATTAACGAGAAAACCCCCGAGTATTTCTTAGCCGATGGCGTGCACCTATCCCCAAAGGGCATGGAGCTCTTTTTCTGGAACATTTGCACCAAATTGCTGGAGTTGTGAGTGGAATGAGGAAGAAAGGGGAGCCAACGGTGGACGGGAACCCACCGGTTGGCGTGGCGGTGTTTGGGCAACCAAACACAAATGATAGACTCCGGACGAGCCAGAAGGAAACAGAATGGGTCTTCGCTCTTCTGGACCAGCGCCTCTTGGGGGCCTAAACGGCGGGGGCGCCTGGTAGGAACAAATAAGGCTCAGCTTCCCCCCCAAAACAAACGGCGCTCTCCCCACCCACGGACCCCTGCACGGGCAGGATAGGAACAGGTACAATGGGTCGGGGGAGTTGGGGGCCTACTATACCAAGTATAGGGGGAAGCAAAGGAAATCCGGCAGGCAAACGCCACACGTACAGAATGAGGTCACTATGGTGTACAAATACTTCTGTTGTCATGCAAATAAAACTGCGGCCAATTTTGCCAACTGAAATCTTGTGTCATGCCAATTCATGGGGGTCGAAAGCATTGTATGCATGAAACAAAATAATGGGGAGTAAAGGCAAATGGACGGCTGCAGGGGTTATGGAGCTGACGACGTAAAACCTCCCCAAAATGGAGGAGGCAGCAGGGTAACCCCTGCGGGGTCATGCCGCCGGGAGCGGGGACCCTCACCCGGAAGGGTAAAAGGGCAAAGGGGCGGAACGGCGCCAAAAACTCAAAAGCCCGAAAAGCCCGCGAAGGGTAAACAAAGGAAGGGGGCGGGGCTTGCAGGATAAAAGCAGGCGAGATCAGGGACCAGGCATCTTGCTCCTGCACTGGGACCCGGTCGCCGCAACCTGACAAGGAAGAGGAATTTCGTTTGCCACCCACCCACCCACGAAATGCAAGTAGGACGACACCCGGGTTTTGCTGTCGCAGGGCACCCAGGTCAGAGGATGACAAGTGGCGGTGTTTGGGCAACCAAACACAAATGATAGACTCCGGACGAGCCAGAAGGAAACAGAATGGGTCTTCGCTCTTCTGGACCAGCGCCTCTTGGGGGCCTAAACGGCGGGGGCGCCTGGTAGGAACAAATAAGGCTCAGCTTCCCCCCCAAAACAAACGGCGCTCTCCCCACCCACGGACCCCTGCACGGGCAGGATAGGAACAGGTACAATGGGTCGGGGGAGTTGGGGGCCTACTATACCAAGTATAGGGGGAAGCAAAGGAAATCCGGCAGGCAAACGCCACACGTACAGAATGAGGTCACTATGGTGTACAAATACTTCTGTTGTCATGCAAATAAAACTGCGGCCAATTTTGCCAACTGAAATCTTGTGTCATGCCAATTCATGGGGGTCGAAAGCATTATATGCATGAAACAAAATAATGGGGAGTAAAGGCAAATGGACGGCTGCAGGGGTTATGGTATTTGTAGTCCTGGCCATTTAGGCCATAGCCGCCGCGCCGCATATGGTACCGAAAACTTTGGCCTCACTCACAGCCCTTCCTCCAGGCTAGGAACAGGGGCGGGAAGGCAGCAGGCATGCTGCACACTACCAAGTGAATATTTGAATGTTGCCCTTAACGTGGCACAGCACCCCCGACCATCGCCCCAACACACGCATGCTAAACTATATACCCCCAACCATGCCTGGTGTGCCCATAACAGTGCAAATTATGTGACCCTTGGTCCGCATGCACTTGGGGTATCGAACATTGCGCAGCGACTGTCCACAACTGTGATAGGCGCAGTGATCAGTGCCGCAGGTGCTGTGGCCTGTGTGGGTGGGATTGCTATTACTACAGATGAAACAGACTAAAGAAAGATCTGAGAAGTGTGGATTTTGAGAAGAATTTGGTACACATGGGTGCTAAATCAACTAGCAGTAGCTATTGTCAAGAAATCATGTCCACAACCTCTCGCCCAGCATATATTACTGCCTATCCTAGTCCTCGTACCTTTCGTAGTTACCTCCTTATTACATTTAATGCTTTGGAAGGCTTGTCCTCTAAAGTGAGAAAGTCTACTACATTGTATAATCATAGTTTTTGTAGACTGTGGCAAACTAGTCATTGAAACTGCGCAACACGTGATAATTGAATGTGAAAGTCTCATACATCTACGTATAAAATATATCAAATCCTATGATAATGCTTTTTAAAATGAATGAATTCTCAGAGGTATGGATGAACTTATTGACGGGTAATAACATTAATTTAATGTATTTTATTGTTTTGTTTTATCTTCACATTGTCGACATTTTTAAATGTTTGGAATAAGCTAAGTTGTCTTGGTTCCATGTGATTACATTGCCTGATTTTACATCGCCAGGCTTTTAAACGTGCACATTCCATCGAATGTGCTCATCGTTTTTTCTTTTTTTTGGGGGGGGCGCTCAAACCCCCCAAGCTTATTCTTTACTATTGCCCACCCGCCCAAACCCTTATTTGCCCTTTCACACCCCCCTTAAAAGTTCGATGAAAACATACAATGTAATGTGCACCTTTAAAAGCCTGGCGATGTAACAGCAGGAGATGAAACAACGTCGTACCGTTGCCTTTACTGAATCTTACATTGTTGTCTGGAATTAAGGTTTTATTCTTTTAGACTTTTCTATGATGTATATTTTAATCTCTTTTATGATGTATGTAATGTGTTATACAAAGCCTTTGTGGCTATATGTATGTCTAATAAACAAATATTAAAATATTACTACAGGTGCTTGTGCAGTGGCGCTGCTGCCAGTGGTGGTGTTACAGGTGCAACACACTGGTATAGTTGTCAGTGCTGCAGGTGGTATTTTACAGAGGCAATGCTCTGCAGCAGCAGTAGCAGCATACATGCAGTTCTCTAGTAGAGGTAGCAGTGCACCAGGCATGTGCTATACTCTAGTGCACTTGTTAGTGCTGCAGGTGGTATTTTACAGAGGCAATGCTCTGCAGCAGCAGTAGCAGCATACATGCAGTTCTCTAGTAGAGGTAGCAGTGCACCAGGCATGTGCTATACTCTAGTGCACTTGTTAGTGCTGCAGGTGGTATTTTACAGAGGCAATGCTCTGCAGCAGCAGTAGCAGCATACATGCAGTTCTCTAGTAGAGGTAGCAGTGCACCAGGCATGTGCTATACTCTAGTGCACTTGTCAGTGCTGCAGGTGGTATTTTACAGAGGCAATGCTCTGCAGCAGCAGTAGCAGCATACATGCAGTTCTCTAGTAGAGGTAGCAGTGCACCAGGCATGTGCTATACTCTAGTGCACTTGTCAGTGCTGCAGGTGGTATTTTACAGAGGCAATGCTCTGCAGCAGCAGTAGCAGCATACATGCAGTTCTCTAGTAGAGGTAGCAGTGCACCAGGCATGTGCTATACTCTAGTGCACTTGTTAGTGCTGCAGGTGGTATTTTACAGAGGCAATGCTCTGCAGCAGCAGTAGCAGCATACATGCAGTTCTCTAGTAGAGGTAGCAGTGCACCAGGCATGTGCTATACTCTAGTGCACTTGTTAGTGCTGCAGGTGGTGTTTTACAGAGGCAATGCTCTGCAGCAGCAGTAGCAGCATACATGCAGTTCTCTAGTAGAGGTAGCAGTGCACCAGGCATGTGCTATACTCTAGTGCACTTGTTAGTGCTGCAGGTGGTGTTTTACAGAGGCAATGCTCTGCAGCAGCAGTAGCAGCATACATGCAGTTCTCTAGTAGAGGTAGCAGTGCACCAGGCATGTGCTATACTCTAGTGCACTTGTTAGTGCTGCAGGTGGTGTTTTACAGAGGAAATGCTCTGCAGCAGCAGTAGCAGCATACATGCAGTTCTCTAGTAGAGGTAGCAGTGCACCAGGCATGTGCTATACTCTAGTGCACTTGTTAGTGCTGCAGGTGGTGTTTTACAGAGGCAATGCTCTGCAGCAGCAGTAGCAGCATACATGCAGTTCTCTAGTAGAGGTAGCAGTGCACCAGGCATGTGCTATACTCTAGTGCACTTGTTAGTGCTGCAGGTGGTGTTTTACAGAGGCAATGCTCTGCAGCAGCAGTAGCAGCATACATGCAGTTCTCTAGTAGAGGTAGCAGTGCACCAGGCATGTGCTACACTCTAGTGCACTTGTTAGTGCTGCAGGTGGTATTTTACAGAGGCAATGCTCTGCAGCAGCAGTAGCAGCATACATGCAGTTCTCTAGTAGAGGTAGCAGTGCACCAGGCATGTGCTATACTCTAGTGCACTTGTTAGTGCTGCAGGTGGTGTTTTACAGAGGCAATGCTCTGCAGCAGCAGTAGCAGCATACATGCAGTTCTCTAGTAGAGGTAGCAGTGCACCAGCCATGTGCTATACTCTAGTGCACTTGTTAGTGCTGCAGGTGGTATTTTACAGAGGCAATGCTCTGCAGCAGCAGTAGCAGCATACATGCAGTTCTCTAGTAGAGGTAGCAGTGCACCAGGCATGTGCTATACTCTAGTGCACTTGTTAGTGCTGCAGGTGGTATTTTACAGAGGCAATGCTCTGCAGCAGCAGTAGCAGCATACATGCAGTTCTCTAGTAGAGGTAGCAGTGCACCAGGCATGTGCTATACTCTAGTGCACTTGTTAGTGCTGCAGGTGGTGTTTTACAGAGGCAATGCTCTGCAGCAGCAGTAGCAGCATACATGCAGTTCTCTAGTAGAGGTAGCAGTGCACCAGGCATGTGCTATACTCTAGTGCACTTGTTAGTGCTGCAGGTGGTGTTTTACAGAGGCAATGCTCTGCAGCAGCAGTAGCAGCATACATGCAGTTCTCTAGTAGAGGTAGCAGTGCACCAGGCATGTGCTATACTCTAGTGCACTTGTTAGTGCTGCAGGTGGTGTTTTACAGAGGCAATGCTCTGCAGCAGCAGTAGCAGCATACATGCAGTTCTCTAGTAGAGGTAGCAGTGCACCAGGCATGTGCTATACTCTAGTGCACTTGTTAGTGCTGCAGGTGGTGTTTTACAGAGGCAATGCTCTGCAGCAGCAGTAGCAGCATACATGCAGTTCTCTAGTAGAGGTAGCAGTGCACCAGGCATGTGCTATACTCTAGTGCACTTGTTAGTGCTGCAGGTGGTGTTTTACAGAGGCAATGCTCTGCAGCAGCAGTAGCAGCATACATGCAGTTCTCTAGTAGAGGTAGCAGTGCACCAGGCATGTGCTATACTCTAGTGCACTTGTTAGTGCTGCAGGTGGTGTTTTACAGAGGCAATGCTCTGCAGCAGCAGTAGCAGCATACATGCAGTTCTCTAGTAGAGGTAGCAGTGCACCAGGCATGTGCTATACTCTAGTGCACTTGTTAGTGCTGCAGGTGGTGTTTTACAGAGGCAATGCTCTGCAGCAGCAGTAGCAGCATACATGCAGTTCTCTAGTAGAGGTAGCAGTGCACCAGGCATGTGCTATACTCTAGTGCACTTGTTAGTGCTGCAGGTGGTGTTTTACAGAGGCAATGCTCTGCAGCAGCAGTAGCAGCATACATGCAGTTCTCTAGTAGAGGTAGCAGTGCACCAGGCATGTGCTATACTCTAGTGCACTTGTTAGTGCTGCAGGTGGTGTTTTACAGAGGCAATGCTCTGCAGCAGCAGTAGCAGCATACATGCAGTTCTCTAGTAGAGGTAGCAGTGCACCAGGCATGTGCTATACTCTAGTGCACTTGTTAGTGCTGCAGGTGGTGTTTTACAGAGGCAATGCTCTGCAGCAGCAGTAGCAGCATACATGCAGTTCTCTAGTAGAGGTAGCAGTGCACCAGGCATGTGCTATACTCTAGTGCACTTGTTAGTGCTGCAGGTGGTGTTTTACAGAGGCAATGCTCTGCAGCAGCAGTAGCAGCATACATGCAGTTCTCTAGTAGAGGTAGCAGTGCACCAGGCATGTGCTATACTCTAGTGCACTTGTTAGTGCTGCAGGTGGTATTTTACAGAGGCAATGCTCTGCAGCAGCAGTAGCAGCATACATGCAGTTCTCTAGTAGAGGTAGCAGTGCACCAGGCATGTGCTATACTCTAGTGCACTTGTTAGTGCTGCAGGTGGTGTTTTACAGAGGCAATGCTCTGCAGCAGCAGTAGCAGCATACATGCAGTTCTCTAGTAGAGGTAGCAGTGCACCAGCCATGTGCTATACTCTAGTGCACTTGTTAGTGCTGCAGGTGGTATTTTACAGAGGCAATGCTCTGCAGCAGCAGTAGCAGCATACATGCAGTTCTCTAGTAGAGGTAGCAGTGCACCAGGCATGTGCTATACTCTAGTGCACTTGTTAGTGCTGCAGGTGGTATTTTACAGAGGCAATGCTCTGCAGCAGCAGTAGCAGCATACATGCAGTTCTCTAGTAGAGGTAGCAGTGCACCAGGCATGTGCTATACTCTAGTGCACTTGTTAGTGCTGCAGGTGGTGTTTTACAGAGGCAATGCTCTGCAGCAGCAGTAGCAGCATACATGCAGTTCTCTAGTAGAGGTAGCAGTGCACCAGGCATGTGCTATACTCTAGTGCACTTGTTAGTGCTGCAGGTGGTGTTTTACAGAGGCAATGCTCTGCAGCAGCAGTAGCAGCATACATGCAGTTCTCTAGTAGAGGTAGCAGTGCACCAGGCATGTGCTATACTCTAGTGCACTTGTTAGTGCTGCAGGTGGTGTTTTACAGAGGCAATGCTCTGCAGCAGCAGTAGCAGCATACATGCAGTTCTCTAGTAGAGGTAGCAGTGCACCAGGCATGTGCTATACTCTAGTGCACTTGTTAGTGCTGCAGGTGGTGTTTTACAGAGGCAATGCTCTGCAGCAGCAGTAGCAGCATACATGCAGTTCTCTAGTAGAGGTAGCAGTGCACCAGGCATGTGCTATACTCTAGTGCACTTGTTAGTGCTGCAGGTGGTGTTTTACAGAGGAAATGCTCTGCAGCAGCAGTAGCAGCATACATGCAGTTCTCTAGTAGAGGTAGCAGTGCACCAGGCATGTGCTATACTCTAGTGCACTTGTTAGTGCTGCAGGTGGTGTTTTACAGAGGCAATGCTCTGCAGCAGCAGTAGCAGCATACATGCAGTTCTCTAGTAGAGGTAGCAGTGCACCAGGCATGTGCTATACTCTAGTGCACTTGTTAGTGCTGCAGGTGGTATTTTACAGAGGCAATGCTCTGCAGCAGCAGTAGCAGCATACATGCAGTTCTCTAGTAGAGGTAGCAGTGCACCAGGCATGTGCTATACTCTAGTGCACTTGTTAGTGCTGCAGGTGGTGTTTTACATATGTGGTGCTCTAGTGTAGGCGGAAGAAGTGCAGTGCTTTTCTGCAGGTGTCAATGCTGAAAGTACTGTGCTCTAGTGTAGTTGTTGGTGTGTCTGGTGTTGTTCTTCAAGGAAATAGTTGTGCTTCAAGAAATGCTGCTGCATGCAGTACTGTTGCAGGTAACGCAGCGGTGCTCTGCTGGATGCAGCAGTGCTGCAGGCACACTGCTCTACTGCAGGTGTCAGTGATGCAGCAAATGCAGACAGTTTTCCAGGGGTGGTGCTCCACTGTGTATGGCTCGATGGTGATCTCTGGGCGCAGCGCTCTGCTGCCGGTGTTCGTAGTGTGTATGTGCGGTGCTCTACTATATGCCATTGCTGCAGGTGCACTACACCCCTACAGGTGTCAGTAGCGATACACTTTCTGCTAAGTGTGGCAGTGGACAGGTGCCATTACTGTAAGTGCAGCACCCTGTTGCCAGTAGTGTAGGTTCAGTGCCCCGCTGCAGGTGTCAATTATGGTCTAACTGCAACTTTCTTTTCCAAGTGCTGCAGTTGCTGTATGCTGCACTCTCAACACCGCAAGTCGATCAGTGCTGCAGGTGCCTCGCGCACCAGCTGTGGCTACTGTCAGGACACGCGCTCACCTGTGACAGGTAGTTTAGAAAATTGACAGGTTGGGCTGTACCACCGAGTTCAACTCCAATACCTATCTAAGATGGTATGGGCTTGAGCGGGAACCTGCTGAGATATAAGGGTGGTGCAGGTGAAAGAGTCACCATCTCTAACATAGCAAGTGAAATGGGTGACATCTCACGAGCAACTGAAAGGGGTGACACGGCAGGTGAAAGCCACCATCTCTCAGATGGCAGGCAAGTGTAAGGGGTGGCATCTCTCGAGCAGCTGAAAGCCGTGAAATCCGAGATGGGTCAGTCGAAATTGGTGACTTTAATTAACCGTGTCTCTCTTCACTTTGGGGCTGGGGGTTGTGTGGCTCTTCTTATTCTGAAACGCACGTTGTAATTTTGACCTCCATTTTACATGCAGGGACAGGGTGCACGTTTCCCAGAACGATTTCAAAACATGCTAATGGTGAAATTAAGTGAAATGTCCTTAATGTAGCATCCTCTTGGGGAAACAGATCACAGAGATTTATAATGTTTATATTTTATTAACTAGATAATCCAATTAAAGCTTAGAGGAGTATCTGTTGAATTGGACTCGAGATATGTAATCCCTCAATTTTTGACATGGGGAGGGGGCATGGGTTTCGGGGGGGGCGACATGGCTTTCGGGGGGGGGGGCACATGGGTTTTAGGGAGGCCCAAGGCTTTCTGTGCACCGGGCCCCCAAAATTGTTAAAATGGCCCTGCTTGTCGGCATTCACGAAAACCATGTGTTGTTGCACACACTTCTTTTCACTGCAGCTGAGCCCCCCATAACACCGTTCCACTCCAATCTTCATTTGCATCTCATTACTTCTTGAAGCAAGTTCTTCAAACTGCTTGTCCGTGAAGCTCCTGGCTTTCCATTAGGAAAGAATTCTTTCAATGGTTGAATGAGTGCAACTGTAACATCCTATTTATTATTGAATACAACGCACAATACATTGTTGGTAATAAAACATAAAAAAATGATCATGTTCTTCTAGCATGTTTGCCATTTAGACAACCTAGCGAACGAAACACCATTCTGCATTTTAATAGATTCCATCCACACAGCCTCAAAGAGAACCTCCCATATGTGCAAGATTTGAGACTATGATGAAACTACCAGTCAGGCTGATTTTTACTCTCAAGCCAACAGTCTGGGTGACTGCTTGAGAGCTAGAAGTTACCCTAAAAAATGTATCAGCCACTCAAAGAAACGAGCCAGCTATACCTCAAGAAAAACATTACTCACACACTGGGCCATGTCTAATACACAGTATTTTTACCCATTGTCCTAACACTCTGGAGTTGAAGACAACAGTCAGAAAATATTGTAATTTCAGCCCAACTGAGCCTGCCAAGCTAACAAGTTCCCATGTTTGCTTTAAAAAGTTCAACAAACTTTCAGGACTATTTGGTCCATTCTCAGTACGAAAAACAGCACACCAGAACCACATTGCGGGACCTGCAACCATTAAAGGTAATTTTCCATGTGGCTCTTGTACTGTGTGAAAGTTTACCAAGACAATGAATTTAACTGGAGATATCGTGTGGGAATGAAGAAATTTGACCAATTGCAAAACAACGAAGTCGTATACTGCATTGAATGTCTGTGTGGCCTCTGTTATATTGGCCAAACCATGAGGGCAGTCCATGTCTGCATTTCTGAACACCGCTCTCGGATCAGATTTAAGAAGACCTCAGCACCTATGATTCTACATTATTTAGACCTTCAAACATCCAATCATTTATGCTGGTGGATTATATATGTGGTTAAAACCCCCATTAATGTGCAAGATTCCTTACTACATAAAGAAGCAAGATGGATTCACAACATGCAGACTCATCTATCAAGCATGAGCGATCAGTTACCTTCCATGGGGACTAGCTTTGAGAGACCGCGCCTTTATGGTTATGATACATTTTATTACTTGACATTACTCTTGGTGTACATTCTTACATTTTGCACCATGTGTTTATTTATATAGGTTTAGGTTCCAGTTACACCTCTGGCCTACTAACACATTTAATAAAGGCAACTTGGCATCGTTTCATATATTTTCTCTAATGAATATTCATTAAAAATGCTGACCATTCTGGTCAAATATGCCCAAAGTGATAGAGCTAAAGCGCTCAAAGATATCGAAGAATTAGAAAGTGTTCACAGGCCCTGACGCAGATACAGCCAATAACATTAGGTCGCAAATACAGAAAAACCTAAGTAAATACGAGGATGAAATCAAGGATCGTAAACAACGAAGATTATGCCACCGGCCGCATTTACATGTTTGCGAGGAAAGATGACAGCATTCGCAAGGGCATGCAGATAACAATAGAGCCAAAAGCACAAAGTATCCCACAAACAGAATCGGATACAAATGAAACTGCAAGCACTTCAACAGATCTCAATCACTAGTAATGAAGACACACAAACTCCATTTTTTAGAAGAGATGAGACTTCTGCACAGGTGGGCAAAGTAACAAGGTAGAATTTAAAACAAATCAACGCTCAAAACCCAGGAAGAGGAAGACCACAAGGGGACAAAGGAAAAAAGTGACAGGATCAGTCAGGAGGCCGTCTGACGCGCTGTGGCAAGAACAAGAGCAGCCAATAACCGACAATGCCATGCAAGTGATAAACTCATCAAATAGAGTTTTAACCAAAAAGGAGTGCGAGTTCATGGAAAAAGGGCTATTATTTTGTCCAACTGCAGAATTTGATTATGCTTCATCACGGATCGATCTTTACTGCTTTACCAGAAAATTGAGACTAGCCAAATTCTATGCCAACAGTGACCACACAGGTAAACCTGTTTTGGCTCAAATTCTATCTGAACTCACAATCCAAGATATACGTTCGGTAAAGATGAGCCAATATCTAACACAAATTTTGAAGATCAAGACGAATGACAACAGTGCTACCTGCCAGTATCAATATAAATTTGGCAGCTCGTAGCATTGAGTGAAAAGTGAAAATGTTATCCATCCAACATCAACAGCCCGACAATGGATCTATTCAAAGACTTCATTATCGATGATCTCAAAGCTCTAGCTATGAAGTCTAAAAATACCAAATTCAGGTTTAATTTAACCAAGGCACAGCAGTCGGCAATCGAGAGCCTTCGGACAAACAGGTCAATCATGGTCAAATCTTCTGGTAAAGGCAGCAATGTGGTGGTCTTAAACACTATAGACTACCAAAGGGAAGCTATGATGCAACTGAGAGACATCCATAAATATGCCAAACTACCACATGATCCATACCCTCAGTAAAAGAAAGAGTATGATGAAAAATTATTGCTCTGGTATGAACAAGGCCTAATCAATATGAAAGAAAAGACATACTTGACCAAAAATCATCCAATCACCCCGATAATTCATTTCATCCACAAAAATCCACAAATCTATGTCCAAACCACCAGGACGGTCAATAGTTGCATCAATTCACTGATTATTGGAAAATACATCAAAATGTGTGGACCTGTTACTGTTCCCATTTGTAGAGACACTCCCGTCCAACACGAAAGACACCACAGCCTTCCTCAACCAGATTGCAGATATTCCCTGGCATCATGATTTTCTCCTTGTGACATTAAAAGTGGTTTCACTTTATTCTTGTATCTCACACTCAAGGCCTTGCAGCAGTGAAAAGATACCTCTCAAAACGATCTTTCAGTTACCGCAAACATTCGCAGATGTTACTAGATATGTTACTCTTTATCTTGACCCACAGCACATTCATGTTTAACCAGATTTTTCACAACCAAGTCTGTGAACCGCCATGGGCACTGCAGTAGCCCCCACTTTTGCCAACTTATACATGGGGGCCTGGGAAGAAAGCTTTTTATCCAATGAAGAAAAAAAAAAGAGGTATACTGATAAGGTTATCCTGTGGCAAAAGTACAGCGAATACTTCTTAATAATATGGAACGGCACGGAAGCGGAATAGATGGCCTCTTTCCACATGTTAAACCAGGATCATTTGAATCTAAAATTCACTGACCACCATAGATCCGAAATAGTCTATCTGGATATTGAAGTCAAAATAGTGAAGGACATCACTACGGAACAATACGGAAAGACACTAGTACACATGCGTTTTGCACGCTACAAGTGCACACCCCACCTGCCTCAAAAACAGCATTCCCTATGGAGAGTTCCTCTGGATTAAGAGGAATTGTAGCAAAAACTGCGGCCCGACTCCTGGCAAGAGGCTACCCTGGCAAGAGGCTACCGAAAATGTGCCATCAACAAAGCGTATGACTGCAGCAACACCAGAGAAGATATTGTTAGGCAGAAACCTGTGCAGTTCCCTCTGGGACCACTGCAAAAGATTTAAGACTACAGGTGTTTGGCAGTAAACCCACTTGGTAGCAGTCTGTACCACACAGATTCACCTGGTAGCTGTGGCTGAGCAGTCAGACGTCCCTCAAGAAGAGTTCACAATAGGTCAAAAGAGCACAGTAGAACAAGTAAACACTGACCAGAGCTTGGTGTAAAAGAGATATAATTATTTATTTAAAACCACATCTAGTAAAACACACAGGCACGAATGTTAAGCAGTTAAAAAACACGGTCACTAAAAGATATACACTACCTTAAAAGAATATTAGACAATTCTTAAGTAAAGCCCCACTTATTTTCAGACAGCGGTGAGCGCTTAATGCAGATGGCACTCTAATAATTCGTTTTAAAAAGGGAGAGAAAAGCAGAGTATAATTTGAAACAGATCCCAACACTTTCACAAGACCACAACAAGAGAGGAAGGCAAAGTAAAACCGTGAAGTTAGAGTTCAGAAGGCCGGATCCGCTTTAAGAGGATCAGAACGAAATGTGTCCAAGGTCACACGGTTGCAGTGCACAAAAGTCTTGAAAAGGGTTCAGAAAAGAGTTGGACCAAAGAAAGGGACCAGTTAGATGGTCAAGGCGGCCATCCCAGTCCAGGGATTATTATTACCTTGTAGCAATCTTTAGAAAGTGAGGCCTGGCGGACACTGTACCTTAAAGTGGTGAGAATACTCCAGCGGGGGCAGTTGTTCCTGGCAGCGGATGCAAGTCAGTGCTTCGTCCGGGGGAAGAGAGGATCTCGACGGGGAGGAAGACAGGAGTCCGTTGCACTGCCAGGGAAGAAACCAGCCGCGGAGTTCTCAGGTAAAAGGAGTGGTCCTTTTATTTGCGGTCCAGTGGTAAGTGGCTATCCGGTTGCCGGCGTGCTTGGCACGGGCAATTCGACCACAAGACGTCCTGGGATGTGAGGAAAAGAAGGTAAACTGGTTGTGCCCACCAGTCAGGGGAAGAAGCCTCTCCAGCCGGGAGATCTTCTCTGTCGTCGGGAAGTGGCAAGTCGGTTCCGCAGGGCTCCACCGGTGGTGTCGTCGTGGTAGGTCGGCTCAGCTTCTCCCTCCTGTGGCGACTTCTGAAGTTCCAGTCACCAAAGCCCTGCTTTTATGTAGCCCACCCCCATTCACTCAGCCTAGCTGTCAATCAAACTTGCTAAGTGGTGAGCCGGCCGGCTCACCACTTGGGCCAATCACACAAGAGTGCGACTTGAGTTACCAAGGTAACTCAGTCCAGGGTGCCTAAACCCCCTCCCACACCTCCTCTGGTACCCAGACAGAGTGGGACCACTTTTGGAGGCTTCTGTGGAGAAGCCCGCCAAAAAGTGGAACAAAGGGCTCGACTTGGGTTGGAGTCACAGAAGAGAACACAAACGCCATTTTAGAATCGAGTCCTGGCAAAAAATACCAACCGGCGAATTAATATTAATTAAATAAACCGGCGGTATGTTCGAGGCTATGAGAATTAAATCATTAAAGTTGGTAGCCTCGAACAATGGAATAATCCCATAGGAATATATTCGCGGTCGAATATAAAAAGTAGTATCCACTGCCACCAGCCACAACTCGATCAGGGGGGTTGGAGACGTGCCCCCTCGACTAACAGACCCCGGGGCAATCGAATTGCCCCGACCAGTACGTCCACAATATGATGGTTTGTACCGGTTTCTGTTAATAATTTGGGACTAGTAAAGCCAATGGTGACTTTACATGCCCTGGGAGACAGTAGTCAGTCCCAGGGTGTGGAGTCTATGGTGGGGTGTCACTATGACACCCATGTGTCACTGCACGGAGGGTGCTGTGTAACACACATAGTAAAAACACATGAGACCCTATGGAGTAAAGGACCCCATAGCCCATAAAACACATTGGCCCTCATTACGACCCTTGCGGAATACGAAAAACGATGGCGGAAATGTAATACCGCCATCGAATACCGCCCGTTGCGATCATGACCCGTCACCGTAAAGTACGATGCCATTAGCGACACCGTAGCGAACGCCAACGCTAACTGCACCAAGTACGCGCACGCGCGCCCTGCAAAACCGCAATATCCGCCATGGCGCAACGGTACACGAATGCTGGCCCCAGCGGACATTCACCTAACGCCATCAAGCATGGCGGAAAGTACCATTCCGCCATGGCGAGAACTACGGCATCGCGAACCAACCGTAATGGCCCTACTGAGTGCCTGTACTCCACTCCCTGGCCACATTGCACAACTCCTCGTAGGCGCAATGCAGTCACACCATGCAACCAGCGAAATGTACAAGTCACCCATGCATGCCAACGAACAAATGCATGCAGGGGCCCCAAGTGCCCTGTGAGTGGCCATCCACAATTGGCAACACACCATTGCCGTACTGATGCAGCACAGGCATCTGAAGGTGCAAGTACACCAAAATGAACTGAAAATTCCATGACACAAAACAACAACAGTCCCCCATCGCTTGCCACCAGTGCAAATCAACATCCAAAGCAGTAACCTGAGGGAGACTGCACCAGCCCTGTACACATGCCAGTAGTCAAACCAACCATCAGCATAAGGACGTACCACACAACTGTACCCAGAAGCCGGAACCCAATGCAGAACACCTCACAATACATCGCGCCACAAATCGGAATATGCCACATTACTAGCAAAGAATAACGCTACACGGTTAATATCTGAATATAAATTTAATGCACATCAAAATCACCAAGCCCATACAGCCATTTGAAAATAAACTCACAAATGATCAGCATTACTGTGGGCTGCATCCGCAATAAATGACCAGCTTCCCCATGTGTGACGCCCTGTACCTTCATGGCACACAGGGGCTACATCAACATCCAAAAAGGCAACATGGAAGCGCCTAGGACCGCAGGGCCGTCCCATGAAGTAGGCACTAGTCCAGCTGGAAGCTAGGTATGCTGCACCTAGCCACTAGTACTGCGTAAGGGCATGTGGGCCATTGGCGATCGTCCCATAAGATCGTAATGGTGCTCCACTGATTAACTCGAAGCTGCAGGTGTCGACTGTAGAAGCCATCTGCAGGAGTGGCGTACAGATGGCAGTGGCAGAAGGGGAGGAGATACCTGTCACCCAAATGAAAAAAATGATAGTATGGGCATCCGAACTCCATATGCATTACTCACTTCATTCAACACACCAAACCTACAACCATATGCATGCTAGCCCACTCATAAGGATCAATTGCACCCAAAAATCACTAGCGAATCATTACGACACAAATCGAGGTGAATACACTATTTCAAACGAGTGTCTGTGTGCATGCGCCTGTCAGAACAGGATCCATCAGATGGGATCATCAACGTGCATAGACACAAGTGATTGAAGGCGCGTCGAGACAGGGAGGGTTCAACAAGGGCAGACAGACGATGGTCCCACTATGGCAGCCTTGCATCACATAGCGCAGGGGAAGGGGATAGATTCCAAATAGCCATGTACATGGCAGACTCCCAATTAAATCATCTTTCCATGCATCCATTCATCATTCCCTCATCCCGTTATGAAAACGCCTGAATATTCACTCACATAACATTCGAAATTTCCATTGAGTCTGTGCGTAATGCAGCCTTCTAAATCCACTGTGCTCCTGCCCGGATTCCTTGTGTAGTGAAGTTACATGTATTTGGGAACGTCCTGCCTTATCGTCCACAACGCTATGGCGCATCCCATTCAAACCATATCAATCATTGCATTCCCGTTGTGGGCCCTGTCCCAAGGACATTCAACAATAGAACGTTACATTTCCAGTCAGACCTGTGGGCGTCTCCACGCCGCTAGTTGAAAACCGAAAGCGCTGTCCTTCGAATTCCTCATTTGCAACATCACGTTGAAAAGGCATCTGTGAACGCTTGGATTCACAAATACATCTATGCAGTGCGGCTGTGTGTGAAAATGGTAACTGGCCTCAATCACTGATGGGACTCCCCGCCGTCGGTGAACGTCGGTACAGTGCTGCATGAGGGTCCACCGTTGATCGAGCACTACATTCCACTGACCCTTCACAAGTCTGCTCGCGAATGCAAATATAGTATGTGCAACAATGGGACCATAGCAGAATTAACATATAAACCAATATTTCACAGCCATCGGGATTAAGAACATGATTGCAAATGCAAGATGCCATGCGTCGAATTCCAGCGTCGTGTGCGGGACGTGCTCGCACGAAAGGCATTGCAGCTGACACAGGTGGAATGAATCACCACAGGTGAAGGCTATACAGCCTGAAGACACATAAATTGCACACCAAAACCCCTCCCCCAACCACACCCACTCCAGAATGCTACCGGCAGGACTAGCGATGTTGGGCCTGGGGGACCTGATTGCACTGCAAGTCCTCCAACTTCAAGAAGAAGACGAACGCCAACTACTACAACAACCGGCCGCACAGAGGAGACGCAGGAGGAGGAGGAGGAGGAGGGCAAGGCATGGCCAGCAAGCCCCACCAGCACAGCCACTACCACCACACAGGCAGCCCGCAATCCCACGCCTCCGAGCTAATCCGTTGAACCTCACAGCTGAGCAGATCCACACCCTCTACCGTTTGGACCGGGACACCATAACCGCCATTGTCGACATGACACACGCTGACCTTGTCAGCATGATAGATAGCCCAACCGCCATCCCACCCCTACTGAAGGTGGTGTCTGTACTCCACTTCCTGGCCACAGGCACCTACCAGCACACAGTCAGACAGTTGCATGGCATTTCACAGCCACTATTCTCACGGACACTATTCCAAGTGCTTGATGCCCTCCTGAAGCACTCAGACGACTACATCTCTTTACCACGCTCAGAGCAGGAGCTTACAAACACAAAAGTGGGATTCCATGCACTTGGCGGCATACCGGGTTGCATTGGTGCCATCGACTGCACCCATGTGGAATTGGTTGTCCCACATGCCATGGAGGCCCAGTACCGCAACCGGAAACAATATCATTCAATCAATGTGCAAATGGTGTGTGACTCCAACAGGATCTTTACACATTGTTCTGCCCGATTTCCGGGATCAACACATGATTCTATGGTCTTGCGGAACTCTAGAATACCACGCTACATGGAGCGACACGCAGGGCGCCGATCATGGCTACTCGGTGAGTCACATTTAATGCATGAGTATGTGGGGTAGGTGATGCGTGAATGACCTGGCAGGAAAGGGGGGGGTGCGTACGTAGCAATGACATTCCACAAACATCCTTTCTTGTCCACATACAGGTGATTGCGGGTATCCACTGAAGAGATGGCTCCTTACACCAATCCGGAACCCACAGGACCAGCATGAGGAGGACTACAACCATGCCCACTCACGTACCCGTGTGGTCATAGAACAGGCATTCGGCCTACTGAAGGCTCGTTTCCGCTGCCTCAGCAGGTCTGGCGGGGCACTCCTGTACCGCCATGAGAAGGTGGCAAAGATGGTCATGGCATGTGTCATGCTACACAACATGTGCGTACGTAGGAATGTGGCCATGCCCCCCGACGCAGAACTGCTAGCACCTGAAGATGGTCATGATGAGGGTGGGGATGTGGCAGCACCTCAAGGGGTCCGCGAGGCACAGGAGGCCCGTGAATTACGGCAGAATCTCATAGATGCATGCTTCTAGCACTCACGCCTGGTGGCTGTTACATGGACACGGGACTTGTTGCACTGTGTGTGTCTGGGACATGCACAATATGGACTGTACGCCAAGATAGGCCTCGTACACAGAGATCAATGTCCACACATCTCATAGGATGAATATGAAGAATTGTATTGCAGATGTGAAAAGACATTACACACCCAATCGACCCGCCACCCAAAGAAGCCCAACACACCCCCTCCACCCTCCTACCTCCCCCCCGAACACCAGTGTCCAATGACGCTCATTGTCAGTGGGCAGACGCTATTGCAAGCCCCCTCTCCGGGTATCAGGGGCACCCCTGCCTGTGGAGCGCCGGGTCCTCCCAGATCTACGTTGGGGGCTGCCCTGGACAGAACTTGCAACGGATGATGTCTCTGCCTGCTCACGTCCATGCATGTCCCTAAGGGTTTGTGAGAGCTCAGTGAGCACACGGCGCACAGCGGCAAGTTCACCACATACGTCTTTGGACGTCGCATGCAGTTCACCCCTCAGGCTCTCGGTACTTCTCTCCATTTGTGCCCTTAGTGTCTCTGTACTTCGCTCGATTTCTGCCCTAAGTGTCTCAGTAGATGTTTCAATGGCTGCCTTAGAACCCCCACATTCATCAGCATGCTCCTTGAGGAGCGTGGCTAGTTGCTGCTGTTGCACTATCATCTGCTCGAGGGACTGTTGCCTCTGCTGGGCCATGCCCATTTGCGGTGGTGTCACAGAGGGGCTGGACGCCTCATGTTGCCTTGCAACAGGCCTTGTGGGGGTTGGCCAGTCGTCGTCTTGTGGGTGCCCCTGCGTGGTTTCCTCATGGTGTACGGGATGAAACATGCAGGGGGATTGGGACAGGTCATGGATGTGTCCTACTTCGGCAGCACCGTTTTCTGTGTCGGAGCATGCTGGCATGAATGCAGTGTCACCTAGGGTGCTGCTGCCACCAGAAGCAGTGCCTTCTGTGGCATCCATTGGGGGGACCTGTGGTGCTGCTGTTGTGGACATGCTGGCTGCTGGGGTGCCTGTTGATGTCCCCTCCAGTGTGCTGCCACTCGATTTGTGCAGCTGCTGTGCCTTGATCCGTGCAGCTGAGGTGGAGGGTCTTTGGCCGTTGGTCTTGGCCCTCTTTGCAGGTGTGCTGGTAGGGGTGTCCTGAAGCTCGTCGTTGGAATCGGACCCTGTGGTGGAGTAAAGGAGGGCGAGCGTTATTCATGGGTCTGTGGTAATTGTAATGGCAATTGTATCACATGCATTGGGGTGGTACCTGGGGGTGATTTGGGTCAGGGCCTTGGAGGTGGTCTCATTTTTGTGTGCATTGGGGATGCAGTTATTTTGCAGTCTGCAGTTAGGGTGTGCATGCTGCACATGTAGAGTGTGTTTTTTGGTTTTTTAAATATTTATTTATTTGATCTGACTTTTAAGGGGCGCTGTCATGGCATTGTATGTGGTCATTCTCCTGAACATGTGTTTCTATTGCACTATGGGGACACATGGTACTTCACACGGTTGGTAATTGGGGATTTGGCATAGTTTTATTTGGGCCACCTACCTGATTCTTCTGATGTCTGCACTCCTTTCTCCATCCCTCCGACTCCCTCTATGCTCTCCATTCCAATGGTGGAGGCACAGATTTCTTCCCAGGGGGTCAACTTGATGGGTGATTCCGATCCTCCCCCGGTAGCTGTGGCAATGTTCCGGTTGGCAGAGAGTATGCTCCGGACGCGTATCCGTAGGTCGTCCCATCGCTTTCTGCATTGCTGTGGGTTGCGGGGTGCGGTCCCCACCGCACTTACCCGCTGTGCCACCAGCGCCTATATGGCCTTCTTGTTCGCAAGTGCCGTACTGGTCATTTGCGTGGAGAAGACGACGGCAGCATTCTCCTGGAGGGTCTCTGTGAGCACGGTGAGTTCCTCGTGGGAGAAGTGGACCTGCCGCTTGCGGTCGCACGCTTTTTTAGCAACTTTTCCCATATTGATTTTTTGGACTGGGGTAGGCTAACGGGTTGGGATGTGTCTCAGGGTCGGATTTTTAATGGTTGTGTTGGGATTCTGCTTTTATAGGTGTACGGCGTGCTGTTTCCCGTTCCGGCCCCATGTTTTTACTTCCGTTTCCGTATATTTACGGTGACCGTAGTTTGCGCTGACCGCTCATTACGGTGACCGCTAAGATGGGTGGCGGAATTGCACCTAGGGCCACGTACGATGGCGGTAAGGGCCGTTTTGGGGTCATTTCCGCCATCGCAGACTTTGCACTTCCGCCATGGCGTAATGCTCGTGCCCGATGGGTCAGAATTAGCCGCACTTTCCTCCATCGTGCAGTGGCGGAAACGCTATTTACGCTATGGCGGTCATGTCAGATGATTTCCGCAAGGGTCGTAATGAGGGCCATTGGCCCTCATTACGACCCTTGCGGAATACGAAAAACGATGGCGGAAATGTAATACCGCCATCGAATACCGCCCGTTGCGATCATGACCCGTCACCGTAAAGTACGATGCCATTAGTGACACCGTAGCGAACGCCAACGCTAACTGCACCAAGTACGCGCACGCGCGCCCTGCAAAACCGCAATATCCGCCATGGCGCAACGGTACGCGAATGCTGACCCCAGCGGACATTCACCTAACGCCATCAAGCATGGCGGAAAGTACCATTCCGCCATGGCGAGAACTACGGCATCGCGAACCAACCGTAATGGCCCTACTGAGTGCCTGTACTCCACTCCCTGGCCACATTGCACAACTCCTCGTAGGCGCAATGCAGTCACACCATGCAACCAGCGAAATGTACAAGTCACCCATGCATGCCAACGAACAAATGCATGCAGGGGCCCCAAGTGCCCTGTGAGTGGCCATCCACAATTGGCAACACACCATTGCCGTACTGATGCAGCACAGGCATCTGAAGATGAAAGTACACCAAAATGAACTGAAAATTCCATGACACAAAACAACAACAGTCCCCCATCGCTTGCCACCAGTGCAAATCAACATCCAAAGCAGTAACCTGAGGGAGACTGCACCAGCCCTGTACACATGCCAGTAGTCAAACCAACCATCAGCATAAGGACGTACCACACAACTGTACCCAGAAGCCGGAACCCAATGCAGAACACCTCACAATACATCGCGTCACAAATCGGAATATGCCACATTACTAGCAAAGAATAACGCTACACGGTTAATATCTGAATATAAATTTAATGCACATCAAAATCACCAAGCCCATACAGCCATTTGAACATAAACTCACAAATGATCAGCATTACTGTGGGCTGCATCCGCAATAAATGACCAGCTTCCCCATGTGTGACGCCCTGTACCTTCATGGCACACAGGGGCTACATCAACGTCCAAAAAGGCAACATGGAAGCGCCTAGGACCGCAGGGCCGTCCCATGAAGTAGGCACTAGTCCAGCTGGAAGCTAGGTATGCTGCACCTAGCCACTAGTACTGCGTAAGGGCATGTGGGCCATTGGCGATCGTCCCATAAGATCGTAATGGTGCTCCACTGATTAACTCGAAGCTGCAGGTGTCGACTGTAGAAGCCATCTGCAGGAGTGGCGTACAGATGGCAGCGGCAGAAGGGGAGGAGATACCTGTCACCCAAATGAAAAAAATGATAGTATGGGCATCCGAACTCCATATGCATTACTCACTTCATTCAACACACCAAACCTACAACCATATGCATGCTAGCCCACTCATAAGGATCAATTGCACCCAAAAATCACTTGCGAATCATTACGACACAAATCGAGGTGAATACACTATTTCAAACGAGTGTCTGTGTGCATGCGCCTGTCAGAACAGGATCCATCAGATGGGATCATCAACGTGCATAGACACAAGTGATTGAAGGCGCGTCGAGACAGGGAGGGTTCAACAAGGGCAGACAGACGATGGTCCCACTATGGCAGCCTTGCATCACATAGCGCAGGGGAAGGGGATAGATTCCAAATAGCCATGTACATGGCAGACTCCCAATTAAATCATCTTTCCATGCATCCATTCATCATTCCCTCATCCCGTTATGAAAACGCCTGAATATTCACTCACATAACATTCGAAATTTCCATTGAGTCTGTGCGTAATGCAGCCTTCTAAATCCACTGTGCTCCTGCCCGGATTCCTTGTGTAGTGAAGTCACATGTATTTGGGAACGTCCTGCCTTATCGTCCACAACGCTATGGCGCATCCCATTCAAACCATATCAATCATTGCATTCCCGTCATGGGCTCTGTCCCAAGGACATTCAACAATAGAACGTTACATTTCCAGTCAGACCTGTGGGCGTCTCCACGCCGCTAGTTGAAAACCGAAAGCGCTGTCCTTCGAATTCCTCATTTGCAACATCACGTTGAAAAGGCATCTGTGAACGCTTGGATTCACAAATACATCTATGCAGTGCGGCTGTGTGTGAAAATGGTAACTGGCCTCAATCACTGATGGGACTCCCCGCCGTCGGTGAACGTCGGTACAGTCCTGCATGAGGGTCCACCGTTGATCGAGCACTACATTCCACTGACCCTTCACAAGTCTGCTCGCGAATGCAAATATAGTATGTGCAACAATGGGACCATAGCAGAATTAACATATAAACCAATATTCCACAGCCATCGCATCGGGATTAAGAACATGATTGCAAATGCAAGATGCCATGCGTCGAATTGCAGCGTCGTGTGCGGGACGTGCTCGCACGAAAGGCATTGCAGCTGACACAGGTGGAATGAATCACCACAGGTGAAGGCTATACAGCCTGAAGACACATAAATTGCACACCCAAACCCCTCCCCCAACCACACCCACTCCAGAATGCTACCGGCAGGACTAGCGATGTTGGGCCTGGGGGACCTGATTGCACTGCAAGTCCTCCAACTTCAAGAAGAAGACGAACGCCAACTACTACAACAACCGGCCGCACAGAGGAGACGCAGGAGGAGGAGGAGGAGGAGGAGGAGGGCAAGGCATGGCCAGCAAGCCCCACCAGCACAGCCACTACCACCACGCAGGCAGCCCGCAATCCCACGCCTCCGAGCTAATCCGTTCAACCTCACAGCTGAGCAGATCCACACCCTCTACCGTTTGGACCGGGACACCATAACCGCCATTGTCGACATGACACACGCTGACCTTGTCAGCATGATAGATAGCCCAACCGCCATCCCACCCCTACTGAAGGTGGTGTCTGTACTCCACTTCCTGGCCACAGGCACCTACCAGCACACAGTCGGACAGTTGCATGGCATTTCACAGCCACTATTCTCACGGACACTATTCCAAGTGCTTGATGCCCTCCTGAAGCACTCAGACGACTACATCTCTTTACCACGCTCAGAGCAGGAGCTTACAAACACAAAAGTGGGATTCCATGCACTTGGCGGCATACCGGGTTGCATTGGTGCCATCGACTGCACCCATGTGGAATTGGTTGTCCCACATGCCATGGAGGCCCAGTACCGCAACCGGAAACAATATCATTCAATCAATGTGCAAATGGTGTGTGACTCCAACAGGATCTTTACACATTGTTCTGCCCGATTTCCGGGATCAACACATGATTCTATGGTCTTGCGGAACTCTAGAATACCACGCTACATGGAGCGACACGCAGGGCGCCGATCATGGCTACTCGGTGAGTCACATTTAATGCATGAGTATGTGGGGTAGGTGATGCGTGAATGACCTGGCAGGAAGGGGGGGGGGGTGCGTACGTAGCAATGACATTCCACAAACATCCTTTCTTGTCCACATACAGGTGATTGCGGGTATCCACTGAAGAGATGGCTCCTTACACCAATCCGGAACCCACAGGACCAGCATGAGGAGGACTACAACCATGCCCACTCACGTACCCGTGTGGTCATAGAACAGGCATTCGGCCTACTGAAGGCTCGTTTCCGCTGCCTCAGCAGGTCTGGCGGGGCACTCCTGTACCGCCATGAGAAGGTGGCAAAGATGGTCATGGCATGTGTCATGCTACACAACATGTGCGTACGTAGGAATGTGGCCATGCCCCCCGACGCAGAACTGCTAGCACCTGAAGATGGTCATGATGAGGGTAGGGATGTGGCAGCACCTCAAGGGGTCCGCGAGGCACAGGAGGCCCGTGAATTACGGCAGAATCTCATAGATGCATGCTTCTAGCACTCACGCCTGGTGGCTGTTACATGGACACGGGACTTGTTGCACTGTGTGTGTCTGGGACATGCACAATATGGACTGTACGCCAAGATAGGCCTCGTACACAGAGATCAATGTCCACACATCTCATAGGATGAATATGAAGAATTGTATTGCAGATGTGAAAAGACATTACACACCCAATCGACCCGCCACCCAAAGAAGCCCAACACACCCCCTCCACCCTCCTACCTCCCCCCCGAACACCAGTGTCCAATGACGCTCATTGTCAGTGGGCAGACGCTATTGCAAGCCCCCTCTCCAGGTATCAGGGGCACCCCTGCCTGTGGAGCGCCGGGTCCTCCCAGATCTACGTTGGGGGCTGCCCTGGACGGAACTTGCAACGGATGATGTCTCTGCCTGCTCACGTCCATGCATGTCCCTAAGGGTTTGTGAGAGCTCAGTGAGCACACGGCGCACAGCGGCAAGTTCACCACATACGTCTTTGGACGTCGCATGCAGTTCACCCCTCAGGCTCTCGGTACTTCTCTCCATTTGTGCCCTTAGTGTCTCTGTACTTCGCTCGATTTCTGCCCTAAGTGTCTCAGTAGATGTTTCAATGGCTGCCTTAGAACCCCCACATTCATCAGCATGCTCCTTGAGGAGCGTGGCTAGTTGCTGCTGTTGCACTATCATCTGCTCGAGGGACTGTTGCCTCTGCTGGGCCATGCCCATTTGCGGTGGTGTCACAGAGGGGCTGGACGCCTCATGTTGCCTTGCAACAGGCCTTGTGGGGGTTGGCCAGTCGTCGTCTTGTGGGTGCCCCTGCGTGGTTTCCTCATGGTGTACGGGATGAAACATGCAGGGGGATTGGGACAGGTCATGGATGTGTCCTACTTCGGCAGCACCGTTTTCTGTGTCGGAGCATGCTGGCATGAATGCAGTGTCACCTAGGGTGCTGCTGCCACCAGAAGCAGTGCCTTCTGTGGCATCCATTGGGGGGACCTGTGGTGCTGCTGTTGTGGACATGCTGGCTGCTGGGGTGCCTGTTGATGTCCCCTCCAGTGTGCTGCCACTCGATTTGTGCAGCTGCCGTGCCTTGATCCGTGCAGCTGAGGTGGAGGGTCTTTGGCCGTTGGTCTTGGCCCTCTTTGCAGGTGTGCTGGTAGGGGTGTCCTGAAGCTCGTCGTTGGAATCGGACCCTGTGGTGGAGTAAAGGAGGGCGAGCGTTATTCATGGGTCTGTGGTAATTGTAATGGCAATTGTATCACATGCATTGGGGTGGTACCTGGGGGTGATTTGGGTCAGGGCCTTGGAGGTGGTCTCATTTTTGTGTGCATTGGGGATGCAGTTATTTTGCAGTCTGCAGTTAGGGTGTGCATGCTGCACATGTAGAGTGTGTTTTTTGGTTTTTTAAATATTTATTTATTTGATCTGACTTTTAAGGGGCGCTGTCATGGCATTGTATGTGGTCGTTCTCCTGAACATGTGTTTCTATTGCACTATGGGGACACATGGTACTTCACACGGTTGGTAATTGGGGATTTGGCATAGTTTTATTTGGGCCACCTACCTGATTCTTCTGATGTCTGCACTCCTTTCCCCATCCCTCCGACCCCCTCTATGCTCTCCATTCCAATGGTGGAGGCACAGATTTCTTCCCAGGGGGTCAACTCGATGGGTGATTCCGATCCTCCCCCGGTAGCTGTGGCAATGTTCCGGTTGGCAGAGAGTATGCTCCGGACGCGTATCCGTAGGTCGTCCCATCGCTTTCTGCATTGCTGTGGGTTGCGGGGTGCGGTCCCCACCGCACTTACCCGCTGTGCCACCAGCGCCCATATGGCCTTCTTGTTCGCAAGTGCCGTCCTGGTCATTTGCGTGGAGAAGACGACGGCAGCATTCTCCTGGAGGGTCTCTGTGAGCACGGTGAGTTCCTCGTGGGAGAAGTGGACCTGCCGCTTGCGGTCGCACGCTTTTTTAGCAACTTTTCCCATATTGATTTTTTGGACTGGGGTGGCTAACGGGTTGGGATGTGTCTCAGGGTCGGATTTTTAATGGTTGTGTTGGGATTCTGCTTTTATAGGTGTACGGCGTGCTGTTTCCCGTTCCGGCCCCATGTTTTTACTTCCGTTTCCGTATATTTACGGTGACCGTAGTTTGCGCTGACCGCTCATTACGGTGACCGCTAAGATGGGTGGCGGAATTGCACCTAGGGCGACGTACGACGGCGGTAAGGGCCGTTTTGGGGTTATTTCCGCCATCGCAGACTTTGCACTTCCGCCATGGCGTAATGCTCGTGCCCGATGGGTCAGAATTAGCCGCACTTTCCTCCATCGTGCAGTGGCGGAAACGCTATTTACGCTATGGCGGTCATGTCAGTTGATTTCCGCAAGGGTCGTAATGAGGGCCATTAACAGTTAAAGGAACACCATAAATCATGTCCAAGAGTGGGAGAAAAAGAGTCTGACTCTTGGCAGGAGAAAAAAACTAACTCCAGAAATCCAGCAAAGCTGCTGGGGGACTCAATAGGTTAGGAAATTCAGCCTAAAGAGAGAATTCTCCCTAACAGATATACTTAGCAAAAAACCAGCCTGCCCCAGAAACACGCAAGACAGAGGTAGCATCATCCGATTCATCACCACATTCAATCTCGGTGCTAAAGGAACACAGCAAATTCCAGGCAAACATTGCCATTTACTAAAACGAGAACGATATCAGCCATCTTTTCCAAGCAAATGCAACAGTCACATACAGGAAACCTGTCTCTAGTCAAACAAAATTATCACCAAGCATGTTTCAACCTGTCAACGCTCGGACTGTAGGCGGTTGGCTTCCCAAATCGAATGCCTGGTTTCTTCACTTGTGAAAAATGTAAAGCATGTTGTTTTGGTTTGAATACAAGAAAATATATCCATCCACCAACGAGGAATGAAATTGCAATCAAGAAAGAAATCAAATGTTGTAGTCAATTCGTAATTTACACCATCACCTGTGAATGCAACTCGTGGTACATAGGCAGTACTAAATTGGAGGTAAGACTGCGCATTCTGCAACATCTGCGAGCGATTAAAAACCGGGATATGACCTACCCTCCTGCTAAGCACTTCGAGGATAAACATCAGGGCAACATTTCCTCTTAAATATTTCGCAACCGATACTATGGCTGTCCATCCCAGGGGTAGTGACAGACTAAGGAGGCTTAGACAAATGGAATCCCGCTATACAGTGGACTACAATACAACATTTCCAGCAGGCCACAATCAAGATGAGGAACTTTATACGTTTGTAGGTGAATAAACAGTCTGAGCCTAATCTGTCAGATTATATCTTCAAGAGGACTCTGTTTAACAACAAGTGGACACTCAAGACTGTTTTATATCTGGAGTGTATTTCAAGATTGGCAATCTGTGGTTTGGAGTGTATTTTGAATTCTCACAGATGTACGCTTTTTAACTTTTGCTTTATTCTTTTCCTTTTGTGCATTGTTATATTGCAGTTTACACCTTTTTTTATTGTAATGAGGATTTGGTGTAAAACTTTATAGCAGATGACACATTAAGTATGCCAACTGTAAATATAGCTGCAGAAGGCTACATAATCGGGCCCCACTACATATAGCAAGACTGCCCATATAGCACATTGCACTTTCAAGAATGCATGGGACACTGGCGCCCTAAAGGGATTACTGCCAGCGATCCACTGCATAGACACGTAAGGCAAATGATGTTTTTCTATCAGCATAGTGCATTTAATATGCCTAGAACGGATAAAGAACCCATAAGGAAACACTAGCACTTGCTTTTATATCACACTGCACTGTTAGGAACACATGGGACACTGGTGCCCGCAAGAAATCACTTCCAGTGATCCTCTGTATAATATACAAGACATGTGATGTTTTTTTTTATAGATCAGCACTTTATAACACTTGGACGGTCGGTGAACCCACTGGGGAACATCCGACTAGTGTCACCTGCCAATGAGCCGTCGCACAATGTCTAAGGCATGTTTTGCCACCATGGCAATATATTGTATTTGATCTGTCTAGATCATATCATTGGGCCCTATAACATGCAGCAAGACTGACCACCTTAGCACACTGCACCTTCAAGTATTCATAGGGCACTGTCGCCCGCACGGGATCACCTCCAGTGATCCACTACACAGATGTTCTCTTCATACCAGTACAGTGCGCTTTTGCGGTAGGTCCTGGCACCCACAGTGAGCCGTTGCACAATGTCTTAGGCATTTCTTTACTTTGTTAGCACGTTTCACTTTATACGCCTAGATGGCAGTTAAACCCACCAGGGAGGATTGTATATCCATATGTATGCATTTTTATATATGTATTTATATCTACGGTCGCTTCTTGCACAGTGTTTCAATAACTAATTTTATGTGGACCCATCATGCTGCAAGTGGATATTTAATTATATAAATATCCACCCCTTTATATACGTTGCATTCAGCACATGGCACTTTTCAAGTTTGAGGCATTTACAAGTTAGCACAATATGGATGAAACATTTCCTTTATGCCGCGCATGTTGTTTGACCAATTTGCACAGAGCACATCTCACTTTATAGATACGAATGTCAGTATAACATTACACTGTTAAGGCATTATTTACCATCGAAATCTTTGGTGGAATAATATTGATATAACACAGCAGGCTAGGGTTGTTAGTCTCATGTAGCTCATTTTCAATTTACTGTTGTGTTTATCCATCTATTCACCCATTTGTTGTGTTTATCCAAGTTCCATACCATATACCATACACCAATGTACATATGTGGGTGTATTCTCAGATTATTATGCCCAATGTATATACTAATCTATCCATGCTACTGATGCCATTCCAAGATGGTGGCTTACATTGCTAAAATCTGTTATCCAGCCCAAACATGCCAGAAGTCCATGCCAAAAACAGAGAAAGGACAGAAAATCTGCTAAAACAAATCTGCTATAAAACACAAGTCCTCTTTCTCTTGCACTTAACGCAACAAAGCCCATTTAGGTGAAACGTGTGTCTTTTCCTGCGGCTCTCTTGTCCATCGATAATGCATCAACAAGGACCTTTCTGCACAGCAAGGACGCCTGGGACTGAATCTGTACATTGCTTTTCATGATTGCCTGAGTGCCGCTGCATTTTGGACTGTGCTACAGTCTGCCCTCTCATGCTGCAAGAATGGGGAGAGTCCAGTAACACTTGCCCTGTCACTTTCTTGAATATTCTAATTAAGTATGCTAGAATGGATCGACACAAGATCCTGGATAAAATTTAAGAGATAGAGGAAAAACTACGGAGTTCAGATACAAGTGAAGAAAGGAAGACCATTCGGCTCAACATGGAGAAGGGATATAAAACGTTTGAGGACAAAAACTGAGAAAACAAAGAAAATTCATCCGTGATAAAAATGACTATGAACAAGGGAGGGTGCTGACTTTTGCTAATCGTTTCGACACCCTGCGTAAAAATCTCCCTATTAAACCACCAAATCTCGCGAATGTCCGTTCTACTGATCCATCCGCCTCAGACGTAGATACCACCGAAAGTGAGAGTGAATAGCCCTCTAGAAAACTCAATTTTTTAGAGGAATTGAGACTGTTGGGCATGGAAGGCAGACTCAACAATGGCAAGAAAACAAGAGGCAGAGGACGAGGAAAGCCATCAGGCCAAAGAGGAAGAAAAAAGGAGGGGACTGCGCGATATTGAAATCAAATGTGGACAAATCGGACGGGCTAACGTGTTCTGGAACAAAGAAATAACTCAAACTATGGCAGTATCAGATTTGTCCAGCATTAATCTCTAAACCCATTCCCTGACTCCAGATGAAGCACAAGTTCTGAACTTAGGCCTCAATTTCTGCCCGACATCGCTGTATAATTATACTGAAACCTCCATTGATTTCGACATGTACATGTGCAAAGTTAGACTCAAAAAATTCTTTGCCATGAACCCTCCTAAACCCAAACCCAAGGTCTGCCTCCAAGGTTAGACTGACGTTTCTATTCAGGACATGTTAACATTAGGTAACCTTGAATACTTGGAAATTGAAGATGTAGACACTATAGATATCGTAGATCAGGAATGGGATTCAATGAAGATTGATACAAACTGGCCAGGAAAAACTGAATTAAAGGTTAAATCTAGATTTAATCCCATGTTCAACCCGGGAGGACATCTTGAAGCTTTTCAGGCTCTGGTGATCAGTGATTTGAAAAAGATCTGGAAAAATGGTCTCTAATCAGAAGAAACCTAACCATTTCACAACAACATACGGTCACACAATTGGGTGCAATGACGGATTATATGATTAAACCGTCAGATAAAGGGACTAACAGTCATTATGAACCGGGATGACTATATAAAAGAGGCCCAAAAACAATTAATGGGCAAAAGCTGTTATGCAAAATTGAGGGATGACCCCTCACAGGCCATGAGTGACAAACTATGAACTTCTACAAACATAGAAAGAGCGATATCTGCTAGATGAGGACATCTGCACATTTCTACATCTTAAATTCCCAGTTATCCCAACGATTTACTTTTTGCCCAAAGTACATAAGAGTTTGACAAGGCCCCCGGGTAGACCCATTGTAACATTATGTGGGGCACTGTTAGAAAACCTATTTAGATATGTGGATGAGACATTGGTATCTTTTGTGATTACCTTACCTTCTTACTTAAAGGATACCAAAGACTTCCTGAGTCGAATCGAAGGGATACCCTGGGAATCTACATATTTGTTAGCTACAATGGATGTAGTCTCCCTCTATACGTCCATTAAACATTCTGATGGCCTAAATGCATGTGAATATTTCCTATACACCAGATCCATGAATTATCTTCAACATGGACGTATGATACTCGAGATGATTAATCTCTACTTGACTAACAACTATTTTCTCTTTGACAAAGTTTTATATTCAACTCCAAGGCACCGCCATGGGCACTATCTTCGCTCCTTCCTATGCTAATTTGACAATGGGCTGGTGGGAGAAGTTTGTGGTCTGGCACCCCAGAAATAGTCAATATACAGCAGAGATAGCCCTTTGGCTACAGTATATCCATGATTTATTTATCATCTGGGATGGCACAAGTTTGGAATGGTTGGACTTTGTCAAGATACTAAACAACAATAAACTTAATTTGAAATTCACTGAGAGCCACAGCAAGACTGCTATCATATTTCTGGATATTCCTGTTACTGTGGCTCAAGGTGAATTGACAACTTGCTTATATAGAAAGCCCACCAGTTCCAATATACCACTTCATGCGAAGAGTAACCATCCCACAGCCCTAAAGTGGAGAATCACATATGGGGAATTCATTCGCATATGTAGAAACTTCTCAGAAATTGACACCTTTGATAGCGAATGTGCCCTCATGGCGCATAGGTTTAAACACCGGGGTTACCCTAAAAAAGTACTAGAGAGCTTTTTTGAAAGCCAGAGAAACAGATCGCTCGTCACTTTTGGTATCTAACACTGTTCGAGAGGACACCACAAATATGAGTGAAACACGTCTCATTTTGACCTACGGAAATGGGGCACAGAATATTCGCCAGGTCATGCAGAGACACTGGCACATCCTCAAACTAGATGAACACTTGAGCAAAATATTGGGTGATAAAATGAATATCACGTTCCGCAAGTCCACTTCACCCAAAGATTCTCTTGTTCCTAGTTTTATGAGCCCTCTTAGCAATCCATTGGGAGGTAGTTGGTTGATCACTAAAGTGCCGGGTTTTCAAAAATGTTCAAAATGTAAAGCCTGCAGGTATGCTGCTAATACCACCTCCTACCTACACCAAATCTTGGGCCAGACTATTAAGATCAAGTCAAGGATAACATGTGAAACTGAATTTGTGGTGTATGTGTTAAATTGCCCATGTGATAAATGGTATGTGGGAAGCACGATAGGCAAAGTGAAAGAGTGCTTCAACACGGGCAATCAAAAATGCTGACCCCACATACCCAATGGCGCTCCACTTTAAGACCAAACATGGAGCTAAACTAGAGGGGTTTTTGTATTTTGGTATTCACACAGTGTCAAAACCATCCAGAGGAGGTAATCGTGAGCTTTTGTTAAGACAATTGGAAACAAAATGCATTCTGGACTTTGAGACCAAAAAACCCAAGGGCCACAGCCTCGATGAGGAATTGCATATGTTCTTGGGCACTTGAATGTTTTTGTCTACCAGTTTTACAATCTTGTGAACTTGACTGCCTCAGGTACCTTATCAAATAAGGTCAACTCTTTGAAGTATTTTAGTAGCATATCTGCTATTCACCTTTTTCTATATGCAATTCTTGTTCCTGGATTGGTGTATCTAATCATCTGTTTACATGATTTAGATTTGCTATTTTTCCAATATGCTTAGGTCTTAGCTTGCTTCTCATAGTATTGTGTGATTTTGACAATTTTGTAGTATGGTCAAAGCTTGTGTAGGTTATAGACTTGCATTTTGTCCATGTGACAGATTTTTGGACTTTCTCTTTTTCCTTATGCCGTAGCTTGTATATATATAGAGTGTCACACATAGGCATTCTTAATTTTTATAATTTATGAGGATATGTTTGAATTATATTACTGAGGGGCATTTTGCACTAGGCATTTTATGGGAGTAACATTTGTATGCACCATGCACTTTATATATGAGCAATATTTTCACACACCATGCACTCTAATATTGATAGGTTTTTTTAATTTACAGCAGCCCATGCTTACATCTATCTACTTATCTAGGAGAAACAATTTTGGCTTATAGGGCCAGATCTCTTTAATACAATATTGAGGGGAAAGAGTCACTTTATGTGTACTTGATTACACGGATAACCACCATTATGGTTTCTCCCAGACACAAATTGTATAGTCAGTTATTTTTAGTGTTGCAAGTATGGACGGAGAGCACTAGGCACTTTATTTTTGCTGCTCTGGCATTATTGCTGCTTTGGCATATTGTGCACAATTTTAGTATTGTTGCTATGCGTATCTGCACTGTTCCCTCACAAACAATCCATCAGACTTGCCATTTTTAAGAGCTCCGATAGCTTGTTTATACGTATATTGGGTAATTGACAGTGAATGTATTAAGACTGCCGTATATCACGTGGAGGTTTAGCATTATGTCCGTTGCGGACTGCATTCTCACACGTGAAGTCTCTTTTTTGAGAGTACTGAAATTGAGCTGCAGGAATTTAGAGTCGATTCCTTCCATATTCATGGTTGTACATGCCTAAGTAGGCTTTATAGCCGCACAAGGTACTGACCAGGCTTTTTTCGGCAGCTCACATAACATTGGTCATGTTTAAGAAACTTTTGTGATGTGTTTGCGTTGTACGCCAGTAAATAATAAACACTGGTGGCTAACCTCCAAAAGTGAGTTGCGGCAGTCTATTTTGGAACTAATTTAAGTTTCAAGATGAAGGTCTTCTACATGTATTTGTATTAAAAAACATAATAATGTTGAAATATGGGTGATCGTATAGACAAGTAAAGAGCTGTTTTAAGATGTGTGGACACTCTATACACTATCAGAGTTGTTACGGCATAAAACATAGTCCATTTTCTGTGTTTTATACCAACGTGATCAAGCGGTTGGAATACCGCAAAACACGTCGTTATTCTTGCCAGGTTTTCTTCTCTCCAAGACACATCCATTAATAAAATAATGGTTTGCCTGGATTGGACGTGCCTTTTTATTGCTGAGCGGATATTAGGATTGATCAGCTTCTCTCTGGTGTGCATCCACTCGATGTGCTTTCAATGAAGGTACTTTGGAATATATATATATATATATCAAATGGCGAGAGGAGAAGGTGAACCGCACTCCCGCGGGTCAGGCGTTAAAAACGCACTCCAAAATACCAGACAAAACTTACAAAGACACTGCCTGGAAAACAGATGTCTTTAATGTTTTTTTTATAAAAGATAAAAATTGCATTGTACAAAATAATTGACAACACATAGACAGCAACAGGTAGACAGACAAAAGCAGGACGCCATGGTACGCAGCCTGCAAAACAACGCGTTTTTCGCGCTAACTCAGCGCTTGAACATGTAAGGGGAGAAGGGATTAACCGGTACATATAAACAATGGAAAAGCAGTCCTACAACTATGTCTGTGACATTGCAAAGTAAAGGATATAGGAGGAAAAGAAGGCGGCCATTATAGAAAGGAGTAGAATACATGGAAAGATATAGTGCAGATGAATATAAGCACTAAAACACGCCCCTGACAGGACAGAAGGAGAAAAGCTGTTCAATGCAAAGATGGTCAGTAGATATGTTAAATCAAATACAAAACAAATAAGTATATATAATTGATGAATCAAACAAAAGTGATCACAGAATTAGCAAAATTTGCATCCATGACAATATACATACATATAAAACAACCCCCTCCCCCATATTAATGATTCAATGGTGTAAGAATCACAATTATTCAAAGTTAAAACCATCCAAACATATAATTGATAAGATCTGAACCACAATATAGATATTAAAACCGCAGAGCTAATAATAAAACCTCATCTTATTAATCCCCAGTTGAACTATTCCCATTCATGCAACACGGAGAAGCCAGCCAGAGTTTCAGCCATGGTGGTCAATAAAAACGGCTAATAAGACACTACATGTCCAAAAGTGCAAGTGCAGAGGAGTTACCCAACTAAAGTGCATAGATAGCAGCCAGACAGCAGGGTGTCTATCCAGCCTCAAAATAATGAGGCTGTACTAAAATGCAAGTGCGAAAGCAGAGAGCTAACATGTTCAATGGTCCAATACCATTAACAAAAATGTCCAGGGACGAGCAGTTATTTTCAGATGAAAGGCCCCAAATGACCCCACGTAAATAGACTACGAAATAAGGCTGGCGAAACCGGTGTGCAAGCATGAGCAAAAATCACAGATACAAGGAAAACTGCATATGAGCCTCAAAGTGAGGAAAACATAACATGATGTGTACCGCTCCCCAAATATGCAAGAAAATAAAGCTAAATCATAAATTAAATAAAGATAAGGAAAGGGATAAAAAATATATATAGACTAATCAGTCCAAACTGGGAAGAACCCCCCTTCAAAAACACAGGAACAAAGTCCAAAGTGAACATACAAATGAAGGAACAAAAAACCATGGAGAAGGGAAATCAGGACCAAGGTGGCAAAAGGAAAATCACATGAATGTATGGGGAGCACATAATCAAGTAAACGAGAATCAAAAATCAGAATGTCAAGTGCCCAAGAAAGTGTACATCTCCTCATCAACATTATGTCCTTTGGGATGCTTTGTATCGAAATCCAGGATAAATCTGGTTTCAAGCTGTCTCAATTTTAACACACGGTCACCTCCCCTAGGATGTGGAGGTACATGTGCCACTGCAAAGAAAGTTAACATTTTCAAATTGTTATCATGTTCAGATTTAAAGTGCTTGGCCATTGGGTACGCCGGGTCAGAGTTCTTAATAGCTCTCAGATGTTGCAAGATTCTAAGCTTCAGTTTACATGTTGTACTTCCGACTTACCATCTCGAGCAAGGGCATGAAAGTACATACACGAAAAATGTCGTGTCACAATTAATAGCAAATTTGATTTTTTGCTGAGTTTTCGTGACTGGATGAACAAATGATTTCTGTGCTGTGGCATGGGCACATGCTTTGCACTTCATACATTTGGTGAACCCCAATGGAGAAATTGGAAGCCAAGTGGTAGAGGACTGATTCTTGCCAGCAGGAAATAGAAAACTAGACACAAGTTTATCTCTAAGGGACGGTACACGTTTGTATGTCAAAGTCGGGCGTTTGGCCAGAATAGGCCTCAAATCGTTGTCTAAGGTGAGGACACGCCAGTGTTTTTCAATGATTTTACGTATGTTGTTGGAGGCAGTGTCAAATGAGATGATGAATCTGGGGTCATCTTTGGCAATATTCTTAGAATTAGTATCATAGAGCAGTATCATAGAGCATATATATTATATATATATATATTACACAGCCCACGGTAGTGGCTGTGTAGTTATGGTTAAGTTGCTAATCTCATAGGAAGAGCACTTTTTGGGCGGCTTATAACTTCGCTCCCCCTGGACGAATCTTCAGCAAACTTTGAAAAAAAAGTATATGGCCCACTGATTTTTCTTTGCAAATTGTGGTGAGGTTTGGTCCAGGGGGTGCAAAGTTATAGGGGGGTCCCAAAACATTTTTTTTTCACACAGACAGAATGGGAAAAAACTTTGCGCACACCTCCAGCTCAAACCGCTGGACGGATTTCCACCAAATTTGCGTCAGGAGCGACGGCTTAGTTACAAAAGCGTGCTTATGTTAATTTGGTGTAAATCCATGCAGTATTTTCTTTTTTAAATGGCCAAAATATAAGGCAAAAAAGTGATATCTATGTCCGCTCTGCGGACGCGCTTCCCTGTTCGCTCCGCGGACAGGATACCGATTAGCTAACCCGGATTTCATCATGTCCGCAGACATGCAACGTGTTCGCCGATTGGCTAGGGTGAGGCGTGAGGTGCGTCACATTGTTTCGATGCACCCGCCATCTTGGATCCGCCGACAGCGCTGCGGTGAACAGAGGCAAAATGCAATTTTGGGGAGTGTGTTGGTGTGCAGAAGTGCTTGGGGAGGGATGGAGAGTAAGAGATGGCCCAAATACTGTATTTGTTTAGGTGGCAGGTGCCTCTCATGTGTTTGCCATGTCCGCGGTCTTCACAGCTGTCAGAATAAATGCACTAGTAGCTATTTTACTTTAGTATGATGTTGGTTTTGGGTTGTTAGTAGAGTATTGATTGTAATTAATATCCCCTATAAGCAGCCCATATACCACAGTCAAAATGTTTGGTAGCATAGGTGTGTTATGCTGCAGTGGTTGTGGCCAGGGCCTAGAGTCTTGGGTGCATGGCCTTAGCCCGAAGGGCATGCACCCAAGAGTCTAGGCCCTGGCCACAACCACCGCAGCATAACACACCCATACAATCAAACACCCATCAAATATCCGGAACCCAAATGTTTGTGTACTGGTTCATTTGTACAGTTTGCATGCAAAGTTTTGGCTAGGCTATGCAGTTAAGATTGTAGAGTTTGTAATAGGACTGCGTTATAAGATACCTTTGGAATTAAATATTTTGGATTGTGGTGTAGGTGTGTGTACATTTTCTTTGAGATCTAATGGTAAACTACTTTGCCACGAATGCCTTTCACTTATTTAGAGGGAGGTAATTTTGATGTTTTTGTTGAAGGCGTATTATTGCTTGAAGTGGGTCTACTGTTTGAATTATGATGCTCTCATATACATTTAGTTGTTGCAGGGGTTTTGGTAGTGGGTATAATTCCAAGTTATTTGTGATAGCACGTGAACGGTGTTTGCAATGACTGTACTGCAAAATTTGACAACATAGTATTAAGGGGTCAGTTATTTCTTATTTGTTTTCTGCTATAAGGTAGAGAGCTAATTGAAACCATTTGGAATCTTCATTGTCTTCTATTTTGTACGTTATGTCTACAGTTTTTGTGCTACTTTTATAAAAAGTCCTGCGGCAACACATACATGGTTTGGTACTTCACTGGAGGTATTTTTAAACTTTAGTATTTCTTTTTTGTTTGTGTTTAATAGAAGGTTGCTATTTGTACAGTAGTTGGTAGTTTGTTGTAAAGCTATTGCCATTTGTAAGTGGCTTTCACTCACAAAATATTTTCTCTGGATATGCTATTTGTTTGAGTAGTAGTTTGACTGTACCATGTAGAAGATTGTTATCTAAATTGACCAGTGCTAAAGCAGGACTTTTAGCATAGAGTTTATGGACCCGATTTTTATAGTTGAATGATGTGTTATCATTTTGATATGATGGAAGGTGCTTTTGGAAGTAGGTCCTGAAATGCATGCTAATGAATGTCCTTGTAGTCCTGTGTATTTGTGCACTGGACAGGCATCCATATTTTGTAGTAGTTTCATTTTGATTTTGTGTTTGCTTTTTACATACTGATTGAGGAAGTGGCGTAAAGAAGTTAGTGAATATGTGTGTTTATAGCACTTTTGTTAATGTAGACATGTTTTTTTGTAGTAGTAGTGTTTCCTTACAACGGAGCATAGTATGCATATGCACTTTCATTGCCTATGTGCATCCTGTATATTTTATTCAGAATCTGTTAGTTGAATATATTTTACAAATGAGTACAATAGTAAACGTATAGAGCACACGTGTTATTGGATGGTAAGAGGTAGTAATAATCATGCATTTTTTGCTATTTTTTACAGGGTAAATGGCAGAGATTGTACAGAAAAGCACGCAATGTATGTATTTGTGAAGGTGTGGGAAATAATGGAGTAGGATTTCATATAGAGGCAGTGGTGTTGTTTGAACTAGGAGCCTTTGTAATGATATTGTCTGTGTGTGTGCTTGAATGAAGATGCATATACTCATCCTGGCTGCGTGTAATTTTATAACACACTGGACAGTCTATATCATAATTATACTGTTATTTCTGCCATCTTCTACTATGAAATAAAACATTTAGATAGCTGTGTGAGTAAACAAAAATTTGGAGAGGAGACAGGTTTGCAAATGACACTTCATCATAGCAGATGGGGTAAATGACAGTAAGGTCATTTTACAGTTCACACAGGTTAAGTGGCATTTATTCTTTTTATATGTATTCTTAGAAGAGATGTACATGTACTGTGTAGAAAATATTCATACCTGTAGTCTGTGTTTGTGAATGTGCATGAATCTGCAAGTAGAAATATTGGCCAGTTTTATAGTAGTTGTTGCTGTAGGTCTGTTGCAGTGACAGCCGAATTTTACACAGAGTGATCAATAGTACATCTAAAGTGCTGATGTGTGATGATAGAGTTAGATGTAGAGTTTGTGGATGTGATTGGTGGATGATTGTGCGACTCTTTAACAGTAGCCAATGAGGAAATGGTGCAGAAAGTGAAGTGGAAAGGGTAGAAGGGCTGCCCCAGTGTTACGCGCTGTTCGGACATCGCTGGTGTCCGCGGGCAGTGCATGCCACATCCGAGGTTTCTCAGCAAATGCAGCATGTAAAGCGGACTATAGCGATCAGCCAATCAGATGTTGAGGTGGTGGTTTGTGTTGAAATGCTGTGTGTAGTGAAGATAGTATAGGTGGAGAAAATCAGGGTGTTGGTGGTTGGAGATGTGTTTGTGCATGGTTTGGAGTAGTATGCTAAATTTAGGAATGTGGCAAACAATTTTGGTGTTAAAGGAGTGGAGGTGGTGTGGAGCACTGTGCCTGCGTTTAATGTGCAGGGAATTGTTCAAGTTTGTGGAGATATGGGCAGGGTCAATATTGACGTGTAGTTGTTTTGCACTGTGGTGCTTTGTGTTTGGGGTATGTCAGTGCCCCTACTTTGTTGGCAGATTTGGAATATTTGGTTCAGGCAGTAATGAAAATACCTCCAAATGTCAAGGTTATTTTTTCTGGATTAGTATCTAGGGCAATATGGGACAATAGTTTTATTTTTTTGTCCTCTGCAGGTGGAAAGAATATGTAGGGTGTGGTTTATTGAGGTAGGTCGCATACCTCCTCATTCTCTGTTTTACAGTAATGTTGGTATTATATTTGACCCATCCACACTTTTTGTATATATGCAGTGTAGTGACATGTATTGGTTGTTGCTGCGGCATGGTAGATTAAACCTACTGTTGTGAAGGTTTTTTACCAAGTGATAGTTTACCATGTGTAAATCCAGTTAGCTTGCAGTGTTTTTAGTATCATCTGCATTCTAACGTGAACGCATTACTATTATGTATTTACTATGTGTTTGTATTTGTAAGGTGGCAAGACGCCCACACCGTTCATCTCGCTAGTGACCGAAAGTGGGATAGTACAAATACACATGTGCAAATTATAGGCCACTAATCTATAACAGCGGTCAATGGGGTCAGGGTCTGCAGCGTGGCCAGAAAGGGTTGCAGAGGGTTTGCTCGGACATTCTCATACGACCACTTTTTGTCAGGGCTCGAGACTTGCTCCTTTCAAAAATGTTTACGTGATTTGCTGTGTGAAGAGGAGATGGGAGGAGGTGACAGGTGGTGTGGCCTGACTGTGGGAGTCGCTGGGAGAGTGCAAAGTTGTCCAAAGGAACAAAATAAATCTGTAGAAATGTCGCACGCATTGCTGAATGGTAGCAAACAATTCATATGTTTTTCAAAAATATTTGTCATGCCACTGTGGTCTGAAGGGCTATCGGCTCCCATTCTGAGTGAAGGTCAGTGCCGTTGAATTTTTGTTTCCTAGTTGAGAAACCCACGCATGGTACACAGTATAAGGTTCAATTGTTTTTTGACCTTGAAGCAAAGGGAGGATTAAAAAGGAATGCATGAAGGGAGGGATGTAAGACTTTCAAATATAATAATGTTCACCAGTCAAAAATTGGACAAAGGAAAATGTAATTTCACTTTATGAAAATTCGTTGAACGGAGTGTCTGTGTTACTCTGATAGAATGGAAATGCTGAATATTATGTAAGTTTTACTTTGGATGATTTTATGCACAAACTAGTCAAATTATCATTCAGTGACATTATTGGTGGGTTACATTGTATTGTTTGTTGTGTGTGGCATATTACAACGATGCGTGTAGTCCAGTAGTGGGTTCCCCCAGGTTGCACAAACTCGTAATTCAACGCTAATATTTAATAAAAATTCCGTCTATGCGTTCTTGGTTTTATCTTGCTCCCTGATTGCAGTGTTAGCCTCAGCATCCCATTTCGAGCTGACCATAGTCCATAGAGTAACTTCTAACGCAAACTGCACGTTGTTTTGTTCACATTGTTTCACGTCCGTGTTTATCAATAGTTGTAACAGGAGGCCAAATTAATGGTTAAATTGTAAACTGTAATAAAGATTGGCTACCGAGACACATTTGTTATCTTTTTTTAAACAGCTACATCTTGGCTTTCTGCGATTGTCATGGATTCCAGATACCAACTGACGTTTTTTTTAACCATCAGCTACAGATACACGTGAATGGGTGGATCACAGTGACACTTTTTTGGGATGATCGCCACGGGCCCATATGCCCGTACTCCGTACTAGCGATAAGGAACAACTTGACATTGTTTACGGTGGCCTAGTGCCAAGTTCATGCCAAAGGCTTGCAATTCATAGTGTGTCTAATACGTTCTTACACCCAAAAGGAACGCAGCGTGACTTACGATAAACATTTGTGGATCAAGAACAAAGAAAATAAATGACCTATTTGCTTGAATATGGCAATCGCCGGATATTCGCGGAGCGTTTATTGTGAAAAAGTACTTTACAAATTGCACAGTTTTGCTATTTCCTTTAAAAGTATGGTTTTATATTCAAAATTGGGACGTGCTGTTTTGTGAGATGTGTGTATATATTCTGGGTTCTGCATCAAGTAAAGTTATCAACTAGGTGATGATTGGGTGTGTTTTTCTACGCTGTATAGTAATGTCCTGGAGATAGGTGGAGAATATCACTAGGTTTGGTGATGTTGGCCTCAGGGGCTGTGCATATGAATTAGTGCTGCCAAAACAGAAACAGTCCACCTTGGGCGATGCGGCAACAGATAAGATTATCACAAGATGGCTGCGCCCTGGTACCTGATTTCGCATATGTAAAAAAAGAGGAAAATTACAATAAGGTACATAGGAAAGGTTTGTACGATCGATCAACGTATGCTTAGAAGCACATGCCCGAACACTTAGGGAAAATAATATTTCTGAGTGCACTATTCTCTTAATAGATCCATTTTTTGCTGCATTCGCTGCAAATGATTTTTAACGTCTGTTTCTGTATTTTTAATGTCTGTACGGGGTGTTTAAAAAAAGAATCTGGTAAATACACATAAAGTAATGGGTAATAATTTGTTTATATAGAGAAGTGTAGTGTCTTCCATTAGTATCACTGTTTTCACTTATTTCATCACAAGGAAAATTTTCTTCCAGCCATTCCAAAGTAGTAGACATTTCTGTGTAAAAAGAAAAATATATTAGGTTTAATGTACCTAATACAGAAAGTTTACAAATATATAAAATAAATGTTGTCTACTCACTAGTTTGTTGCTAAGTTTTAGTGTTACTACTGCGTACGTGTGCTGCTGATTTTGTCATCAATGACATTTGTGATGTCATCTTTGATGTCCTGGGTGTTAGTCTTAGCAGTGCAGTGGTGGCGCGAGTTATGGTTGCTTAGTTTACCATAACTGCTGAATTTCTGCGGGTTTTTCAGTTTTACTTCGAACCATAACGTCCCTTTATCAAAGTTTTTTTCACTGAATATATATATTCATTCCGATATGCAGACTTTCTCCAGCCTTTCCCTTTTGGGCAGTTGCACTGTGCTATGTTAGACACCATCAGGTCAGTACGTGATGATGTCATTACAGCCCTATGAGGGGCAAATCAAAACCTTGTTTGTCTGAACCTGCCGGTGCCTAGTCCTCGGGACACCCAATGTATAGTAATGTTTTGCTGGTAACACTGGTATGCCTCATGTAACTAAGACATCTGTACATAACACATGTTTTGACTGCAGCAACAGGAAATCTCCAAATGGGAGGAATTTTCACTGCAAAATTACATAGATTTAGGGAGAGTCCCCAGAGGTCTACGCATCCTCACCACACCCACATTTGATTAACAGGACCCGGAGATGCTGCAAGAGTGGGGAGAGGCAAGTGGTCTGTGTTCCGTCACTTTCCTGAAGATTCTCATAAAATACGCAGGTATTGACAGAAAGAAGATTCTGTCGAAAATACAGGAAGTGGAAGATCAGTTAAAGTCCATTGATCCCAGTGAAGAGGGTAAAGCCATAAGAAACAGCATGGAAAAAGGATACAAAACATTTGAGAATGACATCAAGTTGCGCAAACAACGTAAATTTATACGCGACAAGGATGATTATGAAAAAGGAAGGGTATTTACCTTCGCCAAACGTTTTGATACTCTGAGACTAAAGTTACGCACTGGCCCACAACCACCAATGACGGAACTTCCAGTCGCTTGCTCATCCTCGGAAGCAGACACTACAGAAAGTGAAAGTGAGCAACCTGCACGTAAATTGAATTTTTTTTTAGAAGAGATGCAGTTGCTGGGTATGGATGTGAGAAACAGCAACAAAAACCAAGAGGCAGAGGTTGCGGAAAATCGGCGGGACAAAGGAGGAAAAAAACAAGGAGGGGCAACAGGCTCAGACACCAGAGACAAGGACAAGACGACACGGAAGGCCCGCTCTGGAACCAAAACATTATAAAGAACAATATGGAGCAACAAGATATGTCCATTATTAACCTCTCCTCGTATCCTCTTTCCAATGACCACCTGAAAGTATTCAAACTTGGCCTCAACTTCTGAACTACAAGTTACTATAACTATGGCAAAACTCGCATAGATTTTGATAAATACATGCAAACAATCAGGCTAAACATTTTTTTTGCCATGAATCTGTCCAAGCAACCAGTTCAAGAAGCATCAGAAGGGTATACTCCTGTTACTATTGAGGACATGGAAACATTTGGGAGTCTCATAAGCCTGGGATCAGACTGTACAGGACTGATATTAGAGACCTAGACTGGAATTCCATGAATACACACACAGACTGGCCTAGGCACCAGTGAACTCAGTTCAAATCCAGATTCAACCCCATGTTTAATCCGGGAGGACACATAGAAGCATTCCAGGACTTAGTGATCAATGACCTGAAAGAAATCAGGAAGACCAAAGACAGTTTCCATGGGAACCTTACCCGTCAAGAACAGAATGTTTTGAAACATCTCAGCATTTTACCAGATTGCATCATTAAACCTTCAGACAAGGGGACCAACATTGTTGTGATGAACCGCGCGGATTACATCAAGGAGGCGGCAAGACAATTTACTGATCATTCCTGCTATGCAAAATTGGAAGAAGATCCTACTGCAGGTATGAACATGAAACTTTTTGACTTGCTTAATACATATAAAGACAAAGGGCTACTCGGGGATGATAGCAAGTATTTACATCCGAAGTTCCCAGTAATGCCCACCATTTACATTTTGCCCAAAGTGCACAAGTGTATGAGGAAACCTTCGGGACGACCGATTGTGACACTGTGTGGGACTCTGTATGAGAATACCTCCAAGTTTGTAGATGAGACCTTGGTGTCTTTTGTAACCACACTTCCATCTTATCTGAGACACACCAAAGACTTTTTGAATAAAATTGATGGTATCACTTGAGAAACTACATACTTGCTCACTACCCTAGATGTGGTATCCCTTTATACCTCCATCAAACATAATGACGGCTTGTGGGCTTGTGAATATTTTCTTCACACAAGGTCCATGAACTTTTTATCACACAGCAAAATGATATTGGATATGAACCATCTTTGTCTGACAAACAATTGCTTCTTGTTTAACAGAGAATTCTATGTACAGCTTTAAGGTACAGCTATGGGGACTACATTCGCTTCTCCTTACGCTAACTTGTTTATGGGCTGGTGGGAAAAGTTTGTTGTTTGGAGAACAGAGAACAATTGCTACACAGCTAAAATAATACTCTAGATGCAGTATATAGATGATTTATTCATCATTTGGGATGGAACAAGCTCTGAATGGCTGGACTTTGTCCAGAATCAGAATACCAATGAATTAAATCTCCAGTTTACAGAGAGCCACAACAAGACTGCTGTCGTTTATCTGGATATTCTTGTTAAGTTGGCTCAGGAGGAACTTGACACAGAACTATATAGGAAGCCAACAAGTTCGAATATACTGCTACACGCCAAAAATAATCATCACACTGCCCTCAAATGAAGCATACCATATGGCGAATTCATTCGCATCAGAAGAAATTGTTCAAAGTTGGAGACATCTGATGCAGAATGTGCACGTATGACCTTGAAATTCAAGCAGCGTGGATATCCCAAAAAGATACTTGAACGAGCATATCATAAAGCTAGGGACCAGGCATGCTCCTCACTTTTAATAACTAAAGTTTTACCACCATATATGCAACAGTGAGACTCGACTCATTCTCACTTACGGCAAGGCTTCCCAGCATATACAGCAGATCATGCGGAAACATTGGCATGTCTTACAGCTGGATGAACATTTGGGAGGGATTCTATGTACAGCTTTAAGGTACAGCTATGGGGACTACATTCACTTCTCCTTACGCTAACTTGTTTATGGGCTGGTGGGAAAAGTTTGTTGTTTGGAGAACAGAGAACAAATGCTACACAGCTAAAATAATACTCTAGATGCAGTATATAGATGATTTATTCATCATTTGGGATGGAACAAGCTCTGAATGGCTGGACTTTGTCCAGAATCAGAATACCAATGAATTAAATCTCCAGTTTACAGAGAGCCACAACAAGACTGCTGTCGTTTATCTGGATATTCTTGTTAAGTTGGCTCAGGAGGAACTTGACACAGAACTATATAGGAAGCCAACAAGTTCGAATATACTGCTACACGCCAAAAATAATCATCACACTGCCCTCAAATGAAGCATACCATATGGCGAATTCATTCGCATCAGAAGAAATTGTTCAAAGTTGGAGACATCTGATGCAGAATGTGCACGTATGACCTTGAAATTCAAGCAGCGTGGATATCCCAAAAAGATACTTGAACGAGCATATCATAAAGCTAGGGACCAGGCATGCTCCTCACTTTTAATAACTAAAGTTTTACCACCATATATGCAACAGTGAGACTCGACTCATTCTCACTTACGGCAAGGCTTCCCAGCATATACAGCAGATCATGCGGAAACATTGGCATGTCTTACAGCTGGATGAACATTTGGGAGGGATCTTGGGAGATAGGATGAAAATCACATTTCGACCTCCCTAAAAGACAATCTGGTCTCTAGCTTTATGAGTTCTCTGACCCCATCCACTGGCCTAACTTGGCTCCACACACCAACTGCAGGCTTTTTCAAGTGCAGGAAATGCCAGGCCTGCCAGTATGCCAGAGATGCCTCAAATTATGAACACTCCATTTTGGCCAGGAGCATTTCCATAAGATCACGAAACACTTGTGACACTGAGTATGTGGTTTACATGCTCGTCTGTCCCTGTGACAAGTGGTATGTTGGGAGCACCATAGGAAGATTGAAGCTACGAATGCTTCAGCATATCCGGTCCAGTAAACATGTGGACCAACGTACCCCATGGCTGTGCATTTTAAACAAGTACATAATGGAAAGTTAGATGGCTTTACATTTTTTGGCATACACACAATAGCTAAACACCCAACGGGTGGGAAAAGAAAATTGGTACTTAGACAATTGGAAAGTAAATGCATCCTGGATTCCAGAAACGAAAAAACCAAGAGGTCATAATTTAGATGAAGAACTCTACACCTTTTTAGAGACTTAATGGTGGACAAGATCATTACCATGATCATTCTCGTAATGTAGATGTTCTTCACCTCTATGAGATTCATTTTATTGCCTGGCATTTCTCATCCATATCTTGGTCACATCCAGCCAATATTGTTTATAGTATTGCCGGATGTTAGGTCTTATATATGAATTCACCATTTTGTACTGCATGAGGCTTTTGCTATGATACTCCATTGTTGTATTATCTGTTTTCTCCATTATTTTATTCTCTCATTTTTCCCTTTCCAAGGTTAAGTCTCTAACTGCCTTTGGTTGTACAGGTTTCTTACGGTCTGTTGGTTTGTTTGTCCTTGCATTGTTTATGTACAGGGGATACCTTTATGGTTTACATCTCAGGTTGGTTTACAGTGATTACCTTATATAGACATTCCTATTACACCCCTGTCACATTCTTGGATATTATTTAGTATAGCTTTTTAGAATTTGAGAAACATTTCTTTCTCTCGTATTCTATATTCTAATTGTGTTCCTCTGGGAGTGTACAAAGAAAAAACATTGGGATATTTACAACAGTCTCCTTTCTACTGATTACTCCTTTAGACTCCTTAACATTGACAGGTTTTCGCTGCATGAATTAGATATCAACGTTATGCCCTAGCACTGCATATTTTAGCAAGCTGCTATATTTATATTTTTTAAGGACTGGCACGAGGTACCATACTGTAAGGATCACATATGTATGTGAGATTCTAGTAGACTAGAGACTAAAGTAAGATCACACTAATTAATATCTTAGTCTTTGCAGGATTGGTTCTTGTGTTAGCATCAGCTGGATACAGTTATTACTGTTTTGCTGATTTGCACAAGTCATAATGTTTACAATTGAAGTTTACAGGCACTAAGCACTTTACCGACTTGGAAATATTTAACTGGGAGTAATACATTCCAGTTAGATGCTGTTTTGCATATTTGCACCAGTCACATTGTTTACAGTGCAGTTTTGTACCGACACTATGCACTTTATTTACTGATGCTTTTCTCAGTCCTTGGACACTTCCACATAAGAGAGGCCATCAAGTTTGCTATGTGTATATAAATAAAGGCCATGCTTATTGGAATTGTGTCAGCAGCAACAGCGGGCAGTACAGCGTGTCTTTTGCATACATAATTTGACATAACCAGTGATGCATTAAAACGCTGGCATTAATGGTTTGCACAGACTGCTAACGCAAGCTAAAGATAAAGTGGCAACTTACCATGGGAAACTTTTTGCACTAAGCATAAACATTTCTCCACGCAAAGTCGCCAGTCGAATTTTCCACACTGTTTGTAAAAATGCGAACTGTTTTAATGTAATGTGATTTGAACATTTTATCGATTTTAGCAATTACGCTGTTCATTGCATGTGTAAATCTGTCTGCCACTTTGTATTTCAACAAGCACTTTGCTTTAGACGGAGACATTCTATCTGCAGTCAAGGTGATAGAGACTGATGTGTTATTTAAAGTCACCTTTACTATGTTTGCACTTCCAACGTGATCAAGCGGTATGTGCACCGCAAAACGCGTTGTTTCATGTCTTTTTCCTTGCCATGCTGACTTACTAAAGAATAAAAGGATTTGTCAGTCTGGACTCACTTTGGTCTTCCTGCCTCTTTGCAGAGAGTCATCTGGGCTTTCTCTGCTGTTCTTGGGAGGGCATCCCGTCCACTTTTTCCTGGTTCCTTCCAGGATCAGGTTATTGATATATATATATATATATATATATATATATATATATATATATATATATATGTATATATATATATATATATATATATATACACACATATTCATTCCGATATGGAGACTTTCTCCACCCTTTCCGATTTGGGCAGTTGCACTGTGCTATGTTCGTTTGTCTTTTTCAATCTCCCCTTTTAGGGAGAATTAATGTCTTGTGCCTAAAAAGGGAGATTGAAAAAGACAAACGATTAATTGATTTAATAATCTGTTTTCATTGATTGACAATTTAAATTCTCTTTTGTCATGCAAACACACTGGAATGAAATAATGTGTTTTTTTAGATACACTATCTGTGCTGGATGAGTGATATATATTTAGATTTTTAAGTACATGTATGCCATTTATTGTGTTTTATAAAGACTAAAATACGTATATATTTTTTTTAAATCCAAGTATCTTTAGCTCAATTAATGTTGAATATGTGTTTGTGAAAGTGTTAGGTGGATATTTGGCACAACCCTAAAGCATGAAGGGAGGAAGTTGTTTTTGTGGTACATTTTGTTCATTGAATGTTTCAGTCCTCATCCACACAGCCCCTAAAAAGAGGACATTATAGCTCTTTGTAGCTGATGCAGTCTCATCACCGCCATTTTCTGAAGTAGAATCGGACAATAGCAGTGCCACAGTTCAGGAAACCTTATCTCGTATAACAACCTCAGATGTGGAGTGCCCCTTTCTTTAGAGGAGTTGAGGAGGTACAAGAAAAGCACAAGACTTCTCAGCCACAGACCTACCAAGGGTAGGAAACACAAACTGAGAAAAACCAAGTACTTAGAACTCATACAACTGCACAAAAGAGGAAAGAGTCAAGGACAAAAACAAACTAAAGAGAAACAGGGGTCACAACAAGATCGAGAAAGAACATAGAACACAACAAATGAATCTCAATTAATTTATCAAATAACGGTGGTGAACACAATCCTGGTATCAGCATTAAGCAAAGGTTTATCCTTCAGCCCAGCAAATACTTACGACTACTTTCAAACAAATATAGATTTCTACACATTTTGGAGACACATAACATTGAAACTGTTATGAGGGGACCATCGGAGGCTCCTCAGAGTGCGGATTGCTTTCTGCTTGTCCCGCTCGCTGTGGCACCTTGGAACTCTGAATTCACTACTTCGATCTTCACTGGAGATTAATTCCTCTTTGGAACTGCTTAGGGTGCTTGCTGATATTCACTTAATTTTCTCTCTTTTACTTAGCCACACCCCTTATCACGTGACTGTCATAAATTTGACTAAGCGCGGGCACCCCATCGGAGTGCCCTCAGAGTGCTGACTGCTGACCACTGGTCTGCAGAGCAGCACCCTCTGTATCTCATTCATATTGCTATATCCATTTCTCATTACGTTTCATTACTGTGCAATCCCCCACTTCCCCTGCTCATATCAGATTCACTCAGCGATTCTAATAACATCATATCGCCTCACTTCCAGCATGCCGCATCAAGCGCCTGCCCTAGTGACCAAACATCCCAATCCTCCACTGAAAATCCTCATACTCCTTCCGGCGCCCTGCCAACAGCTTGCAATTTTAACATCAATGCCGACATCAGGAATTTCTTAGCGTCCAAAGTACAACAGATAACGCCTGGGAGCCGAAAGTCTACTAAGTTGGTGAGTTACGAGCCAAATTCTGTTACTTTTTCTTTGAACTCCTGATTCACTCCTCACACTGATCCTATCCCAATTCTCTCAGACCTCACTATGCAGTCATGTGTGACTCCGGCTGCGTCAGAGCTAGACTCGGACCCTTCACACACCCAACCCCAATATTGAAAATCACTTGAAACATCACGTCCCTGCCACTAGTCACTCTGTTGACTCCTCGTCAATCCCGCCACTTTACTCTCAAGTTCTGAAACAAAACCTGTTACCTATTACCTCCACTCTACAGAGCTCTCCCTCTAGACCAACACCGCTTGTAATCCCATTTGCTCAAATTCACTCCACTCAAAGCTCATCCGCCCCCCCCTGCTCATGGTCCTTCCCTGCAGCAGGACACTGCGAACAGAACGACGAGACTTTCAAATTCGCCTGCACTCTATACCAACGAGGAATCTCTTCCAAATGCCTCATCGGAATACTCTATGGTAGCTACCTTCTCGAAGTCAACTCTGCATCCTTCATTTGGCTTTCCCTCTACCTCCAATGTTGGTTTGGAGTTGGCCCTTTCGGCTATTAACGGAACCATACTCTCACTAACTAAATTGTATGAAATATTAAATAAGAAAGCTGCATTACATCTGGACTATCTCCAATCGTTAATTGCCAAAGTGAATTTGAATGCCTATAAACTGTTACCTGTAGTAAACATGCATCCTGTAAATGACTCATCTAATTCTGTGACTAAACCCACAGCCGATTTTCCACCTTTTGAGATGCCAGAATTCAGGATGGAAAGCAGTGTAATCTCTGTGGGCCATCACCAGGATCAGTCATCGAATTAAACTCTCCTCCCCTCTCACCATTCGGAAATTTCAACCCCAGTGTCGATGCTATAGAAAGACTAGAAAACTCTGAAACCCCTCTCTATGACGTATTTTGGGTCTTAGCGCAAAATAAGAAGAAAATAAAACGGGAAATGCACCTCTTTACAATTACCTAACCCAAAAAAGAAATAGAAAATATGTCCTAAAAAAAAAAGGAAAAAAAACACCCAAAAACCAGAGCATTCATTGACAATATCACCATGCCAGATAGTGTCCATTCTTCTCCAACACCAGTTCACCCTGAAGATGGTCAAATCTCTATGCTTCCAACCTCACCAACAAACATCACTTTCCCTCCTGAAAGGCATCTGGCATTATCTCAAGGGAAGGCTGCCAATCCTGTTGTAAAGTAGAATGATAAAAATGTAAATGTATTACTCAAACCCAAAATGCAATCTGACTGATATTGAAAATGCAGAACTTTTGAACTTCTGTGCACTCGACACACTCACTTCCCATTACAGAAGTAGTTTATCAGAGTCTGCACTGTCCCCAAATCCCACTAGAAAAAAACAAAGTTTTTTTGTGTAAATTTAGATGTGGATTTCGCTTTCTTTAAAACTTTTGACCAGAAACGTGCTCAATTTAAAGTACCAATCACACGCAGTAAGGTTACTTTCCCTCAGCCAGTTCCAGTCATCATTCACGACTCACCACCGTCCCAAATACCTTTGAATCAATCACCATCCATAAATTTCAAACCAAATACAATTCAACCTGACCTGCACCTCACGGAACCAGGTTTACTTGATACAGAGATATTCAGTATAACTATGCCCGACAGAATGTATTCAGACCCTTATTCCACTAGGACCCCATTGCTAACAATAGTTAATTCCATCCCAGCACTTGAGGATATTAGATCTGACTATATCGAATCAATAAAATATCCTGTGTTCTCCAACCTCGACACTGTCAAAGTGATAATTCCAGCCAAGATTGTCAAAAATATAATTTTGCGATCCAGACACCTTAAAACTAAAGCACTCTTGCTAGAAGCTCAAAAACCGCCTCCACCTTTGAAACAACTCGCTCCTCCTCGGCAATCAGAGCTGCAATGGCCTTTATCTGCGCATAATAATATTTTACAGCAACAACCAAAACAAGACTGCTGTAAATGCAGAAAAGAAAATTAGCCACCTTCTCAGCAACTCCCAAGAACAGCAGATCCCAAATCTAAATGGCTATGGATATCTAAAGCTATTAATGGTGGGGCCAATCCTGCTACGGGTTAGCATTACCCCCCTCAACCCGCTCATTCCTGCTCACTAATGTTTTGGAACACAAGAGGGTTCTCCCATCTTCTATCGAGTAAGGCAGAATTTCTTAATTCAATTGACATAGTAATGCTCCAAGAAACCTGGCTGACATCGGAACTTATCTGGCCAGACCACCAAATAGAATGGGTAAGAGCAACGAAAGCAGCTAGAGGCCGTCCTGCATCTGGACTTTTAGTTGCAGTCAAAATTGATTCACAGCTACAGCTTGAGCAGTGGCACTCACCTGACCTAGGCATTCAAGCAGCAACAAAATCGACCCTAAATTCCCATCACCCTCTTTATCTGACCACCATGGTTCTAAATATCTATTAGAATCCCCTATCCCCTAATGAACCCCACTTTCTTAGAAAGATAGTACTTTTGTTGATCAAATCCTCTTGGGCCCACGAATACACACCACCATTATAGCTGGTGATTTTCATATGAATTGCATTCCATCGACGAACACTCAATTCAAATCGCAAGCAACTAAATGGGTTGTCCTAATGAAACTCAAACTTCACCATGCTAAATGGCCCGACCTCTGAAGATTTCCCCCCTGCTAATACCTGGTCCAGAGGTTTGTGCTCCCCACATTAGACCATGTCTATCACAGCCAACGCAAACAAGAAAATAACCTCCTTTAAGAGAACACCAGAAAGTACTAGAAATTCTCTGGATACCTCATATCCTTCACAACTCACATTACTATAGTCAACCTCTTACTCTTACTTCTAATAGAAATCGTTTACGGTGGAAACTGCCTCAGATAGCACTATTAATGCAACATCTCATTAAATCCTATGTATATAACAAGAATATTTCACATAGTCCCTATATTGATCCTCTACAAATCCTCCAATTGACTCATTGTCTGCCTCGTCCAGTTTTTAGACACAGACATACCACCCTCCCAGCTATTTAAGATTTTAAAAGAGCTATGGCAAGTGCTACATTCTCCATCTTTTGCTGACTTAACTCAAAGAGCCAACCTAAAGACCAAATACAAAAATTGAATTAAACAAATTCTATCAATTCAAAAACAAACAAAGAAAATATGCTTAAAGCCATAATGACAAAGCCTGCGACTGAAAACTGGTCTTTAATTTACAACCACCCTTCAAACGCACATAGATCACTTGAACTAAATATAATAAAAGAGCCCAAGTGGATCACTCACTTTCAAGAATTGCTTAGTACTCCAATTAGCATATCAACATACTTACCACCTCTTTCTCCAGATCTTACAAACTTTTATTTGACACAATTGATATCCGGTTTATAATACAGAAAGGTAGCTCATCCAGAGTTCCGGGTCTGCATAACTTATTCAATTCAATACTCAAAGCACACCTTTTGGCTTAGGCTCTTGTACTCTGATATTTAGACAAGTCATCTACGTAACTCGACGACTGCTGTCTTGGAAAGAATCCATCATAATCCCTACATTCAAAAAAGAAGACATGAATAATCCCACCAACTACAGGCCAATCTCCCTCCTAGATGTGTCAAGCAAGATTTTTGCAAAACCGATCTTACGCGATCTTTCAAAATGGCTATGTGTACACAATTTATTAGACAAACACCAGTCAGGATTCGTGAAAGGAATAAGAACAGTTTTAAACCTGATGATACTTTCGATAATTAAGAGACACGCCATTTCTACCAAGTAACCAGTTTTTTTTTGTTAGCTCTAATAGATTTTAAGCAAGCACGACATTTTATGGACAAAACTTTCAATGATATATACGAAATACTGGAGTCCGTCCGGTCATTTTCTCCTAAACTTGGCACTACCGAGATTCCAGGTCTCCTGTACGCGGAGGACCTGGTCATCCTAGACAGAACCCACATAGGACTCCAAAGAAAATTATTAGCCTTGAGTTCCTACGCAGACGCCAATCAGCTCACCATCAACACTTCTAAATCTAACATTATCTTTCACCACTGTTTACTCAAATACAGATACACATTTTATTGGCTTCTTTCTAAAATCTGACTCAAATCTCACATTACAAATACCTTGGCATCAATCTTAATTCCCATGTGTGTGACTAACCACACAAAACTGAATTAAAGAGTAGAATGAACCTCTTAAAGACTCAAGGTAAAGCAATACAGTGAAAGTTTGGGACATTCTCCATTTCTCCAGCAATAACTTTCTACAGAGTAGTCCCAATAATTATCTAGGGAGTGCCAACAAAATTTCCAACGGACTCTCCAAGATGGGACACTAAAAGGCGTCTATTGGAAAAACATCCTATCTCTGCCCCGCAGTACTCCAATTCCCATCGTTCAATTTGAATTAGGGCTGATCTCTCTTGCAGCAATAGCATCATGGCAGACATTAACCGCTTACAGAAAGTGCTTACCTTCGTCAGATTCCTAGCACAACCTTCTCTCAGTTTTAAAATCTTTACTCACAATTCCATCATCTGGCCCCTTGCATTTATGGAAAAAACACTGCGTGACTCTACTGGAGAATGTCGACATCTCTTTGGAGCTGCTATTAGAGTCCCCAGAAAAAGCAAACAAACTCTGGCTATGGAACTGGAGATCCACGTGGCAGAAATGCAATACTTATGCTACATTCAAAGCTGGTGCCTTTGTTCAAAATATATGAATTCACTCCCCGAGTACCTGGTAAAATTCCCAGACCCAGTATAAGCGAACTCAATTCTCCGTTTACGTTTCAATCTCTGGCCAACCAAGTCCAGACTAGCGGTTTACAACAAAAGTGCTACTGTCAATATCAACTATGAATTTAGCAAATTAGTGAAACACCCTGAACCCTTCAACATTTTATTAACAGAAAGTTCCTCTCTTGTGAATTCAAGACATCTATTTTTCCACAAGCGTTTCAAACAAATAACACTTAACTAAAGAACAATTGTGGATTTCAATATTCAAAGCGACCAAAATTTCAGTGAATATTGCCACTGTCCAGTTTTTTTTAGCTCTGAATCTTCTCCCGACCAATCAAGATTAATCTAACATATGGCATTCTTTGGAGCAAACACTTATTTGGCCTTTTACTGTTATTCATGATTTGATCATCTCATTGGCCCACACACAATTAGTTTAAGTTGTTAAGAATGGAACTCTCTATTCTAAATGAGTGTGCACATACTGAATAGCTACATCCTTCATGAAGTTCACAAATTCTCTTGTATTACAACTTTAGCCCTTGTACTGTAAGTGTCTCATTTACATTGCTATTATGAAACTGACTTCATGCAAACCTTGGACCGCTATTTCCACTAAGCACCTTGTTAGCACGCACTTCTAACAGGTATCCAAACCTCTTCAAGCTAGATACCTAGTTTGCGTAAACCACTGAGAATGGAAGTCTCCATCATGATTAAGCCTGCGCATACTGAACACTTACATCCTTTTATGAAGTACACAAATCCTGTTGCATTGTGATTTTAGTTTTTATACTGTAATTAGCGCGTTTAAATGGCTTTTAGGAAATTGATTATGAAAAATTGTGTGCGCACACCGAATACTTACATCCTTTTATGAAGCTCCCACATTCTGTTGTGATTTTAGCATTTCTACTGTAATTTTCCTGTTTAAATTGCTTTTATGAAATTGATTTTATGCAAATTTGGAACTGCAATTTGCACCAAGCACTTGCTTAGCATTCACTTGCAACAATATGCACCTAAACTTCTTCCACTGCTTCCCATTGATGCAAACATTGCTCAGATTCTAATTAGTTACACTCTTGATGCATCCTCTGAAGTAATCCCCTAAAGAACTCTGAACAATGTGCTCAATAGTTTGTTTTTCATGCCCCCTTAAGCTTATGCAACTCTTAAATCTGTTTATAATCCGTAAATTGCTTCCCTAGACAAGCACAATTATGCATATGTTTGATCAATCTGCATCACCATTGTCCCCTACCTCTTAAAGATACTAGATAGAATGGCCTATCTACAAATCTAGAAACATCTGGAGGACTAAAACTTACTTGGCCTCAGACAATCAGGCTTTAGGCCAAGGCATGGAAACAGCCGTCTTGGACCTAAAAATCCCAGTGGATGTGGCTAAGGACAATGGTAAACTGGCTATGATTCTGCTTAGGCCTATCGGCAGCATTAGATCTTGTCGATCACCAGATCCTCACTGATAACCTGTCCAGAGCAGCTGCCTTCTCCAGCTACTTGGATTCAATAATTCCCTTCCAATCAAACTACTAGGGTTTTCGCACCCTCTGCTGACCCAATTCCCATCTATTGCGGCATGCTGCAAGGCTCTTGTGTCTCGCTGACGATTTACAATATCTTCACTAAGCTCCTCTTTGACCGTCTTGACAACTTGGGTGTCACATATACAAACTACTCTGATGACACCCAAATTCTCATCATGCTGTCAGGGTGCTATAAAGATGACTCCAAACTGATTCATGACATATCTGGAGATCCAGGCATGGATGGGAGACCATAGCCTATGTCTCAATGATGAGAAGAATGAGCTCTTGATCATCGAGAATTAAAGAGAATGGACAAATGTCTTGCCTCCTTGCTTATCTCTTTGGATTAATCCGCAGCCTTTGACCTTGTCGATCATACCATCCTGCCGAGCGGCAGAAGTAAGTCGCAAATCGTTCATCGGCAGCAGTTCAATAGATGCTATCCTTCCTTTCCAATAGAGTCAGTAGGGTTAATGCAGATGACGCAATGGCTTTTTGGAGTACCGCAGGGTGCTTGCACTTCACTGTGCACCTATTACATCTTTTTGGCCCCTTTCTTTGCGCATCTTGAACAGGAAAGGGTCCTATTCTCTAACTATGCGGATGACACACAATGTGTCATTCTGCTCATAGGGTGTCACCGCCAAGACGAAATGGAATTGAATAGAAGTTTTGCTATTATTGAGCTTTGGTTGATGCAGAACAATTTGGCGCTCAATCATGGCAAAACACATGGTTGTGGGTTCAGTAGGTACTCTTGCCAAGCTGGAACCGGTTTATAAGCACTTTCAGTTGGGGGATGTAGACATCTCCACCCTCCCTAAGGTCAAAATCTTGGGAGCTGTTATTGACCAGGTACTGAATTTGAAACCATATGTAGGATGCACTGTTGCTTCGGCAACATACTATATTAAATTGTTAGCTCATCTGAGACCATACATCTCTCAAGACAATGCGGAAGTGATTGTCCGAGCAATAATAGGTGCAAAAATCGATTACTGTTGTAGTCTACTGGCAGGTGCCAGCAAAGCAACCATCAACAGACTCAAAGTGGCCAAAAATGGTGCTGTGAGAGCTGTTACAGGTCTAACCTTACGCTCCCATGTAACAGTCTCGATGCGCGCTTCATTGGCACACTGTGGAGGCACGAATTACTTTCAGGCTACTGGTCATCATATTCAAGTGTTGAATGGGGACCATGCCGACCTACCTCCAGATCACATTAGGGAAAAACCTAACTACAGAAGTTTGAGATCCAGTAACCAAAACTTCTTATTCCTACCTAAATGCAAAACTAAGAAGGTTCAGAGAGGAGCGTTTTTTGGCGAAGCTCCTATACTATGGAATTCCTTACCAGAATCATTGAGAGGTTCTTCGTCTCTGAGTCTGTTTAAAAAAAGCTCAAGACCTGGCTGTTTCGATAGGTAGCCCATCCTTCGTCCTTTCTACCTGACGGGGGTGGGGATACCCCCTTACCTACTGGCTCCCACAAGTTAATTGTTTTGTTTGTCCTGTCTGCGCCCACACACCAACGGGTTTATGGGTACGCGTTACAAATAAACTAAAGTAAAGCCGGCTCCCAAATACGCTTAAACAAATTAGACCCGCGTTACACTTCCATCAACATCGATGGAAATTTGATTAAAGTTGCCAATGAAATCAAATCTCGCTGGGTCTACTTAGACTCCACCCTTTCACTCAAGAAGCAAGTGAATGCCACAGCCTCCACTACTGCCTACACTAACGAGCTGATTAACGCTTGCAAATCATTTGTCACCTAATAGCTGTATTACTTTAGCCAGGGCCCTAGTACTGACTAAGATCGACTACTGCAGTACCCTCTTTCTAGGCACCTCTGAACAGAACCTTAAACTCCAGGTCTTACAGAAGAACGCCCTGAGATCTGCATTGAACATCCAAGATCCAACTACATCACCAGCTTGAGACAGGAAGCCCACTGGTGTGATGAACATTTCCTGTCGCAATCCCATTCAGAGTAGGAATTACTACCAAAAGGGGAAGTTCACCCAAGATGGAGTCCTGGGTTGTACCTGTGGGCAGACTAGTGGATCCAGCCCTGAGAAGCAAGCGGTGGAAGACGCCCACTTCCGGATTGGTATATACGGGAGAAGATTCCAATACACCTCGCGTTGCTACTCTCCAAGGAGTCAATTCTAAATTCTTATTCTTTCTATCACTAATCCTTTGCTCCTTTCAGTACAGATCACGGGTATTTCTTACCAGGAGCGATGTACCGATCACAGCTCTCGGAAACTGCTCTCCTTCCTGGTTGCAAGCCACTCCCCCTCATCGCGGTAGGTCCCTTTCTCCAATTCTTTCAGTGCCCTGAGCATACACAGCGTCCCAGTTCGTGGTAACAGTGCTCGCTATCCTTTCCATAGGATCACCATTCCTTCTTTGAATCCCAGTCTACGCAATCAACGATTTGGATAGGAGCATTCCTCTTACTTTGCGGTAGGGATCTTAGGGTCTGTTTATTCTTTCTGTCTTGTACCATTAACGCCCGTTCATTATTCCTTCACTTCTTTCTTTCCCCAGAGACTCGATCCGAGTCAGCTCCACTTCTAAACAGTGATCTCTTTGTAACAGAGCCATAGCTGTACTTTAGGGGTAAGAATGCTTAAGGAGGTGGGGGAAATCTTAGGGGACAGAGTGTTAGCCAGTAGCAAGAAGCAGTACTAATGACTGTACCTTTTATCTGCTATAGTTAAACATCACCAGCAGAAACTACAACCGGATCTACCAGCCGGGGCCTCGAGTCATAAGAGAACCACATCACGGATCCATCAACCCTAGCAGCTCTGCCCAGGGTTTTTTTCCCTTTCGGGTTTCCCTGAGGGTCTTTCTGCATCCAAGCCTTGGGCTGGGGCGCAGAAGGCGGTTCAGGTAGATTCCACTATTTTTCTCTCTAGAGGACTTGCAGCTCAGTAATCCAAATCCCACGGGACACAGGTAGGTGATTACCGGTGACTTATCAGATTTTGGGTGTAAAATTGAATCCCAGTATAGCAACTGGCTCCCGGTACGTGATAGAATTTCCCTCAGCACACTGATCATTACCGACAAATGTCTGACAAACTCTGCTCCTAAGTACCTGTCAGACAAATTCAACAAGCACCAATCAGCCAGACCTACTAGAGCTCTGTATTAGCATTGCCTCACTATCCCGAGGTTCAATCTAAAAAGAGCGAGAGGAGCAAGCTTCCCTGTACTAGCTGCCAAACATTGGAATGCCCTCCCATTCACCATTAGAACGGAACCTTCGTTCTGGACCTTCAGAGCCAAAGTAAAGAGTTGGCTCTTTGATAAGAAACACTAACGGTTCGGCTAACCTGCTTCTCAAAACCTATATGCCTGCTTTATCCTTCTGTATATCCATTGGTAACACTGGCGCCCAGTTACCCCAGGGTTCAGTGCATGTTACAAATAAAGAAACTAAACTAATTACATGTTGATAACAGGATCTATAATGTCACAATCATTTTGTACTGTTTCCAATTATATTAGTCTTTTAAATGTAACTGACAATTGCTGTACTGTAATATCTTATTGAAATATCAATTAAACCAATTTTTTTAAAAATGTATTTGTAAAAACATCAGCGAAAAAGGTACCATTGCCAGTACCATCAAAAATGACAGCCTTACAGAGGATATCCTTACCCTTCTAAATCCAGAAGATTCAGAGGCTGGCGACATTACAATTGACTTTGGAGCAAGATATCATATATATCCATCTACAGAAAGTACCCTCAAACAGCACTCAAAATCTTTACCTAGTCTACCCACATATCATGTGGTGGACCTTTTCAATAAGGCAGTCACATAAAACCTAAGATAAATCTATCTTACTAACATGAAAACCAGGATTAATTCAAACCTACAATTTCAAGAAAGGCAAGCCTTAAAAAAACTCAGACAACCTCAAAATAATGAAATCGGCAAACAGAGGGGGGGGAATAGTACTAATGAATAGAACAAACTATGTGGCAGAGGCCCATCAACTAAATGATAAAAATGGTTATACAAAATGAACAAAAAAATCCACTGGCAGAACGGACCATACAATGGAGATAATTATGCAAAAATTGGAGAGATTCTGGATTACTAAATGATGAATACAGTTATATGAATAACCAATTCCCCATCATGGTGACAATTTATTTTGTACCAAAAGTACACAAAATGTATCTAATATCTTCACCATGTAGACCCATTATAAATGGAATAGGATCTTTGACAGAAAGAATATTGAAATACATTGATGTTCACTGGAAACCCCTAGCCTCCAGTCTGGCATCATACATAAAGCACACAAAACATGTCATACAACAAGTGGACTCGATTTCCTGGTGCACTAATTACAAATGTGTCACTCTAGATGTAACATTATTATATACTTATCTACATCACAAAGGATTACCAACTACAGAATATTGTTTTAAATCAAGATCAATTTCAGATTACCAACAGAACCAAATGGTACTACAAATGCTGGAATTTACCCTTACTAATATCTTTTGTTTTGATGGACATCTATCTCAACATAAAGGAACCATGATGGGTTCGGAATATACACCATCTTTTGTAAATTTATTTGTGGGACACTATTACATTATCTAAATATGAATGACTACAATATTAAACTGACAAACTATCAAAGAATGGATTTGTTTTCTGGACCTCGAACTATATATTAAGAAAAATATAATACATACCACCATTTACCAAAAACTAACGGCTGGCAACAGTATTCTGCATGCAAAAAGCACCCATCCGAAACACACGATCTACAATATACCATATGGAGGAATCTTGAGGATCAAAAGAAACTGCAGTGAAGACATGGATAATCAAAAACATGTAAATAATGTAATACATCCCAGAATTGCACACAAATCATTACTAAGAGTCAAGACTAATTTTGTCTGGTGCAAAAACCAAGCCTCATCACCCCTAGTATCAAAGATGCAAATCCACTAACCCCTCAGAAAGACCAAGACATTACAAATTAGCATTCCTGCCCCTACTGGGAATGCACATTCATCACAAAGGAAATCGGAGACATCGGGCCTCATTCCGAGTACGGCGCTAACCAATGGCGCTATTAACGCCTTGGTTGATGCCGTACCCGGACCGGCAGCGCCTTGGTGGATGGCGGAATTACCGCCCCATTCCAAGGTTGGCGGGGCGGTAATTCCCCATTCACCAAGGCTCTTCCCCATTCCCAAATGAGCCCCCATAGGGCTCAATGGGAATGGGGAAGATGCAAATAACGGTGACCGTTCATTACGGTCACCGTTATTGGCTTGGAGGCCCCTTTGCGCCCTCGACTTTAACACCTGCTCAAAGCAGGCGTTAAGGGCGAGGGCGCAAAGGGAACTCTGAGTATGGCGGTAAGGGATTACCGCCATACTCGGAATGAGGCCCATCTTCTGTAAACCAGTTTATAACTAGAATGTTGATTTTGCATCCAAGCCTCTCTGGCCTCAGAAAACCCTACACCATCAAAAACAAATTTCCCAAAACCGGGGCTGACTGTGCCAAAGCAAACTTACATTCTCTAATAGTATCTAAATCTGAACATCTGCTCAAAAACAACAGGTGATCTTGCATTAGTGACTAATGATTAAGTGCACAGTGAGTACACTGGGCCCCGCAGCTCCCCAGACCAACACATGTCTGAGAGATGTAAACCTTTCAGGTGCATTAGAACGCATCAGATTTAACCTCTTCAGTGTGGGACTTCAATTATTTCCTATGTAAATTGAGAAGACTATATAACACCCTCAGTACTTAGAGTGAAATATACGTGATATTCTGGATAATGTTGCGTACAATGTGAGCATCCAAGTCCTATAGAATTTATAACCTTCAGATTGGATCAAAGTGCAGTATTTTAAGGGCCTTACAATATTAAATAATTTAAGGCAAAAGGTCCGTGGTATAAAGTTTAAACGTAAACACTCATGAAAAACAGAAGCAAAACACCCTGCACAACACAAAAATGACAGTTATGCAAGAATGAAGATCCGGAACTAGAAATACCCCCGTGTCCAGAATGTAAAAGTACACAAACTGCTATTGTTACAAAAAGGAACCAAGCACAATATGTTCTAAAGTACATACAACAGAACGGTCCAGATGACAAGAGCAGATAATCACAGGAGGAAAGTACTCTGCAACAAAATGCAGCTTACACACTTGCTATCTTAGCAATAACTCATCTCCACCAAATACCAAATTTCATCTACCACCCTCAAATAAGGCACACAGACGGACACATGGATGTACAACCAGATTTGTCTGTGTTAGGTATGTAGCGTCTACATCCATTTACTTTCTATAGTTTCTATACCACACAGCGAAAGTGAGGTTAATTTGGAGACAGGACCACATATTTAATGTACACCATATAATTAATTTTCTAATCAAATAAGTGGTGCCTACTCACCCAGGCTTCATCAATTCCATCGGTTATTGCTATACAGGCCGACAAGCCCTCACCGAACCACCGCGGTTCAAGCCGGTGGAAGAAATTGTTTAGAAAGTGTGAACTAATAAGTTAATAGGCAGGAGCCTATGGAATAAACCTCTGCACCCTGCACGCTCAAATTTTAGGTTTAAGAGTGATAATTAACCAGACTGTTGCTGCAAAATCAAGGGTTTATTAGGGTGGTTGTAAGCGAATTGCTCGTGAAATAAAATTCTGTAATCAAAGATAGCAGTGGATTCAAAACATTAGGGGCAGTAATTACTCGTGCTCCTCATTTGGACTTCTCTCGAAGCTCCAGACTGAAGAGCAGAATGTGACACAAGGAGCCACCTGTCGCACAAGGGAACACACCCGAAAGGGTAGGGGGCAAGCACAGCTTCCATATAATCTTAATGCTCCCAAGGATGCCAAAGCCTGCTGTGCAACCAACAAAGATATGACTTGTAATAATCAGTGTTATTGTCAGCCAATGTAATGGTACTCATTTGATCAACCTCAGAAATGTTAAGGGGAGACTAGCCCCATCAGAATTTAAACCGGTGACCATAGGTTTCACACAAGTATGAGACAAGCACCTAACCCACTGAGCTGTCATAGTGCAATTTTCAGTGTAGATAGTGTGGTGTTTCTAGGCTGGCAATGCATGGCTTTGTGTGAAGTACATTTGATTGAGAATTGATGGATGGGGAATATTTTACATATGGCAGCCTGTAGCACTGCGTCAAAAAAACGAAAACTAAGAAAATACCGATGTTGAAAACACCTATTTTTTGGGCTGAATTGGTGTGGGATTTTCATACCTTTATTTTTTTTTAAATAGATAGTGAGTTGGGTAAGGGTATAAAAAAAGTCGGGGCTGGGGAACTCCCCCCACATTAAACAAAATTAAAGAAAAAAGCTGATTCTAAAATTTACCGAATAAAATGTGCTGTTTTCAGCCTCTTTTTTTATTTGCTATTTTAATGTAGATCTGCAGCCTGCAATGTTCTTCACCAGTTTCCCTATGTTCACTTTACTCTATAGTAAGTGACTGGGATGTAAACACCACACTGCTTTCATTTGCATGGTCGCCATACACTCTGGCAGATCTCAAAGAGAAGGGAGTGGGTTTGGTTAGTGCGGACAAAGGAAATGCAAAAGAGCTTTCCAATATTCCCCAAATAGAATCCCTTATGGTCACGAAGAAATTCTTAGAAAGAAGAACAGAAATGTCTGAGTAATTTTTGGATCAAACTATTAGAGATGGCTCTCACAAGAAACTTCTTTCGGTTTAAGAATTCATACTACAGGCAGATAAAAGGGTACAGCAATGGGGCGGCTTTCGCCCCTAATTACGCTACATTATACATGTGGAACTTTGAAGAGCAAAATATAATGACTGATACTAATCCTTTTTAGAGAAGCCCTAAAGTTGTATAAAAGATACATCGATGATATCCTTATTGTGTGGGATGGTAAAAAAGGTGACCACAACATGTTTCTTCAGTGGATTAATAATCCTAATCCTAACTTGCACTTTACGATTCAATTCAATTGCAAGCAAATTCCATTCTTGGATTTATTAAATAAGGAGGATGATGGAATATTATTAGTGGATCTATATCGAAAAGATTCAGACAAATACTATCCTGCATTATAGTAGTTTTCATTCTCAGGCTCTGCTGTCTAATATTCCCTACGGTCAGTTTTTAAGAGCGAGACGTAACTGCTCCAAAGTGGAGGATTTTGTTATACAATCTAACATCATACAGGATAGATTTCAGGACAGAGGTTTTCCGACTAAGCTAGCGAGACAATCTAAAACAAGAGCAAGCTATCAGCATAGATAACAGCTACTGAATAAAGAGACCAAGACTGATTGTAACAATTAACGCCTGCTATGTGTTTCAACATATGACACCCAGCATAACAAGATAAGGAATATAATATCAAAACACTGTCATTTATTCAAACTTAATATTCATACTTTGAAAAAACCTATGTACACTTTAAAAAAGGTAGGAATCTAAAAGAATGGGTTTCAAAAGTAGACAGAAGTTGCACACGAGATAAACAACTCAAAATGACCACTGTGTGGGGGGTGCCCCTTATTACAGGTCATTACCCATGTGGAGGATGCTGCAATTGTGACTCCACTTCAGCATGCACTAGCATTAATATCAACAGGAAATGGCTGTTAAAGAATCACACAACATGTAATAGTAATGTTATTTATGCAATAACATGTCCGTGTGAAAAAACTTACATTGGCAAAACATCACACGTTGTGAAACTCAGAATAAGAGCATACATCTAAAATAAGAAATAAAAACATTAGTGCACCATTAGCTATGCACTATATTGAACTAAATCATAGCTGTGATGACCTGAAATGGTGGGCTATAGAAACAATGGGGCACAGACAGAGCCAATACCACAATGAGGCTGTCGCAAAGAACAATGGTGGCTTTACCACACTCAAAGTTACATACGTAAACTAATCTTGCTGGAAGAATGGAATCAATGTATGAGGTAGTTCCATTACTGATCTTACGGTTCCGCCCTCCTTTTTTGAGTGAGATAAACTATACAGGGAATCCAGTGATGTAGGATTTGGCGCTGGAACACGCTACCTTGTTTTGATTAGATCTATACTCTTCTATATAATTATTATTCACTATAAGTATTAGTTTATGACCACCTTAAGCACGATAAAGCCCAATATCCACTACGGACTAGATAATACTGCACATAGCAGAACAAAGGGCTCTGTTATGATAATTACATGAGGATATATCGTTACACTCAGCCGGGTGTAACACTTAGTGATGAATAACGTGGAGAGATATACTCTTCAAATGCGGATATATTGATTAGGATAATATATAGTGGCCACTCGGATCCGACGTACCTACAAAGACCCAGATGAGCCAAGCAGCTCCCATCCAGTACCCTATTAAGGGTGACCTGCCAACCTGCTCCAACGCGAGCCTGCTCACTCACTTTTCTGCCTTGATAAAGACTACGGTCGAAATGTGCGTTGGCTCTTTTGTTTCACCGCACACGGCACAAGATGCCAGACTTGTAAAGCTCTATCAGTCCATTATACTAGCATGTACCATATCAACCCAAGACTGATGTGGCCATTTTCAATAAGTACCAAGAGTCTCAAAGAAATTGGAGAACCACCAACTGCCAGCGCCCACACTAAACAAGGGTTGTCACCCCACCCAGTTTTTATTTGTATGTTTAGATTATGAAAATCTATTCTGAGATGGCCGTTTTTGCTGCCCTCTAGTCCACATATAGAGTTCCACTCTCCCATAACTGATGTTTCAAAAGGAGCCTGTGACCCACATACCTTTCCCATGCCCTGCATAAATACTGGCGGTAGTAGGCAAAAAACAATGCCTGCGCTGGCATGACTGAGTTTACCAAAGGGGTTCAGCGCAGCTAAAATGAAGGACCAGGGGACACTAATGACTTTCCAAGATAAACTGGGTCACACATCACTGAGGGCATTTACAGTGCAATCACCCTCCCCATTCCATTCTTCAACAAATGTCAGCCATCAATATTCATTTTCTTCTCATTCTCTCCTCTTCCCTCCTAGCCTTTGCCTCGGCTTGCTCATGTCTCCCTAACTCATATCCTCATGCTCTTTCTCAGTCATCTCCCATCTGCCCCTGCTCAGCATGAAATGGCACAGGAGAAGCGAGCAGCACTCTTAATGTGGCCTCAGCTTGTTTGGCTCTTGATTTTTTGGGACCACCAAGACATTTGGCTAGAGCCCTCGATGGCTTGCCGACCACCAATTAAATGCAGACCGGGAGCCAAAAGCTACAGAATACAGGAGCTCAGGGTACAGAAGCTTCTTATTGCCAAGAGAAAGGCTAATGAAAAGGAAAGTGCAGCAAATGCATGGGAGCAATGATTATTTTGGCAGGTTGTTACATATATGTACGCTGTATAAACACGCAGGAGATGCATATACTGGAGGGCAGGTGCCTCCATCCTTTACTGGTTAAGCACAGTGGAATACACTCAAATCTGCCTTGGTGACAGGGACACGTTAACCTCAAATTGACCCGGATCAGGGAATAATGCACATTTGTGCTTCTCGGCTGGCAACATTCATGATGCATTGGCATGCCAAAGCAAAGGTAAAGGTCAAGGCCCTGACCTTTTATTTAATCAATATTCTTACTGGGCTGCTGACACAACTGTCCCACAAAATGGAGTTGTAGAAATGTGGCGTGGCTCCAAAAATATTGGCAGGGGGGCAGACACTGTGCCGATCTCAAGGAATGGAGAAAGAAATGCCTCCAAAGAATGATTTATACAAATTAGCGAACAACCCACTAAAGCTGGATTCCAAACCTTTCTATCGTACCTGGTGATGGCGAAATGCATTCTAAGAAATTAACGCCTTACATCTAATTTGCACAACATGGTATGGGAAACAGAAGCACTTGGTTATTGGGGTGACCACATTCCATCACCCACATTGCTGTTACTGTGGGATGGGGCCTGGGGGAAAAAAAAGTGGTGCAGCAGGTCTGTGCCCTTGCGCCGAACACTCGTTTGCATGACGCATACAATTTGGTCCGTCAAATGGCTAGGTTTGTACACGCAATAGCTCCACAACTTAATGGGGAGAGGGACCAAATATATGCCAACAATGTAGACTCTCGAAAACACCAATTGTTCTACAAAATCAATTACATGGATTTTATGAACTATGCATGAGAAAAAGACAGTCATACATCTTAAGACAAAGCAAATGGATTCTTGGACTCGCACATCTGTGAGCCGCTCTGCAGATGGACGGTGAGAACAGAAAGCCTGACCTTTCTTAATTACCTGTGTATACGATTGAGCGAACAGCCTGTGGGATGACCATTTCAAGAAGTCTTAGTTACATTTGGGCATTGGACAGTGTCATTTTAAGATGTGCAAAAAGTGGCCATGCTGCAGCCACTGCGACGGAAGACAGCACAAGCCAAGACTGCCTCTTTTTTGGAGCAAATAAAAACAGTTTATGAAAGACCTAGTCACACCCAAAAGGATATCTACAGGACTGCTATTACACTGAGCCTGGGATCTGTGATATAGTCTACGGGGCCTTAGGTTACTTGCCTATCCCAATTTTGATAGACCTTAGCTAGCCAGTAAATGGAAGCAAACTTAAATGCCATCTTGATAGAGATTCTGGAGTCTTATTGGGTCGGTAAGCAGAGCAATATACCAGAATCAGTCTGCCATTCATACTTTTCATAATTGTATGCAGAATCCAGAGTGTTTGCGGATACTAGCGAGGGAGACCACACCCCTCATTGCCTAACACTAGTGAAAGTCATCACTGCTCTCGATAGCCAAAAAGCTGAAAAATCACCCTGCCCAGATAAGGTACCGGTTGATTTTTACAAATCAGAGCCCCTGATATGGACCTATATTTCACTAAACTTTTCTATGTGACCTTGGTAGCAAATCTTGTCCCCCAGACGTGGACCCAGGCTGAAATTGTCCTGCATCATAAGAAGCGCGGTAGAGAGGACCCTGGGAACCACCGCCCAATATCATTGCTTGACAAGGGGGGGGAGGAGGGGAATAGATTTGCCACAGCATTGCTGGTCTACCTAGAGGCCTGGATGGAAGAAACTAACAGACACGAGGCAAGCATACGTCTTTGTAACTAATGAAGACAGGTGACAAGCAACTTGATACGCTGCCTTTTCTCACTTCCCATCCACAGAACACCTAGGCTTGAATTTTGAGGTATGTGTGTGTTCTAGTGCTTTGTATGCAATGTACAATTTATTGGCATTAGGAATGCATTCTATAGTAGTGAACTATGGAGAACATCTCATGGTTATGAGGACATGGCGATCAGGATCCTGTACACGCCACAAGATGGAGTCCCCTTTTCAACCCCCCCACCCCAATTCTTTTCCTTCCCTTTGCCAGCCAATATTGATGACATATTTAGTGTCTCCTGAATATGACACAGCCATTGCTTGGAAAAATGACCACAGTTGCACCTCAGAAAATGTGTTCTAGTACTTTTGTATAGCGGTAGGGGTTGGCCTATTCCTTACCCCTTTTTCTCTATAAGGGACAGAGGTGTTCGCGCAATCCGGAGTTGCAGATTCCTTACTGAAATTTGCAGATATGGGAATAACCAGGTCCTGAAGAAGATGACAGCAATATCATTAGTCCTCGAAACCGGTCGTCCCATTCAGATTTTGGTGATATCCTTGAAGTTGTGTTAGGATACACTTGTGAAACTTTGCTTACACCTGTTTTAGTAAACACGGTCCCGTGAGCATAATTTTAGTTTTGTTCCCACTAATGGGATGCCTGGTTTTTTAACATCCAGGAGTGACCTATAGATGCTCCTCGATGCAACTAAGATGGTTATTAAAGCTACGCGAAACTCCCCTAGGCAGCACACCTCGTGAGTACACATATCAGACAAGATTAACTAAGACACTCATCTGAGATCACCCCTTTTGGATTTTTAAACTTTGCAGAACTCAGTGCGTCATTGGATATTATTGACAGTTTTCTCCTGCTATCCAGTTTAGATAGGCGGCGCACCACCGGCAACCTAGGCAGAGCTCTCCCTGACATGGTCAGGGTGTGCCTTCTTTTGAGGGACAGCTTGAGTGGTCTTGATGCATTGGTTTGCACGATGATGTCTGCTTAAGATAGTGCTCTGCAGTCCGTTTTTGATGGTTTAAGAAACTAACATCCTACACCAGCTACAGGCTGGTTTCTGGGCAAACATTAGCACAATTGACCAATGTCTAAGGTTGGGTCAATTATGTGACAAATACGTAATTTTAAGAAAAATTAGACTCACATTCATTGACCTAAAAATGGCTTTCGATAAGGCACCTAGGGTGATGCTATGAAATACCTTAAGAGATATGGTTATCATCTATACTTTCTCAGGGCAATACAAAGCTTATATACAGGAAATGAGGCTGTGTGCCTATGGGAGGGTTACCAAGAGAATTCCAATTCAAATGGGTGTACGCCAATGATGCGTACAGGTTCCTAAATTGTTGTCTTTTAATCAATTGCATAATCCCTAAACTAATGAACGTACCTTGTGATGCACCAACATTGCCTGGGGAAAACTGCCTAATTTTAATGTTTGCGGATGACTCTACTTTTATCCTCGAACCCGTATGGTTCAGAAAACAAATGTTGGCCTTTGAAGAGTTTTGTGACAAAAATGGGCTCTCCTTAAATGTGGAAAAAAACTAAACTATGATCACCAGGGAAAATAGAACCATAGGGCACAAAAGACACAACCTACCACTTAAGCAGGAGCGTGTTGAGCAAATCAATGAGTATGACTATCTTGGCGTCCGATTCACAGAAAAATGCAATTGGCCTTCTCAGGTTTCCAAGGCAGATATCACACTCACTTTGGTGGTGCCATTGCCAGTTTTGCACAGGACTACAGCAATAGGGCGGTAAAGATATCCCTGGAAGTTTACTCTGCCCAGGCAAGACAAGCAGTGCTCTACAGGGCCAAGCTGTGGGGAGGAACCAATTGTGATAGATGATTTACAAGTGAAAATAAATGTATCACAAATGTGATGGGTCTCCCCAGTAGCACCCCCAATACCCCCTGGCTTCCTAGAGGTTGATGTAGGATTGGGCCTCTATGCAAGTCACAACCCTCTAATCTATTGGGTTAGGGTATGGTCCTGCCCAGGATTTCAGAGAGGTGGGCTGTTCCTTTCGCAAGGACTGCCATTAAAAGCGCTTTTATCATTGTGTGTATTGTTTAATAATTTACTGTGCATCCTACGGGAGCTTTTTACTATTTAATACTGCTGCGCTTGTTACAATTGTTGCATTTTATTGCTTTTGACACTTCTGGGATGCTGTGGTTGCAGTCAGTCCTCTCCCGGTTTCTTCGCCTCACTCCCATTTGTCGTCGGCATTATATGTGCTGCATCGACTGTCCGCGCAACGACGGGCGCAGGGGCACGCCCGAAGTAGCGCTTAAGGTAAGCCAATCTATGCGACGGACGTCCAGGGTTTTACTCCAGGAGGAAATTTCTGTTGCTGGCACCATCCAACACCACGTTTCCTTTTGGTTGGAAAGATGGTCTATATACAGGTATGCAATTTTGATTACATCAGCTGGTTCAACGTGTGCCTAGCACGACAGACCTTCCGCTGATGTTGCTCAATACCCGTTCAATGCCTGCGCACACGGCTGATATTCACTATCTCTTGTCAGACCGTCGTCCTGCTCTACTCTCTTACTGAGACCTAGTTACAGGAGGGCTCGGCCACGGCTTTGGTTCAGGCTATCCCTGATTACAATATTATTCATCAAGACCGGCCCTCACCCCAGCTAGGGGGTGGAGTAGCAGCGATCTTTAAATCTAATTTGATAGTCACTCAGCTCTGCTGTCCTCATTCTTTGGCTAATGAAGCCTTATTATTGAGTTGTGTGTTTTTCCCTGTCTTTACCTGCCATGTTCTGGTTATTTATCGTCCCCCAGGCTCTCATGTTTGCTTTCTTGAACCTCTGGTAGATTTTGTCGCTGAACTTCAAATATAATAAATGCACCTTGTGGTGCTGGGCGACTTTAATGTGAAATTCAACTGCCCTAGGTCTCCAGCCCTCAATCTATTCTTTGCTAGTCCGATTGTTCTTGAGCTTCAACAGCATGTTTTAGGATCCATCCATAAACTGGGGAACATGCTTGACCTGGTACTGGGGAATGAAGCCCTGTTAACTTTTCAGTCTGTTGAGCCTGTACTATGGTCGGATTATTATTTGGTGACCTGCATGCTTAAGCTAGTTTGGGTGCAGCCTAAGATTCCCTCTCTTAGAGTCTGGCAACGCAACTGGCGCTCGACCGATATGCAGGGCTTTGCTTCCACAGTCAGAGCAAAGTGTAGGGTGGCCTCTGCTGTTTCTCTGTGCTTTCCCGTTCCCTGCAAGAAGCAGCGGATGAAGTGGCCCCTTTACGGCTCATTCAGCCACATAGGCTGCCGTCAGAGCTGTGGTTTTCCAAACTAAAAATAGCCCAATTTAAACTAAGACAGGCTGAGCGGAAATGGTGTGCTGCTTATGATTCGGATCTTCGAGCCCAGTATAAAAAGTGATCAGCAGCTTACTCTGCGGCTATTATAGCTGCCAAGAAATCTTATTTGGCGCAGAAAATTGAGTCCTCTGTCGGCCAAAAGCTCTTTTCGCCGTGGTTAAATCACGGGCTTCCTCTGCTAAATATGTTCCTACAGTTAGTCCCTCTCAGGAACTCTGACTCGTCGTCACAGTTTTTCACCACGAAAATTGAGACCATCCGAGCAAACATCTCAGCAGCTGTAATGGTATTACTCCCGTGAGTGAATTATTAGGTCTGGAGTGGCTTGACTGTATTGAAAGGATGGTCATCCTTTGCTCTTCTTACCGAGGCTATGTTATCCACTGCCATTCAACAAATCAAATCAGGGGCTCCTTCAAATATGGTCCCATTGGCAGTCATGAAGGACATCTTTCCCGAGTTATTGAGGGAGATCACGCTGGCTATTAATACCTCCTGCCATTCGGGGGGTATTCCTCCAGAACTTAAGGTCACCACTGTGATCCCCCTTTTGAAAAAGCCATCGCTGGACCCATCACTTCTCTCCAATTTCCATCCCATCTTTCTTTTGCCTTTCCTTATGAAACTTGGAGTCCTTGGTTTCACCCCTTCTATCTTCTTTCTTGGAGTCCTCTGAACTTCTTGACCCTGCTCAGTCAGGCTTTAGGCCTGCCTGGGATACTGAAAGTGTCTTGGTCTCTGTCCAGGATGATATGGCCAGGTTGGTGGATGCAGGGGGGTTGGTGCCCTGATTTTATTCGACCTGTCAGCGGCTTTTGACCCCGTGGACCACCCCACCCTGCTGACATGCCTGGCCCAGATTGGAATATCTGGTCAAGTGCTGCCTGGTTCTCCTCGTTCCTGGCCGATAGAACACAAATCCTTTCTCTCCCCCCTTTTTCCTCTGGTTCCTGCCACCTTGTATGGGGGAGAGAAAGGATTTGTGTTCTATCGGCCTATGGTTCACTGTACTCTCCAGCCCCATGATACCTCCGGGTGACCGCTTTATACATTTCAATAACATAACATGCATATAGACTGGCCCTCGAAGATATCTCATCACAGAAGAATGGTCAATCCCTGCCCTGGATGATATATCTAAAGGACACTTTGGCCCTCATTCCGAGCTTGGAGGTAAGTACAGGTACTTTCCGGCATGGCGGAAAGTACGAGACCGGCCTGGTGACAGACCACTAATTGTGACCCATTACGATGTTGCGGGCACGCGCTTTTCGCCATGCCGGAAAAGTACCTAGCAGCATGCCGCTAAATGACCCGTAAAACCCCCTACCGGCATGCTGCGAGACGTACTTAACAACACCGCCACGGAAGCAGCAGCGTCTGTAAATAACGATGACCGTAATTTACGGAACCCGTAAATTACGGTCACCGCAAAACAACGGAACTGGAAATTTTGTCATCGCACAGGAACGGGAAGGAGCACGGCGGCCATCTTTAAAAACACAATCCATTGCCATCCTCATCAGGCAGCACCCTTGGGAGCAATCCGAAGTCTGGGAAAGGACCACACACCCAGGAACAATGCCTAAAGCCCCAAAGAAGTCTGAGGACCGGCTCCGCAAGAAGAGATTCAGCCCTGAAGAGCTACAGGCCATGGTGGACAACCTGGCGGAGCACGCTGACGTGTTCAGCACCAACATGCAGCGAGAGGCAATATTCTGGAGAAAAAAACATCTGGGCACAAACCGCCCAAAGGGTGAGCGCAGTAGGCACCACCCCCCGCACCCTGAAGGACTGCCGCAAGCGACGGGATGACTTGCGGGTGCGGAGCCTCCTCTCCACCAACCGGAGTCTGGCACTGCGGACCGGAGGGGGCCCAAGTTCCCCAATGAGACTGGAGCCATGGGAGGAGACATGCGCGTCATTGATCGGGACCGAATCGATAGAGGGCGTCGGCGATATGGAGTGCGGGGCAACGTCGTCTGCCGATGGAGGTGAGTGTCCAAAGACAACACTGCCAATGGCCTTTACATGATGTATACTCCCCCAAGGGCCGTCAAAGGCACCTTGACATGCTGCCTTCCCCCCCATCCAAATAATGCAGAGCCAACTGCCACACAATCAAGGGACAAGTGCAAGTACACAACGCACATCAACCATAGTGCACTAACTTGCACATCCCATTATGCACACTGTGCAGCAGGGTCGGCAGTGTGCGAGCCAGACTGCACATTACCAGGACAGGATGAGTCACTCCGACACCTGCATCCATATCATACACATGCATATGTACTAGTGCTGTTGCAACGTCCAAAAGGCCACAACCCCAAATGACTGAAATGTGAATGCAGCCACCAATGTAATTAGCGTCTCAAACAATCACTCATGTCATCCCTCTCTTCTACCCCCACAGGCATGGAGCATGAGAGCGGGGAGCCCGAGACGAGCCGTCCAACCACCTCCACGGGCACAGGCAGAGTCTGCCGCATACCAGCCCGGACAAAAACAGCCACTCCGGCTCCCCAAAGGTCAGTGGAGAGGCTCCATAGGTTGGATCCTAGGAGAGCTTTAAGTTTCTACATTTCACGTATGTCCCTAGAAGAGTGGATGATCAGCTCTTTATAGGATACGCTGGAAGGCGTTTGGGACAAGCTGTTACTAAACAGACTCTGTCTAGATGAATTATCTTGGCAATTTCTGAATGTTACCGCTTGGCGGGTAAGGACCCTCCGGTAGGCTTACGGGCCCATTCTAATAGGGATGTGGCTGCCTCTACTGCTCTGCATAGGGGTGTTCCCATTCGTAACGTTTGTGAAGCAGCCACATGGGCTTCGGTCCATACTTTTGTAAGACACTACTCCCTAGATTCTATCCATGGGCAGGATCTGGCCTTTGGCAAGGCAGTCGTTTATTCTGCAATTTAATTGGGCATTCTAAATTTCTAAATTCAAAATTCTTTTCCCTCCTCCATACGTTGGTACTGCTTTGGGAGTCTATCATAGATATGGAATACATCAGAGGAACCAATCCCCTCGAAGAACAAGTTACTTTCTTCCTGGTAACGTTCTTTCGATGGGATGCTCCGACGACATATTTCATATTGCACCCTCCCAGCCTGCCCCGCTACAGAATTTCTTATGCGATTGCAGCTTACGTTTCAGCAAGGTTTTCTGTGGTCATACTGGCAGAAGATTGGTGCCACACGTTCTGGGAAAAAACTACAACTGAGGCTACGGGTGTCGTGCATCCTACTTGTAACATCCGGTGACGTCGGCTCGACAGAGGCCCTCGAGGACAGCGTATCGACTTCGACACAGGACGCAGACGCCGAAAATGTTCCAAAGCAGCACAGCTGTGGTGATTACCTGTCATAGATATGGAATACATAGTCGGAACATCCCATTGAAAGAATGTTACCAGGTAAGAAAGTAACTCGTGAGAGATCGTGCTCTGCCTGCTCAGAGTGTCCGCCGTCTCGTTTTCGTCTCAGGCCAGATGAACTGCAGAGATCGAAATTTCCTGCTGAATGACCCAGAACCAGAGCTGCATCGCCTCTCTGCACAGAGGAAGTAACCCTGCCTCCCGCCCCCTTTTTGTTCTTTTTGTTGAGGTAGTGCATGGCCACTCTGTTGTCCGTCAGAATCAGGACATTCTTCCCTCGCACAGTCGGCAGAAAAGCCTTCAGGGCAAGCCTGACGGCCCTCAGCTCCAACAGATTGATATGGAGTCTGGACTCTGACAGAGACCAACGACCGCCGACTGTCAACTCGTTGGCATGAGCTCCCCATCCCGCGAGGGATGCGTCCGCCACGATCGTCACCTCCGGTCAGGATAGCCAAAATGGAGCTCCCTTCATAAGATTGCCTTCAACAGCCCACCACAGGAGATCCTGGGCGACCGAGGACGGCACCTGAACGGGATCCGACATCCTGCCGGAGGATTGTGACCACTGCATCTTGAGAGCCCACTGCAGAGATCTCATCCGCAGCCTGGCCTCTGGCACCAGAAGAATGCAGGATGCCATGAAGCCTAGAAACCTCAAGAACTCGAACGCCGGGAGACTCTGGGCATGTTGAAACTTGTGTACCATCTGGAGAATGTGATGAGCCCTCACTCGGGGAGGGACACACTGCCCCAGGGATGTGTCGAGCACCGCTCCGATTTTACTGGAGCCGCTGGGTTGGCATCAAGTGGGACTTCAAGTTGAGGGAGAAGCCCAGCCTGTGAAGGCAGTGGCAGGTGACCGACAGATGATCCAGGACTTGCTCGGGAGAGCGTGCCCTGATCAATCGTCCAGGTAGGGGTAGACGTGAATCCCCCTTTCCTGAGATACGCTGCCACCACCACCATGAGCTTGGTGAAGACCCTCGGGGCAGAGGTCAATCCCAACCGCAGGTCCCTAAACTGAAAGTGCGAGTCGCCAACCGTGAACCTCAGGTACTTCTTGTGCTTGGGATGAATCAGCACATGAAAGTAAGCGTCCTTGAGGTCGAGAGACACCAACCAGTCCTGAAGTTGAAGGGCCTGGAGGACTTGAGAGAGAGTAACCATCTTGAACTTGTCCTTCCTGAGGAGCTTGTTCAAACCATGCAAGTCCATGATGGGTCTCAATACCCCGTCTTTTTTCTAAATAAAAAAATAAGGGAAATACCATCCCTTGTTCCTCTCCACTACAGGCACCAGTTCTATGGTGCCTTTCTCGAGCAGGGATTGAATTTCCTGCGCAAGGAGCGGATCCGGACTCTTCAAAGAGAGATTCCCTGGTGGATTGTCTTGAGGCCTCTGCCGGCAAGGAAGACAGTAGCCGTGGGTTATGATCTCCAGAACCCACACATCTGAAGTAATGGCACGCCACTCTACAAGATGCTGCGCCAGCCTTCCCCCAACCGGCAGACCATGGGACATGGCCTCATGACTGAGTGGTAGCGGCTGCGGCGTTGCCTGAGGGCAAAGAGGCAACTGCCCGAGCGGCTTTGGCACCTCGAATACCCTGTTTTCCACCTCTGGTACTCCTACGGTCGCCTCTTAGCTCCTCTCGCTTTACTGAAGGATGAGTAATAACGAAAGGAACCTCCCCTCCATTGTTGTCCCCTAGGATGAAAAGGCAGAGGTTGGCGAACTGCAGCACTCAACGATTTCACTGCAGCTTTGGAGGTCTGCAACCTCTCAAGGCTCTCGGCAGCCTTGCTGCCAAAAAGATGGTCACCATCAAATGGCATGTTGAGAAGCCGGGCTTGTACATCCGGAGCAAACCCCGACTTCAGCAACCACGCAAATCTGCGCATCACGGTGCTCGCCACCATGGACCGGCTGATACAGTCTGCCACGTCCAGACCCGACTGAACGGATTCACACATGGTATCCTTGCCATCCTGTACCAGGGCAAGAAAGCCATCCCGTTCCTCCCCTTCGGGAATATGTTCTGCCACCAACGAAACAATTCCACAGAGTGTGAGTGAAACGTGCTAAGGCACACACAGAGTTGGCTGCTTTCAAAGCCATACCCCCTGAAGAAAAGACCTTCGTTGCAAGGCCATATGGAATGGCAGTACCGGGTCAGTTGGTGGACCTTGGTCGAAGCTATCTGTCAGGCCACCCCAAATACTCTGTCACCCTCGACATCAGCCGCCTGTATGAAGTGTCAGCATGCGTACCAGGCTCAGGCCTGCCAAACTCAGCCTCCGGGGAGGTATCAAGACCACTGGTGTCGTGCAAAGACTGACGCAAGTCTTCAATCTGGCTATGACCAGACAATATCTCGTCAGGAACCTCATCTGGAACCAAACCTTCCTCAGACCCTTCCTCCGCCTCAGAAATATAATCCAGAGGCTGGAATGAATCCCTGGAGGAGGTCACATAAAAAGGCTCAAAGATGGGTCTCACCGACTTCTTCGCGGCCTTCCTCGGTGTTTCCACCTATGCACGGGTTACCTCTGATAAAGCATCCTAGAAAGGCTTCGACAGAATTGGCGTCGAGCGTGGCTCCGATGGCTTCGACACAGGCCTCGAAGGTGGAGTCCCGATCGTTTCCTTAGACTGCCTCGGCGCCGATGACTTCCTCGCAGGCAGAGCCTCGAGAGATTCCCTCAACAGACATGGCGCCGATGGCATCGACGTCTTCTTCAAAGACCTCACAGGTTCTGACGGTCTTGAGGGCGTCGAGGACCGGGACCTGGAGCGGTGGCCCTAGTACGTTCCCTGCCGGCTTCTTTCAAAGGCGCGGACAGAACGGAGCCCTGCGATTGAAAAATCGCCATCATCTCCGTGCGAAAGGCATCCCATTACACAGGAGTAGAGTGCTTGTTGGGACAAGCAACCTGCCGATGGGCGGAGTCCTCGGACGAGGACGGGGAAGGCGACCGATGACTGCACTTCCACGAGTGCCTCGAAGAGGCAGAGGAATGGCGGGAACCACTCCGGGACCGAGACCCCCTGGACTTACGCCTACGACACGGAGAGTCGCCTCTCAAATCGTCGGTCGAAAGCCCAGCGGATTTCGACTTTCGGGGCTTGGAAAAACCTATCGACAGAAAGCTTCTTCCGCTCCCGCAAGGCCTTCGATGTTAACGACTGGCAATCGTCACAATCATCCATGGCGTGGTCCTCACCGACGCACCAGAGGCAGGCGTTGTGCGGGTCCGTAAGCGACATCTTGGAACCGCAGTCCCGACACTTCTTGAAAACCACCCGTGGGGTAGAAGATGAAGACATGATGTACTTCACAATACGAACAAGACCTCCAAAGCAAAAACGTTTGTGGAAAAAACGGAATTGAGGCTACGGGCGTCGTGCGTCCTACTTATAACATCCGGTGACGTCGGCTCGACGGAGGCCCTTGAGGACAGCGTATCGACATCGACACAGGATGCAGACGATTTTCCGAAGCAGCACAGCTGTGGTGATTACCTGTCACAGATATGGAATACGTCGGAGGAACCAATCTCCTCGAATATACTATATAAATACTGCCGACCATACCGCTGGACGTTGGCATTCCCCTACTGTACTTTAAAATGTCTGCCAAAACAGACCCTGTGTGCTGTTATGTGTGCGCACTGAGGCCCATGGGTGTGATGCGTGAAATAAAAATGTAATATGTCAGAGCACAATAAAAATCGGATCAAAGAAGCGCTTATGCACAATAAAGTAAGTGGACTCCACGTTGACATTGCAAGTAATGAGAGGAGAAGGAGGTATTGGGACCGCAAGCATAACCTTGTTTCTGAGGCTTGTGGAATCTGCTTAGATCACATGCTGTGCATAGGCCGACATCTAGTGGAAGCTGCGGAGTATTACAGTTTGTTTTTCGAAACTCGAAAATGGGCGGCGACACAGGGCGTGCCAGTAATACTATCCCTAGTGTGACGTCCACTGTACCCAAGATCCCTCACGCGTCTAGGATCCTCAGATTGTTTTTTTCCGCCATACTGGTCGGAAGCATCTTGCGGAGTCCCCTGGCCTTAGCCATACTTTTGCTAAAATTATAAATTTAGAATTGTTATTGACATCCTTCACCACCCCAACGTCGAACTTCGACACTCGACGCCGGCTGGAGAAGAAATCGACCGTCGGCTGCTGCACGACGGATTTGGGCCTCGGAAGGCCGCTGGCCTCGGCCCGGGCCTGGTAGGCCGCTGGCCTCGGCCCTGCAAGTAGGGAGAGTGGGGGGTGGTACATACTCTACACTCTTGGTATATAGGTACACCGTATATATTTCCTACACTTATCAGCCCGCTGCCTCAAGGTGCGTATGGAGGGTACCCCTTTTCAATTCTGCCCCAAGTGCAATCGCAAATACCCTTGGGTCGACAGGCACGCCACGTGCAATCTCTGCTTGCCGAGGGACCACCCCGAAGCGAACTGCAGAGCGTGTAGTAGGTTTAAACCTAAGACACTTAAGGACCGTTCGACGAAGCGTTGGGCCCACCACGCCAGGCAGGCGGCCATGGCAGCGGAGGGTGCCTTCAGCGATGGCAGCGACGCCGTACTTTCGGACGGTGAGGGCATTACGGCGTCGAAGGACAGCCGAGCGCAGGTCCCCGACCTCGGAAGGTTGTCCGGCAGGGCGGCTATGGGGAAGACCCCCGGCGACGCAAGCGCTACACACCGTACACACACTAAGCACACTAAGTCCAACCGAGACTCGACGACGTCGACTTCTCGGAAAGAGGCACAAATAGAACGGTCCGATTCGGTGTCCTCTGGGCGCTCTCGATCGAGATTGCCGCATGACGCAAGGCAATCATCCACTCTTGCCAAGAGTGCCTCGCTCCCTAGACTAACAGAAGTTCGATCGTCGGAGGACGAAGACGACTTCCACCCCCAGGCCGCGCTCCAGGAGACGGAGCCCGCAGTTAACACCAGCGAGGCCCCACGCTCGAAGGACAGAGATACCTCTCCCGATCCCCGACGCCAGGCGTCGAAAGTCTCCGGAGCCTCCAAGGGACAGGGAAAACATTTTTCCACGCACGGGGAGGGGGGGAAACAGCAGAAAACACTACCTGCACATTCTTCCACACCTGTAAGACTATCCTTCCCCCCTAAGCAGACAGACAAATCCAAGTCCGCTGATAAATCAACAACCAGCAAGGGTACTCACGATAAGTCCCTTAAACTGCCTGCTAAAGTCATCCCCAGTTCCAAAAAATGGTCCAGTGAAGACATAGATAGAGTCATGTCAAGAATGTCTTCCTTGGCTGATTTTTATGATAAAAATCCAGAACATTTCCTCTCGTATGACCCACAGGGGGCCACACCGTCAGGTTCTACTGATCCTATCCCCCTAAGTAAGAAGGCCCGGTTCGAAACCTCTATAAGACCTGAACCCTTCGAGGTGCAGCCTTACTCTACTCCATACTCTACACCATACTCCAGGTACCAACGAGAGCCCTTTCTTGGTGGGGACCAGGAGTTTGAAATTATGGAAGAACAAACCGAGACGGAATACTATGGGGATGATGAGGACCAGGAGGAGGAAGAGGATGAACTGGAAACATACAGAGTTGATTCCCCGGTAGAAAACGAAGCCCCGGTTACTGACTCACCAGTCGATAACCAGCCCCTCCTAAATGAGGTTCTCGCTCGCGCAGCAGAACATTTTCACATTGACACCCACGGTGTACAGGAGGAAAGGGACTTCGCAGAAGAGTTGGTGGGAGAAAGGAGGCCGGTTGCCCAGACCATCCCTATCCTTAAATCCATCCAGCGAAGAATAGATCCGTCCCTGGTGAACCCAAACCTCACCAGAGCAGTCAACCCCAGGGTCGAAAAACGTTTCAGGGCAGCCCAGTCTGACCCTCTCTATATAAGAGGACATCTGAAGCCAGACTCCCTAGTTGTTACCAACACTCGGAAGAGGGCTGGAACACCCTTGTCTTCATCAGAAGCTCCTCCCGACAAGGAGAGCAAAAAACTTTACGGTTTTGGCAGGAAAGTAGCCTCAACGTCCGCCTACCAAGCAAGGATTGCTAACTCCACCACCCTGTTGGCCAGCTACAACTGCCATCAGTGGGAAGAAGTCGCGGCACTCATAGCCTCTGCTCCTGAACCGTTAAAGGGCCAGTTGGCTCGGATTTCCGCAGAGGGTAGAGCCGTGTCTGGTTGCAGCTTAAAAGCAACCTTCGACGCCGCGGACAACGCAGGAAGATTGATAGCAGAAGGTACTGTTATCAAAAGGCATGCGTGGTTACGGCAGTCTGGGTTTAAAACAGAAACTCAGGCTTCATTGTTAGACAAACCGGTGGAACCCGATCTATTGTTTGGGAAAGCGGTCGAAGACGCACTGAAGAATGCCAAGGACGAATACGAGACACTCAAGTCCCTTGGCCAGCTAACCAATAAACCCCCTAACCAGAGAGGGAATAGTAATTTTCGTCGCCCACGCGGCCAAAATTCACAAAGAGGATCCAACTATTCCCAGGGGCAGGGTACACAGTGGAACAACAACCAGCAGTCTACCCAAAGTTACGGCAGGGGTAACACAAAAGAGGTCGTGGAAAAGGCAGAGGCAGCCCCAACAAGGGAGGCGGCACGCCTCCACCAAAGCAGTGACGCTCAGTTCAGGGTCCCTTCTCACGCAACCCCAGTAGGGGGACGCATTTCCAACTTCACCCAGGCTTGGGAAGGGATCACCTCAGACAGATGGGTGCTGTCGACAGTATCCACAGGATATTGTATAGAGTTACTGCAGCGTCCCCGGAACCATCCTCCACGACAAAAAGTGCACTCCTTAGAACATCAGAAGATCCTTCTCGAGGAGATCGCCATTCTGCTAGAAAAGGACGCGATAGAACTCGTCCCAGGACACCAGGTAAACAAGGGTATCTATTCAACTTACTTCCTTGTGCCAAAGAAAGATTTGACTATGCGCCCAGTATTGGATTTACGGCCTGCCAACAAGTATGTCAAGCCCCAAAAATTCCGTATGACCACGCTACAAGAGGTAATCCCCCTCCTAAAAAAGGGGGATTACATGGCAACCTTGGATATGAAAGATGCTTATTTTCATATTTCCATGCTCCCGGCGCACAGAAAGTACTTGCGCTTCAAGGTGGACAGTCGCCACTACCAATTCAAGGTACTGCCCTTCGGAATAGCTTCAGCACCAAGGGTATTCACCAAGGTACTGGCGGTGGCAGCTGCACACCTACGCAGGGAGGCAATTCCAGTGTACCCTTATCTGGACGACTGGCACATAACGGGGGAAACCCCGGGAATATGCAGGACAAACATTCAGAGGACTATCGACCTCCTCCACGAATTAGGCTTCTCAATCAACGAGAAGAAGTCGAGCCTAGTGCCAAGCACCTCAAAACAGTTCCTAGGAGCAATCCTAGATACTCAGAAAGGGTTGACCTTTCCTTCGGAGGAAAGAATTCGGAATATACTACTGCAAAGTCCACATTATCAGTCAGGTCAACAAATAACGGTACGCAAGGCAATGCGGTTACTGGGCATGATGGCGTCATGCATTTACCTGGTCCCCCACGCGTGCCTGCGCATGCGTCCCATGCAGGAATGGTTGGCGAAACAGTGGTCTCAGGCAAGTGGTCAGTGGGATGATCTAGTGGTCGTTTCGCCAACACTTGTACAGAGCCTACACTGGTGGACAAGAGAGAATCTCGCAAGGGGAAAACCCATTTACGATCCCCAAGGGCAGGCAGTGGTGACTACAGATGCATGCCTGACTGGGTGGGGAGCTCACCATCTCCAACACACAGGTCGGGGTCTCTGGTCTCACTCAGTAGCCAAGAACCACATCAACCTGCTAGAGCTTCTGGCAGTATTCAGAGCACTTCAGGCGTTCGAGCCCCATCTACTAAACTTGTCGGTGCAGATCCGGACGGACAGCACGACAGCCATGTTCTACCTGAACAAGCAAGGAGGGACTCGTTCGCCAAATCTGTCCAAACTTGCCCAGAAAATCTGGATATGGGCACTCAGACGGAACATCTTCCTGTCATCGCAACATGTTCCAGGGGAGCTCAATTCCCTAGCGGATGCTCTAAGCAGAGACTCCCTCCCAGAGGAACACGAATGGGTCCTTCACAGAGAGATCGTAGAAGATCTCTTCTCTCAGTGGGGTTTCCCCGCTATAGACTTATTCGCCACAAGCGAAAACAAACAATGCCCAGGATTTGCATCCAGGTTCCCCCAACCAGACTCCCAAGGGAACGCCCTATGGATGAACTGGTCAGGGATGTTTGCGTACGCTTTTCCACCAACTCCTCTCATCAGGAAAGTGGTGTACAAGATGAAGAAGGAATCGATGACACTCATCCTAGTTGTTCCTATGGGGGCGAGACAACCGTGGTTCCCACACCTACGCAGGATGGCGTTGTGCGAGCCCATCAAACTTCCAACCTGGTACAACCTACTGTCCCAACAACAAGGTCAAACAGTGCACCAGCAACCCAACTCAATGAACCTGGCAGCATGGCTCCTGAGGTCATAGAGTTTGGACATCTCAATTTACCACAGAGGTGTATGGACATCCTAAAAGAATCTAGGAAACCAAACACAAGGCACTGTTACTTTGACAAGTGGAAGAGGTTCGTTATCTGGTGCCAGAGTAAACAAATCAACCCGGTTCATTGCACTCCTTCCAACATTGTTACATACATGCTCCACCTGCTAGATGCAGGATTGGTTTTTAACTCTCTGAAAGTACACCTGGCAGCCCTCTCGGCTTACACCACTTCCCATAGCAAGGTGTTGTGGTGGAAAGTACCAGTAGTTAAAGCCTTCATGGAAGGAGTAAAGAGACTTCACCCTCCTATTTCGAACCCACCGCCAGGGTGGGACCTTAATGTGGTGCTAGCTAAGCTCATGGGCCCCCCTTTCGAACCCATGCATAAAAGTAGTCTCAAACACCTGACTTATAAAACGGCCTTCTTAGTAGCCATTACCTCTATAAGAAGGGTCAGTGAAATTCAGGCTCTGTCAGTGCAGGATCCTTTCTTTACTATCCACAAAGACAAACTGGTTTTTTACGCACACACCCTAGGTTCTCACCTAAATTTATATCTAAATTCCATGTAAACCAGTCCATCGAGCTTCCGGCTTTCTTCCAGAACCCGCAAAGCTTGGCTGAGGTGAAACTACACACCCTAGATGTGCGTAGGGCGGTCCTCTACTATGTAAATAAAACCAGACCGCTTAGGAAAACAGATCAACTGTTTGTCTCCGTAGCTACAGGCAGAGAGGGGGATCGCGTCTCTAAAGGCGCCATCTCGAAGTGGATTATCAACTGTATACAGCTGTGTTACTCTCTCTCTGAAAAGACTCTGCCTTTTACGCCAAGGGCCCACTCTACTAGAGGCATTGGGGCCACTCTGGCTTTCATTGCAAATGTTCCCCTCAAAACCATTTGCAAAGCAGCTACTTGGAGCTCTATTCACACTTTTACTCAGCATTACTGCATTGACACCCATTCCAAAGCAGATACACAAGTGGGACAAGCGGTTCTAAGACACTTATTTGCTCATGACCCTTCTCACATCCCACCTCCTTCTTCTGGTACTGCTCGCTAATCTATGCACAGCATGTGATCTAAGCAGATTCCACAAGCCTCAGAAGGGATACATTACTCACCGTAATCGTATTTCTGATGCTTGTATCTGCTTAGATTCACATGCGACCCACCCTTCCTCCCCTCCGAGAGAAGGCGCATGATTGCTTGTAGCCCTACCTTTCTGTCTATCTGCTTGGATTATCTGTACTCACGCTACTCCTCATGCTTCCTCATGTCAGAAAAAATACAATCTGAGGATCCTAGACACGTGAGGGATCTTGGGTACAGTGGACGTCACACTAGGGATAGTATTACTGGCACGCCCTGTGTCGCCGCCCATTTTCGAGTTTCGAAAAACAAACTGTAATACTCCGCAGCTTCCACTAGATGTCGGCCTATGCACAGCATGTGAATCTAAGCAGATACAAGCATCAGAAATACGATTACGGTGAGTAATGTATCCCATATGAAAGCTATTTGGACGCTGTTTCTCCAAAAATCTCCAAGGCTCTATACCATAAGCTCCAGTTGGCATTTTACCCGTGGCTGAATTATTGCATAAATAATTGTTGCCCCCAAAAATGCCCCTCATGTGAAAATGTAATTGAGAACATAACGCACTTTCTTTTATTTTGCCCTCATTATTATACTAGAGAGAGATACCTCAAGCCTTTATTCAGGCGTAGATCAATCGGAAATGTAAATGATGCCCTAGTGCTGTGTGAACTCAAAAGATGATAGCAGTGCATTCGGTTGTAAATTATCCGATGAGTGTGTGGAGAGTAGGATTACGCTATATTACCTAATCCTGTCACCTACATATTAACGAAAATTGAATTGGGTGTTCTTCTGTTATAATCGTTCTTCTGCATCCAAGCGCTTAAGATTATACCAGACTCACATTCTCATTGGGCCTACTATTCTCACATTATGCATTTTCTGAACCCACACAGAAGAGATTTTATAAGAACCATACAATTATTTTTTAGGATAATTACTTTTAGCTGAGTCAAGTCTGCCTCAGTCCTGCCATGTTCTCTGGGTGAGAGGAGCTGCAGCTACGAAACACTGTGCTGTTACTTTAATTGAAAAGCCCTGCCTACAAAACCTGACTTCTCGCGCGGTGCGGAGATTAGGTTCAGAGTCTCAGTCCGCCGCGGTCTGCGAGATGACTCCCATTGTTAACAGTGGTCCCATGACCAGACGGAAAACAATGCAGCATCGGTGTATGTTAAACCACTGAACTGCCATGAAAGCGACGTCTGCCGGCCCTTTGCAAGGTAAACAAATGTGTGGCAATTTTACAGCCTCAGACCAGAGATCTGTAACAACAATCACAGACTGTCTTGCGGAAACAGCAATTGAGAATGGGAAAGGGAAAGAGTGAGAGCGAGGACAGCGATGGCAGAGTCGCTGGAGAAGACACTGACGGCTCTACGCTAGTCAAAATGAACGCAAATACTTTGTTATCGCTAGTCACCGATGCAGAATTAATGGGCATGCCTAGTACGGAAGCTCCCACTTGTGGCGTCAACAATGAAAGTTCATCAAGGATTGTTGGCACTATCACATTGTCACTCGATGAAAAATGCAGCCCACAAAGATCAGTAAGTGAACAGGCTGTTACTGAGAAACTTGACTGTCTTTATCCTGTTTCTAAATCCATGTGTCATCCACAAGCTCCCAATCTGAAAGGAGCCGACAAAGTCACCGATGGCGAAATTCAAACAGATCATGCGCTTAGCACTTCTACTTTGGAACGAAGCAAAACAATGATAATGGAAACAACAAATTAGGAGAAACGACGATGCTAATGGATAACATTCTGGACCACGAGCACCCCACAGAAAACAGAACAAAGCGCATGTCTTGATCTCACAGCCCGGGAAAAACGCCTGATGGAAAGGCTAACGGCGGATTTTGTATCAGCAAAAAAAAAAGCTAGAAGCAAGTTACTTGCCATTCCTATTGCAAACTCAAAATATACCAAGTACCGAACTCAATGATCTGGACACACGCAAAGAGGAGAGAGAGCCAATTGCCACACTGAGTCAAAGGAAAAATATGGCAAATGAAACAAGACCAAATGTTAACCTGATTAATGCCATTTTTGAATCAAGGCCTAAGAAGACGCCAAGCCAAAAGACATGCCCAGAACCTGTCTCCCTTTAAAGGTTCAGGAATTTAGATTGTAAATGCCAGCACGCCATGTCCAAACTTAAAAAATGTGCATGCCAAAGATCATAGGCAAAAACAACTGAATGGTCTGACCTCTCAGTGAAAACCACAGCATAGAAATAAATGCAACCCTGGGTGTTTCTGATCGACCAACAGAGGCGGGTCAAAGTCCAGCTTATCCTCGGCAGCCTCAACTCAAATACACAACGTTTTGGCGGCCTCATCACTTGCCATGATTCGATTTGTAAAGCTTTATGAGTCACTTAATGAGGCAATTAGTGATCAAGCCTGCATTGCTGAGGAATCTTATGAACAAAATGGAAAAATGCAATTCCTTCTCCAAATTTCTACAAAAACAAATGGAAAAAGAAGCAGACCTGACCGTTCGCTGGCAACAACGTCTTGGAGACCTTGCGGCCCAACACCACTGTCAAAATGACAGGTTATCCGAGGGTCTTTTGGAAGCCGTAAAATGGATGAGACATAATGGTGGACCTTGGCCCAAACAAGAAACGCGCCCACAAGAGGCTTTTGAACTGAATGTCGTACCAAATAACGCAACATGCTTGCCGGAAATACCTCAAAAGGATCGCAACACCTTAGCAATGGCAAAAGCGAATACTTGCAAAGCACCCTCACTGACTACGAATTCAAACATCAAAGATGGCATGAGGTCTCTAGGCAATCTAATAATGCCTCCACAAAAATCGGTCTCTAGAAAGGATGTCGCCTTGAGGGAGAAAGCAAATTTACCAGGCGACTCTAAAAATGGAAATGTGGCCAAATCTGATACAGCCACAGTGCTATTGACCGACAATGAAAAAAGTGATCTGCAAATCTCTGACGATTTCACAGCTGTTAATAGCAACCCAACCTTTAGCATATTTACAGGAGCTGCAAAACCAGTAAAAAGAATTGAGAAGGAGCTTGTCATTATCATCACAAACAAATCTGTAACTGGAGACCCGAAACCCTCAAAAAGGGTGAAAAAGAACAAATCATAGCCGGCCCGTACTAATGTTAAGAAATTCATTAGGAACTTGTCCACTCCACCCAAAGGTGGTTTGTTTGAAAGACCACGTACTTCAAATTGCTGGACTCAGCTACGGAACCTATTAGGGAAATATCCGATAGCAGCCAATTAAATGCAAACAAACTACCAAACAAAAGAAGGCGAAGCGCTTCAGATGAAGAAAGCAGATCCTCCACTATCTTCCACGGTTCTAAATTTGTGCAATCTAATTATTCGATCGACGAGGATGAAACAGGGGAAAGCACAGCCCAAATTCAAGATATCCAAAATTCAGAAAAAACTCAACCCTCAGCCCCATGGCTAGGTGGCTCTGAGAAGTCCCTCCAACATAAAAATCAAATAGCAAATGATTCAGACGGCAATGGAGTAAACGCTATAAAAGATCACAACTCCGCACTTGATTCAAAATTAAATCAGAAACTGACAACAAACCAATGCAAAAAGAGGGTCCATTATATCTCTAGGGCCCATACAGCCAAAGGTCTGGAATCAACGAACCAAATTTGGAAATTGCGGCTTCAAAACATAAAAGTCGATGAAAATGAAGTCAACCTAAACCATACAAATGTAATAAAGCTATTCAAGTGTGTTCCTTTATTACGCACCATTCACTCTGTAGACATTAAGATAGGGGCATACACTACGGAGAAAACCTCAGATCAAGTACTATTGCATATTGCATCGGCTGCTGTATGCAACATGATCCTGCAGGCAACAGACAAACTCCTTTCCTTTGGTATCGACATGACGCTAGAACCAGATAAGGCAACAAAAAAGAATTCAGGGATCAAAACCAGTATTATAAGAAACGACAATCGAACAACGACGCATTGCTCTGAGGAAATCATTAACATGTACACATGATATGCAACAAAAGGAGGCAACTCAGGTGACAATGTCCAGCATGCAATCTACTTATCATAAGAAACGTCAATACCATCAATAGCCATCATTGGAGGTGCACAAATCTTCGTGTGCAATCCTCTCATGGAACACGAGAGGCTTTGGGCAAATTATGTATTGACTTTGGTGTGCCGATGGAAAACATTTTTGTGGTCTGCCTTCAAGAAACCTGGTTGCGCGAGGCACCAACGAGAGACGGCTTTAGAATTTTCTTAAATCCAGTTGAAAAAAACCCAAACGGTCGCCCGTACTCAGGCCTCTTAACACTGCTAAAAATAAATCATTGTTGGACAGCCTTGGAGTCATGCAATCCGAATCCATTCGTTCAAGGAACAATCATCGAGAATAAAGCCTCGGAAAACTTAAGACGCAAACATCTGTTGATACTGAATGGGTTTTGGAACCCAGCAAAGATCAGCACTGCAAACTTTGTAAACTCAGTCATGCATCTTATTGACGATGCAATATTGACATACAACAACTTGTCAATAATATGTTGTGGCGATCTGAACTGTGCATGGTTCGAGCACGACCTGGGAAGTGAAACAAATAAGCGTATTCCAGATAGTGCAGCAGCCACTAGAGGCCAGACATGGTCTGCAGCTATGGCAATTAGAAACTGCACCATGCTGAATGGAAACGTAAGAGGTGACCAACCACTTAAATCGACTTGGCATTGCACCAAAAGTCAAAATATTGGACTACATTCGGGCGTCTAGAAATGTAGTTGAAAAAGTTGTCGACCTGTAAGTGCTTCCGATGAGAAATAGCGACCATGATCTGTTGCGCCTTTGTTGGCTAACAGAATGGGTAGACACTGATGAAAAATATGAACAAATCTCAATAAACGTTGGTGGTAATCGATTGATGATCAATGGGCCACAAATACAAAAATTGTGTTCCAAAGCAAATCATCTGCAGGTTTGGATTATGCACCATTGTTATCTGATTTTACGGTTAATCTTGTGTCATCTAGGATTCCCGGTCACACCCACAAGAATCTGTTCAGCAATGCACTTGGCTGTGCAAAGAAGCACTAAGGAAAGATATAAGAGTTCAGGAAAAAGAAACTACCTAAGGAAGAAGCAACGATTGCTATAAAACGCATACAACTCTACTGCAATTGGGCCAAATCCCATGCTATGATCAGAGCAAAACAGAGCAGAAATAATGGAGCTTTTGGTGACAAAGAACACAAGAGAAATTTGGGCGATTCTGAATGTGGGACATACAAAATGTCTTCCCACCCTTTCAAACGAAATTGACGGTCCTGTTTGGGTGAAGCACTTTGTCTCAGTGTATAAGAAACCTTTAAAAGAACCTCAAGTGACGATCAGTAATAATGATACTCCTTGGGAAGTAAAAATCTCCTTAGGCGACATCGAAATGGCAATACAAAGACTGAAAAATTCACTAGTTGCAGGACCCGATTTGATTTCGAGCATGATGTTGAAGAAACACAAGACACAGTGGGCACAGTTTATCGAAAGCCTATTCGCCAGACTATCAGCAACAAAATCTATTCCAGAATCATGGCTGAAGGCAGTGATTGTGCCGATTTACAAGAAGGGCAATCGGGATGATCCCTTAACTTATCGCCAGATTGCCCTTCTTGATATCATTGGCAAAATCTTCGGATCTTTCCTGCGGCGGAAGTTGGCAGCCTGGGCACTACGTACTAAAATCATGGATATTCATCAAACCGGCTTTACTGAAAGAGTAGGTGTGGAAGTAAACCTATTGATTTTGAATATACTAAAGTTGGAAGCAATAAGGATGAAGAAAAAGCTGCACCTCGCATTCATTGATATGAGACAAGCTTTCGACAGCATAAATCGAGGGAAGTTATGGTCGAAACTGTCTCAGTGGAAGTGCCCCGTCATTCTGTTAGACCCAATAATGGCCCTCCATACAAATACCTCTATACAAATAAGAGTAAACAGACGGGGTGATTTGTCTGACACAATAAAATCAGAGAAGGGTGTAAAGCAGGGATGCCCACTGGCTGCGGAGCTGTTTAAACTATTCATATCGGACCTTCCAATGCAACTCGACCAAGTACAATGCTTTTCACCAAAGATCGACGTCCCGATAAGATGCATCACTTATGCTGACGACTTGGTCTTGATTGACTGCACTCAGATTGGATTGCAACGCTTGCTAAACAAACTGCACACATACTTAATAAACGATCTTGAAATAAACACAGCAAAAATGGAAATCATTACTATTGGTCCATTTGGCAACAAGAAAAAACGGTCTTTCCGATGGATGATTGCCAGTGAAGCCTTGAGTTCAGTGACCTCAAACAGAAACCTAGGCATCACGTTCAACGATTATGTGAACATACTTGAAAGAAAGATCTAACCAAATGGATGATAAACTTGATCTACAAGGCGCAAAAATCTACAAAGAATATGGCAAATTTACGATAGCCCCAGTTATGACCTCTCTCCAAAAGGTTGTACCGGCAATTGTATTTGGCGCAGAAACCAATTGGAATATTGGACAATAACTGGCAAAGGCTTGAGGGCTGTTTTTGGCGAAGAGTCTTAAAGCTGCATCAATACATCTCAATGACGTCTTTGAGGTACGAATTAGCCTTCAACTCCTTGCATACCACGGTTATCTGGAAATCTTTGGCCGCAATGAGAAAAATGTATCTAAATCCATCAATTCCGGCCTACCAGAGAATTGTAAGCGGAAATGAGAGAATGCAAACCAGACTCTTGCAATCTTGGAAAAGTCGGTTAGATGAAATTCTGGATGCCGCCGGAATAAAAAGATCCAAGCTGCTTGATCGCCCGCAAATAGCTAAGAAGAAATTTGAGATTTGGTGCTGGATTACGAATCTTGAAAAATGTGGAAAACTTCAATCAGCTCTGCCTTTAGGGGCAGGAGGAAACAAGTTAAATGTACAACCAAGATACCTGCAGCACTGCCCATCACGTCACCACTGTGAACAATTCTTAAGATTCAGACTAAATGCTCCACAAACAAAAGAGATGCTATGGCAAAGACGCAACATAGATGCGATAGACAAATGTCATTTTTGTGGAACAGCAACAGAATCTCTAAAGCACCTGCTAATTACATGCAAAGGCACCATCAATCAGCAAACTTTACATCTTGGAAACTTTAAACCATTAAATGACGACATGGAAACTTGGTGGTCATATGCACTTTCAGGCACCAACATAAACCTTTCCTGTGCTGTAGTTGACTACTTAGATATGATTCTGGGGAGCGTGAAACCACTGGACCCATGAAACACAATCAGACTGGCTTTCAAGCCGAACACAAAAATGACTCATTGAGACAAACTCCTTTGTTTCTCGCTTTTAATAGTAAATGAGAAAAAGGACATATGGAACAACAAGTGTAACAAAAGTTTAATAATTGTTATTAAACGAAGTTTGCAATAAAAATAAAAAATAAAATTACATGCAACTTTTTTTTACTGTTTTTAAGCTATGTGAAATTAACTACTTTGATCATGTACTGTGAATTTGTTTGTGGATGTGATTTGTATATTTTTACTACTTTTATGGTGTGCTGACTTAAATAAAGCTAAATTTACTGACATCAAGTAGTATTGAAGGTGCAACAGGAGTACACATGAAAATAGAAACCGAGATGCACTCAAAGAATTGAGGGGATAGACCAGAGTCCACTAAGAACAATTATACATAAAATCATTTTAATTATTAAGAGGAAATTAAATGTAAAATGGCCACAAATATGGCAGAGAAAAAGGGAGTACAGAGAAGGAAGAATGTATACCTTCCAACCAAAGTACGATGTATCTAAAGGAAATCTCAAATAACGCGAGAGTACAGCAGGTAGTAGAGCATGGGCAATTCTCAGTCGCATTGCGGCCAAGAGTGCAATATAGGCATGTGTTGCAAGTAATGGAAGAGATGTGGTTATAAATCTGATGGATTGCAAAGTAGCCTGACACGTGTTTCGAATCTAAACCGACTCTTCATCCGAGGCTGTAAATGGGAGATAGGACCCAAGATAAATTGAATGAAGGACAGAGCCTGAAAACTCTCTCACGGCTTTGCAATTGCGGTAATTTCAGCACAGCAGGAAAAGCCAAAGTGATGTGAAAGGAAGCAGCCCCTGCCAAACCTGTGTTTTTCTACAGCAGGTAGTACACCAGTAAACTCAGATGCTGAAAACTGGAATTGTGAAGGCCAAAATATGACCTCCATTGTCTCTGGAAACAAAGATCCACCCACATTTCTAAAAGCTTTTTATTGTGGAGATCTGCAGATATTGGAGAGCAAATCAAATTCCCACAATAGAAAGGCTCCAAATACAGATCATGAGAAAAGAGGCAGAGGAATCAACAGTAAACAAAAAGGATGAGGCATACAACATCACTACTATCCAGAAAGACAAATGAGGGTATAAATGTCATGAATTTATCAGACATTGAGGTGGATGTGCATTAACAGAGGGTTTTAGCGGGGGTAAACAATTCAGGTTTCAAGCTACTGTTGAGAAAAAAGTCAGGGACGTCATTTGGGGGCCGCCAGAGGTCGCAACTGCGACCTCTGGCGATTCCCTTGCGACCTCTGATTAAGGCCGTTGCATAATTGATCAGAGGTCACGAAAAGATTGCAGAGGTCATGGAGCTTGCCTTGCGGGTTACTGTGCGCGCGAGTCAACCTGCCAGTGCCTTCAACCTCCGACTATTTTAAAAAGAATTATGAGGCAAGTCACTGGTGGGCTGAATCGCGCGCGCGCAGCGACTTGCAGGGCAGGCTCCATGATGCCTGTTTGGGGGTGGGCGCGGCTCTACTAGGTCTGGAGACTCTGGACTCGGCTGGCACTCGAGGTCATGGTTGCCTGGCAACCATGAACTTTGTCCAACCTCTCCTCTGCTATGTTTCCTGCATTGCAGAGGTGAGGTCATGGAGCTTGCCTTGCGGGTTGCCGTGCGCGCGAGTCAACCTGCCAGTGCCTTTCAACCTCTGATTATATTAAAAAGAATTATGAGGCAAGTCACTGGTGGGCTGAATCGCGCGCGCAGCGACTTGCAGGGTAGGCTCCATGATGCAACCAGTGGAACAATGGGGCACCATGCGTTGTGCCCAGGACAGGGCAGAGAAGGGGTTTTCCGCCATCAGGGCACTCAAGACCGTCGCTGAGTACACGGCTGCCCTCACATCCTCACTCCCCGATACAGTCCCTGAACATCACCCCGGAACAATTTGCCCGCCTCTTGTGGGACAACAACATGACACGGAGAGATTTCATCGAGCGCTTCCAGCAGGAGCTGCTGGTGTACACCACTGAGCTGCCGCCGCGCACCAAGCTGGCTTTCGTGCTGCTCTGCGCCCTCATCTTCACGCTGGTGCTCTTCGGCAACATGCTGGTGCTCTACTTGGTCACCCGCAGCAAGGCCATGCGCACCGTCACCAACATCTTCATCTGCTCGCTGACGCTCAGCGACCTGCTCATCGCCTTCTTCTGCGTGCCGTTCACTCTGCTGCAGAACATCTCCTCCAACTGGCTGGGCGGTGAGTAGCAACCCCCCGCCGCGCAACAAGACCCTGCATTTTGGGGGCCCAGCGACTTCCCCTTTAAACAAAAAGTGCATGGTTCTTTGCGTTATCCCTCCAAATTGGTCATTTAGTCCATTACGTTTTACTAGACAGCATCAGCTGCATAATACATTGGCACAAAGTCGTCAGTAGAAATGTACCACAGGCTCAGTCTGTCTGTGTACTGCATACAATCCATTTGAGCCAAATCTCACATTGGAGAATCCACGGGAAAATGGCTTTTTAGTTCCTTGCGTGACTAGCAGTCCCCAATGCCTTTGGCTGGGGAACGTTTGGTTTGTTTCCCCTCAAATCACTGTTGTTCCCCACACTGACGTCTTTTCTTTAGGGATAGGACCAGCACCGTTATGCGCACAGCCCCAGTGTTTGCTTAATCGTTTTACCCACCCACTCATGTGTTGCTGAAGCGGGATAATGTTAAGCACAAACTACAGTGCAATCATTTCCTCCTTTCATATTTCTGTGATTTTTAGTTCTCTGAAAGAGGAACACTCCGCATTTGTTGCAATTGGATAGTGTCAGTTCTCCCAGGATCGACAGAACTGTGTGTTTTGCTCACGTTTTGTATTTGCCTGAAGTGTGCGTGTGTGTGTTTTGTGTTAAGTGCTTAGTGATTTTTTATTACCTGTATGAGTGTGAACTTTACTGTTATCCTTTGATGCAGCATTGAAAGAAAAGCGGGAAGGAGTCTGATGTTATTAGATACCTGTACAGGGATGTGTAGTGCCTATTGTTGGAAGGGTTTTCTTACCAGGTATTTTATCCGTGAACAGAAACTGCTTAAAAAAAAGGGTAATTATTAATTTTATCTTATCATGGGGACTATACTAAGCTTATGAGGGGGCCACTGGGCGCATTTCGGGGCGCTTTTGATATATGTTGCCAGCACCTGAACATGTGAGTTCTACCTTACATATTGAGACTAAAACGGCCACATTGGGATTTTTGAGGCTGCATTTAGCTTGTGATGACATATTCCAGCAATGACTTCTGATGTGGGGTTACATTTTTATCATGTAGTGACAATAACAGACATATGGTGGCATTATTGGGGCATTTGAGGCTGCATGTGTCACAGAACATCCAAACACGATGGCTTTGGCAAAGCTTGTTTACTTGTTGCTGAATTTACAGTGTTCATAGCCCCCCGCCTCCTGCGGTGGACTGTTCAGATTTCCAATAGGTTTTTATGCCAACTTTGGCGGGCTACTGACCATTGCTGGTCTGCCTGTTGCTCTGCTTTGTTAGGTATGAAGGAACCATACGTTTTAGTATGCACAACATCAGTGTTTTTTTTTTTAAAAGCCTTTCTTGGTTATTGGATCTGTGTACTCTAAGGCATAAGAGTTCCCTAGCTGTATGAAGCTGCTCCTTTGGAAGGGGCTACCCCGAGTGAGGGAATTTAAATGCAACATTTTTAAAAAGAACGCTCAGACAATGAAGAGAGTGCCACTCCAATACGATAAGTGCCAGCTCCAGGGTCCGGGGCCCCATGGACATCAGCAAGATTTATGTAAAATATTCCTTTTAGGGGTTGTGCAAATTGGATGTGGTCACAGTGGAAATGAGCATGGCATGAGGTTCGATTTAAATAATGACAAGTGCTATATATTATCTTTTGGCCTTGGACATCTGCTTGCAATCACAGTGATTTCGTAATATGGGCCAATACGCACTGATATTAACGATACATATGGTGATCCATTCTTGTATTAAAAATGTACATCAATTTACAGGGTTATCGTGACCATATTGTTCGTAGTGTACTTAGAAACAAAGATATGTGATGCCACGTCCTGTGATGGCACGTGGGGGCGTGGTCAAATGACATCACTTCACGTGATGCTGTGCGGGGGCATGGCCAAATGTCATTGTGATGTCACTTCCGCGACCCCTGGCATTTTGGTGAAATGACGTCCCTGACAAAAGTCACTGGCCACCTCAATTCTACACACAACACAGCATTTCGTACTTACCAAGAGTCAATTATCAGTAGCACATGCACATTGTGCACCCTGATATTAGCAAGGAACTATCCTTCACTTTTGCAAAGCCATGTATCATTACAAAAAGAATGATCAAAATTTACCAGGAAATTGAAACATGTTAATGCATGTTTTCTTTCAATTAAACACACAACCAAGACACCAATGAGCAAACCACATATTTCAAGGCTTACTTTTGGCACTATTAAAAATACACAACTCCGTATATCAGAGCATGGGACAGATTTCTGAAATTCAACTTTCGGATGTTCATGGCATTGTCCCTCATTCCGAGTTTGGAGGTAAGGTACGGGCCTTACCGGCATGGGGCAAATACTGTGTCCGTGTTGCCACAAGGCTGCTATTAGAGGGTGATTAGGAGTACGTGGGCACGAGCTTTGCGCCATGCCGGTAACAACCTTTCCGCCATGCCGTAAAAGGGCGTAAAAATAGCCCTTACCGGCATTGTGAGAAGCGCAGATAGCTCCACCGCCATCCAAGTCATCGGCATTAGCAATGACCGCAATTAGCGGTCACCGCTAATAAGCGGAACCGGAAGTAGTGTCATCGCACAGGAACGGGAAACAGCACGGCGGCAATCTTTAAAAACAATCCATTGGCATCCTCTGTAACCAGGAGCCATCTCACCACCACACCTCTACCACTACCTGCAGCATCTCACCATGCCCAAAGCACTAAAAAAAAAGTGCAGAGTGCTTGCGCAAGGAGTGCTTCTCACCAGAGGAGCTGAATATGCTGGCCGAGATGCTGCAAGAACATGCGGATGTCGTATTCTCCACCAACATGTCTCGACCTGCAGTGCAGCGGAAGAAGGAGATATGGGCAGAGGTGGCGCAGAAGGTGAGTGCCATTGGCACCACCCCCAGCACCTCCAAAGATGTCTGGAAGCGCTGGGCCAACCACAAGCAGGCGAGGGCAACAGGTGGAAGTGCGGACTCCCCCATTAAGATGCAACCCTGGGAGGAGATCTGCGCAAGCACCATTGGGATGGGGGCTATTGAGGGAGTGGGGGACATGGAGCGAGGAGCCCCGTCATCAGCCGATGCATGTAGGTGTTCCACATGAAACACTGCAAACACCAACACGATGATGTCCCCCTGAGCTGACAGTGCAATGATGGAAAGCATGGTCCACCAGACACATATTTGCAAGACTGCCTACAGGCAGTGCACAGCACCATCTTGTCCACATGCATTATGCACCCCATATATGTCTCATCCCAGACGCATACCTGCATCACCCTCCCAAAAGCAAAGCAACCCGTATGTCACTACCCCAATGCCAATCCACTGGCATTCCATATCAGTGCAGCTACCCCAATGCATGCCTGATGCATGTAGACCCATCACTAATCCTCTCCCTCTCTTGGTCCCCCACAGGGACGCCATCAGATAGCGATGACCAGGACCCCAGGGAGGATGCTGCAACACCACACAAGAAGGCCAGGGGCATGGAGGGAGAAAACCGCCCCTCTACATCAAGGGGAAGAGGGCAACCTGGACTAACGCGGAAGGGCAAGACAACCCGAGAACCCACAGCACCAATGTGCACTACAGCCCCCACCACAGCACCCACACCAGCCACACCAGCCACCAACACACTGGAGCCAGTGGCTGAAGGCACTGTATCGGCTGCCAGCAGTACTGTGGGGGAGACAGCTGCCACAGCAGCCGTGTCCGATGACGACAAAGATGTTCTGCCACATGGCACAACCACCGCTACAGGCCCCCCGCATTCACCACACCTCTCCCCATCCAGCATACACAACAGCAACAGCCATGAGCTGTCTCCTGGGGAGTCATGGCCCGGTAGTTTCAGCCCCACGCCAACCGTGCATGATGAACCAACCATGTCGGTAGCACCCCATACATCCACCAGTGTCCCAAACAGCCAAGAGGGGATCAGGGCTATCTAGAAGTGGCAGGAGGAGTTGACAGGGCTGTTGACACAGCACATCACGGAATGTGGCCGGGCAAGGGATGAGATAAGGGAATGTGCTTCATCCCTCAAATCTGCAATTGAGACCTCCTCAAAAGACATATGCAGTGAATTGGCAGCAGTACGGCAGGTCCTCTCCCAAATGGTGGCAGCAATGGAGGCCATGCGTCCGGCACAGGTGGCAGAACAACCTGGGACATCCTCCAATGCCAGCTCCACTAAGTCCAGCCACCTGCGTAGGTCTGGGCGGAACCTGCGCAGGTCGGACAGGGGTCCACCTGCTGCCGGAAGAGAAGGGCTGTAGGTTCAGCCAGGCATTCTGGTCACATGTGGACTTATGGTGCATGCCAGTGCACAACATGTGGGGAAGTTGAGGGGGCAGGGGGAGAGTGTGTGTGGGGAAGTTGAGGGGGGAGTGGGACAGGGGAGAGGGTGTGTGGGGAAGTTGAGGGGGGTGGGGGAAGAGGGTGTGTGGGAATGTTGAGGGGGGAGGGGTGAGTGGGTGTGTTGGCTGGAGGGCTTGTGCACTTGATTTGTTACATAATCGGAATACACCTGTTGTGAAATCTGAATTCACATGTGCGGACATTGCTTATTGTATACGTGTGCTTTATTGGTGAACAGTCTACAGTGTCCATGTCCCTGACACATCCAGTGCCCTGAGTTCCACCTCCATGTCACACTCCCCATCCATATGTGCTAGAAACATTGGTCAATCAGAGTCTGACACATGGCACGTCCCTCCTGTGCATCACTGCCTCCCTGAAGTGCAGCCCCATCTCCACCCTCCTCATCCTCATCGTCCAGTGGTTGCAGTTCAGCGTCAGGGGGTAGAGGCACATTCCGTCTGATGCACATATTCTGTAGCATGACACATGCCATGACGATCTTGCCCACCTTCTCATGGCCGTACAGGAGTGCCCCACCAGACCTGCTGAGGCAGCGAAACCGTGCCTTCAAGAGGCCAAATCTCTGCTCAATCACCACACGGGTACGTGTATGCACACAATTGTAGTCCTCCTCGTGCCTGTTCTGCGGGTTCCGGACTGGGGTAAGAAGCCACCTCTTCAAGGGATAGCCTGCATCACCTGCATGTGGGCAACAATGATTATGTGCAAGTCCTCACATCATATGGGACCTGTATCAATGACACCATAGCATGCATTCATTTCCTGTATGCACCCACAGATCCATGCATGAATAGGGACACATGATGTGACTGCTATGTGTGTATTCCTCTTGCAGACAGGTGTGCGTGCCATCGTCTAGTAGGCGCAGGGGGGGGCAATTCCTTGCGAGTGCTCATGCACTGTGGTAGTCCACGATGGTTGTTCCCATGATCTGGGTGATGTGCAGTGATATGCATGCTACCATCCAGTCAACGTTGATGGCAGCGTCATGATGATCTCACTATGCACGACAAATGGTGACATGCTGTTTTGGTGGACCTCTGTGTTGGTGTAGGGGTGTGTTCATGTATTTTACCCTCATGTGGCTCCTTTGTATGCAGTAATGAAGACCTGTCCTTTTTGATGATGGTATTTGGTGCTGTGCATTGGCCACCCTAATTGCTTGTCGCTGCATTGTGCTGTGGGGGCTACGTTTGATTATGTGCAGTGTACACGTTGATGGCTATGTAATGGTTGTTGCACTGCATCATTTTCGTGGTAATGCAGTTTACGTCTTGCATTTTGTGGTCAGGTGTCGGGTCAAGTCTGGCCTGCTTTGGGGTATGAGCATGGGACATCCTCTCAGGTACTCTCAGCCAGGTGACGTATGCATCTTCCCCCCCACCCATCTCAGCCAGGAGATGTATGCATCTCTCCCCCCAATCACCTACCCACATCGCATTACCATGAGCCTGACATCCAACTCACCGAGAAGCCAGGATCTCTGCCCTGCATGTCGCTCCATGTAGCGTGGTATCGTGGAGTTCCACAAGACCATTGAATCAACACCGACAAAAGAGTGTTACTGAAATGTGGGGTCTACCCAAAACGGTGGGCCATGCCCCGTGCGGCCAGTGTACCAACTGTATACTTACCAGCAGAACATTGCAGGTCGACATCGGCCTTAAAAAACTTTGGTTACAGAAAACCTTTACTAACTGCAATTCTAGCAATGTGGTTTATGCAATCTGGTGCCCTTGTGGTAAAATGTACATAGGAATGACCAAACGCAAAGTGAAAGTAAGAATCTCCGAACATAGGAGTTGCATCAAGAATAAAGTGATGACAGCACCTATGGTAGGCCATTTCGTTGTTATGAACCATAAAGCAGATGAACTTAGATGGACCGTGTTATTGCATATTGCTGCTGGCTCGGACGGTGACTCAGTTACGAAACGACTATTGACTAAAGAAACCTGGCTAATTTTTCTGTGCAATACAACAGAGATCGGTTTAAACGAAGCCATTGATTGGAATAACATTTAAAATCCCAGGTCCGTATTTTCTAGTTTTCGCTAGCTTTGCCGTGCAGTACTGAATTGACATATAGTGCAAGTTTTCCACCGCATTTTCCAGACCAGAGCCTACTTCTCTCCAGGACGTTATTTGTGTTTGGGCTCGGCTCCTCGGCGTTCACTAACAGACGTTGCCCCTTTAATGATACAGCCAGCAATACCTTACACAGGTGGTCTTGTTTCACATTCTCCAACGCGGAGCCTTTATAACACGTCACATCCGCTAATACGGCTGACGACGGCCAGAATACGTAACCCGGAAGCAGACACTCGCGAGCTTGACAAACTGACAAGAAGTAAGTGGTGATCGAGTTTAATTACCTTAGAGATCACAGAGGCCAAACAACATCTTGTTGCCACTTTATTTAGTAGTCAATAAGACATTCCTTTAACAGCAACTTTTCTGCTACAATGGCCCTACTCATGGCGCTTCTCCTTCTTTTTATTTAGGAGTTTGCCATTGTATTCAATAGTAAACACAAGTAACGCATGCAACATAGATCCGGCCTTTGAACAGCCTTGCTACACCGAGTGGTTGTTCCATCTTGTCCTTGAGGCCATCGGGGTTAAGTTTACAATGGGCTAGTATTAGTCCCCACACACTGGAGTTGGCGAGAGTGAACGGATAGGTGCCTAGAATACAAGGTAAATGTTGCTACATGCGAAGATGTTGATTACGAGGGCCTTCAAGCTTTGGTCGAACAGATGTTATACGTTTAACCGTCTCAGAATGTTTTCACGTGGACTTCAGAATAGGTGAACTAGGTATTAAATAACCAACTTTAGATTGTGATGAGTTCTATTTATTTATCTTTTTATCCATTTTTCGGAGTACGCTCCGCCTGTAAGAGACCCTTCATTCATTTTATGATTTATCTGTTTTTTGAATATTTAGGTTAAAATTACAAAAGTTTTTTGTTGCGAATCCCGTGATGAGTTTTTTTTTCCTCAACCGTTGCTGTATTGTCTGTTCTAGATTCACCTGTATCTACTAAGAAGATACCTTTATCCACCCGTCTCTTCATAGCTTATCTGATAACGTGGACGGTAAGCTCACAGTGGCATAATCTATAATTCCTGCTGTTTTTTGAGCTTTGAATAGTATTGATAGCTTTTACTTATAGCTGTTTTTTCCATATTGTTCCCCCTAGGTAAATGAAAATCACCGTGAAGGAAACCTAACTGAATTGTCTGAAGTTTTGAGTTTCAAGACCTATTACGTTTGTTGTTGTTTTGTTGCTCTACCCCTGATGAATTTCTCGCAATTGTATAAATCGTTGTTTGAGAATGAAACATGTAGGGTTTTTGATTATGTTGTATTACTGCCAACATCTTAATACATTAAAGTTATATTTAACTGTTTAGAACCGCCAATCATACTTAAGGCGGATTCACTGAACCAGGTATTTGTTATAGAGAGGTGGTACTCTGTAAAATAGGGACTCCCGCAGAGTTTAGTATCAAAACACAATTTTTTCATGAAATTGGGTCTTTTTTACTCTGGTCTTACAACTTGTTAATGAAGTCAGTTGTTTGTATCAGAGTTTATCTCCATTTTTTTAAAAAAATGTTTCCCAAGTGTTTTGGGTTCACTGTGCACTTTATTATGAGTGAGAATGTCTTTGAGATTCTTAATGTGATTTTAGGCTTCTAGTGAAAGTCATTGTTTTTTAACAAATATATTTTTTGTAAGAAAATTGAACAGTTTAATATGTCAATTTAATAAAATATTATACCGATTTAGACCACTCAGTGGTGTTTATGGTTTACTGTTTGTAATTTTCGATCTCTGGTGAATTTCAATGCCTAAGAGGGGGTCCTATATGGAAGCTGCGAGATTCTTTATGTTTTGAAACGATCGTAGGCTGTGTCAAGGGGGACGAACCTCGCAGCACTGTCTAGTAGCCCTTTCGTCTTCCTTTTGGTTAATGTGGTGTAGGGGTGTGTTCATGTATTTTACCCTCATGTGGCTCCTTTGTATGCAGTAATGAAGACCTGTCCTTTTTGATGATGGTATTTGGTGCTGTGCATTGGCCACCCTAATTGCTTGTCGCTGCATTGTGCTGTGGGGGCTACGTTTGATTATGTGCAGTGTACACGTTGATGGCTATGTAATGGTTGTTGCACTGCATCATTTTCGTGGTAATGCAGTTTACGTCTTGCATTTTGTGGTCAGGTGTCGGGTCAAGTCTGGCCTGCTTTGGGGTATGAGCATGGGACATCCTCTCAGGTACTCTCAGCCAGGTGACGTATGCATCTTCCCCCCCACCCATCTCAGCCAGGAGATGTATGCATCTCTCCCCCCAATCACCTACCCACATCGCATTACCATGAGCCTGACATCCAACTCACCGAGAAGCCAGGATCTCTGCCCTGCATGTCGCTCCATGTAGCGTGGTATCGTGGAGTTCCACAAGACCATTGAATCATGGGTTGATCCAAGAAATCGGGCACAACAATGTGTGATATCTTGTTTGAGTCACATACCATTTGCACGTTGATGGAGTGGTATAACTTACGGTTGCGGTACACTACCTCCATGGCATGCGGGACCACCAATTCGACATGGGTGCAGTCAATGGCGCCAATGCAACCAGGGATGCCGGACAGTGAATGGAAACCAACTTTGGTGTTGGAGATCTCCTGGGCTGTCCGTGGTAGGTAAATGTGGTCGCCTGCGTGCTTCAGGAGGGCCTCGAGCACTTGGTTCAGCATACGTGAGAATAATGGTTATGATATGCATGCATGTGCCCCACTGTGTGCTGGTAGGTGCCTGTGGCCAGGAAACGGAGCACAGACACTACCTTCAGTAGAGGTGGGATGGCGGTGAGTATTTCAATCAGGCTGACGATGTCGTCATGTATCATGTCCACAATGGTGGCGATGGTGTCCCGGTCCAGACAGTGCAGGGTGTGGATCTGCTCAGGGGTTAGGTTGAATGGACTGGCTCGGATGCGAGGGATTGGGGGATGCCTGTGTGGTACCACTGGCTGCACTGGTGGGGCATGCTGGGCCTGCCTCACCCTCCACCTCCTGCGTCTCCTCTGTGCTGCCTGTTGTTGCAGCAGTTCCACTGCAATCATGTCCTCCAGCCCCAGCATTGCTAGTAGTATTGGAATCATTTTGGTGTGACTGGGTGTGGGAAGCGCTGGGATGTGCTCCTTTTGTGCTGGCCCAGTTTATATTGCTTCCACCTGTGCTGATTGTGTGTACCTGTGGCAGTTGGGAACACTGCAAATGGCCGTTTACGGGTGGTCCGCGATGCCGGTATTTATTACTCCATGCCGGTAAGGTACTTTTCGGGCTTCAGTAGGCCGTTATTTGCATGTCCGCCTGCCTTGTGATGGCCTCATGTTTACGCCAGGCCTGTATTTCTGGCATGAAGGGTCGCGTGGTCGCGTGGTCGCGTGCCCGCGCCCATATTTGAGGCACCGTTAGTTACGGTGCCGCTAATAGCGGGTTGGTGGGTCGTAATGGGCCGGAGCGGTAAACGATGCCGGTAATCCTTTACCGGCATCGTTTATCCCTTACCTCTAACCTCGTAATGACCCCCCATTGTCTAACGTCTCCAGACCTTTGACACTGCAACCAAAGTCAAACATTGCATTTCTGTACTAGCTGTATAGGTCATCTGTTACCACGGAACTATATACAAGATTTTAAAAACAAAGTCAGATACAATGAGTTATCAAGAGAAAGAAGCACTTACTAGATTTATCAAAGCTGCAATTACGACCACTAAAAAAAGCTGATGAGGGTTATCAACATTTTCATGTTAAACACTACAGATTACATGAAAACAGCCAATACTCCTGGATGTTATGCGAAATAGACTTCAGCTCAAACCAATTCAAAAATTTGAAACTAATTACTATGCGATATGAAAATGGTTTTAACAGATTAGGAACATTATTTTTTATATTGTATTGTATTTGGTTATTTATATAGCGCTCTTTCCCCACTTGTGTGGCCTCAATGCGCGTTTTCCTTGGTTAAACACCCTTGGTGACCGTAGTCAATGTGGTTGAAAAGTTCTAGTGGGTTTAGCTTAGGTGATGCGTGTGTGCATGTTGCCATTCTAGGACTTGGATGGCTAGCAAAGCTCGACTAAGCAGCCCATGAGAGGTCAGACACATGGGTGGGTGCTGTTGAGGGTTAGAGATAGAATCCTATTGTTGAGAGGGTCTATGTGAGGCCAGCTATACCAAATTACTTTCGTGTGGTGGTCGCTGTATGCTAGTGGCAGAGGTGTTTAGGTACGTCAGGTGTTACAGTCTGGATGGCTATGTGTGCACTAGGCCAGATGTGCTTAGCCGTAACCTTATTCTATTGTGCATGGATGCTTTGCCGTGCCTGTGTGGCCTGTGTCCACGCTAATGGTGGGAGAAATCCGTACCATAGGCTGCAAGATTGCTCGGCTGGGGCAATATACGACTAGGTCTAGAACTGAGAGGCCTATACCAGTGGGCCTAGCTTTCATGATGTAGCAGGTGTCTGCATATATTGAGCAGAGATGGAGGCTACACCTAGATTCGAGATTCTGCATAGTGGGAAAGAGGCCAACACCTAGCAGTGCAATTTGAGTACAAGACTAAACTCATAATAGAACGAGATGGAGGCAAAACCCAGACAAGAGTCCTGTAGTGTGGATGTGATGCGGGCTAATGTTAACAATTCTGTCCAGGTGTGGCACATACTAATTTTCAAAATGTTGGTACATGCTTACATTCATAGTCTTATCTAGGTGCAGCGTAGGCTAGTGTCCACAATTCTGACTAAGTGTGGCATATTCTATTCTCCATTGTGTCTAAGTGTGGCACATACCAATATTAACAGTTCCGTGTAGGTGTTGCACTTGCCATCATTCACAGTCCTATCTAGATGCGATACAGGATAGTGTTCACAATAGTATGAACTTAGACGATAGAGGCTAACATTAACAAATATTTATCTAAATGTGGCACATGCTGGTAGTCACAGTTCCGAGGTAGGGTAATGTAGAGTGGCTGGGTTTTTTGGAGTAGAGTAATTGCTCTACTCCCCACCCATGCCACACTTTGGTGGTTGTCGTTTGTTGACGGCTGGTCACTGGCTTCAAATGGCGTCCCCTGCGGACACCTGCAGACACTTTCTGGAGCCGCCTCAGTTGGAAGCACCCTACTATGCCAATATTGTATTGTATTTTTTACCCAAGCAACACACAATTTTCAGAATTGCCACTAGTAGGGCCAATTTTGAGCGGCATAGGGTGGACAACAGAATTGCAAATATATGCAAATACACAAGACATGTATAGCTTTCATTCTGAAAAGATATGAAAAAAATGCATCAACTGCAAAAGTACATTCATGATAAATACCATTTAAGTGTTGAAATTTCTATATAGAAAGTAATAAGAACTCTGATTCTGCACTAGGAAACATGCAGTTTATAACAAAGGTGTAAAATATTCTTTGGCATCATCCACAGCACTGATTTATTAGCTTCGAACAAACTCAGAAAGCTGGCAGAGCGGGTTTTCAGGAGCTATGAGTGGGCCAGAAAATAAAGTATGTTCAATCTTAAATCAACCAAAGACTGCTTCAATCCAGATAGCAATGTATCCTGAATATCAAGGCATTTAAATGTACGTAAAGTGGCCTTGTACAGCGACTATCTACCAAATAACGCTGGCCTCGCTGTACAAGGCTCTGTAAGAAAGGAGGGCAGGGTGTATTAGTCAGATAGCGGGAAGGCAGATGCAGAAACCTTTGCTGTTGATGGATGCAGGTCGGAAGTACTGGTTCCCTATGAGTTGATATGAAAATCTATAGGTTTGTGGTTCATACCGATCAGGGTGGTTAGCCATATGGGTATAAGATGGATAGAGTCTGAATCTATTAAATACACTAGACCTAGGAGGTCATCTGTTGGAGCGGAGGAGGTGCAAGGATGCAACATTTTAGCAGTGAGGAGTTAGTTGAAGGATGAGGGGGCGGATGAGGGTGTTGTTGTTCGGCCCTGTCTGCCGAGTCCGTGGAAGATGCTGAGCCCCACAGATCCCTCAAGAACGTTAGATCTACAACTGATCTGATACCCAGTTGGAGAGCTAACACTCCCAAGAGAAAGGGGAAAGTGGATAAAATAGAAAACGGCAGACACCTACTCCTGGACAGCTGCAATCTGCAGAAGGGAAAATTAAGGTTAATAGAGAACATAACACTCCTAACTCTTCACATCTTTAATATCAGGCAACAATACTAGACCTATACCTGCCTAACCTCCTTTTATGACTTGGAGGTTGTAAAGTTCAGATTCCTTGTTTTGCTAGAGGATTTGACTTTGTAATTCCAATTGAAGGAAATGTAAATTACCTCTCAGGCAGGAAAGAGTTTCATAGTTTGAGTTCTCTACTTGCAAATATTCTTTACAATAAAGACTTGGCAAGCAATGTTTCAAAAAACCAGGAAGAATTAACAACTAGTACTTTGTTCCACAGCACTGATTATTCTACATTAGATCTTGTTGTGAACCATCCTCAAAAAGGGCAGCATTAAACCTGTATGTGAATCCGTCATAGCGTTCGTACACGCAGGCGCGCTGTACCTATTTTTTGTCAGTTCCTCCTGAGCGCATGCGCACGTGTTCCAACAAGCTTGTGCTCATACGCGTACATCAGAAACCCCAAAAATTCAAGCGATTTGCTTTGCAGAAAGGATTTCATTCCTTGACCTTCGTACGCACTCACGCTCCAATTTGGGAACATTGAGAAGCTGATCGGGAGCGCAGATCGAGAGCGCGTCGTGGGGAAGATTATCTTCAGATCCTACTCCCACGCGCATGCGTGATCCGCGCAATATGAAAGGCAGTAATGTTCGCTACTCAAGTGCTACTGCGCAATGACCTCTGCTCAAAAAGAGACACTAATTCCCTGCGACTAAGGAATCGAAACGTCCCAAAAACTGCACTCTGATTAATGCAGAGATATGCCAGCAGGAGTCTCAAGGTTTACACATTTTTTAAATCTTCATTAACAACCAGAGGATTTTCACTGACGATAATAGTCTCTTGAGAAAACGATTTTTGAATTAGAACTGCAGTCTGATGAACTTGAGCAGGTTAGTTCCCAAAAGACTCAAAAAATGACCTAAATACCTAACTAACTAAGCACCTAAGATTAAACAGAACTTCTGGTAAAAATAACTATTCTCCTGTTTCAAAAAACACAGCATCCCACCAAATGTCCAGCTGAGCTTGTCCCTCGCAGATGTGAACTGCTGGCTCTCAGCCTGAACTTCTCACAGAGGCCTTGCAACAGGAACTTAATGTAGACAGGACCTTCCCTCTTGAAGGTGAACAATGAAAGGCAGTTTAGAACTCTGGCAGGGGTCTGAAGTTCCTGAGCCCTCCAATCAGAAAACAGCACCACCTCCACCATGTTGGCTTGGGGAGCCCTCACTCTCAAGAATGGTTGTTAAGATCAATAAATTAAAATGTATTTAAAAACCACATCACACAAATCTGATAATTATCCATACAACCTATATTCAGAACCAAGATCCCTTTTTTAAAAACAAACTCCTCCATCCATACCTACTCACTATTACTCAGACCTGACAGTTCTCATTTCCCGACATTTGGTGCTAGATTTCTCTGATGTAAAAGGTGCAGGGACCAGTGTCACACAGTAGCGATTTCATGAGCCAGATTGCTTTCCCCAGATGGTAGTGTCAGAATAAACTAAGTGTTGGAAAATATTGTTGTGAAGTAGCCCAGGATTTTGGTGCACAGTTTTTAGTCTTTAGTAGTTGGCGATCTACGCACAGGATGGCAGCAGCGAGTTTGTCAGTAAAGTGAGGGCTGTAGTAGGAAGGTCTGTAGATTAGGAGGAAGCTTAGTGTTGCCATGGGAGAGATGGAGTAGGTCAGAGTTAGAATTTCATAGTCTGGGATGGTGTCAATGGAGGGTGTTGAGACTATGAAGGAGTTTCTGTGCACCAGAGCTATGTCATCTCCTCTCCTACTGTTGCAATTAGCACAGATCTTGAAGCCTGGTGGGATACTCCCATGGATAACTGAGGACTGAGCATTTGAGAGCCAAGTTTCTGTGATGAAGAGCAAGTCCATCTGGTCTTCGAAGCTAAGGGCAAACATGTCAGCGAAGTGCCCAGAGACAGAAAATGCATCAATCAGGAGACATCTTGTGCCTGTCATTTCTGGGTGGGTTCTGGGTGGGTTCGGCTGCGTGGGTTGTTCAAAGTTGGTATTGTTAGTTTCCCCAGGACTCGATAAGTCTTTCAGATTCAAAGATGCTTAGCCGGTTCTTCTTTGGATCTGGCACGTCTTAGGTTCTGCTAAATGGTTGTGATGGATGGTGCAGGGTTGTCTAGTGAAGGAGTGAGAGATATTGTTTCTTGCGGGTCGAGTCTTATGGTTGGTTTATTGGCTGTTGGGGTAAACGCATGCAAGGATGTTAGGCGGTTGGCGAGAACTGTTTCTCGGATGAATGTTGGGTCACAGTAATGTGGTTTAGCTGGATGCTTCAGGAGGTATTTGTAGATCAAAGCAGTCAATGGTCTGTTGAAGTGAAGTACTAGGGAGCCTGTAGAGTCTCCTGATCAGAAGGGGTAGTGAGGGCTGCTTCCAATTCTCTTCTTGCTCCTACTTCATTTCTGAATATGCCTAGGGGAGTTCCGGTCGAAGCACTTCACGTGGAGTATGGATTACAGCCTTGATTTACAAGCTAGGCTATTAGAAAAACTCTCCTGTACTTAAAAATGGATAAAAGGGCAGCTGGAGCAAACCAGCTTTTACAGCTAGTGGGAAAAGAGAAAAAAGGCAGCAGTTCCAACGTTTACATGAAGGAGCTGAGCAGCTTTACAGAAGAGTACCTGAGCACTTTGGGTCTTAAATTGGATGCAACATGCAAACGACCAGATATTGTGTCTGTCATTAAAAAAGCACGAGACAGGGATATGACGGTGGATCTGTACTATCTGAGTAAGCTCCCTAGATGCAAAGAGTACTCACATCAAGGTTTTAAAAATTGATAAACCTAAACTTTGCTTAACAAAATGGTCAAATCCATCACTTAGGAGGTTTACGATGCAATTAAGATTTAACATCTTGTGCACAAAAGAATATACGGATAAGTGGAACACAGCAGCCCAAAAGGAACAAGATGTAATGTGTAGGCATTGCTCTACAGAAGTGGAAACAAGTAGACACTTGTTAACTTGATGTACTGCACTGAAACCCCTGTATATTATAGGATATGGGGGTATTGGTACTTCTACAGAGTTCATATCCAGGGATCAATTTTGGTCAGATTTGATAGGGGCGTAATCGGTAGTATATAATGCTGCGGCCTTATATATAAGGCATATGGTGACTGATTAGATGAATTATAGAATGTGATTAGATAAACCACTGAATTGATCTGCATAGGATAAAAGGCACAGCATGTACATATTAGAAGTTGAACTATGAATGTTAATATATTTGCATTTGTTTATTATATGTTGTGTTTAATTAACTACCTTTTACAATGTTTCCTTTTAAATCGTTTTTTGTTTTATATGCAAAAGTTTGTTCATGACTGAATATAAACTAAATGCATAAAAAAATAAAAAAAAGAGTAAAATTCAGCTGTTCGGTATACAGTGAGCAGTATGGTGAAGAGTGAAATAGTTGTGATGACTAATTCAATGGAGTGCCTCAACAAGTGCTGTCTGCTGTCGGTCCTGCTACTGTTTTTCTCTACTGTGGTGGTGTTTTACTGTTCCTTACCCTGCTACCCCCCTCTAGTTAGCACGCAATACAGTGAAGCGAAGGAAAAAAAACATCATTCGTTGAAGGGAAGAAACTTTATTCATTTCATTGGCTGCTACGTCCAAGTCTAGCCCCCGCCGGCAGGAAGCGGATAAGAGCTGCGGGCCGCGCACTCTCAGGGAGTGCCCCAATGTGTGATGTCTGCGCATCAGGGTGAGAAGTGAGGGTGTAATCAAGTAAATGGATATTTAGAGCGATGTGGTGATCGATCAAGACATTTCCAACTCCATTCCCTCCTTCTCGGATCTGAGTTTGCCATCTAGGGCTGTCTGGGCCAGAAGTGGTACATTTGCTTGGCCACCCAAAGTTTAAAATACTGCTCTGTTAAATCTTCCCTGCTCCGATTCCCCCCATTACACTGCATTTGTTATCGCTCGGTGTGCTACTTTGACCATTTCTGTTAATATGAAACAAAAATCTAGCGAAGACTTGGTCTCTACAGAGGAGCTGCAAAGGCGGAAAAATGTTTACGGAGTTCAGTCAACCGTATACTTGCCTTAAATGATGCACCAAATACAATGAAAGAAAAAAGATAATTCAACCACTGCACATTCACCTTTGGCACTACAGCCCAAGACATGCAGTTGAATTACCCACTCACGCCGCTACCGTTGAAGACTTTGCTAATCACTTCACAAGTCCATCTCTGGGTATAGAAAATATTGGTTCACTGCTCAATTTATGCTTAAACCTGAAACATAATTCACTAGGACCCATTTCAGCCAATTATGACAACATTATAGGGACAAAGCTTTCAAGTAGCCCCAATTTGGAAGCTCTGGTCTCCATTACGGAGACATCGGGAGACAAAAGTTATAGTGAAGAACTCCATTCCACCCTACATAAAATGACTGTACTGCAGGTGTTGTATCTTTGTACCCTTTGGTGAATACTATTCTATCAAAAATTGACACACTAGTTACACTTTGTACTGATATGGCCGCAGAACAGCATGAACTAAAGAACATAATGGCGAACATTGTGGACATCATACTGGATAACACTGATATTTTATTCAATCACATGAAAATACTGAAGGAAATAAGGCGATTGAAAGCCAAAAGTTAGATGTGAATAGGGCTCAACAAACACAAGGAAAGGCAAACTTGGTGGACTGCCCCACTGTTATATTAGACACTCCGGTGGATTGTTTTAACATCTTCAGGTTCTTTAATTACTTTGCAAGATTCTGCAAATATTGCCGCCTGCAATGAAGACGATGCGTTGAAAGCCTTTTGCAACGAGTTATCTATGATTAAAAGAGCACCACTCCTAAGCAAAACAAGGAAAAGCAGAAGTGGGCAAAATGTTATCACACGCAAACACATAAAACAAGTATTTTCTTCAGACATAGCTATTAGCTCATTGCCGCCCCAACGGTCTGGGAGCAGAGTACCGCCCGCCCAGCAACGGCTAACTACATTTACTAAGGCCCAGGGTGACAGGACGGTGACACAAGTATCCCTAAGAGGGACATTGGACAAATGGATTTGTCCTATTCCATTGTGCCCACCGACCAAGAATTTGCTTTCTTTTAACTCTGGCCATAATCGTGCAACTTGGAGGCTTGTAATGGTGACTTGAGAAATCCCGAACACTGCTTGAACCATTGTAACAACGGTAGCCCAACATACAGGGGAGTGGATAGTGGCGTAATCATCACAGACAAGCCCAAACTACGGGAAGGATGCTTGTCAAGACTATCCCCGGCGGTGCTACTAAAATAGTTTTTCATGCTCAGAATTCCTTTCAGCCCGAAGAATGTGTTGCAGAAGTATTTAAGTACTTACATAATGTCAAAGTGGGGTTCTTTGGTGAATATAGAACAATTGTACCCCAACAAGACTAGTCCCTTTCTCAAAATTTGTTTTATTAGAGATGTGGAAGAATATTCCTCGGCTGTCTATGATTAGTAGTCGAGATATGTTAACCATCAAGCTCCCTACAAACTGGACTTTAATTAAATTTGTTTCACCCGTGGTGGTATCACTACTGCGTACATGTGCTGGCACACTGCTAAAATTGGAACTTAAATTCATGGTTTGCTGTGAGCACCCTACGAAGATGGTGAATGATAATTCTGACCATCGTGCTCCATGTATGATCAGGACTTCCGACCCGGTCCCCCTGTGCTCAGTTAGAAATCTTGGTGTGCTCCCAATAGCCCCCCGTTGTATGACAACTTCACAGATGGGAGTGAGTCGATATGCTGGGTACCTGCGGCCCAGGATTAAGGTCACTCACAGGATCAGTGGGGCAGAGGTAAATTAACTTATAATATAGCTAGTTGGAATATGAGCGGCTACAGTCACCTCTTAAACAAAGATGGATCTGTACCCCTGCTTGGAAAATGTTGTGTTCCTTGGCCAAGAAACTTGGCTTGAATCTACAATACATTTTGATGGTTACCACCTTTATCAAGTAGTGGCTAATAAGGGGAGACCATACAGGGGACTAATAATTGGGGTGAGCCAATCCATAGAATCACGCTGTATTGAACTGCCTACTACTAGGAGCAGTAGGGGAGGAGAGCTGTAACTTGCTGATTGTATACCTATATATTCTGCTCTAGACTCCACAGATAATCCTTTTTCATGCAGATTTGAATGCCCGCTGTTTGGATAAGCAAGAGTGTGCCACTTCCCAGAATATTGCCTACACATTTGAGATGATACACCTCATCTGCTGCTAACTTTCTGTAACACTGGGTGCACTTCCTGAGGGAATGGGAGCTTACATTACTGAATGGTAGAACATGGGGAGATCGTCCTGGGCAATTTACATGGGGCAGGGGTGATAACAGAGCTACTTTGGACTACTTTGGCAATAATACAGGTTTATAAACAACTGTTTAGTTAAAAGGTGACAACCAACACCTTTAGTGACCATACTATATTAGCCCTTAAGAGACCCAAACATGGTCACTTACCCCCAAAGCTTCAGTGGTGTTTACCCAAACCATGCATGTAATGGACTGATAGCCACATTCGTAATGCGAACGTTCTTCTTTCCCAAATCATCGCCAGTGATATATTTAAACTGTAGGGCAGGTATAATGGCGCAGTGCTTCCCTTGTGCATGTCCTATTTCTTCTGTTCCTTCCCCGCTCTCACTTCTTCAGCACCCCTCCCTCCTAAGCCTGCCTGTGTTGTGCCACCCGTGGGTAATCTCACTCCCCCAGGTAGCTCTTTGTGCCGCCCCCTGTGGTCTGTCAATCTAATGATGTGTCCTACGCTGGTGGGGGGGCTGCTACTTTGCACTACCACCTTGTGGAGGGTCCCTTCCACCAGGCTCTCCTTCCCTTAATTAGCCCCATCTCTGTGCCCTCAGCTTCTGCTCCCTCTGAATATCCGGATCTGTGCAGGCCTGATAAGGGCCTGTTTCACTGCCCCTGCCACTCCGAATTTCTCCCAGAGTGTTGTCCCAGCCAGCAGTGACTTGCCTTTAGGTTAGCCCTCCTCCAACGAGCTTCTATCCGTTCCCTTTGTGGCGTCCCCTCGCCTTCTCAAGGTCGCGAGGGGTGGGTGGTGTGTTCCTCCACTGTTCCCACACGGGGGATTATGGCCTCCTTGCCCCTGCACCTCACCGCCACCCTGTGATCTTTCTCCCTAGCCAGCCCCCAGGTGCCACCTCCCATGCCTCCCCTCACCTCACTGTGGGGGGGTAACACCAGCCGTCTTCCAATAGTCCTCCCTCGCACTGCTCCTCTCTGATTTGCAGCTGCGGGGATAGGTTGATTTCTCTTCACTCCCCTCCACTTCTCTCCGTGCAGTGGCTCCTCTTTGTTGGGCGCTCCTCCGTGTGTAACATGCCTAAGTCTGGGGCGCCGCAGCCTTTAGGGGTGTGGGGGCCTTGCTCTGTCTGCTGGCTCCAAAATCACACCCTCCCCGCTCCACACCTTTCTGCCTTGCGGCCCACTGGGGGTGTGTCGGCTCCTCTCACCGGCCAGTGCTATCACCTCCTTCGTATTGCTGCTCCTCGCTATTGAGTGTGCCTGCTTTGATGCTTCACTCCTATAGACACCTCGTCTGGGTATCTGGATTCCCGCAGTTCCTTGCAAGTGCCTCACACCACCCACCTGTGGCACTGCCCCGTGAAGGGACGCGCACGCGGTGGCGTGACGTTGCACGCCGCCGCATGCTGTATAAATAAACGGGCCGTTCCCGGCCGCAGCAGAGCGACTGGGAAGCCCGAACTGTAAGGACGTGTGTCGTCCTTACAGGGTGGGGGCTTACGGGAGCGCATGGGGGCCAGGACACACCCCCAACAGTGGCGACGACTGGATGCGAATGCCCTTGCCCGGCGGTGAAAGAATTCCGGAATTTTTCTCCCTGAAACAGAACGCACGGACATTTCGTTTCATGCCGTGGCTGCGAATCGCACACGCGGCTGGCGGCCATTTTGTCAGCAGGGCCGTGGAACTTCACCAAGCTCCGGTTTGGATGGTGAAGGTGATCCAGGTCTCATTTTTTGACATACTGCTTGCAGGCAGTGTAACCTGCACGCCCATGCCCGTTTTTTGGATTTTCCTCCAGATTTGGGCCTCCTACGTCGAGTGAAAGCAAGGAGAAGGGCTAAAATGGCTGGGCCTGTTTAGCCCAGTTCTTTTTCTTCGCTTAATCTTTGGAACTCCTACACCCTTGTGTGTTTGCTGCAGCGAAGGGGCACAGTGCTTCTTCATCCCCTTCATCATCAGGCTGCTGTGGCCTCTTCTTCGCCCCCTCTTCATCATCAGGGTGGATTACTGCAGTGGTGGATCCTCAAATTGGCAAGTTTTTTTCTTCTGCTTCTTCAGTTCTGGTGGCAGTCTTAGGAGTGCTGAGGACAAGATTACACCATCCCCTCCCCAGGTTGGACTGTTATTTTGCCTGTGGGGGGGTGTTCAGACTGTGAGGTGGTGGTGGGTGATTGAGTTGCGGCCCCCAGATTCCAAGGTGGGGGTGCCTGTGCACTCAAACCCATGAGTGACTCTGGCAGTCAAGGCGGTGGGACTCCTCCAGCTGCACAGCTTCCCCAGGACGGTGGTCAGGCGGCAGCTCAACAGCACGTCCTTCAGGCTCCGGTGCTTCCAGTGCAACACCCAGTGGCGGCTCCACAGCTATCCCCTCAAGTCCAAGTAGGTGGTCAAGCTCCTGTGCCTCAGGGGCCACCGGTGGTACTGCCAGTTGCTCAGCAAGGACTTCCCATCATGGCCCAAGCACGTGCCCATGCAGCCCTGCAGCCCATCCCCGAATTTGACGCATCGGGCCCACCATCCAGCAGGGGGCCCAGGTGGAGGAGGTGGGTTGGGCGCCTCGATGTGTACTTCAAGGCCGCCCAGGTAACGGATGATGACAGCAGGGTGGCAACTATGCTGTACTTTGCGGGGCCTTCGGTCCAGGAAATTTTGGAATCTCTTCCTGCAGGGGATGGCTCTTACGACGCGGCCAAGGCGGCACTCCTGGCCCATTTTCTGCCCCTTGCCAACGTGGACTATGAAAGATTTGTCATGCTATCGGCCAAGCAAAAGGACGATGAAACACTGAACACCTATGGTCGCCTACGTCGCCTCTCCCTGGGCTGTGCATGGGGAGACACAGAGGACATGATGCGCACGATGCTACTTCAGGCGTACTCCTTGGGCAAACTCAGGAGGCAGGTCCTGAGAGAGCCGGGTATCACTCTACCCCGCATTCTGGAACTAGGCCGGTGCCATGAAGTGGCGGAGGCTCGGGCAGCCAAGATGGAGGTGGGGTCCCGCTTAATAAAGTCGGAGCAGGTGTGTGCCCTGTGGCATGGTGGCAGAGGAGTGAGAAGGCCTGGTGGGGGACCCCGTGACCGAGCGGGGAGAGCGGGGGTATCGTGCCAGAAGTGCTGGTACGACCTCCCCCACCCGACGGAGTGTCCGGCGGCTGGAAGGACATGTGGTAGGTGCGGCCTGCCTGACCATTTTTCGAGAGTGTGCAAGGCAGCCCTGCCTATGATGGTGCCGAGAGGCCCGGCTCAGACGTGGGTCCCGTGCCAAAACCTCCCACCAAATGTGGCCCAGGTGGCCCAGGGCGGGGAGGATGCCCAGGTGGACGAGGCCGAGGAGGAAGAGGAAGAAAACATTTTCTTTGTTTCCAGCGTGGAGATCCTGAAGGGGAAGGCCAGGAGGCAACCGAGGTGTGTGGTGGAGGTCAATCACTCGCCGGTCCCGATGCTGGTGGACACGGGTGCCTCGGTCAATGTGATGGCCCGGGGACACTATGATGCTCTCGACTCGCCCCCAAAGCTACTCACGCCAAGAGCCCGCATATTTGCGTTTGGAGGACTGGAACCAATACCGCTGGACGGTGCCTTCGTGGCGAAGGTGGAGCATGAGGGCTCGCAGATCAAAGCCCGGTTCTATGTGACACCCGTAAGCAACAACACTCTGCTGAGCTGTGCCGCCGCCGAGGCTCTTGGAATTGTCACTTTCGCATGCTCAGTATACCTCGAGGACATCAATGATCTGCTCGACAAATATGCCGCCCTCTTCAATGGCATTGGAAGGATGGCCGGTGACCCGGTGAGGTTGCACATCGATGACTGTGCAGCCCATCGCCCTGAAACACCGCAGGGTACCGTTTCATCTGAGGGAGCAGGTTGATAAGGAGCTGGGCAACCTAGTGAATCTCGACATCATCGAGAAGGTGGAGGGCCTGACCCCCCTGGGTGTCCCCGATTGTTGTGGCTAGGAACACAAAGCAACCCGACTCTGTCCGGATCTGTGTAGATATGAGACTGCCCAACAAGGCCATCAAGAGGGACCGGCATCTCACCCCCACCATCAATGACATTAGTGTCGAAGTACAAGGGCCTCGGTTCTTTTCCAAACTGGACATCCGAGCGGGCTATCATCAGGTTGTCCTCCATCCCGAGTCCAGGTATATCACCACATTCACCACTAACCGAGGACTATACCGGTATAAGAGACTGAGCTTCGGGGTGCCATCGGCTGCAGAGGCTTTTCAGAACATCATTCGGGGCGCCCTCGCAGATCTGGAGGGTGTCCTAAACATCAGCAATGACATTTTGGTGTTCGCAAGGACTGAGGTGGACCATCTGAGATAGCTGGGGAAGACCTTTGAGAGACTGCAATCGCTAGGCCTCACCCTTCACAGGGACATATGTGAGTTCCTGCGCCCTGCCAGCGAGTTCTTCGGTTTTGTCTTCAAGGAGGGGAGGGGGTGTCGCCAGACCCCAGGAAAGACCAGGATATCAAGAAGTCACAGCTCCCCGAGTCGGTGTCTGACGTGCGGAGTTTCCTCGGCATGGTGACCAACTGTGGGCGTTTCATCCAAAATCTCGCCTCTAGGTCTGAACCCCTCCGGCCTCTGACGAAGAAGGAGTCAGCCTGGCACTGGGTCCCGCTCGAGCAAGCGGCCTTTGAGTACATCAAGAGCGCCCTGACAGCTGAGGACACCATGACGTTCTTCGACCTGACGCTGACATCAGAGATCATTGTGGACGCCAGTCCATTTGGCCTGGGTGCCGTGCTAACCCAGGTGGATCGGGACGGGAGCATCCGGCCAGTGGCATACGCCAGCAAAGCGCTCTCCGAAACTGAACAAAGATACTCACAGATTGAGCGTGAGGCGCTGGCGATCCTCTGGGGCTGCAGGCATTTTCGGCTCTATGTCTTGGGGCGTCCAGTGACGGTGGTGACGGACCACAAGCCCCTGCTTCCCATTCTGGCAGGGTCATCCTCGATACCACCGGCCAGAATCGAGAGGTGGATGCTCGCACTCCTCGAGTACGGGGTCACCCTGGTGTATCGGCCGGGGGCCAATAATGCGGCGGACTATTTCTCCAGACATCCGGGAGTGCGTGGGGGAGATGAGTATGACACCTGTGCGGAGGAGGCCGATGATCACGTCCGAATGGTGGTGGAGGCGGCCACGCCGAACGCAATGCCCCTGTCAGAACTGGAGGTGACAGCTGCCGAGGACGAGTGCTTCCGGATCCTAAAGCACTCCATGCAACAGGGCTCCTGGAAGTCTGTCCTGGAAGCGTTGGCGGGGCAAACCCAGGAGGCCAAGACAGGCCTTAAGCAATTATGGAAGGTCAAGGAGGAATTGTCCTTCTCAGCGTCGGGCCTGCTGCTCCGAGGTGACCGGATAGTGGTCCCCCAGTCCAAGGTGAAGGACATGATCACCTTGGCCCACCATGGGCACCAGGGCGCCGCAAAGACTAAGGCCAAGCTGCAGTCGAAGGTCTGGTTCCCCGAACTGGAACGGAGGGTGGATGACTTTGTGGCAGCCGGTGTATGGTGCCAGGCAGCGTCTCCTCTGCAGCGAGAACCAGCCATTGAAGCAATGCCCCAAAGCACGCGACCCTGGGAGGTCGTCCATGCAGACTTTGGGTCAACGTCCATAGGCACCCATTTCCTTGCAATCATCGACGAATAGTCACGGTATCCGGAGGTGGAGTTCGTTGAGTCGGTGGCCTTCGAGCACGTGGTTGTGGCCGTGGAGAAAGTGTTCGCGGCCCATGGGTTCCCCCACACCCTGTGCTCGGAGAACGGATCACCATTTCAGAGTGAGCGGTTCTCCGAACTCATGGAGAGCTGCGGGGTCCAGCATAGGAAGGTGTCTCCGTTGTGGCCCAGGGCAAATGGAGATGCTGAAAGACTGATGCAGACGCTGAACAAGACATTCAGGATCGCCCAGGGACAAGGACAGCCACTCCAACAAGCCCTATACCAGTTCCTGCGGGTGTACCGCACCACCCCACATGCATCCACGGGGGTGGCTCCAGCTGAGGCCCTGTTCAAGCACTGCCCCAGGGGTCTACTACCCGAGGTTGGGGAGAAGGAGCCCGGGGTGATTGACAATCAACAAGTCGAGGTAGACCGGCGGGTGAGGATTGAACAGGAGAACCTGCAAAGGGGTCTCCACTAGCAGCGGCTCGAGCCGGGGGACGAAGTCCTCATCCGTAATTGACACCCCCATGGAAAGCTCTCGCTCCCCTATGAGCCGGAGCCATTGGATGTTGTGGCTGTAAAGGGGTCCATAGTGACGGCCTCTGACGGAAGATCTGCCGTCACCCGGAATGTCAGCTTCTTCAAGAAACTGGGTGATCCAAGAACTGAACCGCCGCGGGAGCCAGACTTAGTGGAAATACCGGAAGATGGAGGAGTTTCCTCCAGCACACCTGGGTCCCCTGTCAGGGGGACGTCTGCCGAAGGACTTCCCGTGCCGGAGGTAAGCAGGAGGTACCCCCAGAGGGCTGGGCGAGGGAAACCCGCTTACCTCAGTGATTACCTGCTGGGACAGTTGGTTGGTCAACCTGAGTGAGGGGATCCGGGTGGCTGACATGAAAGGGGTGTTAGGCAAGCGTGGCCTGAAATGTGTTAGTTAATTGTTTTAGTGGTTTGCAGTGTATATTAAAAGCATTTGTGTGTCCTCCTGAAAAAGGAGGAGTCTGGCGCTGCCCTGTGATGGGAGGTGCACGCGGCAGCGTCCCATCACAGGGCAGCACCATCATGGGTGGCGGCGCCACCGCGTACTGTATAAATAAACGAGGCGTTCCTGGCCACAGCAGAGCGACCGGGAAGCCCAAACTGTAAGGACGTGTGTCGTGTGTGGTCGTTACAGGGTGGGGGCTTACGGGACCGCATGGGGGCCAGGACACACCCCCAACACCACTGAGTTCACTGAGCCCTGTTCCTTCTGATGGCGACCATCTTGCAGTCTCCTCTGACAGCACCCTCTCCCACCTGGTCTGTCCGGACGCCGGGGCTCACAATGCTTTTTGTGTACTCCGATTCACCAGTTTGGCACCTGGGATCTTCTAGTACACGATCCCGTCGAGCTTTACCACTGAGGTGCTGCTAAAACAGGATCCACAGCAGATGTTTGTGTGGCCTGGAGCAGGAGCTGCATAGCTTTACCTCTTCATCCGTTGCTCTCTGGCCATGCCCCCCTGGCTGTCCAACCTACCATGCTAACGTCATTTTTTTCAAAACAAACTGCAGGTTTTAGCTTTGAAGGTATCCTTCGCCTATATAGGCAATGTTTTCATGCTGTAATAAGTTATGGCCTTGAGGCTTTCACTATGAAGGTCTTAGTATGGTTACAGGTATTGGAGGGGGGAATGATGTAAACAAATTTTAGATTTACCCACTTGTGTTCCAATGGCAATCCTGAGATTAGAAATGGGCCTGATCTCATTGGAGACCATTGTCCTGATCAAACCAGGGTTATTTATAAAAGCTATGACTACATCTAGTTGCACCCTGTTGTCTATTAGGAGCAGTCATGTTATTGAACCTGCATGATGAATATGTATTATCAATCAACGGGTTCTTCAAAAGGATTGATTGGCATCCAAATTGGAAGGAAAGCTTTCTGGCATTGAAAAAAATCATTTGTAAAGTAGGCTGAGAGATGGGACTGGTTACGTAACTTTGGTCCTTTGGCAAGATTAGAACGTTATGGCTGTGTTGGTAATAGTACATATATAATTTTAAAACTGCACAATCGTATTTACTACTCTGCATGTCTCCTTTAGTTCGGAGATTTTTGCTTGTATTGCGTATCAATCTTCTTACCCTTTTGTCCGTTGAAGGTCCTGCACTGAAACAGTTTATTAACAAAAGATTTTAGAATTTGTAAGATAAAAACAAACCTAGAAACCGGAAAACATGTATTAAGAGAATGCAACCTAAATAGGTTTGTTAGGCCAATTTGTGCACAAGATAGAATCTATTATACACCCGGCCTTCTGGACCTACTGCTTGAATTCTCAAAACAAGTCATTGCACCTAACACTTTACAGGGTGCGGTTGGCGACCCCTAAAACACTTGTTTAAATGTTATGTATTTTGATGAAATGTATATATGTTTTTAATATGTGGAAAGTTTATTAAGGAACTAAATCACATTAAATTAAATAGGAAAATATGCGCATTGAATAATAATACCAATATACAAACTAATTTGAAATTAGCTAAAAAAATTAAAAAAAATAAGCAGCTATGTGGTAACAAATCAGAAATACATGCAATTCATTCTTAAAATTAATTGAATGGAAATTCACAGAGGAAGCACCCGTGAAGCACCCATGAAGCACCGCTTTGCCCACTCCGTCTGGACCTTTTGCAAGGATTTTGCTGTCTACTGCTCACCTTTTGGATTATTTACGGTACTTTGGACAAAGTGATTACCATCATATACTCTGTCCCCGTTACATCTATACAGTGTCTAAATTCTTTTATTTCTCTTATATTTAGTTCTTTTGCCGTTCAACCACGCCCATCCACGCCAAACGTACATATTTGGGCACCTGTGCGCACCAGCGCACGCGCACCCAGGAAGCACCCGTGAAGCACCGCTTCGCCATGGCGTTCGGGGCTTCGGGGCGCAGGGCTTCCTCGTTGTGCCCTTCTGATCAAGAGAATAATTGTATTTGGGATTGGGTGTGCTCTCTAAAGCTGCTGTGAGCTTGGATGGCGCACAAATTAAAAGGGCCCGTATCGGCTCACTACGGCCATGCCCCCAAATATACGCCAGCGTATTATGTCAGAGTCACAACCTGTCTACGACGAGCTGGCCAAAGGCGTCAAGGCTGTTAACATCTGCTCAACTCTGATTGCTCGCTCGTCTCGTTCCAAAGTTAAAACCACCAATAAGAAGAATTCCACACCAATGAACAACATTGATATACGCAAGTATGGCTTTGGGACCACTAGGAACACTGTAACAAACCTAATTCCTCTGCCAAAGGAACCTCAACTTTCTATTGATGGTGGTGCTCCCTCACTTAATCCGTCCACGGGTGCGCGTGATCAGGCACCCTCTGCGCCTGACTTGAAAAACATACTGATCTAGACCTTAACCATGCCAACTGTGTGAATTCCCTCACAGATAGTATGGTACTGCGTAATGCCCCATCTGGTGCACCATGTACCTCGAACTCTGACTTATCAAATGATGACAAAGATGCAGTAATAGAACTTGATTCTATTAACTCTTGTTTCTCGGTCAGAGAAGAGGGCTCCAATCTCTCACAGTCGCCTGATATGTTCCAGCATTCTGGCTGCAGCATCTTAGCTTTAGGCGATTTTTACATTGCTCCCACTCCAGGCAAGGTAATTTCGGAAACTCTCACCTCAGCAAAAACTTCACATACTCCTAAAACATCTCAACTTACTCTGGAGGTGATGAATGTTGCATTAATGGCCCTTGCCAAGCTTTGAGATATTAGATAGCAGATTAAATGGGCATATGGACAACTTTGATATGAGAAATGAGCAAACAATTATGTCAACATCCATGAATCAACATCAGGTCTGTTTTAGTGAAAAGCTCAATAACTTATTTAATTTACAGAAAGAAATAGCTCTGACTCTGGCCCAGAATCAAACTGCAAATATGGAAAAGAATATGCTCTGTGACCAACAAAAAAAAATGCTCTCCAAATCGAGAAAACTATCCCAGAAACTACTGTTATAGTTTTAACTTCACCACAAAAGCAATTAGCAGAGCCAGTATCTTCAGTGACGCATGTTAGAGGAATAATAACGGAACAAATTGCTGCGATGGATTCCACTCCGTCTGCACATAACGCTCAACAGCTTAATCATATGGTCAAACTCAAGAGCAATGCTCAAGATCCCAAGACTACCTACCCTGTATTTGACCAAAGAAATACAAATTGGGTGTCTGTATCAAACTCAAAGGCGAAAGTAACCCAGGAAACAAAACAAAAATAAAACAAAAATTAAAAAAAAAATAATAATAATAAAAAAAATTAAATGTGAACATCTCTAAATCAGTTGCTAGTTCCACAACTAGACAATTTATCAACAATTTAACCCGTGCCAACAGCAGATCACTTTCTTCCTCGAGTTCCATAATGAAAAAATGTCACATTGACGAAAATGAAAAAAAAAAAACAATTTGAATCCCATGTCCCTGCTAAACTAATCCCTAATCATCCACCTCTTGATCAATTAATCAAGGTAGCATAGGAGAACCAGTCTTTGGATTTAACTAAAACCAAGACTATGCCGTTATCAGCCCAGAATTACCCACCATTGAATAATCAAAAAGAAAATGACCTGAGGATTCCAAGATGGCCACCGTCCTCTGAACACCCTATTCCCGGAGCACCTGTCCTGTACGCTGCCCAAAACGGCTGATAGTGAGTAAATAGCCCTCCCCGGCGCTCACATATCAGATATATCGGTGGGGAGACAGATCCAGTGTGGAAGAGATGCAAGCCGACAGTAAGAGGGGCGGAGAGGAGGTGAAGAATTGTACCCGCAATCAGGTGTCGGGACCTGCGGCCATTGCTGGTGGGGGAGCTCTCGAGCGACTGCCACTGCCCGTGTTGGAGCTACCCGGAGTGGCTCCTGAGCTTCAGTGTGCCAGCCCTGTGGGACGAGTGGCGCAGATTGCAGATCCTGGCCGCCGGTGCAGTTGGAGGGTAGTGGAGAGCCCGACTGGAGGTGTTCATCATGCCTACTCTCTCGGCGGCGGGCGGTGAAGGAGTCGTCAGCCCCGCTAACTGAGGTGCACTCGGCGGCACCGGCCGCTCGCCCTGACGGCGACTGGTTCCCCTGGGTGATGGGCTGGTGCGGCCCTTGGATAATCAGCTGTGGAGACTCTCCGCCTGGGGGGTTTGCAGTGCTCTGTGGGCTGGGGGTTGCAGGTGGGGCGCTTCGGCTTGGCGGAGAGGAGAAGCTGAGCCGGTGCGGACACACCACACACTGCTGGAGGCTCGGAGAGACGTGGGATGGAAGACTGCTGAGCTACAATGAGCTGAGTAACTCATTGATCCGGCTCCCGACCCAGCTTTATTGCCGCTTCATTCCAGCGTTTGGCTGCGGCGGATGGCGATCCCCCTCCTGGGACACCCTGAGTGAACTCTGGCTGGATATTTGGACAGTGTGGCCCTTGTAACTTCAGTAGGCCAGCTCCACGGTCTGGCTGGGCGTCTGCTGGGGGGATGGGAAGGAGCCCCAGGCGACGCTTTGACACTTCGGGGTAAGAAGTCGCTGGGCCGGGGTGAGGGGTCTGTGGCTTGTCCAGACTCGGACTGTGGAGGGCCCTCTGGCCTGGGGGAGCTGCTGTCTTTGGCTGCTGGAGAGCGCATTGATACCAGCAGAGAACTGGAGGGCGCGAGCGGGAGGTCCTCAGCCTGGTGAAGAAACACAACATCCTCCAGGTGAAGGGGTGCGCTGGGGGCCCACTCGCGAGGACTTGCATGGACTTAGCATAGTGGAGGAGACTGACCGTCGGACCTCCTGCTTTCTTGGTCGTCGGGTGGTGGAGGGGGATCCCGAGTTCTCCGAGGTGAAAGCTAAGTCTGGTGGCCCGCCATGTCCAGGAATAGACTCCGGGACCCCCCCCTCAGCTTCCAAGAGCATTGGGAGGGGTCGAGAGATCTCCTTGGCCAAACTCTGGGCCAAGATCACGACCAGCAAACCGACCATCGGAGAGAACACCCAGCAGAGGATGGTGAGGATGGGCAAAGCGAGGTATCTCCCTCTGACCGTCAAGATGGGCATGTTACATACTCAGCCCTTCGGCAGCTCCTCTGAGAAATGGTGGATAAAATTACACTGGCGAGCCAAAAACAGATGGATACTCTGAGGGAGGATTTGGTTGAGGGGCTAAAAGATATAAAGCGGAATGTCCGCAATGTCGAAGAGTGTGTAGATACCAATGAAGGGGCCGTTCAAGAGCTGACGGAGGATGCGCACAAGATGGAGAACCTTCTGGAAACATTGGCGCAGGCTACCCAGAACTTGGAGATTCAAGTAGAGGATCTAGAAAATCACTCCAGGAGAGTCAACATACGGATAAAGGCATTGCCAGAATCTGTGCAGAATCGGGATCTGGCGCAAACCCTTACGGCAGTTTTCAAGGACCTTCTTGAGGGGGACACGGCTGCAGACTTTCAGCTCAACAGGATTCACCGGGTGGGCCCTCCCTGGCCCTCCCTGCTCGGAGCCAGGTGCTAAACCTAGCAATGTTCTTGCGGCTTTCCACAGCTTTGCGACAAAAGAAAGGATCCTTGGGAAAGCGAGGGAAGCCGGGCATGTATATTACAACGGTGGTGAGATCTTCTTGTTTCAAGACCTATCCCAAATAACCCCCAACAAAAGGAGGCGATGCAGCCAGTTTTGAAATTTTTACATGAGAAACAGGTCAGGTAGAGGTGGCTCCATCCTTTTGCACTAGTCTGTGTGGGAAGGTCAGCAATGCAGAATCACGACCTGTGACCAAGGCATGGAATTACTGGGTATTGAGGATCATTCATTGGCAGACCAAGGGGACCCTCCCGATCGTGACAGACTGGACAAGCCTTGGGAGTGGGCTACGGTCAAACGGAAATGGTCAAGGAAACTTTCTGCCCGGATGGCGGATCACGGCTCATCGGGGGGGGGGAGAGAGCCGCCCGCACACTCAGTCTGCCTCTGCCGATACCCCGGGTGGAGCTGGGGTTTTGCAGTCATAGAGGCCCAGCAGAGTAAGTCCGGGGAGGGCACCTGCAGCATAATTTTGGTTTCGGCTATTTGATAGCTAATGCAGTTATAAGGGTTCAAGTCAGGGAAGGGAGGGGGAGCATGTCTTGGAATGGGATTGGGATATCCTGCGTTGGGGAACACTGGGTTACTTTTGGGGCTCAGCTCTCGTCTTTTGGTGATGAGGGGGGCATGTTGCCAGCTGGGCCCGCCCAGGGGGTGGTTTGGGCTTTGGGCAAGGGGATGGGGGGTGGTTTCTCAGGAGCAGAGAGGAAGAGCGAGCAGGTTAACCTACAAACCCTAAACAAGAGGCTGGGTACCATGAAGCATGAGGAACACAGCGTACTGGACCTCGTTCTTCTGTGCAGTATCTCTACTTAGTATGGACCAGCTGAAGATATTATCGTTAAATGTGAATGGGCTCAATTCTCCAGTTAAAAGGAGAAAGGTAGAACTCTACATATGAAAGGAGAATCCACACATAGTTGCCTTGCAAGAAACCCACACCCAGACACAAGATCAATGGAGGGTCAGGGTTTGGGGATATGGCCAGCTCCACAAGGCCACACAGTCATGTAAGAAGGGAGGGGTGATTCTTGCCCTGAGGGATGGGCTGGACCTGTCGATCAAATCTATACAGAAAGATAATCAGGGAAGGTTCCTGGCTCTGCTGATGGAGGGCAGAGGAGAGGTATATACCGTTGCCACGATGTATACACCCAATACTGGACAGGATGCCTTTATCCAGAGGGCTCTTGCCCATTTAAGAGACTTCGCCAAGGGGCGTATAGTCTTAACTGGAGACTTTAACATGGCTTGGGGTCCGTCCAGGGATAGAAGCAGGGAAGTATGGGGTATGGCGGGCGGGCCCTCTGGGGATCTTAAAAAGAAAATCCAGGACTTGGCCTTAGTTGATGCGTGGAGGGAAACACAGGGGGAGGACAGGGGATACACATTTTACTCATATGTCCATAGAAACCACTCTCGTATCGACTATATCTGGACCTCGGCCCTTCTCCTGGGACTTATCGCTGAGCTCTCTCTCGGCCCCATAGCGATATCGGATCATGCCCCTATGACATTAATCCTCCGTAGACCGCGGGGACCTCGTGGTCTGTGGAGATGGCGCTACCCCTCGGCACTGTTTAAGGATCCGGTCCTGGTCAGGGAAGTAGATCAGGAGCTGGAGGAGTATGTGGAAAAGAATGCCTGGGAGGATACTTCTCCACAAGTATGGTGGGATGCACTCAAAGCCACGATAAGGGGGAACATTCTGGCAATTAAAGCCAGGAGAGAGAGGGAGTTAAGGAGGGAGGAAGAGAATGTGGGTGAGAGACTTAAGGAGGCAATGGCAAGGCTGACCACTAAGCACACACCGCCCGCCGCTAAAGAAGTTCGTACATTAAGAGGGCAATTGAATCTTATCCAAACTAGAGCGGCCGAACGTAGCTTATTACTCCTGCGACAGATGCACTACATTAAAGCCAATAGGGCCGATAGGCTGCTAGCGCAAATGTTACGTAAAAACGAACAGCGCAAGACGATTTTAGCTATAAAGGGGGAGGGGGGCCAGAGACTTACGGATAACGAAGCAATAGAGAGGGAGTTCTGCCAGTTCTACGCTACCTTATATACGTCAAGTACTCCTGATCCCACACTGCAACAGGCCTACCTGGATAGAGTTGATCTCCCGGTCCTTTCGAGGGATGAGCGGGAACAGCTTGAGGGAGAAATAACTACTGACGAAGTCAGGAAAGCGATCTGAGCTCTCTCCAAATAAAGCCCCGGGCCCCGATGATTTCATGGTAGAGTTCTTTAAGAATCATAAAGAGATTCTAATCCCTCACCTAACTAGGCTTTTCAACTGCATTGGCTCGTGCGGTGTCTTCCCTAGATCCATGGACGAGGCCAAAGTAACACATATATAAGCAGGGCAAGGATCCAGAGGAGTGTGGATCTTACCGACCGATTGCACTTATAAATGTAGACGCAAAGATCTACACGCAGCTCCTGGCATCCCGATTAGTTGCCCTCATGCCCAAACTGGTACGAAACGATCAGGCGGGCTTTATAAAGGGGCATCAGACCGCTGATAATGTGCGGAGAGTGAACCACTTGGTTGAGAAATCTCAGATTAGGGGGATCCCAGGCCTTCTTTTAGCGGTTGATGCCGAAAAGGCTTTTGACCGCGTGGAGTGGGGCTTCCTGTTCGCCACTGGGGTTAAAATGGGGTTTGGGCCTAAATTCGTGGCTCGAGTAAAAGCTGCCTATCGAAGTCCATCCCTTTGGTTAGTGATCAATGGGCAGATTTCAGAATCGGTGCAAATTGAGAGGGGCACAAAGCAGGGCTGTACTCTGTCTCCGTTACTCTATGCACTTCATTTGGAACCTTTTTTAGAGGCGATAAGAGGACGAGGGGATAAAGGGCATAGAGTTTGGTGGGCGAACCCATAAGGTAGCCGCGTTTGCAGACAATATGTTGCTCACACTGACTGACCCTGTGACATCACTAGCAGCGTTGCAAGAGGAGGTGGATCGCTTTGGGCGAGTAGCGGGACTGAAGGTGAAAACCAAGAAGTCGGAGATCCTAGGCCTGAACCTACCGACAGTTGTAGAGCAAAGTATTAAGCAGGATTACGCTTTCTGGTGGTCATGCGAAGGGCTTAGATACCTAGGGATCCGTTTTACCAAAACGGTGGAGGAGCTCTATCGAGCGAACTACCTCCCACTGTTGGAGAGAATTAAGTCCAAGCTGATTGACTGGGGCCCATTGTACATCTCGTGGATGGGGCGTATTAATGTTCTTAAACTGGCTGTGCTGCCGCGTTTGCTATTTGTTTTTGCTGCTCTTCTGGTGGCGGCCCCGGAATCCTCCTTCAGAACCCTTCATACTCTTACTAACCCATTTCTTTGGTGCCGCAAAAGACCCAGGGTGGCCGCGGCTCTCATGAGGACTCGTGCCAGTCGAGGGGTCTGGGGGAACCCAACTTTAGAGCTTACTACACTTGGCGGCTCAGGTGAGGGTTTTTTGAGATTGGCAGAGGGACGAGGGTGGCAAGCCGTGGAGGCCTATGGACAGGGCGGTGGTGGCTGGAAATCTGGAGGGAGCGCTTTGGCCCTCGAAAGAGGATAGACCTCCTCAGATGTTTAGGAGCCGAATCACTTCGACTGTAGGGGAGGCTTGGGATGCAGCAATCGAGAGGGCACACATAACTACCTTCCCCTCCTCCTATACACCACTTTATTATAATCCGCAATTCTCACCAGGTTATAAAACCTCAGCATTCGATGACTGGTACCTAGGGGGTGCCGCATGATTCGGGACATGTTTGAGGGTGATAAGTTAAAGGACTTTGAGCAGTATAAAACTGAGTTCGGGCTGAGGGAAACCCACAGATATGGATATATGCAACTGAGGCAATGGTTGTCCACCCAGACCAGAAACAGGCAGGCACACGTCCCTTGACTCTGTTTGAGAAGTATCTAGATACACATGGAGACAGGGGCCTCATAGCATCCATCTACAAGGTTATTAAAATGGTTGAGGGAATTCCACGTAGAGCATACATGGAGAAATGGGAGGTGGCCACGGGCGCTGTAATAGACGAGGGAGAATGGCAGGAACTGTGGAAACAGATCCCGAAACTAACTAGATCTATTCAGACCCGGGAGATGTGGATGAAGCTAATCCATCAGTGGCACTTAACTCCAGTCGGGCGGGGGGGAGGGGAGTTTTCTTTTCTTGCTACATTACTTGTTCTTGGTTATTTGACATTGATTGGTTTCCTTGTTGTGTTTGATCTCTATCTCTTGTAAAATGTCAATAAAAAATTACAAAAAAAAAAAGAGAATGACCTATCCACCAACAAGATCGCTGCTTCTAGAGCAGCATTAAGGCAGGAAATTGACTTATATTTGGAGCAGCGAAAATTACAACCACTTTGTCCACCCAATACAGCTAATGGTCTGGCGAAATGTGCTGCAGCTCCCATCATTGTTTGTACCTTTGCCAGTGACTTCTGCCAATGAAATTAGGGATCTCACTCAAAAAAGAGTATCCTTTGCTGAATCAGACCTCCACTTAGTGGAGCGCTCAATGCATTCTAAATCTAGTTCTGAAAATTTCTCTAAAACTGACCTTTAGGAAATTAGAGACTCCATTGCACGCCTATGGGAAATGAATTCAAGACAAGGTCATTCAACTTCTTCTAGCAACAACCAAAGTAATAATAAAAAAACTCCTCAGATTGTGAATTCACACACAGCTATGCCTTCTCACACAATGACTACAAGACGCTCATTCACATCATCTCAAAAGTCCTATTCTAAATTGGAAACAAGATACTCGTTGCTGCTTACATGTCGACCTGATATTTTCCCATCCTAAATTATGAATAGACAGAGTATTTTGAAACTTTTTTCTGACACCACTGCTCTTAAGGAAATTATGTCAGACGACTTAGATCAAATTGAATTTCCTAATAAAAATAATCTTGGCATAGTCCTAATATGGACTAAATCTCTGATAATACGCAATATCATTTGGGCGGCCAAGGAAGCATTATACAATTTAGGCTTCTTGATCTCAGCTAATGATGACACAAAACTTCCGCTGAAATCCTGCCTAAAAACTCAAGAGTCTTCAACCTAATATGCCAAAATATAACTTTACAGAACATGATAATGGCCCCAAAGAATACAGTCATATCACAAGAGGGTAATTAGATCCGGATAGATGCCAAATGTGCTTTTCAGTAGTTAGCTGGAATACTCGAGGATTTAATCATTTAATCAATAATCCTCAAAGTATTCTGGGAAAGTACGATCTTATTCTACTTCAGGAAACTTGGTTGTCAGATCCTCCCACGTGGGACAATTATGATATCCATTTAGAACCGGCCATACGAGCAACTAAAGGGAGACCTATGTCAGGATTGTTAACCGCTATAAATACATCAGCTAATATTCAATCGAGCTCATTATCTGTTTACAATTCCTTCATCCAATTTACATGTCTCACAATTAGCTCACTGAGAATTGCTTGTGTCAACTTGTACTGGAATCCTCTGGGTATTTCAACTCTGTTATTTCTTAAAAATGTGGCTACTGTAATGGAGAATATTATCCTATCCTGTGCTATTACACATCATTGTTGCAGGTGACTTGAATTTGCATTTATTTATGGAAAACATCATAAAAAAGGAACAAGTGTAAATCTGGAAGAACTTTGCGAAATCATGGAACTTGGTAATGTTGAATGATACTAGCACTGCTGATTCCCCTCCACATGCGACTTGGTTTAGAGGGACCCAGAGTGCTACCATTGATTACATCTATGTAACACAAAATGTATTTAACCATGTATCTGATTTTGCAGTAATAACAACTAACCTTAGTGATCACCGTCCTCTCACATTTAAACTGACTATGGCATCAGCCCCATGTCGACAGAGAAAAGTCCTCTCATGCTTGATTGAAACAAAATTCTTTAAACCGTTTGAAATGGACTGAAAAATCACTCTTGCAATAGCAAAAATATTTAAAACAGTCTGAAGTCATGCACTGAAACTCCTCATCTAAGCAGCATGGCAGTTTTTGATCAAATGCAATTATATGCTACTGTTCAGAAATCGAGATCGCATATAACTCAAGAATGTGACTATGCAATTCAAAATAGAAAATATCTTTTCAGAAAACAAAAAAGACAGGCTTTAACATCACCCCTAGCAGTAAGATCGTCAGCCCTTCGTGCTATCAAAACCTCCTTTAGAAATTGGATGCACGAATATAAAATACTAAAACAACAAAAAGCTGGCGAACTTATGGTAAAGGACATACAAACCAAAAATACAGCTCAGATTTGGCAATTGCTTAATTTGACTACTAATGTCTCGCAATTAGCCACAGAAATAAATGGAGTGACGGAAAAAGATTGGACAACCCATTTCTCAGCTATTTATGCAGCTCCATTAACCCGCTCCTCTATGGGCCCTTGTGATTTAGTTTCTAGATTCGACTTGAAATTTGATGAAGAGAACATTAGTTTTTTTATCAATAAGGCTAGCATGTCTCGAGCCCCCGGGCCGGATGGGTTATCCAATGCAGTCTTAAAAAAGAACTTTGACCTTTGGGCTTCCATTCTTTATATCATGTTTGAACTAATCCAACATAATCAGGAGTTACTGAAATCCTGGAGCCATTCACTTATAGTGCCAATCCACAAAAAGGGAGATCGGCAGAATCCCATGAGCTACCGGCCAATCGCACAATTAGATGCGCCCGGAAAAATGTATTGCAGACTAGTCCTTCGCGATCTGAATGCTTGGTCACTAATGGCCCATAGAAGAGACCCATTCCAAATGGAATTTGTTGCCGGGCTAGGCACTGCAATCAACTTAACATTACTCAATGCTTTGAAGTCATCTTACGCCATGCAGAAGCAACCATTATATGTGGCCTTTGTTGACTTCTGCATGGCGTTCGATTCAATTGATAGAGAGCTTCTCTTGATCAAACTACCGAAATATGGCTGTCCTCACTCGCTTGTGAAAATTGTGAGTCTCCTACATACAAACACGTCTGTCCAAATCAAGTTAAACATGGAAGGCCTCCTCTCTAACATCATCAAGACCGAAAGGGGGCTAAAGCAAGGATGCATACTTGCTTCAACACTTTTCAATCTCTTCTTACTGGACATAGGAGACACTTTTGCTATAACACCCTCTGATTCACCAAAATTAGATAATCAAACGATAGCCTGGTTACTCTGCGCATGATTTGGTGTTGCTAACCCAGACTCCAACTGGGCTCCAAACTCTCCTTCACCTACTTGCTCAATACGCATCTAGCAATAACTTAACAGTAAATCATGACAAAACACAAATTATTGCACTTGGGAAACCTAAATCGACATTTTCAAATAAATACTAGTGGTCAATAGCAAATCGAAATTTAAAGGAGGTGTCAGAATACAAATACCTAGGAGTGAATTTCAACAACTCCCTTTCTGAAAAAACCTTTGAACTAACATTGACATCCAAATGTATTATGCTAACATCTCAAGCTAAAATCTTGCTTCATAACTTCGCTAAGTTTACATGCGTACCTATTATGACCTTTTATCAACAAAAGGTCATTCCAATCATTACTTACGGCATGGAAACTGTTCTCCCTAGAGCTCAAAAATTTTGGAATCGTCTAGAATCTAGATTCTGGAAGACTGTACTTAATCTACCAAAGAGCACGCCAACTATGTTGCTCAGATTTGAACTTTGTTTTATATCAATTCATGTCCATGTAACCTGGAAAATGTGTGCATTACTTCGGAAATGTCTGCTGGGATTCACTAACCGAATATACCTTGCCATTCTAGCTAATCATTTGTTGATCTCCAAACCGATGTTTCCCTTGAATTGGAGAACACATACCTTGAATGCATTAGCCAATGCAAACATCTCGGTTGATCTTCTTACAAACCCAAACACAGCTAAATGTAAACTTTATCAGGCCGATTGGTTATTGACACAAGAAAAATGTTTAACATTAAAAGATTGACAGAAATCTCTTTTGGTCACAAACGTTTGCGAACAATGGCAGACTATCTCGTGAAATGCCCATATCCCATATTGAGGTAAAAAATTCTAATATTTCGCCTTAACCTGTGGCCTGTCAATAAAATCTTGGTCAGACGAGGCTTAGTTAAAAAAGAACTAGCTTATTGTCGATTCTGTAGGAATGAATCACAGGAAGAAACATTGTGTCATATCATCACCAAATGTAAAGCCTTCACATCGCAGCGTTTGAAACTTAAGTGCCTGTCTTCAAAATACACTCAGAGGACCAATAATGAATTATGCTCTGAAATTTTTAGTTCTTGTAAAATCTCAGTTAGAATTGCAACTTTGCACATCCTTGATGCTGCATTTCCCTATGAAGTGAATCATTCAATGAAAGCAAAATGAAATTGTGATTCTTTGTCTTTTTCAAGTTTTTTTTTTTTTCCTTTTATGCTTTCATCATGGAAATGTACTGATTTTGGCGCTTTTTGAATTAAGGTTGTATAAATTATTCAGTTTTATTTCTTAGTCCTATGATAAGATTGATATGCTAAATTATGTAATTCGTTCGTTTCATTCTCTTTCTTTCCTATGTTTTAACATAATGTGAATCATGTTATTAATGATACATTTTATCTATTTGTAAAGTTGAATTATCAACTAAGTCAAATAAAAAATAATAATATCCTGTAAATAATATTGAATGGAAAATAGATTGTGGAAAGGATTTCTCAGTATTAAGAAAGATGCCAATTACTAAATCATGCTCTGGAACTACAGGGGAAGTCTAGAGAAATTAAATCAAAACACCTCTACTCATGATCTCACTAAGCATTTTTAAAGAAAGTATCCCTTGCAAGTGAATGGCCATGCAAAGTAACACAATGGACAGGTTAAAACAAATCATGTATTTCTCTTAAGTTGTTTAAAAAGGTTACATTGATGTTTTAACATGCCAGCAGAAGATTCAGCTGTTTGTTTTAAAGTGGAAATTAATCTTGAATTGAAGTCCAAGAACCTATCTCCCTGAGCTTCCAACTGTCCCACCTACATTTAGAATTCTACAAATGTAATTTTTTTATTTGTTCCTCTGCACATGCTCTCTCCCTCGATATCCCAGTTCCTCAGTACGCATGTCGTCTCAATGAAGTCTTGTCACCGCAATTTAAAGGAACTGCCAGGGGCGCCTCCGGATAAGCCGAGGAGACAGTACATGGGAAACCCCCACCCACAAGAATATGCCTGTTTCCCCAGTTAACAATTTATCGGTCAGTCTCTGTAGTCCTATCCCACCAACGACCTCAAGTGTTGTCGCCTGCCAATTCACCCCTGACCAGGTAGTGCCAAATGACACAAGTCCACCCAAACATACTGCATCCCCAGCCACTATGCGCATGTTTAATGGGGTGCTTAAATGTTGTTTGCTAAACACACGCTCTTTAGTTAAACATGCTACGGACATTGCAGATTACCTGTTAGAAACTCATGTTGATATCCTTTTAATCGCAAACTTGGCTACATGAAGCACCCTTTCACTCCATACAGTTGGCCACTCCAACAGACTACCTGTGTGTTTATAACAACCGAATAGGAGTTGCTATTATTTATAAACAAGAGTTCAATCTACATACTTCTATTCACCAGTCTCTTGATGCATGCAAAGCCATGTTTGTACAAATTAATACTATCTCTATGAACTCTTAGTATTCTAAATTTATATAGACCCCCCCCCCTTACACAAACACCATTGTTTGAAGAACAGCGGTTATCTTTTATTGGTAGTACCTCTAAAGACATTACACCTTATATCATTCTTGGTGATTTTAACTTATGGGCTGGTAATTCTACTGACCATGAGGCTCTCTTGCCATTATCTTTCAAACCATTGGGTTCTCTCAGCTTATTCATACCCTGGCACATTCCGGGTGTAACAGCTTGGACTGTTCTTTAAAAAAAAAATCTTGACGATTAGAGCAGCGGAACAATGGTCGGATCATTTCTTTCTCCTTTTTGAAACTTTAATTACGCTGTCTCCTGTTAAACTATCTAAAGTCATTAAGGGGGTAATTCATAGAATTCAGCGCACAAGTGGCACACGCGGCTGGCGCACAGTGTGCGCGTGCGAATCCCTGCGCCAGCCGCGTGCGCTAAAATCCATTTCCGAGCACAGCGTATTCATGGATTCCAGCCACCAAAACCAGCCGTGGCGCACAGTGGCACAGCGACCCTGCAGCAGCGCCAGTTACGCCCCCAAGAACGCCTCTCGCGCAGGGAAAAGCCATCAAAATCCCCAATCCAGCGCAAAAGGCTGCGCTAACCCTGTACCAGCACGGCAAGCAGGCTACGTGTATCACTGGGTTGCGCGGGAAGTACCTCACGCGATTGGCCCCGTGCGAGCAGGGTACGCGTATTTCAGGGGTGCGCGGGAAGTTCCACACGCGATTTCAGCAGGGTACGTGTATTTCAGGGGTGCGCGGGAAGTTCCACACGCGATTGGCCCCGTGCGAGCAGGGTACGCGTATTTCAGGGGTGCGTGGGAAGTTCCACATGCGATTTCCGCAGGGTACGTGTATTTCAGGGGTGCGCGGGAAGTTACACACGCGATTCCATCAGGTTACGTGTATTACAGGCGTGCGCGGGAAGTTCCACACGCGATTCCATCAGGGTACGTGTATTTCAGGGTGCGGGGGAAGTTTCACACGCAACATCAGCAGGGTACATGTATTCCAGGGGTGCGCGTGAAGTTCCACACGCGATTCCATCAGGGTACGTGTATTACAAGGGTGCGCGGGGACCACCACACTTGAATTGCACGTGTGGGTCCTCCCAGGTGTTCCCTCTACACCCTCCACGGCCCCTGCAGGTGGCTCACACCACAGGGGCCTACCCTGCACATATCCTGCAGGCACCCCATCCACCATGGCCATGCCCCCCAGCCAACCCACATGTCAACTTGCACTACTGCCCACCAACGCATGTCCCCCTGCACACCCAGCCACCAGCGGCACCCTCCACCAGGCCCCCACCCATGTCTCCCACCACCCCCACCCCCCAGCACTGTGGGGCACCTGCCAGCAGGCCCCCACCCATGTCTCCCACCACCCCCACCCCCAGCAGTGCAGGGTCACCCTCCACCAGGCCCCCACCCATGTCTCCCGCCACCCCCACCCCCCAGCCACCAGAGGCAGCCTCCACCAGGCCCCCACCCATGTCTACCACCACCCCCACCCCCCAGCAGTGCAGGGGCAGCCTCCACCAGGCCCCCACTCATGTCTCCCATCACCCCCACCCCCCAGCCACCGGGGGCAGCCTCCACCAGGCCCCCACCAATGTCTACCACCACCCCCACCACCCAGCCACCAGGGGCAGCCTCCACCAGGCCCTCACCCATGTCTCCCACCACCCCCACCCCCAGCAGTGCAGGGTCACCCTCCACCAGGCCCCCACCCATGTCTCCCACCACCCCCACCCCCCAGCCACCAGGGTCAGCCTCCACCAGGCCCCCACTCATGTCTCCCGCCACCCCCACCCCCCAGCCACCAGGGGCAGCCTCCACCAGGCCCCCACCCATGTCTACCACCACCCCCAGCCACCAGGGGCAGCCTCCACCAGGCCCCCACCCATGTCTCCCACCACCCCCACCCCCCAGCACTGTGGGGCACATGCCAGCAGGCCCCCACCCATGTCTCCCACCACCCCCACCCCCAGCAGTGCAGGGTCACCCTCCACCAGGCCCCCACCCATGTCTCCCGCCACCCCCACCCCCCAGCCACCAGGGGCAGCCTCCACCAGGCCCCCACCCATGTCTACCACCACCCCCACCCCCCAGCAGTGCAGGGGCAGCCTCCACCAGGCCCCCACTCATGTCTCCCATCACCCCCACCCCCCAGCCACCAGGGGCAGCCTCCACCAGGCCCCCACCAATGTCTACCACCACCCCCACCACCCAGCCACCAGGGGCAGCCTCCACCAGGCCCTCACCCATGTCTCCCACCACCCCCACCCCCAGCAGTGCAGGGTCACCCTCCACCAGGCCCCCACCCATGTCTCCCACCACCCCCACCCCCCAGCCACCAGGGTCAGCCTCCACCAGGCCCCCACTCATGTCTCCCGCCACCCCCACCCCCCAGCCACCAGGGGCAGCCTCCACCAGGCCCCCACCCATGTCTACCACCACCCCCAGCCACCAGGGGCAGCCTCCACCAGGCCCCCACCCATGTCTCCCACCACCCCACCCCCCCAGCACTGTGGGGCACCTGCCAGCAGGCCCCCACCCATGTCTCCCACCACCCCCACCCCCCAGCAGTGCAGGGTCACCCTCCACCAGGTCCACACCCATGTCTCCCACCACCCCCACCCCCCAGCCACCAGGGGCAGCCTCCACCAGGCCCCCACTAATGTCTCCCACCACCCCCACCCCCCAGCCACCAGGGGCAGCCTCCACCAGGCCCCCACCCATGTCTACCACCACCCCCACATCCCACCCACCAGGGGCAGCCTCCACCAGGCCCACACTCATGTCGCCTATCACCCCCACCCCCCAGCCACCAGGGGCAGCCTCCACCAGGCCCCTACTCATGTCTACCACCACCCCCACTTCCCAGCAGTGCAGGGGCAGCCTCCACCAGGCCCCCACTCATGTCTCCCACCACCCCCACCCCCCAGCAGTGCAGGGGCAGCCTCCACCAGGCCCCCACCCATATCTACCACCACCCCCACCCCCCAGCAGTGCAGGGGCAGCCTCCACCAGGCCCCCACTCATGTCTACCACCACCCCCAACCCCCAGCACTGTGGGGCACCTGCCAGCAGGCCCCCACCCATGTCCAACTCATGTTCCCCAGCCAACATGTCATCACAATCTAGATCCCTGGTCCCTATGGTCAGCCTCCAAATGCAAAACACCCACCCGAGTATGGCATCCACCCACTCATAATTGGCAATTACATGACAGAACACCAATTGCAAGTTCCGAAACAAACACATTTCCCTCACATACACCCAATGGGTGTCAGTGAATCTCAAAACACATATCATGATATGCATGAAACCAATGAGATACTACACATTGAAGTTCGATAAAAAAATATGTATTAAAGGAAACATAAATAGAATCAAAAATAAAGAAACATAAATGGGAATGTACAAAAATGAAAAGAAGCATGTCCGTGAAAAAAAGCAAAACCAAAAATCATAATCCAAAGTAATGGTGTCCAAAGTCACTGTCCACAAAACAAAATCCAATGGGAAATAAAATTGAAAGCCATTGCTCTATGGTTAAAATGTGAAAGAAAAATACAATCCAACAGTGAACTATGTACATACGAACAAGCCAGGGTCCATTATCCCAACAAAAGCAATGAAACCTATCTAACTACACTAACTAATAAAATAAACTATATACAAAAATGTGGCCAATGTCCAAAAGGTCCAAAATAAATCCAAAAAAAAAAAGGAAACCTAACACTACCTACATAACTATGTACAAGGGCAGCGGGCTAGTTTGACGGCTCACTTTTGGATGTCCCGGGCCAGGGCATCATCGAACTCCTGCTCAATGTCCCGGAGGCGGTCCTCCTCCATGGCCCGAGGGTCCGCAGCGCCGTCGACGTGTCCACCTCCAAACCCCTGCGGATTGCCTCGAGGCACTCGGACCGCCTCAGGGCCCTCCGCATGGAGTTCTCCGCCCTGACCATTGTGAGCCGTGCCTCTTCCGCCCGCTGCCGCTCCGCATCTATGGCGTGGCCCAACCGCTGCCACACGGAAGACACTCTCTGTCCTGGGTCCTCCTGCCCTCCGGCCGATGCCTGCCCCTCCGATGTTGAAGGCCCCGAGCCTTCCTGGCTCCCACCACGTTGCTGCTGCTGCTGTGCCTCTGCCCGTGCACTGCCTCCTGCTGCCTGCACATCCTCCGCCGGCTGGGGTGCAGTCGTTGATGTGGCCACCCCTGCTGGATGTCCGACTCCCGACTGTGGCAGGGATGCCTCCTCCACCAGCCTGGCCGCACCGTCAGAGGCAGCTCCACAGGGCACCCAGGTGACTGATGGGTGGGAAGATGGCACGGAGGACGACTGGCACGTAGGGGGTTCAGTTGAGGAGGGGGTCGTAGCAAGCCCCATCATACGGAGGAATCCGGCCTGGGTGACCTGTCCCAGCAGGCTGACGTGGTCAACGAGCCATTCGAGATGACGTGCAGTCTCCTCATGAAAAGACTGCAGGTCACCTCGCATCGCCCGTTGACGCAACGCCACACCAGTCAGAACAGGCTCAACCCGGACCCGGATAGCCACGTCCGCAGGTAGAGGAAGGCCAGTTGTCGTGAGCTCCTCCCCTGCCTGAAAACGGGTCTGGACGTAGGCATCCCTGCTGGTGCAAGATGATGCAGGGACAGGATCAGGGACAGGATTGCACACAGGCACCTCCGCGGCGGCCTGTGCTGCCTCCTGTCCCTGGTCCTGCACTGCACCACTAGCACCAGTGGGATCCCCACCTCCAGACCCCGTCTCTGCTTGCACGGTCTCCTCCTCCACCAAACCCCCCACCAACCTGGATGACTCCGTGCCATCTTCCCCCGTTGGGCCCTGTGGGGTCCCAGCTGCCCCTTCTGCTGCCGAGGAGTCCAACTCCAACCTCCGCCTCTTGGACCTCCCCCCGGCAGCTGCAGCCTGGGATGCGGCACCGGACTCCTCACTCCCCGACGAGATGACAACATGAGAGGGGAGCCGGGCCTTGCGTCTCCGGCTGGCGGTGGGATCCCCGCCGCTGTGCTCACAGCACCTTCTCCGCCCTCTTCATCAGTTGACGCTGCAGACAGGGAGAAATAAAACACAGGCATAAGGGCACTGTACAATGGACACATACACACATGACAGTTGTACATGAGTGGCATTGGCAAACCTCAGACATGCCATCACAATCCCCAACACACGTCATTTCAACTCGCACACATGAGCCATACCACAGCCATATCGCAACTGCCAGCACCATCCATAAACATACAACAGCATGAGCACGCAAAGGTGAGCCAGACATCACATGCAACACAGGAAGTGCACCACACATGTACACACACCACCACACTTGCATGCATGTGTACACCTCTGCCAAGTGTCGCAGTGTTCAGATGGGCATCCATGTCACATCTGCCAATCAGGCTTCCACATACCGCTGTCACATGCATCCATGTTGCATCACTGTTGCACACTTGTCAAATACACACAGATGCACATGTGCACAGTGCTGATACATGCAGCTGAAAACAACATACATGCGTGACATCACGGACATGTCTACTTACATACACATTCATTCAAACATGTGTGCCCACACAACTGCATTTGGCATGCAAGCCTACACACACAAGCACCATCCATGTCTCACACATTCCAGCCCTTGCATGTGTTAGCCCTACGGCCCTGTACACCCCCACCCATACTCGACCCCATACAAACAGATGTGCAACCTGCACACTACTGAAAAATCACCACACGCACAGCTCACAATCAGGATGCATGTACACTTACCGCTCGACTCCAGACGGGTCTGCCTCTCAAGGACCTGGACGTGGAGCGCTGATGATATGCGTTCCAGGACCCTCATCCGTTCTTCCGACAAGTGGCCCCGGCGCCCCTTGGCATCCGCTGCCTTCAAGAGGCGCCGGGCCTTGTTCAGGGTCCTGGACCTGAAGTCCTCCCAGCGCTTCTTGACATGTTGGAAGTTGCGGACTGCCACCCCCTCCGCGTTGATGGCAGTCACGATGTCAGTTCTTTGTCGGCGCGGGAACGTCCGAAGAGGGCATCATACTGCCCCAGGACTTGCTCCACCAGGACACCAACTTCGGTGGCACTGAAGCTGGTGCCCCTCTGCCTCTCTGGCCGGGGGTTGTCAGTGGTCTCAGATGGTGTTTGCCCCGACATGACAACCCCAGAGGCAGGAGTGGGTGGGCAACTGGGTCCTGGGGCTGGGCTGTGGAGCGATGGAATCCCAGTCGGGAGTCTTCGGTTCCAGCAGGGGTGGTCACAGCAACAGCACCCCTGGCTGATGTGCAGGCAGCAAATGGCAGGGCACGTGGGCAGCAGGCAGTCAGGCAGCAGCAGATGACAGGTGGGAGCGTGCTCGGGGTGCTGGGGGGCAGTAGTTCGGCCTTCTGGGCAGGAGCGTGGTCTTCCGTGTGCTTACACGTGGCCAGCTTGATACGGAGTGATTTGGCACGTGAAAATTCGGCACGTCAGCGTGTAATTCGAGGAATGGCCGGGCCCAGCAGTTCGCTGTACGTGCCTTTCGTGGAGACCGACGTGTGTTGCTGCTTCCTGTTGTTTCGCGCGCCATCACAACTTCACAGCTATCAAGGACGTATCTCTTCTTTTGGCGGGGGTATTGGCTATGCGTGTTTTTCTGCATCGCGCTAGTCAGACGGTGAGTCGCACACGCTCTTTTTCCCACTGCGGGTGCCCCTGTGTATCGCACCCATTTTCGATGTCATAGTAGCCTGCGTGTCCCACGCGTACGTGTTATTCGTGTTACTGGGTGCCACCGCGTACTGCGGGAGGTTGAATCCACGCACGTAGGCTGCAGGGTTGCGTGCACGGTTTTACTGCAGTTTTGGGGTGCCTGAGCGTTGCGTGACCCGTCACCACATCACCAGGGTCACATACAGCCTTGCAGGTGTAGGGGGGCTGTTAACATCTTGCTTTCCAGCCCCTTCACCCCAATTGCCCAGGTCAATTGTGGTGTACACCTCCCATTGGCACCACTCCATCTGTGCCAGCACTACTACATCAGTGCCATGGTTGGGAGGCCACCAAAGGTGAGGGGCGCCTCAGCTGGGCATCCTCCTCGTGGCGGGCGTGGTCGGGGATGTGGCCGTGGTGACCAGGGAGTAGGGGGACTCCAGGGTGTCCAAGGCGGCCACAGAGGGGGAAGAGGCAGGGGTGCGCCACTTGAGCACAATGTTGTGCCATGTGTCAGTGCAGTCCTGCCACCACCCCCTGTGGTTCCGGGGGTGCAGCTCCTGCATCTGGCACTGGCACCCGTTTGACTCGGCAGTCCGTTCCATCGACTGCCACGGGCCCAAAGGTAGTGGTAGCTGCAGGTGCAGCTGTGGACACTGCCACCCAGGCTCAGGGTCTGCCAGCGCAGGCTGCGTTGGCACTTGAAGAGCTCTTGGTAGATCTCCAACAGGCCAGGGGGGAAACCATAGGAGCAGGCCGGGCTGCTCAGACCAAGACACGTGTCCCTGGGGCAGTCATGTCATCTGCTGCCCCGAACAGCCGGGTGTTGGCAAGTGCAGGGGCAGATGCACCCAACAGCACCCCGGTTGTGAGTCTGCCAACCAGGACCGTTGCGGTCAATGACCCTGCCACAGCTGATGTTGCTGCGCAGGGTCCATTAGTGGGCACCCAGCTGCCACTGACACAAGTCAGGCCTTTGGTCATCCCTCCACCTGCCACTCCCTTGGCTCAATCCACCAAACCCACTGGCCATACTGGTCAGGGCGGCATTAGCCAGCCAGGGTCTGCGCCACAGTCCAAGAGGAGGAAGGTTGCACCTGCAGCACAGGCTGGGACCCCACACACAGCCACGACCTCCTGCACGTCGAGGAAGAAGCCTTTCTGTAAGCAGGAACTGGACTTCCTCGTGGACTACGTGCGGGGCCACAGCCGTGACATGCTAGTGGGTGCCAATAGTCGGACTACGGCTGCCCAACGTGACACGCACTGGAAGCATGTTGCGGAACATGTCAGTTCATTCGGCCATGAGGTGCGCACGGCACAAGAGTGCAAAAAGCTTTGGAATTACATCAAGCGCAGCACTAAGGCTAAGCATGCCTCTAATTACAACTTGACTCTGGTGACTGGCGGTGGGCCTGGACCAGAGAAGGAAGAGCTCACTCGGCATGAGGCTCTCGTTGCGGAGTTCATACCACCTGAATTGGTCGAAGGAGTGGGAGAGATGCTGGACTTTGATGCGCAGTCCAGTGAGTGTTGATGCGTGTTTGTTGAGGACGTGTATGTCTCACTTGTGGGATGTGTTGTGCATGATTGCTGCTACATGTGACGTGTACATGGTTCTGATGTGTAAGTAATGCAATGCTTCCGTCATGCATGTCTCCTCTGCCTGCATGCGGGACTCCATGTAGGCATGCTCCCTTGCCCCTCCTCCGCCACTCTGCCCCCCAGTTCCACCTTTGCACTGGTCTGTTTCAATCTTGCCAATGTGTACTTTCTTGTTCATGTGTCCTGTGTAGTTGCTAACTTCCAGCGTAGAATCTGCCAGACATATGCCGTGTGGTACAGCCTTAGTACTCGATGCAGGGTATCTCACTTGTACTGTGCATGGGTCAGATGTCCCGCAGGGACATGAGTGCCCATTCATGCTCCATGTGCATTGCACGCATGCCCCTATGTGTCCTTGACTGGATGATCACTGTAATACAAGTCCTTGGTTACATACATTGCCTGCCATCTCATCAGCCTTCCCTTGTCAACTGTGGCTCAGTCCTGCGTTGCACACATGTTTAGGCTCTGACAATCTGTGTGGCTCACAGGCCTCAGCCTGTTCAATGGCCAATGACTCTGTCCAACTCTTGTTGTGTCTTCTTCACACGTGGGCGGCCTCTAGAGTTTTCATCATGTGTCCTGCCTACTGTCCCAGCATCATTTGCAGTGTTGTCACTTGAATCACATTAAGCTGTTGATGCCAGTCAACACTGCCTGTCAATACACAGGTGTATGGTCAACCTTTTGATACCATGCTAGGCATCCCTGCTTTGGTACTGGGGTGGAGGGGTGCTTGGCTTCTAGATATGGTACACATTGAATGCACAATGCACGTGATGTCTGAATTTGACATTGCACTGCCTTCACATTTCCTGGCACACACCATGGAGTCCTTGTACATGTAGGTAGTGAGTGGCGTACACATTTTCTGCACTGCATAGACCCACTTCCATGGAAACTGCCACCTTTCAACAGGTCTGATCACAGAAGCTATTCAAAGTTGACCCAGCATGCATGCCAGGTTATATGTTGTGTGTCACATGTCTGCCGGATGCGTTTGCTGTCGGTGTGTGTGTGTTGTGTGCTTCTGACATGTGTAGTGACCTTTTTTCTCTCTATTTTTCAGGTGATGACGCAATGGAGGCGGAGGATGGTGTTGTCATGCCAGACACAGGGTTGGTAACACCACATCAACCCGGCACTAGTGGGGGTCGTGGGTGGTAGGCCACGAAAACCCCCAAGTGCTGCAGTCCATGCCTATGAGTCCAGCCTTGATGACGACTCTGACGTCCATGTTGAGTTGGATGAGCATCAAGTCCATGTTTCAGGGGTGAGTGATTCTGATGTGGACACTCCTCTGTCTGCGACCCCTGCACTGAGGGATCAGACAGTCTTGGTTCCTCCGCCCGTGGTGGATCAGGACGCAGGGTCACCCTCCACACCAGTCACTGATGTGCCTGGGACATCACGTCGACGGGGGCATGTAGTCGTGCAGCCGCGGGCGGTGCCAACACAGCGAGGACCCCCAGTCCTTGGGTCCCGCAGGGGTCAAGCCCGGCACGCGGTCGCCGCGCGCAACCGCAGTATACTGAGTGGGAGCAAGACATGACTGCCAATTCCGAACGGCAGGGGGCAGCAATGGAGAACATTGCTGAGAGCATGGAGCGTGTGGCCCGATCTGTGCTCCCCCCTGCTAGGAAGGTGCTTCTCCAGCAGCAGGCGACACGGTCCACGGCTCGCTCGCTCAGGCTGGGCATGGCGGCCTCAGACAGGGCACGCCAGGCTGAAATGTCGCCTCTGCGTCAAGCAATTGCTGCTCACACAGAGGCGCACATGGATGCCCTGAGGGAGGAGTATGCTTCCCTCAGATCCACTCTGGGTGTCCTTATGATGTCCCAGAGGCAGCAGGCAGAGGAGAGGTTTGCACAGCTTGAGCGTACCATCTCGGCTGAGCTACAGGCTTGCTGGGAGGTGCAGCGGTTGTCCAGCCAGGCCTTGCAGGAGGAACTCCGTGTTACACGTGCTACCTTGCAAGAGGAAGCACGTGTATCACGTGAGGTTCTGCATGCAGACCTACGTCACATCGCCACACAGAACCAGGCTCACCCGTCCGGCAGACTTGCTGCCGACGAGGGGCAAGCTGCGGCTAGGCGTGGCCAGGCTACTGTGCCACGTCCTCCTTTACAGGATGAGCCAGACTCGGACGACCATCTATCTCCCACATAGGTCGGGCTGTGTAGGCGTTGAGCCCATGGAGGTTTTTTTTTTGGCTCAGCATCATTGCATGTGGATGTTGAGCAGCACCCTGTACCTCCCCCCTCCTGGGTGCCTCCCCTCCCCCCGGGTCGTATGTGGCCATTTTTGATTTTTCTTTTAGTTTAGTTAGTTAAGTTTCTGTTTGATAGTTAGTTTAATTAGGTAATGTAGGTTTTGTATTGTTAGTGTAATTAGTTAATAGTTGATTAAGTTTAAAATTGCTAGTCTATTGTGCTTTCATGTGACGGTGCAGTGCTTTGTGGCTTTTGAAGGCATCCACTGTCTGTTCCAGCTGGGCCCTTCAGGCTTGTCTTGTGTATGTGTTTGCTGCTTGGGGTCCTTGACTCACATATGCCACTCCTGCCTCCCTTATCCATGGGCTCGCAAGGATGGTTCGGTGTTACAGAATTTCACACAAGGGCTTTAGACTGTCATATCTGTGGCATGTCTGGTGCTGTGTGACTTGTGTTGACACCCCTAGTGGGGATGATTTTGGTGTTTTTGTCCACTGTTCAGCTTTTGCTAGATGGGGTGTGTCATGATTAATGTGTACATTAATTGCTATGCATTGTGTAGTATGTTTCATATCTTTACTGTACACGTGCTTGTTGCAATTCATGCTGTAGATAGTGTTCCACACTTTGGATGTGAAAGACGGACTGATGGTGTGATTTGTGATGTGACTCTCTGACATGGTCAAGTAATGAGATGCCTGAGACACACACAGATGGCTTTGAAGCATTAATCATGTGTTTCATGCCCTTTCTGCAGGGGGATGAGCCTCCAGAGGACCTTTGCCAGCAGACATGGCCCATTGGACGACAGAATTCTGGACACGTTTGTTGGTGCCCACATGCACATGTGTGCACAAGCAGAGGCACAGGGATTGCAGACCCACATCCTAGAACTGCTGACATGTTCCAAGGAACTCCAGGCAAGGTGAGCAGCACAGGGGGGGCCACGACACAGCAAAGCTTGCACCAGGCGAGTTGCACATGCAGGCTTAGTCACAGCACTGAGGGTGAGCTTAGACGAATTTTGGTGTTGAAGCACACAATGCAGCTCAGATGTGTTGGTGGACTGATGGCTGTTGATTGTAAGGTTGTCTGGGACACATGCAGGGGCAGTGGCACATACCCTCCGGTACACCAAGGTCCATTGAGGCACTTGTATCAACCATGTAGCTTTCCGAGACATGGAAAGGGGCAGCTCACAGGGACATACAGCAAGGGACATACTTGTTTCGATCATGGTGGTACGCAACTTGCTCAGAAGTCATGGCTTGCGATATGGGTCTGTCTGCTTACCCAGGGAACATTGCATGTTGTGTGAATTGTGACACATTGGTGTTCCATTTGCCACGCACCCACCGGCGGCGGACTTACTGCATTGACTGTGTATGACCCGTCACAGGGGTGATGTTATATATGGGTACGAAGCATCTACACCAGATTGTCTGTTTGTAGAGTAGTTTGTTGCTATGGGGCATGTTTGGTGTTGTGTTTTTGTGTAATTGGCACGTACAGGTTGTTGACTGTGGCTCTCTTTGCAGCATTGCAGTGCTCCTGTAACCGGACCTGAGAGTGCGCAGGCAGGAGGCCAGCACTCAAAACCAGAGCTAAGTGTCTTGTTGTTTTTCTTTCAAACTGCTCTGCATGGGCTTTCTGGGGAGTGTACTAATGCATGGATGTCTGTGTAGTTCAATTTGGTATGTTTTTTCTCCCTAATCACCCGTAATCCTATGCAATTTTGAACCCTGTACCCTCTACCCGGTGTTCCTTCTTCCCATACCTATCCAAGCAACGTTCCCTGACCCTCTTTCCCCGCTGGGGTTGCGGATGCCTGTGTAAGCCCCGAACTTGCAGGTGCCAAAACCCTAGAGGGGGTGGTTGGTTCGTACCACTCCTGAGCCTGGACTACAGAAGGCCATGACAATGATGTCCAAGTTTGTTTGGATTGTGTATGTGTTCATGCAGGTAGTACATTTTCGTGCATTCCCTAGTTTCATGTGTCATTCTTCCTCCCCTCTCCTGCCACTCATTCCAGTCATCCAGTGTGTCAACACCTGTCCCGACTGCATATCCCTGAACCTCCTTCCCCACCAGGGTCTCAAGGGCCTGTGTGAGTTTGACCTTGCAGGCACCCGGGACATGGTGGTGGTGGTTGTTTCGTGATACTCACGCGCCTGTACAGGGGACCTGTGACAGTACACATCCGTTCATGGTGCATCATCCTATGTCATGTACCACACATGTTTCACATCCTGTTGTGACATTGTTTTACTGTGCTACCTTGGTTGTTGCATCATTGTGGTAGTACTTGGCCTTTGTGAGGTACTGCTACGTCAAGACATCTACTGGAGGGTGTTCTGGTTCGTTTTTCTGGCTTGTATTTTGTGATTTTGGACATGAGTGTGGATTATGAGGGTGCAGGCACCTTTTTACACACAAGGTGGGAGATGGTGACGAAGGGTAAAGGTGATCCTGTGGCCAGGTGGAATTGAGGTTTGAAGGCTCCATGACCCAGGTGCAGTTGTTCAGTGGGTCATGGTCATTTGTGAGGGAGGGGGGGTTGTTGTTGATAGTTGCCTTGCCCTGCAGTGTGATGGGAACTCTGACATTGTAATGGTGGTATCCTATGTACATGTTGTGTTCTGCTGATCAATGCCTGTTCATGTGTTGTGTTTACCTTTCAGGTGCGAGGGGATAGTTGTGGTTTGACATGCTGGGGTGTACACATGGTGAATGTTCACATGTGATGTGTAGAGAACACTAATGGTCATTTGAGTGCACATGCATATGTGGAGTGCATGTCCTTGCAGAACCACACACTTGCACTCTGATGCACTACATGTACTCCCACCCTTGCATATCCACGTGTACACTGTTTGCCTTCTGGTGCCCACTGTGTCCCTGCAGCACATGATCTGTGACCGATTATGGATCCTGAACATGCCTAATTTGCTATTTGATGTAGTCTGTCACTTAGATGTGATGCTCAGGATGTGCATCACACACAATTGCTGTTCACTGTGCTGTGCGCTGAGCAGTGTGTTGCAGGAGTAGGACACAGCACACATGAACTGCAGTGTTGATTTTGCAATGCACAATGTGCATGTAGACAAGCATTCATTGTTATGTTATGTCTACAACTCTTGTAATGCATTTGGAAATTACTTATTTTGGGTGGGAGATTTTGTTGGTCTGTCATTTCATCAGATTTCGGGTCAGGCATCATTGTCTGATGCCACTGTACATTTAGGACATGGCAATGTGTACCTTATCGTTACTGTGTTGGTGTATGGGTATTGCTTGCCATGTCATGTTGTGGTTTGGGAGGGTTTGAGTGACATGACAGTGATGGCCATGGCCTGTTTTGCAGGTGTGTGTGATGCACACCTTGCATGTCAGGGTCATCCGCTTCTCAGAGCAACTAGCTGGGGGTAGATCTATCTCCGCGGCAGGGCCCTCCCTCTGGAACAGCCTTCCTGCCTCACTTGAACTTGAGGGGAACCATCTCCAGTTCTGGAAGCACCTCAAGACCTTCCTCTTTGCTTCTGCTTTCTCTCTGCCTCTCCCTTGCGGAATTCTTCACTGGAACTGCACTGGAGCTGCAACTGGGCCACTCTCACCGACCTCGGTCCCTGGCCCAGCCACTCTCCACTTGCACTGCCTCCCTGGCAACCCCTGCACTGCGGTACTGTCTCTCTATCCCTACAGCCTACCCTTCCCAGCACTTACCTTTGCAGTTGCCACCAGCCGACCTATGTATTTGTTTTTTGGTCTACTTCCCCTGTACTGCACTCCCCCGCCCTTCCCCTTGCACTTTTCCCTTCCCCCTACCCCGCACTTGCACAATCTAAATGACACCTGGCCTAGTAGTACTGTTGTCTGTCTTCCCTTGTTCCCCCCTCCCTGCCTCATCGCACCTTGAAATACTTGTGTATAGGCCATATCATGTCATATGTCATATGTGTGCCTTTTGGTCACACGGGATAGCTTGTGTTTAAGTAGCTAGGGATGCAGACGATGTGGCACTTCCATGGCAACTATCTCAGGGTGGTAGGGTTGTGACAGTTGACTGTCTCTTTGTCATCATCGATTGTCACCTGGTATGTGCCAGGCCTGTGTGCACTCCGCAGGGGTGGGAGTTTAGGTGAAAAATGTGGCCACAAGCTGGGTCCGGGCTTCCTCGCCACGTGCCCTGTCCCCTCCCATGGGCAGCGCCTGTGCCTGTGGTTGGGGATGTGGGGGCACCACCATGTCCACCGGGACGCCCTGCCGTGTTGCAACATTGTGCAGGACACATGCTGCCACAATGATCCTGCACACTACTGGTGGTGCATAGAGTAGTTGCCCGCCAGAGCGGTCAAGGGAGCGGAAACGTGACTTGAGCACTCCGAATGTGCGCTCCACTATGGCCCTGATTGCAAAATGGGCAGCGTTTTATTTTACCTGGGGTGGTGTGGTGGGGTTCCGGATTGGCGTCATCATGTGGTTGCTCAGAGGGTAGGCACTGTCCCCTGGGGAGGTGATAATAGTTGAGATTATTAGGGTTTGGATATTTGTCTGTGTGTGACTTGCATGCATGTGCAAGGGCATTTGTACTGACCTGGGAGCCATGTGTCGCCATGCTGACCAGCTTCCAGGGCCCGGCTCAGGGCGGACATTCTGTATATGAATCTGTCATGGGTGGAGCCAGGGTAGTTTGCATAGACAGAGGTGATGATTCCCTTTGCATCGCATACCACCTGTACATTGATGGAATGCCAGTGCTTGCGGTTTCGGTAGATGTGCTCAGTGGCCCTAGGTGGACGTAGGGCCACATGGGTGCAATCTATGGCACCAAGCACTTTGGGGAAGTGTGCCACCCTGAAAAAATCCAGGACAACGGCCTGCCTTTCTGCGGGTGTTCTGGGCATGTATATGTGCTTGCGGACTGAGGGGCGCGCTGTCATGATTGCCAGTACCTGGTTAAGCAGCGTGACTGCGTGGCCTGTGAGACCCCCCCCCCACTATGGCAGTGGTCCGCTGAAATGACCCAGTGGACAAAAAATGCAGGACATTGAGCAGCTTCTCCAAGGGGCTCAATGCTTGGGAGCAAAGGGTGGGGGATGTAAGGTCATCTCCCCACTCCCTGACCAGGTCTAGGATGATATGGGGTGGAAACCTATACCTGCCATAGACCTGGTCGTCAGGCATCCCAAAAAGGCTTGTCCGTGGTGCGAAAATGTGTGCCCTGGCTATTCTCCTCCTCCTGCGGTGTCCCACGATCAGTGCTGCGATAAAAATGGGGCATTCACCGTAGCTGTATATACGCGTTTGTTGTTTGCGCGCACTTTTATACTGTGCGCGGGGACGCTTCCGCCTGCCTTCGTGTGGCGGATGCGTTGACGTCTGTGCGCGTCTTTTGCCGTGCGCGGGTTTCCCGTATTCGGATCCATGAATACGGGTTGTTCGCGTGCGTGTGGGCGTTCCGTGTAGTTCCCTGCAGTACTTCCCCAGTTACGCCTTCTTTTTCACGCGTTGTTCCCCCATTCCGCGTGTTCCGCCCACTGTTCCGCCCACTTTGGTTGTATGCGCCGCGCTATGTGCGCTTTTGCTGTGCGCGTAGCGCACGCCGTGTATGCCTGCGTGCGCCATGGCTGGATTGGGCGCACGGACAGTGGGAAACATGCGCTGCGTCTTCCTTGAATCGCACGCGTGCGCGTGCGCTGCGTTTCTCACGCTTGCGCTCCCTTGCACCTGCTTGTGCATGGATTTTCGGCACACGTTTGTTCCATGAATCGGCCCCTAAATCTTGTACATCCGGAGTACTACCCCTCCTTCCGTCTATGGATGGGAGTTTCTCTCGATTAGTTTACTTTTAGAGCAGCCATTAACAAGGTCTTTGATGTGTTGGCTCCCGTGAGATATATAAAAAAAGAATAAAGTAACTGACCCCAATCAATGGTCTCCTTAGATGTTCTAAACCTTAGAAGTCTGAAACGTAAGGCTGAACGGTATTGGCACAAACATTAATCTGATGATTCTATGACTAAATACAAAATTGCAGCTTGGAATTTTACAGAGGAAATCTTTAAAGCCAAAAGGAAGACCCTGAACGAATGAATAGATAAAGCCAAATCAAAATCGAAAGCGCTCTTTTCTGTTCTACAGGAATTGAAGGGGTCTATAGCTCAGCCCTCAATCAATATGGACAAAAATTGGTGTCAAAGCATACATGATAGCTCCACTCAAAAAAATCACAACACACTAAAATCATATCCTGATCAAGTTAAATTAATACAGTCAACTCCAGCTGAACCTGTTTCGCCATGTGATGCTCCTTCATTTTCCCGATGATGCCCTTTTTTCTTTTAAACAAGTATCGGAGGAAGAAGTTCTAGAGGTTATTCAGAAGCTGAAACCCACGTCTTGTAAGGGAGATGCTTTCTCGGCTATGCTCTTTAAGGATTTTGCCCCTACGATTGCCCCTTGGGTTACAAATTTTGTTAATCGCTCATTTCAAGAGGCTTTTATTCCAGCTAATATGAAGGAAGCTTGGATTACTCCCTTATTAAAAAAAGAGAATCTAGACCCCAATCTCGCTGGTAACTACAGACCTAAAACAAATGTACCTGTTTTGTAAAAAATAATTGACAAGATAGCCTGCACACAGTACCAGCATTTTATGGCACACAATTTTGTCCTAGCCAATGAACAATCCGGATTAAGGTGGGTAAATGTACCACGCAGGCTGCCAATTGGTTCAGATCTTTTCTTGGACCAAGTAAAGCCAACGCGTTGAAGGGAAATGCCCAATCTCAAAGAACCCTTCTAACTTGTGGAGTTCCTCAGGGATCGGGTTTATCACCCCTGCTCTTTAATGTCTATTCTAAACCATTGGGCGATCTTGTCTCTCTTGGAGTTTATTTTGCAAACTGTGCCGAGGACACCCTGATTGTCTTAAAAATATCTGGGGTCTACACTGCAGACTCTACCAGAGTTAATGAAATTTTCAAGGTAATACAAAACATGGATGGCTTTAAATTCCCTGGCATTGAATGACTCCAAAACGGAGTAACTCATCATTGGCACTGAACAAACTGAAAAATCTTGATATTTCAGTTTCAAGTCTTTTAAAATAAATGGTACGGTCATTGATGTACCTGAAACTGTTAAAACTTTGGGTGTCTACTTCGATTCTCACCTTACTTTCTGGAAAAGTTTCATTTCTTAAATCCTTTTGTGCCTTCTTTACCAGCCTCTTATAGCAGATCTGATGATAGGATATGTCATTTATAATGTGCCTATACACAGATCTGCCCTTATTTGTCTGAGGTCAAATGTGCATTGATTGCCGCAGCCATTGTTGACTATAAATTGGACTACTGCAATAGTCTTTTGGTAGGCACCTCTAAATCTAATATAACAGGAAGTTACAGGTATCACAAAATGGAGCTGTTCATGCAGTATGCTGGCTTGGTCAACTGTCTAGGGTCTGAGTCTCGTAAGAAGCTACATTGGCTTTCCGTTGAGCAGTGGATATTTTCAAGAGTTCTGTCCTGATTTTTAAATGCCTTTCAGATCAGGCACCCATATATCTCTCCTCAAGAATTCATAAAGCTCTGCTTAGACGCACTCTACGATCAAATAATGATTTGATCCACTTTCAACCTTGTGTCACTTTGAAAACATTTGGTGGTGCAGGCTTTATTGCCTGGGCACCCACCATCTGGAATTCACTGCCTACGGAACTACAGGCATGCAATTCAATAATTAGGTTCAGGAAGCAACATAAGGCACTTCTTTTTGACATGGTTTTCGGTTGAGCCCCCAGATCTATCTCTCTTTTTTCTCCTCTGTAATTGACAGTTTTCTGCTCTCCCCTTTTATGACTTAATGTTGTCTGTTTTATGAGTGCCCTAAGCCCTTTGGGCATGTGGCGCAATACAAGAAAATATTGGATAGATTGATAGATAGATAGATAGATAGATAGATAGATAGATAGATAGATAGATAGATAGATAGATAGATAGATAGATAGATAGATAGATAGATAGATATAGAGATAGATAGTAATTTCTTTATGGTATTATAAATATCTGGTGGTTTCCTGCTTGTGTATCTCGTGTGCAGACCAGCGTGAAGCCTGCGCGGCCAAGGTTGCCAGCAGTTTGGAAGATGCCAGGAGGGTCCTCACTGCTGACATTCTGAGGCCACAACCCATGCCCCCAGCAAACTTCTCGCTGAAGCCAGCATCCTCGCTGTGAAGGCCACGTGGTCAAGGGTGCCTGCAATAGACTGTTCGGTACAGAGTGCAGGCCCATTCAGTGGGAGAACATCGATTCTCTACAACTCTTTACAATTACGATACCATTTTTATTGAGAAATCGGATTTCCCCTGGTGGAGTTGGTTACGTTGGTTTCCTTCATTGCTTTAACTTCACATGGACAGTGTCTACCCGTTTATGCATTTCAAAATGGCACCCAAAGCAAGATACAATGGAGATGAATCTTTTAACACTGCAACTACACCAAACTGCCCTGACGACCCTTTTGTTTTCTATAAACCTGTCACTATCCAGATTACTTAACATTTTAAACTTGTTTGGATTGTTTTACTCTTTCATTTTCATCTTTTTAATGGTGTAGTTTGGAGAACAGTGAAACGGTCTTCAACAATATCTAAAAAGATTTTGCACACATTGTACTTGCTTTGGGGGGGTGGACTATGGCAGTCCCTTGAGCCATTACTTTAGCAATTGTATTGTTGGGTATACACCATATTGCCCTCCTTCAGTTTATATGAACCACGAACCATGCTGAACGCTACTAGTGACATTTCTCCAACGTCCGGCTCCTATAAAAGGAAACTCCCTTACGAGCGGACAAGACAGCGCTAATTTATTATGGGGTGAATTTAGCCACAACTCGGAAATCGCAATAGCATAATTAAGACTTGGTGAAAGCACTAGAATGTAGACAACTGAAAGAATGGACACTGACTAGCCATGTTCCTAAAAGTAGAAAATTGGACGTTCTTTTGCAGTGTTCTGCGTGTTTTATTTTCTTCTCTTTTTAAAAAAAGTTTGTAACAAACTGTATAAAAATGTTTTTTTAAAAAAAGAAACTCCCTTATCAATGAGATCGAATGAAGCAACACCCGTTCCAGGGTCCTGGATCAGGTGGTAACAGACCGGGGCCCAAGTTAACTATAGGCCCCGGCACCGTTAACACCTGGTCCGCCCCCCCAGATCAGGTGTTATTGCTATTAGCAGCCCAGGTTTCCAATCCCGAAACCCAGGGTGCTGACAGCAATTCATTTCATATGAACAGGATGCGCTCGTGGCGAACTGTTAATTCATACAAAAACGTACCTAAGTTGGCCACCGTGAAGCTGAAAGACAGGGCTCTATGAGGAGTCCCTCTGATTTCCACGGCAGCCTGGGAGGCTGAGCTGCAGCAGCAGCTACAACGCTGCCAAAAGAATAAGTTGAGTTGGGTAGGCGGTGGGGAGGGAAGGTAACCGTGACAGGAGGGTAGGAACAAAGATGGCCGGGAAGCAGCCCTGAGGCCCGCAGCCTCATGGGATTCAGCCCGCGACCCGCGCAACACGATTGATTGTCTCCTGTTAGGTGACATTAACCATGGTAACGGCCATCAAAACATTAATTGAATTTTATTGATTTGATTAAACCCACAGGCTCAACAACTGAAGTCCAATCTAAGAACAGTAGGAAATGTCAAAATGAATAAGTCTGCTAAACATGTGGATACATTTGGGGTATGGCCTATTCAGGTGAGGTATTTGTATAGCGGATCTCCCTGATCAGATATCGGATTCCGTTGATATTAATCCTCAAAACCATGCTGTAATTTGGGGACCCAAGTACACCTCTAGGTTTAATACACAGATTGTTCATGATCTATTGGGCAGTCTCTGTTGATATGTGTTCCCTCTTTTTCACCTCACTTGCATGATATTCTTGTAGCTTTGGATCAGTCTTCGAGTCTTAGAACAAACAGCAATCGCACAAACTTCTCATAAGTTCAGTGCAGAGGTTTGCACCTGGAAGAAGCAGAGACCGCAATGGGTGCCACCTTTGCACCATCCCTGGCCAACTTGCATGTGGCCAACTTTGAAACTAAATACATATACACTGAAAACAATCCATATAAAAACCAACTAACAGTCTTTACACGATATATAAACGATATCCTCTTGGTCTTCTTATGGGAGATGAACAAATGTTTCTCAACTTTATGGAATGGTTAAATTCCAGAAATCGATATTTCAAATTCACTCACTCTCTCAGCAAGGAGGTAATACACTTCCTGGACGTAGAGATTCGGGCCAAGGATTGGATACTTATTACCACCATCTTCAGAATACTGACGGATCGCAATTCCTTGTTGGAATATTCAAGCTTTCACCCAAAACGACTGAAACAAAAAACATAACATTCGGCCAATTTCTACATTACAGGAGGAATTGCTCCACACTGCAAGAATACGATATGCAAGCAGATATCCTGAGTGACTGGTTAAACAAAAGGGGATACCGTAGAAAGATTGTTAAGCAAGGAAACGAGTATGGAACATCTCTTGTGACATTACACAGAACAAAACACCAGAAGGAGAACAGACTATCACTGCAGTATTTAGTTCCTTGTTTACACCAACATAATCGAAAAAGAGATTCTTAAACTCTGGCCAGTATTAAATGTTGGTAAAATTGCCCTACCACCACCTAGATTTGCAATGAAGAAAAGGAAAAATCTACGGGATATATTGGTCCAATCCTACCAACCCCCAGAAATGTTGACGCGCCAAGGGCAGTTGCGGGGCTTTGAAGCCCCTGTAGGTCACTCACCATGTGGCCAATGCAATGTTTGCAACCTGACCAAACACACTAAAGAATTGGACCTGGGCCTCCCAACATCACAGAGACAGAAGCACTACACTAATTGTAAAACTGCCAACGGAGTGTATCTGATTAGTTGCCCATGTAAACAAATATATCAGAATGACAACCAGACCGATACAAAAATGAATTCAGGAACATATATCGGGCATTAGGCAGAAAAGGGACAATGCACCCATGGTGGCACATTTCCAAAAGCTTAAACATGCCCCTACAGACATACAATCGTCTATAATTGAAAAGATTGTATCCCCTTGGAAAGGAGGGGGATATGTAAGCACTGTTACACAAACGAGAACAGAACTGGATATTCTTATTAAAAACTGACAAACAGGGTCTAAATGCGTCGGTATTATGGCAGATCCTGACCATGTTACCGTAATGGGACCACTCACTCAGGTCAGCTCAATTATGGAGAAACTACTAACTGCCATCATAGGGAAAACAAGCGATATATTAATGGAACTCACATTGATGTGAACTGGAATAATTGTGAACTGATATCATAATGTCCTCATTCAAGATGGTAATGACGTTGCTAGCCTACTGACAGGGTACTTACACGAGCAAAGGCTGATACATGCAACTGATGCCATGAAGAACAAGTGAAACTATGAATCATGGGACACCCCGAAGGAATTCCATCCAACCGAGGATCTAGATAATAGCATCATCAATGGTTGCCAACGTGCAGCACATACATGGTGCATCATTGCGTGGCCCGTGAACGGCGCAAACAAGGATAATTTACCTCTGTCGTGTTTTAAAGTCTTTGAAATAACTTTACCACGCACAATCACTACTACGAACGGGTGAGGTCACGTGATCCGATACGAACACAGCGGCTAATACACACAGGAAAGCAGTTCTGCAGAAACCGCACTGATCAGCATCATTAATATTCATTCCATTTGCAACATAAACATGCTGCCTTATGGCGTGGCGTGATCCAACTACGGCAGGGACGGCACGAGAAACAAGGATAATTAACTTTTGTCGTGTTTTAAAGTCCTTTATATATCTTTACCACCATAGTTCCTCTGCGCACAATAAAATCAATCATACATGGCCAGCCTGACCTAGCGTGTCAGACTACACATGACCTATGCTCCGGCGAGGTCACATGATCGGATACGCACACAGCAGCTATAACACACAGGGAAAGCCGTTCTCGCAAAAACTGCTTGGATAATTTTCACATGTTTGCGGCCGGCAAGAGTGTTATTTTGCAACACGTTCCCAACTTGCAGGTAAAAAACTATATCCACACGTCACAGGTGGAAGTGGAAGTAATAATAGAGCCGGGGAACACTGCACTTTTTTTTATATGGGCGTTGTTGTCCCTTCCAGGAGTTTCTCTGCTCATGACTGCTTAGCAGCGCCTGCCCATCTCACAACTTGGATGACAACGTGTTCATTTAACACCGAACAATGCGTGCACAAGCAGAATTAGGTAAGCCTAAACTGACATTCACATTTGAATTGGATACAGACACTTCTACTATGGGCTGTAGAAATGTCTCAAATTGACGATGCATGGTAGTAGTGCTATACATCCCCTATGTTGACGAGTGGAGACGGCCACACATGCTTTTACAACTGTAGAGGTTACAATTACCACACCGCCAGCATTGGCTGGGGTACTGGTATGAAATGGCAAAAATGAATCACAGATGGAACACTGCTCCTCAAAAACATTCGAGCTTGTAGTTGTCCAGTGTTTAACCGATCTGTAGAGGTATAGAAATGGTGCAATTAAGTCAGAAAGGATGTATAATAGGATATATCAATCAAATGGTGTCTATTCTGGAACATGCTAAAATTAGCATAGTTTCAGATCTAATAAATTTAGTCATGCAACACAAGAGTGACCCTGTATTTGTTTGATTGATTACAGGGCCACCTATCTGCTCACGTGTCACACGGCAGTAATAGGAAGGAGGGACGAAGAATTCAGAGACCCGTCCTTTCCATTCCCGATGCAAAAACGTGTATTCATCAGGGTACAAAGACTGTCCTGACAAAAGTGAGTAAATAACTCTTAAACCACTGAAACCGGTAGACTAAGAGCTGTCAGACTACACAGTTTTGCTTCTCCACTGGCTGGGCACCCCCTGATATTCAGAGGGGCCTTTCTCAGTGATAGATAGCCTCTTTGGTCTTCTTAAATACTTGAATTTGTATTTATTTAGTTTATATAGAGCTTTACACCAAAGCGCTGCACATTTTAACAGGATACATATGACAATTAACATTATAACAGTAACAGTAGAAGCAATTTACAATTGAGAATCAGACCAACAAAACAATAAGTAGAGCAATTAACTGGAGGGGAGAAGGAGAGTAGTGCAGTAGAACTGAGAGGGAGAGGAGGGGAAGAGGAGGAGGAGGGAAACTGTTGGGGAGAAGGGTGAGAATGGGGGGTGAGGGGAGATAGATGATAGAGGGGATAAGGCAAGGTGGGGGGAGCAGGAAGGGGGGAGGGGTTTCATGGCGGGGAATGGAGAAGGAGAGATTTGAGGGAAGTTCAAAATGAGGAAAAGGTAGAAATAGAGCTGAGTGAGAGAGGTAAGGAGTTCCAGTGTAGGGGAGCTAGGAGATGAAAGGAGCAGAAACGGGATGTGGCACAAGGGGAAGGAGGTACAGTGAGAAGGAAGCGGTCGGCAGAGCGAAGGGAGCAGGAGGGAGTGTAGAACGAGAGGAGGGAGGAGAGATAAGGGGGAGCAAGACCGTGGAGCGATTTAAAGACTAGGCAGAGAAATTAAGATTTAAGTTGGGAGTGAAAGGGAAGCCAGCCAAGGGAGGAAAAGGAAGCAGAGATGGAGTGACGGGGGAAAGGAGACAGAGGGTGTGGGCGGCAGAGTGGTGTATAGATGTAAGGGGGGCGAGATGAGAAGTAGGAAGTCCAAAGAGTAAGGAGGAGCAGTAGAAGAGGCGAGATAAGATAAGGGAGGAGATTAAAAGTTTAGTAGCATGGAAAGTGAGAGAGGGGCGGACTTTGCGAATATTAAAGAGGTGGAAGCGACAGGCACGAGAAGTGAGAGATGTGATGGGAAAGGGTGAGAGAGGAGTCAAAGTGAATGCCTAGGTTGCGAGCGTGGTCAGAGATGGGGAGAGTAGAAGGGGGAAAATGAATGAAAGGAGGAGGAGAGGGAGGGGGAAGAGAGTTGGACGGGAAGAAAACTACTTCAGTTTTATCAGTGTTAAAGGAAAGGAAGCGAGAAGACATCCATTTTTTTATTGCTGTAAGACAGGAAGAGAGTTTAAGGTGTAGGTCAGTAGAGAAGGAAAAGAAGGAGAGGAAGAGCTAAGTATCATCGGCGTAGAAATGGTGAGAAATGCCAAATGAGGAGATAACTGAGGCACGGAGGAAGGTATAGAGTGAGAAAAGGAAAGGGCCAAGTACCGAACATTGGGGTACTCTGTACTCCAAAGACTGGGTAGGAGAGGAGCGGCCTCCCCAGGAAACAGTAAAAGAGCGGGAGGAGAGGTAAGAGGAAAGCCAGTTAAGAACAGAGCCTTTGAATCCAAGGAAGAAAGTGTTGAGAAGAAGGGGGTGATCAACAGTGTCGAATGCAGCAGAGGTCTAGAAGAACAAGGGCAGAGGATTGCTTAGAGTGTCGAGCTGAGAGGAGGGAGTTAAGGATGTAAGTGAGGGCAGTTTCAGGAGAGTGTTTAGGACGGAAGTCAGATTGAGAGGGAGGAAGGAGAGAATTAGTGACAAAGGTTGAGAGTTGCGAATAGGCCAGGCGCTCGAGAAGTTTAGAGAGGAATGGGAGAAGTGAGATGGGACGGAAGTTAGAGGTGAGCAGGGGGTCAGCAGAAGGTTTCTTCAGAATAGGAATGATAGTGGCATGTTTGAAAGCAGAGGGGAAGATGGAGGAAAGGCAGGTGTTGAAGAAGGAGGTTAAGTAGGGAATAAGAAGAGGGTAGATCTTAGGTATAAGGAGGGAAGGGAAAGGGTCAGTAGGAGCAGACGAGGGGTGGGCTTTGGAGAGGAGGATGGAAACATCAGAAGGGGAGACGGGGGAGAAGTCAGTCATGCAGGTAGAGGGGGAGAAGGGGTAGTGGGGGAGTAAGAGGAGCAATTGATTTTTTGCCGAAGGGCAAGGATCTTGGAAGAGAAGAAGTTTGCAAAGTCGGAGGGAGAAAGGGTGGAAGAGGTTGAGGGATCAGGGGTGGGAGGAGAGAGAAGACGAGAGAGAGGGTTTGGAAGATGCTGTGAGGGTGAGAGGCTTGGGATTGGAGAAGGTTGGAGTAGTAGGAGCGTTTTGCTGAGGAGAGGCAAGAGTCATAAAGAGAGTGGTAAGAGAAATATGAGGTTTGGTTGGAAAGTGAAGGAGATTTGAGCCAGAGTCTCTCAAGACGTCGGAGGAGACGCTGCATGGAGAGAAGTTGAGGAGAGAGCCAAGGTTGAGAGGGTTTCCGAGTTGGACGGAAGAAGGAAAGGGGGTGAAGTAGATCAAGAGAGGAGGAGATAGAAGAGGAGAGAGTAGAAAGTGCATCATTGGCCGATAGTGAAGAGAAATCTTGGGGAGAGAAGAAGAGCAAGTGTCGAGAAAAAGGGAGGGATCAAAGTTGTGAAGATTGTGTCGTGAAAAGATGGAAGGGGAAGGCTTAGAAGAAGAAGGGTTGGGAAGGGGAGTAAGAGAAGGAGAATAAAGCATGGTCAGAGAGATAGATAGGAGGTGTGGAGACACTGGAAGAGGTGTAGGAAGAGTTGAAGATAAGGTCAAGAGTGGAGCCAGAGGAGTGAGTAGGAGAGGAAGGAAGAGGGGAAAGGAGGTAGGAGTCAAGGATGGAAAAAAGGGGAGAGGAGTGAAGGGGAGAAGGGAGGTGAAGATTAAAGTCGCCAAGTACAGTAAGAGGAAAGGGAGAGATGAAAGAAAGGAAATGATCGAGGTCATCATAGAAAGAAGAAAGAGGGCCAGGGGGTCGATATATGATTAGAAAGGAGATGGGGTGAGGAGAGGAAAAGGATTTGTAAAGAAATTCGAAGGAAGGGAAAGAAGGGAGAGATGGAGGGGAGGGAGAGGAAAGGTATTTAGGATGGAAGAGGAGGCCAATACCTCCGCCTCAGCCACAAGGGTGCGAGATATGAGAAAACTAGGAGGAAGAGATGGATAGGGAAGCAGGGACAGTGGTGTTGTGAGGAGGGATCCAGGTTTCAGTTAGACATAGGAAATGAAGGTTGAGACGAAAGAACATGTCTAAAACTGCTGCGGTCTTATTGCAGAGGCATCTGGTTCCAGAGAGCAATGTTCATGTGGCTGGAGGATTGAATAGAAGGGGGTAGAGAAGATTAGGGCGGAGAGGGTATTAAGAACGGGTAGTTTGGGGGATGGGATTAGGGAAGGGAATGAACATGAGGAGGAAGGAGAAGGTGAGTAGGAGAGGAAGGGGAAGGCAGGGTGAGGGAAGGAGGTGAGGGGAGGCGTGATGAGGGCGGAGCGAAAGGGATATGGCAGAGCGCATAACAGAGTGGTGATAGAGTAAAGTGAGAGGGAAGGTGGGAGTGGAGGGAGAAGGAAGGGGGAGGGAGAAGGTGTAAAGGGGAGTCAAATAGGAAGGGGCGAAAGAGATTAGGAATAACGCTACAGGTCATTACATTTGAATTGTTACCGTAAATAGACTGACCTAGTGTGTGTTTTAATACTGCCTGTTACGTCACACACAGTTAACGATGCAGTGTATTTGACGTTCTTTTAGACAGGAGGTTGTCCCAGAATCTGAATCTGTCCACCAGCTGCACATTAGGATTGTGGTTTTTTCCATTCCTTATCCTGGCTGCTATTAGATAAGCGGCACATCAGCGCAATCTAGCATTAGAGGGAACTTAGGTAGTTGTAGTTAGAACTTCACCCTATCCTTCTGTCTTCTGTTAGTGAAAATTGCAAGCTGGGGCACCTCCTGTTTTGTTCCATAATGGTTCTTTAATTACGATCCTTTTTTGAATAGTGTGATAGTTGCTGCAATCATTAATGAATTTCTGGTGTGTTGTCATTTAGGCTATGCCTGTTACTACCCTCTAAATCAGCATGTTCAGTCTAATCGGTCGAGTAGTTTCCTGCCCGGTGTAAGGAATCAGCGAATTAACATCTGACCAGTATGTAGAAGAGGGACTAAATAAAAGACTTCTGCACTACAGAACCTCCCATTCTTAACTTCACATTGGGGGATGTTGATGCCAATGTGAACATTGACATTGTGACCAGAACTACTCCTGATCATACGTTAATGTTTCTCAAGTTTTCCCCACATTCGTATTCATCCTGCATGCAAAACCTAGCCTTCGTCTCTTTACTTAAGGCTGTTATTGAGAAATGTGATATGATGAACTCAACGACCATCGTCCATTCACTTATTCTCAGCCAAATCTGTGAAACTAAGTTTGCATAGACCAAAGACAAATGTGGCATATGCAATACTCTCTTCAACTAGGCTGGTTCCTATCAAATCTCACAGCAACGTTGCTAAAGATTGGGTGGGCTTTACTTCTGGAACACTGACTAATGGCATGCAGTCTGATGCAGCAAAGGTCATCAACGATCCTGAAATCGTTAGCGGGCCCAATTTAGACTCATTTACTTATAAAAACCAATACGCCTGCAAGGCGCAGTCATATGCAAAAACATGACTGGAAACAAATGCCTGGAGGGTAAATTAGTTCCAGATAAGATGTATACCAAGCAGGGCTCCCCCACAGCTATTTGGACAATTCAGGCATCACAAAACACAGATTTCGAGAACACAAGGGATGATGTCGTCCCTGACCCAAAGAGACAAAGGTCTGGTGTTGCACATAAAACAGTGAAGAATGTAATCAGCATTGATAAATGCAAGGGCAAAAAGATACCCCCTCACTTTTTGTAGTGTTTATGCTAATGGCACGAAAACAATATATGAGCCACAAAAGCACATCTCAAAAAGCTCATGACAACAATGAATCAGTTATTCTGGAAGATATTTACCAATTGTTCGAGTCTGAGGTAACAGCTCACATTCCAAACAGGCCACTGCTTAGACAGCCTTTGAAAACACATTGAGTCAATTGAATTAACTAACCAAACTTGTGGATGTGCAGAGCAGAGCAACTCAATGCACAAGGTGCCTGAATATAGCTCTTCTGAGCCCATTGGTTAAACATCCAAGTAGGATTGACGCTAAGGCCCTTGGAAGTACTCCCACCCTCCCTGTGCTTAATGATTTTTGTATTAGTAGGGCAGTTGTAAACAACCATAAACTGCGACATAATTCTATTAAAGCCTCCTCTGAGGAGAGCTGAGGTAACATCTCCAAATATAAAAGGTTCATTAGAATTCAAAGCTTGTTTCATCGTCATAATGCACTTGTGCCCACTCACTCTACTTTTTGGGATTCATGCGACTGCATTCTGCAGTTGCGGGTCATCACTTCAAGCTGGTAGAGATTCCTGAAAACTGATTTGGTTATCTACATTTACTTTTTTCAGAACATCTACCAATTTACTAACATGCTTGAGTTTCTGCGATCTGGGAAACCCCCCCCCCCAGCAAACAGGCCCAGGCTGTATCTATAATAATCATGACCCCCTTCTCCGCTAGTTTCTGTGCTACTTCACCCCAAAAACGCACAATACCCGGGCATGACCAAAACATGTGAACCATGCCAGCCTTTTCTTCGTCACATTTGGGACATGTTTGTCGTCCTGCATTTTCAAACCAAGATATCCTCTGGGGTGTCATACATGCCCTGTGCGTAATATATAGTTGTATCTGTTTTAATCTCGCATTCCTCAACACCTTCTTATGGTAGGCCAGGCCACGTTCCCACATCCCGTCCTCTATCGGGGCTCCTACTTCCACTTCCCAGTCTAGTCTCAATTGTGTTAATTCCTTCCCAACCTTAGGCATCATCATCTCGTACAGTCTAGAGATCTCATGCCCCCTTTCGCTATATCATATATTAGGCCTCATTATGACCCAGGCGTTAAGGGGTTAACGGCGCCGTAAAAGGTTGCGGCGCCATTAGCCCCTTAACGCCTTACTACGAGGTCCCTTTGCGGCTCCCGACCTTAACGGCTGGTCTGTACCAGCCGTTAAGGTAGGGACCCGCAAAGGGACCTTGAAGGTAATTACGGTACCGCAATTTGCGGTACCGTAATTACACCTTCCCCATTCCCATTGAGCCCTATGGGGTAAAAATGGGAATGGGGAAGCGCCAATGGTAAATGGGGAATTACCGCCCCGCCAACCTTGGAATGGGGTGGTAATTCCCCATTTCACCATGGCGAATTCGGTAAGTTACTGGCATTAACCATCGTGCTAATAGCGCCATTGGTTAACGCCACGGTCGTAATGAGGCCCATTGTATCTATAGTAGCATCTGGTTCTTCTTCTAGTACCACTTCAGGCCATGTTCTCCTAATTCTCTGCACCATTCTGTGATACGTAATATATAGGCCCGTGTGTAGCCCCATTTCTTCTCCCAGCGCTTCAAAATCTACAATGGTCCCCTCTGGCCAGATGTCCCCCATTGTTACTTATCCCACCGTTTCCCAGTGGTTCCTGATTATCATTTATAGCGGCTTATCTCCCCCTGCCAGTGCAACTAGTGGTAACTGCGGGGAGCATGGGAATGGGTTCTCCACCATCCGACATGCCCGGCGCCACATCTTCCACCCAAGCATCATTTTAGGGCGCCCTTCCATTTCTGTCTTGGGCAGCCAGATCATCTCTCAATTAAAATGGAGCACAATCATGTCCAAACAACCTGGACTCAAGGGGACATTTCATCTGAGAGCCATTTGGCGACATACTGCAGTTTGCTCGCTACATAATAGGCCTCATAATTAGGCAGTTTTATCCCCCCTTTCTCATAAAAGTTCTGCAGCTTCCATAGTGCCACTGTATTATGCGTGCCATGGCACAGAAAATCCCTACACATACTGTTCAGTTTAGTGAAAAACTTCTTGGGTATCAGGTGTGGTATATTCCCAAAATAGTGCAGGAGCCTAGGTAGGATCACCATCTTTAGCATTGCCCCCCGTCCCATCATTGCTAGGGGCAACTTCACCCAGAATCTCATACAATTCTCGATTTTCTTAATGGCTACCACGGTGTTGTGCCTGTGCTCCTCTTCCACTGTATGATACACGTCTACCCCAAGATAACGGAAAGTACTAACCGCCCATGGTATCTGTAACACCGGTAAACAGCCCACAGGAATCCCCCTATAACCGCCCAACGGGAAAATACTAGATTTCTGAGGATTCACCGCTATACCAGACAACTCTGCATATCTCTCCATCACTTCCAAGATGTACTGAAGGTTTTCCTCCGGGTGTCACAAGTACAGCAGCAAATCGTCTGCATATAAGGGGATCAAATGTCATTGCCCTACTACCGTGATACCTATGGTATCATATTGTTGTCTAAGGTATAATGCTAGGGGTTCCAGTGCTAATATATAGAGCATTGGGGACCATGGGCATCCCTGTCTGGTACCTCTACGGAGTTGCCATCTTTCAGAGATCACTGTACCTGTTCTAACTCTGGCCAACGGTTCACTATACAGCATCTTCGCCCACTGTATATAGCCAGGCCCCATTCCATAGCCCGCCAGGGCCACCAGCAGCCATGGCCACTTGACCGAATCAAAAGCCTTCACTGCGTCCAAGGACACAATTACCATTTCGCCTTTGTTCTCGCTCCCCATTCGTCTATGATTGTGAGTTATATTCCTATTTGGGACATAGCCCGTCTGGTCGGGGTGTATTAGTTTGTGAATAACTCTCCACAATCTGTTCGCCAAGACAGCCGTCAATATCTTGCTGTCTTGGTTCAACATCGACAATGGTCTGTAGGAGCCACAGCTATGCCCAGGCTTATTGGGTTTGGGTAGCGGTATTATAATCGCTTCTCTAAGTGACTCTGGCAGCCGTCCCACCTCAAACGCTTCATTTAGCATTTTAACATCGGGGGGGAGCACCACTTCTTTATATACTTTATAAAATTCACTTGGGAACCTGTCAGCCCCCCGGAGTCTTACTAGTGGGCAGCTACCTTACCACCTCTTCTAGCTCCTCCAAAGAAAATCGGTGCATCCAGCTTCTCCCTTTCCTCGTCACGTCCTATGTCCTCCAGTGTTTCTGTTATCGTCTCATGACTACTTCCCCCCTCATCCCCATATAGTAACCTATAATAATCTGCAAACTCCTGATTGACTCCCTCTTGGCTGTCAGCTACACTAACATCTTCCCTCGTTATTGTTCCAATCGTGGGTTTGGGGGTTTCGCTCTTGTATAACCATGCCAAAAGCCTTCCTGTCTTATCCCCTCCCGCATGCTGTGTCTATATATTTTTTATAGTTGAGGTTTCCCAGTGCCCCGCGCATTTCTGCTGCAGTTTAAGTATCCACTCCATGTCTTCTTTCATGTTACTTCCCCCTCTTAGTGCCTTTTCCAGTTCCCTTTCTGTTTCTTGTATGTCAGACAAGATCCCACCTTGCAGGCCTTTAGATTTTGCAATGGCTATGCCTCTCATCACAACCTTGAAGGCTTCCCATAATGTGCCCACCGAGTCCATGCTACCAGTGCTCATCTCAAAATAGTTTATAATCTTCTCCCTCATATCCTCCCTAAAAAAGGGATTCCTAAGTGCCTCTGCCTGGAGGCGCCTTGTCCGAATCCTTGCCCTCGGGAGGCAGTATTGCCATCCAAGGACCCTCGCTTTGTATTCCGCCTGTATAATCTCTGGTATTACCTCCGACGTAGCAAAGACATAGACCAGCCTCATATGTAACTGCTGCGGGGCGGAATAGTGCGAGTATTGCCTTTCTTGGGGCTGTCTCGACCTCCACATATCCTCCAGTCCAAAGTTGTCTAGTAATGTCTGCAGCGCTTTAGCAGCTGGGGCGGGTCTATCAATCTTCCCATCTGATCTATCCATCCATCCTAGGGTTTAATATACAGTTAAAGTCCCACCCCAGATCACCGCCCTCCCCATACACATGCTAAGGTTAGTACACAAGGTTCTGAAATATGCCGCCGTATTTTGATTGGGGGCGTATGTATTTACAATGCTTATCTCCCTATTCTCCACCAATCCCCTCATTATGACCATCCTACCATCCGTCTCCACCATTTCCTGCAACAAGTGAAATGGGACATGCAGCGCCACCCAGATGAGCACTCCCCTAGCATAAGCAGAATATGACGAGCCTGCCACAACCCCTTTCCATTTCTTAACAACCATCTCCATCTTTTCCTGTGTCAGGTGAGTCTCCTGCAAAAGTGCAATGTCTATCTTTTGTCTATGCAGGTACAACATGACCTTGTTACTCTTTAGGTAACTATTAAGCCCCCTGACATTCCACGTAATTATTTTAAAGTCCCCCATGGCCTGTTAGAGTTCCCCCTCCAACCGGTGCAGTCCAGCTCCCACTTCCATCTCTATGTAGGCTTGTTCCCCATTTTGAACTTCCTTTAACTACAAACACCCCTTCCCCTTTCCCTCCCACTTCCCTTCCCCAACTTCCCCCCTGCCCCCAACTGTTGCCTCCCCAACTGTTGCCCAGCTCCATCCCTGGATCTCAGGCACCCCCACATCTAGCCCTTCATAGCACAAGCCTGTACTCAGGGCTCAGTAGGGCGAAGTCGCCCTAGTGGCCACTTCACTACTAATTTTCTGGGGGTAGGTTGCTTCCATCTGTTTGCTCCTATTTCCCATTTTACTACGCTTAATGTTAGTGCTATTCAGCTCACACTTGCAATTTATTCACTATATTCCAGTCCAGCCAGGGCATAAGGTCCAAAGGCTACAGAATGTCAATCACATCTGCTTTTTCACCATGGCAGGGCCTTCCTCCCACTTATCCCCTCAGTGTCCATGACAGTCTCCTCACTTGTCCTGTTCCTGTCAATCTCGTTCCACCTCTTGCTCCGGGCAGCCCTGCAAATCCAGCCATGACGCTGCTTCCTCTGGGGTATCAAAGAAAAGCGTTCTGCTCTTGTGCAACATCTTTAGTTTCGCTGGGTACAGAAGCATATACTTGATACCAGCCGTGCGCAGCCTCCTCTGGACAGCCACGTAGCTATACCTCTGCCTCTGCACCAGCATCGTGTAGTCAGGGTATGCCGTGATGTTGGTGGATGCTCTCTCTATCGTTCCGCCCTTATGAAAATACTCCAGGATCTTCTCCCTGTCCTTATAGTTTAGAATCCTCGCAATTATTGGCCTCGGCGGGGCCCCAGGTCGTGGTTTCCTCATCAGGGCCTGATGCGCTCGCTCAACAGTGAACCCGTGTGAGAGCTTGTCTGCCCCCATCTCCTGGAGGATCATGTTCTCCACATAGTCCGTGGCGTCTTGGCCCTCTTCTCCCTCCGGCAGGCCGACCACCCGTATGTTTCTTCTCGCCCTTCCTCGGCTTCTTCCACTCGATTCTGGAGATTGGCAACCTGCTGTTTTAACACGTGGACCTCTTTCACGTTGTTTGTGCTGACATCTGTGTTGATCTTCACCGAGCTTTCCAGACCACTTGTCCTTTCTGCCAGCGCCCTAACATCTTGTCATAGCAGGATGACTTCAATTCCCACAGCATTGATTTTGTTCTCTAGGGCTGTCCGCAGGTCCGCCATTTCCTTACTACACTTGGTGCTCAATTCTGTTATGGCTGCTAGGACCTGATGGTTATCTCCTTCTGAGGTGCTGTCTGCGGGGGCCGCCATCACGCTTTGTGCCGGTGTTGTAGGAGTCTGCTGTGCCTTCGCAAAGATCTCCATTGTGGGTTGTTTGGACTTGGCTCTTGCTCCTTTTACTGACATCGCGCAATCTTACTGCGTGTCTACTTCCAGTTGTTCAGTGTTGTTGTGACGCTCCCAGGTCCGTCAGGTGCTGGGGCGTCCACCTCAGCAGGCTGCGACGTGCTATGGCGCGTAAAATTGCGTTTTAAGTAGACTATATCTTCTCACTTCTATTCTCTGCGCACATTTATCCGTGCGCCATCGGCATGTCTGAGGGTCGTTCAGCTCGCCCTACCTGGCACTGCCAGAGTGTTTCAGACCCCTACAAGTCCAGGGCTGTTTGTCCACTCTAGAGGGAGCTTCCCCTGGGCGTCTGCGCTTGGCCTGGTCAATTCTTACTTCTTGTGCCGTGGTCCTCTGGCATCCGTTTGGGCCGATCCGTTTCCACCCCTTTTTCCCGGCTTTGCTGCCAGGGTCTCACTCTTCCTGGAGCAGCTTCTCCTGCCGTATCCTCTCACATCCTCAAGAATCCCCACCAGTCCAGCCATATCGCCATCTTGCATTTGTTTCGCAAGCCACCAGTCCCTCAGCAAAGTGCCAGTTTCGTCAAGCACCGGGTCAATCAGCCCAGGAGCGCTTATTTGCTTGCACACAGTTTTAGTATTTATATTATATTCTTTTTTCCTCCCCTTTTGTTGTTGGCCTGCCTAGTCGCATGTAGACTTTTCTTAGTTTGGGTGTGCTCTTTTACGTTATATTACACGCACAAACTCGGTCGCCATCAATTTATCTTCTTTACTCCCTCTTCACTGTGTCGGGGGGCACGATAATGCTTTGCTTCCCAGATCACTTTCAGTACAACTTCAGTCCGCAGTATCAGTTGTGTGCAGCTGTGGTCTGCCTATAACCCGTGCTGGACTCCTCCAGGTCGTTGTCCCAGGATACCCTCTAGCAGAGGGTCTGCTCGCGCACTGTTCTTCCAACAGCTCACTCTAGTGTCCATGAGCCCTTGCCAGCCAGCAACTAATCGTCTCATGTAGTAGCGCTCAATCTGTGTGCTGGACCCAGCTCCGCAGCGTCGGATGGTGCTCAAGCGATCCTGTCATGGTGCTCGCAGCATGCAACACCAATGCCGGGAGCTCTCAAACTGCTCCGCGTGTTCACGCTGGATATTTATTACAGCGGCGGCCCTTTGTTCTGCGGGGCCGGCCGTCACTTTCCGCCTACGATTCTGCACTGCTTAAGTGCAAATCCTCCGTTCTGCTCTTGTGCCGCGTGAAAGGATCTTCACAGGCGCTCATTCGATGCGCCGCTTCAGTGCACCACGGTCCTATGTCGACAGAGGACTTCCGTTCTCCGCAGCCGCCAGCAATGTACAGTATGACTTTCCGTATATTTGCCTGTACGATCTGCTACTGTAGCCGTCCGCTGGAGGCAACTACTCCGTTATAGGGGTGCGCCTCTTGGGGTCTCTTTGTTCTCAGCCGCCGCCACCATTTTGATGTCCCTCTCACGGCCCGGCCCGAAAGAACAAGTTACTTTCTTACCTGGTAACGTTCTTTCGATGGGATGGTCCGACGACGTATTCCATATCTATGACATGTAATGACCACAGCTGTGCTGCTTTGGAAACTTTTTTTGGCGTCTGCGTCCTGCGTCGATGACGTCGATGCGCCGTCGTCGAGGACCTCCCCCGACGTCCGACGTCATCCGATGTGATAAGTAGGACGCACGACGCCCGTAGCCTCAGTTGTTTTTTCCCCCAGAACGTGTGACATTAGTCAACTGCCAGTCAGACAGAAAGCCTTGCGGAACGTAAGCTGCAATCGCAAAAGAAATTCTGCAGCGGGGAAGGGAGGGCGGGAGCGATATGGAATACGTCGTCGGACCATCCCATCGAAAGAACGTTACCAGGTAAGAAAGTAACTTGTTCTTCGAGGGGATTGGGTCCTCCGACGTATTCCATATCTATGAAAGACTCCCAAAGCAGTACCAGAGCAAGGAGGAGGGAAAGAATTTAGAATCAAAATTTAGAATAGCCAATCAAATAGCAGAGCAAAGGACCGCCTTGCCAAAGGCCAGATCCTGTCCTTGGATGGAATCAAGGGAATAGTGACGTACAAATGTATGTACTGAAGCCCAGGTGGCTGCATCACAGATGTTGCGAATAGGAACACCCCTCTGCAGGGCAGTAGATGCAGCCATACCCCTGGTAGAATGGGCCCGCAAGCCAGCTGGTGGGTCCTTACCCGCCAAGCGGTAACACTCCGAGATGGCCAAAACAATCCAACGAGACAAAGTCTGTTTCGTCACAGCTTGACCCAAACGCTTTCCAGCGTAACCAATAAAGAGTTGATCGTCCACTCTGACCCGGGACATGCATGAAACATAAAAGCTTAAAGCTCTCCTAGGATCAAGCCTATGGAGCCTCTCCTCTTCCTTCCCAGGATGCAGAGGAGGATAGAATGCCGGAAGAACAACCTTCTGGGCCAAATGAAATTCCGTCACTACCTTCGGAAGAAAAGAAGGACGAACTCTAAGGACAACCCTGTCCTTGTGAAATACAGTGAAAGGTGGCTTAACTGAAAGTGCCTGTAACTCACTCACTCTGCGAGCGGAAGTAACCGCAACTAAAAACACAGTTTTCAGAGTTAACAGCCTCAAAGGGCAAGAATGTAAAGGCTCAAACGGAGCACCCATAAGAAACTTAAGAACAAGTTTTAAATCCCAACCGGGCACCAGGAAAGGTGACGGAGGGAACACATTAGTGAGCCCTTTCAGAAACTGTGAAATTAAAGGGATTTTAAAGTAAGGACACTCTTCAGACGACCGCTTAAAGATGGACAGCGCCGCCAGGTAACCTTTAATGGTACCCACTTGTAAGCCCCTGTGGGCCAAAGAAAGTAAAAAGGACAGAACCATGGGGATGTCACATGCAAAAGGATCCACATTCTGAACTCTGCACCAGTCGCAGAACTTACGCCAACGGCAACGGTACAGAGACTTTGTTGCTGGCCTTCGTGCCGAAAGCAACACCTCCATCACGTCTTCAGGGAGGTCCCAATCCTTATACCTCAACCTTTCAGAAGCCAAGCGTGAAGGTTGAGGGATGTGACCTCTGGATGGAGAACCTGACCCCCCTCCCGTGAGAGCAGATCGTCTCGGTAGGGAAGACGACGTGGAGGGCAGATGGACAAGTCGAGAAGGTCCGGGTACCACGTCCTCCGAGCCCACATCGGAGCAATGAGGATCATCCGAGAACCGAACTTCCGTAACCTCTGCAGCACTTGCGGGATGACGGGGACTGGAGGAAACGCGTACAGCAGCGGGAATGACCACTCCACCACGAACGCGTCTCCTAAGGATCCTTTTGGAGGAAATTTCCGCGAGCAAAACCTTTCGCACTTCCGGTTGACACTGGAGGTGAAGAGATCCACTTGAGGGGTCCCCCAAAGGGCGAAGATCTCCAGGAGAATCTCCTGAGCCAACTCCCACTTGTGAGAGATTGCGCTCTGCCTGCTCAGAGCGTCCGCCGTCATGTTTTCGTCTCCGGCCAGATGAACTGCCGAGATCGAAACTTCCTGCTGGATGGCCCAGAACTCGAGCTGCATCGCCTCCCTGCACAGAGGAAGTGACCCTGCCCCCGCCCCCCTTTTTGTTGAGGTAGTGCATGGCCACTGTGTTGTCCGTCAGGATCAGGACACTCTTTCCTTGCGCAGTCGGCAGAAAAGCCTTCAGGGCTAGCCTGACGGCCCTCAGCTTCAACAGATTGATATGGAGTCTGGACTCCGACGGAGACCAACGACCGCTGACTGTCCGCCCGTTGGCATGAGCTCCCCATCCCGTGAGGGATGCATCCGTCACGATCGTCACCTCCAGCCAGGGAAGCCAAAATGGAGCCCCCTTCATCAGGTTGCCTTCGACGGCCCACCACAGAAGGTCCCGGGCGACTGAGGGCGGCACCTGAACCGGGTCTGACATCCTGCCGGAGGACTGCGACCATTGCGTCTTGAGTGCCCACTGCAAAGATCTCATCCGCAGGCGAGCCTCTGGCACCAGAAGAATGCAGGATGCCATGAGGCCGAGCAACCTCAAGAACTCGAACGCTGTGAGCGTCTGGGCATGCTGAAACTTGTGCACCATCTGCTGAATGTGAAGAGCCCTCACCTGGGGAGGAAAACACTCCCCCAGGGAAGTGTCGAGCACTGCTCCGATGTACTGGAGCCGCTGTGTTGGCGTCAAATGGGACTTCTTTAAATTGAGGGAGAAGCCCAGCCTGTGAAGGGAGTGGCAGGTGACGGACAGATGATCCAGGACTTGCTCGGGAGAGCTCCCCCTGATCAACCAATCGTCCAGGTAGGGGTAGACGTGAATCCCCCCTTGCCTGAGATGCGCTGCCACCACCACCATGAACTTGGTGAAAACCCTCAGGGCGGAGGTCAATCCGAATGGCAGGACCCGAAACTGAAAGTGCGAGTCGCCAACCGCGAACCTCAGGTACTTCTTGTGCTTGGGATGGATCGGCACATGGAAGTAAGCATCCTTGAGGTCGAGTGACCAGTCCTGAAGCTGAAGGGCCTTGAGGACTTGAGAGAGAGTAACCATCTTGAACTTGTCCTTCCTGAGGAGTTTGTTCAAACCGCGCAAGTCCATGATGGGTCTCAATCCCCCGTCTTTCTTCTTCGAAATCAAAAAATAAGGGGAATACCATCCCTTGTTCCTCTCCGCTACAGGCACCAGTTCTATGGTGCCTTTCTCCAGCAGGGCTCGAATTTCCTGCGCAAGGAGCGGATCCGGACTCTGAAAAGAGAGGTTCCCCAGTGGATTGTCGCGAGGCCTGTGCCGAAAGGGAAGACAGTAGCCGTGGGTTATGATCTCCAGAACCCACACATCTGAAGTAATGGCTTGCCACTCTACAAGATGCTGCGCCAGCCTTCCCCCAACCGGCGAACTATGGGACACGGCCTCATGACTGAGTGGGAGCGGAAGCAGCATTACCTGAGGGGAAAGAGGCAACTGCCCGAGCGGCCTTGGCACCACGGGTACCCTGTCGTCCACCTCTGGTACCCCTGCGCTGGCCTCTTTGACTGCCAGCTCCTCTCGCTTTACTGAAGGACGAGTAATAGCGAAAGGAACCTCCCCTCCACTGCTGTCCCCTAGGACGAAAAGGCAGAGGTTGGTGAACTGCAGCTCCCAACGACTTCGCTGCAGCTTTTGCGGTCTGCAACCTCTCAAGGCTCTCGTCAGCCTTGCTGCCAAAAAGGTGTTCACCGTCAAAGGGCATGTTGAGGAGTCGGGACTGCACATCAGGCGCAAACCCCGACTTCCGCAACCACGCAAACCTGCGTATCACGGTGCTCGCCGCCATGGACCTACTGACGCATTCAGCTAAGTCCAAACCCGACTGAACGGACTCACACATGGCATCCTTACCATCCTGGACCATAGCAAGGAAACCATCCCGTTCGTCCCCTTCGGGAATATGTTCAGCCGCTAACGCAACACAGTTCCACAGAGTGTGTGTGAAACGAGACAAGGCACAAATGGAGTTGGCCGCCTGAAGCGCCATACCACCAGAAGAAAACACTTCTTCGCCTAGCCATCAAAACGTTTGTCGTCCCTATCAGGAGGGATGGTACGGTACGACGCCTGCTTTGCCAGGACCGTGGCCGCCTGCACCACCAAACTCTGGGGTGCCTGGTCAAGTAGCAGGGGTCGCTACTGGCTGGACGGTATTTTCGCGACAAGGATCTGCCCACTGCCGGGAGACTCTCCGGAGCAGTCCAAGCCGCCGCCACCCTTCTTGTAAAGCCATATGGAACGGCAGTACCGGGTCAGTTGGGGGACCAACATCAAGGATGTCCGTTAGATCATCCTGCACAAACTCCCCTGGGGGAGCAGACCATCCCAAGTACTCAGAAACCCTAGCCATAAGGCGCAGGTACGAGGAATCGGCATGAGAGCCAGGCTCAGGCCTACAAAACTCCACCTCCGGAGAGGTGTCCAGTCCACTGGCATCATGCAGTGACTGCCTCAAATCGTCAAACTGACTATGGCCCGAGACAATTTCATCTGGAACTTGACTAGGAACCAGGCCATCAGAATCCTCATCCGCCTCTGACATATAATCCAGGTGGCGAAAAGAAGGCACCCGAGAGTGCTTGCTCTTAACCAGAGCCTTCCTAGGGGGTTCCCCCGTGCCACGGGGAACCTCCGACACGAAAGGCGTCGATGGCGTTGAGCGAATCAGCGGCGGCGTCGAGAGAACAGGCATCGGCGCCGAGAGGATCGGCGCTGAGAGGATCGTCATCGAGGAAATCGGCGTTGACGTCAGATGCAGCGCCGCCAGCATCGGCGGCGTCGACACAGCCTTCGAAGCCGAAGACCCGAGCGTGTCCTTTGACGACCTGAGCGTTGACGGCTTTGACGACTTCCTCGGAGCCGGAGCCTCGAGAAAGCCTGTCGACGCCCTTGACGCCTCAGACGTCGACGTCTTCCTCGAAGACCTCAAAGGTGCACACGGTCTCGAACGCGTCAAGGACCGGGACCTGGAACGGGTACGTCGAGAACGAGTCTCCTTGTCCGAACGGGACCTCTCCCGTGACTCGTGCCGACCACTCTTGCGAGCGGTGCCTCTCGACCTCTCACGACCGACCCCACGCGGGGGCGCGGACGGCTTAGTACCCTGCGACTCAAGAATCGCCAGCATTTTCTTCCCGAAGGAAGCCCATTCCTCCGGCGTCGCACGGCTGGTGGGGTAAGCGACGTGCCGGGCAGAGTCCTCCGAAGAGGACCTGGAAGACGACCGGTGTCGGCGCTTCCGAGAATGCCTCGAAGAGGCTGAGGAGTGGCGAGACCGACTCCTAGAAGGAGACCCACGAGACTTCCGACGATGACGCAGAGAGTCACCCCTCGAATCATCCGTCGAAAGCCCTGCAGACTTCAACTTCCGGGGCTTGGGCACCCGACCTACCGACAACTTCTTCTTACGTTCGCATAAGGCTTTAAGGCTTTAGACGTGAGCGACTGGCAGTCGATACAGTCATCCGTGTCGTGGGCCTCCCCGAGGCACCAGAGGCAGGCGTCGTGCGAGTCCGTCACCGACATCTTGGTCCCACACTCCCCGCACTTCTTGAAGCCCGGACGCGGGGTCGAAGACGAAGTAGAAGACATCTTCACACGAAGGATTTTCACAAAAAACGAACAGGTTCGAAGAACCGAGAAGAACAGAACTCCAAAGAGTCGAGGCGTTAACCGAGATTCACGAAGCAACACGTTCGCAGAAAAAATGGAACTGAGGCTATGGGCGTCACGCGTCCTACTAATCACATCGGATGACGTCGGACGTCGGGGGAGGTCCTCGACGACGGCGCATCGACGTCATCGACGCAGGACGCAGAAAAAAGTTTCCGAAGCAGCACAGCTGTGGTGATTACATGTCATAGATATGGAATACGTCAGAGGACCCAATCCCCTCGAATACAAAATATCTATTTAGCCGCCCGCTTGCTCATCCTCTGCCCAATGCCTTTGCACGCCTTTCCATGTGTTTTGTAGCTGCAATCGGATAAAATAACATGCGTTTTCTGACGGATCTGGTCGCCGGATCCTGGAGCTCACGGGGATCATAGCCAGCCTATTCCATGGCTGTCAAGCCACGCCCACCCAATTCTGTAGAAACTTTGCTTTGCTTCTCTTTATGCTCTTTTGCTATTGCTATTTAAAAACTGCATCATTTTGGAGGAAATGTTTATTGGCCAGTAGTAGCCATTTAAACATTGCATTGTACAAGCTGTGGTAAGAATAGTTAGAGCTTGAAAAGGAAAAAGAGGAGGCTGAATTGTAAATAATGTGTGATGCAATAATTTGTTCTTTTTTTTCCTTTTAATCCACAGGTCGTGGTATATGTATAATGGCATATGTAAAGACGTTATTTTTAAAGATATATTAAACAGATTGTAATAAATTGAAATTGGTGTTTGACATTTGTTGGTAATATTTTATGCTTAAAGTTCATTTTAATTAAATACATTAAAACTTTTTTTAAAGGATTTTAAGATTAATTCTGTTGACGTTCTTTGGACCATTCTGCTGGAGTGCCCCAAAATTGCTTGGAAAAACGGTCTAATTAGACCTAAAAAAAATGTACTTAGCTAGGTCCTCTGATTCAGTTAATGAATTATGCTGAACTGCAATTTTTTCTTTTTAATGATTTGTATAGCTATTTAATTACGTGTGTTCTGGTCTTTTATCTCTTATCCATGACATCTTACTATGGTTGTCTATTTGGATTTGATAGGGGTTATGTAACTTGTAAAAAGTTCATTGTTGAACTACATCACAATAAATGGAAGCCAGGCAATGAGATTGTAGCCTGGGAGCGCCTCTGAGTTTGCATGTTGGGGGATTATGTTGGTTTGACATGCAGGGCTCAAAATAGATCAACAGCGGAACACTGTTTTTGCACTATTTCTCTTGCTCTCTGCTGGTTCTCTCCAAGCGTTCAGCCTACTGACCGCTGCTTGCCAAGCCCCTCTTAAGTGCTCGTCGTACTGTCTATTGGACGCTGGAAGATGAATGCATTCGTTCATGAATTGTGTTGGATACTCTGTCAATTTAGGAGCTGATATCTGAAGTTCTACACCAGCAGGAAAGCGATGAGTAAACTTTGCATTCCTCTCCGGCTATTTCACAGTGCTGCATTTTACCCACCTGGCATTAGACACTGTGGGCCGGATTCACAGGCATTTTATAATGGCAAAATCCCATTGGAAAATGTTCTGTGAATCAGGGCCTGAGTCCCAAGCATTTTATAATGGCACAATCCCATAGAGAAACGCTCTGTGAATCAGTCCCTGTGTGTTTACACACAGTGAATTAAGGGTGGTACAGGGGAACGGTGCTGTAGTGCTGTACTGTTTCATTACCTTTTTTTTCTTTTTACCTGTGCAATCCGTTTATCGAAATCGTTTGGCCCACTGGGTGCGTTAACTTTAACAAAGCCATGTCAAAAAGGAAGGCAACTAGTTCATACTCCCCGAGGTGAGAGAAGATAACGAGGATGTTTAAGCCTATTAAAAAAGTTTACTTAATCTCGGAAAATCAAAGGACTACATGATATTGATGATACGACCTGCAATTTATACGAGAAGTGTTCAGCTACCAGGGGAGCTGTAGTTACTGGGGGCATCAGCTCCAACTGTGCAGTCACGAGGGGGATGGCATACCTGTGACTGCCCCTTTTGTACCATAGTCTACAGCCTGCATTGGTGGCAGCATGTCCTTAAGCCGCAGACCTCTGGAGGATACTTTGGTTCCATATGAAACCGAGCAGAGACCTGGGCAGGAGGGGGGTAAGAACTACACCCCAACAACAACAAAAAAAGGTGGCGGTACAGGCCTTGAACTCAGTTTTGGATATAATAGAAACACATTCGCCAGAGGAGCAGCTTACTGCAAACGCAGAGAAACATACGATTTCCTCTGAGAACCTAGTTCGAGCTAGTCCACAATTAAATGACAGTGAGTCAGTAGAAGGCCTAACTACAGTTAACTCGAACATCCCTTTAACAAATAGAATCTCTACACTTGCATCCCCGGCTTTCATAGCTAAGGATGCAGGAAGCCATTATAACATCTCAGAACAGAAGAGGAGCTTGTACTTTATAAAGAAAAGGGTAAAGCAAAGTACACTTTAGCTGTCAAAGAGAGTTTATCAAAATTGAGGTCACAATCCATTATACAGACATCATGCTTGCATCTACAGCTTCTGAAGATAACCTGCTGAAACTAAAGAAGAAATGGTTTAGGACCAAGGTACACAGTCACTTCCTAAGGGAATACTTGAAAGCAAACCTGGTACCCCTCGGGTTAACTGTGCGCAGTGAACCAGCCTTCTTTCTGGAGGACAAAGAATACATCACAGGGTTCAGCCAGATAGCAACAAACTGCAACAGGGATTTGATGGTTTTAACCATTACCACCGCCCTGCGGATGCATATAAAAAAATCAAAGAACAACTTGCTGCCGAGGAGGTCAAATTCCTTAATAACACCAGCCTTGAGAATGCACAAGACAAACTGAAAGAAAATCAACACAGCTCTCGGTCAATTCATTTCGACCACCCTTGAAAAGAAGCATAGAAAGCTTGCAAAAGACAAAAAGCTTCAAGTTAGAAAATGTCTATCCATATCAGTCACCGGAGTTCAAGGATAACAAAGACAAGGAAAGAGCCCAGAACACGGCAGGCACCACCAGAACCAGGAGAAAATTGGTGTCCTTTTCAAACACTTCCAGGTCAGATTCATCCTCCGAAGACCAATTCCACAGCTTCAGAAGACATCAGCACCAGGGACAATATCCACCACCGCCTCTGGTTCCTTTTTTTAGGAAGAGGGGGCCCCATAGGAGGCTACTGGGGCCCTCCATCTCAGTCCATAAAACCCTACCACTACCCAATGTGGAGACAGCCTCGTGGGAGACACCGCAATCAATGGAGGCAATAAGCCAGACCGAGATCCCCATCTTTAATCTTTCAGGACTAACCCTCACAAAGGAAGAAACACATGTACTGTCAAAAGGACTTGTTTGTCCCGACAAAACCGACCAACTGGTTCCAACTTGACCAAGAATTAACCAATTTCTTCAGGACGATTTGCCTCAAATCTTACTTTAAAGAGAGAAACCATACTGAATCAGAGGAGGACTCAGGCCTGCGAGTGAAATTTAACTTCCTAGGGAGAATGAAGTACCCCCCCAATCAATTAATTCGAAGAATATATCAAACAAGGGACGAAGAAACTCCAGGAGGACATCCAAAATCTCTGACACAATCTTACAACCGAAGACAGGAGTACTTTGAAATTCTTAATGTCAATCAATGCAATGGGATGGTAATGAACCTCCTCAATGAAGAGACCAATTACAAAAAGCTTAAGAAAGACCCGACACTAGAGATTAAGACGCAAATCCAGGAAATTGCACGGTTTGCCCTCAAACACAATTGGATTTCAGCAAAAGAAGAAACTTTCCTGAATACCTCGAAGGGGAAAATCCCAGCCTTTTATGCCCTCCCGAAGATCCACAAAGACACAGTCAACACTCCTGGTCGACCTATTATCTCAGGCTGTGGGTCTATCTTAGAACCACTGTTCAAATTTGTGGATTTCTTCTTAAAACCTCTCAGCCAACACACACCACCATAGTTACGGGACACCATGGCCACGATTACGTTCTATGAAGACACACCCTTCATGAAAGATGACGAAATTCTAGTAACCATGGCTATTAGAGTCTTTACACAAGCATACTCCAAAACGCAGCCGTTGAAGGCATACAACACCATTTAACACACCACATGACCCAGAGTTGGGGACCCATTAACTTCATTGTGGAACTGCTTGAATTAGCTCTTACTCAAAAAAAAAATTACCTTTGATGACTCGTTCATCCAGCAAACCTGTGGGACCGTCATGTGGGCGGCTTTTGCCCCAAGTATGGCCATTATATCTATGGCGAAATACGAGCACACCTATGTCCTGAATAACATCAATCCATTTGCAGACAAGATCACAATGTGGCGTTGCTGTATAGACGACATTTTCAACTGGAAAGGGATCAATGACTCTCTGGAAAACTTAATGTGGCTCAACTCTCAGACCCAAGAATTCAAATTCACAATGAATAAGAGCAATTCTGACATTAACTTCCTTGACTTAACCATCCGGCCCAAAAATGGCTAACTAACCTGTACCCTCTTCAAAAAAAGATACTGACCGGAACACCCTTCTCCATTACAGGAGTAATCACCCCAAGGATTTAAGGGACAACCTGCCCTACTGACAATTTTTTAGAGTACGAAGAAATTGCACAGACACCGAGCAATATAAGCATCATGCGGTAGACTTGCAAACTAGACTACAAGCAAGAGGGTACCCGACAAAACTTCTCAAGAACACAAGAAAGAGAGCCTTATATACACCAAGGGAGTCCTTACTCCAACCCAAAATGTGTGAGACAATAATCACATGTGTGACAACGTTTGGACCAAATACCACAAAACTGAAGGCGCTGATCCAAAAGTTCTGACTGCTGGTCAAGCTAAGCCTCCCAGAAGAACCATTGCCAAGAATGGCACTGAAACACTCCCAAAACCTAAAGGAAGTCCTAACCCATGCTAGGCTCAGCAAGAAGACGATGAGAACAGCACTATGGAATATGAGAGAAATCAGAGGACATCACCCATGTGGCACATGTACTGTGCGCAAACTGACGAAGAAAATGAAATCATACAGGGTGGAAGATAAAGAGTCGAACTCAAACACTTTTCAAATTGTAAAACGACTAAGTGATAGAATGCTCTTGTGCTCTATGCAACGTAGGGCAAACCCAGCGACAGGTCAATTAAAGAATTGGGGAACAGATCCTGCATCCGATGGAAAACCCATACCGCTCCATTAGTCTCGCACTACATGGAACACCAATATGGTCCTGATATGACATGATGGGTGATCGATAGAGTAATGAACACCGCCAATATGTCAAACACCCTCAATCACAAAGACGTTTGGTGGATATTCAGGCTCAAATCCACCACTAGGGGCCTTAATGAAGCACAACCGACTGGTACATTCAACTGAATGACCAGTATACATTTGGCCAACCATACCACCCAGGATGGCGCCAACCGATGAGCAACACCATAGGCGCCAACGACCAACTACATGCACCTTGACAGTCATTGCCATTTATATACACCTACACAGGGACTATACATCTGTCCCCAGTGTTGCCACCATCAATCCAGCCTATGCTGGGATCCCTGAGGCCCCTGCCCTCTTTCAGAGTAACATCACCGAAATATTTTATACAAAAAAAGTCTTTGCCCCGGAAAACACCTTTCACAATATGTGATAAACTAAATTCTTGGTTCCCGGGCCTCATATGCCAGCTCACTAAGCTGTCCTTGGCTACCCATAGCAGATGCATCTGTGGTCGCCATAAGGACACTTCCACAACACCATCACGCATTCACAGACAGCAACTACCATCACCGCCTAGCGGTCTTTACAAACAACCTCAGTAAACACATGATCACGCTACCCATCTATCTGCTAGTGTGCTGAGCCTCCCCCACGCCCTAAACTTACCCTACCAACCCGGTTGGAAGGCGCCCACATCAAGCACTTAGAAGCATTCGTACCGGCCAAGGGGTTGCAATAGCAATCATACACTTTAGCAAGTATGCATGCGCGATGTCTTGCAAGTAGCAACACTAACCCAGTGCCGTTGCACAGTCACAAACAGCACAGCTTCTTTTGCTGACGTGACACCCAGCCAGCTTCAGATGTCCCAAACCGCTCGGACAGATGCGCTCTCTTTTGCAGACTGATTCCTACTAAGTTGAGAGCCTCTACTGATAAGGAGGATTACAGGTCTTACGCATTAGCACTCGGGAGTCCCTTTCCAGTAATGGAATCCTTCACCCGCATTATGGTCATTCAGGCCTGCATACTGTCCATTTCATTACCGCCACATTTCACGTCCAACACAAAGCCTTAACAATGCAGGACAAAGCAGTGCTCAACGCCAGAAGAGTAAGCCATAGCTACTGTAATCTGCAACCAGACAACACCGTTTCTACAAGGTAAAATTCCTCCTAGTATGCCAACCCATAGGCTCGCATATTGCAACCCAACCAGCTGCCCTACGACCCACATACTTGTTGTACTAGACTCAGCCCACCCCACAGTCAAAGCAGAGGTATAGACTTGCCCTTTCTCCACCCACAGGCTCCTCGGGAAGATACCTCAGCTAGATGCGCACTTGGATTCGTGAAAATGCCATCATGTGCCAACAGTAGCCTTCCCCCTTTGGGGTGCCACCGAGAGAAACACAGACAAGGTCAGTGGAGCACTGGCCGTGCACCAATGAGAATCACGATCTCACACGTTAACTTGTTCTTAATACTTTCCTCAGTTTCTTCACATGTAGCAAAGATTAGTTTTCCACTAATTCTATGTATTTGTGTGTTCCTCCTGTAGGGAGACCCTTTCTATGGCCCAGAAGAATGCAGTTCCATCGAAAGCCGACACGTCACTGGACGCAGAACATTAAGGTGCACAGCAGTCCACATAATACCAAGTGACTTATTCCCTGACGTAGACCTATGGTTAGGTCACCTTTATGTCCGGCATTTGACCCTTAAGAGGTCAAGAGAGGATACATATTTAACATATCTCTGTCAACAACCAGAAATAGGTTCTGTTGGTGCATTTTACTTTATATATCCCTTTATGTATGTGATTATATGTTGCTGTTACTATGCTACCTATACTTTTACTAGAGTACATGCGCCACCCTACTCGCGCACAACAGCATTGTACACTTAACCTTGTCTTGCATACACATTGAAGATAGAGTTGATCCATTTATGGTAATCCTTTTTTGTATGTCAATGCACTATTGTATGTGTTAAGTGAAAAATAACAAAATGATTGATTAAAAAGATTGTTTAACAGCTAATTAATACATGCTGAGTAACCCGACCTAGAAAACTTATCGTATTTTCACGTCTTTTCTGGCAGATATACAGTCATCTTTGTTAAGGATGTGAATTGACGAACTAATATAAGCCCTCACCAAAGAATTGGTTGTAAAAATCCCCAAACTTTCATGAATTAATGTGAGTCAGCAAACATGTGTGGCAGGACACCCCCAATGTTTCATAATCTATTTAGCCCTCAATCCTCCCACTTTCCGGGCTGTCCCTTCAGTTACCCCTAGATCTACTTCTAAAGCAAACATTGAGGAGATCTTCGCAGAGATTAAAAATGCGATAGCCATTAAAGTTGAAAGCTGTCTCAATAAGCTAGTGGATGAAATAGATAAAGACAAAATCGCTTTAGTTGTTACTAATGTGGATTGTCAAGGGATCCTTAAACCATATACACCTGATTCTCATGGCGGTCCAACTATTCTTAGTGTGAGCCGCAGTGAGACAAGTGTGGATGACTCGAATGGTCAGCATAGATTAGCTGTGCGGGATCGTATCTCTGCTCCACCGAAACGTCTCCACCAAGGGATAAGCATTTATAATAGGCCAGTGCATCTAAATCATTGACCCCCACACCCACCCACCTTTTTTTCAGTCTCCCTACCATAGCTGGGTCGGAACTGTTGCACTTCATGCACTGCACTAGGAGAATCGCCGTCAGGCTTAGTATGCTTGTGCTCTGTTTAGATCATTTGTAAACTTTAAGGCATAAAAATGATAATTGTATTCCCTTGTTCGCTTGCCACCTGAAGCGCTTTGAAGCACTCCACCTGTGTAAGCCCTGTATAAATAAACAATTAAAATTACACTCTGGTCTGAATCTTATTCCTGTTATTAGACCTCAAATGCGTTCTATGAACCCGAACAGGCGGGGTAACGTAAATCCTGTAAATCAGAGTGCGTGATCATGGGTACTCCCATCCTTGATTATAGACAATGTCCCTCGCCTTATGCAGAATAGGTACGAAGACCAAGATGCCTTCAGAAATGTGTATACAATGGTTTAGACATACCAAAGGATGCCTGTCTATCTCTAGAGAAGATAATGTAAAGTGCAGGAGATCCTCCCCACCGCCAATTCCAACAGATCATATTCAGGTATTCCTATGATCTTGGGACCTCATAGATGGGGTCTTAGCAATTGATGTAAGGGCATATCCTCCCAAAAAACAAACCAATTGTAATCAGCTCAGTTGACATTTTCCAGGTGCATAGTGGCAGTAATACTCCTAATGGCCTTTACCAACTGCTCCTTAAAAAACCTGAGTGGTGCTGAGGTGGGCAATAGCCAGAGGGAAAAGGGACATGAGGGTGGTTGCGACGCAGCAGATCTGGAGGCAGTGGATTGACAGGCCCAAGGCTGGAGGAGTTTCACTACATTTTCTTGGTGCTACCTTTTCCACATGATTCTCCTGTAGGAAACCTGGGTCATGCTCCAGGGGTATCAATCCTTCCACACGCAGCACTAAAAAGCCCCAGGAGAAGGCTGAGTTTAGGCCTTCACATTTGGATTGTTAGCACATTAAATTGGGAGGTGACGGAGCGACTGAATGATTTAGTAGACCAGTTACATTTGGTAGTGCGTACTGAGAGGGCTGATGGAATTATTTTGTTTAATATCTATAATAGGCCTATGGCAGCGATCGGGCTGGCAGGGGTGGAGAAGGTACAAGAGCAAGTAAATGCCAGAACGATCCCCAAACCCTTAAAGTGGTATACCTTGGTCGCTGGAGATGTACATTTACAGTTTGAACCAATTGCAGAGCCAGAAGCTGTCCGGGATGATCAGGATTCAACTTGGGACATTCCCTCTCTGGTGGCCACCCCTCCGACAAGGACTCACCGGTTTGCAATTGAAAATGCACACATGTTTTATTACATGGGCCGAAGGGCCTGTAAGGGTTGTTTCAAGAATGACCAGCCAGTAAATCTAACTTCTGTGGGCTGTAACGGTGCATACATTATTGATTATATCTTCATCACAATGAATGAATGGGAGAGGGTGCTTAACTTTGAAGTCCGGTGCGTTGTGTGAGCTGGAGCGTGATTGAGTGTCCTTTGTCTTGTGTCGCCCAAGCCTGATCTGCCAATACACCAGGTAAGACCATCTGCAGAATATATAAGACTTTAAAAAACCTCTCAATCTGCAATCACAGGTTTTTTTGAAGCACAGAATTCCAACAAAAATACAAACTCTTCTGTATCATCAACAGAAATGCTCGACAACACGCTCCCTCACGCAATAGACAACAATAATTCACTTTTGATGATGTTTGTCGGCTTACAGTTTAAATCTCTGAGAGGCGGAAAAGAACTGCCTAAGAAAAATAAAGACAAATTCTTTGACATGGACCTGTCTAATTCACCTGATCTGGCTGCTTTTGCATCGTCCTCAGGCTCCTCAGATCTTTTCGAAACAAGTTGTGAAAGTAACCATTATTTTTTTATGTGCTTTATGATTTTTGTACTGATCTCCATTTTTTCTATTGTTTTTTACATATTACACCTTGACTTCAATTCTCCTATTGGGGTATGTAACCATTATTTTTTTATGTGCTTTATGATCACCATTACATTTCATTTTGTATCTCTTGTTTTATATACATTTTCGTATGTTTTTGTTGATGTTACTGTTTCCTAACAACACAGACTTGCCCTGATGAAGGAGTTTACACTCCGAAATGCATTGGCATCTTAAGTCTACTTGCATAATGGAATATGTCAGCTGCGTCCTCACTAAGATTTGATTAGTGATTTTTCTTTTGATTTTTTTCATAAAGAAATATATACATTACACAAACAAAGTCTTGGAACTTATTTCTTATGAACAATTACTACACCATTTAGAACTGTTTTTTCAAACAAAATTACCCAGACTGGGTACAAACGGAGAGCGGTTGTGTGACTAGGTTTCTCATCTAGTCTATTGCCTCATTTGTTTTCGGGTCAGGGTGACTCCAGACCCATCACAGCCTGCTCCTGTAAGTGTTTTGATTCTTTGGACAAAAGACGCCAAATAGCATTTATCTTGTGGTGCCGACTTATTTCTCTCTCTCTCTTTTTCTTGCCCCTCCTAAAAGGATACGACTCACATACATTTTGGTCCAGCTATAACGAATTCATAAAATCCTTATCACCTTTTGAACTTAAACCCATATCACAGGATTCATGGTCCAAACATATCAAGGATTTATACAACGAATATAGAATCATTAATTAAAAATATGTATTTGAAAACAACAAATTAAACCCTATTAACTTGGATATACAAGACGACACTGGTTAGAATTATCGTAAAACTTAAAAGCTCCCGGGCTCCTGGACCAGATGATATTCCTAACATAGTCTTTAAAGGCCAACCAGAACTCTGGCCAAAAATATTGAAATTACTATACTCTCATATTGAATTGACCGGCTCTATTCCTGATAGTTGACGTAAATCTGTGCTTGTCCCAATTTTCAAAAAAGGCGATAAATGGGAACCTTCCAACTACCTCCTTTTGGCCATGATGGACACCAGCCAAAAGATATTTTCCAGCATTTTAATAAGAGAATTAGGCACCTGGGCTGAAAAGGGGATTCAGAAAAGGTTATAGTACCATAACTAACATCTGCACACTTCAACACCTTATAGCAGAAGATAGTAAAGAGAATGGGAATAACTTGTATTGCTGTTAGATTGATTTCATTAAAGCCTTTGATTTAGTCTCGCGATCATTACTCTGGGAAAAACTTGGGGCGTGGATCCAATGTAACTGCATTATACGCAACAACTATACATTAACACCTCAGTCACAATTCGATTGAACCTAGCAGGTGAACACACTGACTATTACCAAACTAATTATTATGTAACTTCTATACTGCCGATAGTGAACACAAATTGTTAAATCCATAACTTTCCACCCAAGATAAATGGAGAGCAAGTACTGTGCCTATCGTATACCGACAACATAATTCTGTTTGGCCAGACTCAGATCTTCAGCGTACGATAGACGCTTTAGCTGAATATGCCACAAAAAACAGTAAGGTCATTACTATACCAAAGACCAAGATTATGTGCCTGAGTAAAAGTAATCCTGAGAAAAAATCTTTTGTATGCAAACTGCAGAAATCTGCTCTCGAAAGAATAAGGGTTTTCACTTATTGGAGGTTTTATGATCACTGGGAAACCCAAGTAACGTACTCCGCTGAAACGACCACAGCAAATCAAAATATCCTGGCTGAAGTTAGAAAAACGAGATTATAATGCCTCACAATACCCACCCATCGGCCAAAGTTAAGAAGCACACATCGTCTAAAGATGGCTGTATGATAGAGAATGGAGAACGGCTAAGAATAAGATAGTGGACTGTGTTAGATCCCACTCAGTGGTTGATAAGGCTCAGTTTAAATCACTTTGATTTGGTTATAAGAAACTGATCGCAGGGAAAAAATAAGAATAAGCTCATAGTAAATGGAAAGCCCTCCTGAAAGCTCACAAATATGGGAAAAGTGGTTCTTTTGGGAAATTAGTAGATGGTGCTTAAGTGAATGGGGGTGACAATTCATTGTTCCAACCCCCTGAAATCCGGAGGACCCATTTTGCAGGTTTATACTGCTGCGGTGACAAGATTTCATCTCCTGCTAGCACCAACAGATTGAACATGGTAGTGGGGAAGAAAGAATTTAAACTAACTGTGGCAGAAGTCAGCAGGGCTATTAAATCTCAAAAGCGGCAAGGCACCAGGCCCAGATACAATTCCAATTGATCTGTTTAAAGGTGAAGTAGGGATCTGGGGGCCAATTTTGTATACATTTTTTAATGCCGCCATTAACGGGGGGATGGGCCTGCCTCCTGGCAAAACAGTCATTCTCACCATTTATAAAAATGGGGGGAGGGACTCCCCTGCCAATTACAGACCGGTCTCTGTTGGACAGTACAGGGAAGATCTTCGGGAAATCAATCCTCCATCATCTGCAAGATTAGTTAGACAAAGACAATGTGATCAGCAATTTCCAGCCAGGTTTTCAAAGGAATAGGAGTACTGTAGATCAGAGTTTCAGGCTGTTCCGGGTGATCAAGCAGTAAACCATGCTGCCGAGGATAAAGCTGTACATAGTATTCCTGGATCTCAGGACGACCTATGACAGTCTCCCGGAACACCCTTTGGAGAATATTGAGAGAAATGCTCAACCCCACTTAGTCTCACTTGTTGTATTCAGAGAACAAGGTTGGGGTCCAGTGAGGTCTGGGTGGCGAAACCACTACCCCTTTCGATGTGGAAAAGGGTGTTAGAGAGGGTTGCGTGCATGCCCCCCTGCTCTTTTGTATATACATTCAGGAGTTGGTTAATTCTCTTCTGGAGAGCTGCCTTGACTGCATTAGAACGGGCCTGGACAAATACCCAGCGCTATTTTACGCAGATAATGGTGTCATCATGGTTACGTCACCCTAGGGTTTGAAGGCAAAAGAACAAATTACTTAGCAACTGGTAACGTTCTATCGACTGGATGTTCCTCCAACGTATTCCACATCTTTGATATGTAATGTCCACAGCTGTGCACTTCGGAAACTTTCAGCAGAGGGCGCCCTGCGTCGATGACGTCAGATCGATGTCCCTCGAAGGCCTCTGTCGAGGGCGACATCACTGGATGTTATAAATAGGATGCACGGCGCCCATAGCCTCAGTTTAAGTTTTTTCCCTCAGAACATGTGGCGCCAGTCTCATGCCTGCTTGACTGCACATAGTCTTGCGGAAACGTAAGCTGCAATCGCATAGTAAATTCTCCATAGGGGCAGGCTGGGAGGGCGATGTGGAATATGTTGGAAGAACATCCAGTCGAAAGAACGTTACCAGTTGGTAAGTAACATGTTCTTCGAATGGATTGTGTCCTCCAAGGTATTCCACATCTTTGACAGACTCCGAAAGCAGTACCAGTAAATGGAGGGAATGAATTTAGAGTACCCAATCAGATTATGGAATAAAGAACCACCTTACCAAAGGCCATATCCTGACCATGGATTGTATCCAGGGAGTAATGCTTAACAAAGGTGTGGATTGAAGCCCATGGGTCTGCATCACAAATGTTCCATACAGGAAGCCCCCCGCTCGAGGGCTGTGGAAGCAGCCACGCCCCTAGTGGAATGAGCTCGCAACCCTTCAGGAGGGTCCTTACCCGCAAGTCGGTAACACTCTGTAATGGTGAGGATAATCCACCTGGACAAGGTCTGTTTGGTAACAGCCTGGCCCAAACGGTGTCCAGCAAATCCTACAAAGAGTTGATCGTCCACTCTGTCCCTGGACATCCTAGAAATGTAAAAGCTCAGAGCTCTCCTAGGATGCAACCGATGGAGTCGCTCCTCTTCCTTACCAGGATGAGGAGGAGGGTAGAAAAATGGAAGAACCCCCTTTTGACTCAAATGATTTTCAGAAACTACCTTAGGTAGAAAATGGGGAGGTACCCGCAGTACAACCCTGCCCTTGTGAAACACAGTAAAGGGTGACTTAGATGAAAGTGCCTGCAATTCCCACACTCTGCGAGTGGAAATAATTGCAACCAAGAACGCAGTCTTGCATGACAGTAATCTCAAAGGACAAGAGTGCAAAGGTTCAAACGGAGCACCCATGAGAAATTTCAAAACCAAATTCAAATCCCAAACCGGCACCTGGAAAGGGGACGGTGGAAATACATTAGTCAGTCCTTCAAGAAACTGAGAAATCAAAGGAATCTTAAAGTAAGAACATTCTTCAAACGAGCGCTTAAAGATAGACAGCGCCGCCAGGTAACCCTTAATGGTACCCACTTGAAGGCCCCTGTGGGCCAAAGAAAGTAAGAATGACAAAACCATAGGAATGGAGCACTGAAAAGGATCAACATTGTGATCTCTTCATCAGTCGCAGAACCAACGGCAACGGTACAGGGACTTTGTTGCAGGCCGTCTGGCCGAAAGCAACACCTCCATCACGTCCACCGAGAGGTCCCAATCCTTATACCTCAACCTTTCAGATACCAAGCGTGAATTTTGAGAGTCTTGACCTCTGGATGGAGAGAGCCTGACCCCCCCCACCACCACAAACACCACCACCACCACCACAACCACCCCCCCCTATCCCCACCCATTTCCCCACCCCTCATGCGCGAGAGCAGTACCTCTCGGTAGGGAAGACGGTGTGGAGGGCACATGGACATTTCGAGAAGGGCTGGGTACCAAGCTCTCCTGGCCCAATCTGGAGCAATTAGGATCATGTGGGAACCAAACCTCCGTAACCTCCACAACACTTGAGGAATGACGGGGACTGGAGGATACGCGTGCAACAGTGGGAATGACCAATCCACCACGAACGGGTCTCCTAAGGCTACTCTTGGAGGAAATTCCCTTGAGCAGAATCTCTCGCACTTCCGGTTGACACTGGTGGTGAAGAGATCCACTTGTGTGGTTCCCCAGAAGGAGTTCCTGAGCCAACGCCCCCTCGTGAGAAATCGTGCTCTGCCTGCTCGGACCATCCGCCGCTGCATTTTCGTCTTCTGGCCAGATGAACTGCCGAGATTGAAAGTTCCTACTGGATGGCCCAGAACCAGAGATGCATTGCCACAATGCACAACGGGAGTGACCGTACCCCCCTTTTTTGTTGAGGTAATGCATGGCTACAGTGTTGTCCATCATGATCAGGACACTCTTCCCCCGTACAGAAGGCAGAAAAGCCTTCAGGGCTAGCCTGATGGCCCCTCAGCTCTAACAGATTGATGTGGGGGTTTGACAGAGACCATCGACCGCCTGCATTCAAATCGTTGGCATGTGCGCCCCATCCTGTGAGTGAAGCATCCGTCACTACAGTCACTTCCGGCCACGGTTGCCAAAACGGTCCACCCCGCCCCCATCAGGTTCCCTTCGATGGCCCACCACAGAAGATCCTGGGAGACCGAGAGTGGAATCTGAACGGGTTCCGGCATCTTGCCAGAGAACTGTGACCACTGCCTCTTGAGGACCCACTGCAGCCTGGCCTGTGGCACGAGAAAAATACCTTGGGACGTGTCTAACACAGCCCCGATGTACTGGAGCTGTTGGGAAGATGTCAGATCCTGAAGTTGAAGGGCCTGGAGAACTTGAGAAAGAGTGACTATCTTGAACTTGTCCTTCCTGAGAAGTTTGTTCAACCAACGCAAGTCCATGATGGGTCGCAATCCCCAGTCGTTCTTCAGGTTCAAAAAATAAGGGGAATACCATCACTTGTTCCTCTCCGCTACAGGCACTAGTTCTATAGCGCCCTTCTCCAGCAGGGTCAAGATTTCCTGCGCAGGGAGCGGATCCAGAAGCTTCATAGAAAGTTTCCCCAGTGGATTGTCGTGAGGCCGCTGAAGGAAGGGAAGGCTATAGCCGTGGGCTATGGTATCCAGAACCCACACATCTGAAGTAATGGCACGCCATTCTTCGAGATGCTGAGACAGTCTGCCCCCAACCATCGAAGCATGGGACAATGGCCTCATGACTGTTTGGAAACAGCTGCGGCTGTGCCTGAAGGCAACGAGGCAGCTGCCTGAGCGGCTTTGGCACCTCAATTTCCCCGACCACCACAGGTACTTTTTCGCTGGCCCCTTTGACTGGCGGCCCCTCTCGTTCTACCAAAGGAGGAGTACTAATGAAAAGAACCTCCCCTCCCACTGCTGTCCCCTAGGACGAAAAGGCAGAGGTTGACGCACTGCAGCCTTAAAGATTTTGCAGAAGCTTTTGACGTCTGCAACCTCTCAAGGCTCTCGTCAGCCTTGCTGCCAAACAAATGTGCGTCATCAAAGGGCATGTTCGGAAGATGGGCCTGCACATCCGGAGCATACCCAGACTTCTGCAACCATGCAAATCTGCGTATAATGGTGCTCGCAGCCATGGATCGGCTAACACTGTCGGCCGTATTCAAACCCGACTGAACGGATTCGCACATGGCATCCTTGCCGTCCTGCAAGAGAACAAGGAAACCATCCCTTTCTTCCCCCTTGGGAATATGCTCGGCCGCTAAAGAAACAGTTCCACAGAGTGTGTGAAAACCTTCCCAAGGCACAAGTAGAGTTGGCCGCTTTCAAGGCCATGCTCCCAGCAGAAAATACCTTCCGGGCCCAACCGTCGAAGCGCTTGTCGTCCCTATCCGGAGGGATGGTAAGGTACGCTGCCTGCCTCGAGGTGGCCGTAGCCGCCTGAACCACCAAACTCTCGGGAATGGGGTGAGTAGATAAATAGCTGGGGTCGCTAACGGAAGGGCGGTATTTCTTAGTCAAAGATTTATTAACAGCCGGAAGAGATACCGGGGACTACCAAGCAGCTGCCACCCTTTTCTGCAAGGTGAGATAAAATGGTAAAACTGGGAAGGCGGACCTTGATCTAAGATGTCCGTTAGATGATCCTGCACAAAGTCTTCAGGAGGACTGGACCAGCCCAGATACTCCGAGACCCTACCCATAAGCCGCCGGTACGAAGAGTCTACATGAGCCCCAGGCTCCAGCCTACCAAATTCCACTTCCGGAGAAGTGTCCAACCCACTGGCATCATGGAGGGTCTGCCTCAACTCCTCCAACTGACTGCCTCCAGAGAAAAAAAGTGGAGCCTCATCAAGTTCACCAGGGTCCACAAACTCAGACCTTTCTTCCTCTTCATAAATGTCATCCAGAGGGTTGACACCCAGGCCTGATGACAGAAGTAGCCCTGGAGGCCAAAACAGGCAGCACAGACTTCCCAGTAGCCTTCCTTGGAGGATCCACGAGATCCGGGTACTCCAAAGGTAAATTTCGAGAAAAAAATCCCTGAAGGCGCCAATAGCGGCAAAGACTTTGTTGCTGAGAGTGTCGACAACCTCAATGTTGTGAGCGCCAGAGGCTTCGGTGTCACAAAGGTGCCGACAGCGCTGTGGGCTGATACGATGTAAAAAAGGGTCGCCGTCTGAGTCGGATGGAAACTGCACCGACTGAGTCGATGCTGGCATCGAGCCCTCAGTAGGTTGCTGCGGTCTCGCTGGGGACGAGGAGCGAGACCTAGAAGCACGTCTCTTGCCACTTTTCGAATCCTTTTCCGTACGGGACCTCAAAGGCTCCCGATGTGAGTCGCGACGTGGACCTGAGCCCAAAGGCGTGCGAGCCACGGTACAAGACCGATCCAGGCCGGCTTTGAAGGTGCCACCGGACCCGTGCCCTGCGATTGAAAAATCGCTAACATTTGTTCTTTAAACATAGCCCATTCCTACAGAGTCTAGGACTTCGTCGGGCACGCTACCTTCCTCGAGGCACCATCCTCCGAGGACGACGGGGAAGTCGACCGGTGACGGCGCTTCCTAGGGTGCCGGAAGGAGGAAGAAGAATGGCGGGAACCACTCCAGAACTGAGACCCGGTACTCCTTCCGATGCTGAGAGTCATCCCTCAAGTCGTCAGTGGAAACCCCCTTGGACTTAGATTTGGATTTTCGGGACTTAACAGGCTTAGATCCCCTACCTACCTGGAGCTTCCCCTTCCGCTTCCACAAGGCCTTGGCAGTCAGCGACTGGCATTTCAAGCAGTCATCTCTGTCGTGTCGTGCCACATACAAATGCAGTGCGGGTCAGTGATTTGACATTTTCGACTTGCAGTCCCGGCAGGTCTTGAAGCCAGACCGCAGAGTCAAAGGGGTAGAAGAGAAAGACCTTGTACGATGAACACACGAGGCGTTTGGAAATTATAGGTTAATTTCCATTCACATTTCTTGCTGTGATTTGTTTGAAAATTTTGAATTAATTTTCATTATCCTTTTCAATCACATTTCTTGCTTTCAATAAAGAAAATTTGTAAACTGGGTTTGCATATATTCATTTTCATTAACCTTTTCAATCACATTTCTTGCTTTCAATAAAGAAAAGTTGTAAACTGCGTTTTCTGTGCTGGTTATTTGGATTAGTACCTTCTAGCACCCTCTAGTACCTTGTGGCACCCTCTACACGCGTTTCCCCATGCTAACATTAGGCATGGTTCTTCAGGAGGGAATTGTGATAAGGCGCTGTCTTTGTTACATATTATGCAATTATGTTTGCTCTAATTCGTTAGGTATTCTATTTCTTAGGCTCATAGGATTCAGGATCACCTGATGCGGCCGTTATAGGCGGTCTGCCATGCGGTCTCTGCGATTTGTGTTGCTTCTAATTCGTTCGATTGCAGCTTTATTTTGCAGAGATGCATCGGATTCGAGTGTGCTTTTTCATCTAAACTCAAATTCTCCAGCATGGGGTCTGGCATGGATTCACATGCTCATGAATATTCCCCGTCGTCAGGCTGGGAATCCTCGGTAAAGAAAAAACCAGTATCAGTTTCGTTTCTGATCTGTCTTTCGTAGTAATAACCAATCACTGGTCTCTGCGTCATACTGACCACAGCCAATGACTGCCCTCTACCTAAGCACCGCCTCTGGCAGCCATCTTCAGATTTTTACCGCACGTTCATGTGTTGGGATCCTCGTGCTATTGCTCTCGAGCGTTAGTGCTATTTTTCGCGCTTTTTCACAAAAAACTTCAATTCTTTCGGTCAAAAGAGCCTCAAGCTCCACCGATCCTACATCCGATCAACGGGGACCCGTGTCGGATTCGTCTGTGCCCCTCAAGGGTGAAGATTTCGTCAAGCTACACTTCGGAGGACTCCAGAAGCTTCTCAGGCCCGGTCTCGGAGATGGCCCAGGAGAAGGGAAGCTCGACGCCCGGAAAGCTGTTCAGGGTCTGCCCTGGATGCCAGCTGCAGAACGTCTTTAAGGAGGACGAACACTCTTTCTGCCTTTACTGCCTTCATGAGGACAAAACGCACGTGGAGAAGGACTGTGCGTTTTGCGGCAACATGTCGGAACGGACCATGAAGGACCGTCATCAACGTCTCGCCAACTGGCTGGAGGGTAAGAGCCCGTCTGGCGAGAAGAAGAAGAAATCCGAGCGGTCTTCTAAGACCTTTGAGGGCGCCCCGGCGACGGGGGCCCAACATAAGGCCAAGCACCGCGAGTCCGCTGGCACCGGGAGCGCCGAACGGTCGGGCTCTACGGGCGCCAGGCAGGGCGCACCCTCCCCGGCACCATCAACCACGAGCCAACGCTCTGGGTCGGGTAAGAGGAAGGCCGAGCACCCGGCGAAGCTCCTGGAGAGGCCCCGGTCGAGCTCTAAGGCAGAGGAGGAGCGTGGCAGTGCCCCCTCCCTCAAGGATAAGGCGGTGAGCGCACCTAAGGTGGTGAAGGCCTTGATCCATCCGACCAAGCCCTCTATCGAAACGGTCGCGGCGGCCCTGGCTCAGCCTGTGGAGGCTGCGCCAGTGGTGGCGACCTCAGGGCCCAGAATCTCCCTGCCTCCTCGGAGGGAGTCTTCTTTTGTGCCCATCGATAGGACCCCCGTGAAACCCTCCGTGGGGAAGAAGAAGGGGGGGCAGGGCGTCGTCGTAGATTCGGCCTCAACCTCAGAAGAGGAGCTGATCGAGGTCTTAAGCCACGGCCTAGGCGTGGAACAAGGCCAGCCCGTCGGAATGGACCCCGACGCGGGTGACGACGACGACATCGTCGAGGATACCGACGGGGCCCCTGCTCGCCCGTCGGATTCCCCTCTGCCAGCGCCGCGAGACAACTCGGCGGCCATTTTGTTGGCCATACAGTCCTTATGCACCGAGATAAGGACGAGGCTACCGTTACCGACGGAGGAACCTCTCCCGTCGGGGGATCCAGAACCGGGACCTTCTGGTGTTCCCCCTACCAAGAAAAGAAGGATCCATCCTCCACCTCCTTTTCAACCGTCGCGCCCCGTCCAGCCCTCCTCCCCGTCCACCCGAGGGGATGATACGGGGACTGACACGGCAGCGACGGGTACGGACGACGAGGCATACGACGAGGATTTTCCGTCGTCGCCCCCCACCAGGGCTTCTCCGCCCGACGAGATCGGATCTTTCCACTCCATGATCTCCAGGGCTTCCGAGCTTTTCCAACTCTGCCCTGAGGAGAAGAAAAAGGAAGGCTTCCTTTATCAGCGGCGCGAGGCCAAGAGGAAGACGGTCCTCGCAGTGCCTCTGTTGGACGACATTTGGGATGAGGGCCTTTCCCTCCTCAAGAACCCTTCTACTACGCCAGCTAGAAGAGACCGGTACGAGAAAAAGTACCGGGTCCCGGACACGGCCCCCCTATGCCTCCGGGCGCAGCCTACCCCGGACTCCGTCGTCTCCGTGGCAGCCAGGAAGAAAGCGGGGGGAGGTGCGGCCTCCACATCGACTTCCCCGCCGGACGGCGAGGGAAAGAAATTGGATGCTATGGGACGTAGAGTCATCTCGTCGGCAGCGACGACGATTAAAGCGGCCAACGCCTTGGCTATCGTGGCCCGCTACGACAGGGAGCTCTGGTACAAGATAGCTCCCCTGCTGGATTTTCTGCCGGACGACAAGAGGGCGGAGGCCCTTGAGATCCTCCAGGAAGGTGAAGTGGCTTCTGACCACGCCATCACCGTGGCGACGGACATCGCCGACACTGGGTTCCGCCAGCTGGGCAACGGCGTTTGCCTTCGACGTCGTGGATGGCTCAAAGCTACGGACTTTCGGCAGGACGTCCAGACCAGAGTCCTGGACATGCCCTTCGACGGGAACAACCTGTTTGGGAAGACAGTGGACGATTCCCTTCAGGCCATCAAGGCGGATACTGAGACGGCCCGGGCCCTTGGAGTCCTGCAGCACCGACGGACGCCCTTTCGGAGCGGCGGAGGCAAGGGCGCCTCCAAAGGTTCCGGCGGCGGTTTCGCTTCCTACCGTCAAGCGGCCCGCTCGTCGTCGCAAGAGGCCTACAGAGGACGAGGCAAGTCTAGCGGACCCCGCCGTCGTCGCCAAGGAGGTCAAGGCGGCAAGGCCACGTCCAAGCAGGATTGAACCGGCCGTGGGGTCGGGCCCCCACCGAAGCACCCCGGTGGGAGGCCGGCTGGCGGGCTTCGTCAGCGTGTGGGAGTCCATCTCCACCGACCGTTGGGTGCTGGACGCCCTGGCCCGGGGCCACGCGCTCGAGTTTCAAAGAAGGTGCCCGCGCGTCCCCCCCCGTGGCCAGGAAAGAACTTCACGTCCCTCAACTTCTCCTGGAGGTAAAGGCGATGCTCAGAAAGGGCGCCATCGAACTCGTCCCAAAGAGGCTTCGGGGCTCCGGAGTCTACTCGCGATACTTCCTCGTGAAGAAGAAGACGGGAGGATGGCGCCCCATCCTGGACCTGCGACGGCTGAACAAGTTCATCAAGGCGCAGAAGTTCCGGATGGTCACCCTCCAGCACGTCCTGGGTCAGCTGGAGGAAGGAGACTTCCTATCGTCGTTGGATTTGGAGGATGCCTACTTCCACATTCCCATCCTAAAGGGGCACCGAAAATTCCTCAGGTTCGTGGTCCAAGGGCGTCATTACCATTTCAAAGCCCTTCCCTTCGGACTACGGTCGGCACCCAGGGTATTCACCAAGTGCCTCGCACCGGTGGCGGCGCAGCTGCGCCGCGAGGGGATTCACGTCTACCCCTACCTGGACGACTGGCTCATCCGCGCCAAGACGAAGGAGCTCGCCGTGGTCCACACGGCAAGGACCGTCCAACTCCTCACGGACCTGGGATTCTCCGTGAACTACGCCAAATCCCACCTGGTGCCCGCGCAAGTCGCACTGTTTCTGGGAGCGAGGCTCGACACAGTGTCCCTTCTGGCCTCCCCGTCGGAGGAGAGGACCAGGACCATCTTGGGCAAGGTGCAACGGATGTTGGTGGCCGACGCGGCCAAAGTGAGATCCATCAAGTCCCTCCTCGGGATGATGTCTTCCTGCATCTACCTCATTCCCATGTGCAGGCTCCGGATGCGCCCGTTGCAAGAATTCCTGGATGCGCGCTGGATCCAGACGACGGGCAGCTTCGAGGAAAGGATCAAGCTCGACGAGAGTTTCCGACGAGCGATACGGTGGTGGGGCACCCGCGCGCATCTGACGGCGGGCATGGACTTCCAGACCCCAGCCCACCAGGAGACTGTGACCACGGATGCCTCCCTGGAAGGGTGGGGAGCGCACACCGAAAATCTGCACGCGAGGGGACTCTGGCTCCCGACGGAGAAGTCCCTGCAAATCAACGTCCTGGAGCTCCGTGCAGTGTTTTGGGCCCTCAGGTCCTTCCTTCCGTCCCTCAAGGGCAAGGTGGTGAGGATCTTCACCGACAACACCACCACCATGTTTTACATCAGGAAACAGGGCGGAACCAGGTCCCCAGCGCTGTCCAAGGAGGCGCAGGACCTGTGGCATTGGGCCGTCGCCCAAGGGATTTTTCTGGTGCCGTTTCATCTGGCAGGGATAAAAAACACCATCGCCGACTCACTCAGCAGGGAGCTGCGCTCGTGCCACGAGTGGGAACTACGGCAGGATCTGGTGGATCGCCTCTTCCGACGGTGGGGCACACCCCAGATCGACCTGTTCGCGACGGCGACGAACACCAAGTGCCGGAGGTTCGCCAGCAGGTTTCCCCAGACGAGGAGCATGGGCGATGCTTTCTCGTTCCCCTGGGAGGGCCTGTTCCTCTACGCGTTCCCTCCCTTGCCTCTGCTAATCCGGCTCGTCAACCAGCTCAAGAGGTCACGGTGCAGGATGATCCTCGTCGCACCTGCGTGGCCGAGGCAGATATGGTTCCCGGACCTTCTGGACTTGTCAGCGTCCCCGCCGATCAAGCTGCCGGCGGACGCGGATCTACTCTCCAGGGAAGGAGGCGCCATCCTCCACCACGACCCGAAGTCGCTGAACTTGCAGGCCTGGCTCCTGCAGCGCTAGAGTTTGGAGGATACGACATACCGGCCGATTGCAGAGAGGTTCTTGCAAAGGCCAGGGCGTCCTTGACTCTTAAATGCTACGGACACAAATGGAAGAGGTTCTCTGTCTGGTGCCACGCACAGAAGATTAACCCTCTACGGATTACGGCTCCCCAAGTACTGCCGTACCTGCTGACGCTGGCCAAAGCAGGTTTGGCACACGCGTCCATCAAGATTCATCTTGCTGCGATCTCCCGATACACCAGAACCACGGGGCGGACGTCCTTGTGGTCTCATCGTCTGGTGAAAGAGTTCATGAAGGGACTGTTCAGATCGTTCCCGCCGGTGAAGGCTCCGGCCCCGGCGTGGGAGCTCAACGTGGTGCTGACCAAGCTCATGGGACCTCCGTTCGAGCCTCTGCACTCGGCCCCGTTGAAGTTTCTATCGTGGAAAACAGCTTTTCTTGTGGCCATTACCTCCGCACGACGAGTGGGAGAGATCCAGGCCCTTTCCTGCAAGGCCCCGTACTTGACTTTCCACGACACGAGGGTAGTGCTCAGGACGCACCCCTCCTTCATGCCCAAGGTACCGTCGGACTTCCATCTCAACGAACCCTTGGTGTTACCTGTGTTCTTCCCGTCGCCTTCGTCGCCGGCTGAGAGGACTTTGCACTCGCTGGATGTGGCTAGAGCGCTGAAGTTCTACGTGGACCGCACGAAGGGGTTTCGGAAGACGTCACAACTCTTTGTGAACTTTGGACCTGTCAATCAGGGGAAGGCTCTCTCGAAGGCTTCCATCTCCAGATGGCTCTCCGGCTGTATCATGTACTGTCACCGGTTGGCAAACCGACCGCTGCCTGGCCGTCCGAGAGCCCATTCCACCAGAGCGATCGCAGCTACCACGGCGTTCCTATCTGGTGTGCCCCTGCTGGACATATGCAGGGCTGCTACGTGGAGGTCGACGCACACCTTCACGAAATTCTACTGCGTCGACCGGGATTCCAGGGAGGAGTCCAGGGTCGGCCAAGCAGTGCTGCGCAACCTGTTCGCCTGAGGTGAGCCTGGTGAGGAGGTAAGATGCTTAATGTTGAGTTGATGTGATGCTTAATGTTGAGCCTTTGCCACCTCCCGTGGTTGTGCATGTGTGTACTGCTATGTATTCTTTATTCATGAGCATGTGAATCCATGCCAGACCCCATGCTGGAGAAGGAACAAGTTACTTACCTGTAACTGTTGTTCTCCAGCATGGGTCTGGCATGGATTCACATGCGAACGCTCCCGCCTACCCCTCTGCGGCTCTTCACTTGGTCATACTGCCACTTCACGTGCTTCCAAATCTGAAGATGGCTGCCAGAGGCGGTGCTTAGGTAGAGGGCAGTCATTGGCTGTGGTCAGTATGACGCAGAGACCAGTGATTGGTTATTACTACGAAAGACAGATCAGAAACGAAACTGATACTGGTTTTTTCTTTACCGAGGATTCCCAGCCTGACGACGGGGAATATTCATGAGCATGTGAATCCATGCCAGACCCATGCTGGAGAACAACAGTTACAGGTAAGTAACTTGTTCCTTACTCTTGGTATCTATCAGTCGTGAGGTGTCTCCCATACATCATTGGACAGAGAATTCCAGGGAGGTACCCGACAGTCTGCTGACATTTTGAAGTTTGAAAATGTCATTCTCAAATACCTACCCAAGATCTTTGCTGCAAAGATCACCAATAATTCCTACAGGTCTAAAGAAGAAACCCAGACCTCAAATACCTACCCAAGATCTTTGCTGCAAAGATCACCAATAATTCCTACAGGTCTAAAGAAGAAACCCAGACCTAATTGAATTACAAAACAGTCCTGTCATCACCATCAAGCTGGCAGATCGAGATGGGGGGATAGAGGTCCTGGACACAGATAAATATGTGGATATGGTAAGCTGTCGGCTTAACCCCACTGCTTATAAAAAACTTAGGCTTGGCCCAACAGATCAACTCATGTTACAACTTCAAGAAGCCTGTACTACAGAAATTGATAAACGATTCCTCATTGAAATCCAGTCTTATGCCCTGTCCAAGGTACACAAGGACAGTAACACACCCCCAGGACATCCTAAAGTACCCCCTGTGAGGTTCAATACTCAAACCCATAGGCAAAAATATATTTAGACCCATTTCTTTAACCTACAGCTAAAGGCGACAACAGCATACCTAAAGGGAACCATGGAAATTACATTGGTTGATATTGATATTTAATTTCTATCGTGCTCGAACACAAGTGTTTCAGAGCGTGACAAGGGGGCGGGGGGACAGGGGAGACCAAAACAACGATCTTACTAGGCCCAGTGACATTGAGAACGTGAAAGTGCATGGTTGAAGGGCTTGCTCAGAACACTAAGATTTTGGAAACCTGTGATGTTACGGCACTTACCAATATTTCCTAAAGAGAAGCATGGACCTATTCACCAAGAGAATTTAACATGCAACTGTTAAGCCTTTGCCACCATTTTCACATCTTTGGCAACGTCATCTTTGAACAAATTAAAGCAATGTGATGGGTGCTGCTGTTGCACCTACCGTTGCAAACATATATATGTCAGACTTCAAGGACATCAGCAGATTTCATAAAAATCCTTACAAACAAAAATATAGAAGAGGTATACTGATGTGTTTTTAATTTGGAGAGATGGGGCATTCAGAACTGCAAAACTCCCTTGTTTTGGTTGAATTCCCTAAATTCCAATATACAATTTTCTATGCATGGGGACACTAAAAAAGTACAATTTCTAGACCTCAACAAAGCCAAAAATATATGGAAAAGTGTATATTACACTCTACAGCAAGGATATAGATCGGCACTACGTCGGTGTACTCAAGCCGACACTCCTAAAGCACTTAGAGACAATCTTCCGTATAGTCCATTTAGAAGAATTAGGATAAACGACACCTTTAAAGAGAACTACAGGATTCATGCCAACAACCTAATCCAGAAACTGGAGGCTCACGGTTGCTCTAAAGGGAGCCTGGTATATAAATAGAGATGCTATTCACACCTTAAGCAAAGGACCTCCACAAATACTATAGTCTAAACCCTGGCGGAATAAGGGCTGGTGCTGTTTGGCTGTGGCACTTTCTTGATCCTGTGTGCCATTTAAACTCTACTTCTACCGTATTTCTACCTTATTTCCTTGGAGGCCATCGCAGCCCCTTCAACAACTTGGGGAATCCTCGCAATCAGCTGACTGAGCACTACTGCAGCGTGCAAATTCTAAAAGGACAGCCTAAAGCCCTTGAGGAAGGGCTGGTGCTGTTTGGCTGTGATTGGGCTGGGACAGCTGCCGGATGACAGAATCCAGTAAATCAAATAACTAATCTGCTGAGAATCCTGTTCCTTAACTGTCCTACTTGTAAGTTCTGCTGATAGCCCAGTCTACAGCCACACTATATTGACATTACTATCCATCCTACGAGGTGCACTTTACTATGCCCATGCGCCACTGTGAAAAAGAAGAGACATGGACTGCTGAAGTTCTACTTATTCTGAGCTCTTATACGCTGTGTGCTTTCTGTTTATGGCAAGATCCCTTGCCTGTTTTAAACTTCCTATACCAGAGTCGGCCGGGCTCGCATCGATGTCCTTACTACTGCGAGCTCTTTGATCTGGTTTTGAATGCTTCGTGGCCAAAGTACTGGCTCCGTTATTGCTGGTCTATGAACTAATCTTGGGCTTGCCTTCTAATATAACCAGCCCAGAGACAGCAGGGCTCGTCTCCACTCTCTCCTTTTAAGAGTCCTTTGATCTGGTGTTCTGGTCTATTTTTCTTTCTACTGATTGCCCTAAGGTTTACTCCATTTTGCTAACATGAGGTCTGGCCTTCAAAGCCAAAAACGCACTACTATGTATCCGGTAGCCATTCTGCTGTATCCGGTGGGTATCAGCCACCTACTCCGAGCTGGGGCTAAGTGCTGGTCACCCTCCATTGGCCAATCAATAGCCTCAACTTCTCTCTGTGCTCCGCACCCCTCTTCCACACTCTTCTAAACTCAAAAGAGGGCCTGTCATCAACTTTTTCTACGGCCCAGCAAATACCAGCAATCTATAATAAGCACTGTCCCATGGCTCCTATTAAAGCGCCGATTCAGAACTCCGACTGTGGGTGCTTTCATTATTCCTGCGATTCCCAATGGGAAATTGCACCCCAAAACTCCCAAACAAAAAACAATTCAGCCTATTCGGGGACAAACATTTATGGACAAATATATCCTGAAAGCAACCTCTACAAGTACGGAAATTAAATTGCCTAAAGCCTTTAGAGGCAATGCTATGCTGGACCATTCTGCCATGACTACTCAGGTCTTTTTCGGTGGTGACATTACTGATATCAGTATTATTGAATGCGCAGACAAAGCTATGGAACTGCCCTCTGCTGGTGAAACTCCTCTGAGCCCGATTCCACAGATCAGGGGCGGTTCTTCCCAAAATACTCCAACTACCCTAACGAACATCATTGAGGGCACAGATGCAAACAAAGTGAATTCGGCGGTGGATGTAAGTTCTTGGGACGATAATCAGAGGCATGAGAAATTGCCAAGATTGCATCATACCCTTAAAGACCTGGATGAACGGATTCGCCTCACTCATCCGACAGTTTCCGCTTTGAATGTGGTACTCAGCTCATTTGTCGACTTGTATGACAACATTTGGGCGGAATTAACTCCCAAAGAATAGCTGAAGTTCACTCTAAAATGGACTGTATAGGCACCGACATCCTTGTAGAATTAACCAACAAAGTGGACTGGATTGGAACTGAATTGTCCCAGAAATTAACAGCACAGGTTCAGTTGCCGGGCCCATATTTTGTTTGTTTTATTCATTTGTAAAGCACGCCAGACCCAAGCGTATCAGGGTGCAGGAGCATCAAGGATATTCTCAGCTTGGTTGTAGTGCTGTATAGTAGTTTACAGGCATGGTGGCTCAACCTCTTCTACGGCCTTGCATACGCTTCCAACAAGACCTGAGACAATAGAAATCTCAGACAATGTGGTCACTTCAGAAGTTCTTACTTTGGGCTTAACGTTGATGTCACCAAATGTAGAAGGTTTCGATTGCCCACGCAAACCTAGATCTATTGAGTGGAAAATGGCCACAAAACGCCCTAGTCTATTGCTTACTAAAACTTCTGCACTCTTTATTCAAACCAAACTTAGGGCATATCTCAGAGGGTTTGGGGAACACCGGAGCCACTGCAGTGAAACCAAAACTAGTTGACTCCACTGTTCAAACTGACATTCTTGCTCCAGCCAACGTGCACATTTCCTGCATTCTGCAAATGTGCAATTCTGACAACCTCCTGGAGACCCTGAAGAACGATGGGCCAGATTTCCCTCATATTCCCCCCCCCCCGACTACATCGCTGTTAGCCCCCTCGGCTTTGCGTTGGGGATGTGACCCTGGTAAATCCAGGACTTTTGGAGAAGCCTTTGTACCATGCCTTGTGGACCAGCTCAAAAATTCCACAAATGCTCAATGATCCGCTGATGGAAAGTCTGGTGGACCATCTCTGCTCCCAATATGGGGCCCCCATCAGAACATCTCCTCTGCAAGGAATCAGCCTAATCATTCCCTGACCCCTGTACCTCCTCTGGACCTGGGGATAGGGCGGGTGAAGTTCCAGGCAGACAACATTCCCTGAATATCTCTGTATCCATCTATTTCGGTAGGTATAGGAGACTTGGTGGACCGGCTTCATAAACCATCTTCTAGGCCTCCACAACTTGATTCTTCTAATCTACAAGGTGCAAGCTTAAAAGGCCCTCGAAGCCAACTTTTGGACACCCCACAGGGACAATCACGCATTAACACTTCCAATAAGAAACCACTGAACTTAATCAGAATAAAAAGTCGGTTGGAGTTGGAAGTACCTAGCTGTCTACATAGGTGCAATGTGTGGACTTTTTTTGCAGAAATACCGGCACTTTCTCTAATCTCTTCCAAGGATATTGCCAGGGTGGCTTTTCCGGTCCGAGAGTGTCGAGATATTAGTTTGCTTCATCTTTCCTCTCCTCTAGTCAAGGAACTCATTCTTACTCAAATTGGGCCCCTGAGGGAGCTGGGCTTTGAGGTGGAGTCCAGAATGTCTTGGGAAACGGAGCCTCAGGTGCCTGCTTCTGCCGAGTTAAATCCTAAACCCTTTGCAGATCATCTCCGTGGGCCTCAAGAAAGGACAGATGCAATAACAGGAACACTTTGAAGTCGACTAGGCTACCATCATCTCGACCCTGTGGCAAAAACGTGTGCCCTAGGCAGCCTATTTCCGGGACTGATCCAATTGGTACCTCAGACTTATGTCTCAAGTCATGGAACTCTAGAGGCAATCTTCATTTATTCACGAACCTGGACTGCTTGCTGCAATTGAGAGATGAGAACATTGTTCGTTTACAAGAGACCTGGATGATCTCAACTCCGTACCTAGATGGCTACCAAACCTTTGACCAGCTTGCCAGACAGAACTTGGCAGGTAGGCAATCAGGTAGTCTACTAGTTGCAGTTGACAACTGCTTAGGTTTGAAGGGTATTGCTCTCTTGGGCCTTCCATTTGGGGCACTGGGTGTAGCTCTTTCATCTAGTAATGGTGACATGAAGTTACTAATTATTAACAACTATTGGCATAGTGGTATTGCAGCGGTCGAATATTTTGTTACAGCCGTTTCCCAGGTTATTCTTGATTGGTCCTCCACTAATGACTCTGGGCATGTTGTACTAGCGGAGGACTAAAACTGTGAATGCGTCTTTAAGAAGCCCCCATGGGAATCTTGTGTGATGAATATGGTGAATCTATCCTGCTCCAAGAAAAAACAAGCAGGCTATGAAAGGTATGCTGGGTTGGGTAATGTTAATAATAATAATAATTTCGCATTTATATAGCGCTACGAACCCTCAGGTATCTGAGCGCTGCTTATTATTACCCACGATGTGTGGTGCTCATTTATCGACCTTGGAAGGATGAAAGGCTGAGTTTGGCCCTGTCGGGTTTCGAACCTGCGTTAGCAGGCTCTGCACGATGTCAAAGCGAGTGCTCTACTCTCTGTGCCACTTGACATTGGCTTATAACCCCTGGTGGGCTATCTAAAATCTCAAACTGACGACACCACCTGGCTGCGTGGAGATTCTACCTCCATGCTTGATTATATTTTTGCTGATGACTGCTTATGCAATAGATGTTCGCTGTTTGAAATTCACATGAACAATTGGAGTGATCACGGTATCTTAACTGCCATTTGTAAGTTAAACCATCTTAACGGGACACTGCAGACCCAGTTACAGGTCATACCCAATTAGTCTGGTACCGCTGTCCGTTGGACACCAACAAATATTGATACCCTTAACCTTAATTTAAGGGCTAAACTCAATCAAACTACTTATGATTGGAAAATGGCCACCTTTACTACAGTGGCTGTTATGTCCCTTGTAAGGACAGCGGTAGATGAAGTGGGGAAACAGTCTGCTTTTTGTGTCCCGGTTGTTCGGCATACTCATTGTTACAATCCAGACTTGGCGGTGGCCAAAACTACCATGAACAAAGATCTTAGGAGACAGATTATCTAATCTTGATGTGTCTACACGATCTGGCATCACTAGAAAGACCAAACAAGTGTATAAAAATCTATGTAAATCGGTCAAGCATCGGCTTCTACAACAGGATGCCGAATTAATACTTCAAGTCCTCATTAAGGCGAATGTGGGTGCATTTTGGTCTATCGTCAATGAACAAGATGTTCAGCCGGCTACAACCTTATTAAATCCGATCTTCGAACAAGTTTGGCTAGACTTGTATACTAATAGATTTGCCCTTAAACCATCTCAGGGGGATTACTTCATGGACTATACACCAAAATGCCCCACCCTTAAATGGGAGACCTCCATTGAGATAGATACTGTCTTGCACCTAATTAATTGTAAAACAGAGCAGCAGGCCCCAATGAGCTAATCAATAACACATTCAAGTCTGACCCAAATTTGTGGGCCAATCTCATATGGCTTGAGTTTGGAGACATTCTTCAAACTGGTGTCTGCCCAAATTCATGGTCACTAGCAAACTTCATACCAATCTTTAAATGTGGCAGTAGGTCTGATCCAAAGAAGTATCGGCATATTGCCTTGATAGACGCAGATTGTATAATCTTCTCTGTCTCATCTTAAGGATTGGGAAAAAATTGTCATCCTTTGAGCTCTTTCCAAACTGGTTTTTGCAAATTCCATTCCACTAACATCAATGGAATTGTGGTCAAATGCATTCAGGATGCTGCCTGGAGTAGGGACAAGGGCCCCACTTTTCTGGCTTCTGTCGACCTATTGGCAGCCTTTGACTGCATTGACAGCGAAAGGCAGTGGCGCAAGCTTGCATCTTGGGGCCTACCAAGGGGCCTACTTAGTCTTCTGGAGGGGATCTACAATAACACTGGTGTTAGAATACGCTTAAACCAAAAGGGGGATATATCAGCCATCATTCGTACTTACTGTGAGGTTAGACAGGATGCGTCTTAGCCCCGTGGCTGTTCAACCAGTACGTTTCTGATGCAGCTGAACATTTATACAAGAAGGGCTTATTGGCCCCAAGATTGGGCTCCTCTAAGATTGTATGGTTGGCTTATGCGGATTACTTTTTGCTATTTGACTCAACTAAGGTGGGGCTCCAGCGACTTCCGAATGTCTTTGCCAACTACGCCAAGATAAATGGCTTGAACATCAATCCCTCCAAAACTAAAATCCTTGCTCTATCTAAAGGTTCTCATAGGAAAATAAGCTATTCCTGGAATATGGAGGGGCCCAGGGTGCCCACTTCTAACAGCCTTATCTACCTGGGTTATTATGTTGGTGCAAGTAGGGGCCTGAGAGGGCAGATTGATGTGCTTCTTAACAAAGCTAAAGCACTGGAAAATCAGATCTTTAAAATCGACTGCAAATACGGTTGATTTTCTATTAAACCAGCCCTCCTCTTCTTTGAAGGGAAAATAGTCCCCAAATTGACATATGGCCTGGAGTTATGCACGGTGCTAACCATAGCTAAACTTGATGCGATTGAAGGTGCCATTTGGAAATGGGTTCTTTCTCTACCGAATTCGGTCCCTTTGGCTGCAATTCGGTATGAATTAGGCTATCTCTCTCTAAAGTCTCGTGTTCACTGGAGGATGCTCACGCGTTATGCAAAACTTAAGGTCCCACTTTCTAATACCTTATACAAACTTGTTGGTAAGAACTTTGAACATTCTGATTTCCTAACCAACTTCTGCAACATGTGTGAAATAATTCTCCATAACGTTGACTCTGATCTAGAACAACTGACCACCAACCCAATGAAAACTAAAAAGAAACTGCTGGACCATGACTGGTGCCTAACCATCGACTGTTTTCACTCGTACAATCATATGACTCATCTATCACATGAACATAAGAAACAAGGGTCTCTACCTCAGATTCTCACCATTTTCCCAAATAGAATTCATCGATCCTCACTGTTAAGACTGCGCTGGAACATCCTTCCTACTTTGGACATTAAATTGCGTAGGAAACAAATCAAGGTGGAAGATAGTCTCTGTGGACTTTGCCAGTTAGTCCCGGAAACAGCAAAACATCTTGTGTTATTTTGTACGCAACTTAAAATTCTAAGAGAATCTTGTCTGAGTCCACTGAAAGCCTTGTATTTGGGTGTACCTGTTGATCTGGTATGGCAACGCTGCCTATGTATACAAAATATGCGAGAGGGACTGGCATTGTCCGGCTTCATTTGTAATCTTCAAATGGATTGTTTTAGATAAATTGTATTGTCACAAACATACATAGGCCTTTCTGCCACTAGCTGCTTGATTTGTTTCTTTTTTTTTATTGATTTGTTTGCTAAAATAAGTTATTGCCTCTTTTTTGATGTTTTATGGCTGATTTCTTATGCTGCTTCGTTGACTAATTTTACTGTGTATGAACTATGTGCATGTATTGCAAATTTTTTTTTTGTTTTTTTACCACTCTTATCTTTCTTTTGTAAAGGTTTAATAAAACCATACACAATAAAAAAAAAACTATAGGCTATGTTATTACAGTCTCAAAATATACAGTCGATATAAAAAAAAAGAAATTATAATGTTTTGGTGCCCGACTAAAGAGGGAGGTGAATCCCAAAGAATGCCTCCATTTGGTTAAAAGAAATTAGGGCACAACTTAGCAAATGGGAGAATACCATACAAAACCGTTGGTTGGAACGCACAGATGGACCCCTTAGGGGGCCATTTTCCAAGTTGTACTGTGCCGTTTGTCCATTCACAAAAGAAAACTGACCACATTCACCTATCATGACAGTTTGGAAATTGAACACATTCTCTAACTGGAATTCCAAAAAAGTCATATACATGATCCTTTGCCCATGCAATAAAAACGATATATTGTGATGAATCACATAAGCCCGTCACCTGTCCCGAATGGGAGCCTTTCCCTGTGAGGGTAGGAAGGTGAATCCACTCTGCATCATCCTCCCTCCTAGGGAGGGAGATAAGTGGGACCCCATTGAGGGTAAGGACTCCTGTTCTTACAAGGAACTCCCTAAGAAACATATCAAAAACATATTCAACAACACCCATTAAAGAAAGGTATGAGAGCATATCTAAATACCCAATTCAAAATTCGCACCACAACTGGCAGAAGACAACGCAAGTGATAATTTCAAGCAAGCTGTAAAACAAGATCTTAGGCACAATTATCTGCATAATTCTTACAAAATTACAAAATTTTATTTCACACTTGAAGAAAGCAAAGTCTTACGTGAACTTAAAAACAATACAGAGATTATCCAAAGTGCAGATAAAGGAGGCCAAATTGTCCCAATGAAGAAGCACAAGTTATTAACCAACGGGTAATGTTCTTTCGACTGGATGTTCCTCCAACGCATTCCACGTCTTTAACATTACATGTCAAAGACGTGGAATGCGTTGGAGGAGACAATCCATTTCAAAATACTATATACTAGAAGCCAATCAACAACTCAACAATCCCGGTTATCAAAAAGTGGAATTTAGTCCATTACCAAATTTCACTGCAAATAGGAATAAATTAACCAGAATTTGTCATACTTTGGTTCTAAACATGATGAATTTAATTACATGTACATTCAACACCCAATAACGGCAACTATCTACTTTTTACTGAAAATTCACAATCCCTCCACTTAAACCTATAATCAATGGGTTTGGATCCATCACAAAGAATATCAGAATACATTGACATTTATTTCAATCCCCTTGCATAAAACTTGTCATCATATGTAAAGGACATGAAGCATGTTATCCAACAAACTGAAGCAATACAGTAGAATGCGAATTATCGATTAGTGACCATGGATGTCATTTCACTATACACTTGCATAAAACATGAGACTGGAATAAAAACCAACCATTTTTTTAAATCTAGATCAGTTTCTTATTTTGAACAGAATAGTATGATATTAGAGATGCTGAAGTTCACCCTAAACATTTTTATTTTCAACGTCCAAATATACTGCCAAAAGCAGGAAATTGCCATGAGAGTCAAATATGCTCCAACATATGCCAGCCTATTAATGGGAAAATTTGAATTCCAACATGCATGGCACATCTAGCATTTACTGAAAAAGACCTCATTTATTGGGGATGCTACATTGATATTTTGTTAATTTGGAACTGAGACTATAAATCATTGAAGGATTATACCATCTGAACAAAAATGATTCTAACTTATGTGAGAAACCTGAGAGTGTTCTCCCAGTAAGACCTTGAGAATCCCTTATTCAGGTGGCCAGGACACGGCCATCGCTGTTGGATCCAGTGTCTGAGGGTGGACTAGTGGGGGAGGATCACCTGGGTAAGGAACCTGAGGTTATGCTAGGGGGAATACTCAAAGGGGGGTGCAGTATGTTACGGGGGAAGAAAGTGAGTTGGATGACATACCCGAAATCTTTTTAGACTATGTTAGATCTGGCCCCCTTTATCCCATAAAACCTCCCGTATCACAATTTACCCAAAAACCCACCCCCACCTGATAAATCGCCTACGAACATGAACCCAATCAGATCGGAAAACCCCATCTCCCAGGAACCCTGCTTTCCCACTGCTTTCTATTCGACTGCTGTCAACCATTTTTCTCCCCATCCTTCCGTTTATTCTTTTCTGAACACTCAGGTTATCCTGACGAAACACTACCGGTCCCAGAATCCTTTGCGTTCATCCCCACAATCTCATTCCCCCTCTCCCCTGCGATTATCATTTTTTCGAGATCTCAATCTACAGGGACAGATTACTACTATTCCCGCAATCACCTATGTTCTGTGTTACATCCCGGTTACTCATCTATTTTAAAAACCTTCCCCATAGGTCAATCTGACAATAAGCTTTCTCCATCCTACCGCGTAAGACACTGAAATTCTACCATCCTCCTTTTCCACTTTAAAAACTTCCTCACACTTTGACAAAAAACCGACTTGTAATAACAATATGTACCCGACATGTCCCAACCCGAGGGTCAGGCGAAGTCAGGCAATTGACTGAAATCACACCCAATGGCCCTTCCTTTTCCCCACAGGGATAAAAGGTGGAGCAGGAGAGTGCAGTACATGCAAGTCGAGAAAGAAGAGAAATGCAAGCACGGCAGACAGCATGAGAAAACACAGCAATTCAAAAGAAGGAGAATGGCCGCAGGCAGCGAGAGGTTGGCAAGGAGAGAAGAGACCTTGCCCTTTTCGTCCCAGACCCGTGGAAACTTCGTCAAGGGGAACCTAAGACCATGGGTAGTGTCATGCTGCAGGTGTCAATTGTACGCAGGGCCAGCCTATGTTGATAAGGCGTAGTAGAGGAGGCTCCCATGCCCGTGGTACCGGCCTTGACTCCATAGATGCTAAAGCCCAGCAGTTCAGCACAACTGGTGAGGGGAGAACCGATGAGAATCAGGCTGTTTCGTGAAAAACGCAGAGTGGCAAGTTGAACATATTTCATTGAACTGTGATTGAACTGTCAAAGGTGGCTAAGAGGAGACCAGCTGAAGAGGGAAACTGGCATCACATGGGTGCTAACTCGAGAAGCGCTGGTTACTCCCCGATATAAAAGAACTACCAAAACCCGAAGTCCAAAGGAAGGCCGCCAAAGGAACTCAAAGTGGTCATACGCGAGGGTCGAGCAAAAGCCCTGTAGATTCGAAAGACTGATTTGTGAATTGGCATGAAAGCAAGGAAAGCGAATCCCGTATAGCAGATAAAGAAAAGGGACATGATTCACGCAAACATTTCAAACCAGTAGAAAGCACCCAAGGTTTAAGGAGAAACGAATAAGAGATGCAAAGAAATACTATTGAGAAAGGGTCAGCCCAGAAGAGGGGGTACCAGGGGTGAAGCCCTCACCCATCTGAACATTGATATATTGTGAAGTGCGATCCAAGATGGTCAGCCCAGAAGAGGGGGATCCAAAGGGGGAAAACCATCACCCTATTTTGAACTGTAGACTGGAGCTAAGAAGGGTCGGCCCCAGAAAAGGGGGACCCAGATGTGAACCATTATCACCCGAGAGCATTATCATTTGTTAAAGGAACTTTTGTTTTGTTGTTTTGAATACCTCAGGCCCTTGAGGGCAAATGACTTTCCAAAAGAAACAAGAGTTGGCCATCGAAGCATCTGAGATCAGGAAAAAACCTATCTCCTGCCCGAGACTGTACTGTGCTACACGCTCCAAGCTCAAACCTTACCCAGTGCTCAAACCGTGAGGAAGAGAGAACACTTCTTTCTTTCTTGAAACCTATCCCACGTCCTTTTGTATTTAGCGTAAGGAATTGGCAATAGATTTATTTTAATATAGGCCTTTTTGTTTGACACCACTAGGACTGCCTTATTTTCATTTGTATGCCATCACCATGAGTTCCTTACACATACAACTAACTTATGGAACAAAGCAAAGACAAAATACATTTCCTTGATCTCCAAATATATGGTCAAGATGATGAAATCAGGACCACAATATATCAAACCATCAGCCGGCAACAGCATTCCACATGCCAAAAGCAATCACCCACAACACATAATCGATAACCATCTTTATGGTGAATTCCTACGCATAAAAATAAATTGTAGTACGAAAGTAGACTTTTTGAGCAATATGCAGGAAAGCATTGAGAATTTCAAGAGAAGAGGATACTATATAATATAATGTTACGGATAGCTATGAAAAAAGCAGTTACCAAGGATAGAGTATCACTTTTGGTGGACAAACCAAACAAAACAGAGACCTTTAAAAATTCCTCGAAACCAAGAGTGATTACCACTTACAGCACTGATCACTTCAAACTCAAAGATTTTGAGAAAGCACTGGCACATCTTAAAATTAGATAACACAATAGTGATACATTTGGAGGATAACACGACAATCAACTTAAAAAAAGCTGTGACTTTAAAAACAAGCCTTAGTCCAGGTTTTTGGGAATCAGACACATTTTAAAAAACAAGGTACACTGCTTTCACATTGGCAAATGCCATTACTTAAAGGAAACCACAAATGAGGAAAATTGAAAGTATGTCCCCAAATTATGGACAAAGTGAAGTCATTGAAGCTCCTCAATGGGAAAACAAATTAAACGCTTGATCAACTGACCCCAAATATGTTCTTTAGGGCATTAAATTCCATTGTTAAAAATGGTACATAGGAAGTACCAAAAGAAAGTTGAAGATCAGAATTTGAGCACATGCGTGCAAACGAAAAATGGAGATGAGAAATATCCCATGGCTATGCACTGTCAAAAAGAACATTTGGGACAGTCAGACAATTTGCAATTTATGGGATTAACAGCAGTTCAAACATTGAAAAGAGGGCATAACGGAGAATTCAAACTATGGCAAGAAGAGGCAAAATGGATGATATACATGAACACATGTTTTTCTGTGTTAAAACGGGACAAGGAACTTTGGTCATTTTTGATATCTCAAACATGGCTTTATATGAACCCTTATAGGGGCATTGTTACAAGGAATGAGAATCAATTCAGAATATCATTTGATTTTTATATTGTGTTTATATATCATTACATGTAATAATTCTGGATATTGAACCATTTAGCGGAATTCAGCACTATGGTAAAAGTATTAACATTGGGGGTCATCCCGAGGTGGGTTGTAGGGGATACCTGGCACCGGTAAGGAGACCGGTGCCGGTAATCCCCTACCGCCCAATTCCGAGGTCCCTTAGCGTGAACCGTAAGGGACGTGTGGTCGGACCACACGTCCTTTACGGGTCCAACTAAAGAACCAGGGCGCAAATAACGGGCTTGACATTCATGAGCCCGTTAGTTGCTCCCTCCCCATTCCCATTGGGCGCTATGGGAGTTCAAATCGGAATGGGGAATGGTTTGTTCAATGGGGACTTACCGGTCCCTCCAGGGTCGGAATGGACCGGTAAGTCCCCACTGAACACCGGACTCGGTACCGGTATGGGAGGCAGCCATGGAGCCAATTGCTCCATGGCTACCGCCATACTCGGAATGACCCCCATTGACTCTAAAACAGTATTACACAATGTTCTCAGAAAGTATTTCATTATTCTAGATGAATAGAGTATTACAAAATGCAATCGTTCCATTCGAACAGTGCATAAAGGGAAGCCTCATTTCAAACATAATTACCACAGAAAAGGACTCAGATAAGTCACCATTATCGTAATTGCTATTTTATTCAAAGTACATATATTATTCTTTGTCATATTGACAATTGTGTGTAGCTTTGCATCAAAATATTAATTGAACCATGAGACAGGACTCATGGGAATCACGTGCAGATAAATATTTTCTGATCTGAGTCTTAAATACTACTACATCATGTAAACACTGAACAATGTGTTTTTTCACCAATCTTTTAATTAAAAAATCTTTGGATTATGTTAACATCTAGCGGCATAATCAATCCAAAATGGCCACCAGAGTAAAGAAATGAGGATGTCATTGCACCCAGCGCCTTGCAGGATGACGTCATCACGCATTGCACTCTGCATGATGACATCACTTTCAATATAAATATAGGGCCGCCATTTCTGGACCAACATATCCAGTTAATCTACAAACTAAGACTCACACCTAGATTTAGGCAAATCAGAACAGCATAAAAGTTACATTTGGGAGAAATATCTTATTGGTTCTTCATTTATTTGCAGGAATCAGTTTTGAAACAGGGAATCAGTGAAGTTCAAACTTATCTGTTACATCGCCTACATTGAGAATAAGTTCCCAGATGCACCAGTTTTCTAAATACGAACATATTAAAAAGGTAGGCAATCTAAGAGACATTCATTTCTTTATATAAAACTGGAGCTAGAGTAACTGATTTAAATAAGAATTTCTCAAATTACATTATAATCAATTTGTGCATTTGGTGAATATTAAAACTGTCTAAAATTGCAATGTCCGGTGATATACATCAAAGGAAATTACCTTTTTGAAACGTCAAAGTGCCCTTTTAAGTTAGGAACATAGAATTTTGGCATAGATTATTACATTTATACTGTACAACTTGATCCATCTCCATGGATCTTGAAATCCTCCTAAAGATCCACCAAAATAGGTGGTGAAACACATGCAGAGGTATATCAAGGAGTCAAATGAGAAATTATCCGGAGGTATATGAAGAAGTTAATTGAGAAATTATCAATTCTTTTTGGAAACATTAACGACACACCACAGAGACAATTATCAATCATGTTTGCAGTATATTAAGGAATCAATTGAGAAAAAATAACATTTATTTGTATTTCCCCCCAAATTGAGTAAACATCAATTCCTTTTGGAAACATCAAGTTTTGATTCAGAAGCTAAATTTGGATATTGTATTTAAGAAATCCGACAATAAAAGTTGATCTAAACAAATTGCAAGTGTCTGGCGCATCTAATTATACAACCACAAGTTCATTCAACATACCGAATATACTGTAGTCCAGAAATGGACTATCCCTTTGAAGAAAAAACGATCTTGTACTGAGCCGAGGAAAAAGTCTCTGGAGGAATAAAGAGCATAAAACAAACAGAAAGGACGGCAACACTGCACCGGGGAAGTCCCACAGCGACGTAACAAAAGAGACTGGGAAGTAAGAACCCACCAGTTACAAATGTACTCACAGTCCTATGCTGGAGAAGAGCTGGACACGCCGCGCCCTATACCAAAATGAAAACAGAGTGAAACTTTAGATGTCCGCAAGTTATGAATTGGATCGCATGCATTTGCTGAGGGACACCTGGATGTTCTAGGTTCTATATGACAGAGGAAACCGAGTGATGCTTCAGACACATGGCCTCAAAGGTGGAGAGAAGCTAAGGTGGACTTGGAGTCCCTATCCTGAGTGAGTTGAGTGGTGGCGTGACCGCAACTGAGCAGTGGTGGACCAGTGGGTCCATGAACGCTGCAGATACCACTTCCTTTTACTCAACAGAATGTACCAACAAACAAGAGATTGTATATGAAAACATAGTAAAGAAGAATATCGGAAGAATTCTGAGAGGCCAACCTGACAAGTGGAAGAGAAGGTCCCAACCAGTCTGGAAACCCGGTGATGTTATCCCAGAGCACGACAGGTAATGGGGAAATCGGGAGACCCGGGAGGCGGACTGAAAAGGGGGACTGAAGATCATTACTGGAACGCTCATACTTGTCCAAGTCAAGATAAACAATTGGCATTGAATGAGGAGAGAACATTGAGACTCAATGAAGATAAAATATTGATATTAAATAAAGTGAAAGAGAATCATTAGTGGAACATTCGTTCACATCCGAGTCAAGAAAGTACTAATGGTGTGATAATCCCTACTGGAATGTTTATACTCCAAGAGGTCAAGGAGACAATCTTGTGATATGACAAAATAAGAAACGGTGTGAAAGGGGACAACCTGAAAAGCAGTTTGAAACAGAGGATAAGGGCCAAGCCCAAAGTGAAGCCATAGACTGAAATAAAGATATGAGAATCCAAGTTGTCAAGGAAAAACTAAGTGTTGGATAAAGATACCCAGTGAAAACAAAGATAAATGCAAGTAAAAATAAGACAAGACAATAACAAGGAGCGAAAGAGGAATCAAATAAAAGAAATTGAAAACATGAGGAACCCAGTATCAGAACTGTGTGACTTAATAAAAGTTGTTACTAAAACTACTTGAGAATAGTTTACTGAACTTAACTTGGTGAAGAACCAGCTTACAGGATAAGGAAATCATTTTCCTGGTTTTTGTTATAATAGTGGTAGGGTTGGAACAGGTTAGTTGGGAGAATGGACAGATTTTGATTTGGACTCTCACTGACGAGCACCTTAGTTCTGTTAGATATGGAACACCCTTAGCGTAGGGAAAGATACGAATCCTCAGTGAGATGGAAAGTCAGAGTCCGTGTTCATCTTTTGACCCGTCACAGTAGGCAAGACAACCCAGACAGTTGCAGCTAGGATCACAGAACAGTCTAGCCCCGTCATTGTGGAATGCTCTCCCTTACTACATTAGGAGTAATCATGTTCTATCAAGCTTTCGTAAACAGCTCCAAATATTGCTGTTTTAGATGTGGCAGTCTTCCTCCTCTCTCTGGTTTCATGAACGCCTGGACGCCAACAGATCCTTGTCATGCTTTATAAATATCTTTACAATACCAGAAAGCCTTAGGTGGGTCTTCACCAGAAGGTCAAAGTGGTCATACAGGGTCTTGCAAAATCCTATGTACAGTGGAAAGCCTTTGACCAACAAAGTAAAGAGAAAGAAGACGGAACTGTGTGATTGGCTGTAGTGAACCCAACTGAGGGAGGCTGAGAATTGTCCATGGAAAGTATTTTAAAAAGACATGAATACCGTTAATACCAACATGACCACGTGTTATGAGATGCCGTAGTGAACCCGACAGAGGCAGGCAAAATCGTTAAGAAGGTTTACGGCAGAGGAGGATCCTAGGGTGAAAAGCCATCACCCAAAGACTGGTGAATATAAAAAGGAGAAAGTGAGCGAACGAGAGCCATAGTGAATCCGACTGAGGGAGGCTGAGAATCAAGAGGGGGTCTATGCCCAGAAGAGGGGGACTCCGGGGTTAAGCACTAACACCCTAATGCCTGAGCCCGATCGAGGGAGGTGAGAAAGACATTTGTTTGAGTATATGGTTAATGTAGAGAAAGACCAGGGGAAGTGGATTGTCCCCCTTGGCACTCAGACCAGAAGATCAAGAAAGATCAGGGGAAGAGGATGGTCCTTCCGGCACTTGTGAAATAAAAGCCATAGTGAACCCCACTGAGATAGGCTGACATTCAAGAGGGATCTGCCCCCGGAAGAGGGGGACCCAGGGGTGAACCACCTTCACCCTAAGTGTCATCAGAAAGGAACTTTTTTTGTTAAGTTGTTGTGCGATACATAAGGTCCTCGAGGGAAAGACTTTTTGTGCAAAGAGACTTAACCGTCGAAGAGCATGATAATTGAAAGCAGAGCGGTCAGCTGGTGCTGGGAAAGCTCGAGCGTGTGCTGTGCTCAGACGTGCCACCTTGTCCCGTGCTGAAAATGTAGGGAAGGGAGACTCTTGGCTAGCACATCCTGACTTATTATTTGTGAACACTTTTCTTTATTGTACACCTTGCCCCACACTCTTTCTATCTTAGTTGTAAGGACTGGCAAACTTTTTTAGTATAGGCCCTTTTACTTTAACCCGACGCCACAAGGACTGCATTATTTTCTCATTTGATGGTCGAAGCTTGCTCCCATCTTAGGTTTAGGTTAGATTAGGCGTTTTTCCAACCTGCATACTTTTTAAATAAACACCCTTGAATCTTTATCTCTTGTGTCTGTGTTCACTGTTGCCACCACGAGTTCCTTGCAGTACGTATTGTATAGATTTACCACTTTCCTTTATATCAATTTGGCAAATCCCAAGACTGATCCATTGCCGTGAACTAGCATAGAGTCTGTGGCGGAGAGCCAAGACCCTGCAATCAGATTGTATGAGTTAGAGAGGGGCAACCAAAACTGCTGAGTGGATGAGATTTAAGATGCATGCCTTTTGCCATACGATACCTTTGACTCGGTACTGGCACCCATCAGTTTGCAAATTACTCCTCGCCTAAATTGGAACACAGCGGCCGTTAACTAAACTTCATGGGCCCATCGCTATAAATGGGCCCACAGCAGAGAATAAGCTGTGTGCTCCACAGATCAAAGCACAGGTGAATCCCGAGAGTGTAGAAATGGGACCCTTGATTAAAGGCCAAAAGGATAATGCCAAGGAGCTGGCAGGAATAACAATTGCTGGGCTCTCGTCCAACACTTTCAACTGCTCTCTCCTTTTCTGCTCATTGTCCATGCTCTCCACCCTCGGACACCTAGCAAATCCCCAATTCCAAAATGTGAGGTTTTAAGACCATGAAAAGGTAGGAAATGGATTGGTCAATAAGAAAACTCTTACATAGAACACAAAAGTATTGCACCTGTCACAGAGTTACACCTGTGAACAAGAAGTACTCTATGACAAGATTTCAGGTGTTTCTTCTCTCATGAAAGGCATGTTACGTTTGATAATGTAAAATTAAAAAGGTGGCACCTTGCCAAAACAAAAAATAAACAGCTGGTTGGTTCAAGCAATCATAGGCCCGTCCCTACTGAAGAGCCTCCCCTTGCTCAATATCTTTTCCAAAGGATGCAAATAATTAGGCTCTCCCCATCTCAGAAGTAAACGTCTGTTCAAATAGTCCCACGAGGGATTCTTGTACCACTCCCTGCCATTGGTTTTAGGGTGACTGAAACCCTTCTTGTTCTGGTCTACATGCAAGCAAGAGGTTATACCTTCCACATCTCACAATTTTAGATTCCCTGTGAGCTAATAGATATAGCCAGCGGGGAGAGGTCCCTTGGGTCTCTTGATATCCATAGACTCCCGTTCTCCACCTCTCAAGAATCACAATAACCTCCCTGTCCCATGCTCTTACCTCCATCTGGTCCTTCCAAGAGCCTACCAGACTGGCCGGAACTTGCCTGATCTTACTAGCTACTTATTTGCTTCCTTCCTCCTCCTAGGACACATCTCAACATTCCTTTCACTGCCCACTGCTTCTACAGTACCACCTTAAATATCACTACTACCCTCTTGCTTGTGCTTTTCTTCCCACCTCTTCAGTCTCTCTTCCCCAGTCACCACCTCCTTTTCACTTGCAGCCTCTGATGTTGCTACTTCCTTCTTGGGACAGATACCTCTTCTACACCCTTCATTCTTACCACTACTCCTTCTCCCTTCATAAAGTCCTCTAGTTCACACCACATGGCCAATTTCACCCTTTGAGGTTGCAACCTACTCATCTCCCACTGTCCCCTGCTCCTTGCCTCGCCTCTTATACTACCACCTCCTTAACCTTTCCACTTCCACCACTTCCTCCTGCGTACACTAACATTTTACCACCCCTTGACACTTCACTCTCAACTTCACCCTGCTCTTCACTGTGGACACTCCCACCCACTCCCCCCATGTCTATAGCCTCTACTACTTATACGCCTCTCCAGCTTCTCCCACTGCACACCTCCAACTATTATAACCATGACTGGCTGGAGCTGGATGCCTTCATGTGTTCCCTCCTACCTGTGGATGGGTCTTTTTGTTGGTGTCTAATCCGGCGGCTGGTACTTTCGTGAGGGCTGGTATTGGTTGTTCCTTCTGTGTACCAGAGGCTGCTCTGATCAGGGTCTGTTCGGAGGCTACAATTGGCCTGTTCACTACCTTGGATTTTGACTTTTCCCCTCCCCCTCCTTGTTGCTGTCCATTTTATGGTGTGCTCCTCAGTATCCCTAATGGTGCCATTTTAGGGCTGGAATAACACTTAGTAAGAATTTGGAGCATTATATTCCATCAAGTGTGGGTTAAGCTACATTGCATCTCCATTGACAATTATGTGCCAGGGACCAACAGAGCAAAACATTTTCTTCATTCGCTGAACTTGCCGCATATTGTCCACCGTTCTGTGGAATGCACCCCTGGTCCCGTGGATCTTCAATTAAGGCTGCGACAGATTCTGAAAACCTGATATTAGAAGAGTGTACAGAAACCTGTCTTAAAGGGAAAGCTCCCCCCCCCACCCCTGTCAAAAGTTGGCGTCCGCTCATCAAGATTCATGCTGGTTTGGTTGTGGAGGGAGCATACTAACAGTACCCTGTAGGGTTTCTAAAAGGTTTTGGACAGGGGTACTACTGCCAGGTCTGGGCTGCTCCAGTGAACCAGTGGGGTTAGGTGTCGTCTGTCCATGCGGTATTGCCCAAATTGACCTTTTACAATTGACCTTTTGCACAATTGACCTAATTATAGTGGTCCTAATTGACGTTCTGCACAATTGACCTTTATATTATTTTAGTTATTTTATATATGTATTGGGTTAGTTATGGGTTATAAATAATTTAAGGGGATTGGGTGTGGGGGGTTGCAGGAGGTTTTGGATCGGGTGGCGGTTTGTGGTGTTTTTCCACCCGCATATATGTCCAATTTGACCTTCTAAATTAGGTCAATTCTCCCGAGGTCAATTGTGAAAAGGTCAATTAGTATACAACCGTCCATGCTGGTCTACAACACAATTAGGTCCCAATGTAGGATGACCTGGGGGGGAGGGGATCATCCCAAGCAACCCCTTGGATCAACATCCACTGACTCCTGGTGGTACCTCAGTTCCTCCCCCCACCCCAAGCTCAACTCTTATGGTCGATCATTGCCAAGTAGACCTCAATGGTCGATGTAAAATCAATAAGCAATGTACTTTCAAGTGTGGGGATAGTTAATCAATTATAGATTATTGTAATTTGTTGCTCGAGGTTTCTTGGCTTTTTATTGAGGTCATTCACCCGGGTAGCCGCCATTTTCCCCCTTACCTTTCTGGTAAATCATCAAGTAAAGGTAGTTTTGAATGTCCAGCTACTCCCTCTACAGTCGCGCTGGAGTACAAAGAAAGTAGAGAAAGCCTTCTTTAGTATAGAATTAATCTTCCAGAAATTAGAACTAGAGCAGCAAGACTACAGAGTGATGACTTCCAGTGTGAAATGGTTCTTAAAGAATGTCAATCCCTTATGGAAGTGAAGGGAGAAGTGTTCTGCATCTAACCAGGAGCACACCCACCCATGAGGGCAAAGGGATGCCTGTTGATATGACACCAGATGTGGGAAGGTATATGAGCAGACCGTTCTAAACTTCAAAAAGAATATAAATCACTTCTGAGGGAATCTCTCGAACACTATGGAAATGTTGGAAATTAGTGGCAGAAGGCTTTGAAGAGCCGGGTGAGGATACTGAGTAGGTTATCACCCTGGATAATTGGATCAAACACTTTCCAAAAATATTTTTCAATCCAGAATTGGGCACGACTAGATTAAGGGATGTGACCGTCTTTTCCGAGGGCAAAGTTGCACTTTCCATTGAAACTATGTCTGCAAGAAAAGCTAATGGCTCTGATGGTTTCCGCTCTGATGTTTATAAATGGTACCCTGACTGGTGAACACTTTTACTTATCTGCCTTTTTAATACTATTAGTTTAGAGGGAGTTGCACTGAAATCGTGGACAAATTCAAATTTTTAAGAAAGTCTCTACTGAGGACCCCATCTGTGATCGCCAATCTCTGTTGGATATGATAAATAAGCTCTTCAGCAAAATGTATAGGCTTGAAGAAGTTGAGAACAATATTTTAAATGCTACTTCAAGCCGGGTTTAGAAAGGGTTTTTCAACACGATCATCATTTAATTCTGAATGTTTTAATGGCAAAGCGCTGTCAAATTAGAGGGGGGAATTTGTACGTTTTTCTGGATCTGAAAAAGGCTATAGATAGCAATAATCTATGGAGGAAGTTGGAAGATCTTAAGGTTCCTAGAGGTCTTCTAAAGTGAAAATAAGCCTGCTATTTAGACACATATGCAGCGCTTTGCTGCCCATCACGGGGAGAGATTATACAAACTTTTTAATTAATAAGGGTGTCACACAAGGGTGCTCGTTGGCTCCTCTTCTATTTATTCTCTTTCTATCAGACTTTAGTCCCGAATTGAGTGGGTCTAGAATCCCGCTCCCCTATTCTCCATAATGTGCCTTATTGATTGGTTTTGCTGGCTGATGATACAGCACTATTAGGTCTAACACCGGGAGAGCGGGGGGGGTCTCCAAAGGTGTCTGTAGTATGCAGAATGGTATTTAACCAGAAATGGTTTAAACCTGAATATGAGGCAAACAAACTGTTTTTGGGAAAGGAAAAACTATGGGTAATAAAAATAGAAATGGTAAGCGCATTTTGTTACCTGGGGCTCACTTTTGATAGACCGGTAACTGGGCTTCCTATATTAAAGCTACTGTTCTGAAAGGGGGGGGGGGCTGTTGAGGTTTTATTATAAATTTTGTCCTGGTATTTTTGAGAAATGCCTAGAAATATATAGAGCTAAAGTGGGGATGCCTCTCTGTTTGGGAGCGAGATATGGGGGTTTGCCAACTGATCAACTGGTGGTGGCCCAAAATAAAATGTTGAAAAAACTAACATGGCTTCCACTGAGCACTTGGTGCAATTAGGTTCGAATTGGGGGTGCGAATTTGAGGTTTGGCACATTTTTTCTGAAGTCGCATGTTTTAGGTTTAAAGAATCAAAACATACAAAATGCTCTGGCAGAGATAGAACGCTGATAATTAAAAAGGAAATGCACATGGTACAACATGGGTTGCTCTCTTTTAACCAGGTGGGGTTATCGTGAAGTGAAGGAATGAACTCCAGAGTTTACAAAAATTAGAAAGGGCCTATTTACGAAAGCCCTCTGCCATGATAGGATTACCATCTCAAGTTGTATAATGCAGATATATGATCACTGCAAACAAATTATGTTGAATCCAAAAATACTGAATTTTGTATTTTGTTTACCCCTTTTTACCACATATATATATGCAGTGGGAAACCCTACATTTTGGGCACTGCTAGGTAACATTTGCACAGAACTGGTAAATCTTCCTGACCTTGGTCAACCCCAGAACTTTTTGCTTTATTAGTGGGCTATTTTTCCTGAATACCTCAGTGAGTGGGAACCTTTTTCCACACTCACAGAATCTTTTATGGGTGTCATTTTTCTGACTCTCCATAGTGCCTTTTTAAAGTTATCCTCTTTCACAACTTATTGGCAATAATGCCTGCTGCTGGGTTGCCCTGGGGGCTCCCCTTTTCACTTTCTTTTGCTAACCTTGGGTGAACTACAGTTCCCAAAGGTAGAAAGGATCTTTGGATCCCTTTTACATTTTATTCTGTGAAGCTAGCATACCCCACCTTATGTGGAGTTCTGGGGAGATACAATGTATCCCCTTTCACATTAGAACTAACGATTCGGTTACAGTGACAAGCTTACCTTCAATGGCTGGTGGCAGTAATACCTTATATTAATTTTGTGCATCTTTACCGCGGGCTGTGTTCACAGCTGCAGTAAAGGGACCTAAGGGTGTCCATTTTTACCAAACGCCATTTTGTGTTTGTCGGTTCTTGTTCCTTCCCCTGACATCCAGGGTGAGAAATTCCTTTGTGTTTTTTTTCTTCAGTGGAAGTCCCCTGCAGGGGTGTTGCTTGGTCTGGAAAAGACCTGGGGCTACGGTGATGTCGGAACTGTCGGGACTGGGTGATAGCTAGCCTTTTGCTTGTAGCTCCTGAGATTCTATCCGGGGCTACAAGCAAAAGACCATGGGCTATAGCCCCCCTCCCCAGCAACGCCTCTGGTCCCCTGGACTCCCTGCCCAGGCTCCAGTCTGTCTGTGAGAGCAGGAAGTGAGGGAGGAGTCCAAAACTCCCCAGCCCTTTGTCTTACGTCTTGCTTGAATGGGGATAAATCCCACTGGGGGGCTGGCTGTCCTGATTGGACAACCAGACCGCCCCTTCTTGTAAAATGCTGGGAGCGAATGCAGAGGTTGTGTTGTACTTCCTGATAGATGCTGCGAACCTGGAAGCTTAAAAAAAAATGGCGACCACTGGAACCGAAACCATAGAGGAAGCTGAAGGAAACACGGCTAAAACGATTTCCAGCGACCAGAGAGCCTGCTGTGTAACCAGAGCCTACTGTAGCCCTTCCTTCCAATCGACCTGGGGACACCAAAAATGACGACCTAGAGCCTGGTGAGACCCACTAGACTCAAGAAGATATGCATTTTGAGCCATCCCACGCGTTGCTGCGACCTTGCGTTGTTGCAATACCCCAATACCCTGGGACCTCAAGCCATCGTGAAGTGCACAGTCATCCGAAATTCCGAATCTCGCTGAAACTTTGTGGGCATCCTGGTGGATCTCCAAAGACACGAATCAAGTCCAAAAAGTTACCTTACCAGAGTGCTGGACCTTTAAAACGATGAAAATTCAACAGCGAATTTCTGTCTTCTTCTGTGCTCCTTGAAAAGGCGCCAAACCCGCAGAACCGCATTCAGCCATGAGGGAAACCTTGCCTAGAGCCTTCTTCATCAATCCCTGCTGCAAAGTCCCTTCTGAGGTCTTGTTTTCAGTCACCACGACAGAGAATCCACTGACCGAGTCTTCAGCTGCAGACCCTGAAGTTCTCCTCCTGCAAAAATTATGAGGTACTGTGTGGGCTTTGGTATGTACTTACCTTAAGCCTGTTAGGATTTCTGTGCAGCTGTGGGTTGTTTTCTGTGATGGGGAGGCCTCTCATCCTGTGCACCCATTCCCACTGCTAGAATCCTTCTAGGGTGTCTTCTTTGAAACCCCTGGACCCTCTTCTAACCCTAGAAGTAAAGTACTCACCTGTTTGCCCAGTTTTCCTAAGGAACTCTGACTTGCTACTAAAGAACCTATTCTGACACTGCCTGTTGGTCAATAGTCCTAGTGACCCCCCTTCTGCCACTGAGAACATTCATGCTCCAAGAATAAGGGAAATACTTTCAAGGGATTGGGACTTGTGCCTAAAAAAGAAAATAAGTGTTTCAAAGTTACTTACTTGTGAAGAGTTGGTTGGTAACTAATTCTAAGAGTGAACAGTTACAAAAGTTCTTACTGATCTGGAATGTGTGATGCACTATTCTTAAAAGTATGGTTTACATCTTTTCTTCCTTAGCAACTGTTTTGCCAGTCTAATAGAAAGTAGATGTGAAGGTATGTTACTCTCCTGTGATTAGGTTGTGCCTCTTCCCAAAAGTAAAGTGTTGGTTTCACCAGATGAGTCCTTTGAAGATAACTGTATGAGTGTCCCCCAACTGGGTCTTGCTACCCCTGACTTGCTGCTAGCCTGTCCAGAATAAGTCTGTTGCCTACCTAGAATAACTGAGTCATTCAGAAAAAGTGTAACATTGGCTTTTACTTTCCCCTTCATTGTGAGGTTAAAAAAGTATTTGGGTTTTCCTTACCTTGTGTTAGCTCTGTGCCATCCAAAAATAAATTACAATTGTTACAGCTTACCTCAGTCTGGTGTTCCCTGATTTCAAAAGCTCATGTAATTGTATATTACATACTTGGGTTTTACTCACCTAGTATAATTTATGACAAAACTAGTTTGTAGGAGGAGCCCGTAGCCGCACATGTGTGTTGCGGCATGGAATCGCAGGGCCTTGGGGGGCGAGCAGGGGAGGGCAGGGGTAGCGCTGGTAGTGCACCTGGTCAAGGAAGGCACAACGTGTGCACCAAAGGGGCTGGGGATCCCCTTGGACAACACAAGGGAATTAAAAATAAAAGACAATAAAAATGAGCAAATCCCTCCCCTAAGCAAAGAATCTCACCTATATGTTGATGATCTGGGGTACTTTATGGAAAATTGGCAGGAACACCCAACAAGCATTGAAAATAACAAACACAAGTGTGGTGTTTGAGCTACAATCACAGAAAAGCACCGAAATATCAAAAAACACGCTCTTAAGCAATGCAATGCCAAAGAAGATATCCACAGATACTTTGGACTGCCTTGAAATGGGTGCTAAAGAACTGATAGGCCAAGGAGTTGTAAAAACATCAAGAACAAGCAAGACGATGGGCCCAAAGATTATTCCAGCAAAAAGTGCAACACCCCTGCACCCGAATTTAAAAGAAGTCTGGCAAAGAGAGCACTAAATCCATGTCGGACCTGAAATCCATAAGGTAGCGCTTAAAGCCAAAAGACAAAATAAGACTGAGAATCTCAAATGAGTGACCATGGTTCAAGCGGAAAATAATACTTGGCGAGAAGTGACAGACAATGAGATCCTGTTAGACTCGGCCCGCTATAACCATGGAGCAAAGCTTGATAATTAAAAACCTGTGTTGGCTATTTCAAACAACAAAGAACAGACTCCACAAAGTGGTAAACAGCCAACAGAAGTGTTAAAAATAGCAAAAGACAAAATGGAAGAACACCGAGAAAGAATACAAAGATGCTCGTTCTATGCTAGCTACGGTGGATGACCAAGACGACAATCTTGGACTCCATGGAACAACCAGCCGAAACATCTACGCCTTTAGACTACCATAAACATTCTGCTTTTAGATTGTCCACCTTCTTGTAATTTGCAGTTAGCTGAGGCTCTTAGCTCATGTTTTGCCACAACTCAAACCAGCTTCTAGATTTATTATTCTTAGTGATTTTAACCATTGGTTGGGAACAGACACGGGTCACCTGGCTGCGGAACTTAAACAGTCTTTATACAACCTGGGATTCTCCCAATTAATGTACTACACATGTATCTGGCCACACCTTAGACTGGCTGGGCTGTCTTAATACTAATGCAGTAATGACACCAGCCCTTGTCCCTGGTCTGATCATTTTTTCGTGCACTTTACATTGCACATGCCTTTTCCTATGAAGCTTCCAATTAAGCCACTTAAACTGTGGCTACGGAACCTTAAAAAGATAACGATTGATAATATTGAGCCTTTGCTAAACGACAATCTTTTACATTTTCAGCCCGAAATGTCCTCACAGGACATGGCTATAGCTCTGAAACAATTTGGCCTGCATATCAGATAAGGGAGCACCGCTTAAATTAAAAAAAGATCAAAGACGACGAACACAAATGCAAGGCTTGGTTCTCTGTGGATCTCAGAACTAAAAAATCTGAGTTCAGCAAAGCCTACTTTGCATGGAAAAGGGAATACAACTCAGTACTATTAGTGAGGTACAAAAACACAGTACGAGAGTACAAAAAGTCAATCTTGGAAGCAAAAAGACTTTGATAATGGTCGCATTAATAAGGCTAAATCAAACACAAAGGAAATCTTCAAGATTTTAAAAGGAACAGGAAACCACTCCTGCACCCCTAGACTCACTAGTGAAAACTGATGAGGAATGGTGCCAACTCATACAAAATGGCCTGCACAACAAACTTCATAAAATCAGGACAACAATGCTTGAAAAAAGATCATCAACCACTAATGCTAGCAAGGAAGTGATTAAAGGGTTCATTCATTACCCATTAATTCCTCAGTTCAACTTTCATCCGATCACAGAGAGTGAACTGATACAAATTATAGAGCAAATGAAACACTCACAGTGCAGAGGAGACGCTTGTTCTTCTATGATAATAAAAACATGCCCACCGCGGCTCATTAAAGCAGTTTGTACTTTTATAAACTGCTCTTTGAAGGAAGGTAGTGTACCAGATGAGTTAATAGCAACTATGGTCACCCCCATCCTTAAAAAAAACAGGATTGGCAATGGACAATCCACTTACTTTCCGACCCATTTCCAATACACCCTTTCTACTCAAGATCTTGGATAGAGTGGTTTATGGTCAACTAGCAGAGCATTTGGATCTCTATCCCATTCTCCATCTGAATCAGTCAGGCTTTAGGAAGAAATATGGGACGGAAACTTCTCTCCTGGAGTTGAAAACTAAATTACTGGGGGAAATGGATAGAAGTGGTTTGTCCCTGATCACCTCATTAGATCAATCAGCGGCTTTTGATTTAATTGAACACTCCAACCTTATCCCAGACTACAGGAGGTTGCAAACCTCTCTGACTCGGCAGCTATGTGGATCGCTTCATTTTTGGAGCATAGAACAAGTAGTGTCTGTTCAGCTACTGCCGAAGTTACTTCACTTTCAGTTCTATACGGGGCACCCCAAGGGTCAAGTTTGTCTCCATGTCTGTACAACTTGTTCATGGCACCTTTCTTCTTTATGTTACAGGAGGAGGGATGTTGTGTTCTCTAATTATGCAGACGACACCCAATGTGTCATTTCTTTAACGGGTCATCATAAAAATGATGAGTTGGAGGTTAACAGAATCTTCTCACTGATTGAAAAGTGGATGCTGGACAATTTCCTAGCTCTGAATCGCAGTAAAACAGTTGCTGATTGTAGGCAGTTCAAAGGCGCTCAACAACTTAAATCAAGCCTATAGTGCATTTAAACTGGGAGATGACATTATTTCTCCTTTACCTAAAACAAAAATATTAGGAGTAATACTGGACCCGACACGAAGCATAAAAGCACAGGTCTCATCTGTGGTGGCAGGGGTAGTATATTACATCAAATTGCTGGCTCACTAGAGGCCCATGATCTCCCAAGAAAGCGCTGAGACAATAGATAGGGCAATAATCAGTGCTAAATTGGATTATTGCTGTAGCCTCCTGCTGGGCATCAGTCAACGAGAATTGCATAGACTACAGGTCACCCAGAATTGGGCAGTCAGAGTAGTACTCAGACTCCCCAGGCACAGCCATGTAAACGAGGCTAAACGCTCCCTGCACTGGATTCCTATTGTATCCCGGATTAACTTTAGAGTGCTAGTTATTGTTTTTAAATGCAGGCTTCAATTAATGCCAGCGTATTTACAACAGCACATAAAAGAGAAGTGTAACCAAAGATCTCTTAGATCAGTATCTTTAACCCTGATCATACAGCCAAGATGTAAGACATCAAAGGTGGAAAAGGGAGCATTTAATGTGAAGGCCCCTTCTCTTTGGAATAAACTTCCCATAAGACTGAGGAGTCACTCTTTTACTTTTAAGAAGGAATTGAAGACCCTCCCATTTGCCTGACATCTCTAAGATACGGATACTGTAACCGTCTTCTGCCTGGGATCCCAGAAAATCTCCTTCAAGGCTTCCCAGACCTCCCTTCTCTCGTTGCCTCTCTTGTCGGTGTTGTCTGTCCTTCTTTGTAGTGCGCTCCTTTATGCCCGAGAGTCAATAGTACGCATAACAAGTGTAATGTAATGTTAAGGCAGAAGGGAAAAGCGCCTAATAGATGAAGTTGACCTAAATACATCAACAACTCAAATGGCCCCAGGAAAGAAACCAAAAAAAATAAAAGTTGTGGCAATTGAAGTTACCACCTTAACAAACCAAAGACAAGACCCAAGTTGCTTGTAGAGGCAAACAAACCAGTGCAAGTGTTGTCACAACATCAGTGTAATAAAAAAAGCAGCGCAAACAATCTCAACTCAAGAAGATTGGGTAGCTCTACTGCCGAACAAAGTTACAATCACAAGCAGAGATCTATAAGAGGACATACACCCCAGAATATGAAAGGAACAACAAAGACCTCAAAAAAAGAGAGGACAGACAAGAAACACCCTACCAAGCGGAGAAACTAGTTAACTTCCAAGCATCAGTCGGGTCCATGCTGACAATTACGCTGGCCCCATTTCTTAAACTTTATGAAGCCTTACACGAAAATTATAAGTATCAAACCACCTTGCTGGCGCTCATGCTGTCAAAATTGATCTTTATTGAGGAATACACATAGGCGACAAAAGAGCGAAGAAATGGGGAGAAAATCTGAAAACATTCTCTATAAAACCTTGATTGATCTCATGGAGGATGCACGCCACGACAAAAGAGCTGCTATATACTGCTTTAGCGACATAGTAAATCTATTAAGAATGGACCTATATATAAAAAAATCAAAGTAAAAAAACGAATACAAAGCAGTAGTACACCTAGCAGAAACCCTTGAGTCAATTAAAGTATTCCTGGAACAAACCCAATGGAGACTCCCTTACTGAAAACCTTATTGAATAAAATTGGCAGAAATCCTGTGGACATGCAAGCTATCCATAGTGTAAAGGGAAAAAAGACTAAGAACGTTCCCTGATAATAAACTCAGGAGAAGGCACGGACGTGATTGAATCTAGACCTTGTCCAAACAACCTCCAAACGTTGGACAAAAGAACAAAAGATCAAATGACACCTACGTCTATGCCCAGGAACTTCGGATCTACACAAGAAGAGAACAGAGTGGAAGAAAAGCAAGTTTCCAAAAACCCACAAACTCTTTATACCTTGTTTGAGACAGACAAGCTTCAGTAAGATCGAAATGGGAAAGACATGGGAGCCAGAAGAAGAATTGTTGAAAAACAAACAAAAACTTCATTCGTAACCTAAAGCCAATTGGAGATCAGGTACACTTGAATTCTCAAACCTCTGAAAGGACAAAAATTCAAAGTGACGAAGAAAAACTGTCAAAAAAAGAAGAAAGGCAATTTGTAACTTCACACACACAGAATGAGCCTGAAGTGAAGGTGGTAAATGGAAAAGAAGAGGAATCGCTACTGTCTATGATGAAAGTATCACTCACGTGGACAATGAAATCCCACAAAGTCTGTTGGTAAGGGAAGGTCAGACAGATTTTCCTCCTGTCACACCGAACCAACCTCGATTTGTAACTTTGCAAACAAAACGAGAATTGCTGGAAGATAAGAGATCAAATGAAAAGAAATCTCAACAAGTTATCCTAGCAATGCTAGACAACTCAAGAACGGAACGAGTTCATAAAGAACCCCAGCCATTTAAATCACAGCACAAACAAGGAAAAAAACAGGACAAGGGAAAGAAATAATCCCAGCCGAACTTCACCTTCTGGAAAAAAACGGAACGGATTTACATAAGCTCACGATAGAGAGTGTTTCTAAGGCAAATGACAGACTTATCTTGAACTGTTCAAACTTGAGGAGATTGTTACATTCTGTTCCACAACTCCGAGTAATACAACCAAAGGACATTAAATTTGTGGCCTCCCCTTTTGAACGCGAAACAGATTACATGAGTACATTTCTTGTCCAAAGTCGTCGTGAATCTGATTACGTCAGTAACGGAGGAATTGAGAATCCTAGGTTTTGATGTAACATTTGTGGAGAAGGAAGGGAGAACTGTGGACAAGAAATCAATGGAAAAAAGTGTCGAGCTGGCCTCGAAAAAAGACAAAAAAAAGGGAACAAATTGACAAGCATGTGGATGAGGAAGATGCTAGACTTGTCAGATTTTCCCAGACTGTACTGCAGGGCCCAAATGCCTTGCGTATACTGGTCAAAGGTCAACCAAACATCACAGTGACAGCTAGGGGGATGCCAGAAAACGAAGTAAAAACTACGATCGACGAAGCAGCTTCTTGGGACTGGCTCCCATCATCCCTAGAAAATCTGAGCAAAAAAAATAGAGCGAACCAAAGTGGATGCAAGATACCTTCAGGATTGCGTCATGGAACACCAGAGGTTTCAAATACCTGCTCATCAATATAAATGAAGACCTATTACAATCAGAGGTCATATGCTTAGAAGAATATTGACTACTAAACACACCAATTTTAGATGGCCACACTTGTTATTTGAATAAAGCATATAAGGGCGCAACTGGAAGGTCGTTGTCAGCTATTCTGAATATTATAAAAAAACAATATAACTTCAAGAGTCATACGAACGATATCGCTCTCACTGTTCATTCAAATAATGGTAATGCAGGAAGCGAATCCTTTGACAGAAGACAATGAAACAAAGGCTATCTTCAATCTCTATTGGAACAGTAGAGCTAAAGATTGAGAATCCTTTGTACCAGTACTCATGAGAAGAACAGACTACCTTTGTGCAAAGTTCGTTAACCTGCGTATCATCATCTGTGGAGATTTAAATCTAGACTGTATCGACACAAAAGATCCAAAAGAAATAATGCAAATCAAACAGCAAAAAATGGATGAGAGAAACTAAAATCCGAGACCTCAACCTGGTAAATGGGAATGTCAAGGGAGATCGCCTGGGAGCAAAGACCTGGCGATCTTTTAATGCTAGCACAACCCTAGACTACTTTTTCATAGACTGTCACGTATCAAAACATCAAATCCCTGAAAATTCTGGCCTCCACCAAGAGTGATCACAGCCATTTCATCGTAACCTGCAGCCTCCCAAGTAATCAAAATAAGGATGAGAGAACTAAAACTCACGAAACATGGCCTCATAAAGTGAGTGTAAACAATGGGCTAAATCGCTTAAGTAGAACGACCAATCAATTACTCTGCTAAGATCAGCCATAGATTGTTGGATAGACTCACCAAGTAGTGGAGTTGAATACGAATCCTGTCTCGCACTGTTTAGGGACAATGGGCAAATGAACCCGAAGAAAAAAAACACTTACATCACTTCGATCAGGAGCTATCCAATAGGAAAAACTAGCTCACGAACTACGAGCCCTAAAAAGGCAACAAATCAACAGATTTTGATGTAAAGTCCTTAAAAGCAAATCACTGAAACTGGGTGAAAGCACATAGAGCCCAATTGTATCAACATGACTCAGAGTCCATGCTCATGACAATAGAGAATAAAAATGTTAATGCATTCTGGGCCCTAATAAAGAAGCAATCCAACACAAAGGGTGCAGAGCAGATAAATCCCAATCGATGAACAACAGTGGTTAGACCATTTTAGAAAAATTTATTACAGAAATAATATGGATGCCAATGAATGAAGGCCCCCAGTAAACACTAAAGCCTGGGAAACAGGGTTCACGAAAAAGGAACTACTCAATCTAGTTAATAAAGCAAGCAAGTCCTGTGCACCAGGACCAGATTGGCTGTCAAACTTTGTCTTAAAACAAAATCCAAAACTATGGGCAGACGTGTGCGAAAATCTCTTCAGCAGAATCGGCATCAGCAAGCAAATACGCGAATCATGTTTGAAAGCAATTGGGATCGCCATTTTTAAAAAGGGGGATCGTACAAAACCTGAAAATTACAGGCCATTTTCCTTACTAGACGTCCTTGGGAAATTATACGCAGGTATTCTACTCAAAAGACTGAATGAATGGCTAATAATGAGTGGAAATCTCGACCAGAGACAGACAGGCTTTTGATTGCGGATTAAATTTACTAACACTCAATTTACTGAAAATGAAAATAATGAACGAGAACAAGAAGTTGCATCTAGCATCTAGCATGCCTTCGACAGGGTGGATCGAGGTATATTGCGGTACAAGCTAAAAAAAAAGGGCTGTCCACAAGATCTCCTTGAGGCTATCATTGCGCTACATACGAACACAAGCCTTCAAATTAGACTAGATCAACGAGGGACCCTCAGCGAATCGCTATTAAGAACAAGAGGCCTGAAACAAGGCTGCCCGTCCTGGGACACCACCTCTACGCGGATGACTTCATCTTGCTCGATTTAACTGCAATAGGCCTCAAACACAAGCTAGACGCCCTAAAGCATTACGTCGATGAAAAACACCGGATTAATGGTTGGCAATTGAAAAAGGACAAAAGAAACAAGAAAATTCAGTTGGGCGCTGCAACAAACTACTATGAAGGTGACAAAAAGCACAAAATACTTGGGAGTTATGATAATTGCGGATTATGGAGAAAAACCGTAGATCTTGAATCTGGATATTAAATTGGACCAACTAATAGCACAAGCCCTCCCATTGAAAACGTAATACGGGAAATTCTCTCTACAACCAGTAGTTGAAATCCCAGTAATAACATATGCTGGAGATACATGTTTGAGAATGCCCTGGGAAGTGTGGGACAAATTAGAGGCCAGATACTGGAGAAGACTACTAAACTTAGCAAGCTCAGTGCCGATAGGCATAATCCGCCATGAACTTGGCCTTCATTTGATGCACATACGTGATTTGGAAAGCATTAACAACTTACAGAAAAGTCGAACTACTGGAGTATTCTCCAGAATATAAAATACTAAAGCAGGAAAAAGACATACCTATCTTTTGGCCCTTAAAAATGTGGAGAGAAAATGTGCATCACAATTCTGGAAAACTTGCCTACCCATGTTGAAACACTTCGCTCTCACCCAAAAAGAGTCAAAACATTACTCTTGTCTGTAGATTGGGATCAAACAGAGGCAAGCCGCTCTGCTTCCAAATCTCACACTATCAAGAAATGTGGTTAATTTTCCTAATCAGTTGCCCAACTACCTAAGGAAGAGTGCAAACCCCAAGCACAGGGATTTGGTCTTACGCTTCAGGCTGAATGTGCTACGGACAAGACAAAACTTAACAAAATATGGCCTAGAAATACTATGCAATGGAAAAGAAGAATCTTTACAGCACCTGTTGATGTTCTGTGGAGAATTAAAAGAAGAAAGACCATCTTGTCACTGTTGTGTGGCCAGGACTCAGATTTATGGTGGGAAGCACTGTATGTAGAACTGAATAAAAAAAACTAAAAAAAAAACTGTTGAAGGTTTACGCATATATTTGGAAAGAATGCTACTAAGACTAGCAAATGCAGGAAACAATGCTCCTATGGATTGGAAACTGTCCAAACCTAGCCGAACGTATGAAAAATAAACAATCACCAAATGTTTGGCGAAAAGGGAGAATTGACGACAATCCTTTAATGACTATTTAAAGGCCCTTTTTGGTTAGGCTAGGTGAGAAGATGAACAAATGACTAATTGGAAGTAAAGCAAAAAAGTTTTGTATTCATTTACATTGAAATGCTAATAAAAAATAATATATAACTGGAAGGGTCTACTGCCCTTGCATTACTGAATGTAATTGTGAAAAGTAACCATTGGTTTTTACTCCCCAAGAATAGGTGTGACCTTTACTGAATGTGTATGAAAACGTTTTGACTACTCTACAACTACTATTAGGTACTTCAAATAAGGTCTATACTTGGGTCTGTGTACTTTCAAGTGTAGCCTTGTGTTTTTATACTGTGATTTCATATGTTTTAGTGCGTACTTACCCCTATATTTATCTGGGCCTACCTGTATTTAAATTAATCCTTTATTTTTACATACTAGTGTTTCAGTGTTTCTTTGGATCATTTGTATTACAATTTCACTTGTACTGATTCTACAGCCCTCCCTCCTAAGATAAGCCTGGCTGCTCTGTCTACGCTACCATGAACTCAGGTGGTACAGCCTTCTACTAAGAGCAGAGTCTTGTACTGCCTCAGTTCAATGGTTTTATTAAGCCCTTAGTTGGACTTCAGAAAAACTGTCCTAACAGGCACTCTAGTTTGGCATGGTCCAGTATAAAGCTACTCAGTTGTCTCCTGAAGCAGAGGGAGAAAAATGAAGTACAAATCACATGCTTGCGACTCAACCTTCTCCCGTTACATGCTTGTGGCCATTGGAAAGGGTGGGCTGCGACCCCAAAATGTAATTGTGGAATGCGAGCCGATGAAAACCTGGGGCATTTCCCTGCTAATTTAAGAATTATAGAGTCCAACGAGAAATAGTGACTCAAACCTCATTTTAAAAGGTCAAAATTAGAACTAAAGAAGCATTTTTTATAATAACAATATTAAAGTTTTATTTTTAACTTGTGAGTATGTAAGGGAAGCACTAATCAGGATTTTTTAGCGAAAAACCACACTTTGTAATCTTATCAGTTTTGACATTAAATTGTATTAATTATGTGTATATGAATTTTAAGGGCTATATGCTTTTTTATTTGTATTTATTGAAGAACAGAGTGTCACTTCGAATAAGAAATAACTTACAAAGTAGGTAATAACAGGACAGAGACAATCCCATGCGTGGTGACTTTACATAGAGTTGTTTGATTTAGTGACATACCAGGTGTTGAAGCGATAATAGTGGGACAATATATACCACGGACAGGAGGATAACATTGTGAGCCTGAGGCCAGTATGTACGCATTTACAAATAACATAGCAAGCACCTTGGTGTTTTACATGGTTTCCAGAGGGAGCCCGTTTAACGCAACAACGGCGCCTTTGAAAGTAGCAAGGCAGAACGGAGTGCATTGAGGAGTGCGGTGTACCGTGCAGGATTCTGCAGCGGACATGTCGTTGAATAAGGCTAACCCTGTACCAGACTTGGCAGGGTTAATGGAACAGGCTTGCTTTCTTCCTTTACCCGATTCTACGGTCACACAAAGTAGTACAGGAGTGAGTCTTGGTAATGAGCAGGGGACATGTGAACAAAGTGAACCACATGCTATGGTTGACGAAAGGGCATTCACTAGTGGATTGAATGTGAATTGCAAAGGGAAAGCCAAAGCAAAATTAAAAGGAGGGAAATGTACCTCCTTCAATGCAAAATCTGTGGATTCTGCCCCTTATTGGCAGACGTGTTGGATAAGAGACTATATGTCAGGCTTGGATACAAGAGTTCTACATCCGTTATATAAAATGTTTGGAGGGAGCATCACTATGTGGCAACTTGAGCTACTCAGATGACTCCTCCCCCGATGCACCGCCCTCTATTGTTATTTCTATGGGGAGAGAAAATCAGGTGGAGTATAGTGAATAGTGGCATAGCGTTTGCAGAGTGCGGCACGTTACCAATAAGGAAGGCTGCTGCTGCTGACTTTAGTTTGGCTGAAGGAGAATATTGTTGGGGAAGTCCTTCTACTGTTTCCACCACTGCTGTGCCTTCAAAAACACTTTGACGCAGAGCAGTGAGCACGCAAACCCCTACATCCACTGCAAGCCTTTATCCTATGGATCCGGAGCTGGTCTCGAAATGCTTTCAGCAGACTAGAAGACAGGTGAACAGTGTCCTGTGCCTTTAAAGAGCCCAGCGTATATCCCTTTTAAACCAATTGCACCTAAAAGTAACATCTTGAACATTTCCCCGGAACGTTTACAGCCCTTAGACTTAATCCAAGGGGCGGATGACCATGAGGTCCAAGAGGGTGTGCAAAGCGATGGCAAGAACCCGTCACTCTATCCGGAGCGTTCCGGGGTAAAAAAATACCCATTGGATGTTGCCCGTGACAGGGGCAATCCTGCCCCCATTGAAATAAAAAGTTCGGACCAGCCGAGGCTGAGACGGAAGCCGGCTGCTCGGAAGGCAGATACCCTCTGGAAGTTGTGGAATTAGCAGGTGCTGGAAAATCGCTGTGGTCCCTGCCGGGAGACCGGGTCTTAAGTTGCCTTGTCACAAAGGAATCGGAAAATAACCCAAGGAATGAATGAAGTGGAGCAGTTAGTCAGGGACTCCTTGATTGGATGTACAAAGTCCAATAAAGAACTTGCTGAACTAAAGGTGGCCCCACTTTTAAGAAAAAAGGTCCCACTCAGTCTCTGACGTGTGGAAACTTAAATGGCACTTTAGGAGGCCAGCCCCTTTATTTTCTGCAGAACCACTGTTTTCTTAGTTCTTGAGAACAGAGGACGAGGCACTCCCTAACACTTTGAGTCTGGATGGAATCCATTCACAGGTGTCTCATTGGGAAGAACCCTCTGATGAAATTCTTCTCAGCAGTGGAATCATGGTAAGCCTGGACATTTCGGATCTCCCACTCCTGAACCAAACGCGTAGCCCTGAAAATATGGGCTTTAAGGTCTTGCCGCCTACACAAGGGGTGGACTTAAAACCTGCTGCGTTGGATGGGGTTGTGTTCAATTATGCTGCTTAAATTGATGTCATCAGTGATGGGGCCTCATTGAAATGCCCAACTCCAGCGAGTGCTGTAAAATCTGCACCATAGGCATGGAAAACTATGATGGATGGCAGGATCCAGCCCGAGAATGTAGAGATCTCTACCCACTTGACCCCATCATCCACCCCTCCCCCCACACACACAAGGAAAGGGAGCGTTTTAATGCCAACAAATGACCTGATAAAGAACCCACGGGAATGCTGCCCCCGAGTATTGATGCTGACCCCCATGCATCAGTGATGGACAGCACAGATTGGGATGGGTCTTTGGATTAAGTTGATGAATAAAGAAAGACGGATTCTGCTCATAGAGGTGGCAGATAGTGCTCCACAGGCAGCCCGTCTAACTAAAGATCTGGCAGAGCTGGTCTTGCATCTATGCAAAGACGTAAGCACCAAAAAGGTGAAACGTAATCACCTAATGAGTCCTAATGACCTTGAAAGGACCGATAATATACCAGCAAAAAAATCAAGAATGGGAGTGAATGGGGGGACCATAGGAGTGACTGCACCCCACACTGGCAATGAGGATTTAATATACACTGGCAATATGGGACCAGGCACGGTGCCAGTCGTCTGCCTTTTGTAAGCTGTCACGCGCCTTATTGACAGACTCGGATAGAAATGACTAATCTGATTCAGAGCAGGAGCCTAAAGATCCTTCACAACATAAGAACAACAAACATACATCTAAGGTCAAAAGAAGAGGATCACCTAATGGAGAATCCAATTGCCCAACCACCTTGGGCAATTAATAGGCAGTCTGTAATACTCTCTGCAGTATCAATCTCCTTGGCGACATACCTAATACTGTATGGGAACCTCCAGGAGAACTGGAGGGACCAAACAATTGTGATGGCCCTGATGAACCCAAAGCTAATACACGTTCAGTCTTTTATAGAAGCTGTAAAAGAGAAAAGAGGAAGAGAGAAGGAGATGGATGGGGTCAGCCTAAAATCCTCAATTGATCTCCTTCAGGATGGCAAAACAGCCAAACAGATTCTTTTGGAGGGGTGAGAGGAATCGCTTCCTCTTCTAAAAATTAGGAAGAAAATCGTCCGGCTAAAGTATCGCCCGACGATGAAATAGAAGATGAGATCGTTGATATCGATTCTTTGGGTAACAATTTGAAAACTCATCCACAAAGAGTCCAAAACGTGATGGCCCACAACCCGTTCGTCATCCCTAGCATACCGTCTCAGCAGCAATTAGCCGTCATTGGAGGGCGTCAACATTCGAAGACCATGAGGGAAAAATGAAAGGCCAAATGTAAAGAAAAATCCCTTTATCATCTTTGAGCACACGAAATCCAGAGGAACTGCGAAAAAGAGGGATAAACCAACTGATCAAAGGAAAGAAAAATAAAAAAATATGAAGAAACCCATTCTTCAAAGCCTGTGGCTCACAGAGCATTCTGAGAAACTTAAACTGTCAGTAAATGTGCCTTTAAGTCTTGTGCTTGGGACAGATAAAGCTGTTCCATTAACACAAAATCCTCATTCCCCACTTCAATCCGACTGTGAATCTAGAACTCCAGCAACACCTAATTTGGAATTGAACGAAGAGGTGGACATAATGGATTTGTCAGCATATGAAGATAAGTTAAGATAAGTGGGGGCTCAGTAGTACCCCCAGGTGGAGGTGGTTATCCTGGCCCCAGAAGGGACCTCCCCATGGCCCCGGTAAGAAAGTATTACATCCCCTTTTCTGACGATGGAGGAAAAAAGAGGGTGGCTGGGAGCTCCTCTTATTCCGTTAATGGAAAAACATAACTTAAAGTAAAATCTGGACGTTCTCCCACGATCCGCAGGATGGAAGTATTAAAGGCAGAATGGAACAGAAAATGCGACAGTCAAACAAGTGTTAGGCAGAATTATATGCAGTACCCTTTGGGAACACCACACACAATTTAGACTACAAGTGACAGTACAAATTCACCTTTGGTACAAGCCTGTACTACACAGTAAAGTGGTAGCGATGGCTGAGCAGCCAGACTTATCTCAAGAGCAAGTGAGCAGTATCAATAGTTACACAAAGGTCAGCAATTACTATGATTCAAACAAACACTGACTCAAGGTTTCTGAGTAAAAGAATATACATTTATTTACACATCAGTTGTAAAACATTTCACTAAAGCAAAGCAGTTGCAAAATCACTCTTAATACATCACTCCCCATAGATTCTGGACAAGTTAAACTCAAAATGAAGTATGAGAAAAATGGCACTCCAATAATTTAAAAAGGGAGGGAAAAACAAAGTAAGGTATAAATTGAGCAGCACCAACAGGTACGTAAGCAGGGCAATCTAGAAAGAGTAACTACAGTGATGGAATCAAATCAAAAAGGCTTAGGGCTAAAGTCAATAGGACAAAAGTCTTTTGCTCAAGATCACACAGTTCAGGGTAGTTCGCGGTTAAGTCTTTGCCAAGAGTTCCAGACAAAGTTGGTCGGCAGAAAAGATAGTTTAAAGAGTAGAGAAGGACACGCCCTCGGATTGACGAAAGGTTCACACCTTCACTGCGGCTGGACGAAACGAACAACCGGATTTGCACAGTAACTTTAAATGGAGAAGAAGCTATAGCTGAGGCAGACGTTCCTGGCAGTTCCTGCAGGCTCACGGTTCCTGAAATGACTGTCGGACTGACATGAAGTAGGAGGACTGGAGGGTCCTGCACTGCCCAGGGAAGAAACCAGCAGCAGAGCAAAGCAATAAATAAAAGGTGCGCTTCTTAAAACCCAAGCAGGGTCCGACCTTCCTGGCATTCAGGTTCACTGTAGCTCTGTACAGCAAATTCGACCAGAGGAGGGAGTCCTGGCTTGCAGTTTGGGCGAACTGGTTGGTCCCACCAGCTCAGGGGAAGAAGATTCCTGGTAGATCTTCTCTGTTGTTGGAGTCTGAATATTCGGACCTGCAGCAGTGCTTCACCGGGTGGTTTAGTCGTTGTAGGGGTCCTCTTCTGTCAGCTCCTCGTCGGTTCTTTGGTTCCAGTGGCGACTCTGCCTTTCCAATCCCAGAGACATGATTTTTATGCAGTTTTCCCCCATTCACACAGCCGGGCTGTCAATCACGCCGGGACAGTCACCTAGCCAATCACACAGGAGTGCGACTTGGGTTACCAAGGGAACCCATGGCAGGGGTTCAAAAAACCCCTCCCTCACATCCTGCCTCCCCAGACTTTTAGGCGCCTAAGGAGGGCTTCTGTGGAGAAGCCCGCAAAAAGACGGTGAACAAAAGAACCAAACCTGTAAAACATGAGAAAGACATTTTCAAAAAGAAATGGCGAATACACCCAGCCGGAACCGTATAAAAACGTATATGGTCCAGCGGGTTGAAGTTCAAGGCTATCAAGATAGCCTAAAACAATACCCAGGTTATTTAAGGTAACGCTATGGGGAAAATGGGGTAGTTACCACTGCCACCAGCCAAGTCTTGATGAAAAGGGAGTGAAACAATGCTCCAAGAGAAACAGACAAAAAGGGATAAGTATTAACCCTTTCCAGTACTCTATGTAAGGTAGGGTGTACTGGGTCTGTGGATTTTAAAAGACTTCTAAAGTTAATGGCAACTTTACATGTTCTGGGAGACAGTTGTCAGTCCCAGAAAATGGAGTGAGTTGGGAAGTCTAAAAGACAACCCTGTGTCATTGCACTGAAGGTGCTGTGTAACAATAAAAAGATGATGCCTATGGAGTAGGTGAGGCTCCACAGTCAATGAACACAAGAAAATGTTAAACACACAGCAAAACACATGTCAGAGTGGGAAAAAGAGGCTCACACTCTTACCAGGTGAACAAAAAAAATCCTAGAAATCCAGCAAATCTGCTGAGGGACTCAGTAGGAAAGGGAAATTAGCCATTCTTGAGAATTCTCCCTAACAACGAATAATCACGAACAGGAGTGGGACCCCAGATCCACCATAACGATTGAGAGAATTCTGCGAGCCACAGATGGCCTGATACTAAATAGGTCTAACATAATGACACTTTTGCACCACATCCCAAAGTTGAGTGGTAAATTCGTCTGACAATCAGTTTTCCGAGTGAAAGAACTCACAACGGAATGGAAGTGTTAATAGGCGCTGTTTCCGTGGCTCCGTTACTTCTCGAAGTGAAGGACGATGTTCAAATACTGGGATTTGACGTGAAGAGCGACCACACCTTAAGAGAAAACTCAGGAATCGAGGAGAACCCAAACACCAAGCCTAGAGGATTTGAATAGGAAGTCTCTTGATGATTGATGATACAAAAAATGGTCTTAAATCGCAGAAGGGATCCTCCATCTCCCCATTATCAAAGGAAGGAAACACCATGCACATCTAAACTCAAAATCATTTTATCTGGGAATGACGCTGCAACAAAACAGAAAGGATCAGTAACAAGGCGTAATCGCCTCCCCTTTGGTCGAGGATTCCGAATCATGGAGCTGGTTGGCTGGGGCCCTGGTCGTAAAATATCACGACTAGAGCCAGAAGAAGGGGGGTGGGAGGGAGAACCCTGGAATTTGGATCATAGAACATGCCAGAACAAACATCTTTTTAATGATTATGGACCCAGTAATAGGCAAGCTGGATATAATCTGCATCCAGGAAGCCTGGTTGACGGAAGCTCCAGCTTGTAACCATTAGCAAGTGCTCCTGAATCAGGCCAAAAGGGGCCTAACCAGCAGGTCTTCAGCAGACCTTCTGGTAATGATAAAGAATGACCTCAAAATAAATGTAAAACGGATGATTAATCCGAAACCATACATCCAGATCCTACTCTTCAATCTAGAAGAGCAGAAACTCATCAAGGACCCTGATTTGCTGTTACTTTTCAATCTGCACTGGATTCCAGATGTGAAAGAGGGTGAAACATTTGTGGAGCCAGTTACTGATTGGATTGATGCACTGTATGCAGAGTATAAGAACATCTGGTTGGTAACATGTGGCGATTTGTACTCCGACTGTTTCCAGAAAATCCAAATAAGGTATAAGACCCGTCACTCTCAAGAGACAAATGGCGAGAGTGGATGGAAGAAATGGAACTGAGGGGCATCCACATATCCCAGCAGCAGTGACTTGGAAAAACAGACCCAAGACAGCAATCTTGGATTACTTTTTTGCCTGACAATCTGCTCCAAAAGGTAAACTCGCTAACTGTATATCCAACAAAGTATAGTGATCTCAATCCAATAATAATGTCATGCACCGGAATGGTGCAGGATAAATTGCCTCAATGAAAGGAACGAGTTATTGGAAGGAGGGAGACACTGACTCTGACTGCTCCCCAAAGACATTCATATCCTAACTAAAGCGCTTGTGGCTTGTCAAAATTACAACATAAAAGATGTGGAATACGTGACGGCATTGATATCTTTTAGAGAAATAAGCCATAGAGACATGAAACCATCATTTAAACCACGCCACGTTTAAGACAAACAGGTAGCAGCCCGAAAAAAACGTAGGAAAGACGTTCGAAATATCCAGCCTGAGACAGATACGAACATAAAAGATAAACTCTGTAAAAGGAAACAAACATATAATTGGATCAAACATCATAAGTAATAGAACATCCAAATGGACACAGAAGTAATGATGATGGCTCTCAATCCCTCAAGCAGTAATTCCCTATGGCAGCTTCTGAATGAAAAGAGAACAATCTGCCGATATCAACTAAATCCCATTCCAGAAGAGGGATGGTTGGAACATAGATTTTAACTTCAAATAATGACTAAGAATTGCAAGGGTGGTTTCAACTCCTAAGAAATGGAATATTGAAATTGATGAGGACGAAATGTTGCCTCATAGAAAAAGCAAGCAGGTCAAGAGCACCAGGACCGGATGGTCTCTCAAATCATATTAAAAGCGGCCCCAGAACAATTGGCAGATTTTTGCCAAATTCTTTTCCATAGCATCACTGAATTAGACAAAATCCCCAAATCCTGGGAAAAAGCGATAGTGGTCCCCATATTTAAAAATGGAGACTGTATCTCACTGAGGAACTATAGACCAATCGCTTTGTTAGACGTTGGGACAATCTTTTCAACAATACTCCCGAGATGCCTCAACGAATGGGTCCCGAAGACTGGGAATTTCGATAAAAGACAGGCAGGCTTTGTGAAGGGGGTAGGCTGTAGCTTAAACCGATTCCTGATTAACTTACTAAAGCTCCAAGTGAAAAACACTAAAGGAAAGATATACCTGGCTTGTATAGATCTTGAACAAGCATTTGATAGCATTGATCGAGACCTACTGTGGGATGGGTTAACAGCTAAAATATGCCTAGGTGACCTGGCTTGTATAGATCTTGAACAAACATTTGATAGCATTGATCGAGACCTACTGTGGGATAGGTTAACTGCTAAAATATGCCTAGGCGACCTGGCTTGTATAGATCTTGAACAAGCATTTGATAGCATTGATCGAGACCTACTGTGGGATAGGTTAACAGCTAAAAGATGCCTAGGCGACCTATTAGCAGCTATCAAAGATATATATACAGACAAGCATGCAAATCAAGTTGGACTCCAAAGGAACTTTAACTAAAAATAACACATTGAAAGGCCTGAAGCAAGGATGCCCACTAGTATCAATATTATTCAATTTCTTTGTTGAAGATCTGAAGCTTGATTTGGTGAATACAGCAACCTTCCCAGCCAAGATAAATGGAATTCCCTTGGGATGGTTGTTTTACACGGATGATTTGGTGCTAGTGGCCCAGACTCAGGTTGGCCTCCAGAGAAAACTGGCTACTCTGCAGGAGTATGTAAAAAAAAAAAAACGGCCTAAATATTAACGCATAAAAGTATGAAATAATGATTTTTGGGGCCCCTCAGAACAAAAAAGGGAAGAAGGAAAGTTGGATCCTAAATGGAAAACACCGGACCCCATCAAAGGAGCTAAAGTATCTTGGCCTAATTCTAAATCCAAGAAAAGGTGAAAAAGCCTGGAGTGCCGGTCTAAAAAAGAAAGTGTTATTTGACCACAAAGGGATTAATGGCCATTAATAAAAGATTCAGAAGATTCTCACTTCAACCGGTTGTGACATTCTACAACCAAAAAGTTGCTTCGGTCCTTACCTATGGGGCGTAGACTTGTTTTGGTATCAATTGGGAGACATGGGTTTTCCTAGAAGGTTTTTTCTGGAAGCAGATACTCCACCTCCCAATGGCCACACCTGTGGCAGTAATCTGACATGAGCTGGGTGAGTACGTGAGTAACATGGAAAGAACTGCAGCTCTTTAGAAAATTGATGACAAATAGCCCTCCTCAGTTCAATAATAATCAAGATGAAAGAACCCGAAACGATGGATTGGGCCTTGAGTCAGTGGAGAGACCATCGCTCAGCAATTCTACAGGACTTGGATGTTTCCATGGACACTATGTACAAACCCTATGTGTGCCAAAAAGATCTTGTGGGCAGATGATTGGTGGGTGACTGAGGAAAAAAGAGCACGCTCTGCCACTCATACCCTATCTAAACACAATTATGGTCAACTAAAAGGTCTCCCTGGCTATTTGAAAAAGTTCCAAATGACAAACAGCAAGACCTTTTTAGATTTAGGCTAAATGTGTTCCACACGAAAACCACTTTGAAGAAATATGGAAATAAACAAACAGACGAGAAACGTTGCCTGCGTGGGACGAGGAGTGAATCACTAAAACATCTAACCCTATTTTGCCCCAATTTGAAAGACCTAAGAAAGATCACTTTATACAACAAAATCTTGGAAAAAGTTGGGCTGGATGCTGAGACGTGGTTGGAGACGTTATATGGAGGGCAAAAGCCAAACGTCATGTTTGCACTGGTAACATTCTTGGAGGCAGCATTTGAAAAGCTAGACAAAAAGGAACCTTGATAACAGACTGGTGTGACTTAGCGGCGAGAAATGCAGCTGTGCTATTAGGAAGACAGACAGTGTCAAATGTGTTCTCTTTTTGTTTTCTTTTTTTGTTTTTTGGCTTGCCTGTAATTTGGAAATTGTTGAATGTGTGATGTAAATCATTAAAATGTTTGTTATAAACTGAATTAAAAAATAAAAGTGAATTGGGGTCTATTCTGCGCTCATTACAGAGAAAGTATTTCAGTTCTTTCATTAAGCAGTATAAGCAATTTGGTGAGGTGGAGGCTCACACAATGGATCTGTATTATGTCCTCTTCATTTGGGAGTCTTTACGAGAATATAAAAATGGAAGTTAAATTGCATCCAGTACTTCTGGACTCTGTGACCTCAAGTTGCATATTAGGAGCAAGGTTGTTAATGCACAGCCTTTGCTGCCTGTCGAGTATTGTCTCCCACTGGCAATAGGAGAAAAATGTGTAGGGAAAGGGCTTTGGAGAAGCAGTTGGGCCCAGTGACTCAATATGTGATGGTGGAGGGGGATACACATACTAAAGTAACAAGCCAACTATGCAATCTGTTGAGCCAAAAGGAAAGGTATTCTGAAGATCAGCAGCTGCGGAAACAAGTAAATAAACATTTAGGAAAAGAAATACATGAGAAGAAATATGAAAGTAAAGGGTTTGAAGGGAAGGGGTTTGAGGAGGTTTGTGAGAATCGTGCCCAAGTTGTTACCTAATGTGGAGCTCCCCCCATTCGAAATCAGCCGACAGCCAAACTACCCCAACAGAACATTTTCCCCTGGCTATGTTGGATTTAATCATTCTTTTTCCTGCCTACTTTGTGGTGGGAATTCACTTACAATGGCCGATGGGGCAAGAGTTGAGACCATCATGTGATCTGATCATGAAGCAAGGGGATAATTGTTGACGGTCACAGGATTTTCCTGTGCCTGAAATGGCAAAGGAATTGAATGGATAGTGCTGCAGCCATGGTGGATCAACTAGGCAGAAAATTGAAAGATGGGTTTGCAATCATATTACAAAACCAACATAAGGCACAACAAGTTTCGATCCATTCTCTTCTGCATCGACCTCAAGTTGAGCATGTGGATTGTGGCGCCTTTATAATTTATGGACAAAAGTGTTCTGAGATGGGTAAAAATCACACTTTGATGCTGAAGAACAAACATCCCACAGCAGAAAACCAAATGGCTGCCAAAGAAAGCGAATCACATTACTCTAATGTTGTGAGTGACAATATGGATATAGCCTGGAGAGAGAGAGCTACGTGAACCAGGAACCGAAAGGCTCACAGTGAGAAGGAAGTCTTTTGCTCTGAAAATGAGTGTCCAAGGGGATTTGGGTTTGAAAGAGACACCTAACTTGGTTCACATGTTGCATGGCAGAAGTCCAGTGAAGGCCTTGAAGGTTTTGCTGCTACGGTTGAGGAGAGCTTGAATAAAGAAGCTGAAGCCTCCCTGCAGTGGCAGAACCGTTTGTGATATGGTGAAGAGAGTCCCTACCGATAAAACGCTCCTAATGGACGCTATTTTGGAAGACTGCAAGTGGCTGAGGATGCAATGGAAAGGAGCTCGGGCCAGAAAGTGTCATGATCTCTGCTTCCAAAAGGTCAGGGTTTTCCCAACTCCCTTGGAAGCAGATCCATAACCCAGGTTCCGAGTGCCAACCAGTCCCAATTGGGACTTTTTGGACCCAGTCCTGGCGCCAGTGGCACCAGGCTCATAAATATGCCCAGTCCCAGCGCTGGAAGCGCCGGGCTCATAATGCTTGGGTGGACTTACCTGCAGCAGACCATGCTGCTTACTTGCCTGCCAGTTGAGCCTCTGATCCTCTTCTGTTTGGAACTACTTTTCCTGTTGGGTGGGGCTGGAGCCACTCCCTATATTTAGAACACTGGAACTCTTCTGGAAGGCAGGAACTCTTTTCTTACCAGGAACTCTTTTCTTACTTAGACGTGGCTGTGGAAGGAGACACCTAAGCACTACAGGAGGCTATTTAAACCACACCCGGTGGATGAATCTTGCTTTGCGGTTTTCTGCACCCTCTGCAGCAGGACGCTCATCGTGTCTTCTGCATCCAGTCCTGGGCCTAAGGAAAAAGGCTTACCATCCTGAATCCAGTCTTCAGCAACACCTATAAAGACAAGAAAGAACAGGTTAGCATTCCGGCATCGGAAAGGCAAAGGCTTACCTACTCTTCGTGCGCTCCGGAGGTCTTCATACTGCATTCCGGCATCTGAAAGACAAAAGCTTACCAACTCTTCGCACGCTCCGGAGGCCTTCGGCGCTGCATCCGCATCTGAAAGACAAAACAAGGTGCGTTTAAAGACATTGGGGAACTTTAATACTCACGTGCCATTACTCCTTTCCACATCTAATCCAGTGGGTATTCCGGCACCCTGCAGCCGCTCCGAACTCGTACCTGCAAAATAAAAAGACAGTTAGAGCGCATCGTGAAGCAGGCAACAAGCGCTTACTCACGTGCTTCCAGGCACTTCTATTCATCACACGGGCTCCATCTTCAACTCACTTCAGCCCGTCATCCGCCATCGTCGGAACCCTGCAAAACAAGAGACATCATTACTAAAGACTTTAAAAAGACATTTGAATGACTCGAAACTTACCGTTCGTGCAGTAAACGACGGACAGCAGTCCTCTGAAGTCAAGAGGCCTGCGCTACCTATCCAGTGAAGAAACTGGCTACAGCACCCTGCCCCGAGGCAGATGGAGAGCTCGGCATTCACTTACCTAAGGTGAGAGCGTTAACCTTTGGGGTCTACAGGAGAGGAGAAGAGGAAAGAGATAGGGACACCCCAATAACCCCAGTTCATTAACCCCATATTTTCTATCTGCAGACATCTTACTCTACACGTCAGGCATACAGTGCACAGAGGTCCAGCCCAAAGAGCCAACCGGGTGCTACACATCACCTTTGAAGATACGGTAGTCGCCAAGTCAAGACCGGCGCCTCTGCGAGAATCAGGTGAGCGTTACAGAACGCAAAGCCTACCGCAAAACTCTCGCCCAGGCGCTATGGAAACCTCGGATACTGACCCCCTAGCCCGGTTACTTGGGGAACTAAGGGCAGAAGTGCATGCAACTCGTCAGGAAACGAATGCTCTAAGAAGGGAACTAATTATTTCCAAGGAGAGAACAGACAATCTTGCTAGACAAGTGCTACAGTCACAAGCCGGACAGACCCCGTTACCCGCATCAGGGGCAAATCTTCCTTCAACATCCTCTATGAATCCAGTGCAGATCAACCTACCTGGGAATGTACCTCTGGCTCCGCCCGAGCGATTTTCTGGTGACCCAAAGAGGTTTGCAGTATTTATCAATCAGTGCCGGTTGCACTTCTTATGCCGGCCAGCAGCCTTTCCAACTGATCAAGCTAAAGTAGCTTTTGTACTTTCGTACCTTAGTGGCAATGCGGCAGACTGGTCGATCCCTCTAGTTCATCAAGATGATCCGGTTCTCCATGATTTTCAAGCCTTTCAGCTTAGTATGGAAAAACTGTTCGCAAGACATTCACAGGGACAGGCCTTGGACAATGAGCTTCTTTCGTTGCGACAGGGTAATCAAGACCTTTTGGCTTATATTGCATCTTTCAATAGACTAATAGTGGAAACTCAATGGCCTGAGGACAAAAGGATTACGCTGTTTTATAGAGGTCTACGTGGAGAGCTCAAAGACGTTTTAGCCCAAGTAGTGAATCCCCCACAAGACTGTTCGGATTACATAGACTTGGTCGTTCAAATAGATCACAGGCTGCAGAACAGGAAGGCCGATCGTTCCAAGTTTGATGCTCGAGTATTTTCCAAACCGCCAACTCCTTCCAAAGGAGTAGACTCCGGGGAATCCATGCAAATAGGGGGTCTGAAAGGTCCTCTAACACAACGGGAGCGGGAAAGGAGGAAACAGTTGCAATTATGCCTATATTGCGGAAACTCAGGGCACTTTCTTCGAGACTGTCCGGTGAAACCTGCCAAGAAGGCAGTAGGAGCTGCAGTTACCAAAGTTACAAACTCTGAGCAGGGAAACGACCTCGCCCGACAAGAATAGAGGTCCTCTTGCCGAGCGTAAAAACCAGTTCCGTGACCTCGCATTTCGTGATACCTATGGTCCTCATTAGCCCTGATAATCCGGATCGATTACATGCAATTGAAGCTTACGTCGACAGCGGTGCCATCGGCAATTATGTGGATCATGAAATGGTTTTGAGGATGAATCTAACTCTTTGTCCCAAGGCTGTAAAGGACGTCATTACTACGGTGGATGGTACGGAGATAGCCTCCGGGCCAGTAACGCATACCACTCAAGAAGTGACGCTAGTAAGTCAAGATGGACACCATGAGAAGATCGTGTTCGATGTGATCAAGGCCCCTCAGTTTCAGATTATTCTAGGAATACCTTGGTTAGAGAAACACAATCCTCTGATCGATTGGCGAGCAAGAACGGTCCAGTTTCCAGAATGTGTCTCTACTTGTCACCCTCCACCTGGTGTTGCACTGGCCGCAATTTCTTCAGAGACTCCCCAGTTACCTCCCGAATACCTAGAATACCAAGATGTTTTCCGGAAGGATCAGGCTAACTCTCTACCTCCTCATAGGTCTTATGACTGCCAGATAGACCTGATACCTGGATCTACTCCTCCTTGTAGTAGAATTTATGCCCTCACCGAGCCTGAGAACCTTCACCTTCGACAATACCTGGATCAATACCTGGCAAATGGGTTTATTCGTCCTTCCAAGTCCCCTGCTTCTTCAGCTTTGTTCTTCGTTCCAAAAAAGGAAGGAGACCTTAGAACTTGTATCGATTATCGCTCCCTGAACCAGATCACCGTTAAGAATAGATATCCGTTACCTTTGATCCCTGAACTCCTGGACCAAGTCAGAAAAGCATGCATATATACAAAGCTGGATCTTAGAGGAGCTTACCACTTGGTACGAGTAAAAGAGGGCGATGAATGGAAGACGGCCTTCCGCACCAAGTATGGGCTATTTGAATATCAGGTCATGCCCTTCGGACTTTGCAATGCCCCGGCCGCCTTTCAATATTTTATGAACGATGTCCTCAGAGAGCTCATAGATGTATGTGTTGTTGTTTACATTGACGACATCCTCGTTTATTCTTCATCGGAATCTGAACATCGGAAACACGTGAAAATGGTCCTCGAAAGATTGCGTCAACACAAACTTTTCGCTAAGTTGGAAAATTGTGTTTTCAACGTGACTGAAGTTGAATTCTTGGGATTCATATTATCACCTGGCGGGGTGCGTATGGATTCAAAGAAGGTCGATGCAGTTCTCAAATGGCCATCACCATCCTCCGTAAAAGGTGTGCAAAGCATGTTAGGCTTCGCTAACTTTTACCGCAGGTTTATCCCTGAGTTCTCTCGAATAGTCCAGCCCATCACTGCCTTGTTAAAGAAAAACAAACGTTTTGAATGGTCTACCGAGGCGGAACAAGCTTTCCAGGATTTGAAGACTAAATTTATCTCTGCACCAATCTTAAAACACCCTCGCCCCGAACTCCCCTACATCGTGGAAACTGATGCTTCAAGCCTTGCCATGGGGGCAGTTCTATCACAAAAGGACCCGGTAACCAATCAGTTGCATCCCGTGGCATTTTGGTCCCGCAAATTCTCGCCTCCTGAAGTCAATTACACGATTACTGACAAGGAACTTCTGGCTATCAAGTCTGCCTTTAAGGCTTGGCGGCATTATCTGCTGGGGGCCCGACACACCGTTACTGTGATTACGGATCACCGAAACCTGCAATATTTGAAAACCGCAAAAGCCCAATCCTCTAGACAACTCCGTTGGGCATTATTCTTTGCCGAGTTTGACTTCATAATTACCTATCGACCAGGTACAAAGAACGGTAAAGCCGATGCCCTTTCTCGGATGGGAGTGGAAGAACACTTGATCAACCCTAAACCTGTACCAATCATTCCCGAACAAAGAATTCTGGGTGTAATCGCCACAGAATCCATAGAGGAAGTTAAGGATAAAGCCAGGCAACTTGTAACTCCAGCAGATATACAGAATTGGCATCTGCAGGGAAAGGACTTTGCAGTAAAGGACAACTTATTGTATTTCCAAGAACGATTATACCTACCCAGCACAGATTTACAGAAAAAAGTAATCTCTTGTTATCACGACTCTTTAATGGAAGGTCATCCCGGTATAGCCAAGACCTCAGAAAAGATCAAGCGCTACTTCTGGTGGCCGTCTTGGAAAAAAGATATCAGAGACTTTATAATGTCCTGTGGAGTATGCGCCCAAAACAAGAGTCAAAAGGAAAGACCAGCAGGCCTCTTACGCCCTATTGACATCCCACCTCGCCCTTGGCATACGCTTTCTATGGACTTCATCACCGATCTACCTCCATGCTCCGGATACAATACGATTCTAGTAATCGTGGACTTATTCTCCAAGATGGCGCATTTCATTCCGCTCAAAGGCTTGCCAACAGCAGCAACTCTGGCCCGAGAATTTCTCGAAAACATCGTCCGACTGCACGGTTTTCCTTCGGTTCTAATTTCGGATCGAGGTAGTCAATTTATTTCTCATTTTTGGCGAAGTTGCTGTCGGTCGGCTCAAATTGATGTGAGACTATCGACCAGTCACCACCCTCAGACCGACGGACAAACCGAGAGGACCAATCAAACTCTGGAACAGTATTTACGCTGCATGCTGCAACAAACTGAAAAAACTTGGAAAGATATCCTTTGGATAGCCGAGTATGCCTACAATAACTCTGTCCACTCGGGAACTGGGAAAACCCCGTTTTTTCTTTTGTACGGCAGTCACCCTCGAACCTCGGAGTTGGATCCCCTCCAAGATCTTGAAACACCAGCAGTAGACTACCTGCATTCTACAATCACCCAAGCCTTTAAGGAAGCTGTTTCTCACCTTCAAAGGGCTAAAGAACAATACAAGAAAGGAGCAGATCAACATCGGAAGGAAGCCCCTCACTATCAAGTAGGGGATCAAGTCTGGTTATCCACCAAATATCTATCTCTAAAAGGGCCACGCACATTCAACCCAAGATACCTTGGTCCCTATTCCATCACTACCATAGTAAACCCAGTAGCGGTCAAGTTGGACTTGCCCCCGCACATGAAGATACATCCGGTCTTCCACGTCTCTCTATTAAAACCCGTGCAACCTCAAACCCGACTAACCAAATCTCCAAAACCTATCCTAGTGGATGGAGAACTCGAGTTTGAAGTCAAAAGCATTCTGGACTCCAAGATCTCCAAATCTAAACTGTTCTACCTAATTGACTGGAAAGGCTACGGCCCCCAAGAGAGATCCTGGGAACCTGCTGAATATGTCCACGCTCCTCGCCTAATCAAAAGATTTCACCGAACATTTCCTGACAAGCCAAAACCCCCGGAGAAGCCCGGTTTGGGAGGGGCCTTGAGGGGGGGTACTGTCATGATCTCTGCTTCCAAAAGGTCAGGGTTTTCCCAACTCCCTTGGAAGCAGATCCATAACCCAGGTTCCGAGTGCCAACCAGTCCCAATTGGGACTTTTTGGACCCAGTCCTGGCGCCAGTGGCACCAGGCTCATAAATATGCCCAGTCCCAGCGCTGGAAGCGCCGGGCTCATAATGCTTGGGTGGACTTACCTGCAGCAGACCATGCTGCTTACTTGCCTGCCAGTTGAGCCTCTGATCCTCTTCTGTTTGGAACTACTTTTCCTGTTGGGTGGGGCTGGAGCCACTCCCTATATTTAGAACACTGGAACTCTTCTGGAAGGCAGGAACTCTTTTCTTACCAGGAACTCTTTTCTTACTTAGGCGTGGCTGTGGAAGGAGACACCTAAGCACTACAGGAGGCTATTTAAACCACACCCGGTGGATGAATCTTGCTTTGCGGTTTTCTGCACCCTCTGCAGCAGGACGCTCATCGTGTCTTCTGCATCCAGTCCTGGGCCTAAGGAAAAAGGCTTACCATCCTGAATCCAGTCTTCAGCAACACCTATAAAGACAAGAAAGAACAGGTTAGCATTCCGGCATCGGAAAGGCAAAGGCTTACCTACTCTTCGTGCGCTCCGGAGGTCTTCATACTGCATTCCGGCATCTGAAAGACAAAAGCTTACCAACTCTTTGCACGCTCCGGAGGCCTTCGGCGCTGCATCCGCATCTGAAAGACAAAACAAGGTGCGTTTAAAGACATTGGGGAACTTTAATACTCACGTGCCATTACTCCTTTCCACATCTAATCCAGTGGGTATTCCGGCATCTTGCAGCTGCTCCGAACTCGTACCTGCAAAATAAAAAGACAGTTAGAGCGCATCGTGAAGCAGGCAACAAGCGCTTACTCACGTGCTTCCAGGCACTTCTATTCATCACACGGGCTCCATCTTCAACTCACTTCAGCCCGTCATCCGCCATCGCCGGAACCCTGCAAAACAAGAGACATCATTACTAAAGACTTTAAAAAGACATTTGAATGACTCGAAACTTACCGTTCGTGCAGTAAACGACGGACAGCAGTCCTCTGAAGTCAAGAGGCCTGCGCTACCTATCCAGTGAAGAAACTGGCTACAGCACCCTGCCCCGAGGCAGATGGAGAGCTCGGCATTCACTTACCTAAGGTGAGAGCGTTAACCTTTGGGGTCTACAGGAGAGGAGAAGAGGAAAGAGATAGGGACACCCCAATAACCCCAGTTCATTAACCCCATATTTTCTATCTGCAGACATCTTACTCTACACGTCAGGCATACAGTGCACAGAGGTCCAGCCCAAAGAGCCAACCGGGTGCTACACATCACCTTTGAAGATACGGTAGTCGCCCAGTCAAGACCGGCGCCTCTGCGAGAATCAGGTGAGCGTTACAGAAAGGGGGTTAATCCTAGACTAACATTGCCTAACTCAAATCCCGGCGAGTGTATAGCTGGTAACAAAGTAGATGTGACGGAAGTGAGGGCGACCATTCAACCTCTAGTGCAAGGTACGATAAAGCAAACAAACATGATTTTTAAGTCGGGCCCACCCAGGAGGCAGTGGCAGTACCCAAGGGCCCTTGTAAGGGGGATGGGAATTTGGTGAAAAGAACAAAAATATACCAACAACGAGGAAAAGAAAATCAGACGGGTCCAGAGCCTTTCTGAGAAATCAGAACTTCACCGTCCCTTGAACTGCAACAGACATCCAAACGTCCGAGAAAGGAGCAGGAGGTGCCGGAACCGATTGAATTGATCGTATCTACAATTGATTTGAGAAATAATGAAGTAATTGATGACAAGGTGCTTATGTCTGAAACATGTCTGAGTGGCCTGCTGGAAATTAGGGATCGAGAGGAAGATGAGAAGTGGAACAATATGAGCAGGTCTGATTAGGTGGAAATTGAAAGACAAGTTAGTCAAAGCTGCCCAAGTCATCAAGAGTCACAAAATACCAAACTCATGGCTAAGGTTAAGCACCCTACTGTGGTGCAAAAGGATTGGCCTTTTAAGACAATGGAAGCAAAAAGGAGCAGCACTGAATGAACTACAAGTGAAGCACGTTCAGTCCCGTCTGAAAAAAACATGCCAATTAGACCAATAAGAAATGGCCAGTAAAAACGCAGGAAAGAGTATCTAAGCAGTCTCACTCGGAACATACTGCGGCAAGGAAAGACCGCAAAGTCTACTTGGAAAGAATAGCAGGCCCCAATGCTCCAATTCTGAACTGGCAAAACTTTATGAAACTGTTGCACTATATTCCTGCGCTCAGACACAACCACCAAGGACATCAGGGTGGTGGAATTTGTAATAGAGAAAAAAATTGACTGGGTGATTCTCCACTTGGACTCAATCAACTAAGGAAACTATGCTAGCTCAGAGTGATAAACTACTTTCTCTGGTTTATGTACTTAGTGATTCTCAGTAGACGGGTTTAGCTGGTAGGACTGAGAACCTAACAGTTCTCCTGACCAACACCCTAAGACTATCGAAATAAGTAACAAAAAGAATTTTGAGATTGAAAGAAGGAATGCAGACAACGCTCAATCTAAAAAATAAAAAAAATAGCTACACATCTAACAAAAAAAATAAGTCACATGTTAAATTTTACAGTGGAGAATCACTGTGTAAAGGAAACGTATAGCATTACCTCAAAATTTGACAAACAAAGTTGAGCCAGAGTCTTTATTAACATCTATCTAAATGGTACTGTCATGGTGCAAGGCCCTCAGGCTAACCTCCTCCTCGTTGATGGGCAGTTCCCTCGCCTCATCAACTTCCTCTTATCTCCAGCTGTCCCCTACTCTCTTCCTCTGGCTACCTTGCCCTCCTCCGCCTCCTCCTTTACCCCATCTCAAACTCCTTCCACACCTCGGCAGGGCGTACCTACGATCTGTACCCCTCCCCGGAAGGTCTTTAAGTCTGGCAACCTTCTCCATCTCGCCACACTAAATTCTCGCTCGGCCGTTAAACACTCGTCTAACATCTGTCACCTCCTAGAAGAACTCGACCTTGATGTCCTCGGTCTCACAGAGACATGGTTCACAGTCAGCTCTATCACGAGTTTTGACACTCTCCTCCCCGACGGCTACAAGATCCTCTCAGCTCCCAGATCCGATCGGCCTGGCGGGGGTGTAGCCCTTATCTTCCCTGAATGGATCCCTGCCTCTCTCATTCCCACTCAAGCTTACTCCTCATTTGAATGCCTAGTCTGCAGGCTCTCTCTCTCTTCTATCCACTCTCTTACTGTTGCTACTCTCTAATGGCCCCGTGGTCAAATCACCTCTTTTCTCTCTGAGTGGGCTGACCTCTCCTCATCCCTCTTGGCCTCCACCACTCAACTTCTCCTCCTTGGTGACCTCAACATTCATCTTGATTCTACCTGTCCCTTATCTTCACTCTTTCGCGACCTCTGCGATACACTCCCTCTCCATCCTTCCCTCCGGCCCGATTCACTTGGCTGGCCACACACTTGATGTCTTGATCTCATCTGGCCTCCCCCTCCATCCCCCTTGCCACTCCTCTCTCCTGGAGTGATCACTGCCTCCTCGCCTCTCATCTCATCTCATCTCTCCATCTCCTCCCCCCAAGCCAAGCCCACTCCTAGATTGCCACCCACCTTCTCAGATATCCGGCCCATGAAGCGTGTGTCAGTCGAGGCCTTTGCTGCAACCTTCTCCCCCCTCCTCCACCACAGGCTGACTCTCAACCTGACAGCCCTCTCTCTTCTCTACTCCTCTATTTCTGCTACTCTTGATACTCTTGCCCCTGTCATGAGGATCCGTTTGAAGTCCAAAGCAAGTGCAATCCTTGGTATGACTCTGACCTTGCTACACTTAAACGGAAGTGTAGGGTGGCTGAGAGGAAATGGAGGGCTTCTTGCTCATCCTCTGACAAACTGGCCTGCCGCCTGCTCCAAAGGCAATACTGACTTGCTCCCCACGCTAAGAAGAGAGTCCACATACAAGCACACGTCTCTGCGGCATCTAACAACTCGGCCGAACTTTTCAAAATCTGCAAGGAGCTGGCCAATCCTGCTGCAGTCTCCACCCCTCCTCTCTCCTCCCAGGATCTTTGCAATGCCCTTGCCTCTCACTTTTTCTCTAAAGCCCAGGACATCTTATCCACCCTCTCCTCCGCTCCCCCTCCTCCTCCATCTCCTTCTCAGCCTGCTGACCCTCCTTCAGCTACCCCTCATCCCCCTTTCTCTTCCTTTCCTCTTTTCTCCCCTTATGAGATATCTAGACAAGTCCGATCTATGATAACCTCGTCAAAACAGGTCCTTCCCTGTTCCTCTAAAACCATTAAGGACCACATTGACAGCCTTGCGCCAGCCCTTGCCGATTTCTACAACCTCTCCTTTGCATCTGGCTCTTTCCCACCCCTCTTAAACACTCCCTTGTGCATCCTCTCCTCAAGAAATCCACTGCTGATCCGTCATGTTCGGCAAACTACCGCCCAATTTCCATTACTCCCTTTTCGGTCAAGCTCCTGGAAAAGCTGGCCATCTCTCAGCTTAATCTCCATTCTGACTCTGTTGGCTCCCTCCATGACCACCAATCTGGCTTCAGAGCTGCCAGAAGTATGGAAACTGCTCTCCTGAACATCCGTGAAAACCTGCTCTCAAACCTACATTCTAACATTCCCTCTGTCCTCATCCTACTTGACCTCTCCTCTGCGTTTGACACGGTCAACCATACCACCCGTGCTCAATCGTCTTCGTGACAACCTCGGTATCACTGATCAGGCTCTGGCCTGGCTGACCTCTTTTCTCTCTGATCGACCCTCCCAGGTACAACTTGGGTCATTCCTATCTTCTATCTCCCTCTCCACATGTGGTGTTCCCCAGGGGTCTATCCTCTCGCCTTGGCTTTTCAACCAATACCTGGCAACTCTCTCTTACTGCATCTCAATGTTCTGCTCAACTTTCCAGTGCTATGCTGACGACACCCAACTCATTTTCAGGCTTCCCTCAGCCTCCTCCTCTCCTTCCCTCATCTCCGATTGTCTAATCGCCATTCAAAATTGGTGTGCCGCCAATGATCTATGTCTAAATGCCAACAAGACTGAGATCCTCCTTATTGGTACACCATCTCCATCCTTTCCTCTCACTCTCTGGCCCTCCTCCCACCCCCACTTGGCGGGTAAGAACCTTGGGGTTATCTTTGACTCTACACTTTCCTTCTCCGCACACATCTCCGATGTCTCCAAAAAATCAAACTTTTTACTTCACCTCCTTAGAGGTACTCTCCCTTTCCTCTCCTTCCCTCAAAAGCTCACGGTCTCCCAAGCTCTGGTTCTTTCCAAACTGGATTACTGTAACAGCCTCTTCCAAAATCTACCTGCCTCCACTCTCCGCCCTCTACAGCTAATCCAGAACAGGACTGTGAGACTCGACCTTGGCCTCAAGCCCTGGGATCGTATCTCTCCAGCCTTGAAATCCCTTCATTGGCTCCCAGTGGATGCAAGGATTAAATTTAAAACCCTCTGCATTGTCCACAAGGCTTTCTGGGGCCTGGGTCCAAAATACCTTCAACTATCCCTCCGTAAATACCTCCCCTCTCGAGCCCTTCGCTCCTCTACTTCTAATTCCCTCAGGGTTAGTCGTTTTGCAAAAAAAACAAGCTGGGGTTAGATCCCCGTCTTCGGCTAGTGCCTCCCTTTGGAACAGCCACCCGGCCCGGTTTCCCCAGCTGGGGAAACTTGAGGAAAAACATCTTCGGTTCCGGAAACTTCTCAAGACCTTCCTCTCTGCCCCCCTTCTCCCCTGTTGATCTGTTTCTTCTCATGGCATTGTGCACCTGGCCATCCTCTGTTCTTTCGGGCCCAGGTATCTGCTCACCCTGCCACCCTCCTGCACTGACTCCAGTCCACCATCTGCACTAGGGTTCTGTATCTGTACACATACAGCACCCCTCCCACGTTTCATCTGGACTTATCAGATATACCTTTCTGACTAACTTTCACCTGCCACTTGCTGGCTGCACTACAATGGTTTAAAGCCCTTATTATTTATTCTATTTAATATTTATTTGCTTTTCTCTCCTCTGCTTCGCACTTTTCCCCCATTTTCCTTTCCCATGCACTTGCGCTTTCTTAAATGTCACTGGGCCTAGTAAGATCGCTGTTTTTCTGTTTTTTCTCTCCCTTGTTCCCCTCCCTTTTCATTTCATCATTTAATTTCAACTAACTGGGAATGGCTTGCAGGGGCCCTGAGCAATTCCACCCAGGACTAGATTGGTCAATCCCGAGCAGAAGCGGGCATCCTAATAGGATCCTGGAACACAAGAGGGTTTAAAATGCTCTTAAGGGAAGGTGCACTAACAATGAAACAGTAGGTTATCTTGTTTTTCAGGAGACCTGGCTAACTTCTAACCAGTCTTGTGAGGGTTATAAATGCCATCGAAACCCTGCATGTAAAGGAATTTTAGGTAGACCTTTCTCTGGATTCCTAACATTGCTAAGGGTAGATGCAGGATTCAAAATGATTAGCCATGAAGTCATGAGCCCTTATGTGCAAGCCCTAAAGTTTGTTAGAGCAACACCACTGTTGGCAACAAAGTACTTGCTGGTGAATATTTATTGGAGAGTCAATATGGGACGGAAAGTGAACTTTGTTAAGCTGATGAGTGTCATAAACAAAATCCTGACCGAATAGGAAGATCAGTGTATCATCCATCATGTGCAGGGACCTGAATAAGCATCTGTTGAATGGAGATGGCTGGCCTCTGAAAGAATGTGAAATGGATGAAAGAACTAGACACTGGGTCTTAGAGACTTCTGCTAGAAAGCTTCACATGCTGAATGCCCAATCAGAGTGATATGCCGGGGTCAACCACTTGGGGGAGGGGCACCCTTAGATGCTGTATGGACAACTGCTTTGCATCAAGAAATCTGATAGACAAGGTGATTATTTGAAATAGTCAAGCAAGTACAATGTGATCATGACCTCTTGGCCATTTCTTTGCATGACAGCTACTGCCCTCCCCAGAGATCCAAAATGGGCATGGTGGAAGTCAGCTGGGGAAGAAAAAAAAAATCTGTAAATGATTAGGCAACAAGAGGTGAAAACCATTGCCCACCAATTTGAGTGCTCAATTTTGAAGGACCCGAATATTGTTGAATATTCATGATCCTTCAAGATTATATTATCACAAGCAAGGAAAGAGGAAATTCTGCCAGAGCCCCGATACATGTTTAGGACTCCTTGCTGGTGATGGCCAGAAGAGAATTGAGAAGAGAAAAAAAACTAGAGCAGTCACGAGGTCTAGAGAGATTTGAAGCTATACGCCCACGAAAACAAAAATACCGTAATTGGCTACTGGCCACTAGCGCACCGAGAAGTCAGAGGAACGGGCAAAAAATGTTAAAAAGTGTGTGCCACAAAAACACAAGAAATCTATGGGAACTCCTCAATAATGGAGGATCCTTGAGACCATCCGTTATAACGGGTCAGGTCACAGAAGACCGGTGGGTAGCCCATTATTCCGCCCTCTTTGCTAATCATCGGGGTAATAACCAAACGGTAATTGGAAAGGACAACAAGAACTGGCATTTTACACTGAAGGAGACTGATGTAAGGACTCGTCCTTGGCCTCAAGCCCTGGGATCGTATCTCTCCAGCCTTGAAATCCCTTCATTGGCTCCCAGTGGATGCAAGGATTAAATTTTAAACCCTCTGCATTGTCCACAAGGCTTTCTGGAGCCTGGATCCAAAATACCTTCAACTATCCCTGATATCCTTGATGGGGAGATTCAGCTCCTCAAGAGCGGCAGGGCCTGACGGGCTGTCAAACCAGGTATTAAAAGCAAATGGCAAATTATGGGAAGGCTTGGCTACATCCAGGTTCAAACAGATCATGAGAACTAAGCAAAAACATTTACTTGGAGAGAAGCCCTTATTGTACCCAATTTAAAGAAGGAAGACCAAGGCCATCCCAGAAACTATCGTCCGATCGCCCTTCTGGACTCACTTGGTAAACTGTTTGCATCGGTTCTGCTTCGTGAATTAAATGCATTGATATGATATGGCATTTATAATGTGCCTATACACAAGTGTTTCAAGGCGCTGATAAAAACAGGCCGTTTGGACCCTAGACAAACAAGGTTCATAGAGAGTGGGGACTCTGCTAGATGTATTCCTCATTAATATTCCGAAACAGCGAGTTCTAGAGGAGGAACCTTGAATATATATGGCCTTCATGGACCTCGAGCAGGCCTTTGACTGTGTGAACAGAGCGTCTGTGGACCACACTAAGAAAATGAAACTGCCTGGTCAATCTGATGGAGGCTATGAAGGCCCTATGTTCGAATACCTCAGTGCAGGTTAGTCTTTCAGCCAATGGTGAGCTTGCTAAGAAAATTGACAACTATTGTGGACTGAAGCAGGGACGTGCTCTGGCTCCCTTGCTATTCAGCCTGCATATGTCAGACCTTGGCGAAGCTGAAAAACAGTACAAGCATTTCCCCCAAAGATAACTAGGACCAAGGTTTCATTGATTCTATATGCCGACCATTTGGTCGTTCTAAACCAAACCCCCATTGGCCTACAGAGGCGGATAGATATATTCAACAAATACCTGAAGGCCAATGATATGATAATCAACGTGGGGAAATCCAAAATTTGTTTTGGCGTTGGCCTGTAGGAAACAAAAAACAGATGTGTGGAGAGTGGAGCATAAGCAGCTAGCGGTAGTTGACATAGTGGTTCATCCGGGAGTGGTAATTAATATAAATATTGATGAAAAGAGCCACTATATTTACCTTAGGAATAAAGTTGTAAAATTAAGTGTGAGTGACTGGGGATTTCTCTAGATGCCTGCTTATCCCTCAATTTAGTTTGTCTGCCATAACGGTTTCGGAACTCGCTATTATAGTGGAACAGTTAAAAACCACCCAGTGTAAAGGTGATCCCTGCTTGGCGGTTATTATTAAAACGTATTTGCCCATTTTGCTTGATGCCATTTGTAAATTTGTTAACACTTCCTTTCTGGAAGGCTTAGTGCCCCAGGAACTAAAAAAAGGCCTGGATAACCCCCATCATTAAAAAAACCTGGACTACCTACGGATAGGCCACTAAACTACAGACCTATTACCAACACCCTGTTCCTGCTTAAAAACCTGGACCCTGTGGCGTATGTCCAAATCTCGGATCATCTTAATAAATTTCCCATCCTTAACAACCGTCAATCTGGATTTAGGCAGGGATTTGGGACAGAGACCGTGTTGCTGGAACTCAGGGCCAGACTATTGGAACGTATCGATAATGGAAAGGCCTCCATTCTGATGCTGCTAGATTTGTCAGTGGCCTTCGACCTAGTGGACCACTCCATTATGGTCACCAGGTTGAGGGACGTAGCCAATTTCTCATCGGCAGCGGCCCAATGGATTTCCTCGTTCCTAAGCAAATGGGACAGAGTTTTCCATGAGGAGGCAGTAGCATCACCCATAACTGAAATTTGGCATGCCGTAGGGGTCTTGTATCTCACCTTGCCTGTATAACATCTTTACGCCACCCTTATTTGCTCTCTTGGAGCAAGAGGGGGTGGTGTTCACAAATTACGCTGATGACAAAGTGTGTCATCCCCATCTCTGGGATACATGAAACTGATGAGTCATCCCCATCTCTGGGATACATGAAACTTATGAGGCACAGCTGAATAAGGTTTACACCCTCATTGAGAGTTGGATGGTTCAAAATAATTTGGCTCTGAATAGAAACAAGACAGAGCTGCCAATTGTTGGGATCCCAAATATGTTACAGAAATTGGGTCCGACCTATAATAGCTTTCATATTGAGGACTCCAAATGACTCACTCTTAAGAAGGTTAAGACATAGGGAGTCATTTTGGACCAACACCTAAACATGAAGGCGCATGTAGGTAGCCTGGTGTCACCATCAGCATATTATATTAAGCTTCTGGCACACTTTCAACCTTTTTTCACAAAAGCTAATGTGGAGACTATTGAAAGGGCGATTGTGGGTGCCAGGACTGACTATTGTTGTAGTTTTTTGTATGGCAGCAACAAAACAGATTATAACAGTCTTCAGGTGATACAGAATGGGGCAGTGAGAGTGGTCACAGGAATTGCTCGTAGAGACGTCTCAGCGGCTAGACGTGCTCAGCATTGGCTCCCTGTTGAGATCACAATGCCTGTTACACTTCCTGGTTATCACACAGAAATGTGGACAGGGTAAGATGCCGGTCTGTGTCCAGGATCTTCTGAACGAAAAAAAAAAAGAACCGTCAGATCAAGTAATTTTGATCAGTTGGCTCTTCCTAGGTGTAGAGCCACGAAGGCCTCAAAGGGGTCCTTTGAGAAAGCAGCCCCAAACGCATGGAATGGTCTGCCTTTGAATCTCAGGTGCTTAAACTCCACAGAACTCTTTAGGAAGAAACTTAAAACTCATCTGTTCACGTGATCTTGGTTTGTCGATCTCTGAAGATCTGCTTTTGGTTAGGATGTTTTTTCTTACCTGTTGTCCGTCTATTTATTGTTGTTGCGCCCTTAAGCCTACAGGCCCATGGTCCGCGCTGTATAAATATTGAAAGTAAATTAACAGCGATCCTCTCCCACAGCCAGCATTATGTGATGTCACAATCATTTCAGAGTTCGAACCACTTTCCACAACATTTTCCTTTACAGGACAAAAAGCAGTTATTTTCCGACCATGAAGCAACCTGTCAATGTTTTTCATACAATAGCCCTTATAGTGCGTCTTGCAAAGGGCACGCAAAATACAACATAAACGTGGGATGCCGAGAGCCCCTGGCACTATACAAAAGTGCTCAGGCAGTGCGCACACCAAGCGGATGCCTCTTACCACACTTTATAGTAAAAAAGATGGTCGCTAAGCATCACAGCGCGCCAAACTGCCGGAAACAGCTCTTTCCACTCAGTGCACGCCATGTCACTCTGCTTGGGAGCGGGTTCCTTAAAGGGCTGCCAGTGTCACATTGTATGCAGTGCACTGCGCAACAGATAGAACGTGGAATGGTTCCACTTTACACAAAACAAAGACCAGCAATAGGATACTGCCACAAACTGCTGCTTCCCACTCAGCACACTCCACCTGAGCTAATATTTAGGCAGTCAAACTTGGCTGCAGGGGCAGTACACTGATAAACTGCATGAGTTGCTGTTTAAGAGAACCCCAAGGTGATTGCTACTTTGTAGGTACCCAAAAGTAAATGATAAACCTGTGCAATAAAATTTCGACAGAGGAGATGGCACTATGTGACACCCTTGAAGACATCTTTGGTGTTGCTGCCATCCCTTTTCTGGTTGCACGTTTTCCAGATTTTGTAACAAAACAGCTTCTAGGGTATTTGAAACGCAGCCAGCAGAGTGCATGGTGAAGGGCAGCAGGTTCGCCATAACTGCTAGTACTCAATTCTATTTTACAGGATCAATGGCTGAAGAGGTCCACCAACAGGGTCGCTGCGTTCCATCTCCAGAAGCCTGGAGGTCTAGTGTGTGCTTGAAGCAAAGTTCAAGGCTGAATTTCTGCTACTAACAGTAAATATGATGCAGCTGATTTGTAACAGCTATGAACCTAGAAGGCTTTACACCTATGGCTCCATATGCTAGATTGTTGAGGTTTAATACGGACATTTATAATTGAAATGGTATAAGGTAAAAAAAAGCCCAGTTGGCACAGCACCACCCTAGATAATTGAGCAAGATCAAGTCTTCACTCTACTTTAGAGGGGTTTTGATTCGATCACACTGGGAAGGGAAGTATGCAGGGAAGGGGGATGGTATGGACAGGTTTGCTGGACCTACCCCTTCCCAATGTCTCAGAAAATCAGCCTTGCAAGTGGCAACGCGACTGGTCGCAGCAAGGTGCAAGTAGGATAACATCACTCAGACTCTGGGCTCGCCCCATTGTTTGCAATTAAAAGATCACAAAGCTTGCAACATAAAGACTGCTTATGTAGCAGAGAAACATTTCTGGGGCAGTAGAGAGACGCAAAGTCAGGAATAAGCTAATTTGCAGATGTAAAACAATAAGGAACCAAGCTTCCAACCTATACCCATTTAACTACACTTGGGTCATACAATCATGTTAAAAAGAACATTTAAATCCTCGCTTTTCAAGTTGCTTCAAGAATCAAAACGTACTTGCTTTTGTCAGGATTCGTTTATATTTTTAATTAGGAATGTGCTGGATTCTGATTTTCCTTTTTACAGTTTTTTTTTAATTGTACTCCAATACTTGTGAACTAGGATGGCACTTATTAAATTGAAATACATACCCCGTCAGAAGATGAACAGTTTTCGATGTAGCTGTATACTGGCACTTTAACTTTGCCCAGGTAAACAAAATTCCCTGCAGCGTAAGCTCCCTGCAGTGCAGTGTCTTGAACAGTCAGGGTGCTCTAACGTTGCCTGCCCAGTACCTATATAACTAGTCAGGCACTCTGCCAGGGTAAAATTGTTTGAGTAGGGATTACTCATGGGAAAAGTACAAAAAGGCTCTATTTAATGAGTGCAATTTAGATATGCAATTGACGTTATAAATGTATAGACTTGGAAGAAAAAAGGTGCTCATAAATCATGAATAAAAGCTGGATGGCTGGTCCAGGGTGGTTTTGATCATACGATTTAAATGCACAACAGTGGTGCTTACTTCTGGGTAAGTGTATTTGATTAGTCACAAACGCCTTAAGAAGTTAAACAAAGAGAAATGAACTCCTTGTGTGATATGAAGACTTGCTTCTTAAAGATGTACTGTACAGGAAGCAATAAAAGCAAAACGTGCCAGGTTCTGAAAAATGTTACTTTCTTTTTAAATTTGCAGCCAACAGAAATTGTTTAGGCAATGGCGGCGTGTGCAATTAATGGGGCAGAGGGTCGTACATTTACCATGGATAAACTCATGTGACTGTGCACAGAAGTAGCCCTAACCAACAAAAGGGGATTCACAGAATTGTGTTTTAAATGGCAGTCTAAAATGGTGCATTTTACAACATACTGAAACATTTGGTTAAAAAAAGAAAAGAAAAAAAAGCACAATAAAATCCATAACAGGTTCCCAAAAGTGCACAGGAACATATTCGAATGAGTTTTCATGCAGTCCTTTGCTTACAATAGAAGCCAGCATAAAACATGTTTTCAAGCTGGCTATGCCCAAACAGGTCCTCCAAATCAAACTTCAACGCAACACTCCACTAAAACAACAAATTTCAAAATAGGCAACCTCCACTATATCGAGCTACAGTATTGGAAATAATTGAGTATTGTACCTTTGCATGCAATAAGGTCTGAGGACATTGCAATAGTGGACCGACTAAAGGGTGAAAAGAGCTACCTCAAAGGTTCTTATCACATCAGATGCCATATTGGACTTTATTATATCTTATGAAACAGATATGTTCAAGCGTGGCTATCAATGCAGAATAGTCAACATGCGTCCGACAAAGTACGGTAATTCTAGCGGGCTACATCTAACTTCTCATGAAACTAATATGTCTACGACTAGGATGTGGGAACAAGATGACAGACTGGTACCAAACGGAAGCAATATGTCACATAAAATTGACAAGTTAACTGCACTGCATGTACCAGCCAATAGGAATGAAAACAGGGCAGTGCAAGGGTGGAACAGGAGATCAATGAGGCTGATGGTCATTGGGGACGGCTTCCAAAGGTGCTTCAACCTCGCCTTATTACAACAACCTGATCAAAGTTTTAGGTTATGCTCGTGGAACACTTGAGGTTCCTCCCTCTATACAATGGAGGATGGCTTGCCGGAAAATATCAATCTATTCTCATTAGTGGCCTTACAGGAAACTTGGATGGAGAACACATGTGATCTTGATGGTAGAAAAACTATAGAGGCTCCTGAAAATAGGGGTTCTAAGGGAAGGCCAAAAGGTGGTCTTTTAATCTCTGCACTTAATATGCTTGACATTGTGACGGCTGAGGCAAGCATGGATACTTTATTGGCAGGAATTATGAAGGGTGTTAAGATTTTTTGGTAAAGCTACAATGATCATAAATATATATATGACCAGCCTACTTACACACTGTTTTGTCACTAGGTGCACGGATTTGTTTTGCAATTGTAACTCGAGTCAGAAAAAGAACCTGTGGGCAGGCCACACATTGACCCGCATGAGGATAGCATGATTTACTGGCAATGAGGTACAACACCACAGAATGATGTTATTTTTAGCACTATTAATTTAGATACTCTCCCTGGAATTGTTGCTAAGTAAAGTTTACATGATCGTCTTTTTTTTGCTTTTCAGTTAATGGTTTCCACTCAGAGTAAAATTGACATGATTTGCCAGCAACCAACACTTGAGATGCATAATATGGGAGTTGCTAGTCGAATTCACGCGATATTACTTGGCGTTTGATGAATATGTATATAAGGCTTATGAAGCCAGTACAGTCAGACTCAATTTAAGCAGGTATGCATACTGTTTATGAATGGTTGTAACACGGAATTGTTGGATTTTTGTTTGTGTATGTACATTAAGAGTCAAAATAACTATGTCTGTTGATATGTTTTAGAGCATGCCCCGAGGATGGACAAAATGTCCGAAATGCATCGGCTTGGGTCTCTGACATGATAAAGAATAAAAAACGGTGTTCCAGCACAAAAATCAACAATGGAATTTTTTACAGCCTTCACCGGCTGCACTCACAAAGAAGTCAGAGAATTTAAAACATTGTATTCTAATATTGCAGTTGTATTGACTACATTAAAGGCACCTCCAAAGCTCACACTGAGCATATTTTGTTTTTGCAGCCTACGCAGGTGACTCAAAATAAGAATATATAAACAGAAGCTTTACTGATTTATATCACCACTGACATGCCTGTTATAATATGTGGGGATTGTAATGCAAATATGCCTCCTAATAGCGCTTCTAGAATGGATTACATTTTTGTGAATCAAAATGCATACCCTATTAAATAGGTCTACCCTGATCAGGGAAGAGAGTGACCATCTCCAGTTATGATCAGTGCTAAATGTGGAGCCTTTGCCTATGAGAGTGGGCAGTTGTGGTAGTTTAAATTTAAATGGCAGGCAGAATCACATAAGATTGAGCCCCCAAAATTGATAAAGCAAATCAAATTGCACCAGTTGAATTAGAGAGTTTTATAGAATTGTCAATGGGCCAAGTCAATGCTCAAGGAAAGAATGATATCAGGAAGTTTGGTAAAGTGCTGACATCAATGCACAGGTCCTTAGAGATAGAGGGAGGAGGAGTGGAGTAAACCTATTTACTGTGAAACAGGGGAAGAGGTAGAAAATTGCGGTGTGATATCAAATCACTGGTCCAGAAATCCAAACATGGAACATGGTGCACAGACTTCAGTGCTAATTAAAAGGAGGAAAAAAGTATCGAAAGTGGATGCAAAAGCACTTCTACCAAAAAGAGAAGGAAATCCGTCTAGAGCTTGCTCACTATGCGGTCAAGAATGATCATAGATCCATTACTCGGGAGGGCAGCACTTTTTAAGATGCTGGCACTCCCGAGATTTCTGTACATCCTCCAAAACGCTCCGCTCCCCATCCCGGCCACAACATTCGCAGATATCAACCGGACCCTCCGCACACTTCTCTGGGGAGGGAAACAGCCACGCATTGCCCTAAAAACGCTCTACCGCTCAGTGTGGGAAGGGGGTATAGGACTGCCCAACATCCGCACATACTACTGGGCGGCACAAGCGGGGGTGGTGAATGAATGGCTACACGGAGACCCGCTGCTACCACACATCCGAGTGGAGACACGAGACACTGGCCCTCCCTCCCCTCTGCATATTCTATACGATAGCCATAGGAACCTAAAAGAGGCACCGACCGGGTCCCGTCACATAAAGCGAGTTTGGAGGGAGATACATAGATACTTAGGCTGGGAAGACAGACCAACCCTGATCCAACCCCTTTGGCGTAATGCATATCTCCCCGAAATACAAAAAACGGGCCATTTTGAAACCTGGGAGAGGAAAGGGATTTCCACACTGGCGGACATTGTCCGGGAGGGGCGACTGATAGACTTTGAAACCCTACAGACGAGGCACGGGCTGTTACCCATGGACCGCTTTAGATACCTCCAACTTACGCACGCCATTAATACCCAATTCCCGAACCTGGCCGATATACCCGCCTGCTCTCCCTTGGAAACAAACATACTCCCACAAAGTATCCCACACAAGGTAACCTCCACCCTCTATCAGGTTATTAACTCCTTTGGATCTGGGGAGCTCGTCAACCTCAGGGATAAATGGGAACAGGACCTAGGGCGACTGGAGACAGAAGAGTGGGTGGAAGCCCTGATGTCCCCGCGGGAAATTGGGATCAATGCCAAACTCCGGCTGATTCAGCTCCGAATCCTACACAGGTCTTACTATTCCAGAACACAAATGGCCACTTGGGGGGGGGGGGGGGACGACAACGCAGAATGTACCCGATGCAAAAGGGCAGAGGGTACCTTCTACCACATGTTGTGGGAATGCGGGGTGCTGCAGGAGTTCTGGACCACGTGTTTACTCCGCCTCTCCAGAATACTGGGCACCACAATCCCGAGAGACCCTAAACTTATCCTGCTAGGTATAGGAGGCGAAACTGACCTTAATAAACACGAAAGAATATTTCTAGGAGTAGCACTTGGTGCGGGAAAGAGACTCACGACAGCCACATGGGGGTCGGGGGACAGGATAACCATTGACAGATGGTCCAATGAAATGGACAGATGCACCTCCCTGGAGAGGCGAATTTACAATGCAAGGGGTTCCCCCCGTAAGTTTCAGAAAATATGGGGAAAATGGGAAATATAAAAGTTAAGGCCATAACAAGGGGCAGCGGCGACGCCTCGCGTAGCCACTGGGCGGGCGGTGCGATTCTCGACCCCCACCCCACCCTCCCTGCTGTACCACACAGAAGACTAGAGTTATGTTATGCACTGCTACTTACTGTGACCTCAATGTTGGATCTCCTAATGTCTTTTGTGTACTCACGTTGAATGTGCTACCGTCTCTTTTTTTGTTCTCTGTTCAATAAACCAATAAAAAAAGATTTATAAAAAAAAAAAAAGAATGATCATAGATCTTACTGGCGGAGCAATACATGCAGCTGGTAGAAATACCACATTAGTTAATGGAGCGTCAAATGTGGACTGGATAGGACAGAGCAAACACTTCAGGCATGAGAGCGTCCGATACTTGTTTCCAAACTCAGGAGGTGGTGACTTGGTAACAATCGTCAAGAAGTATAATCCATCTAGAGCAGCTGGCCCGGATGGCATATACAATGCACTTCTTAAAATGAATCTAAACGTGTGGGCTGTGGCACTGCATGTGTTACTTACAAGCGTTAGTCGGACTGGACTCTTACCCGACACCTGGGCCCATAGCAATAATCGCCCCTGGATACAAGACAGGGAGTAGGATGGCTCCAGTGAATTATAGATTTAATGATGCTTGACATTCCCTCTAAAATCTTTGCTAAAGTGTTGCTAAACAAATTCTGGACATGTCTGAATAAGGCTAACCCTGTACCTGACATGGCGGGTTAATGGAACAGGCTTGCTTTCTTCCTTTACCTGAGTCTCCAGTTACACAAAGTGGTACGGGTGGGAGTCTTGGTAATAAAACATGTGACCAAAGAGAACCACATGCTATGGTTGATGGTTGAGGAAAGGGCATCCACTAGTGGATTCAATGTGAACCGCAAAGGGAAAGCCAAATAAAAAAGGGGAAAAATGACATCCAACGCAAAATCTGTGGATTCTGCCCCCTTATTGGCAGAAGGGTTGGATAAGAGACTGTCCAAAACGGATGCACAACCCATGGATCTGAGCATGACTAACATAAAATGTTTGGAAGAAGCATAAGGAAGTGGCAACTTAAGCTACTTGCACCATCCTCTATTGATATTTCTATGTGGAGAGAAGATTTGGCCGAGAATAGTGAATTGGGGTCTACTCTGCGCTCATTAAAGAGAAAGGATTTCAGTTCCTTCATTAAGCAACATAAAATTTGCGAGGAGGAGGCTGAATCTGTATTATGTCCTCTCTTCATTTGTGAGTCTTTACGAGAACATAAAAAATGGAAATTAAATTGCATAGTCATTCAGGACTCTAACCACCAAATTATATTCAATTGTTAAGGCAGATGAACTCTGATCGCCTCAAATTCAATACTAGCAAAAAGGGTGTTAATGCACAGCCATTGTTGCCTATGGAGTGTCCTCTCCTACTGGCATTAGGAGAAAAAAAAAGTGTTGAGGAATGGCTTTGGAAAAGCAGTTGGGCCCAGTGACTCAATATGTGATGGTGGAGGAGGATACAAATATTACCCAAGTTGTTACAAGTAAGATAACTGCAATCTGTTGAGGAGTTGGACCAAAAGGAAAAGTATTCTGAAAATAATCAATAGCTGCAGAAACAAGTGAACATTTAGGAAAAAATAAAATAGGAAAGTAAGGTGTTTGAAGAGTAGCGGTTCGATGAAGTTCTTGAGAATTGTGTCAAAGTTGTTAACTAATGTGGAGCCCCCCTCATCCGAACCCAGTCGAAGGCCAAACAAGTCCAACAGAAAGAAGTTCCCTCCCCTGACCATGTTCACTGACACGTCCACTGTCACAGAATTTTCCTGTGATTGAAATGGCAAAAATAATTGTAAAAAGGAAAGTAGTCTGGATAGCACTGCGGCAAAAATTGCAGGAGGAGTTTATATTACAAAACCAACATAAGGAACAAGTTTTGATCCATTCTCTTCTGCGTGGACCTCAAGTTGAGCATGTGGATTGTGGCGCCATTATAATTAATGGACAAAAGGGGCGTGAGATGGGTACAGATCAAGCTTTGATGTTGAAAAACAAACCGCCCACGGTAGAAAACCAAATGACTGCTAATGAAAACGAACCACACTCTACTAATATTGTGAGCAACAACATGGATCTAGCCCAGAAGAAGAGAGCTACGCCAACTGGGAACCAAAACGCTCTCAGTGAGAATGAAGCCATTGCTCTGAAAACGAGTGTCCAAGGGCATTTGGGTTTGAAGGAGGAACCTAACTTGGTCTAGTGAAGGATCAGGGTGTTTGGGCCACTCATGAGAAGCAGACAGGGGGTCATTGAAAGTGGTGCATTCTGGAATCAACATGCCAGTAATTCCGATCACCAGCACTTTTCTGGATCGCACTACTATGACAAGCAATACTGGTAATGACTGTCGTAACGGCATATACTGTGCTACAGATGGATAGCACAGTAAACGTAAACTACGGGATCCACTGCAAGACGTGCCGGAAACAGCGTTGCAACGGTAATAAGGCATGTTTTTCTGGAAACACGGGCACAACAATTTTGAAACTAACGGGAAAACTGTGCTGGAAAAACCAGCACTGCATAGCAGGAGTTAACCACAGCCCACAGGTGCACCCAATGCACCAAGCTGCACACAATGAGCACCAAGACTGCTGAAAAGGATCTGCATCAGTGGCAACAGTTGGACATGCAGTTGAGGAGGATGAAAATGATGACCAAAGCCAATGCAAGTGGTGACCCAGAGGCGTGCACCAATACCCTGCACAAGGACAACACCCTGGGCCCAGAAGGGCAGATCCATACTATATACCATCTGAAGAAGGAGACCATCCTGGAACTGGTGGAGCTCACCCAGGACGACATCCAGAGCAGCATAGGCATCCAGACAGCCAAACCACGCCTGTTGAAGGTGACATCAGTGCTGCACTTCCTTGCCATAGGCACTTTTCAGCACTCCCATCAGCAAGCTGCATGGCATCTCGCAGCCTACATTTTCAACAGTGCTGGTGCAGGTCCTGGATGCACTCCTGTGCCATGTGTCCCAGCACATTGACCTTACAACCACACAGGCACAGGTCAATGCTACCAAGGGCAGCTTCCATGCACTTGGAGGCATGTCAAATGCATTGGGAGCAGTGCAATGCACACACATCAAGCTTGTGGCTGTCCATGCCACAGAGGTGCACAGGAACCGTAAACTGTACCACTTACTGAACGTGCAGGTCATCTGTGATGCGGGCCTACACTGCTGTGCCCGCTTCCCAGGACCAACCCACGACTATATAGTCCTGAGGAACAGCACTCTTCCTGCGTACATGGCACCTTATGGGAGACAGCGGACCTATCTATGGAAGAGTGAAAGCATCAACACACGTTGTATGGGTACCAAGCCACAGAAGGAGGGGGGCATTATGTGGCACCAATGCATGTCCCACAGCCACCATGCCAATGCAGGGACACAATCGGCATGCAAAAGTGAGTGGCCACAACTGACATCTACACACCATCACAATCTGGGCACAGATGGACAGGCACATGCAATGCACTAGAGGTACCAGAATGCATCACAGCCGTGTCACAATACCCAGCATATCTCGATGCAGCCCCAACCATCTCCATCAACCCATCCGTGGGTGACAGACCCTAAACACAGCATCTGCATCATTGCTTCTCACAGGGTGCAGCAGGGCAAATGAAGGGCCGCCAGTTCACAGACCCAGATGCACGTGTGCCACACACACAGATTTAAGCACTGTCCAGGCACTTGAATGTAATGAACTCCTTGTGTCCCATTCCTTGCAGGGGATTCTGGTTATCCATTACTGCCATGGCTGATGACCCCTGTGAGGGATCTCCAGATTCAGCAGGAAATTGCCTACAATCGTGCACTCATCTGAACCCGGATGACAATCGAGCAGATTTTTAGGCTGCTGAAGGCACGTTTTCGCTGCCTTCACCATTCAAGAGGTGGGGGAGGGGGGCAGGGAACATTCATATACAGGCCAGTGAGGGTGGGGAAGATAGTCCTGGCCTGTGCAATGTTGCACAATATGTGCATCAGATGGAGCATACCTCTGCCCCCGGATATGAACATGCCTCCAGCGGACGCTGAAAACGATGGAGATGGGGATGAGGATGCAGGTGAAGACATGCAACAACACCAACACAGGGATGTCTGGGATGGGCATGCAGCCTGCCAGGATCTAATTGAGAACTTCTTTAGACCACCCATCCACTGCACACAACCCATGGCCCTTACTGCATGGGACGCAAAGCAACAATAAAGCAGACCACTTAAAAAATGAATGTCCAGACATTTCTGCATGTGCTTAACTATATGTATTAAACAGAAAACCTTTCATGACAACGCGTGACCAAGGCATTCCCCTCCCCAGACAGCCTTCTCCATTGATGCAGTTGGTCAGAGTCACTTCCATGGTCTCTTGTTACTGGCCTTACCCCTGGTGACCCAGACAGCTGTCGGGAGCAGCACCTTGGGCTGCCCTGGTGAGAGCTGGCAGGCGTGGTGATGGGGCTGGGGGGTTGTTCCCGAACCATGTGAATTCCTGCGCTCTAGGGCCACTGCAGGGGAAGGACAAGGGACTGAGTGCAGAGATGGTCTTGTTCTCCTCCCAGATCCTCTGTGCTAGCAGGACTGTGGCGAAGGTAGAGGGCTCAGGGCATGTACACAGTGCCAGCTGGTGGCCTGCACACATTTGCACATCATGTGTGACTAATCCAGCTGCTGCTTCACGAGATCAGCCATCTCCTCGTACCTGGGCTCCATCTTGAAGACGCACACATCCATATCCTGTATGTTGGGGATCGGTGGTGGAGGTGGGCTGTGGAGATTGGAGGGGCAGAAGGGAGACTGATGGTAAGGCGTGTGGTCCAGTGACCCCTCTGTGCTGTTCCCGCCTTCTTGCACAACATCTTCAATCGGTGGATGTGGCCACATTTGTGGGTGGCTCGTATTGGGTGGCCAGTGGCCGTCTTGGCAGGCTTGACGGCTGTGTGACAGGGGCAAGTGACTGTACCTCTGTGGCCAATGGTTGCGCAGCAACGGGCACTTGGCTGTGCCACTGGATGCTGGCTTGCGCAGCAAGGGCACGTGGCAGTGCTTCGATGGACGATGGTTGGGTCACAGGGGCAGCTGGCTTGGTCACAGGGCCCACAGGATGCCTAGCTGGGGCTGGTGTTGTCTTGGCTGTGGTGGCGTAGGGCGTGGACTTCTTCCTCTGCGTGGGTGGCTGCAATGTCAACGGCCCACCATGTTAGCTGTCAGGCGAGGTGTCTGGGGGGTGAGATGGGCATGCCGTTAATCACCTTTGTGTCATCCTATGGACTTGCAACATACAGTTACATCATTGTGTGACATTCTTCCTGTACATGGAGTCATGACACCAGGACAGCTTTGATGGGTTTGCGGGCACAATTGTCAGTTCACGCACACCACCTTGGTCAGGTGTGTGCTTTGTCTATGTGTTGCTTCTCATGTTGTCACTTTGTGCCCACAACCAGTGCTCATGTGGCCATATGCAAGTTTTTATGTTTTTGGGAGGAAATGCTTATGTACCCCTGGACTGCGGCCATGGTATTTGGGATATGGATCGATGTACTGTGGGCTGCATTTCCTTATCCACGGTTTCATTTTGATGTGGCACATTGTACTCACCGCCCTCTGCATATGTCCCTATGCCGGCCTCACCGCTCCGACTCCCTCGATCCCCTTGAGATGCAGCACAGTGCTGCATTTCTCCACCCAGGGCATAAACTTCTTTGGGGAGACCATCCCGCCTCCAGTTGCCATGCATCCCCCTCCTGTGGGACGAGAGCAGGTTGCGGTCTCAATCTCTTGATGTGCAGGAGACTGGGCCCACAGCCAACACCTTCTGTGTCACCTCCTCCCATATTGGAGTCTTTCGCATTTGGCGAGTCCCCCTGTAGTTTATTACAAATAGTTACTCAGCATTGTCCGCTATTGTGTCAGTTAGCATTGGCAATTCTTGCTCAGTAAAAGTGGTTTCCTCTGGCGGACATCTGGGACGTGTGACTCCAATGCGGATGCAGGTTTTAAAGCACTGGATGGCAACAAGAAATGGGAGGTTGTATATGGATTGTGTTTTTCAAAATGGCCACCAGTGAGCTTTTAGTTCCTGCAATGACGTTTCCTTTGCTGGTGTTTGTTGGATGAGCGCTGGTAACAGTGCCCTCTGCATTTTTACTGATGGAAACATCAGCAAAAGTGGGCATGCACACATGCCAGTTTGCACGCTCCCACAGTTTTGTGATGGGCCAGTGATTCCGTGGTTAACGTTGGCAGATACGGTGCTACCAATGTCATTGAATCACTGACATTACTGTGAAACTCGTAATGAAGGACATATATTTTAAAGGAGCAATCTCCTCGGATCTTCAGTTGCCTACATTTGGGAACCTGAGGGGGGGGGGGTACGATCTCTAAAGTAGGAGTAGTTCATATTTCTCACTCTATGAATCTAGAAAGGGAGAACAGAATCAAGCTGGAATGTCTTTTGAAAGAGCAGCCTCTGGTGGGGATGAACAGATGCAATGGGTTACTCTTTGCAGATATTCCAAACCTACGTGCAATATCAACTAAAGACATTTCTAGGGTTGATTTTATAAATTTAGAATTAGTGACATTGGATACAAAGTCAAACATTTTTTTATGTCATTGTGAGAGAGGCATCTCTAATGTGGCAACTTAGATATGACGTTAGCCCTTACATTCCACCACCACAGTCTAGGGTATGACAATACTCCAGTACAGGGATTTCACATTCTAAAGATCTGTTGATGGCTATTCATAAAATTTGGTGGGCTGGGAAGTGTTTATGATACCTTCTGCAGAGCCTTCTAACATAAGTACAGCCGATTAATCTTGGGTTTTTCGGGCCCTATGTACAACCACCTTAGGGATGTTAAACTTGTTTGCCGGAATTCTCGGGGACGGGGTTCGCTCACAACTCTATGGGAATAAAACTGTGGAAATGTTTAAAGAATTAGGATATTATACTACTGCAAGAAACTTAGTTATTTCCCTCCCCCAGTTTTGGACAGGTATGTTGTTGCTGTCCAAACGACTAAATGTAACCAGGGTGGCTACCTCGCTAGCAGTCTACTTACGGCTGTGAGGTTCGTTCCCCATTGGAATATGAAAACAAGTTATGTAATAGTACAAGTTGCATTGGGTATAGAACTTACAATTAAGAACATCTTGTGTCCTTATATTATTTTAATTATTAATATTTATTGGCACAGAGGGGTTGCAGATTTAGCTTACTTTCTGGATTTTGTGACGGCATCATGACGTACGACACATACTCGAAGTTCACACAAAAGATATTTATTAACTTGTTAGGATGGTTGAAAGCCTAACTTGCCCAAGGCTAAGGTGGGATTTCCCTACCTGAATGAAACCAAGGAAAGTCTGAGTCAGAGAGTTCAATTTAAAGGTCGGTGTCCAAAACCTATCCTTACCCTCACAACTACAATTAACCAATGTGTGGCGATATCAAAGTTAAAAAAAACAGTGTTTAACTCAAAGTTCTGAGCCTCTTCCAGCTCACAGCTTCTGTTCAGCTGACCTTGTCCAAGCACAAGAAAGTTCCATGAAAAAGGTTCAAAGTTTAATTTTCTCCAGTTCAAGATATAGTCCCACAACAGTTCTTGGGGTTTCCCCTCCCCAAGTTTCAAGTAATACAGTTCAAAACAAGAGGAGTCTTGAGACTCAAATCCCAAGACAAGTTACAAAATAGTTCAAAGTGAAGTTGTTCAGCACCAATCCTTGGGGTTCCCTTCCCCCCAAGTCTTTAATGTCTTGAATTATACTTGCATTAGTTTTCTAGAAGTCTTAAACACAGGTCAGCCTGATACTTTTAGCCTGCCCTGCCAGCTTTTCTGCAATGGAAGTAGCACCAAAGATGTGCAATTTCACCATAATTCTTTTTCAAATCTCTCAAATCTACTCAACCGAGAGGGGCGTGGTGGCGCAGGTTTATAATTTACTGTTGGTTACATACAAAGCAACAGTAACCAGAAACTCATGCAGTTCATCACTGCACTGCCACTGCAGCCACGTTTGACAACCTAAATATTAGCTCACACCTCATGTACCACCCAGCTAAAGCACTTAACTCTACTCTTGTTCTGAGACAACTTCTATCTCTAGTCCTTTTGGCTTCCCTCAAACAAGTACTCAACCTAGTAACAGGCACCATGTTCAACCTTCAGATCATCCTACACCTCTACCTACCGTCATTACACTGGATAAATATCAATGTAAAATTGTTATTTAAATTCTTAGTAGATGTCGATAATCCATCCATGGTCTTGCCTGCTACTTCCTCGCAGACAGCATCTCACTGTACTCTCCCTCATCAGCTTTCCGCTTTTGTCTGCACAACCCATCAGTCCACACAGCCCATTCCTCCTCCCACATTCTTTTTCCTATATGCCTCATTCTACTGCAATGCTACCAGCCATTAATGCCATTTCTTTGCTGGAACTCTTCAAAACACATCTCAAACTCCACCTGCTAGGAATGGAAGCTGTCCCCACAAATTCTTCCACCCTCCTATACAAACTTATTTCTCCTGCATTTTGCCCCTCGGCCATAATTTAGTTTTTTTAAATTTTCTTATGTCAAATATTCATCCTTTACAATATAATAAACAATTCATTAACACATTTACACATTAGTTGCTCTAAAAATATAAACTACACATTTCATTAGAACCGATCTTAAAATCATTTCACAAGTTAAGCCCATACTACATACTAAATTTCCAATCCCCGAAAGGGATACAATAATAGTTTTAACACCACATCAATTATGATGCCAATACAATTTGATCTCAGCCATAAATCCATTAAGTATTAAACATCATGACGAAAATTAATATTGTAACTAATAAATAATTAATTCAGTAAAAATATTAACCTCAAGACTTTTTATGAATCTCCATACTGTAAAGGGACATTTTGAGTTAACTATGCTTAATAGCTGTTGCCATATGATTCCTCTACAACATATCCAGTGCAGTGCACAAACTGACCAAAATACACCATTCCAAAAAAAAATAGGAGTGCTGGACAGGTTAAAAATATGTGTTTCCATGTTTCAAATTCGTTTACATTTAAACAATGCCTACACTAACTTTCTTTCATGAATAGAATACCTCGACAAGATAAAATCTCCCAAGTATATAGGAAATTAAAACGAAATCTCATCAAGGTATTTCAAACATACGAATTAGGGAAATGCAAAAGATCCAGGGCCATAGAGCACCATTTGTTGTGCTCCAGACTTAGGTGGGTTAACGTATCATACCCATGCGTCCATTCATTGGTTTCTATCCAATCTGTACAGTACAAAAAACAAAACCAGGATGGGCAACAAGGTATTTGACAGTCTGGACTGGACGTATCTGGAACTGGTGCTACAGAAATTCAGATGCGACCCCAATTTCATAAGCATGGTCCTGGCGAACTTCTGCCTCCTGAGCACGACCTTTATGGTGAACGGGAATCCCACTGCAAAAATTCAAATATACAGAGGGACAAGACAGGGCTACCCACTCTCGCCCTTAATTTTCGCCATGGCAATGGAGCCCATAGCTGAAATAATAAGGCAGGATCCTGAAATATGAGAGGCCAAATGTGGAGGGACTATACATAAAATAGCACTATGCGCAGACAATATAATGCTGTTGCTTAGGGATCCTGAGAACACTACCAAGAGCACTCGATAGCCTGCAAGAGTTTGCTACGATATCAGGGTTTACCATACACTTCACTAAATGGTGTGGAGAGGTATGTCCTGGCCGCAAAAAAAGCACCAATGTTAACCTGGAAGAGGGAGGACATGTCAAAGGAATGGGTGGGAAATCGAACAAAGGGTGACTACTATCCCACTGAGGACATTACCCGGGTTGCGGGTGGGCACCAGGGAAACAGAGGGTCACTTGTTGGAGGCAACCAAGACCTCACTGAAAGGCTGGGACCGAGCATTGAAAAAATTGATCATCCTGGGGTTGGGTTCCTTTACCCCAATGGCGCACAACCAAAACTTTACACCAGGCAAACAGCCTAGTTTCTGGAAGAATTGGGGACAGGAACAAATATTATAGTTGAAGGACTTGAAACCCATTAAAGGTCAAAGAATGTAAACAGAAATACATTCAGATCCGACACTGGATAACACATAAGGAAATCAAGAAAGCAGCTACTAGGGCACCAGCGGGCCTGGAACTAACACTACACGAAGGGCACAAGACAAGGGTTGTCTCCAAAATGTACAATCTACTGGACAGAGCACAAGAGTGACATCTTCCCATATATGGACAACTGGGCAAGAGATCTAGACGTCCCCATCTCTGAGGAGGAGTGGCCCCAAATATGGAGAAGAGGACAGAAATCATCCAAATGAACAGCCATTAGAAAGACTGCACACAAGAATTGTTTTAGGTGGTATCAGACCGCCCATAGGTTGCACAAAATGAACCTTAATTACCCGCCTACGTGCTGGAGAAACTGCAGAGGCAAAGGAGACCTATACCACATGTGGTGGTCTTGTCCTAAGGCGGCTCTGTATTGGAAGGAAGTCCTGGGGCATATAAAGGAAATCACAGGGAGACAACTGCCAGCAACGCGTAAAGTTATACTCTTGGGAACAGTGGTCGAGGACATTTATGCAGCAACTGGCAACAATGTAACACTTATCACCCACCTGTTAATGGCAGCAAAGATGAACCTGGCACAAGGCTAGAAAAACCCAGAAGGCCTAATAACAGCATGTTGGTGGGTGAAGACTTGGAACGTAATGGCCATGGAGAAGGTGGGGGCCCTGAGGGGCGGCAAGTATCTGAAGTTCTGGGCAATTTGGGACTTCGTCCTCGACTTTGTCAGAGACGGAGAAGCACACTTTTTTAGGCTGAACTTGTTGAGAGCTATCCAAAACTGAGATCCGACAAACAAAGAACAGGAGCCTTGATTCAACTAAACAGAATACAACAATCTCATTGGAAGGCAGAAGGATTGGTCCATGCCACAAGGGAACCGGAAGGGGGGAAAAAAGACAGGGGAAGGGTTGTTGAATGGTTGTAGTTAAAGTTAGTCCAATGCTCAAAATTTGCAACCAATAATTGTAAAGCTGAATATGTGGCCACAACTAATGATATGTGTTAAAATGATTTAAGTCTCTGGACAATACAGTATCTGAACATAAATGCATTTGAATAAAGTTTGTTAAAAAAAAGAAGTTGTTAATCAATAATCCAACTAAAGGTTACATTGCTTTTTTTGTTGCCGTAAATGCCAATATATTTGGTTTTTATAGGATTAATCTGAAGGCCGTTCTTAACAGCATACAAGGAGAAGGCCCTAATAACCTGCTGAAGTTCTACGCGGGTACAATGGAATAACAAAATGTCATACACAAGATATCATGTATATTTCTGTACACCAAGTTTAGGTGGGACATCAACAGGCCTCGAATACTCATCCAAAACAGCCATAAATTATTTAAAAAGACAAGGGGCGAGTACACACCCCTGTTTTAAATCTAATTTGGTCTCAATCTTATTAAAGTACCATTCAGATCCACCCGTACCTGTACATTGCAGAAATCATGTAACCTCACAATTATACATAGTAAGCCAATAGGGAGTCCCCATGCCGCTAATTTAGCCCAGAACCATCCCCGGTCCACTAAATCAAATGCAGACATTAGGTCAATTGAGGCCAAGAAAATCGGCTAACTCGGGAACCAGCGCAATCAAACAATTTAAGGACGTGCTGTGCCCCTTACGAAATCCTGTCTACTATGCCCATATCCATAGCCAATTTTTCCAACTGCTTCAATACTAAGGATGCAAAGTTCTTACGGATGTTTTGCAGTAACTTCGGCATCCATTAGCATGATTGGGCGTTAATTTCCTGTGTCTGTTCAAGGGCCCTTTATGTAAATAAGATAAGACATCTGCCAGGAAGATGGAAACACAATTGTCAAAATTCTGCCTAAAGAATAGATCCAATATAACCGCCCGTATCCCAGGAGCTAATTTAAAACACTGTTTGACAACAAATTTGGGCTCACAGCACGACATGTGCTGGCCTTCATTATGGTCTTCAAAATGGTTTGCAAAGTTGTTCACCAAATTTTCCATGAACATACTTAGCCCAGTCTGCTTCCGAAATATCATTCAACTGATCCAAAAAAAAAACATTTAAATAATTTTTATTTTAAATTCAACCAAAAGCAACCAACACACAAATTATTTCAATAACATTGCAACTCCCCCTTCCCCCTAACCACAAGAATGCAAGGCCCTTTCCGCTGGCATGGATGTATCAGCAAAGAACGAGGGTAAAGCAATAGAGGCATGTTTGTGAAATACCGACAGCACTTTCTGGCTAAAGTGAGGGTTAGTGACCAGGAGAACCTTGTCGTTCATAAACCTTAGGTAAGGCGGGTCACTGACCAGTGGTTGCAACTCAGACACCCACCTGGCCGAGGTAGTCGCCACTAGAAATGCCACCCTCCATAAGAGTAACTTCAAGGAATCCGTCAAAATGGGTTCAAAAGGAGGTCTCAAAGCCGAAAGGACCACATTAAGATTCCACACCGGTGCAAACTTCCTCACCGGAGGATTGTCCGAAACAACCCCTTCAGAAAATGTTTCACCAAGCAATCACTAAATAGAGGAGCAGAATGGCACTTTCTTGTGAACCTAGAAATCGCCGCCAAATGCACCTTAATTGATGACAACGCCAGGCCCCCTTCCGCCAGGTGTAACAAGTACGGGAGAACCTGAGCCAGAGAAATGTCCAAAGGCTCAACCGCTGGATGACCCTTACACCATTCACAGTGTCTCGTCCATTTAGGACCATACGAGACATTCGTAGAAGGCGTACTCGCTGCCTCCAAGATCCGTTGACACCCTGGATATTCTTGCACGACCGAACTGAGTGGTCAGGAGCCACGCCGCCAGGCTGAGAGATGCTGGATCGTGATGCCACACTCCTGAGACAGGAGATCCGGCTCCACTCCCAACCAAACCAGCTCTTACACCGCCAGATGAAAGATCTGAAAACCACGTCTGCCTGGGCCAGAATGGGGCCACCAGAACCACCCGGCACTGGTACTTCCGAATCCACTGGATGGTCCTCCGAAAAAGCGGGAACGGGGGAAACGCATACGCGAAGAGGACCGTCCACGGGAACGAAAACACATCCCTCAATGACTCGGGAGGAGCCCCTCTGCCGGCAAACTCCAGACACTGCTTGTTTTCACACATAGCAAACAGATCCAACAGAGGATGCCCCCAAGATACTTGACACTTGCTGCTCCTTCAGCCTCCACTCGTGCAGCGGACTGATGTCCCTGCTGAGTGCATCCGCTTGAACATTCAGAACTCTGGGCAGGTGGAGAGCGCCAATGCTGATTTGAGCTAGAGCCCAATGCCAAACGTCTTGCGTCTCCTTCGACAGGACTCTGGAATGTGTGCCCCCCTGTTTTCTTAAATAGGACATTGTGGTGGTATTGTCCGTTAACACCCTCACCACTGAACCGCAGAGAGAAACTACTTCAGGGCCCAGTGCACCATCGTCAAATGAAGCACATCGATATGTAACAGTCTCCACCCGAGACCACAGGCCCTGCACCTGTGACTTGTCGAGGTGTGCCCCCCGCCCTACCTGGGAAGCATTTGCTATGATCGTAAACTGGAACTACGGTTCCAGCAAGGGCATTCCCCTTACACGATTGGTCGTGCATGTCCACCAGCGAAGGGCTTCCACGACGCCATGACCCCCCAACAGTGATATGTAACCTCGGACCGAGGCGACTGCACCTCCTTTCCACTCGCTTGCCTCGGGCCGCAACTTTTCCACACGCTCGTTGGAAGGCTTCACCATGAGAGACTCTTGTGACCGTACCTACGACGAACCCCTCACCAACCAATCATCCAGGTAGGGGTACACATGATGGAGGAAGGCCGGCACCGGAGTCAGACTTCGTGAACGTCCGGGGGGACGACGTCAGGCCAAACGGGAGGACCCAAAACTGAAAGAGTTTGTCTTCGACCACAAACACAGGAACTTGCGGTGCTTCCGCCTCATAGGGATCTGAAAATAGGCATCCTGCAGATCCAACGACGCTAGGCACTCGCCCGGCTGCATCAAACGGATGACATCTTGAACTTCAGGCGTTGCAAACTCTTGTTCAATGCCCGAAGATCGCGAATAGGCCTCCACTTGCTGTTGGGCTTCTTTACGATGAAGTACTGGGAGTAAACCCCATGGCCCCATTCCACAACTGGAACTGGTTCTATCATCCCTTTCTCTAGCATGAGAACCACCTCCTGCCGCAGGATTGGAAGATACGCCTGCAGCACCTGCACCGGCGGAATAGGGACCAGAGGACGCCAGAACTCAACGAGTGGCCAAGACGCACCGTGTCCAGCACCCAGCAATCTGATGTCATCTTTCGCCACTCATCGACATGGATGGCGTCCCTGCCCCCGAGCAGATTGTCCATATGGCAGTCGTTGAGGTTTTGTTTGCCGCCCCTTCGTCGCTTAGGACTGCAAACCTTCTTGCTGAGCGTGGAAGTCCTGGCCCTTCTGAGCCAACTGGACTGATCGCTGATAACCCTGAGACGGGTAGCTGGAGCGCCCGTATCCTCGATCTCTGCCTGAAGCGAACCAGGCATTCCCAGAGGCTCCACCAAAAGGCTCGAAAGGAGCGAAAAGAGCGGCCACTGTGCAAGGAACCCAGGGATTTAGTGGTTTCTGTATCCTCCTTCATCCCTTTTAGAGCCTCAATGTTCTCGTGGAACAGGTGTTCGCCCTCGCAGGGCATGTCGATGACCTTATATTGGACCTCCGAGCGAAAGTCTGTGCACTTCAACCTGCCTGCCGTTGTAGCATCACCCCATTATTAATCTGTTTAAAACCTGACTTCCGGGTACACAGCGATATAGATGCTGTGGTTGGAGGCCTCCTCCCCCTCCCGAACCAACAGCATTGCTTACTTTCGGTGTTGCTCCGGCAGATGTTCAAGAATCGGGGCCAGCCGATGCCACATTTCACGATCATATCTGGCCATAATCGCCAAGGAATTTGCAGCCTTTACAGTCATAGCCCCTACCATTAAGACCTTCTTTCCAAAGACGTCCTGCTTCCTGGCCTCACTGTCCGGAGGCGTAACACATTTATGTTGACTCCTGGCCTTAAGGCTGGCCGCCGCCACTACCACAGATATGGGCTGCGACACCAGGTACCTTAGGTTGACTCTGGAGCCTTACATTTCTGTACATGAAAACTGACATATTATGCTGGTTGGAGATTTAAATTCCAATTGTGAGGATGCTGGTGCAAGGGATGAGCAACTTCACAATTTAAATTCTTCAAATCTACTGTGGAAATCTTAAAAAATGGGAGATAGTGGTTAACTAGGTTTACATCGATGGGGATGCTCTGTCAAAGGGCATATTAAAGGGCACTTACATAGGTCACCCACCAGGCATAATGTGAAACATGAAAAGAGAAATGTGGACAGTAGAAGCACACCCTATTGTCGTTGATTTCATGTGCTTTAGGGAATACTTAGTAAATGGATTACTAATTGCAAAATATATTTGAGGTGCAGAGGAGAGAGCTGCAACCTTGACACCTAGGTTGGCTAAATACAGAAAAGACAAACAATTTCCCAAATCGGGAACTCACGTCCCCTGCACACCATCGTATGTCTGGAATACAGACCAAAAATTAATTATTTAAATTCACGTTGTCTTAGGTAAGTGGTTGTATCACATATTTTAAAGAGGAAACAATTTAGACAAGAAACAGTTAGGAAGAAATGATCTTTCCGTCAATTTAGGTCACAAGAACCATCTTCATTTTATTCATGATGATGATGTAATCGAAGGGAGTCCAACGCGTTTCGAGTGATGTACACTCTTCATCAGGGGTAATGCAATTTCTAGAAAAGGATTATGCAAAAAATAAATTCAATTCAATATCAACAGAACTCAAGTACATTCCAAGTCAAACTTTTTCATAGTAATTACCCAAATTAAGGAAAACATCCTATAGATAAACAATCTGATCCAAGATAACAGAATGTCAAGATCTATTGGTGACGGTGTTACAGTATATTATGCCTACACATTATTAGTTCAGTGTAGACAGTTTGATCCCACAATTTATTTTTATTGGCTCAAATGGCTAATATGGCTAATACAAGGGGTACATCAGATGGAGGAACATAATTGGTGACTGTGCTGTGGATTGAATGGCCAAGCCTGATTGGAGGTAGCAAAAACCGGTAGTAAATAAATGGCCTAATCTTGTGTCCTTTTCTTAAAAAATGTTCAGGGTGCATCTGTATTCAGACTGCTGTATAGGTCTCCGGGTAGAGAGACACGTTCATGCGGCGGACAGAACACTCTATAATGCAAACAGGTCCCTGTGAGCAGAATGAAAGGGTGACCATCAGTGGCTATATGTGGAGCTGAAAGATTTTATTATATTAATAAAAACGAAAAATGAGAAAGCCCATAACTTACAGATGTTTCTAGGAAGTCCTTAGCAAGGAGGCTCAGATGAAAATGGCGGGTAGGAAGATCGTGGTAACTAGTCCCGTGACTTGGTCAAGGACATGATATAAAAAGAGAGGGGTAAGGAAGTGAATTCTAATAACAGCTTGCAAACGAGTGTCATTAGCTCCAGTAAAAAGTATGGGCAGTGTAGCATGAAAGAGTGGAGAATTCTTACCTCATGAATATGGCGCTGCAAGATGGAATCCAGATCCCCTGCAGGATGACCGACTCCATCAGCAGCGTCGCATCCTGTTAAATACAGTCATGGCCGGTGACTGTATTTAACTTAATTTGTTTTCCTTCATTTGTGAAATTACTATGAAAAAGTTTGACTTTAAATGTACTTGAGTTCTGTTGATATTGAATTGAATTTATTTTTTGCATAATCCTTTTCTAGAAATTGCATTGCCCCTGATGAAGAGTGTACATCACTCGAAACGCGTTGGGCTCCCTTCGACTACATCATCATGAATAAAATGAAGATGGTTCTTGTGACCTAAATTGACTGAAAGATCATTTCTTCCTAACTGTTTTTCTAAATTGTTTCCTCTTTAAAATATGTGATACAACCACTTACCTAAGACAACGTGAATTTACATAATGAATTTTTGGTCTGGTATTCCAGACATACAATACTATAATGTGAAACATGAGTCGGTGACTGACTATATATTTGTCGATCACTTTCTATATCAATTATGTGAAACACTGTTAGTGTTGGAAACAACGGATGAAAGGTACCCTGATAAATTAAGTGGTGGTTTGACTGTAAATCCTGGTGGTAACAAGATAAAATTGAATGTGAGGAAAATGAAACTATTTGGTGAACCATTTAATTCCTTCATTGAAGATTCTGTATCTCTTGATTTTATGAGAGAGGCTTATTAATGCCCCTGGGTCAATGTCTAAGGGTTCATGCTCATGCATACGATAGAGCTAAAAAAGCAAACATTAGGCATGCAGAAGGAACTAAGGAGATTAAAGAAATCAGTTAAGGGTCCGGCTACAAATAAAGTGGGAGTAACATTAAAAAGTACTACTGAAAATGGGTAAAACAGCATAGAGGGTTAATGGTGCAGCATGATAATGAGCATATGTTAGACATTCTTATGAAAAAGGACAGTAGGGGATGTTTGGGACATGGTGAGTAAAGTGGGTTCTGAGAGAAACCTGGAGGTATCTCACCCGCTAGTCCCTGGAGATCTGTCATCCAGGTGGCCAGAACACAGCCATCGCTATTGGATCCAGTTCCTGGGGGTGGACCTGTGGGGGAGGATCACCTGGATTGGGAGCGGGAGGGTCATTCGGGGAGTGGAAGTGGGACACCGATGGGAGAGACGTAGTGCCCCCTTCCTTATAATACCTTTTCCTCATCCTACCCCATAGGATATTTAGTAGCACTACCCCTCCCCCTTTTCCGACACAAACACTTTTGCACACCATGAAAGACAACCGAATAACACCAGAACCGTTTACCTGACATGTCCCAATACAAGAGTCAGGCAATTGACAAAAACTACACACCCGACGGCCCTTTCCCTTCCCCACAGGGATAAAAGGTGGTGCACAAGAGCACACTTTAAGCAAGGCAAAACGCATGAAGAAACAGCTAATCCAGAACAGCAGTTCCAAAGGAGAAAGGCGGCGGGAGCTGAAAGGACAAGGAGGGAAGTGCCCTTGCCCTTTTCGACCCAGACCCACAAGGCCTCCGTAAAAGGAATCATAAGACTGGGAACTACAGCGGACGTGTGGTGTACCAGATTTCAACGGTGCATAGGACCCTCCCGCGCGGATAACCGAGGCAGGGAGATGCGCTTGCTACTGTGGTACTGTCCTTGGCTCCAGAAACAAGCAGCAATAAGAATTTCAGTACAGCCAGTGAGTCGGAGGGAGAACCGATAATAAACCGGACGTGTCAAGTGAAGGTTGCAAACGGCAACATGATATGAACAAAAAACGTGTGTGCTACTGAACTTGTAAAGCCCGTGGAAAGACCAGCTGCAGAGTGGTCCGGCACCACGTGGGCACTCATTCGAAAGACTCTGACTGGGCCCCCATTTCTTGTGAACATCATAGTACACAGAGGCCATAGGAAAGACGGCAGAGTTGAGGTGGTCATACAAGGGTCGAGACAAAATCCCTTGTCCAATCAAACATCCTTAACCCATTATCAAAGTTTTGACATTGTGAAACAGGAGGGTTCACCCAGTTGAGGGAAACGCTGTGCAACCAGGTAAATGTGTGAAGCCTGACTGGGGGATGGAAAACGCTAAGGGAAGTGAATCCTGCAAGGTGTTACAACTACGTGAACTGTGTTACTGGCAAGTGTGAACCCGGCTGAGGGATGTGCACAGTTAACAGTTGGTTAAAAAGACATTGAGGCTCTTGAATACTACAGATGATAATATTGGGAGTGAAAGGCCATAGTGAACCAGACTGAGGGAGGCCAACTTTGCAAAAGGAGCGGAGCCCGGATGAGGGGGGATCTATGGGTGAAAGATAAATCACACAATGAGATGATTACTGAAAGGAACTTTTGTTTTGTTGTTTATATCATATGAAGTCCTCTGAGGCAAGAGACTGTAAAAGAGACTTGGCCACAGAAGACCCTGATATTTTGGAAACAAACAGTAAGTGTGCTGGAGAAGTCCAGGAGTTTGTTGTGCTCAAGAGTCCCGCCTTGTCCTGTGTTAAAAATGTGGGGAAGGGAAACCCCAGTATTACCATCCTGACTTATCATTTTGTGAACACTTTTCTGATTAACATGATCTCACACTATTATGTAACTTAGCGGTAAGGAATAGCAATTGTTTTATTATAGTCCCTTTTATTTGACAAGACGCTACTAGGAGTGCCTTATTATTTGATGGTTGTAGCTTGCTCCCATCTTAGATTTAGATTAGGCGTTTTTCTCACCCATTTATATAGTTTAATAAACACCCTTGAACTGTGATCACTTGTGTCTGTCTTTACTGTTGCCACCGTTAGGGAGAATTCTCCAGAATGGCTAATTTCCCTTACCTACTCCCACAGCAGCTTTGCTTGATTTCTAGGATTTATTTTTTTCACCTGGTAAGAGTGTGAGCCCTTTTTCCCACTCCTACATGTGTTTTTCTCTGTGTGTTTAACATTTTTGTGTTCATAGACTGTGGAGCCTCACCTACTCCACAAGCATCATCGTTTTACTGTGTGTTACACAGCACCTTCAGTGCAGTGACACAGGGTTGTCTTTTAGACAACCCAGAGTCCATTTTCTGGGACTGACTACTGTCTCCCAGAACATGTAAAGGTTCCATTGACTTTATTAGTCTTTTTAAATCCACAGACCCAGTAAAAACCATCTTACATGGAGTACTGGAAAGGGTTAATACTTATCCCTATTTGTCTGTTTCTCTTGGAGCATTGTTTTTCTCCCTTTTCATTATGACTTTGCTGGTGGCAGTGGTAACTACCCTATTTTTCTGCCGCGGTTATCTTAAATAACCTTGGTATTGTTTTAGGCTATCTTGGTAGCCTCAAACGTAAACCTGCTGGACCATATACGTTTTTATACAGTTCTGTCTGGGTTTAGTCTCCATTTCTTTTTGAAAATTTCTCTTGTGTTTTACTCCGCAAACCAAATTAGGTTTAATTCCTTTGTTCACTGTCTCTTCGCGGGCTTCTTCATAGAAGCCCTCCTTAGGCGCCTGAAAGTGTGGGTAGGCAGGATGTGAGTTAGGTGTTTTAGGACCCTTGCCATGGGTTCCCTTGGTGACGCAAGTCACACTCCTGTTTGATTGGCTAGGTGACTGTCCAGCCAGGACAGTCACCCTGCTGTGCGATTGACAGCCAGGCAGTGTGAATGGGGGAAAACTGCATAAAAAGCAGGTCTCTGGAAAGGCACCCAAATCCTCGAACTCCAATGACAGAAGATCCTCCAGGAATCTTCTTCCCATGCGCTGGTGGGACCAACCAGTTCGCCCAAACTACAAGCCAGGAGTCCCTCCTCTGGTAGAATTTGCTGTACAGAGCTACAGTGGGCCGGATAGCCAGGAAGGTCGGACCCTGCTTGGGTTTTAAGGAGCGCACATTTTATTTCATTGCTTTGCTCTGCTGCTGGTTTCTTCCCTGGGCAGTGCAGGACCCTCCAGTCTTCCTACTTCATGTCAGTCCGACAGTCGCTTCAGGAACCGTGAGCCAGCAGGAACTTGCCAGGAACGTCCGCCTCAGCTACAGCTTCTTCTCCATTTAAAGCTACTGTGCAAATCCGGTTGTTCGTTTCGTTCATCCGCAGTGAAAGTGTGTAAAATCTTTCTCCAATCCGAGGGCTTGTCCTTCTCTACACTTTAAACTAACTTTTCTGCCGACCAACTTCGTCCAGAACTCTTGGCAAAGACTTAACCTGAACTGAACCTGAACGCGAACTACCCTGAAATTAAATTTCTTGAGTGCCATTTTGCTCCCACTTCATTTTGAGAGTTTAACTTGTCTGGAAACTATTGGGAGTGGTGTGGTGTATTGAGTGTGATTTTTGAACTGCTTTACTTTAGTGAAATGTTATACAACTGATGTGTAAATAAATGTATATCCTTTTGCTCAAAAACCATGAGTCAGTGTTTATTTGAATCATAGTAATTGCTGTCCTTTGTGTAACTATTGATACTGCTCACTTGCTCTTGAGATAGGTCTGGCTGCTCAGCCATTGCTACCACTTTACTGTGTAGTACAGGCTTGTACCAAAGGTGAATTTGTACTGTCACTTGTAGTCTTAATTGTGTGTGGTATTCCCAAAGGGTACTGCACATAATTCTGCCTAATGGCCACCATGAGTTCCTTACAGTTCTGATCAAGTTTTAACTCGGGTGAATGTTATTTTGGAGGCAGACTGGACTAAGTATTTTCAGGGAAAATTTGGAGTACAACCTTGTAAACACTTAACCAGGGTGAAATCGCTCTGGTCCTCTGGCACCATTTTGAAGATAATAATGAGGGCCAGCCACTAGTCGAAGTGTATGAAAAGAAGTATGGGACCAATGTTCCCTTCTGGCCTGCACCCACTCCCCACAAACCCCATCACCATGCCCCCTCCCACACACAATACAAACCCCCGAAAACAGGCATCTGCTGTAGTGCACTGAAGGTGCAAGTTTCAACTTCTTCACACTATTTTAAAACGAAACCATTTCGGAACAGTTTTAAAAAAAATAAAAGTATAGGAACAGTAAGTAAAACTCAATTTAAAAAAAAGAGTAAAGGGGCACCGCTCCGCTCACTTCGACCACTGAAGCCAGCACATCTTGTGCTATGGGCCGAATTTGTTGTGAAACACTGCAGCTCCGGGAGATATGGCCGGTTATATTGGAGGTATTCTTTAGTCAGATTCTTTTACGTTATTCCGATTTACAAAAACAACCCTCATACAGACCTAAAGAATTACCGCCCAATCATGATAATGGACGCCGATGTTACAGCAAAACACTCAAAATCTTTGCCTCTTTAGTATTGAAGCAATTGGAAAAATGGGCTCTGGATATGGGCATTATAAAATATCAGACAGGATGTCAGGAACTCGGATTGGAGGCATTGATTGCCGTACGCGCGTTTCAGTCCTCACCCAAGATGGCGGACGAGTCCTTATATGCTGACTCCTCCCACCGACCTACGCGTTGTATCTGTTTACCAACGCTACGGTTCGTGAGGAAACTTCGTCCGTGAATTTCTCTAGCCTCTTCCCTTCTTTTTCCTTTTCAGGCTTCCTGTTCCTTCTCGTCGGAACGTCTACTTCCCTTCTACCTTTTGTAGCCCCCCTTTGCCTGCCTCTCCCTAGTCCTTATCCGTTGCTATCCTTGCCGCCTTCAGACTTACCTGTATTGTTTTGGTTACTTACATCCTACTTTTCTACTTCCTCGCATCCCACTTTTCTGTCAGGTTCCATTCCTAAGTTTGTTTGTCCACTCTTCCAGGTCTTCTGTCTTCCTGCCTTATACTTTGCTAGGGCTGCCTTTACTACGCCCTTGCTATTTTCTGCAGCCGGTCCCGGCTCCTCAATTTCGTTTACTGAGCGGTCTTCCGCTCTGTAAGCATCTTCCTGTCGGCTTACCTTATTGCTTCTTGTTCGGTACTCACTACAAGCTCTGACTGTTTCTCACTATCCCTTGTCACCTTCTCTATCGGGTTTTTCTTCGACTCCTTTCTATTTTTGTGTACCCTCCTTTTCCAGCTATTTCATCAAACTCCTGCCCTAACTCCAAGGATTTATATTGCCACAAACAAACATTCCCTTGAATTCTACCTACACCGGCTGCCATCAGGTCATCAAGGAGGTGTATTATAGCCAACTGAACCCATCTGAATTTACAGGGTTTTTTCCGCCTTTGTGCTTTTTCCCTGATTAGGGCTGGCCCCCCCGGGGGTCCCCGCGGTTAGGATTCCTTCTCTGCCAAGGTGGCCTCCGGAGGGGCCAGACCCTACCTGCACGAAAAGAAGATCAGGACACCCATGAGAGATACCCCCACTTCACGGAAGGAACGAAAGAAGACCAAGACCATCCCAATAGAGTATACCTCTAAGGAGCCAGGTGAGGAGGAGGGGGAGGAAGTTCTTAAACTTGACACAGGATTTCCATCAGGAAACACGGTCCAGCCTGGTCAATCTTATTTATTTATAGGGCGCTCAATGGCTGCAGGCATAGGAGCGCCATGAACAAATAGACCTACAAATACAAAAGGGACAAAACACCTTCAGCCGAGGAACATGTCAAAATTCATAATATACAACTTTTTCAGCAGAAAGTGGGCTAGTACACTAAGATTCAGATTCGATGATCCTCTAGGCAGGTAATTACAGAACGTGAGATAACTGTAAATTACTGGATCCACCTCCAACCAGGACACAAATCCTATTTTCCTGGGTACACCATTCATCAATCTCCACTCTATGAATTAATTTAAAGTCCGATTGTCTGACCACCCCTTGGCCCAGTTTGTTGACGAAGCCATGCCAGGACCTTATACCTTAGTACATCTCTGGGTTCTTTCTCTGATGGCTTTTCAATAGCGGAGATAAAGAAATTCCTTTTATCCATAACGAAATGTTGTAAGGACTTACCCCTTAGCCTCAGCATTGTGGATTTCCTTATCTGGAAATTCTTTAAAATAGAGTTTGTGTTAACTTTCACAGAATCGCCCGCTCTCCCTAGGGTTGAGGGAGCTTCACAAAGTCCTCCAACAGAGGATGTTGTATAAGGTTCACCTTCTCTTCTCCATGGGGAGAAGCAATAAGACTCATTGAATGGTCAATGCCAAAACAGGTGGCCAAGACATCAAATAACGTTAGTGTGATGGCCCAGACTCCTCTCAAAAGTGGAGCAGGCCAAGCAGGCATTTCCTAGGTGGCTGCATTATGTTACTTCGGTGGACAAATGTATGAATCAGTTTGACAGGACCCATCCATCTTCACGGTATGATTGTTCCCCACACAGTTATCGGGGGAATCCATCGCAGTCGAAGTCTTGGCACAGATTTAATTGATTGATATTAGTCTTTACCACAATTCATTGGTCCTGAGTGATCTGTTCCTGGGCGTGCGCCCCAGAGGTATCCGACGCTGTAGGTAGGTAATTTGTCAGAGACCGCAAGTTACACTCAGGCCCCTCTACATCCAGAGTAACATTTATAGTCGGAAGAGAATTAAGCGTCTCGACAGGATTGGGGGAGCCATTACAGGAACTCATGGCCTCCTTAACAATCGGATTCACAAAGGTATGGAATATATCACATGTATCCTGATCACTGGCGTTAATACGCATAATGACCGGTGGCAGGGTCATCCTGTCAGAGACGAGCCTTTGCCTTCTGCGTAGACTCAGAGCTAAGACCTCGGAACAGGCGGTCCCTCTTCAATGACATAGTAGAAGCCCTGTAGGTAGTGGCCAAGATCTCTATTGTCCCCATACAAGGGTCATTACACGGACCTCTAACCCCTGAGCCCATCTCTGATAAGTAGGGGTGTTCTTAAAGATATTGACAGTGGTCTCCACAACCTCCAGACCGCCACCCATAGTTACAACTGGGGGCTAACCACATGATCATGAGTGGTGGGAGAAGAGGGAAATAAGACTTTGCTTATAATCTGCTTGGAGTGGGACAAAGTGGCTAATTCAACAATCAGGGACAGGGTGCCACACTATTCACCATGCCCTTGGCGGCACCCCGTTTCCCCCCATCCCCTATGTCCATGAATTCAGTAAGGGGCAGGGAATAAAGAATTCCTTACAAGATGTTACTGCCTGCTTATGGATACACTTTACCCAAAGAAAAGGTGGAGGGTGGCATAAATGGAAGAGATCTTAAGCCCGCTGTGTGTTTTTCCTCCCAACTTGGCGCTACCCTTTGGCTCAGGGGTCCACTAGACGTGACTGTATAATTGTGAGTCAAGATGACTGACCAAGCGTAGGATTCAGTTGGCAGGCTCACATACTGGGAAAGGAAAGAGGTGAGCTCTGTGCATCGCTTCTCTCTGGATACCTGGCTCTCCCCAATTCCTGTTCTTCGCGTTTCCTTTCCTTGAATTACCTCCTCACCTCATTTTCCCTGCTCATAGCTCTGTTCCGCTCTACTCAGTGAGCCTTGCTCTGCTGCTATGTGCATTCTACTGAGACTTCGAGAACGTCCCAGCCTTTTTTCCATCCTGCCGCTGCTCTCCTGTGAGAGCTGCTTCAGTATTTAGCCATTTTACTGCTGTTCTCCACTTATGCGCAACTTCTGCAATTCTTGCCTCCCGTCTTGGATTAGTCCAATTTACAGCTAGCCAGAGAGAAACATGTTGCCACCTCTAAAGCTGCAAGCGCAACTTGCTTTGGGTTTTTCCCTTTATGGAGGGTTTTCCCAGGGAGTACATGACATCCTGTAACCAACCAGGGATTGGATACTCCTCTGGATTCTTTCCTTCTCGACCACAGCCTGCAGGATCAGCGTAATCTACTTCAGAAATGTCAGTGCTTGCTTCCATTCATAATAGTTTCATAAGGGGCATGGTACATCCTTAAATAGTTTCTTATTGTGCTGCTTCCAGGAGTTAGCCGATTTTCATCGCCTCAATTGACCTGACTTCTGCATTTGATTTGGTGGACCGGGTATGGGTTTGGGCTAAATTAGCAGCTTGGGAACTCCCTATTTGCTTACTTAGTATAACTATTTAATTTATTCATGGCCAATTTGGATGAGTATTTGAGGCCGGTTGTCTTTGTCCACCCGAAACCTGGTGTTCAGAGATATACATAGATATGTTATTCGGATAACATTTTATTATTTGATTGTACCCGCTTAGGATATCAGCAGGTGATTAGGGCCTTCTTATAGGACGTTGAGAACGGCTTTCAGATCGATCCTATAAAAAAAATATTGGAATTTGGAGCAAAAGAAAAAAGGAACAGAACCTTTAATTATTGATGAACAATGTCTGACACAGTGGGACAATATGATATTTAGGACTACCAACAAGTAAACCGGCAAAGTTGCATGTGGGAGTTCTTTAAAAATAAAGCTATGGCCCCAACATCACAACTTCGAAACATTAACAGATTTGGTAGGTTTTCTGGAAGTCCAGTGGTAACTTTTTTTTTAAGGGAAGATCATACAATCACCCCTGGAATTAAAGTGACAGACCCATTAAGCATTGATAAATGTGAATCTCTATTCCTCCGTCTATCAACAAATCGCAGAACAAACCGGAAATTCATACTGGTATACAGAACACCAACAGCAATCACCAACCTAGCTATCAGACTTCAACATCTGGTTTGACTAAGAAACCACAACCACAAAAATCTCTCGCCAGCCAACAATGAAACTACATCAACTAATCAAAGGAGCAACCCACACGGCAGGACATACACTAGACGCAATCTTCGCATACAAAAAAACTCATTACCACAGCACCACCAATTCAGATCCTCTGGAGCGACCACCTAATCATTTCCTTCATAATCACACTGCCACCACCAACAACCAAGCAAAAAGGAAAGTTACCAATCATCATGAAAAGAAACTGGAGAACCATAAAAAAAAATCCATCTTAATTTAACTACTGGAGATCATAAAACCACAAGCGACAACTATGGACAAAGCTGATCTAGACATTCAAATAGACCTACTTCACAACTGGATCACGGCAACAATTGACGAGATTGCCAAAGATCGCCAAAGAAAAACCTTTTACTCCATCCCGCAAAAGAGCAACGGCAAAATGGTTCCGCCCACTACTCAGCGCCATGAAAAGGAAGAACCGAAAACTAGCTAGAATGGAGGATCAATAAAGATTGTGGAAAGAAACTCAAACTTCAATAACATACCCACTCATACAAAAAGGAAATACAAAAGGCAAAAAGGAAATACGACAACAGAATCCTAAAAGCACCAAACACCCAATAAGAAATCTAAAATCATAAACGAAATTAAAAACCCACCCCGCTGCAACAACGCTCCAATACCATTGAAGAAAGTTTGCAATGACCTTGCAGACCAATTTCAAAAACAAAATCATGACCATCTAATAGACCATACAAAACAGACCAGGCAACGACTAACTTGAAGACACCCACCACTAAGAACAACGCCGGAACAAACTCTGAAGCTTCCCCAAATATCAGTTGAGACATTTGTCAAACTGGTAAATCTAAGCAACAAATCAGGTTCCCCCTACTGATTCCTTCCCCCATGACATTCACAAAGCAATCCTCTCACAAGGAACATCCCATGGAATTCTACAGGAATGCCCTCAACCAATCAATCTCAACAGGGAAAGTGCCACACTCCTTCAAATCAGCATACATCAAGCTGCTCCTCAAGGAAACCTAGAGGACCTCTCCAATTACAGACCCATCTCCAACATCCCATACCGAGCTAAACTCCTGGTAACACACATATTTAGAACGACCCAAGAATTCATAGAACACCGGCTATTAAACCAGGCACAAGTAGGCGTTCGACCGATGAGGAATGGAAACAGCACTTCTCTCAATCTGGGATGATCTAAATGCAAACGCAGACTCCGACAACAGTACCTCTTTGATACCTCGACCTTTCTGCAGCATTCAACACAGTTAACCACGACATCCTCATGGGATTGAAAGCATTTGGAATCACTGACAACGCCTAACTATGGATCAAATCCTTCCTAACAAACAGAAAAGAAACTATATGAATGAAACCTTTCAAATCCAGCCCATGAGATTAATCATGCGGAGTCCCACAAGGATCATCCTTCTCCCCATTACTACTCAACATCTGTCTCAACTAATCAAGATCGAAAGACACAGCCTCACCTGTTACAACTACACTGAGGACACACACATAATCTATAAAATACAAGACTCACAAGAAGAAAACATTAGAGAACTGCCTTCGTGAAAAATATACAACTGGATCAACTCTAACCACCTCAAACTCAACCCAGGCAAAACAGAAATAATGATCACAAAAAAAAAGGAGACAACTACTACAACCCCTGGCCAACAGAACTTGGTGAAACCCCAGCCCCATCGTCAACTGTAAAAGAAAATAAACATGGGAGTCCACAAGTAAACGCCCTAATCAAGAAATGCTTCTTTCTCCTGCGAGTGGTAAAAAGGATCCTACCATAACTATCATTCACTAACAAAACAATTACCGTCATCACTTTCGTCATGTCCAGAGTAGACTATGCCAATAGCTTATATGTAGGCATGCTTGAAACACTTCTAAAAAAAACTCGAAAGCATACAAAATACGGCAGCCAGACTGCTCCTTAAACTTCCTCGAAGAGAACACATCACACTGGCGCTGAAAATGCTATACTGGCTACCCATCAAACATCAAATCAAGTTTAAATCAAAGTGCATTACGCACAGAGCAATCCACGACCAAGGCACAGAGTTCCTTAGGAAAAAAACAAACCTACATCACACAACAAGGACACTGGGATCCAGCAGCAACATCAGTTTGGAACTAAAACCATACAACAAAAAGGAAACCAAGTATCCTCTTTCTCTCACCTCACCCCAAAAACCTGGAATGAACTACCAAAGGACATATGCAAACACTAGAGATTACCTCCTATTCAGAAAACTCCTCAAATCCTGGCTCTTCATCCCATAACTAGAAAGAATGCCTATAGGGCATACACATTTGATCAATGCTGAGGAAACCGATCCCCTATCCCTAAGCCATTGCCCATCAACAGAAGGAATATCAATCTACAGCATACCAACCTAGCAACTGAAAGATAGATAATCTAGAATCATACTAAAGAACGATTGTAGATCGACTGGGATGACCCAACACACACCTCGGCTCACAGGGTAACAGGCAGCAATGGACCACTGATAGTAAATAGATAGCAAGAGAGCGGGTCAATGTAAAATACAGCACCAATACCTGTGGGGGGGATAATGCTCACCCAACCGAATGTACCGAGGACGAAAACAACACAGATGGGAACCAGCCTCGCCATTGCCCCCAGAAATTAGTCAGACAAGAAAGAAAGAATATACCTAGCCCGTGTGATAACCGGATACAGAGAACAAGAATTACAAGGATTAAAGCTCAGATTTCTGCATACATAACTCACAAGAAACCCACACAACCACTTCTTTTTTTTTTTTTATTTAAAATATATTTGTTGTTTTTAGTTCGTTTTACAAACTTTTACAATTTTTACGTTTTTCAAAATTTCACAGGAATTCATATATCTTTTTCATTGCATATAACAAATTCTAAAATCATATTTACATTTCATAATCACAAATTACAATAACGCCGCTACTTTGCTAAGCACCTATTGCATGTATGCTGTCGACACCAACCTTTCATTAGCTGTTTGCCTGTGCCCAGACAGTACAATTCACCAATTGCAGTTATAGTGGGAGATTAGGTAATTTCCATTGGCGTTGTTGAGGATACATTCAATTGCATACATTTATTAAAATTCAACATATGGTCGACTACTGCATTTGCTGGAGCCTTTTAAGTTAAGTCCCCATGAATTACATTTGCCCTTGTGGCATTGCTATCAGGGTTTAACATTAACCGTGTTACTGGTCAGACGCTGTCCTTCCATATTTTGCAGAGCAGCTCAAGCGCGTCATTTGCAGGTCAGGTCTCACCCATGCCTTATATTCAACTAATTTCTTTTGAAGTTGCGTATTAATAATGCTTAAGAACCTTGTCAATGAAAATCAGCGTTACATTTGTACCCCACATGCAACGAATCAACAGCCATTCTCTCCCTAGTGTCGTGATATCAGTTTTATTTTTGCCAAAGAAAGTGATGCGATGTGTTTCAAAGTGCTTACAATAAACTGTGAGATGCTTAAGAGTTTCCTTTATGGAGGGATTGCCACAGAATCGACATCCACCATGTGCAATTTCTACAGGCATGGTTCTCCAATATTGGATTTTTTCAATAGTCGGAAACTGATTTAACTTAAATCGTAAGTAAGTGTCCCGTTCTAGTTTTGCCGGCAATTGCATCAAATATCTTGCTCTTGGGGTGTATCTAGTAATAAACTGTGCTATTTCTGTGTATATTGTCAACGTTGGAAGGGTCTCAAGGGTAATTCTCCAATCATATTCATATAGCTTTTTTTAACATATGCTGGGCGCAACTGCAAGTCGTCAATTGTTGCATTGATATTTGATAATAAATTCAACATTTCCCCATAATATTTTTTTATAGATTTGGGAGATTTCTCTGTAATCATGGTTGACAGATTTTCATACAGAGAATTTTGTGGTGGAGTAAGCATTTTTGAAAGATTGTTAAGACGCCTCCAGTGAAGGCGAGCAGATAGAGATATGAGACCAAGACCAAGTTCATGTCGTATCACTGCACTCGGGATTGCATTAGATAGCCTTAACGTTTTTTTCCATATCACGGATTGAGCCTGGTTTAGCTCTGGTCCGATGTTTATCAAACACATGTCCAGACTATATAACACTATTGCATCTACTTTTAACGTGTAAAATTCAAATAGAGGAGACATAGAGTATTCGCAGTGTCTATTGAATATAATTTTCATTTGCGCACATAGTGGTTTGATCTTATCTTGAATGCAAGCTTTCCACATGCTTTTCGACTCATTGTTGGATAGATTGTATCCAAGATATTTCACCGAGTGTATGCATTCAACTCTAGTATCATTTAGTGCCCACTTATATTTAACATATTTTTTCTTAGAGTTGCTGAATATAATGATGTTTGATTTCAGTGCATTTGCACTCAGATTATGTGATATTGCACATTTTGCAAACATCTCTAATTTGGTTTGCAGACCAGATGGCGTAAGGTCGAACAGTAGTATATCGTCCGCAAACGCCAACCACTGTATGCGCAAGCCCCCCCAGCTTGGCAGGATAGATGGAAGTACCCTGCCAGATGTTATCCATATCACACAAGTAGGCATTAAAAAGGGTGGATGCTAAATTGCATCCCTGTCTGACGCCAATAAACGTAAGGACTGCGTCAGATAAGTTGCCTTGTTGAGTGATACGAATCCGAACTTGAGTGTTTTCATGGAGAAGAGCTAACATGTGTAATAACATAGGATCGAACCCTGATTTTTTTTAACTTGGACCATAATAATGATCGGATGACTGTGTCAAACGCAGATGTTAAATCCAGGGAGGCCATGTAGATAGGACCACATTCACCATGTTTAGATTTTGTAAGTAGGTGCGCTAGGATGGTGGCATTCAGAGGGGTGCCCATTGCCCGTCCAAAGCCCACTTGGAATCTTGAAAGCATGTTTTTGTCCTTCATGTGACGTTCCAGTTCCTTTAGAATCAAAATAGAAAATACTTTTTCTGAGGTGTCTAGAAGTGCGATTGCTCTGTAACTGGCTGGATCTTCTCTGTTTCCTTTTTTCCAGATAGGCACTACTATAGCAGTATTCCAAGATGTAGGGATTGATTTAGATTTGAAAATGTTATCGTATTTGATTTTACATATGGAGGCCCATAATCCAGGATCTTGTTTCATGACGCAAGCCGGGATGCCATCAGGCCCCGGTGCCTTTGAGTATTTTAGGTTGTTTATCACCCGTTTGATGTCTAATTCTGACCACGGACAAACAGATGCAGTTGTGTAGTTCGTATCACATGGATTTGTTTGCTGAAATGCAAGAGGGAGTTGGTATTTCCTTTTTATGAATGTCGTCCAAGTTGACGCAGAGATTGGAGATGTCATTACTTCTGATTGTTTGTCTACCGCACTGCGGAGCATCGCCCATATGGACCTCCTGTTTGTGCACAGAAATAGGACCATGTTTTGATTATTTTTAATTTTTGCATTACATTTGATGTTGCGAACTTTGTTGGTGAAGTTATTACAAATTTTCTTTTTTTGTATTAGATAATCTTCAATATTGGAGCAACTTTTCTTTAATTTTCGTAAAGTTCTGTTTTTTAAACATTTCAATTCGAGGATTGCATCATTACAAAGTTTGTGAGGCTGTGATTTCAATCTATCAACGTCACTGGTTCTTAATGAGACAGTGGATGCAATCGTCTCTATGAATAACTTCTCTGTGCACTTGATGTAATGTGAATGCCAATTAGACTTTGTTAGTGCGGAAGTAGAAGCTTGAATTACTTTGTTTACTTCACGACATAATCGGGCATTCCATTTTATCGAGATGTCCGGACGTTCAATTTCAACAAAGTCCAACCCTAGGTCCTTTGCTAATGCTGGTACTTTCATACCAATATTTGTGCCAATAATTAGGTGATCCCCCAGTTGTACATCTACCGTATATTCCAGTGATGATAACTGTAGCAAGTTTTGTGATGCAGCCAAAAAATCAATTCTGGAGGTGCTGTTGTCTCGCCGCCATGTATATTGTGTTGCGTTGGAATCAAATTCTATCAGATAGAGGTCCCAGCTTTCCATAAACCATCTCCATCTGTTGCCATTCTCCTGTGACTGTAATTGATATGCAGAGAGCCCATGTGCACACTAGCAGCTTCATACCCACTGCAGCATGCATTGAAGTCCCCTGCAATGATTATATGATTCGAGGGATGGCGTGAGTGAATATCCTCCAGAATTGAATTTAACTGTTCCAGCATGCACTCTAGTGATGTTCTGGCTGGATTCCAGTATAAATCAATTATGTAAAATGGACGCCACGAGTCGTTACATAAAGAAAGCATCACTACTAGCATGAATTCTGTACTTTGAATTATCTCTGACTTTACATTTAGACTATTGTTAATGCAGATGGCCAGCCCTCCAGCCGGTCGCCCTCCCCTGCCAGACTTGGCCTTAGTGAGAAATGTCGTAAAGCCATTTATAACCCAGTCCTGGGTGTTCATCGTTTCCTGTATTAGAATCATCGATATCTCAGAATGAGCAGGAATTTTATCCTTCCATTTTATGAAGTTTTTGAAACCACAGGAATTCCAGGAGCAAATTGATATTTCGTTGTTACTATGTGAGATGTGCTACCGGCTTTACTTCATTTAGAGTTTTAGCTAAAGGAATCAGCCATGACCAGTCTTTGATCGTGGCAGTTAAGTTGGCCAGTTGAGTAAGTGCTGTTATTTCTGGCTCTGTGAGGGCTTGATTGCCATCAGCTTGTGTGTCAACCATGGAATATTTGGGTGGTTGAAATTGAAGAAAGTTTTTAGCTGCTTCATGTGATTCAAATTGAAAAAGTTCAAGCCCCAATAACTCAAAATCCATGCAGTGTTCGAAGAGCAGTTTCGTAATAATTAACAAGTGTCAAAAAAAATGTCAGATCCTTGATGATATATGTTGGTATACAGATGTACTCCGGTGTTTCATGTATACCGGACCCAGTCTGACACATTCTGTCAGAACATGTTTAGCGGACTCCGTGTGTGCCTTATCAAGGCACAAACAAAAGCCCATTGATGCGCTATTGATGTTATCAAGGTTCTAATAAAACTCAGAGCGCATTTGGCTATATTTAATACAGTTTACCAAAAAGCACCTTAGAGCAAATTCCACGTTATCTAAATTAAACTTAATGCTCCTTCTCCACCATATGTCAGTGCACTTTTTGTTTATAAAACAATAGTAGTGGTAGCATTGTAAATGTTCTGTATTTTAGGTGAATTATGGTCTTTGTGAGGCGAGCAACTGCCATGCGCCTTGTTAAATTGGATGCCTAGATATTGGATTCCATCAATTTGGTCCAGCACTTTGTTTCCTACTTTACAATTGAATTATCTAGTTTTCTTAAACCCATGTATATAGCTTATTTTTGATTTCTTGCTGTTGATCGTTAAATAGTTCTTTAGCATGTAGTCTTCTAGCTGGCATAGTTTGCGTTGGAGTCCTATTTGAGTGTGATCAACACTAGGTCATCTGCGTATAGGATCCATGCAATTTGTTGACTTGACTTTCAGGGGAAAGTCAGCCACATCTTTATGAGTTAGCAGCAAATCTGCTAGGTAAAGATTAAACAGTGTAGAAGCAAGAGGGCAGCCTTGTCACACCTTTGTTTTTATTTCAGAAGATAAATCACCTTGTTTGTTTAACCGCAGGCAGATGATTCTACCAGTACATCAGGACAATTCCAACCAGGCAATTTGGTCCATAGTTTTGACCCATTTACACTATCGAAGGCCTGTTGTAGATCAATGAATGCCAGATGTAAATTTGTTTTATTTCTGATTGTTTTATTTTGAGAACATTTAGAATGAAGAGATTGAGATCCGTTCCTGTTCCTTTTGTGATGCCAGTTTGCCATTGGTCCATGATGCTATTTGTTTGCCCAGCACACGGAAGTTTTTGAATCTGTGCAGCCAGCAGTTTTGCGATGACATCTAATAGGGCAATGGGTCTGTAGTTTCTGGGTTCCATTCTGTCCCCTTGTTTGCAGATCGGCACTATAATGGCGTTGCCCAGGATTTAGGTATTTTGCCAGTTATCTTCATAAATATTTCATATAGGAGTTTGGCCCACTCTTCCAGTTCTTTTTTCTTAGGATGTTTGTGAGCCCGTCCTGTCTGGGTTCATTTGAGGCTTTCAGTTTTCTAATGGCATGTCACGACCCGTGACCCAAATCCCCACCGGCATGGTCACATGCCAGGTAGGGTTAAGACTCAGGGTTCACTTAGGGCCCCAAGGGCCTTGCACTATCCTCATGGAATCTCCTAGAGTCAGTCCTGGCACCTTTGGCGCCAGGCTCATGTTCAGATTGGGACACAGTCTTGAAGGGACGACTTTTATTGGAGGTCTGCAGCCAACATGGAGGCACCCACAAAGCCCAGTTCCTAGAACCAGACTCTGCGGTGCAGTGTTTTGGGTGTGGTAGCCCAGACTACTTTACCTGGACTACTTTACTAGTGGGCTATATAAACCACACCCAGGTTACAGAACATGCTTCGCGTTATTCTGCAACCAGCAGTGTGACGCTCATCGGTCCAGAGACCAGAATCCGGCGATCCTTGAACAGCGGACCTGCAGAGGAGACAAAACATCATCATTAGTAGTCTCTGCTTACCTGCAGCTTCCAATCCGTCAAGTATCCGTGTTCCTGCAGCTCGCAGTCTTTCATCCAGTCGGCAGCATCACCGGGACATCACGCACGCACCAGAACGAAGCACCTGGAGGGCGAGAGAAAGAAGGACAACGTTAAAACAGGTTACTCACGGCATTTACGGCAGTAATCATGAGAACCTCACCTGGCTGGGCATTTCTTGACCGGTTCGGCTCTGGAAATCTTCACACGCCCAGGAAGACCCTCTAGACCTGAAAACAAACAAAGAACACAGGTTAGCAAAAGAAGCCATTACCGCGCCGCACTTCTTAACCTACCACCCATCACACGGTCCTGTGTTCATCATCCGGGTAGGAGCACGATCCAAGCGGCGCATCCACCAAACCTCTGTGCACCTCGGGGGGAATAAATAAGGAAAAGACATTAATAGCAAGAAAGGAACGCAAGGACATTTTAAGATTGCTTCAACCAGACTTACCTCCGTAAAGACTCTTGAATGGGTTAGCACCAGTGAAGTTAACTCGGTCGCTCAAAACCGCAAAAAACTACGCGCCCCTGCACAGAAGGCAGGACGGAGGGCACGCCAGTCATCATAACAAGGCCCAACCTCCATAGAAGGCACCATCCAGAATCAGGAAGGGTCCAGGGTGAATCCGGCAACCAGGGCATAAGGGCGTCCCTGTGGATACTAGGTGAGCGTAACAGAATGCGAAGTCTCTATAACATTATCCACCTGGGCGCCATGGAGACTTCTGAAATGGACCAAATGGCCCAGTTATTAGGACAATTACGTGCCGAAGTGCATTCGGCTAGGCAACAGACTAATACCCTGCGAAGGGATCTTGTCACCAAGGATCGCACCGAGGAAATCAGCAGGCAATTATTGCAATCACAGGCCAGACAAGCTCCATTACCTGGAAATAATCCACCAGCGCAGGCCACCACGTCATCTGCCACTCCAGTACAAATCACCTTACCCGGAGCAATACCGTTAGCACCGCCAGAACGGATTTCAGGTGACCCAAGAAAGTATGCTGTTTCTATAAATCAATGTCGTCTTCATTTCCTCTGCAAACCGGGCGCATTCCCTAATGATCAGGCACGAGTAGCATTTATTTTGTCTTACCTGAGCGGTAGTGCAGCAGACTTGTCAGTGCCGCTTGTGAGCTATGATGATCCGTTACTACGGGACTTTGGGGGTTTTCAGAGGGAAATGGAAAAACTCCTTGCTCGACACACCCATGAACAAGCTGTAGACAATGAACTCTTGTCACTCTGGCAAGGGAATCAAGACTTACTAACGTACATAGCAACCTTTAATAGGTTCGTGGCTGAAACCCAGTGGACTGAAGACAAGAGAACCACATTGTTTCATCGAGGCCTTCGAGGGGAGTTAAAGGACGTCTTGGCTCATGTGGTTGAGCCACCTAGGGACTATAGTGAATTTATCAACCTGGTGGTGCAACTAGACAAACTACAGGATCGGAAAGCAGATCGGTCCAGATCAGACACACAGGCTGTGTATCTTCGAACCAAGGATGCAATTCCACGCACGTCAGAGAATACCACAGAGCCAAGGCAAATCGGGGGCATACGACCACCATTAACAAAAGCTGAAAGAGACAAGAGAAGGCAACAGCAGTTATGTTTGTACTGTGGACAATCAGGGCACTTCCTAAAAGACTGTCCGATAAAAAACCCCAAGCGAATTGTGGGAGCTACAGAAAAGGATGAGAGTAAGGAGTCGGAAAACTGCCTACCTCGACAAAAGTAGGTCAGTTTGTCGAGTGAGAAGAATGAGCCACCGACCTCACATTTTGCAATACCAGTGATCCTAATCAATCGCCAACAACCATCAAGGATGCATACCGTTGAAGCTTACATTGACAGCGGAGCAGTTGGGAATTACATTGATTGAGATCTAGCTGCACGGACGGGGCTTCCCTTATGTTTTAAGCCGAACACAGGAAAGGTGGATAGGACAGAAATTGCTTCCGGACCAATAACCCAATGTACAGCAGGAATAACCTTGCTGTGCCAGGATTGACACCGGGAACCGATTTCCTTTGATCTCATCAAGGCACCTCAGTTTTAGCTTATATTAGGGATGCCATGGTTAGTTGCTTATAACCCTCGGATAGATTGGCATGCAAGAAGATTCACTTTTCCTCGGGATTGCACTTCCACCTGTCATTTCCAAGAAAAATCCAGTTTCAATGTTCCTACGAGTCCTAGAATCAGCAGATCTACACTTGGCGCAACTAGCACTCTCCCTGAAGAATACCAGGATTTCCAGGATGTGTTCCAGAAGGAACAAGCTAATACACTACCGCCGCACAGGTCTTATGACTGTCACATTGACCTCATACCTGGTGCACAGATCCCTTATGGCAGGATCTATGCGCTCACAGAACCAGAAAACCAGCATCTAAAATCGTATCTGGACCAGTACTTGGAAAATGGGTTCATTCGCCCATCTAAATCACCTGCAGCTAGTGCCCTATTCTTCGTACCGAAGAAGGAAGGGGACTTGAGGACCTGTATTGACTATCGCGCATTGAACCAGATCACCGTGAAGAACCGTTACCCCCTACCACTTATTCCCGAGATGCTGGGCCAAGTCAAAGATGCCCAGATTTATACTAAGTTAGACCTCAGAGGAGCGTACCACCTGTCCGAGTTAAAAAAGGAGATGAATGGAAAACTGCCTTCCATACCAAATATGGGTTGTTTGAGTACCAGGTAATGCCTTTCGGACTTTGTAATGCCCCAGCGGCATTCATATACTTTATGAACAACGTCCTAAGGGAATTGATGGATGTTTGCGCCCTGGTCTACATAGACGACATTCTAGTGTATTCAACCTCGAAACAAGACCATGTCAAGCATGTCTGCACTGTCCTTGCCAAACTGCGCCAACATCGACTATATGCAAAACTTGAAAAATGTTTTTTCCACGTAACCAAAGTTGAATTTCTGGGTTTCAGTCTTATTCCGAAAGGCATCCGAATGGATGTACACAAGGTGGATGCCATTCTTAAATGGCCTTCTCTGACCTCGTTAAAAGCGGTCCAGAGCATGCTGGGCTTTGCAAACTTCTACTGTTGGTTCATTCCGGACTTCTCTCAGATTGTGCATCCGATCACGTTACTTCTACGAAAAAACAATAAAAAGGTAATGTGGATGGAAGACACCGAAAAAAGCCTTCCAAGAACTTAAGGAAAAGGTCACCTCAGCCCCGATTTTACGACATCCTCGTCCGGATCTTCCTTACAGCGTGGAAACAGATGCCTCCAGCATGGCTATAGGGGCGGTTCTTTCTCAGAGGGACCCTGAAACTGGCCAATTGCACCCCGTGGCCTTTAGGTCGTGAACATTCACACCCCCTGAACTAAATGATGCCATCACCAATAAGGAACTGCTTGCTATAAAATCTGCCTTCAAAGCATGGCGACATTACCTCTTGGGAGCCAGGTATACATTCAAGGTAATCACAGATCATCGGAACCTACAATATTTGAAAACAGCAAAAGCACAATCCTCACGCCAATTACGATGGGCCCTTTTCTTCGCCGAGTAGGACTACGTGATCACTTATTGACCAGGCGTAAGAAACGGAAAAAGCAGAGGCACTATCCCGCATGGTCATCGACGAGGAAGTATATGCAACCCCAGATCCAGTAATCATTATTCCTGAGGACAAGCTCTTAGGCCTCACCACAGCTTTAACACAAACTGAGCTTAAAAACATGATCCAACGTGAAAGAACACCTAACAAACTACTGGAATGGCATACCAAAGGAAAACAATACGCTGTTAAAAATCAACTGCCATATTTTGATGAACGCCTGCATGTGCCTAGAACAGAGCTACAGCAAATAATCATTTCGGACTATCACGCTTCTCTGATAGGTCATCCCGGAATTGCTAAAACCCTAGCCAAAGTGAAGTGCAATTATTGGTGGCCTACTTGGCGGCAAGACGTCATCCAATATGTTCAATCTTGTGGAGTGTGTGCACAAAACAAGTCACTATAACAAAAACCAGCTGGCCTCCTGCAACCATTAGAAATTCCTCCTGCACCATGGCGCACACTTTCTCGCGACTTTATTACCGATTTGCCTCCCAGCCAAGGGTTCAACACCATTTTAGTAGTAGTAGACTTATTTTCGAAAATGGCACACTTTATCCCTATCAAAGGACTCCCAGATGCATCCCATCTAGCAAAAGTGTTCCTGGAAAACATTATCAAACTGCATGGATTCCCTTCGGTCCTGGTCTCTGATCGAGGCAGCCAATTCACATCTACCTTCTGGAAAAAATGCTGCTCTATGGCTCAAATCGACATCCGACTATCCACCAGCCATCACCCCCAAACGGATGGTCAAACAGAGGACCAACCAGACTCTCGAACAATACCTACGGTGCATGCTGCACCAAGTCGAAGGAACCTGGAAAGATCTATTATGGATAGACGAATATGCTTACAATTCATTGAATTCCAGTACTGGTCAAACACCTTTCTACATCCTCTACGGCAGACATCCACATACTTGCGAACTAGATAGCCCTACCAGTCTAGAAATGCCGGCAGTAAAGACTCTTCATGCAAAAATCACTCAGGCCTTTAAAAGGGCAACAGAACAGTTAATTGAAGCCAAAAACAAGCAAAAAAGGCTTGCTGACCAACATCGGAAAAAAGCCCCCCCGACTATCAGGTAGGAGACAGGGCTTGGCCAGCTTCAAAATATATACCTCTAAAAGGAACCCAGACTTTTCGTCCTCGCTATTTGGGGCATTATTCTGTTCAAGCCATCCTAAACCCAGCAGCTGTTAAGCTAGCATTGCCAGCCAACATGCAAATTCACCCAGTATTCCACGTTTCACTTCTAAAACCAGTGCAACCCGGTACACGAGTTAAGCCACCACCTGAACCCATTATGGTCGATGAAGAACCCGAATTCAAAGTGAAAGAAATCCTGGATTCCAAATATACCAGATCCAAACTACACTATCTAGTCAATTGGAAGGGTTACGGCCCTCAGGACAGATCTTGGGACCTAGTGAGAACATTCATGCACCACGTTTGATTAGACTTTCATCGAAACTTTCCAGTAAAACCTGGACCAGGCAGGAGAATCACCTTCAGGAGGGGCCTTGCGGGTTGGGGGGAAGAGTGCTGTTACGACCTGTGACCCAAAACCCCAGTAGCATGGTAACATGCCAGGTAGGGTTATGACTCAGGGTTCACTTAGGGCCCCAAGGGCCTTGCACTATCCTCATGGACTCTCCTGGAGTCAGGCTCATGTTCAGATTGGGGGACAGTCTTGAAGGGACTACTTTTCATTGGAGGCCTGCAGCCAACATGGAGGCACCCACACAGCCTTGTTCCTAGAACCAGACTGTGCGGTGCAGTGTTTTGGGTGTGGTAGCCCGGACTACTTCACCAGGAATACTTTACTAGAGGGCTATATAAACCACACCCAAGTTACAGAACGTGCTTCACGTTATTCTGCAGCCAGCAGTGTGACGCTCATGTCCAGAGACCAGAATCCAGTGATCCTTGAACAGAGGACCTGCAGACGAGACAAAAGAACATCCTTAGTGGTCGGTTTACATGCAGCTTCCAATCCGTCGAGCATCCGTCTTCCTGGAGGTCGCGGTCTTTCATACAGTCGGCAGCATCACTGGGACATCACGCACGCACCAAAACTAAGCACCTGGAGGACGAGAGAAAGAAGGACAACGTTAAAACAGGTTACTCGCAGCATTTACGGCAGTAATCACAAGAACCTCACCTGGCTGGGCATTTCTTGGCCGGTTCCGCTTCCGGAAATCTTCACACACCCAGAAAGACCCTTGCGACCTGAAAAGGAATAAAGAGCACAGGTTAGCAAAAGAAGTCATTACCGCGCCGCACTTCGCGCTTAACCTACCATCCATCACACGTTCCTGCGTCCATCATCCGGGTAGATGCCGGATCCAAGCTGCGCATCCACCGAACCTCCGTGCACCTAAGGGGGGAATAAATAAGGAAGAGACATTAATAGCAAGAAAGGAAAGCAAGGACATTTTAATGTTGCTTCAACCAGACTTACCTCCGTAAAGACACTTGAATGGGTTAGCACCAGTTAAGTTAACTCGGTCGCTCAAACCCGCAGGAATCTACGTGCCCCTGCACAGAAGGCAGGACGGAGGGCACGCCAGTCATCACAACAAGGCCCGACCGCCATAGAAGGTACCATCCGGAATCAGGAAGGGTCCAGGGTGAATCCGGCAACCAGGGCATAAAGGCGATCCCGTGGATACCAGGTGAGCGTAACATGGCATCACTTATCTCAGTTCGATCAATTTTAATATGCCAATGCCATTGGGATTTCGATGTACACATGGCTTTCTTTTTATTCACGTCTGTGAATACTCTGGTATAATGATATCAATCGGTCTTCAGTTACACCACTGCTCAGAATCACCAGTTGATTTAGGGCTGTTTTGTTTGAGCGCCCAGGTCTCTCTACCGTTTGATTTCCAGATTGCCTTAAGCATCTCTCCTTCCCTTGTTCTCGATTTAATCGGAATGCAAACATCCAGTTGCAAAATTGCTGCTTTATTTTCCTAATCACACAATCTCAGCGGTTGTTGCATCTGCTTTTCTTTTTTGAGATCGTTCCTTAGTAATTTTGTTCTGTTGTGCCATTCAATGATATGTTGAGGTTTTGGTTTATGATCTAGATATTTAAACCCAGTTTGTGTCGCCTGGTAGGATGCTCAAAGTGGAGTATAGGATAGTCCAGTGTGGGTTTCTTTACAGTACTCTAGATATTTTTCTGTTACATTTTTGATGTCATTCACAGTGAAAATTAAATGATTTCATCCTTGATTTACAATTGCTTCCGGCAAATGAAGTCTTGTTAGGCTTTTTCTGGATTTTCCAAGTCGGGCAGAGGGTGTCGTGATCACTTTAAGATATTGATATGTCTAGTCTTTCGATGTTGTGCCTGCAATTACACAAGCTCCATATGTAGATCAATGGTGTAAGCACTGTTTTTCCCTTTCCAGGTTGGTTTTCTGGGAATATCACCTGTCGTTTGACCATTTAACATGTAGCAGTACCTGAGGGTTGTCGCTTGATGCCCTAGAAAGTTTTTGTTCATGGTTCATAACTGTGGTATGCTTAGAATCTATCAGCATTCCCTTTTGGACTTAACAGAAAATGTTTACATCACCACAAAGTAGAAGGTGGAAATCTACTAAACTCAAATGGCATTTATCGATTATTGTGTTTGTTTCGATAAATTTGGTTATCGAAATTAAGATTGGGTTCCGGTATAAATTTAAGATCACTGTATATGTTGGAAAGTCTCTGTCTATATGTAAATGTTAGAGGATCGTTACTTGGATAAACAAGTGTGATTATTTTCACTTTTTTGGTCATGTCAGTAGCACTGCATAGGGTCTTCCACATTGGCCTTTGAACGCAGGATTGAGTAGTGTAACATATCCATCTCAAAGCGGTATTTCACATATCCAGGTCTCCTGTAGGCAGATTATGTCACATTGTTCCAGATTGGCTGAGTGCTCCCCAAATAAGTGTTTAAACCCTCGGGTATTCCATGAGAGCAGGGCTCCTAGTTTTGTTGTCCCAGTTTCTTATGGCTAATTAAAGGACTTATTTGTCAGGACTCTTGAAAGCCTATTCCAGGCTGTAGGATCCTCATCTTGACTTTTTGCTTTGTCTTGCGACACCTGTTTATTTCACAATGGTCTGTTCTCAAAAGGTGACAGTCAGGAGTTTTTTCTAGTTTCCAAGGTAGGCAGACTTGTTTCGTCTTGTTCTTTGCCCCACCAAACATTTGTATTTACTCAAGTCAGATTTGTAATAATGCATACTGTCGTATTCTATAGGCCGAGTATATTCCCTTACTTCGAAACCAAAGGATAGAATCGATGTCCTGGCGGTTAGCAGCATGTCTTTTGCCAATTGCGATTTCATATGTAATATTACCCAGTCTAATCTGGTCTCTTATATATTCTATAATTGCGATGTCGTCCGAGGAGACAGTTCTTAAAGCTGGTACAGTGATGTAACTGCATTACATTTCTCCAGTTCATGTTCACTTTGTTTTTGCTGCGAGTATGTTTTCTAGAACCACTTTGCTCCGTTATCTTCTTGTCTGTCAGAACCATTTCTCGTAATAAGCCTTTGTGGGTGGTTTTTGGCTTCTGGCACGAGGCTTTATGGGATGGAGTGGTCTGCCATTCGCAGATCTCATTGCAACACGTTTATATCCGGGACTTGGTTTCATCGTTACAAGCAGTTTATTCAGTTTCTGTGAAAGTGTCAAAACGTGAGGAAGTATCCCCAATTTGATCTATATTCAGACTTGGATCACTCTACCTTTGCTTGTTTTCTAGGTGGATCCTTTTCTAGGGGTGTGGGTAGTGGAATATCCGTCAGATCCTGTGCTGCAGAATTTGAAGTGATATCATGACAACTGATTGTTAAGTCTTTATTATCTTCCAAATATTGCGACAGATCCATCTTGAGACACGCCTCCCGCCACATCCTATTGGCCCAGCAACAGTACATCAAATCGGTGCACGTGCATCGCGCGCACATCCGAAGTGCTTGCAAGTGAACACTGTTGGGCTGGTCGCTGTGTCTACTTGTGTTCTGACTGATTAGAATCGACCTGACCCTCATGTTTTGTGGTGACTACTTTCTAAGGAGAGCACTAGTCGGCAAGGTGAAGCATGACGTGCCTGGAACTTGTACTTTCAACCCAAGCGACTTTCAAGTAATTATCTGTGGAGTGAAATTCCACAGATCGTCTTTCGCGCCTAACTAGAAAACAATATACCAACCTATGTTTTCTGCTTCTCCATCCAGACCCATCTTGAGACCCATCTCCCATCACATCCTAATGGCCCAGCAGCAATACATCAACCCGGTGCACGCGCATATCCGGAAGTGCTCGCAAGTGCACACTGTTGGGCTGTTAGGCTGTGAGGTGTGGGAGGTCAGGGACTCAAACATTAATTTACGTTGATGTCTTTTCATCTGCATGAATGAAAGCGTGTCTCTAGTAAGTAAAACTTGTTCATTGGAATTTTATCTTGAGTAATTGCGACCATTGGAAGCTGTTAAATTTGTAATTTCCTATCACAAATTGCTCTGTGACGTCCTTCCACGATGGGTAAAAGTACCAAAACCCCAAATGTTATGAAGGACCCGCGTGCAGGCTTCTTTTCGGCGGTTACAACGCGAAGAGCAAGTCTTGCACGAGCGGCTACATTACCACTCCCACCTCAATGTATTGAGGAGGAAGAGCTTCTGCAATGCGCGCTGATCTGCTCAAATCAATTAAGATCGAATGCGGATACTTTGAGTAACTGCACAGAACCCAATGAATTTTCACAATCACTCTATGCTGAAGACCTTGTAATTCAGCCAGAGAAAGATGTGTTAAAGCAACAATGGAGAGAGAGGACTGATACTCAGGGTAATACCCATAATGGTAATCAGAGTGTTTTCCATACAGCGGATCTGGAATTTTTACAATTGGCCAATAATTCTGAGTCTTACTCTAAGGTGAATGGTGCAACATTAAAAGATACTGATGCAGATAATTCGAACAATACGGATATATGGACCCTGATGGGGATCTTCAATAGATTGATCCTTAATGAATTAAGACGCCAAACAGAGATTTTGACGCAAATCAACACCTCTGTGCAGCAGGTTCAATTTAAAGTCAATGATATGATACTAAGTCCGCTTGCTATGCTGAAAACAGCAGCACCAGGTGACACAGGTGCTACGGCCATGAGTTCTAAAGACTCACTTGTGACACTCGAACCCCAGCTCACTATTGAGATAATTATGATCGATGACTCCCAAAAACACGTAAAGGTGAGTGACTCCAGGAGGATTCCGTAGAAATTATAGAGCAACATCAACCTCAATAGAGCAACATCAACCTCAAGTTACTAAAGGGGAATCCATTATTGTACTCAAAAATACTACTAACTCAAATAATGAAAAAGAAAAACAGAAAAGAGGTCAACAAACAACCTTGAATAAAGGAAAAAACTGGCCAAATCATCTCGAAAATATCTAAGATGTTTCATATAAAAACAACATCTTGGAGGCTAGAGATGGGATGGTGACTACTGATGATCTAGAAAGGCCATAATGGCAAGAAAAAATAAGGAAATTAGCAAAGAGATTAGAAATATTACTCAACCAACGCAAGATGGCTACTCTGAGATAGAAAATACTATTACTGATGTGATGAAAAAGAAAAATGACTCGCTTGATATTGCATCACAGTCGTCATCTTTGAAGTCTGGTTTGGTAGATATTTGAGATCTTTAAAGAGAACTCGATAACACCTTTGAGTTCGACTACTCCGAAGTCAGTTGCTAATATGGTTGTTAAGGAACCTTCTAATTTCAAAGAACTTAAAGCCAAAGATACCAAGGACAAGACATGTAGAGAAATACAGACTAATAAACATGTCCTGTGTCAGGATAATAGACCAAAGCCCAGTACAGGGAATATTGGGTTGGGTAGGAAACAACAGTATAATAAAAAATACACAGCTAATACATCTTACGCTGCATGATTTTCTACAGTTCTCCCAGAGACCAATTTTCCAGCTCTAGGTACCTGCCCAGGACTAAAATAAATGACACACGTGGGAGACTTGCTAGTAGCTGCTAAAGGGATTGAATGTGCAGCAGCTGAAGATATGGAACTACATATATCAGACAATAGCACGGTTAATGACTCAAATAATATTATTAAAAAGGATGAAATAGCAAGCATCGTTAAAAAGTTTTGGAAGATAATTATTCGAGTAATGGGAATAATTGGCAAGTACCTTATAACAGCCAGAGAACATTGAGACATTGAAATAATCAAAATGCTTATGATCGTCCTGGGCAGGTTGATACGCAAGATCTGAGAAAACCAGCCTTCATTGAAATGCCTAGCCTAATATTGACAACCTTATTTGGGGAGGGGAAACAAATATCCCTGAACCGGCCATATATTCTTTCGCTATTTGCAGCCATTCCTGTGTGTCATTGATAACATCTGCTGACATTATTCTTGTTGACTTTATACATAAACAGAGGCTAGATTATGTACGCTTGGCGATTCCCTCGCCTCTGGTCAGAAATCTGCTGTTGAAAGAAGCTGAATCACTACAGTGTAGAGGCTTTAATATGTATCAATACATACCGCCTGAACAAAAGAGTAATCTGAAGTATGCATCGTGTAAGACTGTTGATAAAAGAGCACCAGATTTATACAAGATAGATACTAACACTGCGACAAATGATAATAGGGATAAACAGGGATGAGATCATTGGCAATTTCCCTTAGAAAAGTTATTAATTCATTGAAATATCTAGGAAAACCCCTCTAGCAAGGCTGGGAAATTTGCCCTAGCAAGCTGGAACTCAAGAGGGTATTTACACCTGACCAAGAACATTGAAGTTAGACATCTCGCAATCATACGATCTGGTATTACTGCAAGAAACATGGGCAACTATAAGATTATTATGGGAAGGTTTTGATATTTTAGAATTGCCGGCCATAAAAGGCCCCAAAGGCAGACCTATGGGAGGCTTGCTGATTGCACGTAAACAGACCCTGTAAGCAGTTAAAATAAGTGAATGGTCAAGTCTGAACTCCTTCCTGTCTGTGACATAAAATGAAAATTGGTGTTATTACTGTGTATCTTTGTATTGTTAATGTGTACTGGAATCCTTTAAAATATACAGAAATGCAAAGGTAAAAGAATTGAACAATGTAACTATAAGAATTGCTGCATGGCGTGGAGCACATGCTAAGGGTCTGATAATTATAGCAGGCAAATTAAATACGGATTGTGGCATTGACAGTGTAGATGTTGATGCGTTAATGTGCAATATTGAATCTGCTAATAGCAATGCTAGATCTGTTAGGGGTAGTGCTAAATTAAGAGGAGCAATATGGTTGAACTTTCTTGAAATCATGGGGCTAGTTAAAATCGCTAATACTCGTCATACAAGGAATGCTAGAGGAAGCAGCTCGATTTAAGATTATATTTTTGTGACTGATGGGCTAGACCAATATATTCCCAAACTTACCGTGAAGAAAGCGCCTACTAGTGACCATAATCTCTTGCATATTGATATACACAAAATTTCAGTAAAAACAAAAACATCATGTTACAATGAAGGTGTGATTGTGAATGCCAGTGGTAACCGAATACGGTGGACTTTTGCTAAAACAAAGATTTACATCTGTTCTACTAAAGGATTTTGATGATGTCGACAGAGGAATGTATATTTAATCTATCTGCAACTACTTTTACTAAATATGTCAACAATATCAGACTAAAAACAAGAACGATACGATGAAACATAGTTGCAAGCATGTGCATGCTTTTGATAGAGAGACTTTAAATCAGAAAAACATATGAGACGAGAAATTCTTGTCATTTTGAACTCTAGACATATTGAAGGTGGCTAAATTAAGGAGATCAAAATGATACAACACTATAAAAATTGGCAAATTAGCCGTAAGGCTTTAAGAGACCAAATAGATGGAGAAGAAATGCTTACTGCCATCAAAGGAAAATATATCTCCAATTTCTGGCAAATGATTAACAATGCTGAACTATCACAAAACAAAATGTTATTCACGCAAATCAGTGAAAGAACATTTTACTAGGATGTATGTTAGTAGAAATATTATATGTGTAAATACAGAAAAGACGAAGTATGGATACTAGATATTTCTGTAATTAAAATTTCCAGCATGATTAGAAAAATCCACAAATTCTGCTTTATCTAATCGAATGCTGAAAATTGATATAACATTGTGGGCAAAAATCCTAAATATTCTATTCAAAGATACATTATTAACCAAGAATATACCCGAGTCATGGAGAGTTGCCCTCATTATTCCTATATATAAAAAAGGCCCAAGAATTTCACCTGAAAGTTATAGACCCATTGCCATCTCGGATCCAGAGTAAGATATTTGCATCTATTGTATTGGAAGAAATCGAAGAATGGCTTAGATGCCATAATATACTAGACTGCAAACAGATTGGATTTAAAAGGAATATTGGTACTGATTGCGGTGGATTAATATTGAAAAGCTTACAAGCAAAGGCATTATTGAAACGAGGGTCTTCCATTTTTGTTTGCCTCTATGGACCTTAGTAAAGTGTTTGACCTAGTTGATCGTCCGACATTAGGGTTAATCTTGAGAGATTTAGATAGGCCTAAACATTTATTAGAGATAATTATAGAACTCTATTCTGATACAAGGATAAAAGTTAAGCTAACTTCAGAAGGCCGCCTCACATCGGAGATTATGATAGCTAATGGACTGCGACAAGGTTGTAAGTTGGCAGCTACTCTATTTAATTTATATGTTTGTAGAGCAGGCAAAGAATTGATGATTAAAGGCTTGGTTACTCCTAAAATAGGAAATACTTCCCTCGAATGGTTGGCATATGCTGACGAGTTTTTGTTATTAGACTGTACTAAAATTGGCTTACAGCAAATGATAAATGCATTTACTTCTTTTATTTCCATAGTACATAAGAAAATGAATGCGTCAAAAACAACAATGATACGCTTGGGAAAAAACAAGAAAAACCAATCTAATCTTACATGGTTTTGCGAGGGGATACATATAAAGTGTCGAGATGCATTTAAGTATTTAGGTTATTATTTCACATGTAACCGTTTGACAGCAACCATAAAAGGACAACAGAGTAAAAGCGGAGACAATCCTGAGTCAGATGCTTAAAAGAGACCAAACTTTGTAGATTTACAATGGTACCAATGAGGAATTTTTATGTTATGACGGGAATCCCTAGGCTTATGAATGGTTTAGAGTTTTATGATTTAGAGAATACTAAATTTTATAAAAAGCTATGAAAGTGTGATATGGAAAGGCATACTATTCTACATACCTAAATGTGTACCGATTGAGGCAATCATATGAGTTTGGCCTCCAATCACTGAAATCTATTATAATATGGAAGAAAATGTTATTATGGAGAACATGTCTGATAAATCCACCTGAGGCTCTATACAGTTGCAGGGATGGATTATTCTAATATCTATTGTATGAAATTGAAATCGGATACTGAGGAAATCCTGAATAATTTAGGTATCTCACTTGAGATGCTTTTGCAGAACCCACTAAAGGTGAAAAATATCTTGAAAAGTAATGACTGGCAACAGACTACAGGAACTGTCCTACAATCGAAAACTGTTAACCAGATATATTCATTCTGGAAATGTAACCCTGTAATTGAAGTTTATCTTGAGAAATATCCCTTCCGAAATCTACGAAACGCATTTATGAGATTTAGGTTAAACGTACTAAAAACAAATTACATTCTGAAAAAATGGAATCTGCTTAACGATACATGGGTTTGGTGTAGATACTGCAAAAACGAAGGTACTGAAGAGACTTTACAACATATCCTACTTTTATGCCCAGCTTTACATAATAAACATATTTTATACTTTGAACAATTTATTCAACATCTGCACTGTGTAAGCAGAATTGTTGTGGCATCAAATAAGACATAGCAACTCTACTGTCCTAAAGATAAGAGTCACTGCTTTTCTCCAAAAATGTTGTGATTTATCATGATCATTGAAAATTAACCTATACTATGTTGCACTGCTCTATTTACTTCTAATTGGGATTCTTATTGTTTTATGCTTGAATTAGATGTTGATATTTATTGAGATTATGATTTTAATATGTATGAATTTTATGGTGATGATTAGATGGTATGTTCTTAACTGTTCTAAATTTGTATTCTTTTTGATTAAATTATTTTGTAAAGGTTTAAACAAACAAAAAACAAACAAATAATCCAAAAGGTTGCATTCCTCCAAGTTGCTAAGATCCCGACTCATTAAAGTCCTGGTTTCTGCTGCATTCTATTTGTACTAATGTACGTCAATATTGGCTCTCCATCGATTATGGTCTCAGTGTGCACCAGAGCATTGTTTGCTAGATTATGATGTACTTACCTTCTAGGTTCTGTCTCATTAGTGCTACGCGATGGGGGCAAGTGAAGATATCTTAAAAAGGCTCGAGGTCCGTTTGCCCTGCGTTTAGTTTTTCTTTTGAGGTTTTTGGATTTAGCTTTATTTTCTTGTCAGCCTTTGTATTTTCATTGATTTGTTTTTTTTAAATGTCAAATACTTCCTCCTCGTCAGGTCGCGTCTCTAATTACTCATGTTAAATGGGACGTCTTCAGGTTCCATTACATTTGTTGTTACGTTCTTCGGGGAGCTGAAGAATTGGGTTTTGGCTTTTAGTTTGGTTGTAGTGTTCACCTTACAAATATCACCCCCTCACTCACCATCTTTGAGGAGTTGAATAGGTTATCATACTTGTGTCATTTACCAGTTCGACTGGTTAATCGTGAATAGACTACAGTAGCACTTTGCATCCTTAGGTTGGGTTCCTTTAATTTCGCTGGTCCTTTGTCTTGCCTTAGATCGTGTGAATCTGGTATACTGACATGATTTAGTTCATGTGCCAAGTCGTTCACTGTTGGTTTCACATTTATTCTCATCCATTTTATGGAGTCCAGTAATGCGTCCATCATGTTTGTTTTCTCAATGCGTTTACCCAGTGCCATATCACATAAGCGGGCTTGCCACCTCGCCTCTGCCTCTGCCTCTCTGTCAAGTCCATCTCAGATGGTTGTTGTGAAGGTTTCTAAAATGTAGACGTTTTGCGTGAGTCATTGCAAGCAGTGTGTCGTCTTTTAGACTGCTGTGAATATCCTCACAGCTTTAAGAACGGGGCAAGTGAGATTGTGAGAGCTACCATAACATTGTGAATCTGCATCGCTGCCTCGCTAGAGAGTTGTGGTCTCTGCAGGTTTAGTAGTTATCCTACGATTGATTACTTAGTGGTGATTAGGTCGGCGAGCACTGCACATTAGACGAGTCATTGTTTGAGATTTGCCATCATGCGCATTACCGATGTCTCCCGGAGAAAATCGGTCAGTATTTGCAGTTTCCGCCTTCTGACCTACATCATTTTTTATCACCCCTCAAAACATTATTCAAATCATTCCAGCAATGAGGCCTGACAAAAATTGTTGTTTTCCTTCAGATACGGTAATAGGAGTTGAAATGTATTTGGTGCCATCTTTATTAGAGCACCTTTCCTCAAAAGAGAAGCGCAGGAACTGATCGCAGATACGCTACCTCATTTCTGATGCGTCCTGTCTTCATCTTGCCACAATACGCTTTTCTTGTTTGTGTCAACATTGTTTAGTTTCGTGGATGGTTTCCTTTAATAACGCTTGTTCCGAGTTTTCAGCAATATGTTCACGGTCCTTCCGGTCAATTTCGTTGACGTCTAAATCCATCTCACACTGTTATTGCATTTGCTTGCACGTTATCAGCGCAAGGTATCTTTTCAACAAACACTGCCAACTACACACCGATTTGCGGTTGTGGGCTGATGTACTGATTTTGCCTCAGAGTTCTAGTTCTCCGCTGCGGCTCCGATTTAGTTTGTTAGACCTTTGTTCTTTTTCAGGGCTCCGATTGTTCATTTGGGGTACCGTGTGACTAATGTTTTGGTTGGGGTCACAAACAACTGTATTGACGTCGGAATCTCTCGCAGGTGGACATTTGAGAATACAAAAGCTGTGTCAACCTGCAAGAGTTCAGCATTAGTTAAATCTAAACTGGTCAATTTAAATTCTCCAGCGTATTTATTTACAGCTGTGTATTACAATCTGTGTGTATAGTGTATTCTGAGAGTCATTTAGGTTTCCTCTTACATTCGTCGCTGCTTGCTCACTCACCTTGCAAATCAAGTCAGTTTCATTATGCCTTGGTCGAGGCCGTACGCAGTTGCTGTTGCCGTGTTTGTGGACCCCCCTTGCTTTATTATCAATCACATCGGGTACCACGTAGAAAGACAAAGCTGAGATTTTCAAGAAAGGAAAAGCGTCCAGTCGTTACTTGTGAGGGACTGGGTAGAGACTGGACTCTCAGCCGTACTCCAATGCCGGCGCTACGCACCACTTCCAGTCTTTATGGGCTGTCTCTTTAGGTTAAAGGCGCTGCAGCAGCTCCACACAGGATACATCTCCAACAAAAGCAAATGTGCCACTGGGGAGAGACTTGACTCAGTTTGAACCTTTTGTTTTGGTGGAGAGAAACCTGGGGATGGGAGTTATTCCCTGGAACTGTGAACATGATCCACTTGGAACTTTTATTTGATTCATACCTTTTTGTTGAACTTTAACATTTGTGAACTATGAAAGCCAAAGACAATACCCTTAATGCGCCAGTTACTTTTAAACTGAGGGCCAGGATAGGATTTCGGCCACAGGACACTTTTGCTTTGGACATCTTGACAAACCATTTTTTTGGTTGAGGTAGAGAAATACCGCCTAGATTTCCAACACCCTCCATTTAATAACTGTTTATGCCCATCCCCATGAGTTCTATGTGCCCGCATCTCATTCCTGGTACCTTAGAATATCGATAGCAAAAATCATGTCTCTGAGGATAATCAAATCTGGGTATCGTGGTCTGAGCATTTTGTTATCACCTTCATGCTACTACACAAAATCCCACCATCTGACGCATCCTCACCCCCTTCAAACCAAACACATTACAGACATAGCCTTTGCACCACTCACATGACCAATACAGCGCCATCATCATCACACAGGCACTCACCAAAATGGCAGCACTCAAATTACAAACCCCCACAACCACCACAAATGATGCTTCAACAGTTCCCTCTATTAAGCAGGAAGGGAGATGGCTACATAATGCCAAAGCCACTCATTAACTCCAATTCACCACCAATCATACCTAAATGCTATACACTATAGTCCGGTCCCCGTCTGAACCATGTGAAAGACCTGAAGGCGTCCTCACATTTTCTCCCTCTGGATCCTTTGCTCAGGTGGCCAGGACCTGAATCCAGACCCTGGTTGGCAGACCAGCGAGGGAGGATCACCCGAGTAGGGCTCCTTGGGGAGTGAAGGGGGGATGCCCGAGGGTAAGTGACAGGATCCACAGTTCCAAGGTACAAGAGTGGAACAACCAACCACCCACATTGCGGTTTTGGGACCTACAAGTCAGTGCTTACACAGGGCTGTGCAACCCAGCAGGGAAGGAGGGTTAGGGGAACGATGGTTGGATAGGCAGAGGCGTTTAGGAAAACTATGAGGGTAAGGGAGAGGTTGTGGATAGGAAGGGGGAATTAAGGTAAGAGTATGACCATTGTGCAAGCTTCCTACATACAATACAACACATACAAGCACACACCCTATTTTGATATTGTACAAACTGTTTCACTGCAATATATACAGTATCATGCAACCAACACTTTAGCAGATCAAAATATACATGCTATGGTACTGCACTTAGATTAGAGTAGTTGTCACCCAAGTGCCCCTTGTTGTCCTCTACTATCTCGTGGAACCAGAACATGTCGGAGTAGCAGTTCAAACACTGCCGCACGTGGCTATAAACGTGCGTGTACATAAGCTTTGCGTTCCTACAGGGTCTGTTTCTGTATTAATGACCACACATGGCAAACTACGTGCTCTTCACATGCAGGATTGTTAATGGTGCCACATGTGGTTAACATTATGCACAACGGGGGCAGTATACAGTTCTGGCATCGTATTAGGCATGCAGGACTAAGTAGTTAGTGCGTTTGGAAATGTTCCCATGATTAGCGAGCTGCCCTCCAATGCATCAGTGATGCGCGTGGCTGAAAGCGCTGGTTAGTGTTGTGCTAGGTTACGGAGCATGCAGCGTCTTGCCAGCACTTAGCTTTACGGAAAACAGGGGCCAGCTGCGCAACTCCCTGCTCCCAGTGACCCGTATGAATGCTGCAGCACTTATCTGTGTTAGTCAAGGAGTCGGGATCTCGGTCCACTAAGGGGTGGCCCCTCACTGTAGCATGTGAGGATGGAGCTGGTCGAAGACACCTCTTCTCAGACAGAGTACTCAAGAACAAGGCCAGTGGCTTTAGTTTGCGCACACGTGCGTGAAGGCGCCGCTCCCAATATGGCCTTTCTGCAATGTTCGGCCCAGGTTATGGGATGTGTAGTTTGGTAGACGAGTGCCCTGCAAAAAGGGCAAAGAAGCCTTCTATAAGGTCTGAATGTCCTTTTAAGGGCATGTGTTGTCTTTTGCTGGCTTTTGGGCTTTACCCTCAGTGTTTTTGGCATGGTTATGCCATATAATGTAGGTCTTTTGCCCCCAGCTTTGCCCTTTTTCATTTTGGACTGTGCCCCGGTCCTCTGCTCTGACAGTAAGACACATTATCCCCCATTGCCAATTATCAATCACCCTACTCTCCCCCAACCTTTATGGGATATTACCATTCCTATCCCATTGCCCCCTCCCCATTTCCAACATTAACTGGGACGAGGAAGAGGCAACCGAGAGTTGGGGAGATTACCTATGGAAAAAGTACTATGAGGAGGAAGATGAAGGAAGAGGCATAATACACTACAAGGCAGTCCCTTTATTGAGGCCAGGCAGTCTCAGGCACTTGACAGCAGTTACACACACCTGCACTCTGTTAAATACCACTCCACAGCTGACCAAGAGAAAAGGGATTCCAAAGGGTCAGGCATATCCTATTAATTGGCCCAAACACTTTTCCTGAGAAGGAGCTGCTGTCTTATTATCCCGAGGGACTGCTGGCTTCAGAAAGCTTCGCTCTACAGCTCAGTGGAAGGAGAACACACTGGGCAGACAGCGCTTCCTGGAGGAGGCGGAGCGTGATCACGTGATCAATCACGTGACTGTTTTGGCAGTTTCTACAGACCCACAAGCCACCCTTGCGGCGTTAAGTCTGTGAGGGGTAAAGGGCGAGGACTGTTGTGTGGCTGTTTGGTGGCTGATACCCACTGACTTGAGCAGTGCTGAAGCTCACTGTTAAGTAACGAAGGATACCTGCAGAAAGATCATAAGTGGCAGAGCATCGGCGAGGGCCTCACTAGCATTTGAAGTCTGAGGTTTGGTTCAGCATGGTGATGGTGAAAGAGGGCCCTCTGACCCGTCATAAATCATTGCTTTCTCGAAGAAAGGGACGATGAGTCTCCCAAAGGAGGTAAGCCCAGCTGCCACGTCAGAACAAACTGCTCAAAATGATCAAATTGAGCTTACTACAGCGAGAGGCTCAACCGGGGCTACTTGCCTAGAATTAGGCTTGGTGCCCTCACTAGCTTCCCTGTGCTTAACATCATTGGGCCCCACTTGAAAGGAGATTGATGGTACCAACGGCGCCGTTAACCAATGGGTGAGCTCCGACAGTGGCTGTGTCAAGTTGGTACCGGTATTTTCCCCTTCAGTATATGTTGACTCCAGCGATGTTGCGCAGACCTCCCCCTTTGATTTGACGGATTCTGACCTTATGGCAATAAACTTACAAAATGTCCTGATACAGGACAAGGAACTGCAAAAATCACCAATGTTTCACTCTCAAGGTGCTGGCAAGACTGACGCCTCAACGTGGCGTTCTCAGTCCGTGGTAGGTAAAAACATGCTAGAGGAACGGGTCCCTCAAATGGCTACCATAAATGCAAAATGTAACGAGGGGATTATCAAATTGACATCTAGCGAGGGTGGGCATCCTGTGAGTTTGTCAGTAATGGAGCAGAGCTCTACTGATCTCTCAGCCAGAGAAGCACGGCTTACAACTAAATTAAAGGCAGACTTTCTAGCCACCTATGAATGCCTAAATGATAGTTTCATACAAAATCAATCCTTGCATAAAAATAAGCTAGAAACAAGGCGTAATAGACGATCAGCGAGCATACTCCATAAGTCTAGCGACAGAGTTGACATCTCAATGTTGTCTAGCACAAATGACTACATCAAACGTCTTGCGAAAACATCGATTCATCAGGCATTAAAGACGTTGAAAAGAGAGCCGTAACGTGTATTCCAGTTGTGGACGACTTGGCAAAAGAAATTAACGTGATGCCCAGCATGGCGAAGACAGCCGTCAACTCAGATAGAGTCGACCAGCCATCTAAAAAATCTATGTCAACGGCTGCAAGTATTCAAATTCACAATAATGTATTAGCGGCAACTTCAATCGCCCTACTTCCATTTATGAAACTGTATGAATCCCTACATAATGCAGTAAGTGGTCAAATGTCCCTGCTCGCAGCCGTGAACGCAAAAATCTCAAGTCTTGAAAGTTTTTTCCAATCGATAACCAAAAGACTTGATAGCGAAGCAGAAACATCTGCAAAGTGGCAAAATAGACTATGCGATCTGGCCCGTCAGACATTCAGTGACAAATCTGCATTAACGGATGCGGTAATCGAAAGCACAAAGTGGATGCGCCACAATATGTCTTCAAACATGAGACCAGGTGATGATGGGTCACATGTTCTAACCTGCAAATCTCTTTTGGGTAAAGAACCTCTTGTGGTGGATGGACAAACTTCCAAAAAGCACACAGTGATTGTCAGTGGACCTGTTTGCAGTGAAGCAGTGGGCATTTAAGTCGTTAAACTAATAGCACCAGAAAAAAGCACATCTCTCTCCCATGGGATGAGCCTGGCGGGAAACTCAAAAAGCGATCAGAGCCAGCCCGCTGGAGATAAAATCCTTGATCCCCAGCAAGACCGTCCCGTGAATATTGGTGAGGGAGTCGCTACATTTGCTCAGTTAAATGTAGAAACTCAGCAGGCAAAAGGGGCAGTGATTCAGGAGCCAAAAAACTTGATAAACTCTCATTTGGGATTTTCAATAAGCCTACAACGTTGGACAAAGAAAATGAAAAGCGTCCCCAGAAAACAAAGCCTTGTGGAGCAAAATCCATTCAAAAACGTCCAAGCTTGAAACAAGTTGCCAAACGTGCAGGAAAAAATTTATAAGAAATCTTTCAACTCCGCCGCTGCCTGTATTGTTTAATCGTCCGGCAAAAGGTTCGGAGGGCATATCGAAAACAAAAATTGACTCAACGAAAAAAACGGACTCCCAAACCAAATGCTAAAAGGGCAAGAGAAGCCTCAGTCAGTGATAACAACGCAATCTCCGAGGCCTCATTAGAACTATGTGAGTATTCTACATACTCCATTGATGATGATGTGATTGATGAGGGCGAAGACACTGCAGAGATAAGTATACCGACTCCTGCGAAAATTGGTATAGAATTTGAGCCGCGATCAGGTGTCGTAATTAAAACTCCTCCCAGAGCTGGCGTGCTTGGGCCAAAAAAAATCCAAAGGTACTTTCAATACAAAGTGCGACAAAGGAGATGAAAGGTTTAAATTCGAACAATGGGGTGACGTCTGACCCCCAAATCTCTTGTGCGATAAACTAAATCCAAAATTAACAAGAGCACAAGTTGAAAAACTTAATAAAAGTGAAATTATACTCTGTAAAACAAGAAGTGAGGGATCCAAGAATGGTTTATGGAAAATTCAAATCAAAAACGCCCTGCCAGAACAAAAAGGTAAATTTGAACCGAAGAAATATTTTAACACTGCTGCAATGTATTCCAACGCTGCGTGCAATAAAATCTGAAGACATAGCAGTTGTAGAATATATGTCAGAGGACTTCTCGGATTGGGTAAACTTACATCTACATTCCAGATCTCTTAGAACAGCTGTAATGGATGCTGCGGACAATATCATGTTCTTTGGTTTTGAAGTCATAAGTGCGGAGGCCTGCATTGAGGAAAGTATACATCCCTCGGCGGGGGACAAAACCGAAAATGAAAAGAGAAGGGATGCACTGTGGGCCCACATGAACATCAAAAAAGTGTCTAGTGTGAAAGAAACGAAACAGGACAATTAGCAAAGAGTGGATTCCATTGATGGAAACCATCAACTTCTATCCTGGAACACTCGTGGCTTCACGCATCTGTTTGATGGAAAGTGGCAATTCCCGGTGCATTTATCAATTATATGTCTTCAAGAGACTTGGATGCGTGAGTGCCCGGTGTGTGATGGTTGTACAGTAATCCTGAATCCTGCTGGAAAGAACCTCTTTGGCAGACCTTTTGCTGGTCTGGTTACAATGATCAAACATAACAATGATTGGAAGATTGTATCTTCAGAAAATCTTAATATGTTCATACAAGTAACTAAAATCCAAATTACGCAACCTTCTCCTTCTGATAGTCAAGTGATGCTGATTGTAAATATATACTGGAATACAGCAATGATTTCACAATCTAATTTTGTTGGAGCTGTGTTGTCGGCGGTGGATGAGTGTTTATTAGTCTACGAGGATCCCATAATTATAATATGTGGTGATTTCAATTATACTTGGTTGAACAACTCTATTGACAAATGCACTGAAACTGGCCCAACAAACAAAGGAAGACTGCAAGATCGGGGAGATCGCTAGCTAAAAGAGATGGCATTAAGAGAGTGCTCAATGCTAAATGGATCCACCCGGGGTGATATTCCTCCAGGCTTTACATGGAAGCGTGGCGTGAGTAAAAAGACTCTTGATTACATTTGGGTGTCCAGAAATTTTCTATCAAGAATCATAACGTTTGAAATAAAAAAAACAGAAAAAAATCGACCACAATGCTTTGCTGCTAAATTGGGAAAAGGTAACCAACTATGTTTCACCTAAATACAAGGAGAGTGTTACCATAAATAATGGAGCAAATAGGCTGCGACTGAGTGCATCCCAGCTGTTAACATTGACAAATAACCTTGAGAAAGAAAACTCAACAACGGCAAGGATAAACTATCCATTACTGCTATACTACTTCAAAGTGAGGAACCCCAAGCAGAAGGGGGCTGCCATTGAAGTAAAACATCCTTTCAATGTAACTATAAACACTGAAAAGAAAAAACTTTGTGATGATATAAAATTGCTGAAAAAAGCTGATGAAGAAAGCACATTCATGCAAATAAAAGCCAGGCGCCTGAAATACCGGAAGTGGATCAAATCTTTTAACTCGATCCGGTTGCAGAAGCAAGCTGAACAGATGTTAAAACGGATCATACTAAAGGACAGCAGACACATTTGGGAGATCATCAATACTGGCAGCCTAAATCACTCTTACTCAATGTCGAATAGTGTGAACGGCGCCAGTTGGGTCGCTCATTTCTCCGAAGTATTTAATGACGACAACTGTATCGTGGTTCCACCACCATCTTTAACAACGGCAAAATGGAATGTGGCAGACTCCGCTGATGACATTGAATGGGCGATTATGAAGCTAAAGTCCTCTAGGGCTGTAGGCCCAGATGGAATTTCCAATGTGATGCTGAAAACCCATAGAAGTTTATGGGCAAATATGATGAGTGCCTTGTTTGAAAGAATTTCACATGATAAAACCCTGCCGGTTTCCTGGCTGAGGGCAGTGGTGGTCCCAATATTTAAAAAGGGCAATCGAGACGACCTGAAGAACTATCGCCCGATAGCCCTCTTGGATACAATTGGAAAGGTCTTCGGCTCCTTCCTTCAAAAGCGCCTGGCAAACTGGACTCAAGCGTTTTCTGTGGGTGACCTTCGGCAAACAGGTTTTTTACTAGAGGAGTGGGAGGTGAGCTAAATCTAATCCTCCTAAATTGCCTAAAATTAGATGCCTTGATGAGGAAGAAAATGTTGTACCTTGCATTTATAGATCTGAGTCAGGCATTTGAGAGCATAAACCGCAACCTCCTATGGAAGAAACTAAGTGATTGGAATTGTCCAAGTGATCTGCTGGCGCCCCTGATTGCTCTACACACTAAGACGTCCATTCGAGTAAGATTAAATCAACAGGGTGATTTATCAGAGGAGATATATACAAAAAGGGGCGTGAAGCAAGGTTGTCCGCTCGCTGCTCAACTATTTAAATTTTTCATCTCCGACTTATCAGTGGCCCTAAAAGACCTAAGGATATTTCCGCCAGTAGTAAATGGGCAAAAAATAAGTTGGGTCATTTACGCAGACGACATCGTTCTCATGGACTCCACTCCAATTGGGCTACAGCGCCTGTTAAACGCGCTTCATAATTATTGCCTGCAAAACGACTTACAAATAAATTCTAAGAAGTCAAAGATAATCATGGCTGGTCAAGGAGCGCAAGCTCAATCAAAAAAATTTCATTGGCAAATAATGAATGAACAGCTAGACTTATCGAATAGTATCAGATACCTAGGCGTTCAATTCAATAATTCCATTCGTGAGTGGGACTGGACGCAAGATCTAATGGCCCGGATGAAAATGTTCGCACTTCAAGGTTCCAAATTGCACGCAGCCTATGGCAAATTTTCCTTTAAGCCAATATTAACATTTTACCTTCAGAAGGTGGTGCCTGCAATAACCTTTGGGAGTGAATCAGGTTGGAATATCCCGCAAGATTTATGGAACATTCTTGAGGGGAAATTCTGGCGTAAAGTTCTACAGTTGCCGAAAAACATCTCTGTATTAGCTATACGATATGAGCTATGCATTGAATCACTCTATGGTACAGTTCTATGGAAATCAATCTCCACCATGAGGAAAATGATGCTGGAGCAACCTGCGAAACCATATGAAATCTTGCATACAGTCTCAGAGCACCAACTGGCTGTTTTGTTAAATAAGTGGAAAGAAAAGTTGCTCAACATATTGCACAACGCAGATGTGTCACTCGCGACTGTACTTTTGCGCCCGCAGGTAGCAAAAAAGAAAATTCGTCTATATAATTGGATAACCAATGAAGAGTGCCGAAACAAGCTGACTTCTTCTTTAGTACTTGGATGCGCCCTCAACAAACTAGACGCTCTACCAAAATATTTGGACAAATTCCCTTCAAGTTATCATAGGCATATGTTCCTCCGTCTACGACTAAATCTCTATAAAACCAAGGAGATACAAGTAATGAGGCGTGAGATATTAGAACAAGATGTCCGATGTAGGTTCTGTAATCAAGCGACAGAATCCGTACGACACTTAATCACAGATTGTGAAGCGATTGGCGAGCAGCGTTCTCTTCATTTAGCTCAATTCCTTCCCCAATTAGGAAACATGGATGCGTGGTGGTGGTATCTGATTGGAGGTTAACACTCAATTAATTTGTGCAACTATAAATTTCATGGATGCTCTGAGACTTTGAGACTAACAAACAGAGGACTCTTTTACTTAAGATAGTTGGGATCTTCGAATTTCTCTGTGTTTTTAGATGAGGAGAAACTGTAACTTAAAGTTTTCATTTCTTATGTATAAACTGATGTTACATAAAAAAAATAAAAAAAAAAAATTAATTGGCCCAATAAGAGTCAGGCAAGGGAGGCCAAGGACTCACACCTGAAACCCCTTAACAGGCCTCAAGTGTATATGTATACAAGGTAAGCCGTTCAGTAGTTAAAGCAGCAGCAGTTGGGAGAGCAGAAGGGAGGCTGTGTGGCTGAGTCCAGCAGGGGATCCCTTCTCAGTCCGAAGCCAGTTTTGCCAGGAAAGCTGCTTCTATATGCATGGCTTATGGGGATGATTTAATTCACCCATCATGTACCAGTTTATCCTGTACAGATGCAGACCTGATGACCTATTGATTATGTAAAAAGCCATGACACACAACGTGTGCCCTATTGCTCGACCATGGGCTAAGAGGTGTGTGGACGTAAAGTCGACTTTTCCGGGCACATCCATTTACGGTGTGCCTCGTGGTGCACAATATTGCAATTGCCGATTACATGGCAAAAAAAAAATAATCAGGCTTTTTTAATCATCTGTTCCCTAGTGATGTGGGTTTGTTGCCCATACTTGGATATTGGTATAGGGGAATAGTGTGAAAAAAGGAGTGCCACATGTCAGAACAAGCTCCATCTGGTGGTCGCTATCTCAAAATGCACTATGGCCATAGGAGACCTGATGTGTCTTTGGGTGTGCCCTAATGCATTACTGCAAGGTGTCATGATTTTCTCATTAAGGCTTTTGAGCAGGATGTTCTCGAAGTTGCCCCAACGTCGTGCCTTGCTAACATAGCGGGATGCAGATGGGCAACTCTAACAGTGCAGGAGTGATATACCTTCTCATATGTCCATGTGCATCAACGTTATGTTGGCATGTAGCCAGTCCAATAGCACAGTGAGTAGAGCGCTCGCTTTGACATCTGCAGAGCCTACTAACGCAGGTTCGAATCCCAGCAGGGCCAAACTCAGCCTTTCTTCCTTCCGAGGTCAATAAATGAGCACTACACACCGTGGGTAATAAGAAGCGCTCAGATACCTGAGTGTTCGTAGCCTATATAAATGCTGAATTATTATTATGAAAGCTCAACCTATAAAAATATCGAACATAAAAGTCTTGCATAAGAACACACAAATGAACAGCACCAATGGTAGCCCACTTCGATCAGATGGGCCACAGTGCAGATGATTTCAAATGTATGATACTCAAAAAAATTCACCCACCACGACATGGATCATGCAATCCCCGGGTTGCTGATCCCAGCAAATAAGCATTTAATGGATCATTGAGAACAACCTATATGATCTCCATCCGACTGGGTTTATGCTGGGCCTCAGAACAGCCATTAATCTAACTGTTATATCTGCTACAAAAAATGCAAGTTGATCAAAGTAAACAGCCAATATATATTGCTTAGATCGATTTTAAAGCAGCATTCGATTCGATTTCCAGAAACATGTAGTCTAAAATGAAGAACAAAGCTTGTCCACCATCATTACTGTCCCTTATACGTCAACTTCATTCACAAACATCTATCCAAGTTAGACTCACACTTGATGGGAAGCCATCGTCTCCTATAAGTACACACTGAGGCCTAAAGCAGGGCTGCGTGTTAGCATTGACCCTTTTCAACTTTTTCATTGCTGACATGAGCACCATCTTTGCTTCCATAATTTCTGATCCTCCGTGACTAGGCACAGCTACCATTGCATGTCTATTTTACGCTGACGACCTGGTCCTGCTGTCCAAGACCCCGAGAGGTTTACAAAACTTACTGTCTGCTTTAGGGGAATATGCAGACAAAAATCCTATGCTGTAAACCAGGGCGAAAAAACAACTCTAGTATGTCGAAACAGCTGCTGGATGGCGAGAAGCTTGAGATTGTGGATAATTATAAATACTTAGGCATTAGCATTAACAACCATGCATCAGATTTACCCTACTTACTAGAAATGGAATACATTAGGACATCCACCTCCAAAGCCTGTATAATCAAAGTCAAATATGCTAAATACTTATACTCTTATACTGATATTCTCCAAACCCACAGCATCAGAACAAGTGTGTACTACGAGTGTTCAGCTTCGTTTTCTTATGTTTTATCCCCCGTAAAGGGTTGGCACCATACCCACAACACCCCACACATTGAAATGTCATTTCCGAAAAAAAAATACCTTGACTGACAAATCTGCCACCACCTTAGCATTCACGGATGAGGAAGCCGAGAGGATCCTAGACCTAATCATGGATACCAATAAAGAGGCAATCAATAGAGAAAATCCAGACATCCTTACACAAAGACTCATACGGAGGGAGATCTCACAAAAACTACAAGTTACGATTGACTCAATATCATAAAGCTAAAGGAATCCCCAGCGGATTGCGGGTTTACCTTCGCCCTACATTATGCAAAGACAATAGAAAGTTTGTTAAGAGGTGGGAGCACATACTAAACAAATGTTCCTTGGATTTGATTCTTTTGACCATAGAAGAGTTAGCGAAATCGCTCGACACTATTAATCAAGACATTGAAGAGGTATCTACACAGCTCACCAAACTCAAGTCGGCCACAGAATTACAAAAAATCCTTGAAGATACAAATACTAAACTGGAAAGTTATAAACGTGACATTGAGCAGCGTAAAATTCGCAAATTCCGATGCAACACCTTAGACTACACTAGAGAAATTGTCTATTCGTGGCAGGAATATTACAGAAACTATAAACCAAGACCTGGTGCACCAGAGCCACCGAAAAAAACCAACATCAAATAATAACATGGGACAGTAGCGAGTTGACCAGTGGTGAATTAGAAGAACAGCTAAGTAAGAGCGCTGTAGGCACTGGCCAAATTCCTACAACAGCTTCACCAGTCGCACCACAGAGACATCGAGGGAACGGTCCCTCCGACTCGGCCTCCTCCTTTTTAGGAGATGTCAGACCAGACGAGGCCAAAAGAAAATTAAGGCAAAAGAACAAATGAAATCACCAATCACAAACATTTCATCAAGGCCTTTATTGAAATCTCAAATTGATACACTAAGCTTGGGTATTTCTTTTATTCCTACCAATTCCACCACCTTATTTGAAAAATGTAATTCATGATAGTTTTTGATAATCTAGGCCAAACAGCGGCAGCAAAAGAACACAATTATCTGGAAATGAGAAATAAAAGCTCATTTCATCCACAAGTCAACAACCCACTGGTGAATCTGCTCAAGAAAAAAAACATCTAAGGATCTGAGAAGAATCAAATATGATCAATCGAGAAAACAAAATGTTTGCAAACATCAACTGAAGATAATCAAAGATTTGGCAGAAGATAACACACTGACTATTAAAACAGGCAGACAAAGGCAGTGCCCTTGTACTTATGGACACTAGCCTATATAACACAGGCTGCCTAAAACTTATGGATGATAGACAAACATACCATCCGTTGGACAATGACCTCACTAAAAACATCAGTGATTTGATCAAACAAATAGTGGAGAAAGCAAGTTCTTCAGACTGGATCTAAGATAGAACAGAAGACTTTCTGATAAACAAATTTCCAGTTATCCGAGTATTTTATGGACTGCCTAAGATACACAAAAATATCAAAGACCCCCCCCCCATTCAGACCAATTGTCACTGGAACAAATAGTATTTTCCAACCACTGGCAATATATCTAGACCCGGCTTTGCAGCCTCTTGTACAGAAGATCCCCACCTCGTCAATTCCTCAGGATGACGGTATAGCTGAACTTGAATGGTTCTTACTGAAACATGATGAGATTACAATTCAAAAAACCTTTGCTACTGAATTGATGAATATAATCTTATATAACAATTATTTCCGGTTTAATGACCAATACTACCTTCAAATTTCAGGGACCTCAATGGGCTCAGCCGCTGCCCCATCCTATGCCAACATGTTTATGTTCCATTTCAAAAACAATTGTTCTCCAACATCCACAATAGAAAAACAATATACACTGCTGGGTGAGGTACATAGATGACATTGTTGGCATCTGGAACGGTACAGAACAGGGATTACTTGAATTCTGGCACTACATCAATCAATGCCACAGACTTATTAAATTTACAATAGAAATCGGCAAACCTCGAGTCAATTTTCTAGACGTCTGTGTTGAATGGGATAACAACTCTTACTGCTTCCATCTTTAGGAAACCAACTGATGTAAATAATTCCTTACATTTCAACAGCTTTCACCCTAGACACTTGAAAGAGAACCTGCCATATAGTCAGCCACTTTATTTGAAAAGAATTACCTCCAATGTCGAAAATGTACAAACCGAATTTGAGATCTAGATTTCTCGAAAGAGGTTTCCCGGAAGGAGTCATCACTAAAGCAATACACAGGACGACTACCCAGACACGTGAAAATCTATTGACAAAACAAACCAGCAAGGACAAATCTAACCTGATCTACACTCTGAAATACTCAGGTCAGAGTTTTCAAATAAAAAAAAAATAATTCACAGAAATTAGGACCTTATAAAATCAGACCCAAACCTGAATCGATTATTCCCTACTCCACCGATGTTGGCATATATACAAGGGAAAAATCACTGATACATTGATTAAAGCAGAAAAACCAAACAAATCAACCCAGAGGAGTTTAACCAAACAGACATGGAACATTCCCTTGTCTACAGAAGATACCATTGAGGAGTTATGCCACCTGTGAGTATAAGAACGTAATTTAAACCAGGTCTGTGTGGAAGATACTAGGTGGGCAAGACTTCGAGACGAGCCAAAGAAAGGTGGACAGAACACAAGTCCCAAATTAGAATTCAGAATGTGAAATCCCCAGTGTTTTGTCACTTCAGAGACAACAATCACAATATTTCCCAAATGATATTTGCAATCCTAAAGGTGTTACATCCTCTACCGAGAGGTGATTTACCCAAACTACGCTCAGAGGGAACTTCTATAGATACACAAATTGGATGCTATGGTACCGCAGATACATCTACAGTAACCTTCTTTTCTCCACATTCCTTTCCTAATTTAATTTTTCTCTTTTTCCCTCTCGTTTGTTGGGAGCCCATTTAACATTAGGCCATTGGCTTTAGAAGAGATTGGGAACCCCATGAGGGACAGTCGGCTTACTGCCTTAAATGTGAAGTACCATATTAAGAACTAGTTTCAATGTACCCTATTGTCATGGCAACTGGGCTGGAGCCCAGTGTTTCACTTCATGCAGGGTCCCAATGGACCCAGTCTTGGCGCCTATGGCACCAAGCTCATTTCAAAGTGTGCATGGCACACAGAACACCAAAGGCACGTGCAACAAGGCCGGGCGGGGCCCTATTATCACAAGGAAGGTACGTGCAGAAGACTGAAGGAGGAGCAAGGTGGGGCCACAGGACGGGGCCTAAGGGGAGTGGCTGGGCCAAGCTATACAAGCCGGCCCCACCCGCATACTGGCGCTTCGCGTTCGTTTGCCGAGTGCAGCTTAACGCATACCGCCGTTCAGAAGACTTATCAGATTCAGCACGTGCACCTTCAGTCTCCGTTACCCACCAGCACCTACCTGGCTCAACACTTGCATCTCCAGTCTCCAGATACCTCGACCATTTTACCAGGAATTAGCCACACCATCGCAGGAAACACCATCTGCTCCACACTCTCCAGTCGCTGCGCACGCCTTACCTGAAGCCACACCATCGCTGGGAGCACCACCATCAGCTTCCACTCTGCAGTCGCTACGCACCCCTTACCTGAGGCCACACTATCTGGAAGCACTGTCATCTGCTCCCACTTCGCCGCAACTGTCTTCATTTTACCTGTCTTCCGGAATCCGCTGCAGGTACCGCCCAGCATCCTTACCTGTTCCGAATTCCACCAACACGGGGCCTTCATCGGATGCAGCCTCCACGCGGATCTTCATCTCCGGCAGCCAGTAGGAGTCAGACACCGCTCTCCGACCATCCCCGACCTGCCGTGCCTGCAAGAGAATAAGAGACACCAGGTGAGCGGTCACAGACTAACTCGCTAAAGCAGCACTACTTACGAACTTGGTGCAGCTTCTGCAACTGCCTACTTACCAGTGGTGGGGCATCCGGAGCAGACTCTTTTCTCCATCACGCGCTCTTGGGTCTTCATCACTACAGGGGAGAGGGAACAATATACTGTTACGAACAATATTCCTTGGGACAGTATAGTTACAAGAATACGAACAATAATCAATCATAAAAGACTTACCGTCAAGATGGAATGGTCGCAGCCGGTCTGGACCTCCGCAATTTGAACCAGTGATGCAACTAGGTCCATCCGTAGCGCCACTGCTGAAGAAAAGCAGGACGGAGAGCTCATCCTTACATACAAACAGGTGAGCTTGCATGGGTAAACTTCTAAGCACTACATTTAGGCACGAAAGGACAGAGGGGAACTACAGTTCCACCACGCTTTCCTCACTGCCTCCCATTTTATCACAGGAACAGGTCCAGCATTCCAAATCCATGGAAAAACCGCAGTTGGAGGGAGAGAAGCGAACTGAGGGAGTCAACTCCGGGGAGGGCTCCAACCATGCCCCAATGCCCACGCAGAGACCAGGTGAGCATAACGCCTATACTGTGGAACAACGTATCTTTGGAACTATGTTAAGGTGTTAATGTGATACTGTTTTACTTTTCAAACAAGGACTATGAAGGTTGTTTAACGTCACAATTTTGTCAACATGTGGTAAATTAAGGACCATATTAAGTTCAGGAACAGGAGATACGCAGTATACTAAAATTCCAACATTCACTCTCATGTACACCGGCTATGTCATCATTTAGCCACATCCTTCAAGTGCTACCACACAAGCCTGAATGGCATCACACAGGCATACCGCATTTCAAACTGAGAGGTAGTGTTAACCCCACTTGATATATTTGTTTGTTGCTGACCATTTCTTAAGTATGAATGCGTACTTTAATAGCCATTGAAATTCACCTCTTCAAGGCTCGTCATTTCCACACGGAGATAATTTATCTTCAACTACATTTATGCCATCACTCTTGAGAGTCATCTTATTCTATAAGCAGCCTTTTTTGTACAATAGTTGTTAACACTCTTACTGAAACATTTTAGTAGGTTGCTCATAATACCATATCAGGCTGAATCTCCAGGCAGCTGTATACGTTTCTAGACAGAAGATAAGGGTGTATGTAAAGCAGACAAATTAAAAGTTCAGTCGTACATACAATTCTTTTTTTATGTAATCTGCTCACACTGACGTCACACATGCGTGATGTTACGTCATTAGGAGACTGCATTACTGTCTACACACCCCACATTACACTGGTACAATCTTTCAGCGAGTGGCCATACCGTTCCATTACTGGGAGAAATGGTCTATACAGACACATTAACTGCACCCGATGACTGAATTTTATTCGGGAATTATAGTGTTTACAATGATGTCACGGATGTCATTTTTACATAAATAAACACTGCTTCTAAAATGGCAGCCGATGCTCCTACAGGGAAATCCACATCGGAACTTAGCGAAGCTCGTCAAGACTTTGGAAGTAAGTTTTTAGGATGGCAAGTCTTTAATAGTATCTGGTCCGACAGTTTTGGGGAATGAACCTCTCTGTATGGGACAATAGTAGCTCCTTTTGAAATATGGGCTTACCCTTCCTCCACTTTTCTTATTTTCTCTACCAGAACCTCTGTCTATTGGACATCTCCACTTGAGGACATTGGGGCTCTTCCCCAGACATGGAACCACATCCTGGGTTGATGCTTCAACCACTAAGTCCTTTATTATCTTTTCTTTATTTACTAGAACAGAATCAGACTTCGGTCCCCGTTGTAAATAGAATGGTTTTCCACTTTATGTAGAAAGTTCCCTTCCGTGACTGGAACTACAAGGGCCATCTCATCTTTTTATGTCCAATATTTGATCACCCAGCACTTGAAACCTCATCACATCTATATTGGAATCAACTTGATTTAGCTACCCGAGAAGAAGGTACCTTTTATCTAAAATCACAAGGTCAGATACCTGCAATACTATCTTTCACATTCTTAATGCAATTTTATGTTGAAAACGTGATGGTATATTTTGCAGTTTAAGTTGGGGTTAGCTATGGTGACCAAAGGATGTTCCCAACATTAGATCCACAGAAGAAAAGCATTGGTTAAATTATTTTTGCTGACAATTACTTGTGATTGCTTGATTACCATCAACTCCAGTTGCTTGGTACAATTTCCTGAAACTCTAACAGAATAGCATTGGATACATAGGACCTTTTGGGGTTCTAGTGACATGTTATGACTATTGAGAACAGGTTGTAGCTGAACATTTTCAAAAAATATCTTTGTGAATGTGACTCCGACAATGTTAAATCATGCACTTAAATTCTGAAACTTTAATTGTACAGATGAGTTAATGATTCTAATATAATGTTGTATATACTTTTTTTTGAAAATTACATGCCCCTGATGAAGAGTGAATGTCACTCAAAACGCGTTGGGCCCCCTTGGCATCATCACCATGAATAAAATGAAGATGATCCTGTGATAAATATCTGACTAAAGTTCTTTTCTTAAATATTGCTTGATGAATAGACAACACATATGATACAATGTGCATTACATACCATTGACCTCCTTTAATATATAACTGTTTATAAAAACATATGAGTTATTGGTCTGTTTTTTTCAGACAAATTATAGTGTGCAGGGGACGCGAGTTCCCTAACTAGGAACTTTCCTTTTGTCCTTTGAAATTCTTATACTCACCCATTATAACCTTTTACATGCAAAAGGCTTCTGCAATTGCATTATATGGAGCAGAATCCTTCTGGGTAAAACTTGAACGTTCATATTGGAAAGGTGTATTAGTCATACCAAAAAGTTTTCCAATCTGTATCTTAGATTTAAATTGGGTATTCCTTGTTTTCAATGTATAACTGGAAAATATGCTCATTATACAGAAAATGTCTCTTGGCTGATAATCCGACCACACTTTTGGGCAAACTGTAAGCATACATGCTCAATTCTGATCACGTATTTGCCAGTGAATGGAGGGCCCATGTCACTTCCTTGTTAGCTGAAGCCAATATTGCTGAAGAATTACTGGCTGGATATGCACAAATGAAAAGTGCAAAAAATACAAAACATTCTAAGAAAATCCATTCATAGAAAAGAGATCGAGCAATTGAAACTTATCTTTTAAGATTTCCCAGTCTTAGTTTCAGGGCTACTTTCCTACGCTATCCCCTTAATCTTTGTAAGACCCAACACATGCAAGCAAGATGTGGTCGAATTCCCAATATTGACAACATTTGCAGATTCTGCTGCAAAGAAAGCCAATCTGAAACGTTAAAACACATGCTAACGTAATGTCCTAACTTGATGCATCAGCGAAATACATACTTTAAACCTTATTTTAAAGAGTATAGAAACCTGACAGCACAGGGGTTGTGGCTAAAACTATTTTACACAATGAATTATGGTGAAAATTGCTATGGTCAAATTCATTAATTCTTTGGATCTTGAATAGTTTATTAATTTTCGATTAAGAGTGAAAATTTAAAATACTGCTGGATGTCGATTTAACGGACACATTAAAAAATGTATTTTATCATGCCGTCTTCATCTTTTACATTGCATTTAAAGTTGCTTAGATGAATTTGTAGGTCATCTATTCATCACTTGATTTAAATGTTTTTTTATATTTTAATTTACAGTTAAGAATTGTTAAATCGCAAGCTTAATTTTACCTTGTTTCTTTTATCCTTATTCTTGTACATTTATTTGTAATGTGTTATATGATGCTAAATATGGAACGGTTGATTCATTCAGCCATAAAAAAATGAAAAATTGGCATTTGTAAAGAGGAATTTCATACACTGAAGACAAAGCACTGCTAAAACAATATGCACTTTTCTTACAGGATCCCAAAGCACAGACTAATATGTCATTATCTTCATGCCACTTACATCTGGTGTTACTGGAATAGTCCCACTGGAAAACATCCAAAAGACTGCAAATGTGTGTTTGAGGGTTCTTCGTGAAGTTTATGCGCATATAATTTATCTACGAGATATTCTGCATGTAAGAGTTTAAGATTGTTTGCCATTCCTGCGTTTTTATCAAACCAATTTAAGCACCAGTTCACTTAGACTTACAATAAATAGGTGAGGAGTTTCTATGAAGTTTCCAGGTCCCCCCTCGCCCTTACCCCCGCACTTCCTGTTTGATGCACAATCTGCATGTTACTAGACCTAGTATGAGCGCTATTGTCATCTTCCTCTTTCCCCGCCCCCCCCCCCCACTTTGTCTTGTGGTGCCTGGAAACACTTTCTGCTGTATAGGAACCATACAAATGTCCATCAATAAAATATCCAGCAGCACACTCGATTTCAGTGAGCTGAAAGGGGGTGTCAAATATCTGGGGGTCACACTCTACAAATCTCGCTAAAATGTATGAAGACAATTATCGGGGGCTGTTACGGAAGCTTCAGGCGGACCTGGGAGATGGAATCCTCCTGCTATCTCAAGGTTGAGGCATGTAGCAACGAAAAAGATGGTTGTTCTTCACAGGGTCTTGTACTTTTTATCAGGGCTCATCCATACATCTACCAGGGGCATTCTTTAGCTCCCTGAATAAACGTATATCGCTTTCATTTGGCAGCATAAACATCCCAGAATAGCGATTAGGACCTTGATGGCACCCAGGGACAGGGTCTGGGACTACCTAATTCTGTTAAATATATGGCAGCTCAACTGATAATAATCTGGGAATGGCTATCAAAGGGACTGGTCTAAGCCATGGGTGAAAATGGATAAAGCAGTCATGGGAACAAATTTGGTTAGTGTCCTATGGCTGCATAGACAAGATAAACCTTAACACCTGCATAAGCCACGTCATCGCAGTACTACTAGATATATTGTATACATTGTTGTTCCAGGGGCCATTATCCGAACCCTCACCCTTTACTCCCTTGTTTGGAAAACCTCAAATATCCCACCCAAAAAAACAAAAAAAAAAAAAAAAAAAAAGGAGGACTACTTTTGCGCAGTGGCAGAAGATTGGTTGTTTGAAAATAAGTGACATGATGCAGGTTGAGGACATTAATATGTTTAATATCTGTAAACGACAAAGGGGTCTAAAAGAGAGATTAATGAGATATTCAGTTAAGATAATGGTTGACGGAGGCAACGCTAAAGGAGGCTGCCTGTCGGGACTTCACCCCATTAGAAAAAATGTATTACTACACAGATCAATTCCATATCATCAGCCACTGCTTACATCTGTAAACTCATCAATGCCAGCAGACCTTACCTCTCACCATCCAACTGCATCACCTTAGCCAGAGCGCTAGTCCTTTCCAAAGTTGACTACTGCAATGCGTTATACTTGGGAACCAGTCAGAAAAACATCAACAAACTACAAGTCATACAAAACAACGCCTTGCGAGCAGCCCTGAACATACCCAAACATGAACACATTTCGGACGCCAGACGCACCTGCCATTGGCTATCCATACCACAAAGAATTGAATATAAAACCATCTCACTCACACACAAATGCCTAGCTAACCAAGCACCCAGATACCTATCCGACAATCTCAATCACCACACCCCAGCGCGCCCTACCAGATCAGCTCAAACACATTGCTTAAATATCCCAAGATTTAAGCTCCAAAAAGCAGGTGGCTCCAGCTTCCCCGTGCTTGCCTCCAAACTTTGGAATTCACTTCCACTCGAGCTGAGATCAGAACCTTCCTTTCACAGATTTAGACACAACACCAAAATTTGGCTTCTATCCAAAGAAACGTAAACTGCCTAGCCCTACCTTACTAGCATGCACCAAGACTGTAAATTTGTAAATATGTAATCGGTTTGTACATTTCTGTTGTATTATTCTTGTTGTATTCATCGCAAGCGCCTGGATGCCCTAGGGCCAGGCGGCGCTATACAAATAATAAACTAAACTAAACTCTGGGTCAACTACACACTCCGGGTCAAAAGATTTGGTCTTGTTGCGATATACTTTTCTGGAAGACTCTGAACCAAAGTATCATTGTTCGTATGTGACAAAATGGGAAATCAGCTGATGAGATCTCTAGAGACCATTACGAGTATACATGGATGAATATACCCAAGTAGTCATGATCAATTACTCTGAGATACTGTTATGATGCAGTGGCATTTTTACACCCGAGTCACTACATAAAGTGTATCCTGCTACCACGTCTGATTGTTGGAGAGGGTGGAATGGGGTGGGGCATTAGGCGCGCATTTCGTGCAAGTCCCCTGAAATTCAACCATTTGGGACAGCGATCACATCACAGATGGATATATTTGGTCTAAACCACAAAGTGGCTAAAAGGGAATGATGTGTGGCCTAGGAGATGCCAGCAATAATTGTCAACTAAAGCTCAAAGAAAAGCATGTATGGCATTAGTAATTGCAGCATGATCGGTACTTTCACAGAAATGGAAGCAGAAACCGTCTCCTTCTGAGATTGAATGGTTGCAGAAAATCTGGAAAATATTAGCTATGGAGTGGGCTACTTCTAAATTACAAGGAGAATGCAGCGTTCAAATTGTTTCTCTCATTTACAAGGTGACTTTAAAAAGACAATGGTGACTGCATAATTTACACATTGCAGTTTTTGTAAAGCCGTTTATGGGGGACGAAATGTTCACAGGGGAATGTTGGCTATGTCTTCTTGATACTGCTGTCGCAAGGGGGCAGGATTGGGGGAATGGGCGGAGAGGGTTTGCTGATGTTCTTAATATAAAATGCCAATAAAAATACTTAGACAGCGTGAAGATGCAAGAAGATGGTCGACAGCTACCCGGTAAATGTCTGGTTTATAGATTTCATTTTTGTATTCTTAAAACAATGAGCGCATTGGAGAACAGGTTTCTTCTGGAGGATTGCAGGCTTGTTAAAGACAAGCGTAAGGCTGGGACTTTACATCAAAGTAGATAGAGTACAGTGATAAAAGGCAGGAAGGTGAACAGCAAAAGGAAATGTACAAAGCCTGCACACAAAAGGCTCAAAGAGTGAAATCTATGGAGCTATGTATTAAAAGGCAAGCGGTTAAAGAAATCTGGGCAAAGAGGCAGGGTGCGAAGGACGAGTTATGCACCTACTACTACAAAAAAAATATATGAACTCCATTTTCTTACTGTGGCATGGCATCAACAGTAGTTATATTGTACTACTGGCAAATATTGGTGCAGCCTGCACAGACACGTAGCATGCATTAGCATGTTTATACTGACATATTGGGGCAAAGGCATACAAATGTTGAAAAATGTTGCTGCGTACTGGTGACTTGCATCAAGTGCTAGCATACAAAATCAACTGCAAAAAGAATGAATTTGTTCACAATGTTTCACAGAAACCGTGCAGTAAAATGCAACATTTTACTACATTTTAAAGTTGTCCTTGCTGGGAGCCCCTGCCCCCAAACCTCCCTGGTTTGCTTTGGCTTCCTTCAGCATGCTGTCACGAATGCATATTCTTAGGTAACATTTATGCCCATCCAATTAAACAAATTCACCAGCCACCACTTGTTCAGTACCAGTTTGATCTGCTCTCGCTTCGATTAAAAACTGCACCAAGTGTTTACAAATATTTGACTTTCCCGTGTTGGGTGGTGTTCCTTCACAGGGATATTCATCGGCACTCTTACAGAGGTCGGGTTGGTGCATGCACACACCACAGGTTAGATGCAAGCAAAACGAGTTGTGCACAGAGGTGTAGCAGTCTGGGAAGGACAGACCGCTTATTGACGCTGCGCCCAACTTGGAGGTACGTGAGGCAGCGACTCTGAATGAAAGGGGTGTGGCTATATCGTCCAACAGGAGTGAATGTGTGTACAATGGTGGTCGATGAGAATTCAATGGAAGTTTAATAAGCTGGGAGCAACATCGCCGCCTGCAATGATGGCCCCATGCCCGCAAGAAAGGGGTGAGGGCGTGCCACACTTTGAAACATGGGGGGAGAGAACTCCACAACTGCTAAACGTCGAGGTGTGTATTGCGGCGAGAACTGCGCTCTACATAGATTGTATGCCGGCTCAGGCCTGAAAGGCCACTTTAATCAGACTCAAACCCCTCAGGTGAAGTAGGGGGCATACCCCGTAGAGCCTGCTGGCCCACATTCGGACTTATTAGCAACTTTAAAGACTGGATTGGAAGTTGACGGGACTGAACCCGTCGCAAATGATACAAAGTCTGTAAACGTAGGACCACACGGTAAGGAAGCTGTGACGGAATGCAGCAGGCATGAACGTCCAACTAATAGACATTAACACAGAGGGGTGACATGTGCAAATTCACCCTGAGCTGCAATGGTCCAGAACGATTATCAGTACAACCTTGACTCAACATTTCGGAAAAGGCATTTATGTTAAACTTTCAGCAGAGTTGCAATCAGAAAAAACTATTCACCAGAAGCACTGAAGACAAAGGGAGGTGGTAAGTGTCAATTTACGACACTACAACAAAATAGTAACATCTGGAAGCCAAGAGGTCTAAAACCACATCATTGTAATAGATTGCGTTTTTCTATCAGGAGGTGAAATCAGGGTGCCGTCGTGACTGGGGAGAACGGTCGCCCACCACACCTTCTGGACTGGATAATGCCTACTCTGACACCAAAGGTTCAGACCAGCTACTATTGGAAACTTCCTTGGTGGTAAAAACGGAGGGTGACTACCTTTGGAGGCAGCCTTTAGGAGTGATTAATGGAACTGAGCAGCCGACCGAGGGAAAAGAGAATCCATCTAGGCCAGACGACCACCCAACTACAAATCCCGACGGGAGTCAAATGGCGCTGGACTCCATCAGACAGCAGCCGCAAAGTCAGCTCAGGTATCTACAATAATCTCACCCAAGAGATCAACAAGGACCTCAGAAAAGGGGGAGATCACAGCCCATAGAAGTACAAGAGGCCAGAGGAACAATAGAGATTGACTCAAAAGTAAATCAAACTGACATTGACACTCTAAAAGACTATATGGGTGCCTCGCAATGGACATCGAGAGAGCTAGAGTTCCTAGTAATCTCAACTATCAATATTGGCCCCGTTCATTAACTTATATCAGCAAGTGGGAGCTCAATAGACCAAACTACAATGCTAGCAATGCTTCCTTCAAAGATGGTGTACGTTGAGGGATGTGTCACAGGAATTCAGAACAACTTGGACAACAGAACAGCAAAAATGCTGCACACCATATTAGACCAGATTATCAAGGAGAAGCAAACCAGAAGAATGTCGAAAGCATTCGACCTGACGGAGATGCAGACGCTAGAAGCATTGGCTAAAAACCAGCCACTTTCTATGGCAATGCAACCAGAGACAGTGCTTTTCACTCGGAGCTTCCGAAAACTTTGACGTGGCCAATTTGGATGGCCCAATTCGAAATCCCCAAGTACCTATAAAGTGTAAGCCATAAACAAATGTCACATTACAGACTGCTAATGAAGAAGAGAATGGAAACATCCATGACCCTTTGGAGATAACGGTTATAGAGGACCAGGAACTAACAGTCCCTAGAACCAGCAGCCGGTAACAAACACAATCAATAATGCAAAAGATGCAAAGGAACTGAGCAACAATCTTCCCCAGAAAATTTGCTAAATTTTTGTCAAACCGAAATAGATAAAGAAGTCCAACAGATGGAAAAAAAGAAACATGATGGAAAAGGAGGGACAGTGCACAAGATCAACCACAAAATAAATACACTCGAAGAATCAAGTACCCCAATTGAAGCAGAAGTATAATGGAAGTAGAGCATTCATTAAAAAAAAAAAGGCACCTTGCCAAAAACAGATGCTGGTACAAGCATTGGGAGTAGACAGAAGCCAAAACCAATAGTAAATGTCAACTTATTATACAAACAAATGGCAAGTGAGTTACAAACATCTCGACCCACGGAAGAGAAAGAGGACATGACCTCAGTGGACCTGTTGGACCTTTTGACATACACTATCTCGGAGCAAGACTTGGACAAGGCCAGATGCTCTCAGGTTGAAGATCAAACATATGACCCAGTAACTTTATAGCTACTTGGACTGGACAGAGGGCTGAGAGCTAAGATGGACCAAGAAGCGCCTTGGACCAAAAGCCCTAAAACAAATTGGATATCAAGGAGCAGAGGCTATAGCAACAGTCTCAAGAACACATCTCACACAACCTCTTGTGGGAGTTGGCAAGATGGCAGAGCTTTAGAAACTATCCCCTCAAGAATTGGGGGTTTACATCTCTGAGAAGAGAAAGACGTGAGACCAAAGACAATAGAACAGGACCACCCAAAAATCTCCAGTGGACCCGGAAACTAGCATGAAAAGGCAACCAGTTATATGATAAACACAGACGGTACCCAAGGAGAAAAACAGATGAAAATGTAGGCAAGGACATAGCACCAAACAAAAATCAAGTTAGAACGGATCCCACAAAGGTTTTGTAACAACTCGAAGAGCATCACACTTTGTATAAAAAGGATCCATACATGATATCATCCATAAGAATTGCCAAACCTAGTATTGGAGCAGAAGAACGAAGAGAGCGAAAGGAGAACATCTCAAACCAGATCTACGAGAGAAGTGATGGAACTAAGAATGTAAGACAAGCATTAGAAAGAATGATCCCATGAATGATTGCCTAATCATGAACAGAGACAATGTGTTCTGGCTACTCCATGTACCTAGCCCGAGATCTTTAACAGACAATCTGGTTACAATCGAGTTTCATGAAGAGTGTATGGACGGGGTTATTCTCTATCCATTGACACCATTAATAAAACAGCTATTAATGGAAGAGGCTTGTCGATTGAGGTCCATGGGATTTCACTTAACGGAACAAAAAGTAGCGAGCTCAGGGGCTTCGCAAACCACCAGAAATCCAGACCCATCAAGATCTGTGAGGTTTGAAGTGGAGGCCAAGAAAAAAGTACACTACTAGAGATAAAGACAGAAGATCTAAAACTTCTTGGGAAGCCGACAGGTCAAGCTGCAAGGAGAGGAAGAGATCAAAAGCAAAAAGGATTGGATGAGAACTGTAAATGGCTGGCAGGGCTACTGGGCGAAAAGATAAGCAAACCATAACACCAAAGAAACTTCAAGACAAAGCAGTTTAACCTGGCAATTTGGAACACTAGGGGGTTCTTTTGCACCTGTTTGTTAATGAAGATCTCTCCGCAGGAAACTACAATGTAATTTGTTTACAAGAAACATGGCTTAGAGAACCCCCAATTTTAGATGGCTACACGGTTTCCCTAAACCCAGCTATAAAAGGAGTAACAGGTAGACCTATTTCTGGACTTTTAATAGCCATCTAGAACCAGCTACAATTTCATCTCTTAGAAGAGCTCAATTCTACTCCATATATCCAACTGGTGGTAGGTAGAGTACTTGCAGGACCGGACGAACCAGAGAAGATTAGTGTCCTTTATACAATTATACTGGAACCCAAGAATTCTGGAAAGTTGTTAGATTCCTGAGCTGGTGGTTGGCCTGATTGACATCCAGAGAGAAAAACAGAGATCCCCATTTTCTACTGTGTGGAAACTTAAACTCCCAATGTTGCGACAAAAAAGGATGGGAAATCGAAGATCCAGTAATAACAGAATCTAGAAAAAGGGGACAACAGTGGAGAAATGCCATTTGCTCGAGAGACATATTGATCCTAAATGGCAGAACCAGTGGCGCCATACCGGGAAACATCACCTGGAAAGGAAAGAGTGGTGGACAAATAATTGATTACATGTGGATCCCGAAATATGATCATGGCAGTCCAGACTTTGATAGTCGAAGAGAAGTCTTCGAGTGACTACAACCTTTTCAGTTTGACTTGGTTTTCTACAAACCAGAATAAGGGTCCTGAATATACTATTGATCCAGCTGTTACTCCAGAAAGAAATAGATTGAGGATCTGGGTCAATAAAATCCCTAGTTCAACGGGAAAGCTTAAAATGGCCATACTCCAGACAAGCATGCAAAGAGGAAACCAAACAATTGACTATACCCGGCTATTCAAAGCAAGGGAGTAGGAATAAACCTATTTGTCATTGCCATGTCTTCAATCCAAAAGTGGTTGAGAAAAAGAAAATGTGTATAGGGACATTAAAGAAATATTCTACTGAACAGGCAAAAATCAAGATTCACAAATTAAGACAGTAATATCAAAACTGGCGAAATTTGCATCCAAAATGGCTTTTGAAACAAGACGCGGAAGCCATGCTTCAAAACATAAGACCAAAAATACATCAGAAATTTGGACCATGATTAATGGGCTGGATGCTCCACAGGAAGCAGTGATATGAAATCTTATTCCAGCAGCAACTTGGACAGCATTTTTCCAAACTCTTCGAACCAGAGCCTCCTGAACTAAAAACAGAGGCAAGAAAGAACAGCGCATGGGATCAACTAGGTATCAATCTTCTGTCTGTACAGGAGATCATAAATAAATTGAGCAACTCGAGCACCCTGGGACCTGATGGGATGACTGTCTTACTAAAGCAGGACCCCCTGCAATGGTCTGTTTTCCTGATGACACTATTCGAGTATATCATGAAATCACAATCAATCCCAGTAACATGGAAAACAGCAGTGATCATCCCAATCTATAAAAAAGGCCTCAGAACAGACCAGAGCAATTATCGGACAATTGCGTTTAGACGTGGTATTCGCTTCGCTCACCTTGAAGATCTTGGCAAAGTGGAGTATCGAATCGAGCCACAGGGACAAATGGCAAGCCGGGTTCGTCAAGGGTGTAGGAATATTACTGAGCATATTTATCATCAACATCTTCAAGGCCCAGGTTGAGAGAAATAAAGGGAAGAAGATCTTTATGGCCTTTATAGAACTCACACAAGCCTTTGTTACTGTAAATCGGCCTAAATTATGGAATGAACTACAATAGTGGGGATGTCCATGCAATGCACTGGAAGTAATTCAAGATCTTTACTCCAGGACCTCAATGAAAGTAAGGATGGATAAATCAGGTCTCCTGACAAACGAAATTCCAACAAACAAAGGTTTAAAATAAGGTTGTCCATTGGCGCCAGAATTGTTCAACTTATTCATATCAGACATAGAAGACACCTTTGCAAACATCAGAGGTTTTCCACCAAAGAGCTGAAGATTTGTAGTAGGACTACTATATGCAGACAACGTGGTTCTGCTGGACCAGTAGGTCTGCAGCAACAATTCGAGGCACTTCATGATATGTGGAGGCAAACAGCCTTAAAATTAATCCATCTCAATCAAGGATTATGACATTTCAAGCTTCAACTGGGTGAAGTTGCAATAAACCAAAAGCATGGAATTTAATGGGAAGAAAAATCCCTGAAGTGAAGTCATTTATATATTTGGGAGTAGGTTTGAACACAAACAGAAGCGATGCCCCAAGACTGGAACTTTTGAGATCTAAAGCTAAAAATCTGACAAGCCAAGAAAGGTTATTACTGAAAAGATTCTGTGGCTTTTCGATGACCCCGCCGATTTTGTTTTAACGCTTCAAGGCTTTGCCAATTTTAGCATATGGAGCAGAAACCTTCTCATTTTGGGCAGAAAATCGGTCAAGGATTGAGGGATTTTTCTGGAAAAGGGTACTCTGTTTTTCTAAAGAGTACCCCAATCCAGGCAATCTGAATGGAACTAGGCTTTACAGAGATGAAGACCATAGTGATTTGGGAATTTACCTCTCCTTGTGTAGAAAATGCGTGGATGAATCTAAGAGGAGAGGTGGCTACAACTTTGTTGGAATGGAAACTGTTTTGTCGAGCCATCATATCTGACTTAGGAGAAACAGATTTAGCCTTGTGGGAGAACCCAGATAAAGTTTTTTAAAAACCTGTATATACAGGACTGGATTATAACTCAGGAGGAAAGGGTCTTTGAAACTTTATGGAAAACCCTTTCAAGAAGCGAGAAAGCTGAATTCACTACCAAAATACCTTGAGCTATTCCCCAACTGGTATTAAAGAGACCAATTCCTAAGATTCAGATTGAACCTGCTGTTGACCAGGGAGATACTGAGTCGATGGAAAAACAGCAGACGTGGGGTAGTCTGTAGATTGTGTCAGGAAGAGGACTCCTTGGGATCACTAAAACATCTGATACTATTCTGTCAAGTAATGAAGGTTACACGACTAAGTCTGATGACAGAAACCATCAAGAAACATGGCTCAAGATCTATGGAAGACTGTTGGCGAGAACTTTTACTGGGGAATCAAATTCTGCTTACCTTGGCACTATTGAAACTACTGTTGAATATGTTCTCCAAAATGAAAGAGAAATGACAAAGTGAAGTAGTGCAGTCTCTGCAACAAACAGTAATATTGGACTTGAAGGAAAATAATTTTCATTTAATGTATTACTTTGCAAAAGGTTTTCCATTTTGAAAACCATATAAAGCCGATAAAAAATAAAAAAATACCTTCAGGGTTTGTTCCCTGCTAGAAGATATGGCTGGATGAAACTTAGCCCAGTTTCCTTCCGCCCAGGTCATGGAATTTGTAGGAGTGGTGTTCGATAGCATACAAAACCAGATTTTGTCAGCAGCCCTTGAGCCCTTAAAACACTATCCAGACTGCAGGCTCTCAAGTCTTGCTCATTACTCAGCAAGATAATGGCTTCAGGTGCAGGGCAAGTTTGTAGCATATGTAGTCAGTCCTGCTGGGACACCCAAAGCCTCAACTTGAAAATCTGCTCAGGTATTAGTCACCCAAACACCTGGATTACAGTGCTTCAATGTCCCACTATTGAGAATCTACTCCTCTAGAGTGGGGGGTTTCTGACCATCGCGTATTGGGTTTCAGCCACCAAGAGACTTATGAAAAGGGATCAATGAGACCATGGAAATGTACAAGATGAACAGCTTAGAAGGTACTTTTTCCATGCTGGAAGTGGTGTACCACATATGCAGCCTTTTTCAGGTACCGATAGCACTACTGAAGCACTAGAGAATAAATAACTAAGCAGAAGGGGCAACAGTATTTGTGCTTGGAAACAACGGTTTCATAATAGCATTTTGCATTTATTACACAAGTAATGTGTTTGATTAGAAGAGGGACATGTAGTTACAATAAAGATTAAAGAGGGATGTAAAACTTGAATTTACTACTCCTAAACAAGATCAACTGAACCGAAAAGAATTATACACCGATAACTGCCAGAACGTGTATTAATTTATAGCGCACAGCACAGAATTAATAATCTTTGTTAAAATTAGAGTTCACATACAACAGTTTACGCTTATTAGAAAACCTATTTCAAGATATCTAAGCTCTGCACAAAAATAAAAACCCACAAACGCTGGGATATACGAGGATACGATGCATGTGGATGGTGTAATTACAGCTAGCATAGTGAAACATTGGACAATATAGGAGCAGGACAGCAGCTGGACTGGCAAAGTAGCAAAATCGGATGCAGGTTCTGAAGACCTTTTTATCCCTTGTATATTTTTGTCTGTGCACTGATTTACAATACAATTAAAGCACAGATTAGAACCAATATCAAAACCGGATTGTTGTAAAATATAAAATTGTTTAAATTGTTCCTAACAATCTTATTAATTACATGGAAATGTGTAAAACACAATAAGTTATTCAATTTCCTATTAAGTCTAAACATTTTAAATAGCTTAAAACAGACAATGTAAGGGAGGGCTGGATCCCCGACCACATCCGGGACCAATGCGTAGCTTAATGCACACATCTTCTGAAATGCAATTATCTTTGTTCATGTAAAGCTACACAATAGGAAAATGCTTTACAGATTGAAATTGGTGCGTTGAATGACAAAACGAGCATAGCGAAACATTGGAAAAGATAGGAGCAAGTTCAGTGAAATTTTACTTATCACTATACCCCATAATTTCACATGTGGGCAATATATTAAAACCAAATCTGATCAAAATAACACTTGGAAACCGCATAGGGACATTTTGTAAAGTAATTTAAATCATATCAAAGCTTAGTCTCTTGAAAAATGTTGCAACATTTTATATTTCAGTATAGAACCTATTGTTTCACCCCAATCCAAGAGCCGTAATTTCGAATTCACTCGGGTAGGATTCAAATAAGCTCCACTATTGTCACATTCAAATGGTTTAATAATCACTGGATTGATCATTAACCACTTACACTAACCCATTTCAATTTAGATTAATATACATATATAAAGAATCATTCATTTGGTCGAATACCTTTTGGTACAAAAAAAGCATGACCCTTTAACCCCTGATGACATCTTGGGAAGTGATGTAATTTTACCCTGCCCGAAGTGGCATTACAGGATGTGATGGCAAACGACCTTCAGATTTTTTTAGATCCACCTAGCACCCATGTTTCCAGGTGCTCTCATTTTAGCCAGATATAAGAATCGAGGCACGGATGGAGGCATGATCTGTCCACTTTACACATTTGGGGAATGCCATTTTCCAGATTCGACGTGGGGTCTATATGTAAAACATAGATAATGCAGTATTTCTAACAGGGTAACCTAAACCTTTAATGCAGGGTACAGCTAGTGTAAGAAATCTCTTTAGATCAATTGACACAGAATTACGTGATCTCTTGGTTGCTGTGCACAAGCCAAAAAAGCACAAAATTGGGGAGGCAACAAAATTCCCTGGTTATATATAAAATTACAGGCCCCCTCTGCTCCTCTGTGCTGCACAAACAGGAACTAGGAAGCTGCAAGGAAGCAGAGGGAGAAGGGGTTAGAGCTGAACGTGGCATGTGCCACATGTCATGGTCAGCTCCAACCCGACTGAGTGCCTCCCCTGATGAGTTAGGACTGGGCTGGGGACCCACCAGGAGCACCAGTTTTTTGTGTTTGCAAAAAAGAAAGGTTGGGGTTGCAAGGGAGTCCGCAGGGGTTGCAACGTTTGCCTCCAGGTATTGCAGTTGTGAACCCTGGCAACCCCCAAATGACATCCCTGATATCCAGCTCACCCAAACTTTCAGAGAGCAAACTCACTTCATATTGTACTATTCGCTTTGGGACACAATTCGGGCAAAGTAAGACTTTCATCCATAACAGACCCTTCAATCTCATCAGTTTGTCCCACTCATCTAACAAAAATGCAAGGCCTTGTTTGTAAAACTCAGTTGTAGGTAGCAGTGAAAAGAGACCATATTTAAGCAATAAGCCCTGATCGGGGGGTGGAGGGGGGAGGGTTGTGGTAGGGGGCAGGGAGTACAGGGTGGGGGTCTTATAACCACTTCAGGTAATGCCCTGGGTCCCAAAGTGTTATGGAGCACTCATTTCTGTGCCAACTCCTTTCTACCTTAGAGACACCAAGCTCGTTTGCTGGACTTTAGGACTTAATTTTGATCCTGGAGTGCAAGACCTTTTTCTCCCTCTCGCATGTATTTTTATTTGATTTGAACCCGACGTTTATTTTGGTTTTCGAGTTTGACAAACTCCATAGGCATTTTTTTTACATTGTGACACAGCACCCTAGGTGCAGTGTCACAGACAACTCCTTTGGATTTATGCTAAGGTTTAAATACCTCCTCTTGGATAAACTACTGTTTCCAAGAGTAGTAAAGTGATCTTTTTGTAGACCTAACACACACTATCTTACATAGAGTCCTGGAGGGGTTACTTGGTATCACCTTTGTCTACCTTCTCATGGAACATTTTTTATGTTACCCTTTCTACAATTAATGGCTTGTGGCAGTGGTTTAATGTTCCTACCATTGTGCATTTTTACCTCAGGCTGAATCCTCCGCTGCAGTATTGCACCCATGGGTGTCCGTTTTGTCAAAATGGCCTTGGTCTTCTTTATTCGCCATTTCTTGTTGGAAAGGTTCTTCTTGAGATTTACTCTGCGCGCCAAACCAGGTTTGGTCCCTTTGCTCGTTTCGTCTTTGTTGGGATTCACTGGGGAAGCCCGCCTCTGGCTCCAGCGTGTCTGGCAGGGCAGGAAGCGAGGGAGGGTCCTGAAACTCCCTGTGCTTAGTCTCCTTGGTTACAGGAATGCACCCAAAAGATTGGCTGGCTGGCCTTGGAGGACAGCCACCCTGCTGTGTGAGTGACAGCTAGGCAGTGAATGAATGGGAGAAACTTGCATAAAAGGCGAGGTCTTTTGCAAGGAAGGCAGAGTCGACCACTGGACGAAGGAACCGAAAAAGAAACGAAGAGAAGCTTGCTGCACCCTTGTGGAACTTTAGTTTGCTCGGTGAAACCCTGCTGCAGTGCTGAAGCTTCGAATTTCTAAGCCCTGCAAGGACGACTTCTCTCCTTAGGTTGGTGGGACAAATCAGCCCCAAGACAAAATCAACTGGGACCCCTTTCTCTGCTCGCTGTACTTATTTTCTGCTGCAGAAACGGAGTGCCAGGGGACAGGAACACCAGAATCTAGTGCACCGCCTGTAAGCCGGACCAGAGCTCCAGGAAGATCCCCTGGACTCCCTCGAAGCAGGACTAACCAAGCCTGAACCACCTCAGACTGCTGGACCCCAGAAGCAAAGAAAGACCACAAGGTATCCAAGAACTGCGGTGGTGCCATTTGTGAGTAGCTGAAACCGCGAAGTGCCGCTGATCTGAATTGTGGCCAATGCTGCTGCAGACATTCACACTGTAGTGCAGGAGTCCCCAGACATCCTAGTCCCCACTACTGAGGCCCAGGAACAACAGGATCGGCAGGACTACAACAGGAACAGAAGCCAACTGGAACCTTTTCTTCAGATTCTAGGTACTGTGAAACTAGGGGTACTTACCTCTTGTGTGTAGCTTGCTTGCTCGCTCTCACTGGAGACTTGCACTAGCTGCCCTTTGCAGAGGTGCTTGCATCTTTGCTCTTCCACAAGCCTCCCAGCTTGTGGCACAATAGAGATTCTTTTTTACAACAAAACTCTAACATGGTACAAGACTGTTGTGCTATCTACAAAAAGTGCCTCAGCTCCCCTAGACTTTGCTCAATTGACTGTCCTGGCTCCCTGAAGACTCAACCTCGGACTGTGTTAGCTGTCCCTCCAAACAGTCATACATACCTTACTTATATAGCTGGGAAAGGGTTAACCTGTATTTCATCAGGGATTGAAAACTGCTTACCTCTTTGAGAAACGTGTTAACCTTGGTTTCCTTCCCTAACCTTTTCCTTATTGCCATGACTTCAGTATTACAATTTAAGTGTGAAAAGTGATATATTAAATGTCCACAGTGTCCTAACTATTGAAGTCACCTCATGGTGTAGGAAGTATATGCGTGCCATCCCAAAAGGGTATCTACTTTATTGAACTGAGGGAGTATTGTTTTAACGGTTGCATATTGCTCCCTTCTAAAGAAAGCTTATTTTGAAACTGACTTAAAATAAATAATTTTTTTATCAAGAAATCTTGAGTATAAGTGTTATTTGAATACTGGTCACTGAAACTATGTTGCAATCCGGCAGCTCACATTGACCCCTCCTGAGATATGCCTGGCTGTTCAGTCACTACCAACTTGAGTAGTACAGGCCTATACCAAAGGTTGGGTAACCTATTGCCAAGAACACAAGATTGGTGTGGTCTCCCACGTGGTACTACATACAATCTTGCCTAACACATAGCTACCGGCTCTGGGGCATTACCTGAAGTGGTAAATACCATGCTAGGGGCTTATTGCTATTAGTTCTCCAGCCCGCACCAGTGGAGTACTAATTGACTTATTTTCAGTTTCAGTTTTCAAGGTAAGCATGGAGAGTGATCAAAGCTTACTCTCAGGAGAAAGCGTGTGGGCACAGGGGTCCACAGTGAGTCCCCATAGTCAAGCACACAATTCAATTTTGACAGGCAAGTACAAAAATACTATTTATTGTAGGTCTAAAAACACTAGACAAATGAAACAAGCAGGTGGAAATATCACACAATACTTAATCATCAAACATATATACAGTCACCTCTAGGTTTGTAGAATGCATACAATAACTTTGACAACTAAAAAATTAAGTAGTGATGCCAGAGAGAAAATAGTTCACTGGAATTAGGCCCCAACTTTAGAAGTTCAATCCCGGTGATGTATGGGGCCTTGCCCGCAAAGTCACAAAGCACATTTTTAGGAGAAAGGGCTGGTGTAGGAATGTTCCCCCCCAAGATGTTCAACAACGTTACAGGTAAGTAAAATGATATTCCTATCTTTCAGATACCAGCTTTTAGATCCATCAAAAAGCGATTGAAGGAAACAACCAAAGTTAATTCGAAGGATAACAGGGGTAGGTAAATGCGTTGCAATTACCTAACCCCACTGACTCATATCTTCTGCAGTGACTAGGCAGGTTGACTGGGAATCGATGGAGGTAGGTTTTCCTGCTGTTGGATCCAGTAAAAAATGCCCAGGAGCTGCAGGTGCAAGGATTCTTCCAGTCAGTTCTAGGAGTAGAGTGCAACCCTTTGCGGAGAAGCAATTCAGAAGGGACTGATGCAGACCTCCTCAGGACAGTTTAGACGGAGGAAAGAGTTTCAGCAACGGCTACCGCACACGGGCGACAGCAGGCGTTGAAGCAGACCTTCCAGAGCAGGATCTCTTAATGCTGCAAAGCTGGAACTTGGCAGGAAGGCCACTTGTGGCACAAGTTGGCGACCAGCAAAGTTCCAAAGACGATTCTACAGAGATAGTCCACTGGAAGAGCTGGTCATTCCCCCGGGTGATCCAAGGGCCCTTACAACGGCTCAAGACAGCTGGATACTCAAGAATGTGTTTAAACTGGTTGGTGCCACCAGTCCCAGGGTTGAAGCACTGCTCAGGTCATTTGCAGATCAAGTAGTCCAACAGGGCTTCACTGGGCTAAACACAGGAAGGGATGCCATGCCTCCTTGGGAGCTGTCAACAGATCTTCAGTCAGCTGCTCTTCTACACAGGATTCTTGGCTCCAAAGCTTATCTTAAGAAATAGCAGCAGGAGTCCTCTTATCCTAAATCCTGACTGGTAGCAAATCCAAGCCCACCAATGGTAACTATTTGCACCATTCAAGCAGCCAGCAGTGGTCCAATCAGGAACCACTCATGCCCCACACCTAGACTTTCAGGTGCCCCAGATGTGGAGTGGGACCAGACAGTCCCACCCACATCCTGGGTTCACACACCCCAGACAGCAGTAGCCCACAAAAGCAGGAGCTGTCCAGGGCAAATGCATGACCATATAAGGGATTTCCTGACCTGAGAAGGCAGGAAGAAGCCAAATAACAATATGGCCAAAGGACAAGCAAAGACTCATGATACAGCCATAGTAAGGCACTAGCCACGTTTAGTAGCCATACGCAGTCAATGCGAATGTGCACACTAAAGATAATGCAAATAAATTGTAGAATTGTACCTGCTGCCACCTGCTCATCTTTAGGCACATACAAGTAACCACAAATCAATCTCAAGTATAAAAGACATTAAAGTTACTCACTGTAATGACAACAGTACTCCGTTCATAGTCCCCCTTCCTCCATCCTTGTGGCGTGTGCAACATAGGACGGTACTGGGACCTTTGCCAGCGAAAAAATAAGCTTCCCTTTAAATTTAGTATAGCGTGCAGGGACGCGGCCTCTGGTGTGGGGGAACGGCTCGCTGAGGCCCCGTCCTCTGGGGCCTCGTCTCTGTCCCCTTTGAACACATCGGACACTTAGATACCTGGCTAGTCATATCATCTATGAGCCATTGGCATACAAACGGAGGAAGGTGGGAGGGATGGAAAGGGGACTATGGGCTATGAGTACTCTAGTCACTACAGTAAGTAACTAACTACACATACGTTCCATTGCCTTTCCTCCATCCTTGTGGGCGATTTCCAACGAACAAGCACATAGGTTGGAGCTGTGACAACCTACCTCATCTAGGATGAAGCCAAAAAGGTTCAGAACCGCCTGACCAAACTGCGCATTGTGCCTGGATCTGGTGTCCAGCAAATGGTGTTTACAGAAGGCCAACGGAGTGGGCCAAGTAGCCACCTTGCTGATGACATCCCAAGCATGTTTCTGAAACGTGACGGCCGTGGCTTTAGCTCTCACCGCATGGACATGAATCCCCTCAGGAACAGGCTTGCCCATTGCTGTGCAGGCCACTGAAATGGACTGGAACATCCAACAGGCAATGGAAGCCTGAGAGCTGGGGGAGGAGCCCCCAAAAGTCAAACAGTTCCTGACTTTCTGAAGGATTTTTTTTCTGAGATATAAAATTTGAGACTCCTCTTGAAGTCCAAGGAATGTAGGGCCCTCTCTGCCTCCGACTGTAGGTTCGGGAAGAATACCAGCAAGCAGTTCTCTTGATTCAGATGGAACAGAGACCAACTTGGGCGAGAAGTTAGGGGGAGCGCACGCAAGATGACCTTGTCATTGAAGGAGAGTCCCTGAACGCTCACATCAGAGAATATAACCTGCTAGGGAAGAAAGGCCCAAGTCGATCTTGTAAGGATATGATGTTTTAATCACACGCAGATGAAGGCAACAGCAAAGAACTCTGCTGCTAAGAACATTCTGCTGAAAAAAAGTAGTACAAGCAGAATATTCTGAAGGAAAACATCTTCATAGATGATGCAATACATACAGTAAAAAAACCAGCACAGCTGGTTGGTGTGTACAAAATACACATGCTCCATAAGAGATGCTAGGTCATTGGTTCCAGCCCAGACCGTTTGTTCATTCGTTCGTTCGTTCGTTCGTTCGTCACGTGGGTGCTCCAGTGATTATCTTCTCGCGAAGGTCGAAGAACAAATTAACGATACTCCTAACATACAGCTAGCTACTTAATCACTATAATGTGCACCTGCCAGGCTGTTACACTCACCTGGTCTCTGCAGAGGCGTTAGGGCATGGCTTCAGCCCTCCCTGAACTTGAATCACCCCCTTCAGGCCTCTCCCTCAGTAGAAAAGCTGTGAGCTGTGGTACGTGGTGATACTGCTCCTGCGTGGAGAGAAGAGTGTGTGAGTGCGCCAATCTGATTTTTGTACCTCTGAACCCTTCACCCCAAAGTACGGTTTCTGTGAACAGACGCCAGCCCATAAAGCTCACCTGTGAATTATGGAAAATAAGCTCTCCGTCCTGCTACTTCTGGTAGGGGCGCGTCGAATGGGATCTAGTTCCTTCACTGATAGTGCAGTCCAGCTGCGACTATGCTTCCCTTGATGATTGGCAAGTCTTGAGCTCTTGTGATGCTGTTCGTTCTGTTTAATGTCTTTATATGTTGCTCCTATTTATGCCCACAATAATGTATCTTCTATTTTCTTCCCTTCGATAGAAAAGCGGCCTCAATGCAGCTGTGAGACGCGTGACGCGGCCGGATGGAAGATGGATGCTACCGCAATGTTCGACAGCAGGTAAGTGATGGTTTAAGGAAAAGCGCAGAGTATGGCGAAGCGCAACCTTAAACTGACTTTTTTCGATGACTAACCTGGTCTTCTGTTTTTCCTTGCAGGCGCTGCTGTCGACGATAGAGCATGTCGTGCTCCGATGCCAAGATGAAGATTTCGGCGTTCCAGAAAGTATAAAGATGAATACTTGGTTCACCGAAGAGATGTACAGGTAAGAACAACTTCCCCCCCTGTTGGTAAGTATGCTGGTATGCTTCAAATGCATCTCTTAAGGGGTGGGATGGGGCTGCCCCCTTATCAACATTCCCCCCTTTCGTAACTCCTACATAAACTAACTCTGGGTTACCTCTGTGCTCCCGCTCCTTCCTCTCCGCTTCCACATAAGGCAGAGTTCCTTTTATTGGCACCCAGGCGCTACACACTGATCGCAAACTCTTCCCCCTACACACATACTCTTCAGGTGAAGAGGTCAGATAGATGTATTCGATCCCCTTTCCTCTCCCTGATGCCCCCCCAGCCAAGTCCACCCAAACATTGTGTAACTTTCTAGATCAGGGGGTGGAGCAATGATAGTGTGGTATAGATCAACTTTATCTCCATATCGGATATCAGTCTGTACTTCAATTTCGAGAGGCGCAACTCCAATTGATATCATTATTCTCGCGCTATTAGGTGCCACATTGGCACAACCTCGAAGGCCCAGTTGACAGGAGCAAAAAATAACAAGGATGAACTTGATGGGCATAAACATCTTCATGATCGCTCCAAGCCACAGCGGGGCCCAATTGAATGTCAAAGTAAACCAATCCCTGTCCTCTACTCCCTCCTTCATGCAAACACCCAGGACATGGACCGCTGCAATGATGTGGGATGATGCATTCTCCACATCCTCTGGGGGCACAAATGTGCAGCAGGAATCACCAAATCTTTTGCAAACCCCTCCTTCCATTACTGTTAACATGTCCAACACAAAGGTTTTGTATCATCATAAATCTCAATGCACGCAGCTCAACCTTGATCATGTTTAACCCAATCTCTGCATAGTTTGCGAACTGGACCAGCTCCCATCTCAAGATCTGCAACCATTTGGAATTTGCTGCAGCCTGCGCTCCAGGCAAAAGTAAAGATGTAATAAGGGTTTCGGAAGCGGCTGCTGCGTGATTGTCTGTGCCGTTACCGAGCAGTGCGGCTTGACACATTTTGGCATGTTTGAAGGTCCCTTCCTCAAACTCTTGCCTCCTCTCCTGCTTGTTGCCGCCATTGGGAATAGAGCTATGCAAGGCTAGGCAACACTAGTCAAATCACGGCGTGGTAAGGCTGTGCGAGGTTGGAGGTCAGAGGAGTGAGGCGGGTTGCTGCATGACATCATTGCGTCCGGGAGCCCAGGTAAAGGTCTAACAGTGAGCATGAGTGGGGGAGGTTCTAGTAAGCCCAGGTAGTAAGGCGTTGAGTGCAGACTGCACCCCAACCCGCATCAGTGCAAGGTGGCCTCTACTCTCCTTGTAGCCCCTCTTCATTGCAACTTGTGTGACCTTCTGGAGAGGGGAAAATAAAAGGGGCAACCCAATACAGAGAAGGGCTACCCAATAGGGCCCAGTGGTACAACTACTAAATGTAATAGGGTGCAAAATATTATAATGGCCCTTGTGGGGCCTATTAAACGTAACAATCCTAACACCCTTGGATTTTGCCTACTTGTGCACCCGCAATCTGACTGGGTCTTCGGCTGTGGTGATTGTCGGACTGCGCAATCTTGGGTAATCCATCTTCCCCGGATTAAAATGGGTATGAAGTTAGCGAGGACACACCAGCAGGTCAGAATGCTAGAAGCATTGCCCTTGTCTGACCAGCCACTCATGTTTTTGAACCCCACTGTTGCGCCACTTGTTTATGGCCAAGATGCATGCCTTAATAGGAGGGCTGAAGAGAGGGATCCCTCAGTAATAAATGGGAAAGGGCTTATGGAAGACCGACTGGGTGCTTTTGCAATGGTTTTTCTAGCCTATCCCCTGGCCAAAAAACGATTTGAAAGCAATCTGCATTCTGCATCAACTGTTGCTTTTGCCGAACAGTTCCTTCGAGCTCGTATGAACTCACCTTTAGGGATGTTTTTTAATTACTGCATTGTAATGACAACTTGTCGCAAACAGGGTCGAATTAGCCTCTGTTGTCTTCCGGTAAGTTTTGGTCATTATTTGGTTTTCCTCTATATAGATTGTGAGGTCTCTTATGTGCTGGAGGTTCCAGTAAATTGTATTCCTAAAGAGTTCTGATTCGCTCTTTGTCTAAATGCTTCAAGTTGGTTGTTGGTTCCCTTCCAGATGAGAAAAACATCATCTGTATCGTTTCCATAAGACAACTCTGTCCCCATAATCTCCGTCTGGGTATATGTTTGTCTTCATACATGGCCATTGTAAGGTTTGCCCGGTGACAGTAACCACAACAATATAGTCCTCCATTTTAGATCTGCGCACGAACGCGGACAGATTCGGACGGAGCAGACAACTCCTGAAAGAGGTAAGAAATGCGAAAGAATACGTCTCAGTCGAAGTGCATAGAGCACTTCTAGCGATTATACTGCAGGCGGCATGCCAGCATTAAGAACGAGATGCAATAACGCACCCGTGTTTACAAAATGTTTCCCTCACACGAGCCCGATGTCCAATTAGCAGACTAAGTAATCAAACAGAGCGGACAAGCGCACTGTGAAAATAAAAACAAACGCAATGACAATACCTAATATAGAGCGGAGGTTAATTAACTGTAAAATGTCATGCGCACAATACTTGTTTTTGAAAAAGATCCAAAAGTTACCGCACTGTATTAATAATAGCAACGCAAACATTAGCTCAAGTAGTTATGAGTAAAACAATAGTATGCCATCCAATTTGGATAATTCAATGACTGGGCAGCAGATAAAGATGTATGGAATCTAATTGGAACAAGTTTATTTGACAGGCTGGGATTGATCCCATGACACAATTTACACTTGCTGAAAGGCGGCGTTCCAAATTTCGAAATACTACAATTGGGTAAGAACGGTTCATTACAATAATTTCAACACATATGACATGAACCAATAGATTATAATCATTGTGCTTTTTTTCTCTATTTTTCTCCCATTGGCTTATTTGTTTTTCTCAACATGTGGTATGACTTTTGTTCACCCTAACCAATCCTTCCCTATCCCCCTCCCTGTTTTGTGTTCACATGTGATTAACTCAACAAAATGGTGATATAATTTAGTTTGATTGTTATTTTTTGTCAATGTTGATGGATTAATATTTAGCCCTGATTTGATAAAAAACGGCAGAGACCGTCGAAACACATGCCATCGTTAAAGGGCACCCGCACACCTAAATATAGCACTTCATAAATTACAAACCGACTGAGTGGAGATATCTTATTTGGAAGTATGGCGTATGAATGCAAGAGGTGTAACGTCAACTAATTATGTTATTTATAATATGCTTAATACCCAGAGATTTCTAAGGGCAGCCCGGGGAATCGAACCTGTGGTGCTCGGTGTCGTCTTGCTTCCAAGGCAAGCACGTTGCCCCTGAGCTATCCTTCCGAGATAACGATGGGTGAAGCTGCCTTCAAACCACGGCTGAGGTCAAGAAACTTTTGTACCAATATCAGGAAAGTGAAGTTACACGGTCTTGGGCGGTCTGTTAATTAAAAAGAGGAAGGAACAGTATGGTAATGGGCTCCTGTCTTCTAGAGCTGGTAGACTGCAACATTATGCGGAGCATATACTCAGGTTTTATGTAAAAGAAATACCCGAAACCTCTGGGAACTAATCAATGATGCTAAAACCTTTCAACCAGCGACTACTATTAACAGAATCTAGGAAGATAGGTGGGTGGAGCATTTCACCAATCTTTTTGATGCAGTGACCAAAAAGAGAGAAGAGGATAGTGCAATTGAACGGGGTCGAGTGGTCCCTGGATTTTGATCTAGAGGTCATCAATACTATATTGGGCAAGTTGAGAAGCTCTAGGGCAGCGGGCCAGATGTTCTCTTGAATTCCATGATAGAAGAAAACAGACTCCTGGCAGAATTCACCTTTAAGCTTTTTACTGAAATAGTGGCAACTAAGCAGATCCCGGCATCATGAGAGGCAGTGATAATTCCGATTCTTAAAAAGGGTGACCAGGGCGACCCAAAAAACAATCGTCCTATAACTTCACTGGACTCTATGGGTAAGGTTTTTGCATCCGTCCTACTGTGAGCTAAGCAATTGGTTGGTTAGATCTGGGCGCTCTGACCCTCAGACTGGGTTTGTAAAGTGAATGGGTATCATTAAATTTGCTCCTGTTGAAGCATCAAGCAATTGTGTCCAAGTCTAATATTTACCTGCCATTTATGGCCCTAAAACAAGCCTTTGATGGGGTGTGTCGGGAGAGCGTATGAGCGAGAATTTCAAATTAGGGATGTCCCCCAGGACTGGTTGATTCAATTAAAACTATTTGAATACTTCGATCCAGGTTAGATTATCAGATAAGGGTACTCTGAGAATATTTAAATATTGTGTGTTACCGGAATGGTGTTATTTGGCCACTTTTCAATCATTGTATATTGGACTTGGAGGAATAACAGTTTGGGTGTTCCCGCCAACAATCAATGCAACAAGCCTCCCATGGGTCCTTTATGTAGATTTGGTGTTAATCGACCAAACCCCGATCGGACTTAGTCGGCTAGACTCTTATGTGTTTCCTTATATTAAATTTTTTTAGAAAATGTAAAAAAAAAAAATTAATACACTTGTAGTGGAAAGCATCCAGATGCTGGCATTAACCTACTGAGCCAACTGCTTTCTTGGCCTAAGGTTTGTTGCACATATATTCAGCTTATTCGAAGAGTGTAGAAAAATGCTGTTCAAGCATATGATCGGGGTGAGCCAGTCTGTGCGTGAGGGGTTAACTGCAAAAAGCACCTCAGCACGTAAACATCCATTTCTTGCAAGAGGCTCTGTGCAGACATTTGCAACCCGGCACTGTCTTGAACCGCTTTCGCTAGGAGCACTGATAAGAATGGAATGTAGAGAAGCACAGCTTCCCAAAACAAGGTGAAGATAACCTGAGAGCCAAAGAGCTTGGAAATTTCTTATCAAAAATATGTTTTACAAGCAGGCCGTAATAATAAGCCTTCACCTACGCAAGAGGGGAGAGACTCTCCCTGGGCTGTTTGGACCGTGCACACAAAGCAGCGCCTGAATATCAGCCAAGCACTGAAAGGCAGAGGCCCTTGCTGTCACATCCAGTTTATATGTAGGCTGCGGGGCTAGGCCAGTCCTGGAGGGGTGCCTGGCACAAGGGTGGCGTGGGTCCTAGGTGTGACCAGATTGCATCAAGATCAGCAATTTCTAGGAGCGTGAGATATTTGCATCTCACTTGTAACTAATGATCTGCATTGTTTAGCTTGCATTTTGATTCCCATTTTACAGAAAATTGCTGCTTGGATTTAGTCATTAGTAAATAAATGCAAGTATAAAATCTTCTTGTGAGTGGGTTTCTTCCAGACTCTATACATTGTGCTTTGCATAGTTTCAAACTTGTGAGGGGTGGTAAAGGATCATAGGGTCATCAGGGCTGGTCCTGGGGTGAGCAGATACCCTTTCCACTGCAATACTAAAAACAAAATCAAAGGTCCTTGTCTTGTCACCTGATCATAGGAGACCTAAGTGAGAGAAACTAGAAGTGGTAGAAGCAATTATATATTTGGGTATAGTGGTGAAAACATAAATGAGCAAGACCACTATAGGATGCTTCAGTTAAAATTCAAGAGGTTAGCAGCTCATGGAGTAGCTCTACATAGGAGATCTGGATCCTTCTCTTTACTCCTGGTTATAACCTTCTATAAACAAAAAGTAGTCCAAATCCTCACCTATGGGGCTGAATCACTTTACCTGAACTGGGGACATTGGAGGGCTACATTTGGAGGAAGGTATTGATTTTACCTAATTCTCTCTACGTGGTATGTATCCGTATGGAGGTAGGCCTCCAATCAACGGAGTCAATCGTAGCCTGGAAAAGTATTTCCCTTCTCATAAAGTGCCTCTTGTTGGATAATACACTCCCTTTTGACATCTTGACCAACAAGGACCAGCCACCATGGGATGGGAAGTTTGTGATCTGGAAGGCCCGCTGTATGACACTGAGCAGTGCGATATCCCTTTAGATATGATCCTTGCAAATCCACTAAAAGGAAAAAAAAAAAAAAAAGACTGCGAGAGGTATTGGATAACAACGCAAGATTCCTACACCAAAAACACATTAGCGTTAAAATCGATGCAGTTAGGAAGAGGTTTAAATCTTATACCCGCCTACCTCCAATAATTTCCCTCAGCCCACTATCGAGAAATATTCTTGAGATGTTTCTTTACCATCCTTCCCACTAGGAAAATTCAATTAGCGCGGGGGATGTTATTAGACGGTAACTCGGGAAGTGGGGACCCAGAAACATGATTTCACTTATGAGTCTTTGTAGTGCTTTAAGGGATGTTCGCACATGCCATTTGGAAGCATGGATTGCGCCGATAAAATCCCCATCGGCCATTGAATGGTGGGAGATATTTTTCATTGGTGAAAAATGTGCTACACTGAAATTCATTGAATGTATTTTTAAGGAATGGAGAATTTTAACTGATACATGCCCCTTTTCTATTTAGCTTCTTTGAGGAAGGTTTTGCTTTTACTGTTCATTTATGAAATTTATGTTTGAAAGATGAATATGCTCTCAACACGTATTATGTTGGGTATTCTATGCAGTTCCAGGAATGAAATGTAAATTGTAAAAGGTTTTTTTTGTTCAAAATAAACCAAAAATATATATTTTTTTAAAAAAGGGTTCTGTTGAGCTGAAGAGCTTGTATTCTTCTGGTATTACGGCAAGCAATGCAGAAGAGTCTTTGGATATGTAATTCAATCTTTTTGTACTCCAATTGTTGGACCTGTCCTTTTCCTGGCAGGAAGTGGAGCCATTATGTGGGCAACAAACCCTTCTCTTCATTTTTGAATGTGGGGAGACTAGTTGGCCCTTCAGCAGCCATTGCTCCCCCTTCAGGTGATGTTCTCGGATTACTAATGGCGCAGAGTGCAATGCGGCCATCGGACAAAATCCCCTTTGATGGTGGGAGGTGCAAGTAAGCTTGTTGGCCACAGACTCAGCAATTCATCATCACCGCTGCTCCTTTCTTCATGTCTGATCAGGAAAATCTTGCTGCAACATTCGTTTGAGCCGACAAAAACTGTACCCTTGCTGCCGAGAGTATTCCTTGTGCACTCACACCGGCTTTTCCATTGTTGCAATCCACATCAGTTTTGTGATATGCTCGGTCCAGATTTGTGCACAGAAATGGTGCACCCGTGCTATCCTTTCCTTGCTGTTTGATGTACAGGAAGATATTCTTTGGAAAATAGAAGCACACAAGGATTTTCAAAACAAGGTTGGCCTGAATCCAGGGACATGTTTTGTGAGAAGGGCATGCGGAGAGATAATTAGCAGCGGCTTTAAGAAATTGTATATCTGCTTTCAACCAGCATGGCGCACCTGTGTGTAGAGTCCAGAGCAGAGGCAAGTCACTTGCCAGTCAGCCGACAGAGGCCAAGGGGCAAGCGACCGGAGAACATGGTGAGGAAACCCACCAAACGTGATGACAGTGAATGGAGAGACCAGGAAGACCAGATGAAAAGCTTAAGAAAATCCTGTCTTCCCCCCGGAAGCCCTAATCGAGCAGGTAGAACAAGGAGCATTTTCCCTGTGTCGCGGGGGGCACCGGATAAGCACTCCGAAACGGCGTCAACTGCTATATATGTTAGCCGACTTGGCAAGGGTACTTTCTCCCCCTTCTTTATTGTACCTGGTTTCTTCCCCAGGCCATGCTACTCTTATTCTGCCTACCTCTTTAGCAGCGACGGAACTAAAGCCTGCTAATTACGGGTATAGAGAGGGTTCTCAACGCCCTTAATGAAACCAAGGAAAATCCAAATTGACAAACAAGTGGGAATATTTTTACAAACATAACCACATCTAATATGGAGGACCCATTGCAAAAACAGACTAATATTGTGCCTCTTTCAAAACCCATACTGCCAGATACCAGGCAAAGACAGATAGTCCAAAGTAGAGGAGCTAGGGAAGCACCTTTCAGAACTGGGAGAACCGATACATCCTGTAACCTATGATCCCAAAGCCTGCCTTCACATCCCACAGCGCTAAAGACAGACGGCGAACAGGAAAGCAGCCTTGTCCCGCAAACACCAATACCTGCGAGTCCATTCAAGCTAAGGGCTTTGAGGAAGATAGGTTATGAACAGACAGGGGTGTTTTGAAACCACTGGAAATTGCCACTTTTACGGACCTTAAAGCGAAGGGTGCTCCTCATTGGTTTATGGCAAAAGTAGAATACCGCAATAAGCAAGTACCTGAGATAAAGTGGATGTGGCGGGGTGCTTGCGTTCACGGGAAAAAAAACACGCAGGAACTCTCAACCCAGCAGTGGGTGGGGGTATAAAGAGGCATGCAAAGACCCTACCTTAGAAAGGGAGAAAAATACACGAAGTGAAGGGGCCAGTGTACGTATCCTTCCTAAAGAACTCACTGATGAAGAATTACTGGAGGGATTTGTGGGAGAGGAAGTTAATACAAGTGATGTCTCGCTTATGGAAAATAACGCCAAACTAAATATTCCTCAGGGCAGTCCGCCTCCTCAAATAAGACCCAGAACTTCCTCACCCATTGTGGCGCGACGCCTGGAGCCGCTGTGTTATATAGCCGCAGCTCTCAAGGGAAAGGCAGTGGCCACTCAAATGGGAACTGTTTTTGAAGATGCATACTCCCTGAGATCCTAGTAGATGTCTCACCAGAGTAAATCAGCCTTAGCACTTCAAAAGGACATTGATAGATTAAGGAAAATTATCAACCAAGTTGATTCGAGACCTGTAAGCTTGTGGGACAAACGACAGGGCAAGGGAGGAGTGACTAGAACATCTCCAGCTCAAATAACTATTATGGTTTGGGCCTGACACAGAGCCCGAGTCTCTGATGGGAGCCCCTAATCCTGCAGAGTTTGAGCCGGGAAAAAAGCAATCAGAACCCAAAGTGGACAATCTGGTAAGGTCGGGGGTGGGGGTTTGTTGGGTATATATGCCCTCATTACCAAATAAAATAAGAGTCAAAAGGGGTAAACCACCAAAAGGCCATTTACCCAGATGTTGATATTTACTATTGTGATGGCACCATTCATAAATCTATACAAAAAAGGTATTAACGACACTCGAAAAGAACAGACCTAATAGCGATTCTTCATTCAAAGACTATCTACATTGAAAATTTTATTGTGGCTGGGAACTTTCTAGAGTGCCTCCCACCCCCCGGTGAGGAAAGGCTGAAAAAATTAGTCCTCTAATAGGGATTACTTGGAGGCGATTACTGTGCATCTGTCAACTGTTGGAATTAGGAAAGAACAGGGTGGCAGTAATACACCCTTACCAGATGTTTGCCCAAAAGAAGAGAACACGTTGGGACCCACAAAGCGCAGAAACAAATCAAAGGTTAAACCAAATAACTTCAGGTGTTTGAGGAAACCATCTCTTCCACTGGCAGAGAAAAAACAACTAGAGTCCAAAAAGACAAATGAGAAACAGCCACCAGAAGGCTGTAGAAGCTTGGGGTCTGGTCTCTCGTAATTTGAGTTTACATCTGTCAACTTATTCACTGAAGAGGATGAAGAAGTGATTGAACTCTCTCAAAACAGCCTTTGCCAGTCGATAAACACTGCCTCGGTTACTTTAAATGCTTTACCGGGGAGTAAACCTTTTTTTTAAACCTTGACCTAAAAAGGATAGCAACAGCTACATTTAAAGCCTCAGGAAACGTAGAGAATGAAGCTTTTCAGCCCTACGGTAGACCATTGACGACAAAAGGCGTTGATCCGACCAAAACAAAAATCCAAAAGGAACAGAGGCATGTTCACTGCAAGGCTAGCATGGAAGAACGAGAGCCCTGTGGGCTCTTCGCACCAAAGTAAATTAAGGGAAATATTGAGTAATCACATCGAGATCAAGCAGAGTAACGTGCCTGGAAAGGACAGTCTACATAGGAATAAGCCCAAACTGCCAAACTAATCGAGGGATTCCACCCGCTGTCTTAGGCTAGAAAGAGTGGTGGACAGATGAGGATTTTACTCTAAATAGACATCACGTCTTATTGCTCTTCCAGTGTATTCCCAGTTTACGTCAAATAAACAGAAGACATACTGGTAATTGAGTTTGTACAATAGGACTGCATGGATTTAGTATACATTCACATGTGCTAGATTGTTGTAAAGCAAATATTAGTCTGTGACAAGCTTTCAACTCTTGGGATTTTACTTAACAGTGCTGACACTAACAGAAGAGTCTCCAAGTCACTCAGTGAACACCCCTATGGTAAGTTCTGCGTAGCAGGAAATAACATTACCTGCTCGTTGTGTGACCCTATCGAGAGGACAGTAGACGGAGGTCACCCAAATCAGACGGGACAGCAGGTTTTTGTCGGAGATGGTAAGGTCAACAAGCAGGTGATGAAGAACCTGACCTTAATAAACTGCACAGAAACTGTCTTGCGACAAAGGCAAATAGAACTAAAAATCAAAAGTCATGTAGAGCTACAAGAAGTTGACTCATGGTCTTGGTTGCCTGCAGCACTAGGGAAAGGCCCAAATAATTAACTATGCTTACAGAAGAACAGAATGCTCTCCCTGATTTTGTGGAACACTAGGGGGGGGTCTACAAACCCGTTGAGAAAAGGGGAGTTACAAGGGAACACACAGGATGTCATATGTTTCAAAGAAACAATTAAAAACGGTAGTGTCTTCGAATCATTTGGGTCAAAGAACATTGGTAAATATATCCAACAACCTAAACTCCGAAAGGTTTTTTGCCGAACTTGATGGGAAGTAGGAAACAACTGACCATAACCGAAATGCAAGCTCTGTGAGCAACATGTTGGATAATATTTCTGCTGTGATTGCTGCTTATAGTCTGGATGACTTATTGCTTATTCTATGTGGATATTTTAACCTAACCTGTATGACCAGCCAGAGTAAACATAGCAGAGAAGACATTCGTGGGTCGAATCCCCAGAAACAGAGGGTTACTGTGGATGGAACTAAGGGACAGTAGGGATCGTCCTATCCTAAACAGCCACTTTGAGGTAAATAAAGTTAGTCATGCAACATGGAATAGAGGTGAACAAAACTGACAGACTATATATGTGTCTCATGAGATTTAATCAACCACATAGCCTCTTTCGAAATGTTGCCAACAAAAGTGAGTGCCCACAACAATTCTTAAATGGTTTGGTGAGACAGGGCCAGGAAATCAGTTCCAACAATGTCTGTGTCTTTGGAGTGTATAAATAGTGGCTGTCATTTAAAAGTAGTCAAACGAGAAGTTGAAAAAATGGCTGAAATGTAATCAGCAACTTTTTTTGGTGAATGGGATAAGACCACCTTTGTATGCATCGGATGACACCCCCAATCCGGTCTATGTTCATAGTTAAAAATAATACTGGACTAGGGACACAGGTAGTCCATCAACACACCTACAATCAACACCCAACTGTAAAGAGGGGAGAATGGAGGTCTGCGCTGACAGGTAAAAAGGGATTCACCAGAGAACAAATAAAAGGTAATTAGGAGACTTCATAACCATGGTCGCGACCTTCTGGCACAACCTCCGAGCCCAGATCAGGACGATAGACTCATGCAGCCTTCTTCAAGGCCATAAAAACGAGGCTGTTTGTCTGAAAGGGCCCGTCCCACTGCGCTATGTACTATATATGTAACCATCCCTTCGCCCTGCTACTGTATTTTGAAAGGGCATGTCCCACTACGCAATGCAATGTATATGTTACCACCAATTTGTCTATCCACTGTATTATGCAATGTAACCTCTGAGCATGTAACTAATCCAACTTTAACCAAGAAAACTGTACTAAGCATCTGTCCTGCCTTCAGCTTCCTGTAACCCTTAAGCAAGCACTCTTAAATATCCTTATACCGCCTCGATACCCGTGGGCTGTAGTGCGGTCTACAAGTCCAAAATAACCAATATAAGAACTGGCAGCATTGGTATACAAGCTCCTTAACCCAGCAGGATGCAGAGGGAATGAGGCCAACACCAAAAAAATCATAATTATGGAGCTGTGTCAAATCGGCAGGAGATTCCCACAAATCACCACAGAATAATGGGTTCTCAGAGGTAGAATGACAAGCCATTTCAAGGAATTTTATGCTGCACTGGCCTCAAACGATCTATCGCCAACTAAATCACAGTTGACTTGTTGTCTGACATACAATCATGACAACATAGTGAACCATACAAAGCAAGCAAACCCTTCTCGTGCACCAGGACCAGATGGTGTATCTAATCTGATGTTTAAAGAAAGTCCAAAGCAAAGGCCTACACTGATAAGTCAGATAATAGAAAACATGTGATCTGCTCAAGATGTGCCCGCCTCATGCAAGTCCGCAAACGTGATCCCAATTTTCATGAGTGGCAATAGTGAAAATCCAAACAACGATCACCCTATTGCCTTCCTGGACGGTAAGGGTAAGACCTATGGAGGGGCGTGGCTAACCGCCATGTGAAGAGGACGTTCGCTCCTTGCGCTCCGCTTGATGCGACCATCATAAGCTGCTTTTAACTACTTTTTTCGGGGGCTCCGAACCCCACGAACCGCCTCATCGAGGGCCGACATCCTGCTGCACCTGCGGGTCGATTCCTGTGGCCCTGGAGGACCGGTCTCGCCCTATAGACCGTGCGACACGATCCCGCGGACCAGGGCCAAGATGGCGGCTCCCGAGCCCTGCAAGATGCGGCGGCCCGCACTCTAAAGCCGCTCGCGCCGTAACACTCAGCTGAGGGCCGAGGACACACGAACGCCCAGCTGGACTGACGAGGGGGGCCTGTGGGGCACCCGTGAAGCTTGGAGCGCGAACGACGGTGCCAACGGGACGACCAGCCTGGAACGTCCCGGACGAGGGCGCTGCCAGCCACAGAACCGGGAGCCAGGGTCTCGGAGGCCCTTCGAGGTGAGCGGGGGGGACTAACGCAACCGACACATACAGGCGTGCCCGGCCTGGTAACCCGAAGAAGCGGCCCCGGCGCACACTATCCGTCCCCCCTGTGCCTACGGAGCCGCCCACAGCATACAGCGATCCGCCATCGCGGCCCACCCGATACGGCTTCCTCGGCCACTCCATCGCGGCTCACCCCGGCCACCTCGGTAACAGCGAAGCCCGTAGGCTCAGTCGACATGTCTACCAAAGGAGCAAGGGCTAAGCAACGTCAGACCACCATCGACACGTTCACGGCGGCGGGGCCCACAGCGCCAGATAACATGAGCGAGACTCTTGCTGCAGACCTACCCGACCCCTTGGGGCCTTCAGCGGAACCTAGTAACACACAGATCCTTGAAGCTATCAAACTTTCCCAAGCAGCCGTGGAGCATAAAATAGACGCTGTCGCCATAGACTTGAACCTCCTGCGCCAAGACGTCCGATCCCTGGCCGGCAGAACAGAGGTGCTGGAGGCCCAGGTCCGCGAGAACACGGAAGCTAAGACAGTGCTCCTCAAAGATGTCGATGCACTTCAACAAAAAGTTAAAAACCTAGAAGACAGGGTCGAGGAGGCAGAGGGGCGCGCACGCCGCAACAACATTCGCCTCCTGGGGCTCCCGGAGGGCATCGAGGGATCGGACCCCACGAACTTCGTAGAGAATCTCCTGATACAGGAGATTGGAGCAGAAAAACTCTCTCAGGGCTTTGTAATCGAAAGGGCTCACCGATCCCTCACATCGAAACCCCCTCCTGGCAGCCCACCCAGACCCGTGATCGCAAAAGTACTTAACTACAGAGACCGGGAAACCATCCTCACCTTCTCGCGGTCAGGCGGCCAGATCTGCAGGGGTTCAGCCAAGATATCCATCTACCCTGACTATACATTTCAGGTTCAAATGAAGAGGGCACAGTTCATACACACCAAAGCAAGACTGAAGGCTGCAGGCCTACGCTACATGCTCCTCTACCCCTCCAGATTGAAGGTGATACGAAACAACAGAACTCACCTCTTCGATACTCCGGCAGAGGCCCGAGACTGGATGGACAGGGAGCAGATCCCAGAGGTCGAAGTCAGGAAACGACAACCCCGCTGAGCCCCGTCTCTCAGGGCCCCGGTGCCTTTCGGAGGCCCCACCATGGAACGGCCACTTACGCCGCAGCTGACCGGATTTCATAACACGAGGCGCCCGGACGAACACTCTCCTACCCCTGGAAGTTCTTTCTTGTTAAGGGTACTCATTACCCGCCCGTAGGGCACCATGCGACCGTCCTTCGGTCTAAAGGAGCGGAAACGGGTCTGTCATAGTGAGGAGCTCCTCACTCGACCTGGTTTATGTTGGGGAAGTTCACAGTTACGGGGGGGAGGGATAGGGGAAGTTGGCACAGTTGTTAAGTGCCCGAATCAGGGACAACCAAGACCACCAACATCCATTTCAGTCAGCACGGACGAGGCACCTACCCTCCGCTGGATAGGCTGGCAGTCACTGAAGCAGAAGTTCAGGGGTGCAAGTAACCCGGCTGAGACCCGCATGCACGAATCTCCAGGAAACCACAAGACCCCCACGATCCTCCGGCCACTGGTGGTGCTCCCGGGGGCGTTGGACATAGCCACCAGAATCCCAAATCTCACATGGCCGATTCGTTGAAAATCCTGACGTGGAACGTCAGAGGCATGAACAGCTTCGTGAAACAACGGCGCATACTCTCCTATATTAAAAGAAGCAAAACCAAAATAGCCCTGCTACAAGAAACACACCTTACATCGGACAAACTGAAAGCATTGGCAAAGGCCTGGCGTGGTACCCTGGTAGGTTCCTCCTACTCCTCCTACGCCAGGGGTGTCCTGATCTGGGTGGACCCCTCTGTCCCCTTCCGGTTGGTCGGCTCCAAAGCAGACAATGAGGGCAGGATGGCAATTGCATGTGGCACCATTGAAGGGAGAGAGGTTTGTCTAGTCAGCACTTATGCACCCAACCATGATGCAACCACCTTCTTCCACTCCCTGTATCCACGCCTCGGCCCTTACAGGGACCAAACCATGATATGGGGGGGCGACCATAACTGCACCTTAGACCCCCTGAGAGACAGGTCGGACGATAAACATACACGCCCTTCCCCGCCTGCCAAAATTCTGTCAAGGTTGATACAGCAGTTACAACTCCGAGACTTGTGGAGAGAACAGCACCCAGATGCACGTGTGTTCTCCTTTTACTCCCCTCCTCACGCAGTCCACACTAGGATAGACTACCTTTTCGTGAGCCTAGAACAACAGGCAACGTTCGGCGGTGCTCAGTACCAGCCCAGAGTACTGTCCGATCATTCCCCACTAGTAGCCACCTGGGAGATCTACCCGCCTAGACCCCCGGTCCCCACCTGGAAACTTAGGGCTGAAGCTCTCCTAGACATAGCCCTTCGCGAACACATTGCTGATAGGACTGAAGACTACTGGGAAAGGAACCTCAACAGTGTTAAACACATAGGCACCGCCTGGGAGGCATACAAGGTGGTCCTGAGAGGGGAGATGATTGCAACCATGGGCGGAGCACTGAGGTCGATTACTTCCTCCTTAGAACATGCAGAGAATGAGTTGGGGGAGCTCGAAGGCAGACTAGACCCATCCCCAGAACATTTACAGAAGGTGATTGACCTCAAACAAACCTGTCTCACGCACTGGGAGTCCCTGGGTAGGCTGAGCTATGCCAAACACACTGAACGTACCCACGCTCTAGGTGATAAACCTGGTAAACTCCTAGCTTGGCTGTACAAGAGAGAAGCCCCCAGAACACCCATTTGCCAAGTACTCAAACCAGATGGCTCCCTAGTGCACACCCAGACTGAAATTAATTCGGTGTTCTCTGACTTTTACAGCAATTTATACGCCGAACCCCCACCCGTGGACGTCTCCGACATAGAGGACATCCTGGACGACATAGATCTCCCCAGGCTAGAGCCCCATATGACGGACGCCTTGGACGAACCCATCACCCCAGATGAGGTCAAGGCAATCATTAGGTCACTCCCAACCGGTAAGTCCCCAGGCACTGATGGCCTCCCTGGGGAATTTTATAAATTGTACGAGGAGACCTTGGCCCCACTGTTGGCACAGGTGTTCAACGAAGCCTACGAGCGGGGTGCCCTCCCCGACTCCATGAGGGAGGCGGTGATTGTCCCTCTCCTGAAACCCGGGAAAGACGGATCGCACTGCGGCTCATATAGACCCCTCTCCATGTTAAATGTCGATTGCAAGATCCTAACCTCCCTGCTAGCTAGTAGACTGCGAAGGGTAATTCCCCACCTGATCCACCAGGACCAAACGGGTTATGTGCCCGGTCGCTCCATAACAGAGAACCTGCGTAGGTTGCACCATATTATGTACAGCACGGAGCAGAGGCCTCAGAAATACGCGGTGGCGTCACTAGACGCCACCAAGGCCTTTGATTCAGTGCGTTGGGAATGGCTTTATGCCACTATGGCTAAAATGGGGATAGGACCTGCCTTCCTGAAATGGACCCGGCTAGTCTACACCAACCCCACCGCTAGGGTGCGCACGAACAGGACCTTCTCAAACAAATGGGCGTTACATAGAGGCACTCGCCAGGGCTGCCCACTCTCCCCGATGCTATACATCATCGCCACCGAACCCGTAGCCACGTACCTTAGGCAGGAATACGGAGATGGGGGTATTGTAATCGACGGAGTGACCCACCTCGTCTCTATGTATGCGGATGATACGCTATTGTTCTTACATAACCCCGAACACCTCCTGCCCTACATCCTAGAAACACTGGACGGATTCAGTAGATACACGGGTATCCGTATTAACAAAGATAAGTCCTGCCTCTACCCGCTTGCCGCCCTACATAAAGATGGCCCTGGATCCCTCCCCTCCCTTGATCTAGAATGGCAAGCGACCTCCTTTAGATACCTGGGAATCACCATACACCGGGACCCATTCACGGAACATACACTTAATACGGTGAGAGCCAAAGACGCTCTAGAAAAATCTATGGAATTCTGGGGTAAGCTTCCGCTCTCGATGGCCGGTAGGGCCGGTCTACTCAAAATGGTTGCTCTCCCCCGCCTACTATATAACTTTACAAACGTTCCCTACAATATCCCCCCCTCCTTCTTTAAAAACATAAACAAACTATGCAGACGGTTCCTTTGGCAGGAGGGCAGACACAGGGTGGCGCTGGACACACTCCAAAGACCTTACGAGAGGGGAGGAGTTAAGGTCCCTAATTTCGAATTGTACTATCTGGCGAGCCAGCTGAGGCATGTGATGCGATGGATGGCCGATGAGACCACCTCGGACACTAGGCTCCTCCAACCTGCATTACCCTACCTCCTCCTGAGGGACCTACTGTGGGCACAGGGCAGATTCACACAGCCCCTTCCATACTTAATTAGACTTGGTATAAAGCTCTGGAACAGAGCGTGCAAAACTGTGGGGCCAGCTGATCCTTTCTCACCTCAAATCCCTATAGCAGCAATTATGGCTCATCAGCCATGGGGCTTTCACGAATCACGCACCCAATGGGAACCTTACGGAGTGGCCACCCTGGGAGACTTAATGCGGGATGAAGAGATCATGCCCTTTCCTGATCTCGCTGAAACTACGGGATTACCCGCTGGCCAATTTTTGCTCCATGGGGCAGTGATACACGCCATTAGGGTCAGATGGCCGGAGGCTACCACCCCCATGACGGAAAATACGGTCATAGAAACACTATTGAACACAGCCGAGGGCGGCCATGAAACCTCGCGATTGTACGAAACCCTGCTCCAGGGCACGACTAACACCGAGCTTAAATGTAGAGCAAAATGGGAAATCGAATTTGGCTTAGACTTCACGGATGCCGAATGGGAGAAAATAACCCATTACCATAAAAAAGTCTCCAGGAATGCCCGATTGCAACTCATTCAACTGTACATCACTAACAGAGCCTACCTAACACCAGAGGCTATATCTAATTTCAGGGGAGCCGAGGTCCAGCTATGCCCCAAATGTAGGGAGCCGAAGGCGGGTATGACGCATATGTTCTGGGGCTGCCCGGAGATACGCCACTTCTGGACACAGGTTCAGGGGAGGGTGGCGGACGCAGACATCGAGCTAGAGGTGAACTGCCCCGCAGTATGCATCCTGGGCAGATGCAAACGCAACCACAAAAACAAACCTCTGAACAAGCTCAAAGACTTGATCTACATAACTGCGAAGAGGCGCATAGCCATGGGATGGAAGAGCCCTAGGGCCCCGCATGAGGCATTGTGGTGGGGGGACCTGACTAAATGGATAACGGCGGAGACTGGCGCGTGGGAAACGGCAATCCTTGAACAAAGGCTAGACTCCAGCGGAGAACTACAACGCTGGGTGGCCTTGACTGAGCCACTTCTGCACCCTAATAACTCTGACGATGCCTCGGATGGATCGGACTTCCCTAGCCATCAATCTGGCCTATCGTAATGGGACAATAATGTTTACTTGGTCTTGAGTTGGGGGGGTGGGGGAGGGAGGGTTACGTTACTTTCTGATTATTCGTCTGATACTCAAGCGATGTATACTTGTTTTTGTTAATCTGTTAAAACCAATAAATACATTTAAAAAAAAAAAAAAAAAAAGGGTAAGACCTATGTTTCACACGTACTGAATGATTGGGCACAGAGAAAGAAGGCAGCATAGGTTCCGGTGCAGCTTTGTTAGGGGTCTGGTCACCATGCCACCGATCCTCTTGCTCTCGATACTGAAGGAGCAAGTTAACAGAACACATAGTAAAATCTTAGCAATCGTCGACTTGGTCAAGGCATTTGACAGCATAAGCAGAAAACACCTTTGGAGTAAGCCGAGAGATTGGAACTGCCCGGAAGACCCGGTTGCCTGGTTTCCCAACTGGAGGCTCTGCATACAGACATCACTGAGTGCGTTAAGGTCTCGGGTTGGGGGGGAGGGAGCAATTAACAGATGATATACAGGCATGTACAGGAGTCAAACAAGGCTGCCCTTTAGACCCAGCCCTCTTTACCCTCTACCTCTGACTTGGGTCCCTTCATGATGAGGGACCCATATGAGCTGCAGCCTTTATGCAGACAACCTAGTGCTATTGGACCATACTGCAATTGGGTTGCAAGGACAGCTGAAGAGACTATCTGGATACGCTCCAGAGAATGACCAGCAAATGAATTCCAACAAGACGGAGATCCTAAGCATCGTCGGAAGAGGTTAACTTTTGTTTAATTTTTTATTCTTTTTCTAAAGACCCTCAACTGGCACCTTGGAAACCCATCATTGGATAAGGTGAAGTCATTCAAATATGTGGGGATAAAAATCAGCAATAGTTCTGTGAAAATACACGTTTTAGCTTTAAGAAGTAAAGTAAATCTACTGGCGAACCAAGCCGCGGTGCTGAAACTGAGGTATTGCCGGTACTCTCTGGTTCCTCTGTTGGAGTTTTACAGGGGAAAGGTGGTGGCTGTTAAATCATACAGGGCAGGATCTTTGCTACAGTTGGATAAGAAACATTGGGCAAGCCTGCAGGGCAAGTTCTGGAAAAAGGTGCTGGGCCTTCCAAAAATCGGTGTTCATTCAAGTAATCAGAAGAGAACTGGGACTTACTTAACTAAAGCAATGGTCGATTGAAGAGTCTGATGTTCCTTGGGAAATGCATGATCGAGGCTGCAGCCCCAATTTTGACATTAAAGCAGAGTTAGAGAGAGGATCCGGGAAAGCAGTCTCAAGATTGGATTTAGCCTGCAGAGACTTGCTTGAGGACCTCCAGATAAATCCAAATAAGCTTAAACAGAGCTGACGGAAAACGACTGAATCCTAACCAGCAAGGTCAATCAATATAAAATGTTCCGGACTCCAACAATTGAAATTATAGCTCTGGGGAACATCCCATTATATGCAAGGACATTTACAGACCCACATGACGGGACAATTCACAAGGATGCGATTAAACCTGAACAAAACAAAGGAGATCCTCTCCATGAGAAACGTGAAGGAGCCAAGAAATTTTAACGTGCAAGAAATGGAACGTGCAGATTTTGTAACATCGAAGGATCATTGGAAAGCCTGCAACATATTCTTACGACTTGCACAGCCTTGAGGACAAGAGTTTTGTGCACATTCTGGAGGGAGTCTGAACTCTAAGATTGGTGGACTATACTGCCGAGGGGAGAGTATTCCTCCTTGGCCATCGCAACAATTAAATTCTTAAAATAAAGCTTTGAAAAAGATGAACCATTTGGTCCTGTAGTAGCAAAAGGTTGAATTAGACTAAACTAATCAGATTTTTTTTTAGATGTTGGACCACGTTGCTCTCATTACCACGAAAGTAAGCGATCAGAAATGGTATGGTGAGGCCTTACAGGTCCTTAAAAAGAAAAGGAAAGCAGAAAGAGCTTGGATGAAGGATCAATCTCCAGCTAATAGAGATAAATGGAAGGCAATCGAAAGAACATATAGGTCAGAAATCTTACTTGCCAAAAAGTATTTCCTAGACAACCAAATTGTCCGGGCAGACAACTCCAAGAAACTTTCAGATTCTTAGGGATCTTGAAAAGCCACCAGTCACACTGCAGAAAATCTCCCACCAATGTTGACTGAAAATATTCAGGCAGCTTTTGCAGGAAAAATATTGACAGCACAAACCAAAATTCAGGCTAGTCTGGTTGGGATGGAGCGTATTAATTCAATTACACCCGTTGATAACAGATCGATGTTCTCCCACAGGTTTTGAATTTAGCAGTGTAACGAACAAAGTCTTAGCTAACATTACAGCCAACATGAGACCCATCACCTGTGTAGGAGAAGTTCTTCCTTCCAAAATCATTTTGAACAATCAGACATTGTCCCTTGCTTTTCTCAGCCGCCTTATTGATACCAGTTTTAGGGATAGTTGTGTCCAAGGCATTGAAGAAGGTATCCTTCACCCCCTTATTAAATAAATCTGGCCTACATCCTAAAGACTGCTCTAATTTTTGGCCCATTTCCAATGCCCTGTTTTTTTTGGGGATTTTGACTAAGGTGGCTACACTACAATTTCAAGAATTTTTTTAAATTTCTTGAGACCTTCACTTTAGACAATCAGGTTTCTGGGCTAATCACGGCACAGAGAGTGGCCTGTTGAACATAAAATTAGAGATGCTCCAGGTCATGGACCAAGGCAAGGTCAGAGGCTGCCAATAGGTCCAACAACATCAGCAGCTTTTGACCTCTGTCCATGACAGACTGCTGGATAGGTTGAGGATCTCTGGGGACATATCAGGCAACACCTTGGCTTTGATTAAGTCCTTTTTGACGGGTCATATGTCTAAAATTGCTTGGGCAAATACACATTCATCCGAGGAACTTTTGAAATGGGGCGTACACCAGGGTGCGTGCATGTCTCCCTCCCTTTTTAATGTGTACTGCCGCCCATTGAGTGATTTTTTTGGATGGGCTGGTAGCCACTTTAATAGGTTGATGACACCCAGCTCGTGTTCAAATTAAGCGGCAAGTACACAGAGGACTCTGACCTAATAAAGTTTACATCTCCATCCAACAATGGATGGATAACAATGGATTGTGTTTAAATGACAAGAAAACCAAGATGATTCTCTTTGGCTCACCTCAGGCAAGATCTACGCTAGACCCACAATATGCCGCTTTCTGTGTGGAAGGCCATGCTATTGAAACTGGATAGGGTCAGGACATTGGAAGTAATTTTTTAACCTTCCTTGAACATGAATGCTAATACTGAGAGCATGGCAAATAAGGCACAGTACATACTACGACTCCTTAGGCTAGTTAAGCCCTATGTTTCAGAGGCAAACTGCCACCTTCGTACTGGCCCTCGTGATACCCTGGTTGGACTATTGCAACACCATCATATTGGGGGCTAGCAAAAAATAGTCTTCGACTACTTCAGGTCCTGCAAAATGATGCGGTACGCATTGTTAAGAACATACCCAGAAACAAGCCAATATTCTCACAGGAGGAATCTTCACTGGTTCCCAGTGGAAGCCTGCATACAAGTCATTGACAATATTGCACAAATGCATAAATCATCACGCCCCAAGCTACCTTAAAGAATATTCAAAATGTATAACCCGATCAGGCTCACTAGATAAAGTGATGGAATTCGCCTCTTAGCTCCAAGGAGCAAGCAGGTTAGAGGGCTGGGCAGGTCATTCATTTCCCAGGTTGCTCCCTTATGGAATAAGCTTCCTGTACTCTTACGCGCTGAAACAAATAAGAAAGGAGTGAAAAAAATTGTTTTTGGTTAACCTCCTTTTTTCCTGCACTCAGTGTTCGACGTTTTACATCTGCTCATACTTTTGCGCCCTGATGCCTGCTGGCTCTGGGCACTTTATAAGTGCAAATAACAACAAAATATAATAAATTGTGTTGTAAAATTAGTAAATAAATATTAGCACCCAAGCGGGGGGAGCCAGCCAATCAGATGGCTAGGAATGCGGGCTTGAACCACCAGTACAAGCCGCGTTCCAAACAGCCTGATGGCCGGCTCCCCCGCTGCCATCTTGCCCCTCCCTCCGTCACCATTTTTCTCCCCCTGTACCCCTACTTACCTTTTTTGGGCAACAGTGCTTCTGCATCCGCTCCTTCCCCTCGCCTCCCGCCATGGAAAGGGAAGAGGGGCTCCGTATGAAGCCCCTCTTCCTTTTCCATGGCACCGATCTTGGAAAAGTATTTTCCTTCCTGCAACAGGACGCGGTGCATGTTCCGTTGTAGGAAGGAACCCCCCCCTTTCCTTTAGCACCCCTGGTTATCACTTTGGCAACCTGGGGTGCTAATGGCCCTCATCCCCATTCCAGCCCCTGGAGGAGGGATGAACGCCACATTAAATGAACGAGTTGGTTATATATTTTTTCCAGACTATGATCTTCAAGCAGATACATTGCTGGGTTAGGAATTTGACTGGTGCTTACCCATTGTCATTTTGGAAAATTGGGGTATGTCCATCAGTCCTCATGTGACACCAGCTTGTTCTTTATCTCACTCTCCTGATTTGGTCTGCATCACTGAGACACGGCTGAAAGATTCTTCCGGCCCCCTTCGGGTTCATGCCCTAGACAGGTTATAGCATTCTTAGATCAGATTGGGTTGCCTCGCATCCCGGCGAGGGGTCTTGCCCTGATACACCGCTCCTCGTTTTCATGTACACCTATGGCTTTTATTCACACTATGAATATTGAGGCTTTTTTACTCCATGTCGAAGTTCCCCCTTCCTGCACTCTTCTTAGCAGTTCAACCTCCTGGATATATGATTCTGCATTTGTTATGGACCTTCTAAATGCTGTGACCGATTTGAGAATGTACTATGACAACTGAATTGTTCCTGGGGACTTTAATTTACACCCCAATTATCCCAATGACTTGCTGGCTGACCACCCAATGTCCTACTTGGTGGTTCTTAATCTCCCCCAGCAGTGACGGGCCCAACCCATTCTCTTGGTAATATCTAGGACCTTTTATTTGCCCTATGTTCTTTGGTCACCCTGTATCCATGCCTCCCCGTTATTAGGTCTAACCACAGTCATTCATTTTATTGTTATTAGTCCTTTGTCTACTGTGCCTGCACTTCCTCGTCCCCCTACACAGCGCTGGCACAATGTCTAGCGCCAACATCTCTACTAGTATCGCTTGCATCTGGCACTATGGTTGATCTTGTCTTTCTGCATTTAACCTCTATGACCCACCGTTTAGCTCATTTGAAAGCATCTAAACCTTGTGGTTGCCCTTCTAAGCCTTGATTTTCCACCAAGGTTGCCGCCTCAGACTTTTGCAGGCAGAGCATAGACTGCACATTTCCCATTGTACTTGCACATGCCTTGCTTTGCGGGAGGCCACGCCTCTTATCAAAATGCCATCATGGATGCTAAACGTGCTCACTTTACCTCCCATTACAAGTCAGTGTTCAACTCCCCTACGGAGCTCTTTAAACCCAGTCGAGATCTACCCCTCTTCTAACCTGGTTACTCATCTCAAATGCTCCACGATTCGCTCTGCATTTTTTCACAATAAGATCACCACTATTAGGCAGACGATCGCCAGCTCTAGTACCCAGCCTACCTCAATGGCGGATACCTTTATCCCCATGCACTTCTCTCACTCCTGGTCTAAATTGTCTTTGAGGATTCAGACAATATCGTGGCGACAAAGTGCCCGAGATCTGTCTCCTGCGGATCCTATTCCACACAGCATTCTTAAAGATATCACCACCTCCATTTCACCCCTGGCATCTTCGGGTGTCAACAGGTCTTTTGCTAACAGTTATGCTACTCCAGTGCTTCAACATGCCCAGGTTATTCCTCCCCCAAAAAATAAATAAATAAAAAATCAACCTTGACCCTTCCTCGCCCCATTTATCTTCCCTTAGGAAACTTTTGGAATCTTTGGTCATGCTTCTTTGTTCTTTCCGACGATTCTGGGTTTGACACTTTTCAGCCAGGTTTTCGGCCTTGTCGGGGTAACTAATCTGGATTCTGAACGACCTGGCTCAGATTGTGAATCCGGATGGTGTCAGAGCCCTGATCCTATTAGACGTCTCTGCCGCATTTGATCCAATCATTCCATCTTAATCCAGAGGTTGTCCTCTGCAGGGATTTCTGGCTCAGTCCTCGACTGGTTTCTTTCTGATCAGTCTCAGTACACTTTCTCCTTCACCTTTTATCTCACCCCATTTGCCCATCACCTCTGGTGTACCACAGGGCTCTGCACTTTTCCCTCTTCTTTTTAATGTTTAGATCCAGTCTCTGGTTAAACTCATTCACCCTTTTGGTTTTTGGTGTTACTCCTATGCGGACGAACACCCAGATCTTGCTGCGGCTTGATCTGTCTATCTGCTACAGCAGAGCGTTGTTGATCCTGCCTGCTCGCTGTCCACTATTGGATGTGCAAGAATTGGCTTTGTCTCAATGGAGAACAGAATTGAGGTCCTACATGTTGGTACCTCCCCAGATTCCCCTTTGGCTTTCTGGCCCTCCGAACATGACCCTTTACTGGAGCCAGTCTCAGTCAAGGACCTGGGTGTCAACTTGAGCTTTGAGTGTGTCAGTTAATTTTAAACTGAGGATACTGTGCAGCGTTTTGCCTTACCTCCCTTTACAGCTTCCTCCCCCGGTGGTTTCTTCTTTGATTTCGGGGTCTTTAGACCATTGTAATTTACTCTTGCCCAACCGACCTACCTCGTGCACCGTTTGCAGAGCTTACAACACTTGGTGGCTGGGCTGGCACAGCATCCCTAACTTGTACTTCTATATGTATGTCCTTTAGATGCGTTTTCACTCTGGTATTTAGTTTTTTACAATTGGTCCTCTAATTTGATGATTATGACAATGATTCCATCTTGTTTCACTGCATTGTTCAGCATGTGCCATTAACATAGTTTTGCTGTTTGCACATTAGAACTCCCTTAGAGTTTCTGTGGGCTTCCCCGATTGAGTGATCCCCTTCAGTCACTCGGAGATACCCCCCAGTTACCCTGGTGTTCTCCGTTTGGGAATCTATTTAGATTGATGTACATTCTGTCAATATCCTTTGAGGTTTACAATTGACATTGACACTTTACCACAGTATGCACTTTCTCTTAAATCATATGACCTAACCTTATGCATTGCACAAGTTTTTGGCTATTTAATTCTGTTTTTTAATATATTGAAATACATTTATATCAAAAAACTCAAACATGTTATTTTTTATGATATATTGATTGATGTACGGTGATCGGTTCTATGACCAGCAGTGCTGTGTCCATTTCCATAATGGTGAGACTAGGTTCTTAAAGTGAGTTTATACATTTTCCACTGACTTGATTTCTGTTTACCATGGGCTGGCCACTGGAGCATCTCGCTAGTCTTCTGCTTCCTTAATACTTACCTCCCTTCCTTGGCTGCCTGTGCCAAAACAGGTTAACTTCAAGACTATGTATTGTTCACCGGGCTTTTTACAAGACTGGGCCCAAGTGTCAAAGTTTCATCAGCATGTTCCTTCCTACTTGCTTCGCCACTACTCTGCGCATTTCGGTTACTAGTTTTAAGCATTCACATGCTGGCGGGTGGTCTTTCTCGGTTGCCGCTGCACAGCTTTGGAACTCTCCCCCTCTCTATAATATTAGGGATCACTTGCTTTTTTGGCGCACTTTGAAATCCCTCCTTTTCTAGTTCTCTCGTTCTTTTTCAGCTTCCTTTTTCTCGCTTGTCCTACAAGCACCATGATGCTCTTGTCGGTGTAGGCTACGCTTTAGAAATAGACTTAACGTACACTGAGGCAGGATGAATTACGGAGCAATGCATACATGAGATAGTATGTTAATCGATGTGGTTAACAATAGAAAATGGAGAGTATTTTATATTGGAAAAAGATGTATTTTGGAATTAGATGTCTTCCACTTTTTTTTTTATAAAGAATAAGACTTGGATGAAGTGATATATGGGGATAGCCAAGAGCACGATGAAGATAAGTGGAAATTTGCAGCGTTTAAGTGAATAGAACTCAGGTAGGACATGTGTATTCATAGACCTCCACATGCAAATTATTGTGGGGTGAAGAATCGTGGGCATTGTGACGCATTGATTATTTTAATGAAGTGACAGGTTGGCAGTGATTAATTTAATTTTTCAGTCATTAGGTTTTATACTCCAACCAATGCCAGCATAGACATGTTAGTTTGCCGTTTGGAACAGCATTGAACAAGAGCATTATCTTTGCATAGTGATCCATAAGGATATGGATGCCATGTTCTCCAATTAAACAAGATCTGATTGTATGTTCTAGCAATATCCATAAAGTAATTTCTTAGAATGGAAATGGGCTGGGTTAATACAGAAAATGTTTAAGTTTTATGTGAGCTCACATGTGAATAAAATAAAAGAAATAAGGCAGGGTGACTATTATTTTTTTCATCTGACACAAAAGCAAGGAAAAATGGAGGCAGAGTAAAAATTTGGAGTAGGACACCAAAATAGTTTCTCTGACATCACCCTTAATCAAGCACCCTTTTGTAGTCCGAGTGCTTTGGGGGACATGTAATACATTTGCTTTTTTGTCTGCCCATGAACCAGAAAATCACATCATCAGTTTTCACTAAAATGAGAAACCTTACATATCACAGATGTGCAGCACTTACTTGGAGGCTGGAGTCTGTGCTTGTAGTTGACTTCTAGAGCCAAAGCTCACTCTTCACACCCATGTGCAGGAACGAATTTCAGCACAAGAATCCATTGCAGTACAATGATCACATTTTAGGACAATTCCATCTATGAAATTTAGGGCAGTGGGATCCCTCCGAATGGCTGATTTTTCCTTTGAAAGAACTTGGTCAAGTAAAAGGTATTAAGAAAATATTCATTTTATATTGGTTGCACGGAGCGGCATGTTTTCCGATGAACTAATATTTATGTTAGCCAATGAGTAATAAAACATTGTTGCATAATACACACATTAGTCATTTCAATTATACGAAGACAATAAAATGTACATCTTCACCAAATGCACATGGGTACAAACTAAGCAATTAGTTCTGCTTTGCTAAGTCACAACAATGCTCTGCTGGACTCCATGGCTTTTCCCAGATATTGCACATCTCACCATTAACACTTTGTAGGCAGATGGTGTTGCCATATGCGGCTGCTGCTTTCGGTGACGGTACCATAATATAACAGTTCGGACTGTTTCAGAATAAGGATTCTGGATGCAGGATCAATTAAGACATCGAGTATCACTGGACATTGTAATTTTGTCAAGTATGAGTTATGGTTGTCATAAGAGGACATTGGTCAAGTTAGATTTGCTAAAGAGACCTTAACAGGTGATGCTGTGCTCTGTACATTACAACCATAAAACCCATTTAACACAATTATAACTGAACACAATCTATATAAATAAAAATGTAAAATGTTAGTTTGTTCAAAATCTTAAATCTCCGTAAATTCAGATTGCTTTGAAATTGTGACAACGTTGCATTCGAATAGGCACGTGTTTTTATATACCTACTATACATAGAAAAAAAAATGCTTTTTTCTGAAAAACAGCGCCATCTGTTGGACGTAAAAGCACCATGTGCCATTTTACGATTCCGGCTCAAAGACGTGCCGAGGAAGCAGTAGGCCTGCGGTAGCGGGCGTGTAGTTATGGTTAAGTTGCTGAACCAATAGGAAGACCACTTTTTCTGCGGTTTATAACTTCGCTCCCCCTGGAGGAATCCTCACCAAACTTTGAAAAGAAAAAGCATCTGGCCCGCTGTGAGTTTTTCTGGCAAGTTTGGTGATGTTTCATGCAGAGGGGTCAGGGGGGAGGGGGTTTGGAGTCATAGGGGGATCCCAAACTTTATTTTTCCATAGTCTAAATGGGCGAAAACTTTGTGCACGGCTACAGCCCAAAATGCAGGACGGATTTGCACCAAATTTGCAGCAGGGGCTTGGTTAAGAAAGCGTGCTTTTGTGTGTTTGGTGGAAATCTGAAAAGTATTTTTGTTGCAAAGAACTGAAATGAAGTCTAAAAAATTTGCGATATTTGGCTCTGCTGACACATTTCCCTGTTTGCTGCACGGACAGAAGGCTCATTGGCTTGCAGCACGCCGTGGTGGTGGCGAACTTTGCACGCAGCTGATGGCTGGCTAGAGGGAAGTGTGTGTCAAAGTTTTTGGGAAACACCGCTATGGTGTATCAGAGGATAATGTGGTGTGTGTCAAGCCCCTAAAGCATTGTGTGCATGGCTGGGGCCTTGAACGTAACAGTGTGGCCACTAAAATTAGTCATAGCTGGCACCACTCCAGCGTCCCATTTCCCTGTTAGCTGCGCGGTCATTTAATTGCACTGCAGTGTGTGGTGACGTGATGTGCTTCATAGGTTTTCGATAACGCCAGCATGTTGTATCAAGAGGACAATGCTGCGGCCAAAGGGCCTGGAAAACATACTTTATGGCATCTGGTGGTGGAAAGAAGGGACGGAAAGGGTGGGGGAGTGAGAAGTGCTTCCTCTGACATACCATTAGAAGAAGACTGGTGTGCCAGCGGTATCCGACCATAGTACGCCAATTTGCGGTTACATCAACAGGCAACAATCGTGTGGTGATTGCAGGCAGCCTTCATTATGGCAAGACAGCTCTAGCAGCGGTTTTTTTCTGTGACGAGTGGTGGCATTCTGAATTGCACAAGGGGAGTGCATTCACATGACATGAACAATTAAACAAAGCGTTTATTATGGTGTGTTGTGTGTGGCAAGTCCGTAGCCCCTTCAGTGCATGGCTGGAGCCCTTGCACGGGAAAGTATGTCCACTGGTTGAAAAGGTATGTGCACTGGTTGCACATGTCACATTGTTGCGGTGTGTGGGGTTTGGCAGCATTGCACACATTGTTAGTTGCACGTGTGTGGTGATTGTTAGAACATCCTACAGTTGTCGGTGTATGGGTGCAGATCCTGCAGTGAGCAGTCCTGCAGTCTGTCCACTGGATGCAGTGTAACATGTGTGCTTGCACCCCTGCTTTATGGTCCAGCAGTTGGGTAGAAGTGCTGGTCCTTATGTTCCCTTTGTGAATTCTGGTGCATGGCTTCATGTTCCCCTGCATGGCTGTTATGTTGTGGTGGGTGTGGGCAAGGCCTAGACTGGTGGGTGCATGGCCTTTGCCAATACCAACCTGTCGCAGTCTAAGCATAGGTCTTCACCACAGCCACCACTACATAATGCTGCAATGCAGCTGCAACCCTGCATGTCTTCAAAGGTGGGGACCTTTACACAATGGTTGTGGAGCACATTGTAGACTTAGTGAAACAGGAGAAGTGAGCTGCTATGCATACACTAGCACATGGTGTAGGTCATTGCATGTGTTGCACATTAAGGAGACACGTGTGACCATTTGCGTTTGCTAGGGTTTTCCTTTATAAGAAACTTCAAATGTAGCATTTCGAGCATGGCTGGAGCCCTTGCACCGACAAGTAAGTCCACTGGTTGCAAGTAGGTTTGCCATTGTTGCTTTGCGTGTGGTGTGGCTGCATTGCATACATTGTTGGCTTCATGGGTGTGGTGATTGTTAGAACATCTAACAGTTGTCGGTGCATGGCTCAACTTAGCCAGTGTTGCTTTTAATTTGTCAAGGTCTGATTCAATGGTGACTAATGATTTAGATAATTCTTCAATTGTTAAAAGAATCAAGTCTAGTGAACATTTGTTTAGGATATATCTCCACCTCTTCAACCAGATACATGGCTTATTTGGAAGAAACTAACATCTTTAATGATGCAAGATGGACTGAATAACTCAAATGTATCTACAGATTGACGACATATTTGGTATTTGGAGGGGCTCACATGAAGAACTGGACGCATTTTTTCAACATCTGAATCAAATGGCACCAAGGATCAGACCAACATCGAAAACAAGCAAAGAAACAATAGAATTTTTGGATGTACAAATATATAAGAAAAGAGGGAAATTGGAGACAACCATATACACAAAAGAAACAGACAGAAACAGCATATTGCATGCCAGCAGCTTGCATCCTAAAAAAAACTGTAGAAAGCATACCATTCAGTCAATATCTAAGATATAGAAGAATCATATCGGAAGAATCTGAATACATTAAGAAATCATGAGATCTGAAAGAAAAGAGGCCATCAAGCAACAAATATAACAACCAGTGCAGAAAAGGTCAGTAAAATCAGCAGAGAAGACGCTCTGAAACATAAAAATAAGAACAAAGTGGACAATTTGGTATATGTTACTACTTTTTCACAACAGAGTTCCAAAATTAAAAAAAATAATTTAAAAAAAAACTGGACAACACTGACACTGGATCCTATGATAAAGACTCTTCCCCGAACCTCCACTTTTTGCCTACAGCAAAAGCAGATCGATCAAAGACCAGTTAATTAAAGCAGACTTCTTAGCAGCAAAGACAGAGGAAAACCATAAAGGGACGATTGCCTGTCATAATTGTAACAACTGCAACAACCTAATAAAAGGCAGTACCATCACTCATCCTCAAAGGATATAAGATAAATCTTCAACATACTACTACATGTGACTCTAAAAACATAATATACGGCATAAGATGCCCATGTGGGATATATTACGTCGGGATGACAATGAGAAAAGTAAAACAAGATGGGCTGACCATAATATAAGACCAGGAGCCCTGAAGTCACCAGTAACATTTCAAACAAGAGACACAACATTGCCCAGATGAGGTTCATCATCCTGGAACAAGTGAAAAGCCCCAAGACGAGGAGGCAATTTACATAAAATGTTGCTTCAGAGGGAAACATATTGGATTGAAAAACTGGACTCCATGCAACCCAATGGCATGAATGCAGAATGGGACAGTTGTTTTTTGTGAAAACTGAACGTAAGAAAGAAAGATTGAAGTATGAAGCTAAATTCACCAGATTTGAAGTTGATTGAACATGCAGTATCAGTATTTTACAAGAACTCTACTGCAAGTAAATCCATGCTAAAATGGCCCCCGAGCATAATTTACAGTAAGTCACCTCTTCTAATCCAACAGTGACTCAGTTACCATAACAACCGAATGAACTGGCGACGCCTCATTACAGCGAAATGCTTTGCGCACACAGAAAATCACGTAGAGGGAGTGAAGAGACCAGACGATCAAATAGGGAGTAGCTGTCAGCCTTCACACGGCGGCACCGCCACGTTGACGAGAAACGAACGCGGCGTTACCACCACGTTGACGAGAAAGGAACACCACGGGAATCCAACATCAGAGATGAGCACATGCATCGCATGCGCTCATAAAATGACTTGCCCGTAAACCGAAAGAATTAGGGTTTTGACACTGGGACTCAGCGCTATTACAAAGCGACTGATCCCGGTGCAAAACCCGCACCAAAATGTAAGAAAAAAAACAGTGAAAACAATCCATTCATTGTTTTCCAAACAGATACAACAAAAAGATCCCGCGTTGCACGCTCGTGATAAACAAATCTCCATGAGAGAACCGGCTAATTGAAAGTGTGGAAAGAGTTTGGAAGAACATTTGATCTACACCAGTGAAACTGAAGGTCAGAGTTATCTTTAATTTATAGCCTGAGGAACAGTCATAACATCGAATAATTTCGAGTAAAAAATGAAACTGATTGGTTCCTTTTCTATTTAAATTTCAGAAACTGTTTCCAGAATTTGGGTATTGTCCGCACCTGATTAAGGGCAAGAATTGCCCAAAACGCGTTGTGCACTAAACAGCTTAAAGGTAATTTAAGTGAAAGAAAGAAGTCTTACATTTGGACTATGACTGAATTCATTATTATATTAGATGCAAAAAAAGAAATGTTTATTTAGGTTATTGAAAATGTACCATGTACATAGAAAACTTAATGTTTAATGCATTATGAGAAACAGAAATTCAATTATTTTCTTTTTTGAAACACGTTTATGCTTTGTCTCAGAACATTAAATAATCGAAAAAATTACTTTTGAGATTGAATTCATAATTGAAAGGCTAAATCGAAATTTGCATAGTGTTATGCTCAATAGTGTGCACGGAGATATGGTCACTCATGTGTAAAGTGGCCCTGTTTATTTTGTCTGTTTAGATTAGATACTGTAGCCCAGAATCCGTCTCTGTAAGCACCTAAACCATATGTAAAAAGTTGACAAAAACTTACTAGAAATAGTACATTAACCAAAGGAAGATTTATCACCTATCAGGTGTGCTCCTCTACACCAATATTAAAACTCTGGGATTTAGCCAATTGGGTGTCGAGGGTGTGCCTCACTGGAAGGGCCTGTACTATTCCCCCCCACATCAGTCTGTGCAGTGAGGGCAGCAGGCAGTGATGGAGAAGCGCAGAGTCCTAATAGTGGCTGCTAATTTTGCATTTGAAGGAGTGGAGGCTATGGCACGGTCTATGAGGGCAGTTTCGGCTGAATGGTTGACCTTTGCAGATGTGTGGCCTTTGTCGGTACTGTTGATGTTGTCGTACTGCATTATGGAGCTCGAAATTTGGGGTACATGTCATGTGGATGTTTGCTCCGTCGCCTAAAGAAGTTGATGAGTGCTGTGGATTGTTCCCACTACCAAGGTGGTTTTCTCAAGCATACCACCAAGAGGAGCATGGGACCATGCCGGTGTAATTTGTCCCCAGCCAGAGGTCAGAAGGTGTTTCATTAGAAGGATGTGTCAATATATGTCCACTGCTGGGATGTTCTCCACAGACTAGGACATTAATAAACTAAATTTGCACTGGTTCCATGCAAATTGAATTTTTTTGACCAACATTGGCAATGCTCTTGTTTTACACTGTGCAAGAAGTGTTGGACAATCCTGTAACAATGTAAGGAGGCAAATAATACAGACACTCAGATAAAGAGCAAAAGCAAAAACAGTTGATTGTACACAAACTTTTGGAGGGACCAATACAGACCCAATCCCATTACCGGTTTCACACTTCTTCCCCCACACCCCCTTCCTAGTACGATAACACTGAGTATTCTGCCGTAGTTTCAGGATTAATAAATTTCCATATGCAGCCCTTTTCAGGATGGTAGCCATGGAAATGGGACTGCGCCGGTAAAGTGATTGCTCAATAAGGTTTGTGGTGTGTACGGCACACCTGTGGCAGACGGTCTTTGTACAGAGAAATGCAGAAGACTATGGTGGAAGTGTGCACGCTAAAGGGCAGGCATCCTGTTTGTATGCATGCACTTGTTTGAAGTTGCTAATATACTTATTGTTGCTTTTCTGCAATACTTTTTCATAAGTTCGTAGTAAGTGTAGTGTTAACGGATTATTTTTTGTAAAGTGTACAAGGTACATGGCAGGCACCCTGTTATGAATTCTATGTGTGTATAATATCGTATGTGATATTGTACAATATGCCATGTATACTGCGCATATTCACAAGTGTTTGAAGACACGCTGAGGCAAGGGAGGACGAACAGAGGGGAGACAGACAACGAATCTACTAGTGCAGGTATCACTCAGATCGTCCAAGTGCATGGGGAGGATAAAGTGCAGTACATGGGAAGAAGAAACAATGATAATAAGCAAATAAACAACCCAATGGTGGCCGAAGATCAGAAGGTGGCTAGGTAACCAGTGCACAATCAGTTTCAGCCAGGAAGTCAGCAGTGTATAGGAGAGAAATCAGACACAAAGAGAAAGGTTTTGAGGTGCTTCTAGAACCAGCAATAGTTTAAGATTCTGGTGGCAGGGAGGCTGTTGCAGAGGGAGCCCCAGCCAAAGAAAAAGCTAACACCGACTGGTTGCTTGCTGAAGCGATTGACCCTGAGGGAGTTAGAGGCGGATGAGGGAAGAGCTTGAGCACAGAGATATTTAGGAAGTGAGAGTTGCAGGTAGTGAGGGCCCAGGGCCCAGTGCATAATGTGGAGGGTTTTGATCTTCGCAGCTACTGGGAGCCAATGTAGACATTTCAGTCCCGGAGAGATCCGATCCCTGGCCTTCAGGCCAAGTGCAAGGCGTACAGTCGTCTTCTGGACGAGCTGCAGAGGAAAGAGTACAAGAATGCAGATTTACAATGAGGCTGTTGCAATAGTCTAGCCTAGAGCGATCCACAGCTGTGGAGACACAGCTTTTCGGATGTTCCTTTAGGTTTATAACATAGTCAGTGCGGTTTTTGGTGCCATATTTTCACGATTTATGGAGATGAGTTAGTGGGGAAACAAATTCGTAGTATTGTCGGAAGGAAAGAAGATACTTCCTGTTTCGATATTACAATGGGTGATATGGGTCATTGGAAGCATATACAATTGAAGTGCCACTTGATGCTAGTGGATGGGATAAAAACCAGTAACCTTTACATCATAACGCTCACTGGCAGATACCGTGTGCACAGGCACTTATAACGGAGTTGTAAACCTACTGCAGAAAAAGTTTTCATAACTCCACTTTGTCATTATGGGTGCTCATGTGGATGAAAGTTGATGCACCTCTCTTGCATTCGGTCACTGAATTTTCCACTGAACGTGCTTTCCAATGACACGACACTTGGAGGCTTAATGTGCAACGATACAAATGAAGTGTTGAACAGCAGTGACAGTGTTAGATGCTATTGTTGTGGATCCGTGCAAAACTGTTTCAGTACCCAATGTGGTAGTGATGGACCAAAAAAAATAGTGGAAAGGAAGAAGAACTGCTCCTGCTTTACTGGGGCGCAGCCTTCGCGGTACTTGGGGAAGCGCACGTGCCACATTCTGAGCTTCTCATCGTGCTGGCCAATAGAAATGGGACTGTGGGGATTGTCCAATCAGATGCTCAGGGGGTGCGTCACAGGAAAGGGCGGCAATATTTGTTTTCATTACTCTGCGTAGCGATGGTAGCAGGCAGAGATGGAGAGATGCCCTGTTTTGATAGTCGGTTATGCCTTTGTGGAAGATCTGTTCCAGTAGGCCATTGAAAAAGGCTATCATGGCAATTACGATTTGGAGGGAGTGGACGCTTTGTCGTGCTGTGGAGTGTGCAGTTTCGGCAGTGTGCTTGTACAATGCAAAGTGGCCACTTTCACAACTGTATATGGTGCACTATGGAGCGTTGATTTTGGGTTCCATTGCTTGTTCCTGTGTGTACAGTCAACTGAAGAAGTTGATGAAAGCAGTGAAGTGCATGTTTCCCACTGCCAAGGTACTTTTCTCATGTATACCACCAAGAATAGTATGGGACTATTCCAATGATTGCTACCAGCCAGAGGTCGGAAAGGGTCTCATCAACAGAAGCATGTGACTCGAGTGCTGCTGGGATGTTTTCCTGTGAGGATGACAACATTGATTCTCGATACATACACCTTTTCAAAGCAAATGGCATGCCTTTGTCGACCAGTGGCAATCACATTTTGTTTTACAACCTACAGGCTGCACTGAAGACCATATTGTAAGAATGTGAGCTGAACTACAAAGCACAAAATACTTCGAAACACCTTTCTTTGCATTTTTCATATGGAAGCACCTTTAAAAAAAAAAAAAGGCTCTTTTCAGAGCCACCACTACTAACGAAGTCCCCTACCTGGGTAGCAATGTATTCCCCTAACACAACGTCTGCGGACATTGTGATAGTTGCAGGTTTGCACGTGTCACACATGCCCCTTTATGGTCCATACCATTGCATTCGTTTTTTGGCAATTCCATTGCTCAACTCTGAAAGGAACTTTATTGAACCTTTTTCCTTTTTCAGTTGATTTCCATTTATTTTGGTCTTGTAACACGCCACGGAAGGCAAGGTCGGGAACGTAAGGGGCAGCACCTACAGAGATAACATAGGCGACGTGCAGAGGGAAATGTTGGGTGGCCCTCACTTAAATAGGCGCCAGTCATTGTCATGCTTCCTGACAGACACTTCCCAAGCACTTCCAAGTAACTTCCGTCTGTACAGTAGCGCGTCGCAGTACATGCAGAATACAATGCCCTTTGCCAGGTAGGTCTGTAACGCAGCATATGTCTGCAAGGATGTTTTAAAGCTCTGCTGCCCTACAGGAGTGTCGCTGTTGGGTGCAGCAGATGTGGAACATAGTGCTCATGAAATTATCCTACTGCATTGTTGGAAGGACAATACCCTGCCCACTTTTCCCTCGTGCTTAGATTTCAGTTCTTGTCACATGCAGTACGGACACTTCATTGTACGGCATGAGCCGTAGCACTAGCATTCACGGAGATGAACAAGTTACTCTTACCTGGTAAAGTTCTTTCGATGGGATGGTCAGATGACGTATTCCATATCTATGACAGTAATCACAGCTGTGCCGCTTCGGAAAATATTTCGGCGTCTGCGTCCTCCCTCGATGTCGTAGATACGCGGCCCGAGGGCCTCCGTCGAGCCGACGTCACCGGATGTTATAAGTAGGACCCCCGTAGCCTCAGGTGGAGTTTTTTCCTCAGAACGTGTGGCACCAATCTTCTGCCAGAATGACTACAGAAAGCCTTGCGGAAACGTAAACTGCAATCGCATAAGAAATTCTGTAGCGGGGCAGGTAGGCAGGGAGTGATACGGAATAAGTCCTCGGACCATCCCATTGAAAGAACGTTACCAGATAAGAGTAACTTGTTCTTCGAGGGGATTGGGTCCTCCGACGTATTCCATACCTATGACTCCCAAAGCCGTACCACCGTATGGAGGAGGGAAAATAATTTTAAATGTGGAATTTTAGAATGCCCAATGAAATTGCAGAGTAAAGGACCGTCTTGCCAAAGGCCAGATCCTGCCCATGGATAGAGTCTAGGGAATAGTGTCGTACAAAAGTATGGACCAAAGCCTAAGTGGCTGCTTCACAGATGTTACAAATAGGAACACCGCTCTGCAGGGCAGTAGAGGCAGCCATACCCCTAGTAGAATGGGCCCGTAGGCCTACCGGAGAGTCCTTACTCGCCAAGCGGTAACATTCAGAAATTGCCACGATAATCCATCTAGACAAAGTCTTTTTAGTAACAGCTTGTCCCAAACGCCTTCAAGTGTATCCTATAAAGAGCTGATCGTCCACTCTTCCCAGGACATGCGTGAAATGTAGAAACTTAAAGCTCTCCTAGGATCCAACCTATGGAGCCTCTCCTCTTCCTTACCAGGATGCGTAGGAGAATAAAATGCCGGAAGAATTACCTTCTGGCATAAATGAAATTCCGACACCACTTTCAGAAGAAAGGAAGGACGAACTAAGGACAACCCTGTCCTTATGAAACACAGTGAAGGGTGGCTTAACGGAAAGTGCCTGCAACTAACTCTGAGCGGAAATGACCGCAACTAAAAATACAGTTTTAAAAGTTAACAGTCTCAAAGGACAAGAATGTAAAGGCTCAAATGGAGCACCCATTAGAACAAGGTTCAAATCCCAACCAGGCACCTGGAAAGGTGACAGCAGAAACACATCCTAGTGAGCCCTTTGAGAAATTGAGAAAAGGAATCTTGAAATAAGAACACTCCTCAGACGAGCGCTTAAATATTGGCAGCGCCGCCAGGTAACCTTTAATGGTACCCACTTGCAGGCCCTTGTGGGCTAACGAAAGCAAAAAAGATAGAACCAAAGGAATGTCACATGAAAAAGGATCCACATTCTTAACCCTTCACCAGTCGCAGAACTTTCTCCAATGGCAACGGTACAGGGACTTGGTTGCAGGCCGTCTGGCCGAAAGCAACACCTCCATCACGTCTTCAGGGAGGTCCCAATCCTTATACCTCAAGGTTTCAGAAGCAGAGCGTGAAGGTTGAGGGATCAGACCTCTGGATGGAGAACCTGCCGTGAGAGCAGATCATCTCGGTAGGGAAGACGATGTGGAGGGCAGATGGACAAGTCTAGAAGGTCTGGGTACCACGTTCTCCGGACCCATGCCGGGGCAATCAGAATCATCCGAGAACCAAACCTCCGTAACCTCCGCAGCACTTGCGGGATGACGGGGACTGGAGGAAACGGGTACAGCAGTGGGAAGGACAACTCCACCACGAACGCATCTAAGGCCCCTTTTGGAGGAAATACCCACGAGCAAAACCTTTCGTACTTCCGGTTAACACTGGAGGACGAAGATCTCCATGAGAATCTGAGCCAGCTCCCAATCGCGAGAGATCACGCTCTGCCTGCTCAGAGCGTCCGCCGTCTCGTTTTCATCTCTGGCCAGATGAACTGCTGAGATCAAAACTTCCTGCTGGATGGCCCAGAACCAGAGCTGCATCGTCTCCCTGCACAGAGGAAGTGACCCTACCCCCCAAACCCCTTTTTGTTGATGTAGTGCATGGCCACTGTGTTGTCTGTCAGAATCAGGACATTCTTCCCTCGCACAGTCGGCAGAAAAGCCTTCAGGGCAAGCCTGACGGCTCTCAGCTCCAACAGATTGATATGGAGTCTGGACTCAGATGGAGACCAACGACTGCCGACTGTCAACTTGTTGGCATGAGCTCTCCATCCGGTGCGGGACGGGCCAGTCATGATCGCTACCTCCGGCCAGGGTAGCCAAAATGGAGCCCCTTTCATCAGATTGCCTTCGACGGCCCATCACAAGAGTTCCTGGGCGACCGAGGGCGGCACCTGAGCAGGGTCCGACATCCTGCAGGAGGATTGTGACCACTGCATCTTGAGAGCCCATTGCAGAGATCTCACCCGCAACCTGGCCTCTGGCACCAGAAGAATGCAGGATGCCATGAGGCCGAGCAACCTCAAGAACTCGAACGCTGGGAGACTCTGGGCATGCTGAAACTTGTGCACCATCTGCTGAATGTGATGAGCCCTCACCTGGGGAGGAAAACACTGCCCCAGGGACGTGTCAAGCACTGCTCCGATGTACTGGAGCTGCTGAGTTGGCGTTAAGTGGGACTTCTTTAAGTTGAGGGAGAAGCCCAGCTTGTGAAGGGAGTGGCAGGTGACGGACAGATGATCCAGGACTTGCTCCGGTAATGAATCCACTTTCCTGAGATATGCTGCTACCACCACCATGAGCTTGGTGAAGACCCTCGGGCGGAAGTCAATCCGAACGTCAGGACCCGAAACTGAAAGTGAGTCGCCAAGCGCGACCCTAAGGTACTTCTTGTGCTTGGGATGGATCGGCACATGAAAGTAAGCATCCTTAAGGTCGAGCGACACCAACCAGTCCTGGAGTTGAAGGGCCTGGAGGACTTGAGAGAGTAACCATCTTGAACTTGTCCTTCCTGAGGAGCTTCTTCAAACCGCGCAAGTCCATGATGGGTCTCAATCCTCCCAGTCTTTCTTCGAAATCAAAAAATAAGGGAAATACCATCCCTTGTTCCTCTCCGCTACAGGCACCAGTTCTATGCCGCCTTTCTCCAGCAGGGATTGTATTTCCTGCACAAGGAGCGGATCCAGACTCTTCAAAGAGATTCCCTGGTGGATGGTTGTGAGGCCTCTGCCGGAAAGGAAGACAGTAGCCATGGGCTATGATCTCCAGAACCCGCACATCAGAAGTAATGGCACGCCACTCTACAAGATGCTGCGCCAGCCTCCTCCCCAACCGGTGAACCATGGGACATGGCTTCATGACTGAGCTGAAACAGCTGCGGCAGTGCCTGAGGGCAAAGCGGCAACTGCCCGAGCGGCTTTGGCACCTAGAGTACCCCGTTTTCCACCTCTGGTACTCCTACGGTGGCCCCTTTGACTTGCAGCTCCTCTCGATTTACCAAAGGATGAATAATATCGAAAGGATCCTCCCCTCGGACGAAAAGGCAGAGGTTGGCGAACTGCAGCGCTCAACGACTTTGATGCATCTTTGGAGGTCTACAACCTCGCAAGGCTCTTGTCAGCCTTGCTGCCAAAAAGTTGTTCACCATCAAAGGGCATGTTGAGGAGCCGGGCTTGCACATCCAGAGCAAACCCTGACTTCCGCAACCATGCAAACCTGCATATTACAGTGCTCGACGCCATGGAACGGCGGACAGAATCTACCATGCCCAGACCCGACAGAACAGACTCTCACATGGCATCCTTGCCATCCTGCACAATAGCAAGAAAACCATCCCGTTCCTCCCCTTCGGGAATATGTTTAGCCAGTAACGAAACAGTTCCACAGAGTGAGCGTGAAACATGACAAGGCACACACAGAGTTGGCTGCCTGTAAAGCCATACCCCCTGAAGAAAACACTTTCTTCGCCCAGCCATCAAAACGCTTGTCCCTCTCAGGAGGGATGGTAGGGTGCAACACCTGCTTTGCTGGGGCTGTAGGCGTCTGCACCACCAAACTCTCCGGAGTGGGGTGCGTGGTCAAGTAGCAGGGGTCGCTACTGGCTGGGCGGTATTTTCACGGCAAAGACTTGCTCACTGCCGGGAGACTCTCCAGAGCAGTCCAAGCTGCTGCCACCCTTCTCTGCAAGGCCATATGGAATGGCAGTTCCGGGTCAGTTGGTGGACCTTGGTCGAGGATATCCGTCAGGTCATCCTGCAGAAAATACACTGGTGGCGCAGACCACCCCAAGTATTCTGTGACCCTAGACATAAGGCCCCGGTACGAGGACTCGGCCTGGGTGCCAGGCTCAGGCCTACAGAACTTCACCGCCGGAGAGGTGTCCAGACCACTGGTGTTGTGCAACAACTGTCGCAGGTCTTCAATCTCGCTATGACTAGACAAAATCTCATCAGGTACCTCCTCAGGAACCATACCTTCCTCAGACCCTTCCTCCACCTCAAATATAATCCAGAGGCTGGAACGAGGGCACAGAAAAAGAGACCGACATTTTTAGCCTTGGCCAGAGCCTTTCTAGTGGGTTCCACCGTGCCACGGGGTACCTCTGACAAAGCAGCCTCGAAAGGCGTCGATGGAATCAGCGTCGAGCGTGGCACCGACGGCTTCGACACAGTCCTCGAGGGCAGAGCCCTGACCGTGTCCTTCGACAGCCTGGGCGCCAAAGGCGTTGACGGCTTCCTCAGAGGCAGAGACTCCAGAGAGGACCTCAGAGCCGATGTCTTCTTCGAAGACCTCACAGGCTCAGACGGTCTCGAGGGCGTAGAGGACGGGACCTGGAACGGGCATGTCTAGAGCGACCATGCTTGTCCGACTGGGACCTTGAAGGTGCCCAGTGATCACGACGACCGCTCGAGCCCAAAGGCGTGCCAGTGGTGTCTCTAGCACAGTCACAGCCGGCGTCTTTCGACAGCGAAAACGGCCGGAACAAATCCCATTCCGCAGGAGTGGAGTGCTTGTTGGGACAAGCCACCTGCCGACGGGCGGAGTCCTCGGATGAGGAAGGCAACCGATGCCGGCGCTTCCGTGAGTGTCTCGAAGAGGCAGAGGAATGGCAGGACCTTTTCCTGGACCGAGACCCCCCGGATTTACGCCGATGATGCGGAGAGTCGTCCTTTGAATCGTCAGTCGAAAGCCCAGCGGATCTCGATTTCCAGGGCTTGGCCACCTTACCTACAGAACGCTTCTTACGCTCCTGCAAGGCCTTCGATGTAAGCGACTGGCAGTCTACACAGTCATCTGTGTCGTGGTCCTCACCGAGGCAACAGAGGCAGGCGTTGTGCGAATCAGTCAACGATATCTTGGACCCACATTCCCCACACTTCTTAAAACCTGGCCGCGTGGTGGAAGAAGACAGACATCATGGAAATCTTCACAACAAACAGGTTCGAAGAAGCAAAAGAACAGAACTCAGAAGAACCGAGGTGCGCCGAGATCTCCGAAGCGAACACGTTCGCGGAAAAAAATGGAACTGAGGCTACGGGCGTCCTACTTAGAACATCCGGTGATGTCGGCTCGACAGAGGCCCTCGAGGACAGCGTATTGACGTCAGACGCAGAAAGATTTTCTGAAGCAGCACAGCTGTGGGGATTACTGTCAGATATGGAATACTTTAGAGGACCCAATCCCCTCGAAGAATACATTCTGAAATACAAGAATGCTTACGAGAAGCGCAGCTTCTTTATGTGGAGCAGGAAGACAATTATTCAGCGAGACCCATGCGGCTACAGTACTTTTCTAACCACCACAGACATTCTTTGCGCTCCGAAGAATGTGCTGTTTGCTTACTTCTCTTTACATGCACTAGTATGCGAGTGACCAAGCCGCACCAGCTTTGCCATTGCAGACTTCCTCCAAACTGTCACACCGGCAGTTAAATATTTTCTCCAACTGCACGACCAAAAGGCAGACCCTTGACACTTTCGGCCACAGTCCTCAGTGCAGAGTGTGTGTGTTTCACGGGTCATGGAAAGACAAGCAGCACATCAATCAAATTAATGCAACATTTAAATACGCCCACTGGAGGTTGCTGTTCCTTGTTTTCCAGTGGGCCTCATCATACAGCCAGGCGTGCTGCAGAGATAAATTGGTAGGTTTGCACAGCAACCCACATAGTCACCAGGACTACTTTAAATGCTGTTGCCTAGCGTATGAATCCGTAGGGCTGAGGGCATGGGCGGTTTTACATGCACACAGAGGATGCCTTGCGCATGCGCATAGCTGTACAACGGATAGATGTGCGCTCCCACATCTAATTAAAAGTCCATTAGAAGATGTGGCCATGAGGCCAGTACTGGAGTGCGACAGATACCTCCATTGTGAGTGCATATATGCCGGCCAGGTGCAGTCTTCCTAGGAAACCTCCATATTGCTTATCTGCAGTCATCTCAGACACTACTGTGCGGCGCAGATTCACCATGCAATGGTAACATAAAAAGCAACACCACTCGCACACTCAAAGGGGTGTTGCTAGGTCTGGAAAAGATCAGGGAACTAAGCTAATGTTGAGACTGGCAGGACTTGGGGCTAGCTAGCATTTTGGTTGAAGCAACTGAGCTTCTATCCGGGGCTACAACCAAAAGATGTGGGGCTATAGCCCCTTAAGCCCCCCTCTAGCAACGCATCTGCACACTCACCAACACTTAACATGTAATTTCTAAGATACACTGACGCTATTAGGAAAGGGAAGGGGTAGCACAAATGATTCACAGAGGGGATAATGTGGGCTTTCCACAAGTTTGTCATGAGAGCAGACAAGGAATCAGTGACAAAACGTTAATGGGACGTTATGGTTCAGTTGCGGTACCAAAAACCCATGATCTTTACAGAAAACACTATGCTAAAGCAACATTCCGTTTACGGTGCCCTACTAAAAACCTATGACATTCACTAACAAAAATCATTGTTAAAGGGACGTTCTGGTTAAGTTGTGCTACTAAAAACCTATCCCCACAAACTATGCTAAAGCAAGGGTCTAGTTACAGTGCCCTACTAAAAACCTATTAAATTCAGTGAAAAAACGTTGCTAAAGGGACGTTATGCTTCAGTTGCCCTAAGAACAACTTTGCAAATTCAGTGAAAAAAAACTTGTGTTCCAGGGACGTTAGTTACTTTGCACTCACAACAACCTATGCATACTATGGTTACAAGTAAAACCAAAAAAAAAAAACAGAAATTTGCCAGTTATGGTAAGCTAAGCAATCATAACTTGCGTCACCACTCTACACTGATAAGCCGAACACCCGAACACCCATGACATCAAAGATGCCATCACAAATGTAATGGATGACATCACAGAATATTCGGTAAAATTTGCCGCTTGACCATCATTATTCACCTCCACATAGAAGGTTTTATGGCCAGCAGGGAACGGCACACACACACACACACACACACAGATTGGTTCAAACACTGACCAGCAAGCAGAGACCAAGGGCCCACCTTGGGGGTTTGATCGATTTTCATGCAATTTTGGTAAAAATATAGAAAACTGGTATACAAGGATTGTTTTGGTTTAAATACTCAAAATCATTTTTGTCCAATACACCGTCATGTAGACCCAAATTGGTGATCCTAAGGACATCTTGTGCTATACGTTTGGTCGGATCACCAAGTAGGTTGCGTTAATGCGGGTCATTACCAAGCGGACACTTCACTGTGTCATATTTGTCACAATCTAAAATTACAATTCAACTCCTTCGCCCGTACTTTTGGGGACATAGTGATCAAATTTTTTCAATTCTGATAATGCTTGCTTCTGGGTGTGTGGCAAAATGATCATTATAGCGAAAAATACTATACACTTTTTACAAATAATTTAGAAGCGGTTCGGGGGAAAATAGTAACACACTATTTCTGCTTGAAGAGACAAAAGGGATTAATTCCGAAGTTGATATATTTTTATTAATTTCAGATGGCATTACCGCTTGCTTACATTTATGCAAGGTCTTTTCTTTGACAGCATAGATTTTTACCTCAGAGATGGGTGGTCTAGTCTACCTTTCCAAAATGCATCCCAGTCCCACTCCTATTAACTCACCCTCTCATTACCTCGTTTCCCCCTTAACCACCCCTTTACCAAAATTATTCCCCCCCTCCTATTGTGTACCAGTTACTCAGCCCAATCACAAACAATACCCTGTCAGACCCAACTACTCAAACACTATTCCCCTTTTTGCCGTCCTCTAAATGACTCCCACCCCCAATTAAGGGTCTGGAATGCTCAATCCATTGGAGCAAAAAAACCTGCACCCGACTACTGCCTCTCCACGCTCCCCCAAACCCCTTGGACCTCTGGCAGAGACCAGCATCAAACCCAATGACTACTACACCTGTTGCTTTAAATATGACCCAACATCTTCTCCCTCTTCTAAACAAGGCAGGACTTTGTCCAAGGATCCACTAGGCTCACCTTTCTGCCCCCTCGCACCTTGCGACCTACCTCCCAGCCCTCTTACCATCATCCTGATTTAGCAGTCACCAAGCCGACTCAATTCCCCGATTTAGGCCATTCCCATTAATTTTTATGGGGACTTGCACAGACCCAAAGTCTAACCCACCAACCTACTGAAACTAGTTTTCCCTCCAGACCTCTCTCAAGCCTCATTACACAATCTTCCCTCATTCCAAAAGGAATGCTCTACTCCTTGCTTTCCTCTTCAGTTCTCCCCCCCCAAACCTAGCCCAAAGTAGGGTCCTCCCATTGTCTTTCCTCCATAGGCTTCTATTGAATTGGCCTTCTCCGATTTCAAACATGGTCTTCGCTCCCCCTTAAATCACCATGTTTCGTACCTTCACCCTTTGCTCTGAACCCTCCCTGAATCACCACCCAAATCCACCTTACGATGGACATGCTACATTACCTTGACAATTAGTGCAGCAACACCACCACCCATTTTCTCCTTGTAAACGAGAACACTGCTCTCCTTCACTACAGCCGGCAAATCTGCTTCCTATTACACCAACTTCTACTTGATCATCCCCATAAACTCTATTCAACTTGGCAAGGTATGCTGGGCACTCATTGACTTAATCATCTCTTCTTTCCTAGCAAGTAAAAACTGGCTAATCCGGCTCATAAATGCTAATATCCATGTCACCCCCGAGACACTGTGCCCCCCCCTCCCGCCATCGACCCTCCCATCTCCCTACCTTTCCCTCTGAGGTGTCAAACACACCAAGGACTGACAATTCCTGCGCCTCTGCTGACGCATTAGCAACAGATGGTCAAGGAGGTTTCATTTTTGTTTAACATGCTCCTACCTTTCCACACTTTGCTTCTTTCCTTCCAAAACGTCATTCAAGCTGACGTTTAAATCAATCGTTAAAATGGCTTCAGCGGGCCCCAGTAATCCTGCCACCTAAAAGCCTACCTCATTATGCTTAAACGCTGTAACAAAAAGGTCTTCAGCAGAATCTCAAACTACCTAATTAGTAATTACCTCAGACCATCTGCAATCTGGTTTCTGCAGTCACTCACACATCTCCAACTTCTACATGTGCACGCCATAAACTATCCTTATCTACTAGACCGCTCAGCTGACAGTGGTTCACTCCTCGCCAGGTTTGCCAAACTTGGAATCAAGGACACCCCTCTGAACTGGGTTGCCTCCTCTCTTCCAGGGACCTTCTCCATCACATGGAGCTCTGCCATGTCTGACCCAACTCTCACTGTAGGAGTCCCACAAGGCTCCACCCTTGGCAAGGCCTCAAAACGCATGAGCACAGAAACATGTACCATCTGAGTCCGGCAACAACTAATGCTTACATAAGCCTCACAAACCAGTCTCTTCCCAGACTTTGGTTGGAATGGTACACTGGGCTAAGATACAGGAAGGCATTGTCACTTCTGTATTTGGGGGGCATACTCAGTGTGGGGTGCCATAGCCTTTAAGGCCGTGTGGGCTGGGGCTCATTTAGAGGATATTCGTAGGTCACCAGATTGGTCTTGAGCCAGCGCTCAATACCATTTACTTTAAAACCATAATCAGCTGTGGGTTTATTACAGCCTTGAAAATGCATATTATGAACCTCTGTCTGAAGTTGCAAGAAAATTAATTTTGGAAGTAGCCGATATAGTTTCCAGCGTGAGGTGCGATTTGATATGTGTCCCTACATCCAGGTGCTATCCTCTGAACCCTGCAGCATGAGAGCAAGGGACAGTTGGAGCCTGATCTCCGTGAGGTTGGAGTCGATGTGGTGCGGTACGGCGTGGAGATAGCAGCAGATAGCTGAGCTGCTCCTTTTGTCCCTCCGAGTTGGGTGTTGCACCTAGTGGCGAAGTTGATCACCCATTTCTACGGCATACTGTCTTGGTCTGACCTTGACGGTACGTGGAGGGGGCTCACAAGAGCTTGGTGCTCGGAGTCTAGAGTGGGCTCTGATGGGGACTGGGTTAATAGTACAGTGCGACAAAGTGGTCTGTGGAACGGGGTGTTGATGGACCGTGGACTGCTATTCCACAACTTTGGTGGTGTTCCATTCACCTTGCCAAGGCCGGAAAGCGCACATGGTTTACATCAGTACAGAATTCAATAACATTGGGATCGGCGGCGGGGGAGGGGTTGGGGGGAGGGACAGAGTCTGGAGACAGTGATTGGGCGAGCCATCTGGTTCCCTTCATCCGCATTAGTACCTTTACCCTAGTACGCCAACCAAACTACTGCTTTCACCCTCTTGTTCTTGGCCTTGTGGAGAGTGCGCCTGACTAAAACATCTCGGACCCACATACATACATTTGGGAGGACCAGACCTTAGCTTACGTTATGAGAACGAGGGACAAACGCCAACGAAGCGCTCACAAATGAGATGGCTCCGACAACAGCACCTAAAAATATAAACGCCACCCCATTTCTATTGACGGCCGCATCAACTTCTCAAGGCAAAATAAATACCTTCTTCCCATTCAATCTTGACACCACTGAGGCTGTCCATAGGTAGAAGCACACCCTGTCCCCATCAGGGTGTGCTATCCTAGGATAACTGATGCACCACCTATGTAAAAAGGAAAGAGGGAGAAATCTATCCCTACTAACAGTACGCAGAGCATTTGGCATCTAGATATATCCTCTAGAAACCCACACTAATAGTAACCCATGAAAGGAACAGATCATCTTGTCACATCTTTCCTATGTGGCTGGTGAAGCCCTTGTTTATTAACCCACATAGCAATATGTTTACAAAGCTTAAGTAATGTGTACCAGTGAATATCTAAAACGCCCTGCTGTATGCATGGGAAGAGCAAAACCTACAATGCTCAGGCCGCCTGTTATCAGACAGGTGTCGATTTTTTTCAAAACACGTATCCTATTCACTTTGGTGGATATCATGACAAGAAACAGGTCAACCGGTTTCGATGACTGTAGCAGTTAATGTGATCTTCAGGACCAGTTTAGTTGAGCGTGGACATTAATCCCTTTGATCCATATCTCAGGACCAGGCAGCCATCTCGTGACTTGGGGAAAGGGTGAGGAAAGGATAAAGCCTGTTCAGCTATATCTTCCAAGGGGATAGGTTTAGTAGCTACCAAACATCAAATGTTAATGCAATCTGTTGCAGACAGCAATCATTGTAGGCACTTAAAAAGGCTCCATCCGGGGATGTTAAAGACCCCTCCATGAGAAACTCCCATTCACCATGTATCAGTGTCCAACTTTGTATGCACTTAAACCTGCTAAAACAATGTGTATAAAAAGTACATCTGTTCTACTGGTGAACGATGGAAAGTAGCGATAGTTCCATCCAGTCAGTACAGCTACAGATCTACTGCAATACCATATACTGTAGTTAGCCTCCAGAGCTCAATTTTTAAGATTATGATTGTATTATTATATTAGCACCTGCAGAAGAGCTGGGCCAGCCAGAGGCTGGGAGCGCAAGCTGAATCTGTAAGTAGCCGCCTGCATTTCATGCTGGCCCACTGCGCCTCTGCCCAGTCTTCACCCCATCCTTGGAGGCAGTACTTCGGGACGAGTCTCTACTTTAGTGCCACACCTCAACCCCCCACCTCCCCATTGCCCACTTTCCTTTGCACCTTCAGGTCCTGAAAATAGTAATTTCCAAATCAGACACACATGGAATTAATTTTCAACGGAATCATGAATTGCGCAATGCCTAGTTTATTTATATCGCGCCGAAGTCTGCAGGCATCAGGGCGCACAAGGAGATGAAAGAAACCATTAAGCATGAGACAGTTTAGGGAGAAAAGTAGCCTGCTAAGGTTTTAGTGATCTTAAAAACAGATCTATCAGCATCTCAGAGGGCGGTTCAGAGTGGCGATAAATGCCACTTTCATGGGTGCACGGGCTGGAATGCTACACTGGGGTCTACATGGCTCGGGTTTAGCAGCCCTGCCCTCCTGCGAAATATGTATTTAACACTATTTGAAAAACAATCAATATATCAGTGGCCGGCAAGGGCCATTTTAGCTGAACTTCATAATGACGCTGCCTGACGCAACACTATACCCAAAGCACTTTTAGTCTCAGGCTATAACTTTTCTTTAACATTTTTGCTTTCGATTAATGAAACTTCAGAACTTCATCCACAGCAAATGATGGTTGAAGTATACAATGCATATATATATATATGGGTCACTGCCCTGTGCAACACCGACTGCACCCAACGGCACAGAGCTATGCACTGGAGTTTTCAGAGCCTTTTTATCATGTACATTTGTGTGTCCATTGATGCAGTTACCCTTCCCATTTTACTGACTCATCTCACTGATGAGTAACTTCAGCTGTACACAAACATGCTGTGTTGTTGCTCATTTTAGGTCTCTGGCACAAATATACTAGGGTGACATTAAACATACGGGTGCAAAATCCATAATCCAATACGTTGGTTTGCTAAATAAGAACATTTTAATTATAAATCTCTGCCAATCAATTTTTGAAAACGAACTTATGCCTTGAAAAGGAGGCAGTGAATAAGCAAAAGGACCAACACAGCAAGGTGCAACGAACAGGAGACATGACAAACCAAAGGTCAAACGGTTCAGGTAGTGTCACACTGAAGCAAATATCGGAGCGACAGAGCCGGTAGTTATCAATGGACCAGAGGGAGCACCACAACTACCAAAGCAAGGACCATACAGAGAGTAAGTAACAAGTTACTTACCTGTAACTGTTGTTCTCCAGCATGGGTCTGGCATGGATTCACATGCTCATGAATATTCCCCGTCGTCAGGCTGGGAATCCTCGGTAAAGAAAAAACCAGTATCAGTTTCGTTTCTTATCTGTCTTTCGTAGTAATAACCAATCACTGGTCTCTGCGTCATACTGACCACAGCCAATGACTGCCCTCTACCTAAGCACCGCCTCTGGCAGCCATCTTCAGATTTGGAAGCACGTGAAGTGGCAGTATGACCAAGTGAAGAGCCGCAGAGGGGTAGGCGGGAGGGTTCGCATGTGAATCCATGCCAGACCCATGCTGGAGAACAACAGTTACAGGTAAGTAACTTGTTCCTTCTCCAGCATGGGGTCTGGCATGGATTCACATGCTCATGAATAAATAATACATAGCAGTACACACATGCACAACCACGGGAGGTGGCAAAGGCTCAACATTAAGCATTGCATCAAACTCAACATTAAGCATCTTACCTCCTCACCAGGATCACCTCAGGCGAACAGGTTGCGCAGCACTGCTTGGCCGACCCTGGACTCCCGATCGACGCAGTAGAACTTCGTGAAGGTGTGCGTCGACCTCCACGTAGCAGCCCTGCATATGTCCAGCAGGGGCACACCAGAAAGGAACGCCGTGGTAGCTGCGATCGCTCTGGTGGAATGGGCTCTCGGACGGCCTGGCAGCGGTTTGCCAACCGATGACAGTACATGATACAGCCGGAGAGCCATCTGGAAATGTAAGCCTTCGAGAGAGCCTTCCCCTGATTGACAGGTCCAAAGTTCACAAAGAGTTGTGACGTCTTCCGAAAACACTTCGTGCGGTCCACGTAGAACTTCAGCGCTCTAGCCACATCCAGCGAGTGCAAAGTCCTCTCAGCCGGCGACGAAGGCGACGGGAAGAACACAGGCAACACCAAGGGTTCATTGAGATGGAAGTCCGACGGTACCTTGGGCATGAAGGAGGGGTGCGTCCTGAGCACTACCCTCGTGTCGTGAAAAGTCAAGTACGGGGCCTTGCAGGAAAGGGCCTGGATCTCTCTCACCCATCGTGCGGAGGTGATGGCCACAAGAAACGCTGTTTTCCACGACAAACTTCAACGGGGCCGAGTGCAGAGGCTCGAACGGAGGTCCCATGAGCTTGGTCAGCACCACGTTGAGCTCCCACGCCGGGGCCGGAGCCTTCACCGGCGGGAACGATCTGAACAGTCCCTTCATGAACTCTTTCACCAGACGATGAGACCACAAGGACGTCCGTCCCGTGGTTCTGGTGTATCGGGAGATCGCAGCAAGATGAATCTTGATGGACGCGTGTGCCAGTCCAGCTTTGGCCAGCGTCAGCAGGTACGGCAGAACTTGGGGAGCCGTAATCCGTAGAGGGTTAATCTTCTGTGCGTGGCACCAGACAGAGAACCTCTTCCATTTGTGACCGTAGCATTTAAGAGTCGAGGACGCCCTGGCCTTTGCAAGAACCTCTCTGCAGTCGGCCGGTATATCGTATCCTCCAAACTCTAGCGCTGCAGGAGTCAGGCCTGCAAGTTCAGCGATTTCGGGTTGTGGTGGAGGATGGCGCCTCCTTCCCTGGAGAGCAGATCCGCGTCCACCGGCAGCTTGATTGGCGGGGACGCTGACAAGTCCAGAAGGTCTGGGAACCATATCTGCCTCGGCCACGCAGGTGCGCCGAGGATCATCCTGCACCGTGACCTCTTGAGCTGGTTGACAAGCCGGATTAGCAGTGGCAAAGGAGGGAACGCGTAGAGGAACAGGCCCTCCCAGGGGAACGAGAAAGCATCGCCCATGCTCCTCGCCTGGGGAAGCCTGCTGGCGAACAGGTCGATCTGGGGTGTGCCCCACCGTCGGAAGAGGCGATCCACTAGATCTTGCCGTAGTTCCCACTCGTGGCACGAGCGCAGCTCCCTGCTGAGTGAGTCGGCGATGGTGTTTTTTATCCCTGCCAGATGAAACGGCACCAGAAACATCCCCTGGGCGACTGCCCAATGCCACAGGTCCTGCGCCTCCTTGGACAGTGCTGGGGACCTGGTTCCGCCCTGTTTTCTGATGTAAAACATGGTGGTGGTGTTGTCGGTGAAGATCCTCACCACCTTGTCCTTGAGGGACGGAAGGAAGGACCTGAGGGCCCAAAACACTGCATGGAGCTCCAGGACGTTGATATGTAAGGATTTCTCCGTCGGGAGCCAAAGGCCCCTTGCGTGCAGATTTTCGGTGTGCGCTCCCCACCCTTCCAAGGAGGCATCCGTGGTCACTGTCTCCTGGTGGGCTGGGGTCTGGAAGTCCATGCCCGCCGTCAGATGCGCGCGGGTGCCCCACCACCGGATCGCTCGTCGGAAACTCTCGTCGAGTGTGATCCTTTCCTCGAAGTTGCCCGTCGTTTGGATCCAGCGCGCGTCCAGGAACTCCTGCAACGGGCGCATCCGGAACCTGCACATGGGAATGAGGTAGATGCAGGAAGACATCATTCCGAGGAGGGACTTGATGGACCTCACCTTGGCCGCGTCGGCCACCAACATCCGCTGCACCTTGCCCAGGATGGTCCTGGTCCTCTCCTCCGACGGGGAGGCCCGAAGGGACACTGTGTTGAGCCTCGCTCCCAGAAACAGAGTGTCTTGCGCGGGTACCAGGTGGGATTTGGCGTAGTTCACGGAGAATCCCAGGTCCGTGAGAAGTTGGACGGTCCTTGCCGTGTGGACCACAGCGAGCTCCCTTGTCTTGGCTCGGATGAGCCAGTCGTCCAGGTAGGGGTAGACGTGGATCCCTTTGCGGCGCAGCTGAGCCGCCACCGGTGCGAGGCACTTGGTGAACACCCTGGGTGCCGACCGTAGACCGAAGGGGAGGGCTTTGAACTGGTAATGCCGCCCTTGGACCACAAACCTGAGGAATTTTCGGTGCCCCTTCAAGATGGGAATATGGAAGTAGGCATCCTCCAAATCCAACGACGACAGGAAGTCTCCTTCCTCCAGCTGACCCAGGACGTGCTGGAGGGTGACCATCCGGAACTTTTGCGCCTTGATGAACTTGTTCAGACGTCGCAGGTCCAGGATGGGGCGCCATCCCCCCGTCTTCTTCCCAAGGAAGTATCTAGAGTAGACTCCGGAGCCCCGAAGCCTCTTTGGGACGAGTTCGATGGCGCCCTTCTTGAGCATCGCCTTCACCTCCCGGAGAAGTTGAGGGACGTGAAGTTCTTTCCTGGCCACGGGGGGGACGCGCGGACACTTTCTTTGAAACTCGAGCGCGTGGCCCCGGGCCAAGGCGTCCAGCACCCAACGGTCGGTGGAGATGGACTCCCACACGCTGACGAAGCTCGCCAGCCGGCCTCCCACCGGGGTGCTTCGGTGGGGGCCCGACCCCCCGGCCGGTTCAATCCTGCTTCGACGAGGCTTTAGCGCCTTGTCCTTGGCGACGGCGGGGTCCGCCAGGCTTGCCTCGTCCTCTGTAGGCCTCCTGAGATGACGAGCGGGCCGCTTGACGGTAGGAGGAGAAACCGCCGCCGGAACCTTTGGAGGCGCCCTTGCCTCCGCTGCTCCGAAAGGGCGTCCGTCGTAGTTGCAGAACTCCAAGGGCCCGGGCCGTCTCGATGTCCGCTTTAATGGCCTGAAGGGAATCGTCCACCGTTTTCCCAAACAGGTTGTTCCCATCGAAGGGCATGTCCAGGACTCTGGTCTGAACGTCTTGACGGAAGTCCGTAGCCTTGAGCCATCCACGCCGCCTAAGGCAAACGCCGTTGCCCAACTGGCGGAACCCAGTGTCGGCGATGTCCGTCGCAACGGTAATGGCGTGGTCCGAAGCCACCTCACCTTCCTGCAGGATCTCCAGGGCCTCTGCCCTCTTGTCGTCCGGCAAGAAGTCCAGCAGGGGAGCCAGTTTGTACCAGAGCTCCCTGTCGTATCGGGCCACAATAGCCAAGGCGTTGGCAGCTTTAATCGTCGTCGCTGCAGACGAGATGACTCTGCGTCCCATAGCGTCCAATTTCTTTCCCTCGCCGTCCGGTGGGGAAGTCGATGTGGAGGCCGCACCCCCCCCCCGCTTTTTTCCTGGCCGCCGCGGAGACGACGGAGTCCGGGGTAGGCTGCGCCCGGAGGCACAGGGGGGCCGTGTCCGGGACCCGGTACTTTTTCTCGTACCGGTCTCTTCTAGCTGGCGTCGTGGACGGGTTCTTGAGGAGGGTGAGGCCCTCATCCCAAATGTCGTCCAATAGAGGGACCGCGAGGACCGTCTTCCTCTTGGCCTCGCGCCGCTGATAAAGGAAACCTTCCTTCTTCTCCTCAGGGCAGAGTTGGAAAAGCTTGGATGCCCTGGCGATCATTGAGTGGAACCATCCAATCTCGTCGGGCGGAGAAGCCCTGGTGGGAGGCGACGACGGTACATCCTCGTCGTATACCTCGTCGTCCGTACCCGTCGCTGCCGTGTCAGTCCCCGTATCATCCCCTCGGGTGGACGGGGAGGAGGGCTGGAAGGGGCGCGACGGCTGAAAAGGAGGTGGAGGGAGGATCCTTCTTTTCTTGGTAGGGGGAACACCAGAAAGTCCCGGTTCTGGGTCCCCCGACGGGAGAGGTTCCGTCGGCAACGGTAGTCTCGTCCTTATCTCAGAGCATAAGGACTGTATAGCCAACAAAATGGCCGCCGAGTTGTCTCGCGGCGCTAGCAGAGGGGAATCCGACGGGCGATCAGGGGCCCCGTCGGTACGCTCGACGATGTTGTCGTCACCTGCGTCGGGATCCATCCCGACGGGCCGGTCTTCTTCCACGCCGAGGCCGTGGCTTAAGACCTCGACCAGCTCCTCCTGCGAGGTTGAGGCCGAATCTACGACGACGCCCTGCCCCCCCCCTTTTTCTTCCCCACGGGGGATTTCACGGGGGTCCTATCGATGGGCACAAAAGAGGACTCCCTCCGAGGTGGCAGGGAGACTCTGAGCCCCGAGGTCGCCACCACTGGTGTAGCCTCCACAGGCTGAGCCAGGGCCGCCGCGACAGTTTCGATAGAGGGCTTGGCCGGATGGATTAAGGCCTTCACCACCTTAGGTGCGCTCACCGCCTTATCCTGGAGGGGGGGGGGGGGGACACTGCCTCGCTCCCCCTCCGCCTTCGAGCTCGACCGGGCCTCTCCAGGAGCTTCGCCGGGTGCTCGGCCTTCCTCTTACCCGACCCAGAGCGTTGGCTCGTGGTTGAGGGTGCGCCCTGCCTGGCGCCCGTAGAGCCCGACCGTTCGGCGCTCCCGGTGCCAGCGGACTCGCGGTGCTTGGCCTTATGTTGGACCCCCGTCGCCGGGGCGTCCTCAAAGGTCTTAGAAGACCGCTCGGATTTCTTCCTCTTCTTCTCGCCGGACGGGCTCTTCCCTTCTAGCCAGTTGGCGAGACGTTGATGGCGGTCCTTCATGGTCCGCTCAGACATGTTGCCGCAAAACGCACAGTTCTTCTCCACGTGCGTCTTGTCCTCATGTAGGCAGTAAAGACAAAAAGAGTGGTCGTCCTCCTTGAAGACGTTCTGCAGCTGGCATCCAGGGCAGACCCTGAACAGCTTTCGGGCGTCGAGCTTCCCTTCTCCTGGGCCATGGCCGGCCCTGAGAAACTTCTGGAGTCCTCCAAAAGCGTAGCTCGACGAAATCTTCACCCTTGAGGGGCGCAGACGAATCCGAAACGGGTCCCCGTTGATCGGATGGAGAGTCGGTGGAGCTTGAGGCTCTTTTGACCGAAAAAACGAAGTTTTTGAGAAAAAACGTGAAAAAAATAGCACTAACGCTCGAGAGCAATAGCACGAGGATCCCAACACATGAACGTGCGGTAAAAATCTGAAGATGGCTGCCAGAGGCGGTGCTTAGGTAGAGGGCAGTCATTGGCTGTGGTCAGTATGACGCAGAGACCAGTGATTGGTTATTACTACGAAAGACAGATCAGAAACGAAACTGATACTGGTTTTTTCTTTACCGAGGATTCCCAGCCTGACGACGGGGAATATTCATGAGCATGTGAATCCATGCCAGACCCCATGCTGGAGAATGCGCTAAATTACAACCCAACAAGAACAGCAGACACGATCTGGCCAGAGGGAGCAATCGGCAAAGAAGCAACTTACCGGAGCCCCCAACAATCAGGAGAAACGTACCAGGTGATAGAGAGACAAAGACCCAGCAAAGCCAGTGGCAGAGGGGCTGAAAAAGAAGCTACTGCTTTTATTTTCATTCAATTTCGAAACCCATCGGCTTCTTTTGGCATAAAATCGGCTTCTCTTGAAGGGTACTTCTGCTTTTCCCCCCCATGCAGATCCTCCCAACACAGATTAATGCTCACATGCATGGGTAAATCCATAAAGGGAAATCTTCCAATGATTTCCATCACATTCGTCTATCTACTTCTTGGCTTCCTCGTTTTAAGCAGGCAAAAATAAAAACGTATAAAAGTAGTGATCCTTTGGTATGCAATGGCAGTATTGGTGAGATACTACAGACCCCCACCCACTCAATTGCAACTGAAGTGTTTCTTTTATGGTTAAAGTTCATAAACACTGGCTCGATTTAGACAGAGATCCATCTCTGGACTTGCGAATGTTCAATATGTAGAGCAGAATATAAAAATTAAACTGCATTAAATTGAGACACTGGATTAGGTTAATTCATGCTTAATTAGGACACGCCAATAATTTCATAAAGAAGGCACTTATCCGAGGGATTATTTAATTCTAACCAGCAGACGCTGGCAAACTTGCTTTGTATTTTTTAATCATCCAAAAAGATACTTAAGTGTTTTAGAATATCAAATGTAGGTGCCATTCAGAAGCCGCAAGCCGGAGAGGGGTGCTAATTCAAGATCGTGCTACACGGGATGGCTGCTGTTTACAATGAAACAATTGCACTTTAATTGTTCAAACCACTGCATTTTCCGGAAAGCAGGGAAATGTTTTGTGCACAGCTTTGACTGAATTAGCACGACATCTAGTGGATTCTGTGGCGTAATCTATTGGTTGGATGAGAAATAAACCAAAGTTGGGAAAGGATTGCGAGTGTTGAGAACTATTTAAGTATGCATTGCGATGCACAAATAGGATGCACCAGTGAAGGTAGTGCGCGGCTGGAACAGGCAGAGAGGAATAAAAATACTAAATTACAGAAATGTTTGGTACAGACTTTAATGCATGGCCCTGGAAGTCAGGCGCATCCCAAAGTAACAATCTCACACCCGTGTTTGTATCAGATTATTTTGACTATGATTAAACAGCGTTCAGAGGTTATGCAAGACATGTTGGTTTTGGGTGAGGTCATTCCACATTTGAAGCCATGTTTATTCCAATCAAGGTAGCCTAATAAAAGGAACTGTTAAATCCAGTCAACACACGTTAACAAAACTGGGCAAATTAACCTTTTGAGTAACACCACCAAATCCAAAACCCCCTACAAAAATAGGTTTTGTGCGAGGGTCTTCGCACATCTGTCCCTCGCCACAGGAAATGACGCACACTGCCCTAAAAGTAAAAGAGACAACCTTTTAGAATGCACATCCATGTCCTGAAGGCCTTCAACAGGTTAACACTATAAAGATTAAGATGATGGTGCTGGAGAGAAGCAAAATTAAGTACCTCAAGTCAATTAAGTACTTTGAAATGTTACTGCACTATCACACTATACCACGTTGTGGCCTTTGACCTTAAAGTTAGGCAGCCGGGAACTTTAGCAAACGACTAAAAGCAAAATTGCTGTATACCTTGGACCCCTTTATTAAACCATTGTGCTTACTATATAAGAGTTTTAGAGACGAATATCAACAACTGCATAGAAACATAGTCAGAAGGTAAAACTATTATTGGAAAGAAAATGGCAGTTATCTTGGAGGAACAATCACGGCTAAATTGCACTCGTACCAAAATACCAAAAGGAGCTTTCAGAATTGGTCGTATACTATTTCTTTCATGTCTAGTGTGAGTTTATGAACCAGTTCTGTGGAGTGAGCTAGTGCTTTTGATTTATTGTACTTTTTGTATAAATCGACAAAAGCAATTGAGCAATTTCCGGTCCCCACCCCATTTCATAGCGCAAACTTGAATATCTCTGCACACAGGCCATATAAAGACAACAACCAATTTCTGCAGCTTGCCAAAATGAACACTAATCCCCTCGTTATCTAGCCTTTTTTGTTGTTGATTTAAGCACAATATTCACTGAAGCTAATAGCTTCACCTGCTCAACTCATGCAGACCTCCATTACACTTCGGATGAATGGAATGACAGTGGCCATCAGAATACAAAATGCATCCAACTCTTTGAATACCTGCATCTGAAACAAAATATTACGATTGTGGCACACCAACTGAAATTTCATTATATGGAGAATGGACGGCAATGCCATTATGCCATTGAGACAGCAAAGTGTTCCCTTATTCATCAAAATAATACACAATCTAATGCATACAATATGGGGAATTTCTACCTTACGAGGTTTCATGAAGTTATGGTGGTCACACTTTGGCTCCACTGTTCGGTTTCTACCCTTAGTAAATCTTGGATCTGTTATCCCCAGGATTTTAGAAGGATTTCCAATATCTTTCAGGACATTGAAAAATGCAAAAATGCTTTATTTAGGGTACAGTTGTACAGAGATAATTTCACGCAGCTGCCTAAACAGTAAGTACATTATGCCTGGAAAGAGGCTGAAATAATGAAGAAAAAAAAAAACATTTTTGGAACAAAGCCATGGCTACCCTTAGACACTCATAGGTGCTCCAGATAGGACTGAAGTGTGCCCTCTATGTTTAAGTAAAAGTTATACCAATTTACAACGTTAGTAATTTGTGCAGGGTAATTAACTTTATTACAGAGGTCTTTCTTGAACCCCAAACTTGTATGCACCCACTTATTCATGCATGTTAAACTAAGCATTTTTAAAGATGCTAGTCAGCGTTTTATTTTGAGAGGCACTTTCCCTTCGTTTTATGGTAAAAGCAGACGGTACAGTGCTCATCAAGGGCTGTATTTATATAAAATCTAAAACCAAAGATTTTGAGTTTGTGCAATACTAATTGGAGGCTTAGGATATTAAAGATGACTCAATTTGCATGTCAAACAATTGAAGGTGCAGGATTAAATGTGTCCATTCCATGAACTGTATGACATTTGCAAGTTGAACGTAGGTTTATTTCTTGCAAAAGTAAATTAAAATTAATTCTTAATAGGGGTTTGCATAGGTTCTCAGGATCTCCCTTTAGAGTGAAAATGGTGTGTTGAGTGAAGTGTGTTGCAATGCCAAGCCGGCTTTAACCATTTTAAGTGTACGATGTAAAAAGAGACATCAAGCACTGCTCAAACCGAATAGTTCTTAAAAATCACATTTTAGCAAGTGAACATTTATTTTCCGTGGCACCAATCTGTCTCCACTTGCCCCTACTGGCTCTACCTCTCGGAACACAACAGGTAAAATGCTTTAGTCTTTTGGGATGCACCCCAACAGAATAAATAACTGCCCTTTCGTCGTCACCAACATGGACCACCAAGGAGTGGAGAAACTCAAAGTGCATCTTTCATCCATTCATTAATTCTCTACACAATAGTGATACCATGTTAAACACACCCACAAATATCATCAATGCTTAATTACAGTGTTGCCTTCCGAATCCTGTGTGAAGAGCATACCAGGAAGAGGCTCCACAACCGGAGAACAGTTTCCCGAATCGGAGTACAAAGTACTGCTAAAGATAGACCTGCAGCTAGACTCTCGGTGGTCCCGTTTTACTTCCTTTATTTCATTAGTTTTGTCACCCAACGGAGTTCTTTGTACACTGGTTTTCAAGTGGTCCTTCGGAAGCCTGCTGGAAAGGTGCCTTGGTGTACCCAAATGAATGTCTACCAGGCCTGGGCCAGTATCCTTTTTCACTGGAGATATGCGTGTACCTTTGTTGGGGCTACCGACCGCCAGTCCAGAGGCCAAGTGACCAAGATGCAAAGACTTTGCATCATGCAGCTTTTGCTTATCCTGAATGCACTTTACCAGACACATGCAATTTGCTTTAGTACTCGAGATTTCAGCAGGAACCAAATTCTGGGTATTTGACAAATAGTTTTCACATGGCTCACAATATTGCAGGGTTTTTCTTTCAGGAGCTTTGGCTAAACATTTATTAGTGCAGCCTTTAGTGGTTCGATTCTCTTTCGTGATGGTAGTTGCAGAAGCACCCCCATATTGCCAACACTCTGCTCGATTCTTCTGCAGAGGATGACATGCATTGTATTCTGTCCTATGAGCAAGAACCATGTTGCCCTCAGAATCCTGTGTGAAGTCTATTTGAGTCTCAGTTTTTCCCACTTGATCTGAAGGTGAAGTACATGCATGGAGACTTGCTCTAGGGGTCTCGTGCAAAGTAAAGCCACTGAAGTCTCTTGTAGTTGGCTGGTTAAGATTATAAAAAGGTAAGGATTGCATGGTCTTAAGGTGTCCACTGCACTGCAAATTACCCTTTGACTCTCCAAGTAGAGAAGAGTCCTCTGACGGCAAACACTCAGCCTTAATGGGAGCATCACTAGTTTGTGGGGTAACAGACTTGGTGCTGGATTCAGAAACAGCATTGAGAACATTAGGGCTGGCCTCAGTGAGTGGCTCACACAGCAGATTTTCTTGTGGTTTTAAGTCTGACCAGTCATCACCCTGCTGCAGAGCTGGACAAGGCTCTGTAGCCCTGCTCTTCTTGGTAGAGGTCAACGGGTTTGCAGTTTGCTTTCTTTTGTTGAAGGCAGTTTCCGGATTATCCAGCACTTGTACTGAAAAGGAAGAGAAAAACATAAGTTAAATAAGTTATGTTGTAAGACGTGGCGTAGCAGAATGGCTGAATCCTAACACAACTGAAAGATATTGTAAAATGCTGATGTCCAACGATCCCTCACGCCCCCTCCCCCATCAAACATACAAAAGCAGAGACAACCTCCCACAAGTACTTGCCTACTCCCAAAAGCTGTATAGTAAAGAACCCAGTGAAAAGGGGGAGTGGGTGGATTGTTAAGTATGTTTAAACTAATGGGGCCTTGTAAATTCGTAAAGATCCTACAAGATCTGCAGGGCGAGTTACTTAGTTCACATACTTTACCCAAGATAAAATGCACTTGCCCCATGGGGACAGGTGACAAAATATTTACCAGTGTTTTAAAAAAAAATGGTGCGTAGAAACATAAGCAAACTTTATATTTGGTGCAATGCTGCCACTCAAAGGTCAGCAATGCAAAATGTGCCATTTACTGAAAGGTTGTTTGCAGTAAATCTCACATAAAAGTTTCAAACACCCCCATACTCGGCAGCAAGGTAGAGTACAACGCAAATGGTACTTGCTCTTCATAAATCTCCTGGCCACTGCAAGTGGGCTAGTAGTTTTTGCGAGCCCTGCTAAGGCAATGGGTGTTCAGGAGCCAAGGTGGGTAATGTGGATAAAAGGCTAACCTTACTGTGAAGAGCAAAAACGAACAGAGCTGGTGCCCAGAAATTTCACAGAAGCCTATTATAAAGGCACAATCCCATTGGAACACACTGAATCAGGCCCCCAAGTGTTCTGTAAATCTTTAACTAAGCAAAATGAAGGCAAAGATGTTGAAAGAGTGGAAGTGAAACATACCAAATGTGTTCGAGAGTGCAGCTCTAAGTGATTAATGCTGGGACTGCACACGGTCATGTACTCTCCACCCTTTCTACTCAATGGGTACTGACCAATGAGCACATACAAAAAAGGAAAGATCAACGTCCCAGTTTGGAAGCAATAGTCATATTGGCAGAAATGTGGTGCAAGCCATCAAAAATGCTCCTACCTCGTGTATAGCAGGAGTATGTCAATAGATCACAATAGCCAACCATAAGGCTTAACATCATTCTGACAACAACAAATAAGAAACATAGGAAATGCAGCATTGATGGGTTAATTAAATAGATTGGCCCGTCTGACCAAAGCGTAAGACCAAAGATATTCGCTTAGGTACCATTTTCTTGGTGACTGCTGCCTAAACTGAACTACAGAAAGTTAGCTACAGTACAAACCTAGGAAACCTGCTATCATGTTCAGCAACTTCTAGTAGCCCAACTGTCCCATCACCCGAGCTCACCGAGAGGCAGTAAAGCAACCATTCAACAGGCCTAAAGGGGCCACAACCTATTTCGTGCTGTGCCATGATAAGCCATGAACATCATTACAGTAGAATAAAGATGCATTGGCTGCCTGCTTAACCAGGAGATAAAAAGACCAAAGCTTCTAGCCATTACCCCAAGCGAGACAACGAGCCAACATTACATTCTCTTTAGACCAAGCACCTTGTTTTTTTGTTTATTTGTATAGCGCTCTTGACCCAGGGGTATATGTGCGCTTTGAGCATCTGGTTACAGGCAACAGTAGGGAACAATAGTACAACAGTAATGTGGCATTTAAAGGTTGACAAGAAGGCAGTTAGTGCATAGATAATAATAGGCAAACACAATAAGAAGCATTTGAACATTGGGTATGCATACATACATGGTTGGTTATTTGTGGAGTAACCAGGTGATGACCTTAGTTCTGAAGGGTTGGAAGGTAGGTGTGGATTTGATATCCAGTGGAATGGTTCTAGTACTCTGGCCTCCAAAGTTGTGAGGCCAGAGCTGGGAAGCTGGATCCACCAGCTCTTTTGAGGGAGTATTTGGGCACCGTCAGTTGTAGTGTGTTAGACGATCTAGTGGTTCTAGTGTTCTGTCTTAATGTAAATTTGTTAGTGAGATAGGGCGGGGCTAGGTGGTTAAGAGCTTTGTATGTAAGGCATATGGTTTTTAAGTCTATTTTTTGTTGGCTGGAGAGGCATTTGCATGCAATTCTTGTAGCAGAGATATGTTCTCTTCTGGGAAGATTTAGGGCTGCACGGAGTGCGTTATTTTGTAAGACTTGCAACTTATTGATTACTGTTTTATTGGCACCTACATAGAGGCTATTACAGTAGTCCAGTTTGGATTGAATGAGTGCTCTGGCTAAAGTGAGGCAGTTGTTGGGGGAGATCAATGGTCTGCACGCCCTAATTAATTTACCAGTGTAGGCAGTGGCTGAGGCAGTCATATTGATTTGTTTGGCTAAGTTGGTATTCATGTCTAAATAGAAACCGAGGGTTTTTACACTTTTGGCGATGGGTATGGTGCTACCGTCAATGGTAAAGCTGGTGTAACCGGGACAGAGTTTACGGATGGTATTGGGTGAGCCGACAAGCAGCAGTTCGGTCTTATCATTCAGGCAGAGGCCATGTGTGGCCATCCATGCCTGAATGATGGAGAAGACTTCATTGATCCATTTGGCGTCCACGTTGTAATTACGGATAGCATTTCAAGACTGGGAGCGTTTTTTATCAGCTGCTGCATCATTCGTGGATCGTCAGCTGCTGCATCACTTGTGGATTTGCCCTGCTTTCACACGGAAGACGTCCTTTGTAACACCCAACCTGCCTGGTCCAAAGGAAAGCAACAGAGGACTGTGACGCCCTTGACCACGCCCCCCGCCAAGCCCGCTTTGCTTGGCCCTTATTAGCCCACGTCACAGCGCACCCGCGCGCGCACTCGGCAAGTACTATAAGTACTGTTTGCGGGTCGCGAGGTCCTGGTCCAAGGTATTATCTTTTCTGCTACTTTTTATTTATTTATATATCTTTTTTCTTCATCTCCTAACTGTGTGGCCAATTGCATGACTCCCTACACATTAACCACCAGAATGCCGCCCATGCTAGAGACTCGGACAAAATTGATGGAATTTGGGCGTGCAAGTGCTACGAAAAAAACTCTTCTCCAACCACGACTCACACGCCTATTACCATGTGTGGGACGTGCTACAACTCAACGCTCACACTCAGTTTCTGATAACATGCATTTATGTCCAACTGAGGGGTTCATGTCTGAGGTAGATGGTCAGCTTGGCCTCCAGCCTCCAATAACTCAATCTGATCTTATGGGGTCCAATGCCCGAGATCAACCCTCTAGCCCCAGTTCTTCTGACCCCATGCTTATAACTGCTACTGACATGCCACCTCGAGAAACCAGCTTATATGATGCCCCCACTGATAACACAATAATAGCAGCCTGTGTTGCAGGCGATTTACAAACTACTCCAGCTCACTTTCTGGGGGACTCTATGCCCCAACCTGTTCAGTGCTCAGCTCTGGCCCAACACAAACTGAGACAAGCTTACACTCATATGACTGATTGGGGAAATAGAGGAGGAGGATATTAATTTCATGAACCTCTCCAATCGGACTGAGGAGCGCTCTGAAGAAGTTTATGTGTGCTCAAATACCGGTGATTTAATTCAGCTAGAGCGAGATATTAATGACCATTTTGGTGCAAATGGTGAGACTCCATCTCCCGTGTTGCCTCACGATAACACGGCAGTGGTTGAACTGACGGTTTCGCCTGTTACACACCCGTCTCGTCCCCCTGAACCAATGGAGGAAGCTGATTCTTACATAGCACCCACCCCGAGGCAACCACGTTTTGATCAGGTTCCCCGAGTCCCTGATTTCTTTCTCAACCCCAATCTTAGAGAGAGATGCTCTTTTCCAGAGGCTCCGGCCCTAAACAACACGTTGTCAGCAATGAATACAGCCCTGTTAGCTGTTGCAAAACTGTACGAAGGTTTGGATGCAAAAGTTTCAAAACTGTCTTAAGCAGTTACTTTCCTTGTACTCAAAAATTATACCACAAATTAATCCATCAAGTCAGACACAAGAGCTCTTGAGCTCAAAAGTCACCTATGCAGTTTGTACACAGACACACGATAATAATTTGCCTTTACAAACTGAAGAGGCCCTAATCCAACCTAAATTACCTACGATGCCGATCACAGACCTATCTCCTATTATAATCGAAGATATTAATTCTCTTGACAGTACCACTAAGATAGCGGCAGGTTCTGCCATGATACCATCAACTGGTAATACGAATGCTCCCACGCCCGTGCTTACCTCTATACCAGAGCCAAATGTTTATGCGGACGTTCCTGCACCTGCCGTAAGCTTAAAGACAAACCAACTCACCTGTCCATTAAAGCAAAAGAATATGTTTGAGGTATTTGGCATAACCTCTACCAAACCCACTACATTACGGTCTATTAAAAGAAGGAAAGTTCAATTCGACAAGCCTAAGACTCCTGCCACAAAATCAACAGTGGGCAAAAAACGAAAAAATCAGGAGGATTTATCAATTAATCAGTCGACCGTCTCTATTTCTGATCTTAGCACCACGAACCCGGAGGGGACTCCCATAGTTGTGCCGGTTGTTCCGCATAAACCATTGGACGATCTGGTACAGATGGTCGAATGTAATAGTAAGCAGCAAGACCCTCAGCTAAAATGCCCTGATAGAATTCCCCTGGTCTCATCAATGGCTGCTGTAACAGCCCCAGTGGAGTCTGTGTCCCAATCGCCTGATCTCCAGAGTGTTCCTATGTTGAGGGAGATTCAGTTGCAAGTACAGAAATCCATTGATTTATACCTGAAGTCTCTGCCAAAAAAGTCCTCCCAGTTCATAACTCAGGAGTCCCGCGACGCCATGCCCCTCATATCGGTGGATGATCAGACTAAGATTCACCCCTTACAATCTGACAACAGACTAGCTCTGCAATCCTATGGCCAACCGGAACAGAGCCTAGATGCCCACAATGCCCTGCCAAGAGAAGATAGCTTCCCGAAAAACACAGAGGATCAAATCAGAGCCTCTGTCGAAGCATACTTGAAGCGTAATGCCGGTCTCAATTCTCAGATAAATGTACTACATCAGCCTCAAGCTTCTATTTTCACCCCCATCCCCATCTCTAATCAAACTACAGTCTCTCGGCAAGAGCTACGAGATGAGATCAAAGCCTCTATTGAAGCCTATATCCACCAATTAAATGAGATGAATCCATCTAAACTGACAGAAAAAGGGTTTCCTTCGCTCAAACCCCTTATACAGGGACCAAAGGAGATTGTTCCCATTGACCAAGATAGAAGAGCCCGTTCTCCAGGCAGGCCACCAATACTGTCGAGAGATCGACCTGCGCAGACCAAACCGAAACAAGGCCCATCTTATCGCCTTGTAATAAAATGTCGAGACGCCCCATTCAAATCCTATGAGCTGAATCGGTCAAGTATCCTCAACATCTGTGCAGAAATTCCGGCCCTCTCAGCTATTTCATCCCTGGATATTGAACAGATTGAGTTTATAAACCATGCGGACCTGTCTGTTGCCCGCTTATACATTCGATCTTTATTGATAGCGGAGACCTGGTGGCAGGCCAGAATGGCATTATTTGACCTGGGGTTCATTTATCACGAGAAACAATGCCTGGTCCTACAACATTACAGGGCCACATGTCACGTATATTCACATCATCCTCTAGTGGCTCTTCGCCACAAGAAGTGACGAACCGAACAAGACAAGCATAACTATGCCATGATACGAAGATTCTAACTTTGATCTCGTGGAATACACAAGGTCACAGCCATTTGAATTCTACACCAAGCAAGGACCTAAGTGACATTGTTGCCCTCCAGGAAACATGGCTTGTTCGGCCACCGATTTGGGACTCGCATACTATCCATTTTACCCCCGCAGAAAAAGGCTCCCACGGTAGACCTAAAGGAGGGCTTATATTAGCAGTAAAAAAGACCTGTGGACTAGAGGCAACCTTGTGCAAGGTTCCTTCCGGTTCATTCCAGGTAGTAAAGCTATCTAATACTCACCATAGAATAGCAATTGTTAATATCTATTGGTGTAGTAACACACTAGCCTCCGAAGAATTTTTTCAGCAACTTGTAGAAATTTTAGATGGATTGGCCATCGAAATTGCCTTAACACATTCTTATATTAGGCGATCTTAATCTACATGTTATCTCAGAAGGGCCCTTGCCCTTACCGGAAGATGAAATTAAATGGTCATCCATCATGGCTGAGCGCAACTTCTTGAGGCTAAATGGAAATGTGAGAGGCGACTGCCCCGCCCAGCCAACCTGGCAAAGAGGTGCCCAATACGCCATAATTGACTACATTTATATTAATGCTAAAAATTTTAACTCAGTCCAGAAACTGGAAGTTCTGAACACAAATCTAAGTGATCATCATAAACTTAAACTGTCATTACAGATTGGCTATGCACAAACAACCCAATGGTCTAACACATGTAATTGGGGCTGTCGTGAATAATGGGAGAAATAGATTGACTTGGGACAAAGAAAAACTGAGAATTCTCAATTACAACCTTGAGACCATGTATCAGAGTAATCTTGTAGTTAAAGATTATACAGCTGCCATGCAGATATTTACTCGAGTTATTCCAAGCCATGGGCAGAATAGACAGCGGCACACTCACGCCCATGATTTGGAAATACGTTATAGAAAATCTGATCTAAGACGAGAAATTCGATATTTGCGGAACTTACAAAAAATAAATATGGCTGAAGAAATAAGAACGGCCAAACGAAAGTATAAAAAATGGCTCAAAGCAAAAAGAGCCAAGTTGTACGAACTGGAGGGGAAAACAATGCTCAAACAATTCGTTACAAAATCCACAGCTGGTATTTGGGCCCTACTCAATCGTACATCTGACATTTCCCAACATGTAGCCCAAATAAACTCTATTTCCTCTGAGACATGGCAGTCGTACTTTCAGAAACTTTATCTCTCTCCCTTTCCTGACATGCAACTAAATCTTTGTTTGCCAATGGCATCAAAAGAACTCACGTTTGATATTGACGACATCAAATTATGCATCTTGAAATTGAGCTCGTCCCGGGCAGTAGGCCCAGATGGGCTGCATAACGCCATGTTAAAAAAGCACATTGACGAATGGGCAGATATCCTTAATCGTATTTTCAATCATGTGTTGAATTCTGGTGTCATTCCTGAGACCTGGAAAAAATCCATCATTCTCCCGATTTACAAAAAGGGTAATCACGAGAATCCCAAATCATATAGGCCAATAGCATTACTAGATTGTCCTGGCAAATTATTTGCCAGATTACTCTTGAAACAATTTACCATATGGCTAGAGAATAGCAATTTACGAGATCCATTCCAAACTGGTTTTTTGCAAGGGATAGGCACTGGCATAAATATCACCACTTTATCAAGTCCTATCCAACGAGCCTATCAAAAAAAACAGCCTTTGTATCTTGCCTTTATCGACTTTCAAATGGCATTTGATGCAGTGCCAAGAGAGCTCCTATACAAAAAATTGATTGATGTTAACTGTCCATGGTACATTCTGAAATGGATAATCCAACTATATACCAACACTACAATTCAAGTGAAACTTACCAATGATGGCCTATTAACTCCTCCAATGTCACAGCTAGAGGCCTGAAACAGGGCTGTTTACTAGCCTCAGCCCTGTTTAATTTCTTTGTCTCCGACATTCAGCAAAACTTTAGCAAAGTAATATCTGATTCTCCTAGAATCATGGGAGTTCAGATTCAATGGCTACTCTATGCTGATATGGTCCTAATGTCACACACTCCCAAAGGCTTACGTCAACTATTAGGTGCCCTTGACGTCTATACAAAAGCAAATGGTATAACAATTAACATTGCTAAGACAAATGTCGTCCAATTTGGCACTAAGAGGCAAAGCATATCTCAGCATTACTGGCCTCTTCAAAACAGCAAGATCATTGCTACTAATGTCTATGTGTATCTAGGTATGGTCATCTCCAATCTATGTGCCCCTGATCAGTATAACAAAAAAGGGCTTCATAAACTGCAAATGTGCATCTCACAAGCTAAAGTCATTAAAGCAAAATACTGTAAATTCTCTTTTACCGATCCTCAAGTACTATAAACAAAAGGTGGGTCCAGTCATTTTATATGGTGCCGAGACACGTTGCATCATGTCATACACCTACTGGGCCACCAGGGAGGGTCGGTTTTGGAGACAAATTTTACAGTTACCAACCTCACAATCATTGCCACTTGTAAGATATGAGTTGGGGCTAATCTCACTATATGCAATCTACAAGTGGAATTTATGTGCCTTATATCGCAAATGCCTCTTAAATCAAACCACAACAGGGATTACCAATATCATATCCATCTATCTACTAAGATCTATGGACACCTTTCCGAAAGCATGGCGGCAGAAAATCTAATCTATCCTAGGAAAAGCACAGATAGATCCAGCCTTATTACTAGAGAATCCAGATAAAGCGAGATCAAAAATCTGGGAGGCTGACTGGATTTATACACGCCTAGCCTGTGCCAACTATAAAAATTTTGAGGTTTTCCCATTCGAACTTAAATGTTACAATACAGTGGCTGACTACTTGGTGAGGTCTCCTAACTCAAGTCACCGTAATGGTTTCTTGAGATTCAGGCTAAATTTATGGTTGACCAACAATGTGTTGAATCGCAGGGACAGAGTCAACAGCTATTTGCCCTGTCGATTCTGTGAACAGCATCCAGAAACGCTTCAACATCTCTGCACTGAGTGTGATAGACTAGTATCAACCCGCTGTACTCATTTTAAACCCCTATTTCTGGCCCAAGAGATCCTGACCCCAAAACACTTATGGGGGCTATTACTCCACACCAACAGAAAGGCCGTAAGATATGCTGTGGTTAATTACCTGCATCAGCTCAAAATCCCAATGTATGCAAAGCCAAAACTTCAATGTGATGTTTAAGCATATTGTATAACAATCTTGATTTTTTTTCTTCCTTTTCTGTATATACTACACTTATGTAAAATGTTGTGAATTTGTATATATATGATTTGTCACTTGCTTTTAAAGTTGAAAGGTCACGACTGATCGCGACCAAATCAACTATAAAAAAAAAAAAAAAAATTTACCGGATAGAGTGAGGAGTATCTGGGGGTCATCTGCGTAGTTCGTATAGGTGACACCCAGATTGTCCAGCTTGTCAAATAGGGGCTTTGTAAATATATTGTACAAAGTAGGTGAGACACAGGATCCTTGTGGGACACCGCAGGTAATAGGGATAGGGTCAGCCGCTGCTAGGGGTGAGAAGACCCGCATGGTCCTATTGTCCAGGAAGGATTGGATCCATGTGACCGCAGAGTGGGAGAAGTGTGCTGCCGATGACAAATGGTTGCACAGGATTTTGTGGTCGACCAGGTCAAAGGCAGCGGAGAGGTCGACGAGAAGAAGCATGGCATCCTTACCTTTATCTTTGAGTTAGTCTATCTGGCATTTGAGATCAACAAGGGCCGTTTCTGTCCCGTGTTGTGGTCGAAAGCCAGATTGGCGAGTTCCTAGTAAATGATTTGTCTCGTGGTAATCCTGGATTTGTAAATATGCCACTCTATCAAGAATTTTTAGTAAGAATGGGACGGTGGTAATGGGTCTAAAATTCGTGGGTATGTCAGGGTCGAGAGTGTTAGTAGTGGTAGGACCCAGGATTGTTTCAGATTACTGGGGACCAAGTAATATGGAGTACCCCCATTCTGAGATTAGAGTTGCATGATCTGTAGAACGAGACCATTTGTATAGTGCTCGATTAAAGGTGGTAAGCCAATCTCTATTCATGCCACGAGGGTGACTCTACAGGGCGCGAAGAAAACTAGCATAGTAGAGTACTTTTTAAGCAGGTCGAATAGCATGTTCATGTTACTCGACCCTGTGGTTCATTTTCTCTTCTAAAATATTTGCATTTACTAAATTGCCTCGTCCACATCTACCATCTAGTGGGCAGCAATGTACTAATCCCCTAATCCTAGGAAATCAATCGGTGGCAATCTGTCATTCACATGTGTTAGTGAGGGGTGCGGGGGTTTACTCAAGAGTGCTCGGAGGTGGATGTGTACTGAGATACAAGGAGTCTGCCTGGGGTCAGCCTTCTGCTTTAAGACGAGATTGCAGAGAAGCAGTTACTCAGACATGCAAGTAGTTCACACAAAATAAATCATCCTTCTGGCCTAGAAATTGTTTGGTACAGTAAGAATCTTACATTACACTAGTCAATGTCCATACTGCAATTTTCTGGATAACATTTTTTTGGCTATATGCTCCAGGCCTGCAAAGGATTAATTAGATTTTGGTAATGTGTCTGGTTATTGCATGGATAGTCAAAAACTGACTTTATTTCTGTATATTTGGGGTTTATAGGCTTGAACCCCAGAGTGTGGCATTTGTTGTAGCCCCAGATCTGGTGTTGAGGAAGAGAAGGATCAATGGGTCAGTGGAGGGCAAAGGATTGCTGCACATAGCCGCCAGCAGAAGTCTAGATGGCACCTGGCAGACCAGAGTGAGGCAGAGAGTGACACTCAGCTCTCTATGCTCCAAGTTCAATGGCTTCAGCAGCAAGCACCAACATGACCACTACAGGTTCAGAGTGGAGGTATTGCTGTGCTTCCATTGAAAATACCGTGCTATAGCTGGGCCACTAACAAACCGGCTGAACTTTCCATATCTGCAAGGAACCTGCCAATCCGACTGCAGTCTCCATTTCTCATCTGCCCTCCCTGGCCCTCTACACTTCTCTGGCCTCTCACTTCATTACTAAAACTCAGGACATCCTGTCCCCGCTCTCCTCTACACCACACCGTTCTCACTCACCCGCTCTCAGGTTCCCCCTTCCCTCCAACTCTCCTCTCTCCCATATCACCTGATGAGGTTTCTATACAAGTCTGCAATATGAAAGTCTCATCCAAACAGGTGCTCCCAGGCTCCCCCAGAACCATCAAGGACACCATTATCTCCCTTGCTCCAGCCTCGGCTGATTTCTGCAATAATTTCTTTGCCACTGGATCCTTCCCTTCAGTCCTCATGCACTCCCTTGTGCCCCCTCTCCTCAAAAATCCTTCTATCAACCCTTCTTTTCCAGCCAACTACTGCCCTAACTCCATTACCCCCTTCCTGGGCAAACTCCTGGAGAAGTAGGCTAGCTCCCAGCTTATCCACAAGAATTAATCTGTTGGTTGTCGCCACGCCCACCAATCTGGCTTCAGAGCTGCCAGAGGCATGGTAACTGCACTCCTGAACACCTACGACGACTTGCTCTCAATCGCGATTCCAACTCTGTTCTCGTCCTCCTTGATATTTCATTTCCTCTGCCTTTGATACTGTCAACTATGCCACCCTTATAAAATCTGCTCCAATAACCTTGGCATCACAGACCGGGCTCGGACTGCCTGACCTCCTTCCTCTATGAATGACCTTCCCAGATTCAACTGGGACCTTTTAACTCCTCCATCTCACTATCCACCTGTGGTGCCCCCTGGGGCTCTAGTCTCTTGCCTTTTCAACATCTACCTTGCCCCTCTAGTCAGGCGATCTGCTAAATTAGTGCATAATAAAATCACATTAAAAAAATGGAGCACAAACCGGGCAAAACGCAACGCTATTTATTACAGCTGGGTGAGCACAAATCAAACAGAACAGTGGATTAGCACAGATCAAGAGGCTGACATCTGAATGGACTATGAACAGAAGTTTTATAACAAGAAATGCAATAGTCGGAGGTCAGGAGAAACACTTAGTTGGAAGATTTGTTTTTCTGTGCTTCCCAGGGATTTGATTGGTTTGCAATCTCATCCTCAATAGTTACATTAATTAGACAAACAGTTCAATAGTTTGCCATCACCTCACCTCACCATGTTGTTAAGGATTTCAATCAGGCTATACACTCTGCTCTCGGCCTAGTGTACAGTGCAATGGAAAAACTTATTTGATATATGGATTCAATTATTTGAAAATATGTACCACTCGTATCACACCCCTTACTTAAAAATACCCTGGGTCACGCTGGACCAGAAATCAGGCTGGTTTGTAAAAGGTATTATTTACTTATTTAAGACCATAATCACAATATATATTTTAATAGATACATCACCAATGGTGTGCCAGAACACTGAATAATATCTTTAATCAACTCGGAATAAGTAAGGAGCAAAACAAATGCAGCACAGAAAATACTTTTGAATTGGTTTGCACAGATGGCACTATGGTTAGAGGTTCCCCCTGCAACACCTCCACCCACCAATCAGCAAATTTAAATAAATGTGAGGAGATGCAGGTATTCAGAAATAGTACAGATCAGTGTCTCACTTCCCTCTCCCCTCCCCCTTACACAGAAAGAGAAAAACAAAGTGGGCTTTTCAACTGTCAGAATGACTTTTAAAGTGGCTGAGCAAGAACTCTAAATGTGTGGAAAAATGCATAAATTATAAATTCCTACGGGAGCCGCTTCGAACAGTTGCACACAATCACCAGCAATGATCTAGTACAAAGAAAACATTTGACATCTTAAAGTCTAGGTCAGAAACAAATGGAAGCAATTTCACACGAATAAAAATTTCTCAAAATAGGAATATGCTGCAATCTTTTCCGTGCGCGATATTCGCGATAACGGGATAACTGTTTTGGGTTCTATAGATGTTAGGTACAAGTAGGAGTTGAAATTTCGTTTCTATCACAAAACCTGAGGGAGTAAGAGGTTTTAGCAAAGGTCTTTTTTGCGAGATAGGCACGAGAATGGAAAGACGCTTCAGTTTTAAAATCAGAAAAATACTGACTATGGACTAGAGCATCCAAGCTAAGCCACCAGATTGATTTGAGACTCAGTCCTGGTTCCTTGCTGACCACCTTGGAGCGCTAGGCTGGTCACTTGAATGAAATTTATAGATCAAAGTTGACAAAATGACTAGGAAAAGGATGCTTTTAAAGATGGATAATAAGATTTCATTACAGATTTAAATATTACTGATTATATAAGTAAGGCTAGTTCAGAGGTTAGGAGGGGACAAGATAATGCACGGGAATCAACAGTTTCTAGCTTCCTGTTAATACTCACAAAACCAAATGGATTTAAGATTTTGGACCGTCAGGATTCTGTACCATTGAATCGGATCTATCAGGGACTGACAGCTGGGCACATCGGATTGGACAGGGTCAGCAAGGCGCTCTGGTCACAGCACGGGATCTGCCCTTCTTGGTTCTGAGGATATTTCAATTCAGCAGGCAAGCATCAACAGCACACCCGGCTGCGTTATGATGCTTCCCCTAGGCTTTTGGGGTTCTGTTCTAGAATTTGATGCCTAGTTGAGAGTGGATCAGCTATGCAATAGGCCTTTGCTTTGCCAAGTTTCTAGAGTCTGCAACAAGGCAGATTTAGATTTCAGCAGCAGGGCGCTCCGCCAGCAGTCAGGAGAGCGAGTGGATCGGTCAGTCCCTATGTGCTGTCAGCTGTCTATCCTTTAAAAATGACATCACAAAGGGGTGTATGGGCCGGCTTAGCCAAGTTCGCCCCTTTGAGCTGGGATAGGGTCAACACTTCATCTCTGCCTTGCATTTGGGGTGATTGGATCAAGGCCGGCTGTCACATTAGGATTTGCTTTACAGTCCTCAGAGATCTCCCTTTATCCACTTGTCTCAAAATCGGATTTTACACTGAACACACATTTCTACATTAGTCACTTTTATACAGATTACACACAAAGATGCCATATTTTATGTAGCATCTTTTTTATCAAAATCTCACAGCAGTAGGATCTGGTATCAACTTTCTACAGAATTTTGTCCTTTTCGCCATGAAAACAAATTCAGAATTTTAAGCAACTCTCCACAAATGTGTGTTTAACATGGGAATGAGTGTATAAGGTTTCACAATTCTAGCGGAAATACAGACCCCATAAACCCACATTTGCCATTCCTGTTCAGAATAAGCTAAGTTTTCAAAGTTAGTACTACAAATTAGGTTAATTAATCTGCCATTTTCAGATTGTGCACCCTTTTTGATAATCAGTTATACCCCTTCTAAAAATGTACATTACATATCCTGTTAACACCAAATGGTCAGTATTTGTCACTCCTTGAAGCATGTGGTGGCCCCCTCCTTTGGAATATGCTTCGGTCAGCCAGGAGTTTCCTGGGCTGCAGCAGTTTTACGGCCTATCACACCTTCAATATCCTTGGTTGGAGGATGTCCATTGTTCCTTAGCTTTCTATAGACAAATGTCTGGGCTACCCAGCAATTGACACCTCCCTGCGAGTTTCTGCTGAGAGGAAGCCCCTACTTTCAGGAGAGACACCTACTTTTCCAGTTCTGGCAGCCCCAGCCAGGCTAATTAACTTTTAAATCCAGCAAAACCAATTTTGTTACATCAAACATAAGTATATTATTTTCTTAGCCTTACATCTATGGGATAAACACACAACTAAGATCTGTATTCCTTTTGGCAACAATCCTTTTTCTGTTTGCTAATCCAGAAAACTTTTGAGTTTTAGCTCACTTTTAGAGTTTCATCAGTGGCCCCTCTGACAGCTGTCAGTCAGGCTGCCCAGGGTACTGCACCCAGGTTTTGACTGATGCTGCCAGTTTACAGACAATCCAGTTTTTTGATGAATGTTTTGCTCTTCATATTAGGACTTTTTATGTTTAAAATGCTTTATTAGATACATGAATTTTAGCACCAGGCAAGATTTTAAGTGTAAAAGTTGCGTTATAGGCATTTTGGAGTTTTTAGCAACAAAGCAAATGACATTTGTAAGCACATTTTAGGGTTTCACTTGCAGTGCTGCTTCTCTGTCTGCACTCCGTTTGCTGGTCATGGGACGCACTGGCACATTTCTGCAGGGTGTGCTTTATATTCCACCGCACATGCACCATGGGTTTGTTTATTTAGTAATGCGTGCCAAACCCTTAGGTAGCCGGGGGCAAACAGTACAAGAAGTCTTATAGCTTAGTTATAAAGCATAAAGGTGCATACAGGTGGGTACAACTGGTGCATAAGTACATATATTACAGAAGCGCAACATTGACATACATATTTGTAAATACGTACTCGCCTAAAGTATAGTATGACTCAGCGGGTGCAGGGGTCAGGTGCAAACCAAGGAATAGTAGGAGTAGGGTAAATTGGGTTAAGTGTCATTGGTGCGCAACCATTTGAGTACCTTCTGTCTAAATTTAGGGTAAGGTTGTTAAGTGGTAGCTTATTCCAGCATTGCGCAGCTTTAACAGGGAAGCTGGTTCCTCCCGCTGTCGATCGTTTAAACCTGGGAATCTCCAACATAGATGTATTAGCAGATCTCATAGGGCGGGTAGCTGTTTTCCTAGTATTTTTTTCTGCTAAGTAGGGAGGTGCTAGGTTGTTCAGGCATTTGGATATTAGAGAAGCTGTTTTAAGAAGGATCCTATCCGTTATTTTCAGCCAGTTAACTTTTTTGAATTTGATGATGTGCTCTCTATAGGGGACATCCAACGCTGCTCTCAGGGCGTTATTCCGCAATCTTTGAATTTTATCTGTGATACATTTGTTGGCTCCTGATTACAGGGCATTGCAATAATCTAATCTCGACATAAGAGCATTGGCTAGGGTGATACAACTGGCAGAGAGATAAGGTCTAGAAGCTCGGATTAGTTTGCAGGTATAAGTTGTAGAGGCAGCAAGGGAGTTGACTTGCTTTTTAAGTGTGAGAGGAGTCCAAGTAGAATCCTAATGTTTTAACCACAGACATCACCTTGATAGTATGGTTATCAATGTTGAAGGATGTGTAGTTTGGGCTTAGTTTTTTCATGTTTGCTTCAGAGCCTAGGATTAGCATCTCAGTTTTATCGTCTTTCAGGCAGAGGCCATGTGATGCCATCCATGCCTGAAAGAGTGTAGATTTTGTTCACCAAAGCTGAGTCAGCCTCCAAGTTGCCCGAAAGGGGTAATAAGGATCTGGGTGTCATCTGCATAGTTCGTGTAGGTGACACCCAGTCATTCCAACTTGTCAAACAAAGACTTGGTGAAGATGTTGTACATGGTTGGGGAGACACAGGATCCCTGTGGGACACCGCAGGTTATTTTGATAGGGTCAGCGGAGGCTGAGGTGGAGAAGACTTTCCTAGTGCGGTTAGCTAACAAGGATTGGATCCAAGCTATAGCCTCTCCAGTGACGTTGCGGCAGATGTAAGGTGGTTGCATAACACTGCATGATCTACCAGGTCGAAGGCTGCTGACTAATCCAGAAGGAGTAGCAAAGCTGTTTTTCCGTTGTCCTTTAGTTCTTCAATTTGTGTCTTAAGGTCTTGCAAAACTGTTTTTGTGCCATGGAGGGGACGGAAGCCGGATTGCCGGGAGCCTAATAGGTGGTGGACTTCCAGATAGTCCTGGATTTGTATGTAGGTAGCTCTATCCAGGATTTCAAGTAAGAATGGCAGGGTGGTGATAGGTCTGTAGTTAGTGGGGATGGTAGGGTCCAGGGTTTGTTTTTTGAGTAAGGGGAGGACCCAGGATTCTTTGAGGTTGGCAGGTACCATATTTGAAGGAGAGGTTTATGAGCTTAGATATAAAAAGGGGCTAGGTCCCTAGCTGCATCCTTTATTATTTGCGCTGGGCAAGTATCGCCCTTGCAGTTTGAGGGAGAGTATTTTTTGTGTCAATTACGGAAATGGCCTTGAAACTAAATGTGTAATTATCCTAGTCTCAAGGGGTTGAGTTGATTGTAGGTCGGAAGGTGGCAGTGTAGCCTTGTTAGAAATTTTACATTGGAGAGACGAGATTTTATTTGATAGAGCGTTTTGTATTTTAGTACACCATACCTTGTCCTTAGGGGCATTGTCTACCGGTTGGATTGGGGATTCCAGTTCACAGAGGATGGAGACGAGTTCTTTGGTATTGGAGTTAGCTTTGGCAATTCCATCATTTAAGGTATTCTTTTTGGTTTTGGTCATTTCTTTTTTGTACAGTTTGGCCAGTTCAGTTAGATTGTTTTTGTTGTTTTCAGTAGGGCAGTGACACCAAATAGATTTAAGTTTCCTTTTTTGTAATCTTAAAGCTTTAAATTGGGGCGTAAACCAGGCATTCAAGTTTGCTTCCTGTCTGGTTTTGCCCAGTTTGACAGGGGCGATCGCGTCCAGTGCCTTGGTCATAGCATTATTGAAGGTATTTACTAGTATGTCAGGGTTGGCGAGGTTTCCCAGTCCAGAAATGGCTGGGAAGAGGAGAGGTATATGTTTTTCAGCAGTAACATCCTTCTTACTTCTGGTAGGGAGCGGCGGTGCCATATTGTTAGTCTTGGGGTTGAGGAGATCTAGTGTGGCGGAGAAGGTGAAGTAATGATCTGTCCATGGTTGTGGGACAATATTGTGGATATCAATATTACAGTTTATTTCAGACACCCAATCAAGGGTTCTTCCTTTGATGCAAGTTGGAGAGGACTTTTTGCGTGAGACCATGATCACATAGCAGGGCTGTTATTGATTCAGCATGCTTGTTATCTGTGTCATTGAAGCCAAGATTAAAGTCTCCCAGCAATAATGTTTGGGAGTGGTCTTGTGTTGTTGGCTAGAAGACTGGTTAAGTCGTCTTCAAAGGTGCCTAGAGGCCCAGGTGGCCTGTAAATCAAATGGATTGTTCGTGTACGGTTATTGGAAAGAGGCAGTTTAGCGGTGAGCATTTCACAGGATGAGTAGGGTGCTGACGTGGCAAGTCTGAAAGGAAGGGTCGTTTTGAAGATGATGCCTAGGCCACCACCTCTGGCATTGGGCTGGTCTACTGTGAGCATGGTACCGCTAACATAAGAGTCGGTCCTGCAGCCTCATGTAACCAAGTCTCAGTTATGGCCAATAGATCCAGGTTATCATTGTTTAGGATGTCTGCAATTTCGGTAGCATGGGCTACCACTTATCTTGCGTTAATGAGGGACCCTATTAGCGTTTGAGTACTATTGGATTTAGTTGGTGGTGAAGGTTTGGGTGAGATGTATCCTGGATTGTATGATTCTTGGTAGGAGTTCGAGCACAAGAATTGGTAGTCTGCGTTGATAAGGGCAGAGAGATCTTGGGCTGGGTGGTAGTCCGTCTGTTGGCGTTGTTAGGGTAGTTTCTTTTAGGTTCGTAGATACAGGGCAATCTAGACCCAAGTCTCAAGTTTCTATCCTTAGGGGGGTTTGTTTTAGTAACAAAGGCCACGATGGGGAGGATAGCAAGGGTGAGTAGTAGGATCCGAGTTCATTTAGTGGAGCAGGCAGGGGGCATTTTCAGGTTATGACAGGAACGCACTATTGTACTAGCATCTAAGTATTATTATAGAGGGGGGCAGAGTATACTTTCGTGCTATACCTAGGAAATGCTATGTGCTAACAGATTCAGTTTTAGTACGGAGGCCAAAAACACTCATGACTAGAATGTGCTATAGGCTAACATCTGAATACAATTAGAGAATAGCTCTATCATGCTAAACCTGGGAAAAACAATGTGCTGACATCTAGATTCAATTTTAGTACAGGAGGCCAGTTGTGCATCCCTCTTGGTGTGCTGAAGCACACGGTTTTGGTATGTTTTTGGCGCGCACAAGTGTTTTACCACCATTGTTGCCGTTTCTTTCCCCATTACTGGCAGGGTGATGCTGCATAGCACCGTGCAGTGGGTCAATACATCTCACAATGTGGAAGCATTTTATTCACAACCCTCCCACCTCCCCCCCCGGAACATCTGGTTAATTAAACATTTGTGCTGACTGACAGAACTTTAATACACTGCCATTGGTCAGCACCATTGAGAACTGGACACCCTGCAGCTGGTGGGAAAGTCGGCAGTCACACAATACCCTTTAGATAATAGCCATTGCAGACTCTGGATACTTTGAGGGCTGGCCCCCTAGTTTGGGTCCTATGACCGTAATGTGTGGATTGGTCCTCCCAGGAACGCCACTTCGTTCAGTGCAGAGTTCTCACCGCTGCCTGCCGATTGGCATCGGCAGTCATGCGACCGGCACACTGGTACAGCGCCAGTCTCCCCGCTACCGTGCAGGGCAGCTTGTTCGGCTGACTGCCCTGCAAATACATCACCCAGTTCCGGCTGTCTTAATTCCTATAGGACTAGTGAATTGAGCCTACTCGCCCTTTGCACATCCCTGACATGGTCACATGTTTAAATTGAAAAGTTCCCAGATCCAGCCCGCTCCAAAAGATTTCCCACTATGCGTATTTGTGATTGTGCCATTTTTGTCTAGCCCCTCTTTTAGCTAATCTTAGAGCAATGTGCTGGACCAGGTTTACATCCAATCTATTGCTACCCCCTACCATTACCGAGAGAAGTACTTTATACAGCGGCTGTGGCTCTGTATCTGTTTTATTCCCCCATGTAGCCACATGCACCGTGCATCCTCTTTACTCCTGCAGTTGGTAGGTGCTTCCCCCACCTGGCGCTGAATTAGCACCTTTAACATCCCCCCAGCCCAATTGATCTCTGCCTTCTCTCCTAGCTTCTCCCTCCTCTTCCACTCATTCCTGACTGTCGGGCATGGTGCACTGCTAATGATCTCTGCCTTAATGCCAGTAAGACAGATCCTACTCCAGCTCCCACCTTCTCCTACATTCTGGCCACCCTCCTTGGACCCCCCCCCTGCCCTCATGCTCCTGTGAGGCAAAATTCCTTGGCGTCATCTATGACTCCTCACATCACAGACCTTGCCAAAAGAGGCCCACTTCCAGCTGCACCTCCGCAGAGGTATTCTCCCTTTCCTCAGCTTCCTCCAGAAACTCAATGTCTCCAGAGTTCTGTGCCTCTCTAGGCTGGACTACTGCAACAGCCTCTTCCTCAACCTACCCAACTCCTCCCTTCACCCCCCTTAAACTAACCCAGAATAGGACTGCGAGACAGCCTTGGCCTCAAGTGCAGGGACTGCATCTCTCCAGCCCTAAAATCTCTCCACTGGCTCCCTGTTGCAGAGAGGGTCAAGTTACAAACCCTCTGCTTCATCCACAAGGCTTTCTGGGATCTGGGACTGTGCCACATCCAACTCGCTCTCCCTAAATACCTCCTTGCTAGAGCCCTTTGTCTTCTAGCTCCAAACTCCCTGCAGTTCAAACACTTCTCCAAGCAGGGGGAACGGGGTAGATCCCTCTCCTACAAAGGCGCCTCAGTCTGGAATGGCATCCCAGCTCCTCAGACTTTAGCCGAATCTCCTTAAATTCCAGAAGCTTCTCAAGATCAAGACCATCCTTTTCTTTTCCTCCTTCCCGCTCCCCTACCATAAGGCTTCCCCTCTGCCTCTTGACAGGCAGACTGGTTCCTTCAGATTCTTACAGGGCACCAGGCCATCCCTGACTAGGCCATCCCTGTACTTTGTCTCCTCTGAACCCCCCCCCCCACCCCCCACAACCCCTTCTGGGCTCACCTCCCACTGCACTACCTTGGCTGGGCCTGCACCCCTGAGCCTTTCCATCCCCATTTATTTATTGTTCACTTGTTAGGCGCTTATACAGGAAGCAAATACTGTTTCCAAGTGCCCACAGTGCAGTAGGGAGGGGATAGAAAAAGTTATTAAAATGTAATTAAATACAAAGGAGAAGAGACAATGGGGAGGGGAAGACAGTGTTCAGAACGTGCAAGTGCAGGTGGAGAGGGGTATGGGATAGGTGCTGTGGTGCCAATGGAGCGCAGCAGGGGAAGTGCTATGAAGAAAGTTAAGTGCAACCTCCAGTGCTGGAGGGTGAGCCGAGGCAAGTGCAGGGGATAGACAGCAGCTGGGATGAGAGATGTGGGAAGTCAGAGCCCCAAGGATGCATAAGGGTCCTGCCCACCAGTCAAGCTACTGTGCGATTAGCAGTGGAGAGACGGACGGAAGGAAGAGATGGAGAGGAAGGTTGTGAGGCTTTTCTGGAACAAAAAGGAGGTCCCTGCTCAAGACGAGGAGGGAGGCCGTTCCAAAAAGGGCACCTGCTGAGAAAAGCGACTGACCACCTGCTCGCCATTTCAAAAACCGATTAACATGCAAGGAATTGGTGCCAGAGGAATGCAGGTGTCTAGAGGGGGGGGGGGGGGGGGGGGAGTATTTGGCCAAAAAGAGTTGCAAATAAAGTGATCCCCAGCCCCAGACAGCCTTGTGGATAATGCAGAGGGACTTTAATTTAATCTGTGCTGCAATTGGGATCCAGTGATGAGTTTGTAGAGTTGCAGAAATGCAGTCGCTGGGCTTGAGGCCAAGGATAAGTCTTGCTGCCCTATTCTGGATTAGCTGGAGGGGCCGCAGAGTGGACGAAGGTAGATTAAGGAGGCTATTGCAATAGTCAAGCCTAGAGAGAACCAGAGCCATCGTCTAAGGCTCCTGTCCCGAGCCGGGAGGAACGCAAGGATGGTTCCATTCCACTTACCTGTCTGAATCCGCCCCCCCACGGTGACACCTCTTAGTGTGTTACTCCCTCACCGTCACTCATTCATTTTCGGCTACAGCTCTGTTTAATCAGATGCTGTGTCCCCGCGCCTCACAGACACTTAGGACTTAATGTGTTGACGCCCGACTACGCACTAAATGTTTCCTGCCCTCGCTCTATGCTCTACTCTATTCTGTTTTTGCCATTTCCTTAATGGTCTAGGAGCGATTTATTGCATACTTGCTGCTGCAAACAACCTCACTTCCATTCACAGACACTGTCGGTCCAATAGCAGACCTTAACCTCCCCTTCCACAGTATTACCATTTACAGCTCAGACTATTACTGGATTACCAACCTGGTTAATGTATGTATAGGGTGCTTTGTGATCGGTGCATCTGTCTCCCTGCTTAAAGGTATAAGCTATAACAACCATACAGCCTCAGTCGCACATACGCTATACACATTCTGCCGCGCCACACCAAGCCTCCCAAACCACACCTTGCTGCCTGTACATTGCTGCGCTCGAGCAGCCTCTTACCATTGTGTTTGCGCCATTGATCAAAGCGTATACTGCTGTATAATAGCATATTACCCACCTTTTCCCATTTTTTGTGCAGTCTGCTTTTCATGGTTTCATTGCCATTGCATAGAATTTATTCCTCAGAACTTTGCTGCATGTTCACAGCTCACCCGGGTATTACTACCTTCACACACATCGCTTTCTCTGCCATAGCATCTGCTGTCCACTTGCCTCTCTGTGCAGCGTTATTTTATCGTTGATGCGTTACAAAAAGTGTACGTTCACTGCCTAGACTTGCGCAGTTTACTGGCACTGCCGAGCACTCTTTACTGTACCTCATATCTCTGCCATTGTCCAGTGTATACTGCCACGGTGCTCAAACCAAGGATCCTTCACCTCATGCCTACCTACGGTCCTAGACCAGCAGCGTGCACCCTTTCTAATCTACTTCCCCACTGTTATCACAAACAGGTAGTCTGGTAAACGCTACAATATCGATTTTTACCATAGTGACACTAGCTGGCCTTTATCAAACTGTTAGCCCTGTGAATGCTATGTAAATGTCGAATCTCGTAGCACTACCCTACACGGATTGATGGATTCGCCTCCTGCCTGCAACCTGCCTGCCAGCCAGCTCGGGCTCGCCCTTCCGGTACGGTGGAGCTCCCGCTTTCTATAATGCCCCATTACTGCTTATTATAACCACGATTGGTTTAACTATCAGGCCGCCCCACCTTGCCTGACATCACAAATCTACCTCCAATCTTCAGGATCCCAGCCTCTGGCTGCCCTCCATTGGGGGCTCCCATGGCCCTCCTGCGGGCTGTGACAATCACTATGACAACTCTCCTACCTCTATTCACTGCCATAGACTCCACCAGTTTCTTCCCTCCCCTTTTGTCTAGTCCACCTACGACAACCCTGAACCTTGGAGAAGACATGAGAAGTATATGCCATAGCTCGCCTACTCTTGGGATATCACTTCCAACTCATAACATACCTTGTCCCATTGGCTCAAGAAATGCCAGGCTCTAGTATTAGCACCTATAGGGCTGCCAGCACACACCACAACACTAGCCTTTACAACAAAAGCACCCCTCATTAAAATGTACACCATTCAATAAGGCCCACCACACATCCAACACCACATCGCCGACACAAAAGCACAATCACCCTCCTACATGCCACCCCCTGCCGAAATCCCTCACACAAAAGTAGCTCTTATCAACGCCAGGTCCTTGATCGCCCACGCGCTAGACATCAGGCCTCATATCCTCCAATCACATTCACTTCCTAGCAGTCACGGAAACGTGGTTACACCCAGCTGCTGGAGACTCCCTTACATTAGCATTACCGGATACCTATACAATCATCAGATCTGACAGAATTACCAGGACAGGTGGTGGAGTACCATTCATTGCCAAGAACCGGCTTTGCCTCAGAGTAGTCCACAGCGATACATTTGCATCGAGGATTACATTCCATTAAAATTCAACTGTCAGCTGCACACATACACACTCCTCATGCACCTTGTATACAGACCTCCAGGCCCCATCTCCTTTGAGGAAGATATCGCACACCTAACCCAGAACACCAAACAAGGCTCTAAAATCATGCTATTGGGTGACCTCAACCTAGGCTTACATGACACCCAAGATACCAATGCCATAGCCTTAGAGAATACTTTCACTGAGCTTCGCTTCTCAACGCATTTCCGAACCAACGCATAATAAAAAGGTAGAACACTAGATTGGTTAGTAGACTTAAACTGAAATACCAAGATAATTTCCAACTCTCCCTGCGCTTGGTTGGACCACCAGGTCATAACCTTCGATATCGAGGAAACCGTTCACCTTACTCTGAGCGTCTCCCAAGTACTCCCTGCCCCAACTCGCTATAATCAACTGATCAACTTGGAGAATTTTCTCCCCATACTCCAGCCCATTACCAACTTCCAAAGGAACTTGGATACAGATCCGACCAGCCTGGTGGACCTCTACAACCTAAACCTACTCCAAGCCTTAGATCAAATGGCACCTCTTAAACTAAGAAAAGCCAAGCGGTCAGCACACCTAAAAAAATGGTTCTCTGCTGAACTAAAAGCACTACGCAAATCCAAAAGATGTTCCGAAGCCCTCTGGAGAAGAAAAAAAAAAGTCCAGAGCAAAGAAAAATTCACCACGGCTTCCAATGCCTACAAAGTTGCCATTCTGAAAACTAAAAACGACACATTCAATGAATGCTCAATGCCAAATCTAGTTCCAAAAGATTTGGAACCCAGCCATACCCAATTATTATAGACCCATCACTACCGTCCCATTCCTACTAAAAATCTTGGCCAGAGTCGCCTACCTCCAAATTCAGGAGTATCTGGAATCCAACCAATTGCTTGGTATACGTCAATCGGGCTTTAGACCTCAAAATGGAACAGAAACTGCCCTTGTTGACTTCAAAAGTCAGATTGATGAAATCAAAGTCAAAAGGTAAAGCCGCCATCCTTCTCCTTTTAGACCTCTCTGCGGCATTCGATTTAGTCGATCACAAAATCCTCTGCAGCCACCTATCTAGAGCTGCTCACTTCTCTACCGCCACCACATGGATACAATCCTTTCTGGCGAATATAACTATGAGGGTTTTTTCCACAATAGCAGCAGCAGACCCTATCCCCATCACATGCAGAGTCCCACAAGGCTCCTGTGGCTCCCCCACTTTGTATAACATTTACAAAGCCTCTATTCGACAAACTGGACCGTCTGGGTGTCACCTACACCAACTATGCAGACGGCACCCAGATACTCCTCACCATCTCAGGCAACTACAATGCGGACGTCCCCTGGATTAACAAAATCATCTCCATCATTCAGGCATGGATGGCTACACATGGCCTATGCCTGAATGATGAGAAGACAGAGCTTCTCATTGTCGGCTCTCCCAGTAACTTGTCAGAACTTAGCCCTATATACAACATCGATGGTTATACCATCCCCATTGTTAAAAGTGTGAAAACCCTCGGGTTTTACCTTGATGCTAACACCAACCTCTCCAAACAAATCAACATGACCGCCTCAGCTACTGCCTACACAGGCAAGCTGATTAGGGCCAGCAGACCCTTCCTATCCTCTAATAGTTGCCTCGCACTCGCCAGTGCCCTCATACAGTCCAAACTAGACTACTGCAATAGCCTGTACCTAGGCGCTAACTAATCTATAATTAACAAACTTCAGGTACTCCAAAACAATGCACTACGTACAGCACTCAATATCCTCATACAAGAGCACATCTCCACAGCCAGGAAATATGCGAATGGCTCTCCATAAAACAAAAAAATTGACTTGAAAACCATTTGCCTCACATACAAGGCCTTAAACCACCTAGCCCCACCATATCTAATACATTTACCATGAAATTTGCCAGCAGAACTACCAGATCTTCCAATACCTTATGCCCGAGTGCCTAGATTTACCTGAAAAAAAGACTGAGGCGCGAGCTTCACAGTGCTTTCCTCCCAACTCTGGAACACCTTACCACTCAACATCAAAACTATGGAGTCCTTTCAGATTTTTAGGAAACATGTTATTGGATGGCTGCTGAACAAAAAGTAGCACTTGCCGCCTCTTTCAAGTATATGAGAACTCTCCCGATGGCTTATTTTAGCTTGTAAACTGTGCAAATAGTTTTAGTATGAACATGTATATTGTGTACTGTATTGTATATATCACACTATGTAACCGCTTCCTTAAGCGCCCTTCTACCTCCGGGTCTGGAGCGCTATATAAATAAATAAAACAAGCTCTTTATCACCAGTCGCTCCTCCTGACTCATGCATCAAAGATGTCTCCTGGTGTCCCAACATCCAAAAAGCTGATCTAGATAAAATCGCCCTTTTACAAGCAAAAATAAGCTAAAACAGTGCACCAAAACTATGGAGAGACACATACCTCCCACTAGAACTTGCAGCCTATTTCAATTCACCCCTGTCACTACAACAGGTTGAAGCCAATATCGCTAGTCTAAAACCCTCAATGTGCATCAGGGACATCTGCCCAGCAACAATCCTTAAAGGAGCAAAGGAATTTGCTCCTTTCATTACCTCGCATCAATGCTCCATTCGAATCTTGCACTGTCCCAAAAGATCTCAAAGATGCCTGGGTTATGCCTCTCCTAAAAAAAGGAATCTCGGCCCTAGTATTCCAACCAATTTTAGATGGATACCGGTGCCGTTCCTTCTTAAAATACTTGACAAAGTGGCATACATTCAAATTCAAAACCATCAGTAAACAACCTTCTGGGTCTTCGGCAATCTGGATTTAGACCAAGTCATGGTACAGAGTCAGCCTTCTTGGATTTTTAGAATCCAGATGGATGAGTCGAAAGACAGTGGGAATCCTGCACCACTTCTGCTCAATCGGCAGCGTTCGATTTAGTCGACCATAATATCCTAACCAAACACCCGACTACAGCAGCCTCATTCTCCCCTAAAGCTACTGCCTGGTTTCAGTCCTTTCTTTCAGAGCTATTAGGGTCTTCGCCCCTACAGCCTCAGCAGAACCCGCTCAAATCCCACAGTCCCCCAGGGCTCCTATGTCTCCACGATCTAGGTGTATCCGACAAACTATGTAGACGATACACAGATCCTCATCACTCTCTCAGGCTCTTATGACAAAGACGCCACACTACTGAACGAGACATCTCAGAATTCAGGCATGGATGGCCAATGGCCTATGTCTCAATGACGAGAAGGCAAATATTACTTATCGGCTCCAGGTCTAGACTTCACAACCTAGACTCTCAATATGATTCATTCAACATTGATGGGAACAAAGTTTCCAACGATGTCAAAACGCTAGGGGTATATTTGGATTCTACTCTCTAACTCTAGAGACAAGTCAACGCTACAGCATCAGCTTACACCTCTAAGCTTATTAATGCGCATAGGCCCTTCTTGTCCACTAATAGCTGCATCACTCTGGCGAGAGCTCTCAGTCTCAAAACTAGACTACTGTAATACTCTATTACTTTATACGTAGGCACCAGTAAGCACAACCTGAAAAAGCTACAAGTCATATAGAACAATGCTCTCAGAACAGTGCTCAACATTCACCGCTCCAACCACATCTCACAAATTAGGCACAACACCAATTGGCTACCAATCCAAGACAGGATAACTTTCAGAACTTTCATGATCAAACACCCATGTCTCGACCTCGGCCCCTAAATACCTGGTCGACAAATTCTCCGGAAAGGAATCAAGCAGACCCACCAGATCCAACTACTCTCACTGCCGCAATATCCCAAAATTCAAACCACAAACAGGGGGTTGGTCCAGATTGCCTGTACAAGCTGCCAACACCTGGAATTCTCACCCCCAGCAGTAAGGGCAGAACCTTTGTTCTGGTCATTTAGAAACATGGTAAAAACATGGCTCTTCTTTCAGTCTAAGGATTACAAACCACTATAGCACACATCCTGCCTACCGGAGTTTCTGTGCCTAGATATGTAACACTAGGCACCTGTCACTATCGTTTCTGCAAACTATATAACTGCACTTTGCAATTACCTATATGTCGATAATATGATTACTGTACCACATGCATGTAACTTGTTTTCATAAGCAAAAAAGTGCCCAGATAACCCTGGGTTAAGTGCGCTATATAAGCAAATAAACTAAACTCTTTATCGTCTCTCAGGACCTTCTTTATGCACTGTTCTAGTTGTGCTGTCCATATGTCCTTGAGGTTTCTGTTATGTATTTTCTTTTGCTCGCTGAGGTTTTTCAGTTGGGGGTTAATGTGCACTGCGAAGGACACTTTAAAATGGTCCGACCAGATGCACAGGGTGGTCTCTTTCATGCCCGTTTACAAGTTGTGGGTAATAACCCAGTCTAGTTGGTTCCCTTTGGCTGTGGTTGGTTCTGTATTGTGCCTTCAAGGTTTATCGCAACTTTGTCCTTAGGGTTTCCCCTTCATCTATTAAAGTCTCCCAACACCAAGGTCGCTGTATTGGTACCTTTGAGATTATTTGTATGATTTCTTCATTGAAATCCATTGTTCGTGATGGGGGTCTGTAGACCACAATCAAGCTAAGGCTGTTTGTAGGGGTGTGTTTTTAAGTTAAGTACTTGCATCCCAGACATGTGGTTGTGGCTGGGAACATATGGATGGAATCCCTGGATATAACAGCAACACCTCCTCCAATCCCCGTCCGTTTTTATAGAAAATTGTGTAACCCTTCAGTATGGCATCAGCACTTGTTGGGCCAATGGGTTCTTGAAGCCATGTTTGTGTGAGATATAGGATGTCTAGGTCCTCCAAGGATGGGATCATGGATACATTGGCCATGTTTGTTCATGGATCTGGTATGGAGTACTTCGATGTTATTCCCTGTAGGAGATGGGCTCTCCTTAAGCGGCGAGACCATCTCCTTCCTTCTTTTGCATTTGTTACAGGGCTTTCCCTTTATTTTAAGGCTGTTAATAGGGGCCTGGCTTTCAGTGTGTGTTTGAGGATGATATAATTCTTGAACGTGTAGTCTTTTCTGCCATAGCATTCAGTGGGTATTGTACAGCTGCCATGCAAGACTAACTTTGCAACTCATACAGCAACCTCCCCTCGCAAGAGATAGCCATCCTTGCGTCCAAAAGCGTAAAAGGGCAATCCCCTGCTCAATGGTGGTTGCGACAGCCTCCGATGGCCTTAAACGCTGATGAGAGGACCGGTGAAGACAGGCTAGGCTCTGAAGCGCCTGATGTTTCCTTAAGAGCCCGGCCGGGACTTCTGGGAATGGTTAGTTCCTACAACTAAGCACTTAATGTGCTGATGGGTCCTTCAAAGTTAATGCAGTCTGCCCTCTAATCTAAAGAGATCTGATCCGATGGTGAAACAAAAACTTTGCTCACGATGATACAATTTTCCAACCTGCATTTCCAAAACACTGCAATTATTGAACGTTAAATGCTAGAGTGCACAGATGATATAACAGCTGCTTTAAATGTTCACAGCATGTGTACCACAATGAGTAGCCATCAATTTGACAACCTTTGCAATTCAAATAGTTGCGTTTCAAACGCCAGCTTTTCAATCAGTTGAAAAATTCAGTAACAAACTACAGCAAAGTTGCTTGCTGCAAGTTACCTTCCTGTTGCTTTGGTGGTGCCAACAACCCTCATTTAATGGGTTCAGTTAATTTCTTTTAGGTCGAGTAGATTAGTTACTCTACCTACAGGTCTAGCAGGATATTAAATCACCCGATCGCAAAGAACCACAAATGTTCCATGTCCTAACGAGGACCACTAGTAAAAACAGCCACAAGACAAACCACTAACTTGATTATTTTGTTGGTTACGGGTAGTTCTACATAACCAAGTGTCCCCTCTTAGACAAAGGTTTGAGGATTTTAATATACAGCTTAACCATCAGAAAAATACGTGCATGGGGCTAGCTCGAACCATTTAGATCAGATGGCCTGCTGATGCCCAACAACGGGGCTTTCTGTACAACCCAAATAATGTGCGCCAAGCAGTCAAGGTTCGTCCTTTTGATTGCTGGAGAGCAGTTGTATCCTCCTTAGGTACAGCTGTGAGGAAACGAAGATGTCTCCCTAACTAGTCACCGGGGATCTGTCATCCAGGTGGCCAGGACACTGCCATTGCTACTGAATCCAGTTCCTGGGGGTGTACCAGTGCAGGAGTATAACCTGGATGGGGGTCCACAGGGAGTGGAAGGTCGATGGGTGGGACATGGTATCCCCTTCTTACAACACCTTTTCCACATCCTATCACAAAGGATAGCACTCCACCGCCCCCCCCCCCCTTCCGACACAAACACTTTCCACTTTCACACACCACGAAAGACGACAAACACCAGAGCCGTTTACCCGACATGTCCAAAAGGGTCAGGCAAAGTTAGGTAATTGACCAGAACCATGCACACCTGACGGCCCTTTGCCTTCCCCAAAGGGATAAAAAGGTGGAGCACAATACAAGCAACGCAGACTGCACAACAAGAGAGCTAGCCCAGCACGGCAGTTCAAGAGGAGGAGAAGGGCAGCCACAACCGAAAGGGTGACAAGGAGACGTGTAGACTTTCCCTTTCCAACACAAGGCCCGCGCAACCCGAGTGGAATGAAACAAAACCGTGAATAGCCGACGTGTGTTGCAGCAGATGTCAATGGTACATAGGGCACTCATCTGCTGATAACCAAGCCGGGGAGGGAGACGCTTGCCACCGTTAGACGATCCTTGACTCCAGAGAAGAAAAGCCAAGCAGTTTATCACAGCCAGTGAGTCGAGAGGAAGAGCCAATAAGAAACCAAACTGTTGAACAAAAGAAGCAAAAGGCTAATTGAAGTACAAAGAACTGTTAACACGAGAGGGGAAAACCAGGTACAGAGTAGTCAGGCCCCACGTGGGTACTCACTCAGGGGAACTCTGGGTGATGATCCCATTGTTGAAACTACCCTTACAGGTTACCAGAAGGCCTTTGGAGAGGCACAATAAAGGGGTCAAAGTGGTCATACAGGGGCCTAGTAAAATCCTCTGTACATTCGAAAGTCTTTGGCCGGCACATGATTATAAAGCTAAGGAAAGTGAATCCTGCATCGTAAGAACTGTTCCAGGAATGGTGTGATTGGTAAAGGTTAGCAAGAGTGAACTGAACAGAGGGATGCCGATGAAAAGTGGGCAAAGTCTGAAGACCCAAGGAATAGTGTGTTGACAAGAGAACCCGGCAGAGGAATGTCCACAGTGATCTGTTTAAAAAGACATTAAGATTTGTGAATGTCACAGAAGAGATTGTTTTGAGAAGCCGTAGTGAACCCGACTGAGTAAGGCAGACATTGAGAAGGGTCTAAGCCCATAAGAGGGTGACGCAGCGTTGAAAAAGGCATCACCCAACCAACGTACATGCGGAAAAGAAACCTTTTGTTTATTGGGATTTTTTTTCACAATGTTTTATTGGTTTCATAATGAAGAGCAAACATTAACACGACACAGTTAAACCTTTAACATTTACAACTTATTGACAGTCAAATTAAGAGAAACAAATTAGTAATCCCCTTACCCAATTCCACATTTAAGAATTCAGACACAATTCGCTCTTTCAATTTCACAGTCTTCAAACTCAATCAATTCCCTCATAACAAAAAAATATTTTCTCACCCTCTCCATTCCCTGCTAAAGCAAAATTCCAACATTTTCATTGCTCCAATTACCAAACCTGTTTGCTCGCCCATCAACACCCATTTCAACCAGTCCAGGGGACAAAGTCAACCCACCATTCTTAAATCCCTTCAAAAAGAAGTTTCTCACTTGATTTAATGATTCACAGACCATTATCAGATGCATGTGAGATTTAACCGAATCCACCACTTTACAAAATCTGCACCACGGGTTTATCACTCCTGGCATCTTCTGCATCCACTGCACCTCCCTTGTATCTGAAATATTTAAACTACACCCGAGCAACATCTCAAATTTTTGGTGAGGGGAAACTTTTGCAAGTAACATGGGAGCACATTGAGACCTTTCCCCCATCTTCAATTTTCATGCGCCCCAATTTATCGTTCTCACAGCGCGTTATGGTGTCTATCCAATCTGAAGCCTGAAGCTTCTTAACCTTCGACGGATTACTCATTAACACACTCACCTCAATATCTCTCCCTTTCAAGATTTCCTACACTTTCAATTTCCAGCAACAGAGGTTTATCAAAGACCCCTGAGCAACTTAAGATTTCAAATGGTCGTGTTAGAGTCGCCTCCATGCATTTTCGATAGAGCCATTGTTTTCCATACCACCATGGATTCTAAGGATTGTAATTTAAGCTCTTGTCTTATCACACGTTGGCAGTCCATTTGGGAGTCTCAACACTTACGCCTAAACAAACCCTCCAACTTCTCCCACACTGAAAAGGAAAGATGGAGAAGGGCTTCCGCTACATATGTTAGGATTTGGGCCTCTTTGTTTGTAGAAGGACTATTGGGATAAGAGTGAATTTACCAAATTTTCTATGGAAGCTCTTTCCCTGATGTATCAGTATTGACAGCCTAGATCTTAAATGGTCCATTTCACTTCTGCTCCCATTTATTGTCACTCCCAGATATAATATGGAGTCGACAATTTCTATGGGGTACCCTTTTGCCTGCTGATTTCAAAACCACAATTTTAGATTTTCCAATGTTGGTTTTCATGCCATTCAGGCACAAACACATCTAAAAAGGCACTCAGCCTCCTTTGCAAACCGATCGGAGTCTGATCTAAGACTAGATTTTCAGCAAAAAAAAATCCACGGTACCTCCATACCATTAATCATTGGAGGAAAGGCCCTTACTGCACCTTGCGACTCCGCCAGGCCCGCTATATAGAGGCAGAAAAAGTGGAGCCAGGGCACACTCCTGTTTAAATCCATGGAAGGTGTAGATTTTATCAGAGTACCCCATATTAGACATTCGGATCACAGAGGTGCCTGTATACAGCACTTCCCTGGCTTCAAGCAGGTCTAACGGGCATCCCCATTTCCTCAACTTTGCCCATAGCTTCCCCCTGATGACTCCATCGAATGCCTGTTCTAGATCCATGAAAGTGAGCGTGTTTTACCAGAATCCAGCGCCCGCTCGAAGTAAATTTATAATAGAGATTAAGGGCCGCACCGACAGACCCCCTTCACAAACACAGTTTGTCTCAGATCCATACTATCATTTCAAGGCGTAAGCTTTTAAATCTGAGCATAACGGTCGCAAAGAGCTTCCCAACTGAGTCGAGAAGGGAAAAGGGACGATAATTCCTAGCCTCCGCTCAACTTCCTTTTTTAAAGATGGGAACTATGTTAGTCTCCCTCCAAGAAGCTGGAATCGGTTTGCTGTGATTTGAGAAAGCATTAAGACTAGCAATTTACCCAACTGCTCTTGGTTCTTTTTCAGTTCCTGATTTGACAGACTGTCAGGCCCTGCCGCTCGCAAGGAACTTAAATTGCCTATCATGTTTGCGTCGTGTTCATCGAAAGCAAAATTCCATTTTAAAGGCGAGGACTTAATCACTACCTCATCCTTCCATTCAGGATCTGCAAATAGGGAAGAATGGTGCTGTACCCAGTCACATTCAGACAACATGCTCCGCATTTGCTTCTCTAAACACGCCCCAGTTAATCATTTCCTAGATGTCTTTGGATTTTTTGCACAAACCGCTTTAGACTTGTTCAGCACCATTTATTCCAATAGCCCTAGAGCTCTTACACCAATTTCAAAATTTCTGCCGAACCTTTCTAATTTGTTCAAATTTGCCAATATGGGCATCTCTCCTAATAGCTCTCATCTCCTTGCTCATCCTTCACCTACTCACCAGTTCAGGGTCGTACACATGCTTTTGGGGCCAAACCCTTCCCACCCTTGACTTTACCTTTGGCGTTGAATTCCTGTGGAATTCCTAGGCATTCAATTTTATTGGGGTCCTCCTGAATGTGGGCCGTGTAGAGACATTACTTTGGTAACCTCTTGATGCTTTCATCTCAATCAATTACTGCCCCATCCCAATTAAACTTCTCCCATTTTGTTAATGGTCTACAGCCTCCCCTTTATTCCCCCCATCCCGAAATATGGATAGCCAGCAAATCATGATCAATCTTTGGGGCATGATAGAAAACCATTCCACCTTCTCGCTGAGATTTGTAGACACAAAGTAGTCTATACACTACTCCAACATGCTGCCACACAGTAGGTCCCCGGTAGTTTGGGCATTTAGCAGGAACATCTCTCTCATTGTCATATTACACATCCATTCACGCCCTTCTTCCTTCCATTGACCCTCCTTGAAGGGAATACCTGCCTTGTCCAACAATTTAATATTCAGATCACCACAAATAACTACCTTGATCTCATCCCATTCACACATCGCTTCGTCTATGATTTCCATCACTGAATGTACCATCTTTATTTCCTTGGCCATATTAAAGCGCCAATAGATATTAATTAGCAGTAGGGATGGTTCCAATACATCCACCTTTTGTTTTCGGAAGAGCACCTGAACATATAGATTAGGACATTTGACACTTTAAACATTCCATCCTGATTCGATTTTAATCAACGTCAGTAGGCCTGCAGAAGGACGACCCATTATTCCTTTCAAAGCTGGATTGAGATATGCCAGAAAGCCATCCCAATCGGGTTGCTTCATTAACCAGGTTTCCTGAAAATAACTCCAAGTCTGACACTTTTTCATTAAATAAGGGGCGAAACCCTGTAGTGTTCCAGGATCCAAGCCTCAAAGTGTCACGACTCTGTGCTTTACTAATCTAATCAGTCATAGGTTCATTTAGAGCACCCGTCAGCCATGTCCACTTGCTCTGCTCAAGACACTTTTCAATTGCTTTTGCTGGCTCTCTTTGCTGCATTTTTTCTGGGTCGGATACTGTAAAGTTCAGTGCAACTAGATCTTTCTCATCGTAGGAAGTAACCAGTTCATCTTTATTTGGCACTAACTTTTTTTCCTCTCTGCTCAATTGTTGAGTTGAGATTTTAGCAGGCTTTTTCTTTATTTCTCTAGGGATAGTCACCTCTCCAGGTTGCTTGGATTTTATCTTCATAATCACTCACCTCATAACCCAGCCGCAAAAATGTCTTTCATTGATAACACTAGATCTTTCTTGTACTCCAGGTAAGTGCAGGAGAACCCAATCCGTTTGCTTCTCTCCCACAAACTCCACAATTCTAATATCCATAGATGCCATTTTATGAGTGGGTATAATGCAGTTTAATAGCCTTAGCACATTGTCTATTTAACACAGGCATGGGTGACCTGGCCACAATCCTTTCTACATAGATTTGTACACTTTTCTACTGGGTTTTCTTGGTGCTCCCTTTATTATTATTTTTTATTGTCTTCTCTCACGATCCCTCTGCCATGCATCCTTTACTTTGACGTTCTCCTTAATAGACTTAGCGGACTTGATTGTACTCGCTTGAATACTCCCCTTCCTCTTTTCTTCAAGCGTTTAAAATACTCTAGGGGGGTTCAATAATGATACTCCACTCATGCTTCCCTCTAAGGACGAACCAACTTTTTCCGGAGTCTTTAATACTGCAAGAGTCGATTTCCCACACCCATTCTGGCCATGTTGCATTTGGAGTGGATTTCAAGTTCCATTCCCCTTGAGAGCAGCGGGGATCCGTTTCCCACTGCCATTTTGGGCATCTTCCATAAGGGGGGTGGGTGTGACCATTTCAGGGGTTTTCACCCTCCCCAGCTTTCGGTCTAATCCCACAGGAGATTTCGGAACAAGTGCAAGTTGACTCAATGGTTTCCCATTCTGAAAGACTTCCTTCCACCGATAGTCTTATTTCACCCTTTCAATTTCTTCAAGTCCGAGATCTATAATGGGGACGAGATTCCCCTCCCTCCCCGCCATCTTCCTTATCCGAACATTTCCCCCAGTTCAGTATTCATCATCGGACCTTGTATGATCAGTTCTTTCCTTGTTTTATTTCAGAGTAGGAGACTATCCATCGCAGGTGGGGAGCCAAGATGTCTTAAAAAAAAGCTCTAGACCCATTGGATTTCCTTATGGTGGGTCCTGGCATATTTTTTACTTTTTTGGTGCAACCTTTCCTTTGCCCGTCCCTTCTCCAATTTTGCTAGCATCCCCCATTGTTTGTGGTTTAAAGAGTGAGAATACATTGTTTTTCAAGGGAACCAACTCAGGAGTTTGGTTATCCTGTATTACCACCAATTCCTCCCTTTCCTTAACCCACCCACCCCCAAAAGAAGACTGATCCACTGCCTTAACAGGTTTGTTTTTTTTAGGATCCTTCAATGGTCTGAGCATCCTTAAAATGCACTCTCATCCATTTACAGTCCAGGAGCAGGGCTTCCATCATCATGCTTTTAGCCATCATCTCTCTCCGCGCTAGGTCGCATAATGGATTTTGCCAGGATGCAGACACTTCTGCTTAATCTGCCCTCCACTATATTGGCTAGAGTTTCCAGTCCAATCAGCTTTCTGCTCATATCAACCAGAAGAGCTTGGTGATCCTGGATGCTACTATGAATTGCTTCATATAGCTTCGTAAATGGTAAGAGCGAAGTTAACAATGATGCCATCACCAGTTGTTGAAAGTGAGCACCATTCCCCCGGCAACTATTCGCTTGTGATCTTCCAGTGGAACCAGTACGGTCCCGAAAAGGGGACAAAGGATGAGGAGCTGGAACCTGAATCGTTAAAAACGTTGTCCTCCTGACCCCATCATTAGTCAGAGCTTTCCCCATTTGGCCTGGGCAGAGTTTTCTCCTTTGTTATTGATCCTTCTAGAGGGGCTTGAGGGCTCTTGATGTTGTTTAAATCCTTCCACTCTATACAGATCTTCAGAGTGGGACTGCCCCAGATGAATGGACGGGCTAGTTTCTCCCGGAATTAGCTCCACCTGGGAGACAGCCAAGAATCCATTCCTTGTTTCTCCAACCTCTCCACAGTTGCATCAGCCTGCAGCAAGGATTGCTCCAAAATCTGCAGGCAATCAGTCACTCATGACACTATCGCTTCTGGCTTGCTATTTTTATTGATAAGTCCACCTGTTCCTTGGCCAAATGGGCCACCAGTCTGGCATTAACACTACAGCTCCCCTCGTTAATTACGGCAGTAGAGTCCGAAGGGAAATCAATCACGATAATCGAGACCTCCGCCTCATTGACATCCTTGCCAGGATGGCTGCTCGCCTTGCCACTCCCAGGGGGCGAACAGCTTGAGGAAGCCGTCACAGGACATTCTTCATCACCAAGCCTGCAGGACTCCCATGAGGGATGCAATTCCCGGGGGCTGTTTTCAATCACCACTCCCAAATTGAGAATCTCTTTCCTGGGGGTGAGTAGGCCCATGCTGGATTGTTTTGCAGCTCCCTCGTACTGTCTTTATTCACATTGATCAACTTCCAATTATCACAGATCCACTCCGTGTCACGACCCTCGCCCAAAACCCCCTCTGGCAAACCCATTGGCCAGGTGGAGTCAGGACTCTGGCATCCTCTTCAAAAGCCCTCATGGGGCCAGTCCTGGCACCTATGGCGCCAGGCTCATACACCATAAAAAACAATGTGCTTCGGAACTACTTTATTGTATTGTCAGCCAACATGGAGGCATCCACATAGCTCGGTTCATAAGAACCAAGCTATGCGGTCTAGTGTTTTGGGTGTGGTAGCCTAGGGACTACTTTACCTGGACTATTTTGTTGAGGCTATTTAAACCACACCCGAGCAAGACAACACGCTTCGCGTTACTTTGCAGTTTGCAACGTGACGCTCACCGTGTCCAGCTATTCCCTCGAACCTCGGAGAAGCAGAACCTGCAAGGAGACAAAGGGAACATCATTAGCAGCATCATCTTACCTGCAGTCTTCATCTTTAAACACTCGCAGCTACTGAGAACAGCTTCCTCGAATCTGCACGCCTCCCGGACAGAACGAACTGAAAGATGAGGATAGAGGCAACATTAAAGAAAGCAGTAGACACATTTACAAATTACGAACTGCTCAAAAGGCTTACCTGGCTGGTCGCCTCACGGCTGGCACCACTCCGGACATTCCACTCACGCCGAAGAACACAGCGACCTACAAGGAAGGAAAACACAGGTTAGCAAAGGCAAGACTGCGCTGCGCATAGCGCTTACTTAACGCATTATAGCGCTCTTAATGCGCCATCATTTACCAGTGGGGCTCAACCAAGCCAGTTTGCCGCGCTGAAGCTCTGCATACCCAAGGGAGAAAATATTTTAAACAAAGAAAGGCATGCAGGATAGCAACAAAACTGAAGAACAGCAATAAGACCTACCTGAACAATATCGAACGGGCCAGCGTCAGTGAAGTAACTGGACCACACTCACCCATGAAAGACAACGCACCCCTGCAAAGAAGGCAGGACGGAGAGCACGCCTAATTCTACCACAAGGCAGAACCTTCCCCGCAGACCACATCAGGGCAAAGCTGAGAAGCATACCAGCGAGTAACCCGGCTGGGTGGCGTCCCTGTGGATACCAGGTAAGCGTAACACTCCGCCCCTTTTTGCAAGTCTTTCCCAATCATGCACAGTATTTATTAGTTCCAAGACTGAGTCGGATACCCCCTCTGGATCCACTCCCCTGGGACTGCAGGGCGCCATTTTCCATGAACACTGTTTGTACCCCTCTCCTTATCTGTTGCCGAGTTCTAGCACTCTGAGGGCTCGGATCAACTGGCATTTCCACAGGGTGCTCCTCGCCTGCCGTCCACCAGCTGCACTCCAGCTAATTCCAGGCAACTCCACTTGCCTCGACTTCGCGGAGAAATGATTTTTGTAGATGGACGAGCAGAGTTTGTTGAGGGAGACAGGGACGCTGCAGCCGCACAGCATGCAACTTCCTTAAAGAAACACACCGCTCGTTGCACACCGCAGTTCCACCTTTCAGCAGATTTTGCCATCACCGGAAATGAATGAAAAAGCAGCAAGCCCACAAAGAATCACCTCCAGGCAGCTACAATTGACCTCTTATTGTTTTGGATACATCAGGTCCTCTGAGGCAAGAGACGTTTTGTAGAAAAGAGACTGGACCACCAAAGGGCCCCAATAGCTGAGAGCGGAACTGTTGGCTTGTGTTGGGAAAGCGAAAGAGTTGTGCTCTGGAATCCTACCTTGTCCTGTGCTCAAAACGTGGGGGAAGGGAGACTCCTGGCTACCACATCCTGACTTATTCATGAGAACTTTCTTGTGAACATTATCCCACACTCTATTTAGTTGTAAGAATTGCAATAGGTTTTTCTTAGTATAGGCCCTTTTTATTTGACGAGATGCCACTAGGACTGCCTTATTGTTTGATGGTCGTAGCTTGCTCACCTCTTCGATTTAGATTAGGCTTTATTCCATCCTTACAATACAGTTTAATAAACACTGTTTAACTGATCACATGTGTCTTTACTGTTGCAACCCGAGTTCCTTACACAGCCTAGCCTCGGAACTCCAATTCCGCCATGGGCCAAAATTTCTGCAACTGCCTTACTGTAGCGCAATTTCATAAAAGGGTTGAACCAATTATTGAATGGCTAGGGTCTGCTCGGGGCAAAGGGAAAGGCTGCCTACTCTCCTTTACAAGAATCTTTCTAACCTACTGCTTCCATTCAGTTAGGATTAGTGACGGCCGGTAAACACATAGGACTTCAGTTGGTCCGTGCCCTGGTTCATGTGAATGGAACACAGAGTGAAAGACTACATCCTCTAGCTGTTTAGGTAGGCGTATTGATCATCCAATGTCCTGCAACTGAGACTACCAACTTCATTCATTTCTTAATTAGGAGGCAATTAGGAGGCAAGTTTCAGTACCAGGGGAGAAGTCAGACATAGTACCGGTAATACCCACCTTTCTGACCTATCCTCCTACAAATTGAAGTAGTCTTGACAGCTGCAGATATGAATTATTCAGCAGTTCAATGCCCTAAAGCCAGCCACTGCTGAACAACCAGTCTGCTTCGTGACAAAGTAAACATGGCTTCCTCTCTCCCCCAAACAGCGCACTGAGTGGGTCTGGTTGTCTAGCCTGTTACATGGACTATACCCCATAAGATTACCTGCTCCTTTATTCACCCCCTTTCCCCCAACCAACGTTTCCCAGTATCCCACTGGACACCCATCCTTTCCAGTCCAGCCCCATGTTTCTCCCAGAAGAACAAGTTAGTTACCAACTAACGTTCTTTCGACTGGATGTTCCTCCCACGTATTCCTCATCTTATGATAAATTGTTATCTCCAGCTTTGCTGCTTCGGAAAACATTTCTCGGCAGAGGGCGCTGTGCTCGAGGTTGCGGCGTCGACTGTCCCTCGACAGGCTCCGTACTCTGTCGCCGTCACTGATGGTATAAATAGCTCGAGCCACACCCGTTGCTTCAGTTCTGTTTTTTTAATGAAACTATAGGAGGAACACTGAGGCGTGCCTCATGACTGATGCACTCTTCATGAGAGGAAAGTAAGAAAATGTAAACTGTACTGCGGGTTAGGGTGGGAGGGTCCATGAGGAATACGTGGGAGGAACATCGTAGAAAGAACGTTACAGTTGATAAGTAACTTGTTCTTCAAATGGATTGTGTCCTCCCACGTATTCATCTTATGACAGACTCCCATAGCAGTGTCATTTTGGAGGTGGTAGTACTAAATACTGTTTTCATGGACTGAGTGAAGTACCGCCTTGGCAAACAGCCCCTCATTGGAGGAAGCAGTATCTAAACAGTAATGCTTGATGAAAGTATGCATGGATTTCCAAGTTGCAGCTGAACTACCCTCTTTAGAGCCGCAGTAGAATGGACTCGAAGCCCATCTGGTGGGTCTTTTGCCGCTAATTTGTAGCATTCCAGTATAGCTAAAATGATCCAGCGGGATATGGACTGTTTCGTCACTGATAAACCCAGTTTATGATCAGTATAACCCACAAAAAGCTGGTCATCTTGGCGTAACTTTGACATCCTTGAAATATAGAAACTAAGAGCCCTCTTGGGGTCTAGTCTATGTAGTCGCTCCTCTTTGCCCAAATGAGGAGGAGGATAGAAAGTTGGTAATATTTTTTGTGACAAATGGAAGTCGAAAACCACTTTTGGTAAAAAGGAATGTTTAACTTTGAGAACTACCTTGTCCTTATAATAAATAGTGTATGGAGGTTTGCAGGAGAGCCTGAAGTTCACTAACCCTGCGGGCTGATAAGGCCGCAAGAACAGTCTTTAATGTTAGAAGTCTCAATGGATAGGAGTGTAGAGGCTCAAAAAGTATACAAGTCAGAAACTTAAGTACCAAATTTAAATCCCAAGCTGGGACATGAAAAGGTACTGGAGGGTATACATTAGTAAATCCTTTTAGGAATTGTATTAATGGAATTTTGAAGTATGAAACCTCTTCAGGTGCGCGCTTGAAAATGGACAGCACAGCAAGATACCCTTTAATTGTCCCTATGTGGAGCCCCAGATTGGCTAGATGCAATAGAAAAGAAAGCATCATTGGGGTGCCACATTGAAAAGGGTCCACATCCTTATCCTTGCACCAGTTACTTAACTTATTCCAACGACACCAGTACAGGGATTTTGTTGCTGGCCTTCTGGCCGAAAGCAAGATCTCCATTACGTCATCCAGAAGATCCCAATCCTTGTATCTCAACCTCTCGGAAACCATGCGTGAAGGTTTAGTGTCTTGACCTCTGGATGGAGGACCCGACTTTCGTCTTACAAGAGAAGATCCTCTTTGCGGAAGACTTATTGGAGGGCAGATGGACATGTCTAGAAGGTCCGGGTACCACGTCCTCTTGGCCCAATCCGGGGCAATTAGGATCATGGTTTTCCTGAACTTTCTCAACCTCCTAATTACTTGAGGAATCACAGGGACTGGAGGAAACGCATGCAGCAGTGGCAACTTCCATTCCACTACGAATGCGTCTCCCAGAGCTCCTCTGAGGAAATTCCCTTGAGCAGTACTGATCGCACTTCCGGTTGATCGCGGTGGCGAACAGATCCACTTGAGGGGTTCCCCAAAGGGTGAAGATCTCCAGAAGAACTTCCTGAGCTAGCTCCCACTCGTGGGAGATTGTGCTCTGCCTGCTCAGAGCGTCTGCCGCTGTGTTCTGCTCTCCGGCTAGGTGAATTGCCGAAAGAGAGATTCCTTCGCGTATTGCCCAGAACCAGAGCTGCATTGCCTCTCTGCACAGTGGTAGTGACAATACACCACCTCTCTTGTTGAGATAATACATGGCCCTGTGTTGTCCGTCATTATCAGAACATTTTTTCCCTGCACAGAGGGCAGAAAGGCCTTCAGCACTAGTCTGATGCCCTCAGCTCCAATAGTTGATGTGTAGTTTGGACTCCGATGGAGACCAACGACCGCTGATTGTCAGATCGTTGGTGTGTACTCCCCACGCCGTGAGTGAGGCGTCCGTCACTTATCTCCAGCCATGGTTGCCAAAAAGATTCTCCTTTGAGGATATTGTCGTTGCAAGCCCACCATAAAAGATCCTGCGCAACTGCGCTCGGGACTTGCATAAGATCTGACATTCTCTGAGAACTGGGACCACGGAGTTCTGAGTGCCCATTGAAGGGATCTCATTCTCAATCTGGCTTCCGGCACTAGGCATATGCAGGATGCCATAAGGCCGAGCAACCTCAGAAAATCGAAGGCCGGTAGATGTTGGGCATTCTGGAACTTTGTCACCATCTGCAGAATGTGGAGAGCTCTCACCTCGGGAGGCGAGGCTTTTCCCGAGGAAGTATCCAAGACTGCACCGATAAACTGGAGCTTTTGGGATGGTATCATGTGGGACTCCTTGAAATTGAGGGAGAAGCCCAATTTGTGAAGGAAGTGGCAGGTGATCGAAAGCTGTTCTAGAGCTTGTTTCGGAGAACGTGCTCTGATCAACCAGTCGTCCAGGTAGGGGTAGACGTGAATCTCCCCCCTCTCCTGAGACGCGCTGCCACTACCGCCATCAGCTTCGTGAAAACCCTCGGGGGGGGGGGGTCAACCCGAATGGCAGAACTCGAAACTGATGAGTTGGCAATCGCGAACCTCAGGTACTTTCTGTGCTTGGGATTGATTGGCACATAAAAGTAAGCATCCTGAAGGTCCAACGATACCAACCAGTCTTGGAGTTGTAGAGCCTGAAGGATCTGAGAAAGGGTCACCATCTTGAACTTGTCCTTTCTGAGGAACTTGTTCAAGTTTCTTAAGTCCAAGATGGGTCTTAATCCTCCGTCCTTTTTTGGGATGAGAACATATGGGGAGTACCATCCCCTGTTCTTCTCCGCTACAAGTACCTTTTCTATAGCACCTTTCTCTAGCAGGGTTAACATTTCCTGCAACAGGAGCAGGTCTGGAATTTTGACGGAGTTGGCTCCCGGTGGATGATTGAGGCCTTTTTTTGGAAGGGGAGACAGTAACCTTGAGCTACTGTTTCCAGTGCCCAAGCATCTGAGGTAATGCCCCGCCATTCCTTCAGATGCTGAGATCCTGCCTCCCACTGGGGTTTTGTGTAACAAGGTCTACAAGGTGATTTGGAGGCGGCTGCAGGAGCGGCTGAGGGCAAAGATGCCGCTCCGGAGGCTGGTTTTGCACCTCTTCCTGGTACTCCACGAGGGACATTTCTTTTGCCTCTTTGAATAGCCTGTCCTCTTCCTCTACCAAAATAGTATCATCGAAAAAAAACGACCCCTCCAGGAAGATGAGCCGGAATGGGGTTTCTGAGGCTGGCGCATGGAGGCAATAAAATTTAGCTGCCGCTTTTGAGGTCTGGAGTTTTTCTAGGCTTTCATCAGCCTTACTGCCAAACAGCCTCGAGCCATCAAAGGGCATGTCGAGAAGTCTGGCCTGCACGTCCCGACTTCCTCAACCACGCAAATCTGCATAGAACCGTGCTTGCAGCCATGGATCTGCTGATACTATCAACAGTATCCAGTCCAGACTGGAGACATTCCCCCATTGCCTCCTTCGCGTCTGACTATATACAGGAAGCCTCGCCTTCCAGAATATGATCAGCCGCTGCCGAAATACAGTCCCAAAGGGTATGGGTGAACCTGGCAGGGTACAGGTAACATTGGTTGATTTAAGGGCCATGCTGCCTGAAGTGAACTTTACGGGCCCAAGCATCCATTTTTTATCCTCTCTATCCGGAGGGATGGTGGGACATGCTGTTTGTTTTGATGTAGATGCTGCCTGAACAACTAGACTTTCTGGAGTCGGAGGTCTGTTTAAGTATTCAGGATCAGAACCAGCTGGTCTATATTTCCTGGGAAAATTACTGTTTGCAGCAGCAATACTTTCCAGATTTTCCCTGTTTTTTTCCACTGTCCTCTGAAGAGCCCTATGGAAAGGGAGAACTGGATCTTTTTGAGGACCTCTGACAATTGTATCTGTCATATCATCCTGTTAGAAAATGGCTGAAGCGTTACCCCAACCCATATATTCAATTACTCTAGTCATAAGACTCCTGTACCCCGAGTCTGCGTGTTCTGCAGGATCAGGTCTGGCAAATTCTAATTCTGGTGATGTGTCAATGCCACTGGCAGAATGCAAAGTATCCCTCAGGTCTCTAATTTTAGACTCTGGATCTATAAGTTCCTCTGGAACTTGCTTTGTGCCATATTGAACTCCAAAAGGAGAGATTTCCTCATCCTCTGAGGCAGATTCCTCAAATTGAGGACAGTTAAAAAAAAAAAAAAAATTCAGATCTGGTTAAAGGAGTAAATCACTCTTCCTCCACAATACTTGTCGAATGAATAGAAAAATCCTTCAGAGTTGTCGAAGGAATCCTCGAAGACTTAGACATTAGGCGTTGAAGATGCTTTTGGCATTGACGCCGATGCTGAAGCGATCGACGCCGATGGCGTCGACGAAGTCGTGGAATCCTTCGACGACTTAGATTTTTTATGTGGCACCGGAGAGGTACTCTACTCTCGAAGAGTATTTGACGTCTTGGCGTCAACTCGAGTTTTTCAAGTATCCTCGACACTGACTGGCTTATAACATAGTTTTCAACTTCCCTTCGTCTTCCAATGGAGCGACTTTAGGGGTATGGCTCTTCTGAGTTTTATTCGAGGGGGTCGGGCCGCATTCTCCAATACCTCCATCTTTTTTCGAAATTCCTCCCATTTTCTGGGGGAATCCGATTTTGTCAGACATCGAATTTCTTCGGTCGATGACTCAAAAGATGATTAAGGAGACCTGTGTCTCCTCTTCAGTTTTTTAGACGAGGAAGATGACGAGCATCTCGACCTGCTACAAGATCGAGATCTCTTGGAATGTTTACGGCGATCTGACTCCTTCGAATCGGTCAATTTTTTTTAATGCTTTTTGGACACAGCCTTAGCTTTAGAAGATTCCCTCCCCACCGACAGTTTAGTCTCACGAAGGGCCTTCTCCGTCATAGATGGACAAGAGCCACAGTCGTCGGTTCGATGACTTGAACTGAGGCACCAGATACAAACTCGGTGAGGATCCGTAATCGACATTTTCGATCCAGAATCGAAGCACTTAAACCCAGTCTTGGGTGTCGAAGGTGTAGAAGACTACAACCTTTTTCTCTCTCAAAAAAACTTGAAGCGCCTCGTTCTTTTAAACCCTACAGCTGAATAGTGATACTTTGCTTCCAGAAACCAAGCTTACACTGAAATACACAAACAAAATAAAACCTCTCAACAGTAAGCAAGGCAGGTATTGATCCATGGAGAAGGGGACTTTGGGGAAGAATAGGAGGAATGTTAACACTCGCCACTATAACCAGTACACTCAATGGTGTCAGGTAGCCAGTCTGCAATTGAGTACTGGTCTCAGGGGCACCATGGATTTGAGAAGCACCCTTGGTGTTGTCAAATTAATGTCAATGTTGGGATGCTTGACCTCACCTCCTACTGTTCTCACCACAACATGGACAAGGATATAAGAAATAATACAAATAAAGCCTCTCTTCACTAGTACAGTGCATGTTTTTGAGTAGGCCACCCGAAGAACCATCAGCAAATTGGCAACACAGACGCAAAATACAATTTTCAAAAGACACTTAAAGGGGAAGACTGGAAGTTATATAATATATTGGGCAAATCACTGTTACTCCGTTTAATCTCTGAAAGACGAATGGCTAAAATATTCACGCCGGGGTGGCATTGAATGCAATTTATTAAACCTGGTCTTGACCAACTGGGTTTGAAGACTTGAGCTTAACATTTTGGTGGTATTTTGCACTATGAAGTCATGGCCATTGCATGTTTACTACTAAAGACCAGAATACCTGCCAACATAATACATGAAGCTGCATATCCGAGAGCAGGAACACTGCTTAAGTCCATCTTTTGATGAGACCTTGTTCAGTTTCCTCTTCTCCAGTGCCAAACATTAAACCTATTGCACATTGTGTGTGGCAACTGTTACCAAGCAAGAATGTACAAGAGAAGGCAGTTCAAGCATGTGTTTATGCGTTCGGCCCTCGAACAGAATATCCGTTCTTTAGGAAATGTTGACCTTACTACAGTAATCAATAGTAGCAGGCTTGTATACAGTATACCATCAGGGTTTAGAGCCGAGTGGGTGGCTTGCAGGGCAATTCTAGGATGCAAGTCTTTTTGGGACCATAAAATTTGAACCATACAATTTGTGCCACAATGCTTCTTCCTATACACATGCAAATCCTCTGTTGATCCATCAGTTCTCATTTGTATTGGAACCACTGGTCCACAACATCCAAGGGGGCCATAGCGATTGCCCCAGCCACAGAGATTGCATGCACAAGAGTGGAGGACACCAAATAAACCCCAACTGGCGCTTTGATGATGGTTCAGACTGCATGCCTAATAAGTTCACACTCACTCCTGTAGATGACATAAGTTTGCTTCTGGTCCCCAAGGTACGGTACTTTCAAATGAATTCTTAAAGACATGGGGCAGGAAGTGTGCGAAGCCTACAAAATTAAAGCGAGGCATTACAAATGACCATTAAGTAAAATCGGGAACACACCATCAGTATTTGATGTTGATACTTTTGTGGCATCAATAGCAAAGTCCAAAATTAATTCAGTCCTCTGGCGGTCCACAGAGAGCAATGCCTCTTCCATGATTATGACCAAGGCTCTTGCACCAGCACCACTGAAAGCAAAGATACTGGAAACCCTGAGAGATCAGAGTTAAATCTGCTCTTAACAAGTTGGGATCCATGCCATTAACAGCCACTTGCCTTGCAGTAGAGGTGAAGGAGCAGCACGTAAAAGAAGGGCAGTAAAGTCTACAGACCAGCAAATAAAGAGTTCCCTTAGTTTATGTTGGAAAGGAGAAAGTGTCTTCCTGCCCCCGTAGGCGATACTGAATGAGAAATAAACACCAAGAGAGTACATCCAGGGGGCAGGGTGATGCAGAGGAAGGTGCGCCATCATCTTAGTGCATGCATTAAGAGCTTTATGGTAGATGTAGGTGCGAACGTCATCTTTACCAACAGCAGCCATCTTAGACTTTAGGCCCAAGCGTGGTGCACAGCATTGTGTTAGTATTAGATCCCTTGCATGAACGTGAACACCACGCCCACCCCAGCCAGGTCTCTGAGTCGAAGAGCTCCTTCAACGTTCCAAAAGTTATAGGTCCTCACGTCCTAGGACGAATGCACCCTGCAAAGTCATGAGAAGGGAGCAGAGCGCCTCTTGGCAGTACCATCCCATGCAACAGATGCCAAGGCCCTCCTGCCCTCAAAGATCCCCCACAAGAAAAACAGCTTGTCAATGCTTTTAGCCCGAGACCCCTGCAGGTCACAGGACCATCCAAACCGAACCACCAACCATAAAACGTTTACACCCCTCGATCGATCAAAGATCAGAAGGCAAGGCTATCGCGCCTTTACAAATGGGTCACGCGATTTGTGCTGCGAGGAGCAGGGGGCAACAAATTATAGCCAGAAACTATGGTGGAAGACCTTGAAGTTAGGGATCTGTCTGAGAGTGTGTGACACGTGTGACCTCGGCTCTCCCCACAAGCCCATCCCTGCAACTTCCAGGTTCTTGTTACAAAGATAAAATAACATTGTGTTAGTAGCCAATTAATTGTTAGGCCAACTTCACCTCTGATAACTAGCCCAGCAGCGCCCAGGTGGAAAGAGATGGCCAGATTAAGATGAACAATCCCGTATGGAGGGTATTATCCCCATATATATGGTGACAGGGGGCAAACAAAACGTTTGGGGGTTGCGGGGCTGTCCCCCGCATGTTCCATGCAATAATGTTGCCACAAAAAATGGCCATTTTTTCGACATTATTACATGGAACCGTATGGAGCAGGTCCTACATGTGTAAAAATAAACAGGGAGGGGGCGGGGGGTCCTGGGAGTCCCTCTGCCGGACATTAGTCCCAGTTATGAGCCCCTTACCCAGATTCTTTAGCTCACCATCTTTCACAGAGGAGAAACATCCAAAATATATCAGTCTTTTTCCTGGACTGGGGCAGTCCAGCACTGAAGATGCTAGGCAATTCACAGCTGAACAAGAGTACCAACAGCAACCCCAGAAACTTGTTTCGGTCTCGTTGACCTCATCAGTAGGGTGGAGCTGTGCCTCTAAGAATGGTGAGCAAGGGTCAACATCTGGATTCCCCTAATAACGAAGGGTGAGACCCAAAGTTAATTAAATTATGCAACCCCCTTCTTTTTTCCTATATGTATAGGGCTACTCCAATCTGTATTGTAGAAATGTGCTATATGTCATGAAGTCATTAATAACATTTGCGCTTATGTGCTGCGCGTGCCTACCTAACTCAGAACGTTTGGCACCAGCAGAGTTCATTGCTGATGCACTTCCATTTTGTAAGAAATAAATACTTCCTTGCAAGTGTGTCTAGAGCCTTTTTCCCCTAGGGGGCTGAATGGTTTCTGGTGTGAGCGTGCATGGGCGTACCTTTAGTTAGCACACAAACGCAGAGGGTACCCCACTGGACGATGCTCGAAAAAATAGGGATTGCACTCAGGCAAAAAGTAGCACAAAAGAGATGGTGCTTGCAGGTACTCCTAGCACCATAATAGGGGGAGAGCGCACCCTCGCGACCAAGATTGCTGCATCTCAGCTCTGCGTGCTAGCTGCAAAAGGGGGAGGAGAGACACCCTTCCCACCGCACGCACAGAGAAATACTGTGGCAAACCACAGACCGGAGAGTGCTGCGATCCAGCAGGCAAGGCCATCAGTGAGGGACGGCCGAAAAGCTCTCCAACTGTGTGGAGCATTCTCCATGAGGGCAGCATGTGTAGGGTATAATCGCAGCTCGGCCCTTCAATCCTGAAAGAGCCTGCCTCCCCGACCTACCAGTAGCTGTCGCAGCAATCTGAGGAAGCTGGGTTCCTCTGCTGTGGCTTGGGATCCAGCACTGCATCGGAACGCTGGAGGTGGGTGAGCAGGCGCCCTGCTATATCGCCCCTGGCGGGCCTGATGAAAATGCCCCGATTTCCTGGAGAAAGGAGCACCCTCGTAGCTACACAAATTAAATCTGTGCCGGAAGCTGGAGGTGGCTTGGAGACTCACCTGCTGGGAGGGGCTGGAGGCCCTGCTACTTGACCGAGCCTCTGTGGGCGGCCTGGAGCATCTGGTCGCCACCCCTGCTGGGGCTCAGGACTGCAAGACACGTTCCGCCCCCTAAGACAGGGTTCTGGACTGCTGCCTTGCTCAAGGGGAGCCAGTGGACGCTGTTGGACCAGCCTGTGGGCGACATTGGAGTCCCGGCGTCCTACTCCTGCTTAACAGGGATTGCTGCTTGGAGGCCTCAGTAGCTGTTGTGCGCCCCCTTGGCGGGGTGCGTTGAAGAACTCAAGAGACAGTCTGCAGGCCGCTTGGAGCTACTGCCACTACATAAGACTGCATGCTCTATCACTCCGCCTGCTCGGGGGGCAGAAAGGTTATCCGGAGCATAAGGGGGTCCAGCAACTGCTACAGGAGCGACCCGCAAGTGTGCTTCGATGCCTGGCTAGTAAATTAGTGGCACCTGAGGAGCTCCCCACATCTGAGATTCTGTATGGCTAAGGGCAACAAGCAGCAATTACGTTTACCATTCCGTCAGAAAGAGGGCCGGAGTGGCAGGGGCAAGGCCCCGAGACTTCGGAGAAGCCTGCTCAGGCTGACCTGAGTGGGACTGGCTTGAAGCCTGCAGAGGGCGCCCAGACCTCGGAACTCTGGCACTGGCAGACAGGAGAACCGGATTTGCATCAATCAACACTAAACTGGATGGAATGGCATACATGGTTGATTGTATGCGAGAGCAAATCGAGAAGGAAAGCGCCAGAATTTTCGAAGCAGAACACTGTCGGGGTTCTGGAGGACACCAATGGGTAGTTGACACAAGGGATCTGCACACTGCAGAGGGACGTTAAATTGATTAAAGATACAAATGAAGACCTTGAAGCGAGATCACACAGGAACATCCAGGTGGTGGGAATATCAGAATCGGGTCCTTTTTTTTAATATGGAAGTCTTCATGGATAAATTCATCCACAAGGTGCTACAGGTACCCACATCATCACAGTTTAGTGGAAAGGGCGCACCGGGTGTTAGCAGGCATCCAGACCAGGCAGGAGCCTGTGACCAATCATAGCCTGCTTGCTAAATTACAGACGGGGATGTAATCCTTTGCAGAGGTACGTGAGCTTGGATACCTTCAATATTCTATCCAGACTTCACCCAGTCAGACCAGAAGGTTTGCCTGCCTTTTGTAGATGCGACGCGGGCCCTTTGCAACCGTGGATTGCAATAAGCCATCCCTCCAGGCTGCAAGTGATTTACTATGGCAAGTCTCACTTCCTCACTGACCTTGGAGCAGTGCAGGATTTCTTGGAGACACACCCGAGGGAGTGAGGCGGATACCATGGACAAGGTGCAGCATGACGATGGTATGCCTAATGGGGTATCGCATTGGGGATGCTAGGAGTGGATTGTCCCAGAGAGTTATGCTCATTGAGTGCCCAGATGGAGTGCCACTAATATGTGCAGGTGCTGCTGCTGATAGGTCCATGACTAACTATCCCATGTAACGAGTTGGTCTAACGGCTGTGAGCCCAGGCAGATGCAAGGGCCTCCCCCTGGAGGCAATTGGAGCGAGAGGGCCCCTTGGATAGCAGAGTCAGGCACACCCGGGTTTCTTTGCCCATGTGGGTCTGCGATTGAGACATAGGGAGCAGGGTGGTATATTTCACTGCTAGTTGGGAGAGGGCAGTATGGGTGGGGAAGGGTAGGATGGGAAGTCAGGTGGGGGGGGGAAATGTGGTAAGGGGAGACTGTTGGGGGTTATATTTTGAAAATGATTCACGTCTCTTGTGGGTGAGCCCAAGTTGCAGGGGTTGGGGGGGGTGGGGAGTGGGAGTGTGAAACTGGAGTGAAGGTTTATGAAAGCCTGGAGGGATTGTTTGGTGCAATTAGCTACCTATGGCCAGCTGTAAAGTAATGAGCTGGAACGTACAGGCCCACAATCCGCAAAAAGTCTGAAAGGTGATCCACTATTGCAGAAGGCATGGGGCGAAGGTGGTGTTCTTGCAGGAGACCCACTTGGTTGGCAGGACAAACGATGGGGTTGCTAGATCCTGGGGGTCAAATAGTTTCTAGACATCTTATTCGGCATACTCTGCTGGAGTCATGAAAATACAAAAGTCACTTTGTTTTCGCATGGAGGAGACCATAGTGGACCCACTGGGGAGGTTTGTGATTGTGTCGGTTAGCTAGGGACACGTGCCATTTGACACTCGTCAATACATATGATCTCAACGTGGAAGACCCTTTTTTATCACTTCTCTGTAGATGCCATAAATACTGACGACTTTAATGTCATTTTAGACCCAATGACTAAAGGACAGATCTGCTGGCGGAGCCCACTCCGTCTCAAGCAGTGGAGAAGGTGCAGAGTTGCATGTCCGAATTGGGGTTGGTCGATGTCTGGCGGACAATCAGCCCGGCAGAGCATAGAGTACTCGTTTCACTCATCGGTCCATAACACTTCAAGTTGTCCTAGCAAGCCCACCCCTGGTGCGCATGATGACAGAGTGCTCACTCCTGCCAAGAATGCTTTCTGACCACTCACCAGTCCTATGGTCTCTAGAGAGGCAGGCAGGGAAAGAGCCTCCAGAACTTTCTGGAGGTTTAAGTTCACGGCCCTACCCGATATAGTCCATCGCTGTGAAGCGCCTAGTATCGTCGAGCTTTTTTCAAGAAAAACTGGGATTGGTCGCTACGATGGGGTCTATATGGGAGGTGTTCACTGTGGTGCATGTCCCTAGAGCTTGGGGTGCTTAAGACCATACAGAGGCAACTGACTGCAGTAGAAGCAGAAGTCAAAGTGTGGGAAACAAAGCTAGGGGAACAGGTGAGCACAGACTCCAGAGCTGGGTTGCGCGATGCACTACACCGATTCAACAACTTAGCTGAGCACGAAGTTAAATACGACAGATATCGCTGCCGTGCGTACAGCGGACGCCCGACTCGTGGTTGAGCCAGACGTCATATTGGAGGCGTTTGACATTATGAACAGGTGTATGCCTCCAAGGGCGCCCTGGGGGAGGAAGACCTAGTGGTGTTGATCGGGGAAGCATCCCTTCCGACGCTGGAACGTGAGGCCGCAGAGATACTGGCCAAACCAATTGCACAGGATGATGTTCTGGCGGCACCGAGTGCTGCCAACCGCTAAATTGGCACGTACTGACAGCATAATTTTTTATAAAGCGCTGAGCCCGGAGGTAGTCAAATATTTACTACCTGTATGGGAGGAGGCGCTGGAGTTAGGGCAACTCCCTCCCACAAGGCGGTCGGCACACTGATCCTAAAGCCTGAGAAAGATCCCAGTAGTGTGCTTAGTACCACCCAATTTCCCTACTGAATCTCGACGCAAAAATCTTTTGCCAAAATACTTGCAGACGGATTACTTCCGTATATGCCCGCCCTTATGGTTCAGTGTGTTTTCATTCCGGGGCAGTGACCTTGTTAATCCTGTGAACGCTTTTTGCCATACTGGCTCAAATTGACCCAAAGGTTCAGGCAGTGGCAGCACTGCTTGACACAGAGAAAGCATTCAACTGTCGAATGGTGCCATTTGCTTGAGGTGTTACAGCAGGTGGGCCTCCCGGAATAATACCAGACGGTGGTGCGCATGCAGTATGCGGGCGAGAACACTCGTACATGTCTGGGAGGCAAGTTATCTGCAGCCTTTGACCTAGGCCGAGGGACCAGACAGGAGGCCCACTGTCACCACCAATCTTTGCAATTGAAATTGAGCCACTGGTGGCCCGGCAGCAGAGGTTCCATTTCACGAGAACCCTGGCAATGGGTTGTGCTAGAGTTAATATCTATACGCCAACTAAGCGATTTTGTATTTTAACGAACTGCAACCGCAGGAGGTAGCAGAATTTAGTCGGTTTCCAGGGCTTTGGATAAACTGGGAGAAGCCCATTCCATTTCCACTGAAGGACTCTACTGACTAGCCCCCTGAAACTGCAGGGTTTAAGTGGGAACAGAATGCAGTGACCTATAAGTGGGAACAGAATGCAGTGACCTATCAGGGGATACGGGCGAGTCGGAATGCCCGGTACCTGTAGGAGTACAATCACCAAGTCCTAAGAAGGTGGGTGGATGCCTGGTGCAGGCTGCCCCACCATCGTTGCTGGGCCGGGGGCAGTTGCTAAAATGGTAGTGGTCCCCAAGTTGCTTTACATTTTCCAAAATGTCGTCTGGCCAGGCGGTAGCTTCTTTGCTTGGCCTGGTACCATTCTCCTTCGAACCTGGGTCTTTGGCTGTGGACTATTGAATGTTTGCCTCCGTGTGACGAAGCATTGGTTGAAGAATGGAGGGGTGAGGGAATACAATCCACGGCAGACTTCTACTCGGACGGTGCGTTTGTATCCCAGGTGCAGTTTATTGCCAAGATGTGTGAGGGGCTCCGCCGTAGGTTACAGTACTTTAGAATGTGCACTAGCTTCAAGGAGTGCTGTTTCCTGCTTTACCCCCTACGCTACCGCTGCTGCAAAATCTGCTCGTTGCCTGCTATGTCCCTATGCTACCGCTGCTGCAATATCTGCTCAAGTCCTCTTCGGCAAAGCGCCTGGTTTCCACAGTGTATTGGGTTGTCCAGCGCGATTCCCTCCTCGGAGGCCCTAAAGTGCAAGCAGAGGTGGGAAAGGGATGCAGGATCCATGTGATAAGCAGTGGGCGATGCTCTGAGCCTACTCGTAGTGGGGCATTCAACATAAACGGCAAAGGATTCAAATTAAAACCTTAAACAGGGTATATCTAGCCCAAGCCAGTCTTCAACTCGTTAACTATGCTAAGTCGGATAGATGGCTGAGGTGCACCGCTGGATCAGCCGACCTTAGCCAGATGTGGATGTGTCCCAAATTGCAGGAATTCCATGCTCGGCCAGGAAAATACCTTGTGAACTGCTATGTTGCATGTTTGGCTGGCTCCCAGGATCTCCAAAACACTGCCGGAAGCTCCCAACAACGTGCATGACAGTCGCAGGGAAATGCAATCTTCTTAGATGGACTAGCCTATCTACCCCAGTGGTGTGCTCTTGGTTGAGGCAATAACTCAAAGAAAAGCACAAGAGAAAGAATGGGTGTAGTGTGGTGTGGTTGCTGAGAGTGGGCAAAAGGCAACCATAAGATTAGGCAAATAATAAAAACAGTACATAAACAGGGACATCACCCCAACCTAGGGAGAGTCAAAACTATATACAAGTGAAAAGCTCACTTTAGGGACTGATGTGCTCAGACCGTAGCCCACCTCTACACTTTCTGGATATTCCTTATGGTATAGGAGGCAGGGGAATACCGCTAAACAGCACTATCTTGGGGCACGCAAGCAGTGAACAGGGAAATCACACAGTCCCGACCATCTACCCGACTCAAACTCAGTTACCCACTCAGATACAACATCAAGTATAATCCCAATGGGAAATCTGAAGTCTAGCAGCAGACAATGCATCGCTGGCCATAGAAGGCACAAAAACCGATGCAAAAGCAGTACACCAAATGTCTGTCTGGAACCCACCTGAAGGAGTAGTCGTGAAAAAGGAAGATATCGTCGTTTGCAGCGTGCACAGCTGGGGATCTCTTGACTGAGTAAAGCCATATTCCACTGTTGCACTGGCAGCTCGTCTTGGGAACAGGTCACGTAGCTTGAACGATGGTCTGGAGATTAATGTCTGTAAGAAAAAGACATCAAAGCCTCAAAAATACCATTTTAGAACAAACCGTACAGGTTCAATGGCTTTCAGAGATTAGTGAATGCTTGCAATCTATGATATATGAACAGGTGACCAATACAAACATTTTTTTTTTTAAAACACCCAGAACGCTTTGAATGCATAGATCTTCAGCGCAGCGAATATTTGTTAAAAATAAAATGAATCCGATTTGCTCTGTGTTGGTGTAAAATCTTTAAATCCTCTCAGGCCAAGAGAAAGTACTTCAACTAGGCCTTACTGTGTATTTTGAAAAATATGAATTTTCGCACAAATCTAAAAAAAAAAAATTTCACCTAAATATGGAATGCATAATGTAGGGAAATTACACCCAAGAACAAGATGCAAAGAAAAATGCCATATTGAAAAACGAACAATTGAACTACATCACGCCTAAAGCATTTGAACAAGATAAGTGGAGGGCACTATAATCCCTTACTGTAACAGGGCCTGCAGCGTTTCCTGAACCCCCCTCCTCTGCTTCTCTGGACAGGGGGCATGGTTTGACCCGCTGTAGTATTGCTCCTGGTTCGAGTGTTATCTTTAAAGGTGGTACCTCCTTCAACATGCCTACATCGTTTGGGTTTGTTGTCCACAAATGGGTAGGGACATACTGCAAATCACATTGACTGAATGGGAGTGGTCAACTGACAACTGGGGCCTCTGCACTTTCCTGTATTGCACCATGTCGTCACAAGGTACACAAATCTTGAGTACTATTTCTTCATCATTATTGCCATCTTCAAAAAAGTCCTCATTTGTCACTTCGCTTATAGGTACATTGGGGTCAATCCACAACAGTGCGCCATTGGCACACGTGGGGTCAGTTCCTAGCACTCCAATCCTTCAAGCGGACACAAGCAAGCCGTGCAGATCGAAGGACAAGGTTGTGCCAGCAACCACTACAGGAAGTGCTTCAGGACAGAAATGAAATCTGCCGGGCGTCTCCATTCTTTCCTGGTAATCTGGGGGACAGCTTGGACAAGTATTTGGATACCATAAACAAACATGTCTGGGTTTTCAGGGATGCACCTAACTACCATCTCACTGGCCACAGCATGTATTACCTGCATAGCTCTGAGGAAGCACATGCCAGGGGTGGCGCAGACAATCCCCCCGTCAAGCAGATCCCTACTCAGCAAGTTGACAGGTGAACTCTGAGTAGAGGAGTGGCGCTAGTACAACCTTCCCTCCAAACTGGACGTCTAAATCTTGTGCATAGAACCATTAAAAAAGACCCAGAGAATCCCTGCGTGTCGAGTCCCTTTCCTGATAGCGGGTAGTTTCCTTCACTAATGCATGACTTCTCTGTCCACCATAAAAGATGAGATACTCGTTTCCCCATCTCCGCACCCACCAGTGGTTCCTCTGCTGGATGCAAGGTCATTGATAGTACTGGACACGCAAGTGCTCTCTGTGGGCTGCCCTAGTCAGGGTAGGTGTCCGTCCCCGGGAACAAGGGGTCCACCCCCCACCACTACCGTTGCCCCCTGATATGGGGCTGCTGCTCCGTTGGGTGCAGTAGCAAATGCGTGTCTGCTTTCCGTGGCTTGTTGGTTGGGACGTGGTTGGTAGGTCTGCATGGTCTGTTGCTGGTGGGGTGGGTGCTAGGGGCCCAGGATTAGAGCGGTGTATATGCCTGATGGATTTTACAGTATTAAGGCCATTGCCCGACTGGCCCTTGTCCTGGGTGGGTGGGCATGGGGATCCATATGGTGGATTGTAATTATAATTTCCTGTCAGTCTGCAGCATTCCTAGGAGAAGTGTCTCCACCTCCCATACGACCAGCACTGCCCAGGCCTGCCACCTCTTAGTCCTTATCCACCAAATCCCCCTCTCTGCCCTCGGGACCCATCTCATCCTTGTTGCATCGCTCATTGCCACTGTGGCCTGAAGTGTTTTCCCCCCCCACTGTCCTTGTCCATTGTCTACCAATACCGCTGCCAACCTTCCTCTCCCATCTCTTCTGGGGGTGGCACTGCCGCTATTTTCACTAGTTTATTCTGAACTAGTTTTGCTTCCTCTGCCTGCCTCTTTTAAATAGTTTTCTTCTCGCGTTCCTTGAACCTCCTAAATTGGTGCACTAGGATGCTTTGAATCTCATGCCATCCCTCTGCTATCGTATCAAGTGCTTTCTGCACCTCTTTAGGCAGCCCTCTCTTTACAATAAAGTAGAACAATGATGTGGACTGATCCTAGGCGCTGCCCGCTTCTAGCCTACACATCTCTTGAACCCTTGTGTACTGTGCAGCGTCTTCATCCCCCCCCATTGTGCATTGCATTAACAATTGTAAATCAGGGGTGTCTGGGAACATCCGCCACAGTGCATCCCATACTCGCGCTCCAATCTTATTGAATGATGCCCCATCATGGGCATCGTTACTAAATGTTACTCCCGGGTACCCCGCTTTAATCCACAACGTCTCTGCCTGGTCGCCTGCTGCTACTAGCAAGCAGTTATGTCCCGTATGGCTAGGGGCACCCCTGCAGTGTTTCTCTCGATGGCATAAATCAATGTTCCCGCTTCCGCAGTGAGCTGGGGAGGGCCTTGAGGAGATTGTGCTGCATCCAAGGGACATAATGGGGTTACCCTGCGCCCTAAGGGCATTTGTAATGTAGTCCTCCCTTCCCCACCCTCGACAACGCTTCCTTTCTTCTTTGCCAATGCTATTCTACCAAACCCTTCCCTTAACCTTCCGTCCCATAGGCTTTCCCACTCGCGGTGTGGCCTTGGGTGCCTGCTCGGTCCCTCCCTCTCTCTTCTGTCTCAAAGTCGCTCCAATACTCATCCCCCTCGTCGGGACCCCCACATGCTTTCTCCCTCCCGTTCCACATGTACGGTTCACTGTCAATCCTAAACAAGTAATCCCCAGACTTCCATTCATTCCCAGGCGGCTGTGGGGGGTGTTCCTGGTGTTAACATCGGAACCCCTGCCACCAGTGTTTTGCAACCTGCCCTCAGCCCTGCTAATTCTGTACGTGTGGTGGGCAATGCCACCAAGGTCTCGTGCTTAGCTCTGTATGGGTGGACACCTCAGGTGTGCAATATACGGCAGGGGAGAGGGCGTGCTTGGTCCAGCCACCGAGTACTGTCCGGATGGATAAACGATCATGAGGATATCTCCAGGGCAACGTGCTTGCCTTGGAAGCAAGACGCCACAGAGCTCCACAGGTTTGATCCCTGGGTCCGCGCTTCGAAACCTCTGCGTATTAAGCGCGTTGTAAATAACCTATCATATCGTACCCCCAGACACATAGGTCGGGTTAGTGTATAATTCTGCTGGCCACGTGGCTAGCGGATAAATCCCCTTCATCTCCACACTCTTCCCAGTCTCCTCTATACTCATTTTCTTACTGTTGTCGGTGTCGCCCCCATTCCCATCAGGGGCCTCTGTTTCCTCAAACATTCTCCCGAGGTCCATTATTTCTCTTCTATTCTGTAATGGTCTCCCCTTATACTTTGCAGTTAAGTACGTGGACACACTCGGTCACCCATTGGTTGTGGTACCTAGATTGTGTCTCAGTACAGGGGCAGGGCTATACAAGCATGGTCTAGGGGTGTGCCCGCTCCCATGGCTATGCCCAGTCAGGATTGTGTGTCGGAAAAAGTGCTGGATTGGTTATTCCCCCCAACTTATCCCAAAAATGCAATTCGTCCAATATCACTTTAAAACATATGTACTATAATCGTGTCTGTACTATCAGTCAATACATCAAAAATGCTCATAATAAAAGCATAGATTTCACCTTTCCCCCCTCAGTCATTTGCCCCCCAAGGCATCTTCATTCACTTTCACGCACCCTATGCATGCAGACACCCCTCCTCCGTACATATAAAAATACACTAACAAAATAAGCTAAAATTAGCTAAACCTACCACTTCTTTTTCCCCAGAGCCCACTTATTATATGGAGCTCCTAAATTTCCTCTTGTAATTCTCTTCTCGCACTGGTCGAGACAGCGCAAAGTGGCGCCACCATCTCCCCACACTTGGGAGGCTCCTGTATTCCTTTCTCCTTATCCTTAAGGAATCTTAAAAAATGGAATGAATAAAAATGGGCATAAAAACTTCCACAATCACCAACTCAACCTATGCTTTCACTTACATTCACGGGTTCACCCATTTTACACTGCTCTACATCCCCATCCGAACATGGTTATTCCTTGCAGGCAATACTCCCGTGTTGACATTCTTCCGAACACCTCAGTTCACCACCCACAACAGGCCTGGGCCTCTCCCTGGAGCCGTACCCTGCTTCAACGAGCAGGCGGGAATTTGGCGAAGACGGTACCCGCAAGGGCTACTCAGGGTACATGTTTTGGGACTTGTGGGCACAGCCCTTCCAGTGAGGCTACCTGGATACCTCCACAAGTACGGAGCAATGGAATCACGTCACAATGGTCACAAAATGAAGGCAAGTTCCTTTTTACGCACACTCCAGAATAAAGACAACCCGCTAGGGAAATAGGCCAGGAGATAGCATCGCAAGGATAACAAGGTTTAATTGTACAAATATTAGCAAAGGACTCTGCTGCTCAAAAGCACTTTGACTTTTCGGTTACAAACAGGGGCTTAAGAACCCCAAACGCATCAAAATATACAGTACACATGGGTGCCACTGATTGACTGCACCCTACACATGAACCTGCTCCATAGGTGATGGCAGGCCGTAATTGGTTAGTTCATACCCATCGGTCTGGATCCACTTGAGTCAGCTGGGCTCATCCTCGCCGTTAGGAGAAATTTCATTTTAGATGTAATTTTCCCTCCAGTTGTACACCCCCAAACTTTTTGCTGCTGTTTAAACACCTTAGTCTGACTTTGCAAGGGGAGCACAGCCTTCTGCTGCACTCCCCATGGCTTTTACTCACTTTTATGAGGAAACTGACATGCCCTTAAGACAGTCAGTACTGCAAGACTGTTTCCCTTAGTCCTTTTCCAATGTTGCAACTTTTCCGCAACAAGTGCACAATGTACCTTCCAGTACAATGCACTTGGGTCTCAGTCAATTACAAAGACCCTAGATACTCTCGTAGGACTTTTTTGGAGATGTGCAGATGTGTCATGGCCAGGGCTGGTGGCAGTTTATCTTTTCATATCATTTTTTTTCAAAATTTATTTTAGAAGAACAAGATAACATTCATAACATCGCGTGGATTTACATCCAGGTCGTAAAACACATGAATCCACTAATAATTATACAATACTAGTCACAAATCAATGTAAAATCTCTATTTTACAACCAATAGCCTTTGACTTAAAAACAAGACCGGCACAACAAACACATAATAAATACAATGTCCCTAACTACTAAATACAGATAATACATGTGGTTAATAACTTAACTGTACAATTCATTGAAGTCTCCCCAAATTCATGAATAACCCCACTCTATTTTATTAACATAACTTTCTCGTAGTTTGATAAGGTTCGAACATCTAACAGCCATTCATCTACATTTGGCTTTTTCATCAACTTCCAAACTTTTGTTTTGCCGCCATTACCAAAACCGTATCAATCCAGTTTGCTCTAACTCTGGCCTTATTCTCTCTTTCTGATAACAAAATTGACGAGTAAAACGTGCGCGGAAGAGACTCACCACAATGTCCAATATATTTAAAACTTCATTCCAAAAGGCGGATACCCTAGAGCATGTCCATAGCATATGCATTAGGTGCCCCCACCACAACCCCAACAGGTATAAGCATCCAAAAGTCCTAACCTAGCCATTCTTGAAGGTGTCCAATACAGTCTACAAAGAATCCTCTGTCTAACATACCTGAGCCCCAGTTCCATTTTTGTCTGCACCCCTATACGAAGTAGGTACTCCCATTCATCCCTTGGAAGGGAATAGTTTACCTGTAACTCCATTTCTCCAGCATTGGTATCTTTCATGGATTCACATGCTTAGAATATTCCCCGTCAGGCTGGGAATCCTCGGTAAATTATATATAGACCTTTTCCATACGAAAAATGTCGACACTTGTGTCCTATCTACGTTGTTTTGGGCCGCCTGCGCCACTAGGACGTAGAGGTATAAGAAGCCCCGCCCCCGCGGCTCCCTCAGATTTCGACCCCCAAAGTAGAATGGGGGGGACATCTGGTTTGCATGCCAGGGGAGGCCGGCGGGCGCATGTGAATCCATGAAAGATACCAATGCTGGAGAAATGGAGTTACGTAAGAAACTATTCTTCTCCAGCATTGGATCTTTCATGGATTCACATGCTTAGAATAGATTGTACAGCAGTATCCCCCATAGTTGGAGGTGTGTATGCAAACCAATAACACTATAACCACAAATGCATATTCGCCATGGCTAAACTTCAAATCATAGTACATAAACCGCTAAAAAACACTTCCATGTACATTAGCCGAAGGATATACCCAGTTTATTGGGGCCACCTTATTGAAACAGGTGCCATAGGACTGCACGACCCATCTGTGTATCCTCAGCATGTTGTTTGAGGCAATAATGCCGGGTAAATATATGTGGTACCGACCAGGAAACCGCCTGACATATCTCCCAGTGGAATCCCGGACCACAATGCCGCCGACGACTAAGCAGATCTCGTTGAATGGGCTCGTGGACGTCTTTCCAGCGGTTTCCCAGCTTTTGAGTGGCAAAAAGAAATAGTAGATGACACCAAGCGGGACAGTCCTTGTTTTGAGATTGCTTTACCTTTAGCCGAAGGGCCATAGGCCACAAATAGCTGTCTTGTGTCCCTGAGATTTTGAGTGCGATGGATGTAAAATTTCAGAGCCCTTCTCACGTCCCTTCTCACGTCCAACGTATGGAGAGTCCTCTCCGCAGCAGACAAAGGTGTTGGAAAAAACGTCGGTAGCACCATAGAAGAGTGCTTATGGAACATGGTAGGGACTTTAGGAATGAAATGAGGATTAGTAGCCAACACAACTTTATTTTTGAAAAACCTCAAATATGGTGGATCAATCACTAACGCTTGCATTTCTGACAGACGTCTAGCCGAAGTAATAGCCACCAGAAAAGCCAGTTTCCATGATCGGAATTTCAATGACGACATCGGCTCAAAAGGAGCCTTCATTAGTGCTGCTAGAACCAGGTTAAGACTCCAGATCGGAGGAAACTTCTTCGTTGGAGGAAAAGTTCGGAACAATCCTTTCATGAAATGTTTAATCAACCGTCACTAAATAATGGAGTTCAATGTCTCTTCCGAGTAAATCTCGAAATGGCCGCCAGATGCACTTTTATTGATGAAAAAGAAACCTTTTTGAGCCAGGAGTAGCAAGTATGGTAGAAGCTGCTCCGGTGTGATGTGAAGTAGACGTAAACCTGGCTGATCCCTCGTACCAAGTACAGAATATCTTCCATTTGTATGTATACGAAGCGTTCGTGGACGGCGCCCTTGCAGCTTGCTAACGTACCAAACTCTGAGGAGCCAGGCTGTCAGACTGAGTCTGTCCGGGTTGTGGTGCCAAACCGCCCCTTTGTCCTGAGACAGAAGGTTCGGGATCCTCTGGAACCTCATGGGCTCCGCTGCTGAAAGATGGAGTAGATCGGAGAACCACACTGGCCTCGCCCAGTACGGGGCCACCAGGATCACCCGACATGGATATCTGAATCCATTGCAGCGTCCGACGTATGAGTGGAAACGGGGGGGGGGGGGGGGGGGTTGGGGTGGGTATGGGGGGAGGCGGATCGCATACAAAAACTTGTCCGTCCACGGGAATGAACACTTCTGCCATTGAGTCTTGCTGTGGCCACCTGCTTGCGTATTGTGAGCACTTCCTGTTCTCTCGTCGCCAAGAGATCTAGAGCCGGACGACCACACTTTTCGAAGACACGGTGTAGTTGTTGGTCGTTCAATTCCCATTCGTGTAGTCGATTCATCTCTCTGCTGAGAGAGTCTGCTTGCACATTTTTGACTCCTGGTAAGTGGAACGCCAATAGATATATCCTGTGGTGGAGGGCCCAATGCCAGATCTCCTGGGCTTCGGTCGGCAGAGTCCTGGAGCGAGTAACCCCCCCTGTTTTCTCAGGTAAAACATTGTTGTGTTGTCCATCATTATCTGTTCAACAGATGCCTTTATGTATGGCAGAAAGGACTTCAGGGCCCAACGCACTCCCCTTAACTCCAGCACGTTGATGTGAAGGCTGGACTCCTCCGATGACTACCGACCTTGAACCTGAAGGGAATCCAGATGAGCTCCCCATTCAGTCAGAGAAGCATCTGTCACCACAGTCATTTGGACCACAGGTTCCAGTAAGGGCATTCCTCTTGTTAGATTTTTGGAGTATCTCCACCACTGAAGTGCCTGCACGAGCTTGCTGTTGATGGTCAATTTGTCCGACCAACGACCTTGACTCTGTGCCCATCAATCCGTCAAGAATTCCCGAATGGGCCTCATGAAGAGAGAATTGTTGATAAGGGTATACAGGACGCCATGGTCCCCAGCAGGGACATGGACCTTCTCACCGACACTCTGGTGTGGACTTTTCATTCCGATGCCTTGTGTCGTAGTTTCAGAACTCTTTCGACGGATGGTTTACCAATCCTGACTGCGTCTGGAACGCCGCCCCCAGAAAGACCAAGGTCCTTGAGGGCGTTAAGGAGGACTTTTCGAAGTTTATTGCGAAGCCCAAGCGCTGTAGGAGGGACATGGTGGCATTCAGACTTTCCCGTGTCCTTTCTGGAGATAATCCCCTTACTAACCAATCGTCCAGATATGGGTACACATAATGACCTTCCTTCCGTAACCAGGCTGCCACTGGTGCCAAACATTTTGTGAACGTCCTGGGAGACTATTTTAGTCCGAATGGGAGGACCTTGAACTGATAGTGGGTTCGCCCGACGATGAACCACAGAAATCTTTTGCGTCGTCGATGCATCGGGATATGAAAGTACGCGTCTTGAAGGTCTAGCGATGACAAAAAATCCCCCGGTTGTATCGATCGGATAACCTCTTTCAGAGTAAGCATTTTGAACTTTAGATTCTTTAGCAGCTTGTTGAGAGCCTGTAGATCTAGAATGGGACGCCATTTTCCATTGGGTTTCTTGACCACGAAGTAACGTGAGTACACTCCCTTTCCTCTTTCTGCCACCAGGACCAGTTCTATAGCCCTTTTCTGCAGCATAAGCGTCACTTCCTGCACCAGTATCTGAAGATGGGATTGCGGCGAGAACACTGGCGGAATGTGTGGTGGCTTGTCCTTGAACTGTAGGGAGTGACCCAGACGTATCGTGTCCAAAACCCATTGGTCCGTTATGCGTTCCCACTCGTCGACGCAACGAGACACACTGCCCCCCAGGACGTCTCGAAACATGTCATTGCTGGGTTTTTGCCTGTCGATCCTTCGCCGACAATGAGTAGGAGCCTCTCCTTCTTGAGGACTGGTAATCTCTGCCTCTACGAGTAGCTTGGGCTGCTCGTCTGTAGCCTTGGGAAGAGTAGGAGGCCGACTGAAACCTCGGTCTCTAGGTGATCCAAACCGGGGGTTTCCGGAAGCACCTCTGAAAGGAACGAAAATTTCTGCCACTTTGGAAGGCTCCGAGTGACCGAGCAGTGTCAGTCTTCTTTCATGCCCTTCAAGGCTTCATCCACTTTCTCACCAAACAGTTCCCCTTCGCACGGCATGTCCAGAACCTTGTACTGCACCTCTGGTCTAAAAGTCGTGCACTTAAGCCAGGCTTGCCTCCTTAACACTACGCCGTTATTGATTTGTTTAAAACCGGCCTCCGCCAGGTCGACAGCGATATTTATGGAGTGATTGGAAGCCTCTTCCCCTTCACGTACTAGTAGCATAGCGGACTTCCTGTGTTCCTCTGGCAGATGGTCCAAGATAGGAGCCAAACGATGCCACACCACTCTATCATACCGTGCCATAATGGCCAGGGAGTTGGCTGCTTTCACTGTAGTCGCACCGGCTGACAATACCTTCTTTCCAAACGCATCTTGTCTCCTGGCATCGTTGTCCGGCGGGGTCGTGCATTTGTGTTGCAACCTCGCTTTTCTGGCCGCAGCAGCGGACACCACCAAATCCGGCAAAGGTTGAAACGTCAAGCATTTGGGGGTTGACTCCGGAGCCTTGAATTTCTTTTCTAACCATCCTTTTATCGCCGGTTCTGAGAAAGGATGACGCATGGTCCTCCCCCCTCTTGCCAGACATGGTCCAAAATGGGGATAGCAAACATCGATTTTCTTCTCTTTCCCATATGATCGAAGAGAAAGCAATCTTTCTTCATTTCTTCCGGCGTCATGCCAAATTCCGCACACACTTTTCCCATCATTGCATGGAAGGCCCCGATGTGATCCGGCAGTGATGGTTGCGCTGGTGTCATGATGCCTGCCCCTGGGAATCCAGACCAAGTCCATCAACCCACGAAGCAGGCATGTCATCTGGAGCAAGCCCAGCAACCCCTGTTAGGGGCCATCTGGGTACAGTCCTGGCGCCTGTGGTGCCAGGCTCATATGTTTACACTTACCTGATGCAGACCATGCTGCAAGGAATCCAAGCCCTTGTGAGGCTTGGAAGGGACTACTTTACCTAAGGAACTATTTTGTTACTTGGGCGTGGTTGTGGAGGAATACTACCTGGGACTACTTTGGAGGCTATTTAAACCACACCCGAAGAGCAGCACATGCTTCGCGTTATTCTGCATCCTGCAGCGTGATGCTCACCGTGCCTGCAGTCAGCATCCAGCATCCTGCCACGCCCGCTTCGAGTCCAGAGCGCCTAGAAAGGAGGAGAAAGAAGAAGAAAGGTTAGAACAAGAACATTACTGGATTTCTTACCTGATTTCGGATTCAACTCATCTTTGGACCAGAAAAAGACTTCATTTTAAACGCATCGCTTCGCCAGCAGCAGCGCCGCTCCATACTTAGCATTCCTCGCAGCACCACCACGGTCTGGCGCTGTCTCCATCACTTGGTTACCGCATTCCAGCACCTAAGGGGGAACAAGGAAAAAATGACAAGGTGAGCCAAGGGAACAAACAAGGACAATCTCTTTCCATCATATATTTACCTGATTTTACCGCCGGAGGTATTAATCACCAGAACGCCAAATCCTCTTTCGCCGCACCTGCATGAAAAGAGAAAGCAGCAAGTTTAACCTTGGAAAACTTTTACTGGACAGTGTTGGATAACACAGACTCTTACCTGATCGCTTTCAGCTGCCACAAGACGATCTTTTGGATCTAAGCTGCAACAGAAAACAAAGGAATTAGAGTGATTACTCAGACATTGTGAACTCTTAGAACTCTTCCAATATCTTCAAGCCAGTGAGGTAACTGGCCATCAACGCGCCCCTGCATTCCTCGCAGGATGGAGAGGTCATCATTCAAAACTATAAGGTGAGCTTTGTGAAAGGGAATATCGGGGTGATAAGTGGGAACACAGTGAGGTGCTAATACTCGAATCCACGGGTGGCTAATTCCCTTTCCCCGTCTTTAGGAGACTAATTCCACGGGTCAAGCAGACGAAGCTAGGTGGGCCAGTCCAGTCAGTCATCTCTGCACTGCGCATCACACTGGTGGAGACCGTGGGAGTCCAGTTCCGTCCGATACCCCTGTGGGAGCCAGGTGAGCGTAACAGCCGGGCTCTTTGGGGTTTCCATCTCCGCATCTGACTCCCATGTGGGGTCCCTTCAGGGGGATAATCAGACATCTGAAAGGGACCCTTCACGCTCCAACTCCGGCAGTTCTCCCTCCTCCGAGTGTGGGCGAGAACAAACCACCACCGAGCAAGTTGTAGGTATTCTGGTCGTCGAGCGAGGAGCCGGGCCTGGTTCGGCGACGACCAGCTTAGCCTGCGGTACCATCGGGACACCAGTGTGCAGCAACTGCATGTCCAGATGCTGTAACAGCTTCTGTAACGTGTTCAACACCTCCAGGGACACTAGAGACTGAAGATTCAGCAAGGAAGAGGCGGTTGGGATGGCACTCCCACTCGGGAGTTCCCCCGAACTGATTACACGTAACCCCAGATCAGTCGGCTGTATGATCGGACCACAGTCATCCTCCACCGACAAGATGGAAAGGGCCGCTTCTGGCTGCAACAAGGCCTCAGGCAAGATCGGGTCGAAAACTTCCGGAAGCCAACCCACCAAAGGTGCCATCGTCGACGAGATTTTCTCCACAACCGGTTTGACCCGCCGAAGTGATCGCAGGAAGAGCCGGCACAGATGGCAAAGAAGACGTTGACGATCTAACCGTCGTCCACAATGAAGTTTTTGGCACAGAGCCTTGTGGCACACCCGCCGGTTTTGAACTCGGCTTGTGGGTCGACGACACTCAACTCGAGTTAGAGCCATGGCAGTCTCCCGAGGAGGATATCAATTTCTTCTTTTTTGATGAGGAGGAAGAAGGACGTTTTCTTTGACGAAGAGTCCCTCGCAGGATGTTTATCAGAGAGGTGTTTTTCCGATGAACGTGGTTTCTTCGTCGGGGGCTCTGCCGACGCAGAGCGACGAGGGGGTACCGAAGATTTAGATCGAGGTAGTAGAGCCTACCTCCAATGCAGGGTACGCACCCGCCCCGTCATTGAGCCAAGTTACCAGGCGTCTGTTTCGGTCCTTCAGGGCCTTCTGGGAGAAGCCTTGACAGATTTCACATGCGTCGGCCGAATGATGAGGGTGAAGACAGTAAATACAGTGCATATGCCCATCACCTTCATACGCTTTAAGACCGCATGTAGCACATGGACGAAACAACGCCTTTCCAGACATTTTCGAAGGAAGTCGAAGAACTCACAACCTAGCAAAAATAGTAGATACTCGAGGTAATCCCACTACTTTGGAAGACGGTTGAAATCTGAGGGAGCCGCGGGGGCGGGGCTACTTATACCTCTACGTCCTAGTGGCACAGGCGTATGCGGCCCAAAACGACGTAGATAGGACACAAAAGTGTTGACATTTTCCTATGGAAAAGGTCTATATAATTTACCGAGGATTCCCAGCCTGACGGGGAATATTCTAAGCATGTGAATCCATGAAAGATCCAATGCTGGAGAAGTGGACTTCCGTGGGAACGGGACTAGATTTCTAGTGCTGCACATCTCACCCCACAGGGGATGGGATAAGCTCATCTACATCCCAAATCCACTCACCAATGCCCGTAAGTGCAAATTAATCATGCTGATCCGGCCAAGCAAACCTGTACATTATGCTGCGCAAGGCGCCGGCTGCACCTTTAACTGGATCAATTTTAACTGATCGGATGAGGAGACTGGACAACTGTGATACCGCTAAACAAGGTTAATATTCTAATTAAAATCGAGGTGCTTCTGGGGGATTTTTGTGATGACCCTGCTGCCAGTTTCTAGAGGCAGTGGTCTGATCCAGCATCTGGTCAAAATCTTCAGGGCTAGCACAAAAAACAGATAGAGTAGTCCATAGTTCGCATGGCCAGCATTGGGTACGCACCTTCCAATTGCCAATACAAGGGCACCATTCACACTTGCAGCAAAAGTAAGAGGGGTAAGAGGCTGCCATCGCTGATGGGGTGCCGCTAAGTAGCAGATTATTTTTCAATCATCTTCAGAAATTGCTGTCCCAGTTAAATATCCATCAGTTACTCTTGTTCCAGTCGCCACACCAGACACGTTACCAACTTCTACAGGCTGCTTGTCTGCTGAGAATACTGAGTCAACTACTTACAAGGTTATGACATTTCCCAGCTGCTATACCACTCTCTCGCAACTCCAGCCCCAACCCGCTGATAAACTACTCCAGGGTCAAGTTTCTCAATAGATGCAGCCTTTGCAGGGAAGGCTTCCTCTCCCTTGCATATTTCAGAAGGGTGCCCATGTGCAGGTATATTTGGGTATTGGGGTGGACAATAGCACAAACATTCTCTCCATGGCGAGAATCTCCCACACTTTGATCCACAAGTATGCAATTATGGGCCCCTCTGAATTTTCCAGAATCGGCACAAAGTTATTCTTGCTGCCATTAAGCGATGTGAAGTTAGTTCAGCCCTCTGGCCAGATGTGGGACAGGAGCCATCCTCTGGCGTATCACCCAGTTCCACCAGTATTGGATTGGTGGGTAGTTGGCAGCCCGGGATATCTTTGTGGGCCAGGTCTCCCTTTTAACCGCAGTTAAGCCAGCAGCAAACTGAGTACTTCAGGTACATAGTTTGATGGCCCTCTCTTTAATCAATGTACACTTAGAGCTCCAGTGGGGTCCTGCCCAGATGTGCTGCCACGACTCCCATTTAAGTATGTAGGGCAGTTGACATCTAGTGCCGGCCCTTTTCACTACACTATTGGTGATTCAATGCCCGATTTGCGCGTATCTGAAGCATGCCCTGCATTGCACCCCAACAGGTGGCATGTCCCGTCCCAAGGTGTTAAAGGAACAGCTAGTCATAGCCAGTGGTCCCTTCAAGTACTGCCAAGCTCCTTTGTTAAAGAAAGGTGGTGGAGCAGAACTTCCAGGGTTGCCATCTCAATATCTTTACATTTCAAATTCACTCATGGCCATCGGCCAGACGAACATCAGGACTATTTGAGAGGCTAAGAAACACCCATGTATTGATATGACCCCCCAATTCCCGACTCCCCTTTGACCTAGTTAAACCCTTGTTTGGAACTTTCAATGTTTTGTGGGTCCAAATTAATTTGCCAATCATTTTCTGAAGTTCACCCCATTCGTTCCCTGGAATTTGGATCAGGAGAGCGTGGAACACAAAGCAATCTCGACAATAGGGTAATTTTCACTGCTTGAACTGTGCTTAGCCAGGAGATTTCCTGGACATCCGAGTATGTTAATTGCTCCTTGGATTCCCTCCAGAGTTCAGGATTATTCGCCCTTGCTAAGGCCTCATATGTTAGGGTTCTTAATCTATTTAAAAAGGGATTGCAGCTTAAGGGCTGAGGGGGGTCTTACATATTGAGGCAAATTGAGTTATTGATGTGAAAGTCCAATAACAGCATGGAAATCAAATCTGGCAAGTATGAGAGGATTTTGAAGAAAGCAGAGCATGTTATCAGCATATAATGCCATTTTATAGGGAGAGTTATTATACGTTATTCCTTGGATCGCTGGATTTAAACAAAGAGGTTGGGCTAATGGCTCCAGTGCTAGGGTGAAAATCAGGGACGATAATGGCAGCCCTGTCTCGTGTCCCTTTCAAGACATTAAAGGCGTCCATTGGCCAATTTTTGATTTGGGAGCTTTGAAATTTGGCATGATGTAGCTCGAAAAGTTGGGTCTAAAGTAAAATGCATTAAGTAACCCTTTGAGGTATGTATCGCCAGCTCATGATATCAAATGTCTTATGTGCATTTAGTGGAAGTATCATGAAATGCTATGGTATTTGGGATCATAACGCTATTAGATCGACCACCCTCCTGATGTGATCCTGAGCCCCCTGTCCACGATGAAGCCAGTTCTACCATGGTCGATTAGCGATGGAAGGGCCCCCAGCCCCATCAATCTTGATGCAATTATTTTCCTGTAAGTTTTCGTGTCCGTTTTAAGCAGCACAATTTTTTCTATATGCGGCCCACTATTATCAGTTTTTTCCTGGTTTCTGCATCAATATAGTTGCAGATTCGACCATGGACTCCAAAAATAATCCCATTCTCAGAAAGGAATTCTATCATTTGGTGAGGGGTCACTATTTGTATGAATGTCTTGAAAAATAAATTTGAGAGCCATCTGGGCGCTTTTCCAGTGGGCAGGGATCCCAATGCCTGTTCAACTTCCAGTTCCATTATTGGAGCTTCTAGGGTTTCACAAGATTCTATATGAGGAGTACTCTGTGGATATGCATTCCGCCCTTTTCCCTGGGTATTCTGGGAGCTTGAACCCTGTGTCCCAGAAGTATTCCTACACGACTGCCAACTGGGGCTGGGATGTAGCTGTGAGTGGAGCGTTTCTGTAATTTTGCCGCTAACTATTTGTTGCCTGTCGCATAAAAGTGCCATTTTGTGTGGCTGATTGCTTTGGCTGCTTTCTTGGTTAAATGGGATTCAAGCACGAAGCCCTGTTGGGGTTTTCCGAGAGTTCTATTTGTGGGCCTGCTCCCGGCACAGTTTCCCCAAGAGGATTCGCTGGGTGTTACTTTCATGTAGGCTGCAGTTTGGATGATAGTTGCTCCTCCGAGGACCGCTTTGCCCACGTACCAGACTGTGCGCAGATCCAAGCTTCAAGTGCAATTTTCAGCAAAATATAGACTCCGTGTTTCCTTTATTTCATTTGTTACGCGCCACATGCCCATGATTTTATACCCAAATGCAGGAAGTCATTCTGGCGCCATAGCCTCCTGTTGGAGAACAAGGGGACTCCCAGTTCTAGGTGCATGGTCTGAGAGGACTCTCGGTAGGAGCTCTAGTGCTGTCATTTAGGGATCAGGGCATTGGAAACCAAGAGCATGTCTAGCCTCGAGAATCCCTTGTGAAGTGCTTAAAAAAAGAAATAGGGCGGGGGAGGGTATAATCTTGCTCCCCTGGCCCGTACAACCTCCAGGCTTCAATCGTGGAGAAGTCTTGTAAGAATGTTGTCATGGTTAGGCAGTTAAATTTCTCTAAAACCCATTCAAGAGGGGCAAGGGTGATTCATCTATTGTGGCATCTACCACACAATGCAGTTAATCTTAACTCTTTCAACAAACCACACCAATACCTGGGAGAAAGCCCATAGGAAGGCATTCTATCCCATGTTTAGGGCGTAAATGGATGCCAGGGTAATATTCTGATGTCTCAGTCTAGCCTTGATTAATAATTTCCTTCAGTGCCCCTCAGAACTTCCAAGATCTACAGAGGGACCACTTTTGCGGAGAATGGACTCCTTTTCTTTTGGTACCACTGGTTGCAAAATAAGTATTAGGGTACGTCGTATTAGCAAATCTTATTTAATCTTTTTGGAGTAGATGGGTTTCTAGGATAAATACGAATGAGGGATCCAGAGTTGTTAATCTTTGTATGATGGACCTTCGTTTGATCAGCGATTTAAGCCCCTGTACCATCAGGGGTGGCAAGTCAGATAAGGAGTCGCCATTTCCAAACCTAGCAGAGCTAATCAGTTTCCCTCCAACCAATGTACAAAAATCCCTGCACAGGCGGTTCACAGTTTAACAGAGGCACTGCCATGGCTATAAAAAAAAAATATTCAACTCTAAATGAAGTGAGCATATAATTCCCCCTCCCCCAAAATATTATAAGCCCCTCCCTATCCCCTAACCCCCCCATCCCCTCAGATTCAGATTGTGCAACAAAAATGTTTCCGCATGCGAGAGGATACTCCCATTGTCACGAGAGGGGATACTCCTATTAAGTGACATCACTTGTATGGGCGCCTAACCAGGGATTACCCCATGTACCCACATAAACGCCCTGGATTATATCGCAAAAATTCAAGCCCTACCCGTTTACAACAACTGGGAGGCGGAGATAAGCAGAAAAGAATGGAACGTGGCTAAGCAAGGGCATCAAGCTGCTGCAAGGAATGAGACCCACACCCTGCCCAGGCTTTGGGGTCCAGATCCCCTCCGCGTTCATCTTTGGTGTGTCATCCTCTTCACCAAGCTCTTCCCATCCGAAAGTCTATCCCTGGGTTTCATGGACAGTACAGTGAACCCCTCACTGTCTGACCATGCCATCGAAGTGGAGTCCTGTCCTCCCTCAAAGATCGGATACAGTGCACAACCATTAGCTCTGAAGCCTCTTCATATGAAAACACATAGCACCGATTCTGGTGTTGAAACAGCAACTTACATGGGAAGCCCTCTCTGTAATGCACTTTATGTTCCCTCAGCCAGCTGGTCACCATGTTTAGTTTTCTTCTTTTTGACAGAGTGAGCAGGGAGAAGTTTTGAAACATTAACTGCATCACACATTTGATGGAGCTAGACTATCTAGCTGCTGCTATTTTTACTTTCTGGTCTGTCTGGCACCATGTTTCTTTGATGTTGGATGGCTAAATATACTCTGTTCTTTCCAGAATCCTCTCCGATTGATCTGGGCCTTGAAGTGTTTTCCGAAAGAGGTTCTGGACAAACTCTTCCAAGCCCTGGTCCTTAATCTATCGTGGGACACAGCTCACTCTTACGTTATTTCACTGTGAGCGATTCTCAATATTGTCCCGTGTTCATCCAGACCAGTTCCAATTGTTCCATTAAGGTGACCACTTTAAGGAATTCCACCTGATCGTGAACATCGTCCAGTCTTTACTGATGCCCGTACGTGGCTGACCAATTCCAATATATACTTCAAAACCTTGTCTCCATTTGGCATTAATCTATTGGCAGGTTCACCAGGTATTGTGTTAGTTACAAGGGACTCTGTTCAGATTTCATCTGTGCTGTGTGAACGTGAGCTACCATGGTCGTTTGGTTTTCCTTCCTGGGCATTTAGCATTCTCTTAATGTCCACTAGTTTCCCTTTCGAGGTTGGTTTGGTTAAGGGAAATCGTTCTTTTACTCCCCTATTCCATTCTCCAAATACGTTCGGTCCCTCCGACATTAACAAAGGGAATGGACCCTGGCTCCTGCAGCGGCTATGCCATCGGCAATGGTTGCTTCGGGCGCCCAATGTCTTGGGTTGCCAGTGAAGGTTCTCTCCAACTCCCTCAGTTGTGACAAGGCAAGGCGATGTTACCCCCACCACCGCCGCCGCCCAACTGCTTCACTACAACCACTGATGCGTTGTTCCAGCTCCACCTTCACTCTCCAGTGTGTGTATGTGATGGGAGGTGCCCAAACTCCCAGCTTCATGAGGCTCCCCATGCCGGCCCCACCGACTCCAATTAGGCCCAAGGTGGGCACAGGCCCAGAAATCGAGCTTTGGTGCACCCCTGACCTGATCAGCAGTTCGCACCTCCAGGCTCATTGAAATCCTGCAAGTTTCGGCTCTACGCAGTCCAAGCTCAGCACAGAGAAGCAGGCGCAAATCCAATGTCAGTCTCCTCCGGGGCTGATGGTCCGCACCACATGGCCCAGAAGTGCATCCATCCAGCAGGACCCGTACCTTTCCCGACAGTGGATCAGGAAGGATCTCCTGCTCCCCAGCACTCTCACTGAGGACAGGGTTGTCGCTGTCCTCGTGCCCTCCAACTTCATTTCACTGCAGGCGATTTTGGAAGGTGTGGAGGCGAAGGATCATACGGTACCCACCACCAGCTTTAATCTCTACGGTTTAGCAAATTTCACCACACCAAGGCACCAGGTGTTCAGAGGGTGCAGGTAAGTACAGGGCACATTTTCCAAACTTTAACTACATTAAAAACGGGCCCGCAGGGTGCTTTCACCAAGAGCACGTGTCCTAATGGTCTGACTTGTGACCATGCCCCCAGTCCCTTCTGCTTTTTCATTCCCCCTCACCCCCAAAGGCAAAATGTACCATAGCTGACCTCAACATTGGTCTGGGAGATTGTACCTCCAAGCAAATAAGAGAATCTCAATAATTCTGAAATCTCTTCTCCCTGCTTGCAGCAAGTGTCCTTTGCAAAAAAAAAAAAGCTGAAAAATACATTGCAATTAACCAAATCCTCGAAGCAAATGCGACATGCTCAACCAGCTTTGTCGCTTTTGGACATGCAAAGTCCCAAAGTCCAAAAGATAAGGGAATCAGCAATCCCTCAGCCAGCATAGCACAAGACAGTTTTCTAATGCTCCGAGTGCCCAAACTCGGGAAGGGGTACAGAGAAAACAGAACCTTTGACTAATAAGATCTGTGATTGTCTGCGAAGACATATCCGACTCATTAAATCTAGCTGACCCATATACTCTGATACAACCGAAGTGAAATGTATGCTTGCAGACTAACGACTAGATGGTCTTCTTTGGCCAGACTATAAAATGCATAGCTCAGCCAGCCTACAACTTTAGTTGCATAGAAACTACAGTAATGTTTTTATTTCACAAGCAGCTTGGAGTTAAAGCACCATTACAGTCTGGTGTTATTCTCACAAATTGCCAATCTGTTTTATATTCAGATAAATCCAGCACTGCACCCACCAACGACGTTATAGACCGCCAGGGGGCTTCCCCCTAGCTCCTAAACCGCACAGTGATTCTCCATAATTTTAAAGGCCATCAAGAAAGATCTGGCTGCCTACAAACTGTAGGATTGCCTCCTGGGAAAGCTGGCCTTATGAACAAGCTCTAGGACAGACTAGCAAAATGTTGTAGGCTCTTACCAAATTATCTGCTTTCAGTAAAGATAGCCAACATCAGATTCTTTTCACAAATTAGGGTTCCCATCCTATAACATCTAGGCAGTGAAGGGGCGCCCAACCGAACGTATCTGCACCCATTGTTTTAGACATTTATAGAGCATCTTAGACCCGCGGGCAAACGGGCGCATACCAAGAGAGAAGGCCTAACGACAAAAACTAAACAATCATAAAACTAAAGAAATCCAGGATCATAAAAACATGCAGACCAGAAAGATAAAACCACTAAAAAAGAAAAAAGTAAAAACCTAAGAATAATAAAACCACCAAACAAGGCCCAAGTTAAAAAAGTTTAAGAGCCTTCTTTAACGCCGCCAATGACGGCTCTAGCTGAAAATGGGTCGGTAAGAGGTTCCAACAGTCCGACGTGATAAAGTTAAGATGGCTTTACCCACTCTAAATGTTTGGATTTTACCCGCTTCCTTCTTCGATCCCAATCCAACTTATTTATATTCTTCTGTATACTAAAATCTCACAATAGCAACGAAGGAATTAATATCACCAACAAGGATGGATGGTTTCCTTTCAGGATGGCTTAAATGAACATGAGAAAGGATACATAGTTGTTGGGGTTGACTTGAGCCCTTGGAAGGCTATTTAGCCCTAAACTGCCGAAGAGAAGAAGGCTGGGGCATTCTAGATTTCATTGCAACACCTTGTGCTCAGAAAGTAGCTGCTTTCATCTACTCCATGGGCATGAGAGGCTGTAATAAATGCCTTACACAAGGGGGGGCCAACCCAGCAGAAATGCCTCTATTCCATCACCTGGATTATATTTTACTGAATGAGACAGCCTGGCAGTTCGAACAATCACCGTTATCCGTCAGAATATAAACGGAAGTGTTTTTTTTTTTTTTTTTTTTTTTTTAAAGGAGTGTAGTACTGGATTTTTTTTTAAGCTCAATTATAATTTACCATCCAACGCTAATTATATGGTCGAAATTGGAACAGGATGTTGTGCTCCCTTATATATCAATCAGTAATCCCAATCTTGGAGGATTGCCTTGCGCAAGTGTTAGGATTAATGAAATGTATAGCAAACGGATTAACATAGTGGTTCCCCAGGTCACCAACCAAGGGGCAATTCATGGTTTGACAGAGTGCAGAGTACAAAAAAAGTTACTGCTGCTACTAAAGAATAGGGACAAAACTGCTTTAGTTGCAAATCTCCAAAAACAGTTAAAGAAAAATGTGTAAAAAAAAGCAAGAGGACATCACAGTAGGTGTCTCTTAAGGATGCATTTGCAACCAATGTTAATTTTGGGTTACAATTTCCCAATGTTTGTCTCAAGCCTTTAATGAAAAAAAGAAGAGCTTTGTGTATATACCTGCCCCCATCTCGTATTATTTTTCCAATCTCTATATGAATACTACAGTCAACGGAACACCATTGCAGGGCGCCATATTTTCTAGCAGCAACAAACTTCATATGAACGAATTCCATTTAGATTTAGCTCAATTTGCAAAACGGAGAAAGCTCCAGGAATAGATCATTTCCCGATTTAACAATTTAAATATGACCCCCCCTTTGGCCCCGTTTGGTTACCCTTTTAAGTTACTTTTAAAGTTATAAACCATACAGAATACACCATGACAATTTGGAGAACACCTGTAATATCACTCTTTCGCAAGTGTCTTATTAATTTAGACTTCCTTTAGCAGAACTTACTTCAGACTGGAAACCTTTATCGTTCTCCATATATTGTTTTCATTGCTAGTCCGAAATCGAATGCATTACCCACTTGCATTTGAAATGTCATTAATATTCTGCACTGATAAGGGAGTAACAAATTTGGTGCAATACGGAGAAACGATGGGCCATGCACTAGGTCTCTAAGGAAATGGCCCAAAATGTCGCCCTCACAAATGCAATGGCCGAAATGCCCTACTTTTTATTTTGTTTAAACACTCCCTTTACACCACATATGTGGGGGGGTGGGGGTATGGGATATAGTAATATGGGGAGGGTGCGGGGTCTCCCCGCATATTTGTGGTGTAAAGGGGGTTTAATTCAAAAGAAAAAGTCGGCATTTTCGGCCGTCGCAATTATATGTGGTTGCTGTGATCACATAGTTCCTGTCTAAGAGCGCAAACAACCCCGCTGTTTATGCAGTGTTTAACTTTTAGTAGTGTCTGGAAACTCAGCAGGCGGTTTTGAACTATTTTATCAGCATGGACTATTTAGGGCTTTAAATGTATTGTATTTTTCTAGGTTTAGTGCTGGTTTTATGGCTTGGAGTCGAAATAAATCTGCTTTCTTCAAAGGTCATCCCAGGGTATAACTACCTGAACACAGTGAACGTTTCAGCGTAGGCAAATTTGTATGCTGCTTTTGTACAAATATGGTTCCTGAAATCACCTTTGGCATCACTAATGAGCATGCCTAAATAGTTAAAGCACGCCAATTGTAGAGATACCATTGATGTAGGAGTTTTTATAATTAGCAGTTAACACCATGTTTTTTTTTATCAATGTTCATTTTTAGGCAATTCGATAAGAGATACTGAATTAGTGCTAGGACAGAGCACACGAGATCTACCAAAGACAGGTCTATCAACACAGACATCCGCCTACACCATCCATGGGGCATGCACTGGGCCTATCTTAAGGGGAAAGTTTTTTGTTTTCCCATTTTCTTCTGGCATGTCCTCAATACATACGTTAACTAGCATGGGTGACAAGTCGCATCCCTGCTGAAGGCATGTATTTGGTATTATATTGTCTGCAATAACTGTGAAACATGCAGGCAGGTTTTAACAATTGATCCCATATGTAACTGCTGCATCATTCAAAGGAACCTTAAAGGGATCCCCCGCTTTTGTAGTTTGGCCCAGATTAAATTGCAATCCATGCCATCAAACGCTGCGCTGAAATCAATGAAGGGACCATAGAGAGGGGGGTGAGTCGCCATTTTTAGATTGCTGTGTTAGATACTGTAACTGATTCATAAGGTGTGCCAGTAGCAGATCGAATTACTATCTGAAATGGGTGGATACGTTTTTTCTCAAATACCCACCCACCCACCAATATTTTGGAAAAACCTTTACTGGTGGCATCTAGCATGGCTAATAGCAAATCATTTTCTGGGTTGATACAATCTCCCCCTTTACATGCTAGTATGAACAAAGAGTTTCCAGGAGAAGCAGATGCAGCCTTGAACTGGAATTCTAATAGTCAATGTAGGATCTGTGCCAACATAACTGGTTCCTTCTATAATATATTGGCAAGGCCATCAGGGCCAGGTGCACGTGACTCTTTAATGTCCAATATACGTTCTGTTGTTTACACGTAGTTCTGGATGTTACATTAGACTATTGCTCAGGACTCTCCTTAAAGTAGTGTACCTCAATGTGAGCACACCTGATGCTCTCAGATATTGGCTCGATTTCTACTTGTGTACACTTCTCTAAATTGCTTGGCTAATTGGCAGAATTCTTTTGAGTTGTTGCTTCTTAGAACTTCAACATGATCTGCCTGCAAGGATTATGTGTAGACTATTTGTAACTTCTAAGACAATTCTTGTATCTCACTTAGACGAAGTACATATACCATGTTTAATTTAATCCTGCAAGTTTACTATAATTACTTATCACACAATGCAATTGTTGCTTATGTTTGGCAATCTTTTATTTTAAATTATTGTGCAATAGCCAACATTTGACTTTACAATCATACAAAATAATAAAAGTAAAATACTTCAAGCAATTTACAGAATTCATATCAAATCTTCATCTTAAAAAGATAAAAGGAAAAGAAAGAACAAAAAAAACCTCAAAAAGCTACATTTTTCTCCCAGAGAAATCAGATCCAGATTCCACAAAAAAAGAGAAAAGGATCCCCTATACAGAAAAGTAGTTTTAATATACAGAATCCATGAAAGACCCTCAATACCAAATTTGACCAAGATGACACTAGTTACTAAGAACTTAAACCAGAAGTAACCAAAACTAGATCACCGATTAAATTGATTGCTCTCAAAGCTCTAAAAAGTTCCATTGTCAGAGCAGATTCATGGCAGGAGGATATTCTCCCCCAGAAGGCATCAGAATCAAGCCAGGATAGCTAATGGACAAACCTGCCAAATCTTCTTGCCTCATATTCCAGGTACCCTGACAATTAGATAGTAGATGTTTAGAAGACTGGAAAACCTTGATACAACACTTATCACAATATGGGTCTATTTTTCTTTCTCTATCTCTAGAGGCCAAAATCTCTTGAGTTGGGAGTAGATTTAGATGAAGTCTAAGAGATAATCCAAAACTTAGCTCAGGCTTTTTTTAGATAGGCGGGAACCAGAGAGGGGCTTAAACGAGGCAGATCTTCATACTCTTCATACTGTCGATCATATCAATCCAGTCTCTGTTTCAACTTTTGTTTTACCCTGGATTTTGAAACACTAGGGTCGAATCACAGTCTGCTCTCTCTAAAATGTCCAGGCATCTTTGCTTGAACTTAGCCAGGAATAGGTTTTTACCATGATTCAGCTCACCTGCAATTTCCTCAAAAAGTGAGTTCTTAGGAGCATCTAATCTATACAGAATCAGCCACTTCCATTGAAGCCATGATCTGAGGGACAACAGACCCAATTCATAACTAAGACTATTGGAACACAGTCCGGCAGTCCCAAGGTACGTTTTCCACAACTTGGCTTACCAAGAACCCCACTCAAGGTGCATTGCTAAGATGTTAGTCAAGACCAAACAAAAGAATCGGGATTACTTTCCTTATATAGAATTTCACCAAGGGGAGAATAGAACATTTGCAAAACTGGGATTACATTTTTTTTCATTTGGGCTCACAATTTTACAACCTTTAACTCCAACAATCACACCAGGTTGCTTATATCGGAGATATTAAACCCATTCCCTTCATCGCCTCTGCCATAAACAAGAACAATAGGGGAGCTAGGAGACAGCCTTGACGGACCCCTCTTTACACTAATCAGATTTGTCAAAAGGCCTGATCAAACAAGCCTCACCTTCATGGAATTATTATGATGCAATTCTCTAGGTATTGACAAGAGACTAGGAGGCAAACCCCACTCATCTAATTTTTTCCATAAAAGGTTCCCATTGATTGTATCAAAAGCTTGGGAGAGGTCTAACCAAGCACCAAAGAGGGGTGGACCCCCTCCTTGGACAGACGGTGAAATCAAGACGCTCTGAACCAGCCCATTTAGAGAAGAGGATAAGCCCTTCCTGAAACCCGATTGCTATCTTGGGATGACACCCATTTTTTTTGCCCATAATTCCAATTCCCCTAAAATGAGCCCTGGGGGGGCGTGGCTTGGAGCAGCCGCGATCGGCATGACTCCGTAGAAGCTCCTAGCTGGCCCGATGCGCAAAGCGCAATACTGCTGTCCCTAGTCCCCGTTTCTCCTCCAAATCGGACCGCAACGCGGATGAAGCCCCCTGGCAGCGGCAAGGAGGGCGGCTACTTGAACGGAGCCCCGCAAACATCGTTCGGAAGCATATTGTGCCCGGCGGCCCCGCGGAGGCAAGATGGTGGCCGCGCCACTAAGCGACGAGTCCTGGAGGAATGGGGAGGGGCAGCCACCCATAACCGCTGAGCACTGCCGAGGAACTGTCAACCCAACCGGCGGAGTGGTGCCGTAACGCTACGAAGGTGTATGAGCCATCAGTCACCCGAACGAGCAGTGACGAACGGGAGCCTCGGACGCATAGTTGGCAGAAGGCTCCAGGAGACGCACAGAAACAAAGCGGTAAGGAGCTCCGGGGAGCGGGGGCGGGGGGAGACCCCAGATCCCCCGACTCACCCAGCACACATTAAAAACACCCGAACGAATGTGGGGGTGTGAGATGGAGCGCGAAGCCGCAGCGCTGCAGCTTTACACCAGCTAGTGAATCAAGCCCGCTGGGGCTCCGCACAACCTCGCAGAAAGGTGGATTTAGCAGCTGCAAACTGGACAAGGCGGCCCGCTGAAGGAAAGCCGCGGAGCAACCTCTCCCCCCCCCTGCCTCGAGCTGGCAGGACTGGTGGAAACCGGGGCTAGAAATCGGAGCCCAGCACGTTACCCAGAGGGCCAACACTACAACTCAATAACAGTGAGCTCTAGTCAAAAACTAGAAAGAAGCTACTCATCAGGCTCACAAACTCCCACCCCCCCCCACCCAGAAGCTGAGTGAACACACGAGGAGAACAGCAAGGGGGGTGAGTCGGAGTCTCTCCAGAACGTCTAGAAGCGGGGAAGCGTCAAAGCGACAGATATTGCAACGCTGATGGCTAATGCCCTGACTGAACCCCCCAAAAAAGGGGACACTCACGAGTCTCTCCCTGGTGAAAAGGAGCCCGCCAAAGAAGCATCGGAGTCCAATACATCTCAAATGGTAACTAAGACGGATCTGCAGGAACTGATGAAGGCCCGGACGAAGGAAATTCACAAAAGTACAGAAGAAGTTACCCAAAAAAGAATCTCCCTGGACAAGAGTGATTGATGTGGAGAGAAGGACGGCAGAGCTCGAGTCGGAAATCTGTGACCAGCTGTTTGAAGGAGAGACCGACAGAGAAAATCAGAGCTCTGGAGGAAAGATGCAACCTCCTAGAAATGAAACAAGAAGATGCTGAAAATCGATCACGAAGAAACCACATACGCATTAGGGGGATACCAGCCTCCATTCCAGACACAGAGCTAAGAAGCTACGTCTCCCAACTGCTGAGCTTCATCATAACCCTACCGGGGGAGTCATCCCTGGAGTTGGACCGGGTGCACAGGACGGCTCTGAGATCGGCCTCCAACTTCCCTCCAGATGTCCTAGCAAGGGTCAATTTTTACCAGATCAAAGAAGAAATCATGAAGGAAGCAAGACATATGGACCAAATAACGTTCCAGCATATCCCTATACCAAGATTTAGCAAACTCCACACTCCAGAAACGCAGAGCCATGAAAAACCACAGAGTGGGTGAGGGGGGAAAAAAAGTTGCCTACCATTGGGGATTCCCGACATCGGTCAGGTTCAACTGGGAGGGGGACTCGGAGACAAATCCGATCACAAAAAGAGGCCGACAAATTCATGGGGGTCAGTGGAACAGAAGGATCAGACTCTGAGGAACCATCCCAGCGTCAACACAACAAACCGTCTGATGGAGTGGTTGAAACCTGCAAGGCGACGCAGGCCCCGAGGGCCTCCCAGGAAAAACCCCACTCCGAGTTGACACATATAGGCACAAACCCACCATATCCCTGAAGGAGGGAGTTTTCAGGATGAAGACGCACACCGAAAAATTGCGGGATGAGCGGCTCCATGAGTCTAAATGAAGACATAAATCTTAATCTGGAGCGTCTGCTTGCAAGGGCACGGAAGGCACCACACCAAGCAAGGGGGACACATGGCTTCCGCCTCTACGGTTCACGGTTTTCTCGGCGGCCCAGTTGGCCAAGTTGGGCGCATCTGCGCCACCAGTTCCCCATGGCAGTGGAATGTTGTCCATTCTACCGGTTTGTTCTGGGGGGCGGGGGGGAGAGAGAAGGGTCTTTCAAAAGTTAAATGAACAGTCTGGGTCCGTCGGCTTCGGCCATCCAGACCGAAATCTACGATTGAATCACAACAAATCGACAACAATAAAGAACCATCATCAAAGCACTGCACCTGCTTCAGATACGGAGGATAGCGCTCAACAGACGGACAGGTGCTCCAACAAAGAAGATCAAGAAACAAGAAAACATGACTGCCACGAGTACAATAACGATTTTATCTTGGAATGTACAAGGGCTCAACTCTCAGAGGAAACGGAAATCTGTAGAACACAGACTGGGCCAATTAGCGGGAGATTGTGTTGCTTCAAGAAACACATTTACTGCTTGAAGACGAGCACAGAGTCCGATACAGCAAATATCGAAAATCATACTTTGCCTCCTCGGGCCAAAAGAAAAGGGGAGTGGCAATACTATTAAGCACAGGGTACCTCTAACAAAAGTAACCATAAAGAGAGACCCAAACGGGCGATTCCTTCTGCTCAAGGGAATGTTCGAGGAGCTCCCAATCACAATAGCCTCAATCTATGGACCCAACTCAGCTCAGGCCGCCTTCGTCGAAAATCTGATTCCTACCATTCTAGCTTTCCAAGAAGGGCACCTGATCATGGGTGGGGACTTAAACGCAATGCCAAACCCCCAGATGGATAAGACTCTTCCGCCCACCAAATCAGACTATACTCAAGCACTCTCACTAGCCAAGCTGCTAAGGGAGACGGAAACAGTAGACGCCTGGAGGCTCTTCAACGGATCCTCAAGAGACTACTCCCATTACTCAGGTGCATAAAGGCTATTCGAGAATTGACTTGATCCTGATCTCGGGGACCATTTACCCATGTCTGGAGGCGACGACAATACACACCTGCATGGTCTCGGATCACGCTCCAGTGTCGGCGAAACTAGCAATATTGGGGCAAAAGCTCCCAGCACGAAGACACTGGAAATTGAACAATGCTTTGCTACTGGACGAATGCATCAGGGTGGAAGTAGAAAACACGATAGACAATTACTTTAAAGAAAACACCACAGATTCCTCTCCCATTAATATCATCTGGGACGCGATGAAGGCAGTTGTCAGAGGCTCTCTAATCAGTGCCGGGGCGGATCGCCGAAGGGTCTCAAACATAGCGGCTGCCAAACTAGAGGAGAGGGTGAATCACCTGGAGGCGGCCCTGAAAAAATCGATACACAAGGAAGACCGAAAGAGAACTCATAAAGGCCAAGACAGCGTTCGAGATGCACTGCGCTGATCGCAACGCTAAAGCTATAGCCTTCACATAGCAGTTTTATTATATGAAAGGGAACAAAGCGAACAGAGTACTGGTGCAGAAACTGAAAAAGGTCTGAACCAGAAATAATATACTCACGATAACTGAACCGAATGGCAAGACCCTCTATACTGGTGCGGAGAAAATGTCGGAATTACTGAGGTATCACTCAGAAGACATGAGAGGGCTGCCGACAAAAATAGAGAACTTACCAGAGTATCTACGCTCCCTATCCAAGCAGAATGGAAAGCAGCTGGAGTACCTCGAAAGGCCTATATCGGAGGAAGAAATAAATCCGACGCCATCAAAGCATTGAAACCAACGGCTCCCGGACCCGATGGACTAACTGCATCGTTTTATAAGAAATACTCACGGCTCCTGGTTCCTCAGCTGGCAGGACTATTCAACTCTTTCCTGACATCTGGCAGCGTCTCCAGATCAATGGCGGAATTACTGACGATCCTGTTACACAAACCTGGGAAGGCGCCTGAGCTAGCAGCCTCTTACCGCCCAATGACGGTAAGATTTTTGCTAAAGTACTAGCAGGCAGGCTGAATACGGCCCTGCCGGGCCTAATCGACAGCGACCAGATTGGGTTTATCCCTGGAAGAGGGGCAAATGACAATATCCGCAGAATAGACATTGTTGAACATGCCCATAGGTCTGGGGTCGGAACGGCAGTGATCTCATTAGATGCTCACAAAGCATTCGATATGATAGACTGGGGGTATATACGGGCGACCCTGAAGCACTTCGGATTTGGCCCAAACTTCACCAAATGGGTCATGGCTAACTATAAAATTCCCTCAACACAACTAAGGGTTAATGGCGGGAGATCAAAAGCAATACAGATACTGAGGGGAACCAGGCAGGAATGCCCACTATCCCCATTCATTTTTGCCCTATCTATGGAGCCCTTTGCAGCTAAAATTAGGCAAAACACCAGGATCAGGGGGGTCCAAATTGGGGGCAAGGAATATAAAATTGCGTTATACGCTGACGATGTCCTAATAACAGCATCGAATCTGGCAGCGTCGCTTGACGCCCCATATGGAAAGAAATAAATGACTTCGGACTTATCGGGATTTAAAAAGTTAATCAGTTAAATCAGCCTTAGCGATTAATATCCCTAAACGGGAAAGAGAAGCCCTCCGCCCACTAATGCCTATTCCATGGGCGAAAAAGGCAATAGACTACCTAGGAGTGAGAATCACTAAGGACCCTGCCCGACTATACGCCGAAAATTTCCCACACCCAATTACGAATCTTAAGAACGATCTGAAATCATGGCCCTCTAAAGACATCTCCTGGATCGGTCGCATTTCGGCCATAAAAATTATTATTCCCAGGTGGTTATACACATGTGCTGCAGTCCCGACCCGTATCCCAGGCCTGGCACTTGTAGACATGCAAAAGAAAATGCAGGGATTTCTCGGGGGCGGGGGGGGGGGGGGACACATCAGCAAGCAAATAATGTTACGGGACAAAAATCTGGGGGGCCTGGGGGTCCCAGACATAACTAGATACACACCCTAGCAGCACAACTATCACATGCGTTCACATGGTTGCAGGAGGACGATCCTCCGAAATGGAAGCAGATTGAGGAGACATGGTGCGTGGGCAACCCCGCTGACCTTCCACATCTGCCAGAGAGAAAAGGACAAGCTAACAGGGGTCCTCTACCAGCTACAATCACGACAGCCCGATGCTGGAAAGCAGCGGCTTGAAAGTGGGGCGGCAGGGGCACACTCGGCCCTCTATCACCCATCTGGAATAATCCAGAGTTCTCGCCAGGCTGTAGCCCCAATCATTTCCAAGCTTGGAGGGAGGGTGGATTACTTAAAGCGTGCGATTTCCTGGAGGAAGGCCAGCCCATCCTGTTCGAAAAATGCAAAGAGAAATTTGGAGTAGGGGAAAGGGAAAGATTTCATTACACACAGATAAGTCACTGGCTATCTAATAGAACGGTTCACGAGAAATGCTCAAGAGAACTCACGGCTCTGGAGAGCACTCTTACGGCCCCCCATGAAAAGAAGTAGAATCTCCACACTGTACCATCTCCTGGACAGGGTGGACCCCACCAAAAAAGAAAGGTACATGACTGAATGGGAGAGGGACCTGGGAAGGGAAATAGAAGTGGAGGAATGGGCAAAAATATGGGCCAGGCTGCATAAAAGCTCACAATGCATTACAAACAGGGAGGGGGGCTACAAGCTTTGCTATAGATATCATGTGACCCCGGTCCAAATCAACAGGGCTCACCCACAGCTCTTGGACCACTGCGGGCGGGGGTTCCCCACCCCCGGATCGTTGTTTCACCTGACATGGACATGCCCAAAAGCGGAGGCATACTGGAGGGAGGTGCTTAAACACATTACGGATATCACAGGACTCACCATCCCTTGGGACCCGGGGATTGTTCTCCTGGGGGAAACAGGGGGAGGTGCATTACCGATTTCAGGCCACATACCCAGATTGTGTACGCACCTACTCCTTGCAGCAAAAATTGCCATGGCCCGCCTGTGGAAACAAAGGCGGGCCCTCTGTAGCATTATGGTGGTCCAAATGCTGGGACATCGTAGTAGCAGAAAGGGTAACCGCAATCCGGGACAATACGCTGACCAAACAGGAATATCTGGGACCCATTTATGGACTACGCAGCTAGATTCCCAGCCCTGTCTAGAAGACCACCACTCACCAGGTGGCTACAAAGCAGCCCCCTCTATTGACTGCGCCGCATGTCACAGTCACACCCAATCCTCCCAGAAGGATGGCTCACCTTGCCAAGCCCTAATAAATCATTGGACATTTGAACATTGCCACCACAAAGCAAAGCCCCTGTCCTACATATGATGGTTCTGAATAATGTAATTTACTGATCAAATGCTGTTGATGTAATGAATCTGCATAACTAATAAAATGTTGCTATGAAAATAAAAATGAGCCCTGTGAAAATTTTAGTCTGCATCTAAAAGGGAAATGCGGAGTGCGGCGAGTGTGTTTGTGTTTGTTGGTCAGAGGAGCTGCAGCGACGAGTCTCTCTACTCTGTCCATTTGCCTGGAGGCGGACCTTCCTACAAAATCACCGGACACACGCGGAGCGTCGCGGAGTGCGGCCAGTGTGTTGTTTGTGTTTGTTGGTCAGAGGAGCTGCAGCGACCAGTCTCTCTACTCTGTCCATTTGCCTGGAGGCGGACCTTCCTACAAAATCACCGGACACACGCGGAGCGTCGCGGAGTGCGGCAAGTGTGTTGTTTGTTGGTCAGAGGAGCTGCAGCGACCAGTCTCTCTACTCTGTCCATTTGCCTGGAGGCGGACCTTCCTACAAAATCATCGGACACACGCCGAGCGTCGCGGAGTGCGGCGAGTGTGTTTGTGTTTGTTGGTCAAAGGAGCTGCAGCGACCAGTCTCTCTACTCTGTCCATTTGCCTGGAGGCGGACCTTCCTACAAAATCACCGGACACACGCGGAGCGTCGCGGAGTGCGGCGAGTGTGTTTGTGTTTGTTGGTCAGAGGAGCTGCAGCGACCAGTCTCTCTACTCTGTCCATTTGCCTGGAGGCGGACCTTCCTACAAAATCACCGGACACACGCGGAGCGTCGCGGAGTGCGGCGAGTGTGTTTGTGTTGCTTGGGGAGCGGTGGGACGTGGAGAGACTGAGCTCGCAGTCTGCAATACATTGCAGGTAAGACCTAACTAAGCTCGTAAGAAACTTAGTGTGGAGTACAATTTTCTTCGTGGCTCGTGTGCATTTCCAGGTGCTATAAATTTAATCACATGCCCTAGCGCTCCTTACTAACTTCAGTGAAACTGCGGCCGCGACTGCGGGGCGTTGCCCTTTGAACGGCCTCAATTCACAACGTTGACTCATCAATCCTCCCTCTCGAGACCCTGCCGTGACTGCGGGGAAAGACCCTTTGAACAGCTGTGACTCGTGTACGTGGGGGCTGTATCTTGGAATGATCGTGCGACGACACGAGTTAAAAAAAAAAAAAATAGCTTCAAAATAAGGCATTGGTGTCATTACCATTTGATACTAAGTGCTTGAAGAGTGTGGCTGCTGGATGCAAACCGGTGGATATTTTTTGCGATCCAAAATGTCCACAAACTTGAAAACATCAAGTACGTCTCTGACTTTGAAATCCACACCTAAAAACATCACGAAAGTCAATATCTTGAAGAGAAAGGTGCGCAATCAATCCTTAGACACTGTCAATAAGAAATCCTGCGAAGGAGATATCCGCGACTTCTGCAAATCGACGAAACTTAATAAGGAGAACACCCCTGTCACTCACGATACCTCCATAACGGACACACAACTCAGAACGGCTGTGGAACAAACAACAACAGATACAGAACACATTACGGTCAATTTATCAAGTGTCCACAGTTCTCAACATAAACTTGAGAAATATAAAGTTAGCAAAACTGGGTCACTTGATGTATGTTTAAATCCAAGTCAGCTAGAAGTGTCAGTTATTCTAATTGAGGATCAGGTTCAGTCTGACAACGGAAAAGAAAAAACATCCAACTCACCTAATAACCTAGAGCTTGACAAAGTCTCTGAGGGTCTAAAAGATGAGAGACAAAAGATCACCCTATTAGTACCAAAGAACAAGGAGTCACAATATGGTGAACAAGGGTCGAGCTTGAATCCTGATTACCAGCATAACGAACAAAAAGTTATTTCAACCGAGTCGGTTGCTATCGACCTCGAAGAGAGAGAAGGGTCGAGTTTACTTCTGGATGAACTGTCAGCCATAGCTTCGTCATCTATGTTTTCGGACCAGAATAACAGTCTGTACAAATCACCAAGCTTATATGATAATTCGGAAAACACGGTACACATGTCCTTAGCTGGATTAGCAAATGAAGGGAAAGTGTCTCCCTATCTCAACAACAAAAAGTCTCCATGTGCAAGATCAATACAGGAACCGCTATCCCAATACAATATGTTGGAAATTACTCTTAATTCAATGCATATGATAATAGTCACATTAACGAAGCTCTTTGAATCTCTGGACTCCAAACTAGTAACGCAAGCCAAGCAACTGGATCAACTAGTTACATGGATGCATAATTTAACGACTAATCAAGCCATTGTGCCTAGGAGTCCAAATAAACCTATATTGACTGCTGCGTCCAAAGAAAAGGCTTTTTCCAAATTACCGGAAATTAATCATGTGATTAAAGAAGTTCTTCAAGATTCTTTACACAAATCTGTCATGATTATTGAAAATGCGATAGAACAATCGCAAGACCAGATTCAGGATGCTGTATGCATACCTGTCCAGCAAAAGGATGACGCACCCTCCATTGCGCATACGCAATCGAACAATGGTAAGTCAACTGCTGCCATAAAAGACAAGAAATCGTCAGAGATTCCTAACATAGCAATGTACAATTTATTTCAAAATACCAACTCAATGAAAGATAAAACCAAAGACTGTAGTTTAAATTGTAAAAAACCAAAAACCAGGAGCGACTGGCAATACGTTCAAGGGTCAATATTAAACACCTTATTAAACGGCTCATTCCGAAAATGAAAGTCAACTCAAGGATACCAACTAACAAGCCCGCCAAAAATTCTAAAAGCAAAAGTATTGGGTTACCATCTGAAATCTGACAATATTGTCAAAGACTATCTACCGTTGAATCAACTGATTGCCACTATAGAAGACAATGAAACGTCCAATGAAACAATGAAAAAAGATGTGCGAATCGATCCAGTGACGTTTCAACTTCCAACTCAAGATGCTCAAGCTCAATCTCTAATAACTAAACAAGCAAGCATCACCCAGGCGTTGGCCCCCTGCAACCCAATGCCGACAACACAGATGGTTGGTGGCCCATCCTTGGGTAGCTGCTCTAAACGAGATGCACTGAATAGTGTCAACCAAAGATGGAGAGAATTTTTCAATACCTGCTGATATTAAATCTCAGATTGAGAATTCGATAAAGAACTACCTTGAGCTGCAACAATCAATGAAAAGCACATTTCAGCCAAAAAACAATCGGTTAACCGTGCCAACACATATTATAAGTTCTCTTGATGTGAATTCTCAATCTTTACAACAATATCAAGATACTCAAGGAATTAATGTGAATTCTCAATCTCTACAACAAGATCAAGCCACTCAAGCAATTCGACAAGTCCGAACAACTCAGCAGTCTCAACTTGCCTTGTATCACCAAGCGGTGCAGCAGTTGCTACCAAGCACTACCCAAAATGCCAATTTAAAGCGTGATACATCAAATGAGGAAAGAAACCATCCTCATTTGCAAGAGTCTTTTACTCAACAGGAGATGACGAAAAAGTTCAATAGTCATCATCTCCAAGGCAACCGTGAAAGACAACATCTTGAAATATGTGAGAAACAGCATGCAAAAGAAGCTAATATAGACACGCAAATAGCAAAAGCAATTGAAAGTTACTTTAGCTTGAATATCAAGCAACTACTTCCATCTAATAAATCTACTACAGAAGTGGATCGAGATCTTACAGTAACCAAACAGCAAGAATTTGGAAAAAGACAGGAACCGGCTATTCAGAAAGAGAATAGTGCCAGGGGTGGTATTGGATCTAAGGCAATAAATAAACAAAAATGGAACAATCATCATAGACTGATCCTCAAATGTCGACCGGCTCCTTACCCGGACTATGTAATCAATCGATCAAGCATTCTAGCAATCTGTGAAGATATCGATGCGCTTCATGACATAACCTCAATTGATATCGCTCAAGTCGAATTTCTCAAAGATCACGATCATTCTATGGTGAGACTTTGGCTTCCTTCAAATCTGACAAGAAATGCGTTATGGCAAGCCCGAATGGAACTATTTGCCCTGGGATTTGTGTTAGCCAGAGATCCCATGTGCTTAGACGAAAGAGGGGACATAACCCTAGAATCCAAAAATAACTACATGGAACAATATGACCAGGAAAATTGTATCCATAATACCGAAATCACCAACTCAAAATCAGCTAAAATCCATCAAGCTTCGATCTATGACGAAGAAGAAAAATCATAACAAAGAAACGAACCAAGTACAATATCTTTAATTAGCTGGAATACATGTGGCCACAGCCATCTATTACGCCACAGTGCAGATGACTTAATACCTCATGACATTATATTGCTGCAAGAAACATGGCTAACCAAAAGACCTACATGGGAGGAACATACTGTTATATTAAATCCAGCTATCTCAAGGCAATCCGGAAGACCGTCCTCAGGGCTGATGATAATCACCAAGAACCATAAGAACTGGAGCCTAAGTGATTGGGCCTCCCCAAATCCTTACCTGCAATTGGTTAGATTGAATATGAGAGGTACTGTTATCGCACTACTCAACATCTATCGGAATCCGAAAGGCATTGGGGATGACAATTTCTTTTTGGAGCTAGAACTCCTTTTGAATTTGATCTCAGACGCACCTGACATCACTTCAATTATTGTAGCTGGAGATTTAAATTTGCAGCTTTTACCTAATCACAACTTGAAATACAACCTCACTTGTCTAAGATTGAAGACCCTAATGAAAACTCGGAATCTGATCATCTGCAATGGTTCAATATCTGGCGACTTAGTCCCCAAAATTACCTGGTGTAGAGGAACTGCATCCTCCATAATTGATTATGTCTTTGTGGATTCACTCACCTTCTATAATGCGTTTACTTTTCAAATTCTGCCGCAAACCAGCAGTGATCATAATGTCCTGAACTTAAAATGGAATGTCAAAATGAATGTGCCAAATGCCAACCAAAGATTTGAACATATAGTGTCAACCAATAATGCCCGTTCAAGATTGGTTTGGAATAGGAAGAACTTGGACGAATACTGCACAACAATTGAAGCAAACATACATAGTGATTACACAGCACATCTTCATCTATTCGAAGTTGTCTACAAGAATCACAAACTTGACTTTGCAAAACCCAAGCACCAAAGCGACTTGATAGTACAACAAAAAAAAAACTACTTTAAGGAAAAATAGAAAGGCAATTCTACGTTCTAACTGTGTCGATAAATATCAAAAGGTAAAATCACTCAATTGTCAGTATACTAACTGGCTGAAAGGACATCGCTGTGTCATGTACCAAAAAGATGGGGAATCCATGTTGCATAATAGTATGAACAAAAACACTGGTCAAATGTGGGCTCTGCTCAATGATGCCTTGAATTCAACACAAAAAGCAGCTCAAATAAACGGAGTAAGCGAAAATCAATGGATTAATAATTTTACCAACATGTATCAGAAAGAACTGTGTCAACCAAGTAATGTCGCTAGACAGAATTCCAACTATACTGGGCTCCGAATTGAAGAAGAGGATGTACTACTCTTATATGAAAAGGCTCTCAAATTCACGTGCACCAGGGTCGGATGGTATGAGCAACTTCATGTTCAAACAAGCTCCGACACAATGGGCCAAGGTCTTGACGTTAATCTTCAATCAAATCATCAACAATGTCACTATTCCAGCCTCATGGAAAAAGGCCATCATTATACCAATTTTCAAAAAAGGAGACCGTTCACTACCAAAGAACTATAGGCCCATCTCACTATTAGATGCCTCTGGTAAGTTATTTTCAAATTCATCTTAAGAGACTTTAACAAATGGACACTAGAGGCAGATGCTATAGATCCCTTCCAAACCGGATTTGTAGCCGATATGGGAACTTCCATTAACCTGCTCACGTTAACAGCCATCATTGAGCATCACAAAGTAATCAAACAACCACTATATTTCATCTATATAGATCTACGAGCCGCGTTTGACTCTGTCACGTGAACTTTTAGTTCAAAAACTAACTCGATCAAGATGTCCAAGTTACATTATACATCTTATAGAAGACTTGCATACAAATAACTCAATACAAATTAGTCTCACACACGAGGGAAAACTATCTCAACCAATCAAAACATTTCGTGGAGTAAGACAAGGTTGCACCCTAGCATCAGCCCTTTTTAATTTTTTTATTTCCGATGTTGGCCAGTCCTTTGAAAACATCTTCATTGATCCTCCGAAATTGAAGAACAATGCCATTCCTTTCCTGATGTATGCGGATGATTTGGTGATTATGTCTAAAACACCGAAGGGACTTCAAAAGTCATTGGATGCAATCATCAATTATACCAATAATAACCATCTAAGCATTAATCGTGAGAAAACTAAGGTGATGATCTTCAACGGCAATCGCAAATCATCTAGAACAACGTTCAATTGGAATATCGAGGGAGAAACTCTCAAAATAGTAAGCCACTACACCTATCTGGGTGCCCAAATATTCTCAAAAGATCAAGCCATGACATACAAACAACAAGATAAGGTGATCACGTTTATTCAGCAATCCAAAATAATTCTAAGAAAATACGGAAAGTTCACTCTGGCCCCGGTCTTATCATTCTACAATCAAAAAGTCTCACCAATTTTGTTATATTCATCAGAATCAAGACCGGTCATGTCTGACAAATTTTGGAATTCCTTAGAATCAAAGTACTGGCGCAGTGTTCTCCAGCTGCCATCATCAATGCCACTAGCCATCATTAGACATGAATTGGGACTCATTTCCTTACACTTTAGATATATATGGCTAATAATAGCGTTATTCCGGAAGTGCTTATTGGCATGGAAAGATACAACGGTCTTGGGAATACTGTCTAATTATATCTTTGGCTCAAAAGATAGCTTCATAAAAAAATGGAGAAACTTAGTCATTGATACGTTGGCGTTGATTGATGTTTCTCTATCTAGTTTACTTCAAAATCCAGATCACATCAAAACAAGATTTGGAATGGATTGGAATATCACCAGAGACAAATGCACCAAGTATCGTGATCATGATCCGACAACCTTCACACACAAGAAGCACTCGTATCCAGAACACTATCTAATTAAATCTCCATCTATCAAATATCGGAATGAGCAACTACGGCTAAGACTCAATTTATGGCCAACGAGACAGGTGTTGGCCCGTCGCAATCTCATCAATAAAGAGCAAGCGTTCTGTAGATTTTGTCAACAACAAGACACCACTGAAACATTGAGACATCTACTTACCGAATGTAAATTCCTTCTACATTCTCGTGTCAAATATTTTAAACATCTAACTGAACCATTTGGGGTCACTACATCTTATGGAGAACTATATACTCTGGGATATCAACAGCTGTGTCAATTGGGGAAATGGCCTTTCTAAAGGAACTGAAGCTTGAACAAATTCAAGTAGAACAATATGATCACCATAGTATTAAACAAAAAGTAGTCTCCAGAAGGTTTGACCCCTCGTTAAAAAGATATGCATATATACTTGTCATATATAATTTATGTTTGGTTTTGTTTATTCATTCTTTTTTCTTTTCTCCCTCCCTTTTTTAAAAATTTTATATTTTAATTCATCTATATTGAAAAGTTGTATATTTCAACTATATCAATAAAAAAAAAAGGGAAATTGGACGATAATTGGCAGCTAACAATTGGTCCCCCTTTTTGTAAATTGGTATCACTAGGGAGTTTTTCCATGAGTCCGGGAAGTACTTCTGATGGATATTATCAAAAAGTAGGATCCCAGCCCATAGAGAGGGGTCCTTTTTCAAGATTGAATTACACAACCCATTCGGGCCACCCGCTCTGGAAGTTGATTTCCTTATCAGAATTTCTAGATCCATAGCTGTAAAGTCCATGGACCACTTAATCAGTGTGTTCCTCTCCCCGATTATGGCATTAGGCGAGTCAAAAACTGGCAAAAAGCTCAGACCAGGCTTGTTCTTGAATAACATCCATTTTTTGATTCCTGCTTACCTCAACTCCCCCTACCATTGTCCAAAAATGTCTTGCATTTCCCCTCGAGAGAGCAGATAACATTCTCTCTCCATCTTGTTGCCATATAAGATACCTAGGAGTCCTATAACAATTTCTATAGTTGTTCCTAAGAATTCTCTAACCCTCTGTGAGTTGGAACAAATCTATACAGGAACTCTTTAGCTTTCTTCTTTGCTGCCTAAGCTCCTTCTTCCTTTTCACTATTTCAGCATTAGGAGTATGCTTGTGGACCCTATGAGGTCTCTGCAAGTTGGAATCAGCAGGAGCCGAATTAGAAAGAAATCGCCAAGATTACAGAAATTCGAAAGTTGTTGATCTGAAAATTGATTCACCCAGCCCCTCAGTTCACAATTTAGATCGCCACCCCCTATGAAACCTAACAACGTTTCCTGCTCTATTCGTTGTAAGGGCCTGCTCACAGAATAATACATCCCGGGCCCCTTCAAACAGCAAAAGTGCTCTCAGGATTTGATGGTCATCTATATTCCCATCCCCCACTTGAAAACTTGAACAAGATTCAAAAACACATTGCGAGGCAAAGAGATAATCAATGGTCGAGAAGGCAGGACCTCTACGCCATGATGGGGCGTTAGGAATGTCCCCCCTCACATTACCATTAAACATTTCAAGTACCCATTCATGCATAAAGTCTGTCCAAATCTTCCCATTTGAAGTCTTCCAGCGGGTTTTTCCTGAAATCGGGTCAGTTGTGGAGACACATTGTTAGTTAAAATCACCAGCAATAATAAAATCGGAAGGATATTGCTGCAAGCAATCTACCAAACCATTCGAGAGATCGAGCAAAAAATCTGCAAGAGAGATAACATTGGGGTTCCAGTAGACATTTACAATGAGCCAGGTATTCCCCTTGGTAATCCCTCTCCTCACTCTTACCACAAGGATGCCTTCTTTAGCATTCCATACAATCTTTGAGGTCTCAAAAATCACATTGCTACATGCCACAAGCAACACCCCCTATTGGTCTACCCCCTAATGACCCTCAAGCCAGTTGCAGAAAAATGGAGAAACCATCCAACCCAACTAAACCAGTTAACCAAGTCTCTTGAAATAATATTAGTTCAGATGATTTAGATATTCGCTATTTCCTTGGTTCCTGGGGAAAAGATGCATATCCTTTGGTGTTCCATGACAGTACATTAATTTGAGTCTTCCCGAGAGTCTCTGCTGGGGAACACCCATTTTACGGAATACCTCAGATTATCTCAGGGACCATTTCCCACATATTCGATGAATTAGAAAAAAATTCTTTATTATTGGTTTCAGTCTTTTGCTTTTGGGCGTCTAAAAATCCTCGACTCGTATTTATTAAAGTTGGGCATATCTGGGAGATCCTGAGACCTCTCTGATCCCATGCCATTGACTCACCCAAGATTAAATGAACACCCAGTCTTGATTTCAAGGTAACCTCTGCGGTATTTGTATCAGGCCCAAAGGGAACACTCGCCACATCAATGTCAGCAGTTGTAAAATATTTGAGAGCAGGAATCATCTTCATTTCCCGTAAAATTGTAGATCGGTTCAACGGGATTACATTTTGGGAGCTGGGAGATTCTCGAAATAAAGACTAAGGTCTTTTACTTTAGTGTAAACATACGAAAGACTCTGCGATCCTCTCATCTTCTTACTGGTATCATATGTGCTTCCCAGAAATTATTTCCATTCTCCCTTACTGAATTCGCTGTTCCCTGATCCAGAACAGGGATTATTTCAAGATTTTTATTCTGTGGCCCTCCGTCCTTATAGCTACCCCTCTGGATCCCCACTGAGTTTGCAGAGGAACCACTTTACTTTTTTCAGAAAAATCAGAGCAATTTTTGACGACGAATCAATAGGCTTAATTTTACGTTTTGCCAGAAGGAATATAGATGCAATTTTCTTTGGCGGCTCAATTTTATCTGTTTGGATCCCCACCGTTAATTTTTCCACAGCTCTATTTTTAAACCACCGAATCATTAGTGTCTTGGCCATATGATTTATTAGTCTTCTTAAACTTTTTCTTTGACCCCTTTTGGGGCAACTTTCCTTCTGCTTGACAAGTTTTTCAAGAATTGACTTGCTCTTGATGTCTTACGGTTCTTTGAGTAGTTGAGGTCGGTGGAACTTCAAGAGCTCTTGCTTGCCTTTTTTCTTTTCAGTTTCGTTCTTCCATTTGCTTTCTTTTTCCTAGAAACTGCACAATCGGAGTCAGCTGAGGATATATAAATCAGCTGGTCAAGGTCAGCTTGCACAAACTCATTATCCAACACTAATGCCAGCCTCAAAAACTCTTCCATAACCGATGCTGATAATCAGCAAACGGATTCTGTACTCATTTTAGAGCAGGCACCTTTTTCTTGCTTCTCAGAGCTTCTATCACTAGGATCACGTTTCTCTGAATTGATTGATATCCTAAGTAAATCTGCACAAACTTGTTACCCGATCCATTTTTAGAGATTGCTCCCCAACTTTTTTGGATCTCCTTCACAGTTACCCATTAATTGCCTATTTCAAGGCAGTATTGGTTGAATAGTTTATCTCCAATTCTTTAGTGACCAACAAGATGCCTGTATGCTGCTGAACTTCCATTTTAAGATCTTCAAAACCTTTTACTAAAGAAGTTAGGACAAAATTTAAGGCCATTATCGACATCTGAGCCAACTCCTAATATTTATTGCCTTGATCCATATTAGAAGTTGCTTTTTATAGAATTAACAGACCTGCATACAATCAGAATTTTTAGTGGACGGATGCCCCTGATCTTCACCAACTGCATTTAACTCTACGGGGCCTTTCAGCGATTCCACCACTTCACTCCAAGAGATCTTCATCTCTTAGTTCACTGAGATTGTCGATTAACGGCAGTTGAGAATCCCCATACTGTGCTCGAACTACTTCTTCAGTAGAGGATACATTTATCAAAGTATTCATAGAATGTTATGTTTTTGTTAGCTTGTTCGAAATCCCCTTTTGCATCGTCGTTGCTCTTCGTGTATAATCCAGGGTGCTTTGGAAAAGTGCCTGAATAGGATGGCTTGAAGGCGTCGACTCCGTTCCCTTAAAACTTGATTCCACTGAGGCTTTTTGGAGCCCTGATCCTGTAGGTGATTGATTATCAGCTGGATAGATGCCAGGGGGAGGAACAAAAATACCTCCACCGGTCTTATAGGGTTTGAAAAAACTTGAAACCCTCTTATCAGGACACTGAGAATTTTGAGACTACCATATTCTTGGAGTGGACGTCCCGATTAGTTTGGGGACCTGGAATTGAGATACGCAGAACATACATTGTGCCCCCCCCCCTAGTACCACCGTCCCCTTAATATGATAGCGATTCTAAGGTTCAAATTTTGGAACCTGGAACTGGTGGTAGAATACTTATCCAGTAAATGCCAAAATCCAAGCTTGTGATAAGTAGATAGGTGGCAACACACTTCTCCAATGGTAAGTAACGGCAATAGTTATAAGCCTCGGAGGAGTGGCTCAAAGGACTAAATCCCACAGTCACCACTACCTTGAGTTTGCCTAATAAACCGTCCCTCCCCAATGCTTCTTGGGGGATGGTTTGTTTAGTAGTAATACGGATAGCCCCCAAATGATTAATTCACTGGGTTCTCATACAATAGAACAGAGCCTGCATATTTTTACAGACCCTCATTCCCAATGTTCACAGACGCATTCACATTAATTGCATAGTAATAGGCAGTTTGTGATGTGCTCCATTCCATAAATTGAAAATAAACTGAGCTATCATCTCCAGAAAATGTAAATAATTACATTTAAGATTTTTAGTGCTCTAATATTATGTTTATGGCATAGAGGTTATTTCAATCTACCAATATCAAAAGTGGTATTTTCAGTCTTTCTAAAATGTAAACATAGTATTAAAATAGCATGAGCACTATAATTAATGGATATATTCAGATGTCTAAGTTCATAGGCTAGATCATCACCAAAAAAAAAAAAAAAAAACACATCAATGGTGCTAGTTTTCTTTTCGGCCTGCAGGCGACGTCTCAGTCTGTTCTGCTATTGAGCATAATAAGATTAATTACCATATAAATGGGGCATTTTATCGATGTTAGCACAGAATGCTTTAAAATATGTAAGTTATTAATCTTAATTCACTTCCCTCCCTCATCCATTTCTGTAATTAAAGACTTGGGGCCTCATTACAAGTTAGTACGTTAAAAAGAAGTGCCTATAGTTTAGACACGACAACAAAACTAGCGTTTTCACTGCATCAATCAACTCAGAATTTGATGGTGAAGTGGAGGATTCATCTTCAGCATCAACCATGGTGGACGATTTACCTCCATCCACTTTAACGTAAATATAATAAAATAAAAAAATAAAAACTTTAAAAACGGTAGAATTCCTGTTTCCACTGTCACCAAAATTCCCAAGAGTCCTATGGACTCAAAGCAGGGATTAACACCACCCATCCACCACTTGTAATCCTGTGATAAACCCACAGGACAGAGTGGTGGTAATAGTAAACTCTTATGGCGGTAATTCGGCTGATTTTAACATGGCCCATGTCATCAGTGTGTAAACCTTCTGGGGCTGGGAGGGTCATACACATTGACAACTAGGACAGTTACTAAGTTCTTATTGCTACATGTCAAATGTTTCCCAACAAAAAGACAAGGAGAAATTAGTAATTTATATTTCACATAATTTAAGCTTATTCTTAGCACTGATCAGGCCAACAGAAGGTCCATCATTGTGGTCTTTAATTGCAAGCCAGCATATCGTATGACAAAGTTTTTTTTTCCTGGATACCTCGCAATTGGTTTTTGGATGAAAGAAATTGGATTTTCCACGCAGTTATTACGTTTTGTGCTAGGTGCAAGATTTTGAATATATCTTTTTGTTTTTATAGTGTTCACGCTTAGTCCCAATTAAGGTCAGCCAACACGTGCTTCGACCCTTGGGTCTTTTTCCAAGGTTATGGTGTGTGGTTTCTTACTCCGTCCTGTAGTTTACAGCTGGGCTCTTGTTGGGCCCCGTTTTGTAATGGATGGTGGCGTTGATGCGTCCTGCTCCCGTGGCCGTAGCATATCGTATGACACCCATAAATTGTTATCTGAGAGCATAACCAAGTTTCTTGTAACATGATTGGGTCATCTCTAATGATTTCATGCCCCTCGGTCCTATATGCAGTGTGCACGCCCCCTAGTATTCCAAGATAGTAAGGCAAAATGTAGTGCTCCATCCTAGGCTCTTTGCTGCGAGTGCACTGAAAGCGCAGTAGGTAACCATGCCAAGGTATTGCAGTCATTCATTAATGATCCACTGCTTCATCAATAGCCATCTGCCCTGGATCACAAGGGACTCATTCTTTTCATTTCCTCCTCTTGAGCACGGATTTAGGGAATTTAAAATAACCATGCAGAAATCTAAGGCCATCTTCAGAAAAACGTGTGCCTGCGACAATCTCAGGTTTTCTATAGGAGAGGCAATTCCCTCCTATAGTAAAGCAGATATTGTCGCTATGTATAACAAAAAGGGAGTGCTGATGTATTTTACACTCGTTTAAATTGGTTTCCTTTCTTACATATGCAGGACTTGCTATTAATTCCCCCAAGGATAAGGCTCAGAACTTCGGAAGCTATCACCTCAGCCAAAGGTGGATTTATAGCTGTGGTGGAAATAATGGTATCGCGCCTATCTAAATTGTCTTTGAGGGTGGGATCAATTGTTTCACCATGCGACTCCTATTCCAGGTGTGTAGTAACTGGCTTAGATTTGTTTTAGGAACTTTGGCAAAGTACAATTTGTGCTTGGTTTTCTGCATTACTGATTGCTGCAGGCGAGAGGATGGCAACTAATTTTCCTTTTATTTCCTGTAATGCAAATTTATTGGAATCCATGGCATGTAAGGGGTTTTGTTTTTCCTGCTCCCCCTCCCCCCTTTAGTTGGATTTCTTCCAGATAATTTGTGATGAGTTGAAAACATTTTCCATTTCGAGATGCACATTTATCATTATAATACTCTATCAATGTTACTTGATTATAGTTACTACCATACATACTTCCATGTTTATAGCAGCATTTTCCAGTACTAAAGCTGGAATAGAATGATGTTGCGTGGTGAAATTACATGACATTCAAGTCATTCCAATACTGCACAAGGTTTTCTCTTCTCCCCCTAAAACTCCATACAGATGTTAATCGATGAGTTGAATGTAGTGTTAAGAAAGTTCAGTGTGCTTGAGGACTGAGCAGGCCATCAATTGCGTCTGAAAAACAATCAAGTTTAGGAAAGGCCATCAAGCCGTATGATATCATGTTAATGTGTTCAGTGTTAATACCATCAAGATTTGCCTCATTACTCCCCGCTGCAAACTATCAGAAGTCAAGTTGTGAGTTGCTATCAATTAACAGAAACTTATATTAGTATTACCGACATCCGTTAGCTCATGAGCTGCAGGAGAACCAATTGTGTTTTCAGAAGAGATTAAATATGAAGCAATGTTGCCTCCATTAGGAGTTGGTTGGGCCTGTGATTCTGCTTCCACCTCACCTTATAAATGACTTCACTAATGGAAGGTGTTACTACAGAAGCAGGTGGAACCATGTTGAGGGGGTGGAGGCTGTACACGCTAATCAGTTGCGTCCTCTGCAGTGTCACTGGACTGTGGTTATAGAATTGTATTGCTTAATTGTAACCTCTGATGTAAATCAATACTGGTCCCCTCCAATGAAAATGTTCTGGCAAGCAACCCACCAAACATTGAGAAAGCATACACAAGTAGTAATTACAAGCATCTGAAATATCTCCTTCAAATGTAGTACCTATGCTTGTTACAAGTTCTGAATAACAGTCAAGGGGTGGCTATTGCTCCAGAACCTGTGTGATATGAGGAACGGAGAGTAGATTAGCTTAGTCTGCTATGCGGCAGAGAAGGGTTCCCAGAATCTAGTGGACATAAAAATGGATGTTATACTTACTAGGCACTATATCTAAACATTGAATGTTACAAGAAGGGTGCAAAAAAAGAAGCAACTTGCCACTCCAATTCTAAAAATACACGCAGCACACCGTTTCTTACTCGCCACAAGTTAAAATCACTAGCCAATGGCTAGAAGCGAGTGCACATTTTTGACCCGGTTAGAAGAATTTAAGCTTGCGTCTCCTATATAAATAACAAAATGAACACTTGGTCTCACTACATTTTGGGACAGAATTTTAAAACCTACCTTAGCGGGAAGTGAACATCAATTTTAAGTTATAAAAGCTTAACTCCAATAAAGAATGAGTGCTTTGTAGTATGTACTAAGATCAGAGAACGAAGTGTTGATGGGGTTATTTAATTTTTGTAAAAAGTTAAGAAATTTAAGTAAAGGGGTAGGTAGGGCAGTGAAAAGAGATTGGATGGATAAACGGGGCCATGAGAACAGTTTAAAGTTGGAGTTAAAGATGGAGGTGAAGAATTAAATAATAGACTAGAGTAGGAAGTGGTGTGATGTACACTTGTGGAGAAGTTAGGGCCAAGTGACTTTATACCTAGCTAGTAACTTGAAACGTCTAACCCCTATGTCGTCTCATAGTGGAAGCAATGAACAAGGATGCAGGGACAGAAATGGTCAGTAGCTGCTTTGATACTGGTTGTAGCCTTAAAAAGTAGGTCGCCTATACTGCAATTGGGAGCTGCTTTAAAACCACAAATGGGTCATACCTTACGGATAAATGTGAGCATTTCATCTCACGTGGAATTAAGATTTGCAGCACAACATGCAACAATTAGTTCATAGTTCCAGGAGGTACCTCCCACAGATGCCCAGGAGATGTTTGTAATCTCCCAATCATCAAATCTTTGATTTGATGCCAGATACGTAACGAAGATGTTTTTCACTGAAAGCTGCAGTGAAAGACGGACGCCCGAGTAAACGCACTAAAAAAGGCAACTTTTCAAAACATTTAAGATTACAGGTTGAACTTGTTTTACTCCAAGATTGCATTTTACTGATTCTAAAATGCCTCTGGTGTCATTCAAATCGGCTTCCTTTTCAAAATGCTTTCCAAGCTGCAGTGTCATTGTTACAGAACGTTAATATTCAGAATAAAACCATATAGTTCAATAACCAATATACCGAATGTCTAGTAATAAATATATTATCCATTACTCATTGCGTTATATTAGAAGTGATCCCAGTTCACAGAGGGGGCCTGCATGTAATGAAAGATCAACTTTAGAGCCTGTTATTTTCAGGCCGATTCCAGTAATAAATTACAATACATATAGCATAGTGTGTTCTTTATATAGCGCTGGGGTGAAAGCACTGTACATAGAACATTAGCATATATGAAATTATTACCCAAAGTTGATGCTTCTTTAGGAACCTCAGAAGGATGAAAGGCTGGGTGGGTCCTGTCGGTATTCGAAACTGCGAACTGCAGATGATAGATCTTAGCAGCGAGCGCAACACCCACAGAGCTATCTTACAGGCATATCAGCTAACTCAAAAGCAACCACCCACTGTGTTCCAAGAGCACGATCAACAGTTGTCCATAACTACTATCCCCAAAGGCTTTTAGATGAACAGCCTAAGAGACATCAATTGTGTATAGAAGAGAAGCAATACCATGTGTCTGTAAAGCTTTGGTGTACCCTTTACAGAAAATCATAATTGGTCACATGGCAGAACATTTTAAAGCAACTAATCTCAATTGAAGCCAGAGATTTTACAGGAAAAATTAATTTTAAAATATGGGCAGTTAAAAGCAGTGATCAACAGGACTTCAGAATTGGTGAGCCCTATAGCGTTAGTTATATGTTCCGCTCCGATAATTTTGTCATGAGAAATTGTTTCTTCAGTAAAGAGGGGAGAGAAGAGCATAACCTAGACTGAACCCCTTACAACGACGCTGCTCGTTTTACAGTCTGTAAAACGGTCACCCTACCGGTCTCAAGAGATGCAGTGGGAATCGAATTACAGGAAAGGAGTGTGCAACATTTCCCCATCCACACACTACAGAAAGTGTTGGTGGCTTATTTAGCAGACGCTGTCGAAATGTCAAGACCTTCCTAGGCCTTCCATGCCCGGTTAAGTAGTTGTCTTCCTTCATGATCTGTGGAAGAGTTCACGTTCACACAAACCTTGGCCATAAAACTGCTCTGCCAAATACCGATTTGGCACGAGTTACTGTATGATCTGCTACCTGTGAAACAGATCTATCTGCAGTTCTGAATGAGCACATTCGTAATACATTTTCATGGATTCAAGGAGTGTACTTGGTACGGTTCGTTAAAAGGAGGCATTAATTGAAATCTTATCACATTTAATTTTAAAGGATTTCCTATAGAGCAAGACATTTGGAGACGGGCCTGCACGCCTCAATTTCTTTACCATCTGGATGGCTCATTTTGGTTGAACAAGCAAGGATAGAAACTCAAACTGCTTCAGACCACTTTGTAAAAAATGTGTTACTTATCAAAAGCAGTGCATTAATAAATCGAAATCTCCCTCAAACCCTCCCTATTGCTGCTCACTATAACGCTCTTCTACAGTTTCTCTAAAATGGTCTACTCTCGTGGCTGCCACTCTATTCTTCCCCTCCTTCAGTCTGACCATCGCCCATTTCATTCAACTCAGACAGTGCTCCTCTGTGTCACTAATTCTCTGTCTGCTCAACAAGCAAAGCGTTCCTCAGTTCTTTTCCTTTATTGGGCACCATTGATATGATCACTCAAACCACTCTCTCACATTAGAATTCTGTGGTTCTGTTCTGCAATGTTTCCATCCTACTTAGACCTTACCCTCGCCTGGGCTAATGAGCTGTCCCAACTTTACCTCTCAACACGTTTCACAGTTCGTGTTCCACTTCCTTTCACCCTCTACACAATCCTGCATACCTCTATTGTTGCTTATTTTGGCCGTTGTCACTTCTGCGCTTACTACTCCAAAATCGCCCAACCCTTTTACTTTGTTAACCGATCACTCCTTTCCACTGCTGGCCACCTCATTCCAAAGTTGGATGCACGCCCACTTCTTGCATTAAATGCCTCCAAAACGGAGGTGCTCTTTTTCCCCACAGCAAAAATGGTTCCTTCCACATTTCCCCTTCCTGGACCTCTGCTCACAATATTGGGGCTCTTATTCTTCATTTTCTTTCCCTCTTTAAATCTCTAATATTGCTGTCTTGTGATGCTCCTAACTCCAACAAGGCCCTCTCCTTACTTTATCATGCCAATAAACTATTTCATCTCATTCATTCCATGCTTGATTACTGCTCAGATCTTGGTTGGCCTTCCAGCCTACCAACTCATCTCTCTAGGCTCCATCTTTAACTGCTATCCGGACTCTTAGCTAGTCGATTACACCTCTTTCCGTTTCTTGGCTTTCGTTTGGTCCAGTCTTTTCTACTTTATCTGCTCATTTTTTAAATGCATTTATGGCCTTGCACCGCCATTTTTAGCTTCCCATGTCATACATCCCTTTGCGTGAACAAAAAAAAAAATCAGTTCCTCCTTACTGCCCCTGAAACCCTGTGATCATCGATGCTGCTTCCACCTAAAAGTGGAATTCCTTGCCTCTTCTTACAAGATCTTCCACTACAAATTTCTAATGCTTGTTATTTCCTTTTACTTTGCCATGTTATTGTCCAGTTTTTGTTCAGACTAAAGCAGGAGAAGAAAAAAAAAGAAATTCAACCTAGGTTTCAACAACTTAACCGTTTACTACAGACAATACCCTTTAGAAGAGACTTGGAGGATACCATTCAAAGAACAACTTCTTATGAAGCAGTGGCTTAGTTAGTGGATCCAGCACTCGAGAAGTCAACATTCAACTTGTAAGTGGAGGGACGGTTTAAGTTACTTACCTGTAGCTATTCTTCTCCGGTATGGGTCTGGCATGGATTCACATGCTCATGAATATTCCCAGTCAGGATAGGAATCCTAAGTAAAAGAAAAACAGTTTCACTTTAAAACTATTTCTCCTGTAAACCAACCCACTGTCCTCTGGGTCATACTGACCCCATCCAATGACAGTCCTCTCCATAAGCCCCTCCTCTGGCAGCCATCTTTAGATCTGGTAAGCAAGTAAAATGGCAGTATGACCAAAAAGAGCTGCAGAGGGGCCGAAGGGAGTGTTTGCATGTGAATCCATGCCAGACCCATGTTGGAGAACTATAGTTACAGGTAACTTAAACCTTCTCCAGCATGGGCTCTGGTAAGGATTCACATGCTCATAAATAACGAATACATAGCAGTATAACATTACACAACCACAGGAGTTAACAGAAGCAATTAACTCTTACCTCTGGAACAGGCTCGCCTCAAGACAACAGGTTGCGTAGCACTGAATAGCCAACTCTGATGTCCTCCCGGGAATCTGTCGACACAGTAGAACTTCATGAAGGTGTGCATGGACCCCCACGTAGCAGCCCTGCAGATGTACAGCAGGGGCACACCAGACAGAAACGCCATCATCGCAGCAATCACTCTGGTGGAGTGGGGACTCTGATGACTGCGCAGCGGTCGGTACGCCATCTGATGAGTGATGCTGCCGAAGAGCCACCTTGAAATTTAAGCCTTGGACAAGGCCTTCCCATGGTTCACAGGATTAAAGTTTACAAATAGTTGGAAAGTCTTCCGACACCGCATTGTACGCTTCACATTGAACTTCAGGGCACGAGCAACGTCCAGAGAGTGTGAGGCCCTTTCCGCTAGTGACGAAGGCTTCGGGAAAAAACACCAACGGTGCGACGAGTCAGAATTCCGACAACCTACGGCATGAAAGAGGGGTGCTACACAGCACCACCCTTGACTCGTGGAAAGTTATGTATGGTTACATGCAGCACAGGGCCTGGACCTCACCTACCCTTCTGGCAGAGGTGATTGCACAAGGAAAGACGTTATCCACAATAGGAACTTGAGGGGCCTGATGCCCCTTCAAGGGCATCCGCCATGAGCCACGCCAGAACAAGGTTGACATCCCACACCAGGTTAGGAGCCTTCACCAGCGGTAAAGATCGAAAAAATCAAAATTCCTTGATGAGTCGGTGGGACCAAAGTGAAGATCTTCCTGAAGACCTGGTGAAGACCTGGTGTCTAGCAAGAGATAGCCGCCAGATGTACCTTGATAGAGGCGTGCGTCAGTCTGGCCTTAGCCAAGGATAGCAAGTATGGAAGGATCTGCAGGGCCATGACCCTCAAAGGGGTAATCTTCCAAGACAGGCACCAAAACCCTTCCACGTGTGACTTTAGCACTTCAAAGTCGACTCGACAACGCCCTGGCCTTGGTGAGGACCTCCCTGCAGGCAACACATCCTCCAAACTCTAGGGCTGCAGAAGCCAAGTCCTCAGGTTCAGCGACCCTGGGTGGTGATGACTATCTAGTCATTGCATCGTCAACCAAACCAATTAACACCAAACCATCAAATGTTTTCCATCGAAACACCATTCCATAGAATGGCCATTTCGTTGAATAAAATTCGATGGATCCATCGAAATGTAATGTTAAGATTAGGGGTTAGATTAGGGCTAGGGCTAGCTTAAGGGTTACATAAGGGTTAGGGTTGGGGCTAGCGTTAGCTTAAGGGTTTTGTTAGGGTTGGCGCCCCCCCCCGTCCAATCAACGGATATACATAAAAATTAAGACGTTAAAAGGAGCTGGCCAGTGCCGAAATTTCAGCACTGGACAGCATGTAACATTACAAAAAAATGCACTGAAATGCTAGATTTTACATTTAAAAGTGCATTTCCATTGAAATCAGTCCATTTATATTTTCGATGGACTAGTTTAGATGGAAAGGCATTTTCCCATGTTAAAGAGTGTCGATGCTTTGCCATTTGATGCTTTGTTTTCAATACAATCACTATAAACCGTGATGACGAGTTGCGCCTCCTTCTCTGGAGAGAAGATACGGAACCACTGGCAACTCGACCAGAGGCGATGCGGACAGGCTGAGAAGGTCCAGATACCAAATCTGCCTCTGCCACACAGGGCGATGAGAATCCTCTTGCATGGACACAGTGTGTTGACGACACGTAGCAGGAGTGGAAACTGAGGAAAGCTTACAGGAACAGTCCTTCCCACAGGAAGGAGACTGTCCCCCCCAGGCTCCTCAGCTAGTGGAATCTGTTGGCAAACTTCTGGCACTTGAGTTTGCTGCCGTCGCAAACAGATCGATCTGGGTCCTGACCTATTAGACAAATAGGTGTCCACCTGATCCTGACGAAGCTCCCGCTCGTGACAGGAGTGCAGTTCCCTGCTCAGGGAGTGTGCAATGGTGTTTGACTCCCTCCAGGTGGCGAGAGACGAGGAATTTCCCCAAGTCAGACGGCCCAGCGGCACAAGTACTGCGCTTCTTTGGGTAGCGCTGGAATCGAATGCCCCCTGCTTCCCGATGTAGAACATGGTGGTGGCCTAGAAGATCCTCACCAGCTTGCCTTTCAGAGACAGTAGGAACGACTTGAGGGAACACTGCCCGTAGCTTCAGGATGTTGGTATGAAGATCCTTCTCCTCTGGCAACCACAGGCCTTTGGTGTGCGTTCCTCAGCCTTCCAGGGAGGCGTCTGTGGTGGCAGTCTCCTGGTATGGGGGTTTTGCAATCCCATGCCTTGGGCATTGTAGGAGCGGACGTCCCACCATCCTATCCCCCGACGGAACTCGTTGAGATCTTGTCCATGAAGCTTCGGGACACATGTATCCAGCGGGCGTCCAGGAATTCCTGTTGGGGGGGGTCGCATTTACAAACTGCAGAGCCGGACTAGGTAGATGCAGGACGACAGGCCCAGTAACGACTTGAAGGCCTGCACCGTGGTCATCTTAGTCGACGGCGGCCATTGCCCCTTTCCTTGAACGGCTCCTATGCTCGCCTCCAAGGGCAAAGCCAGGCAAGACACTGTATGGAGTCTGGTGCCTAGGAATAGCGTCTTCTGTGATGGCATTAAGCAGGACTTTGGATCTGGAATTCTTGTCAACTATCCATCAGTAGCCGGACGGTTGTGTGTCTCCAACGGCCAGCTCCCACGAATCAGCCAGTCGTCCAGATAAGGGTATAAGTGTATGCACTGTAGACGTAGATGGGGCACCACTGGTGCCAGGCATGCATTTCATGAACACCCTGGGAGCCGACTCCAAGCTGAAAGGTAGAGCCTTGAATTGGTAGTGCTGTCCCGGCACCACGTAGCATAGAAACCTCTGATGTTTCTTGTGAATGGGGACGTGGAAGTCGGCATCCTCCAGTTTGAACATCAAGAAGTATTTTTTTCCAGATGGCCAAGCATGGGTTGCAACGTCACCATCCTGAATTTGTGGGACTTCAGGTAGTTGCTCAGACGTCTTATGACTAGGATGCGCCTCCAGCCCAATCTTCTTTCTGACCAGAATGTATCTGGAATAGACTCGAGCCCCAGAGCCATTGGGGAACTAGCTCCATTGTTCCTTTTTCGCAGCATGGACCATCTCTTCCAGGAGCTGAGGGCTATGCTGCTCCTGACAGGTAACCGGAGGGATCCACGGACACCTGCATTCAAACGCCAGGGTGTGTCCTTGGGCAAAGGCGTCCAACACCCATCTATCGGTGGTGTTCTTTCTCCGCTGGCTGACAAACCTTGTCAGCTTGCCTTGAACCAGGGTGCACGAGTGCCCCCACCGCACCCTCCCCCATGCCAGTCGGTACAGGCTTGCTTTGCCGCCAGCGTCCTGCCCTGTGGGCGATGGTGATGCTGCCCTTGGCTACCCTAAGCCTGGGAACGGCCTCTCTAGGCTTCCTGTGTTGAGGATCTGGAAGGCAGTCGGAACAATGTGGTGAAACATTTTGAACTTTCCCATGGAGGAGCGAAAAAACGAGCCGTGCTGCTGGAGAGGGTCCAGGGAACCGGGAGTCTGTATCCATTTTGTATGACCTAGGGACTAGTCGACAATGCTCTCCAAAGGGCATGTCCAGCACCTTTGCTTGAACCTAAAAGAAATTCAGGGCTTTCATCCAACCTTGGCGACCCCATGCTGGAGAATCTGTTTGGTCGATGAACACCAGAACATTTCATTTTTCTGGGAATTGAAGCTCTTCATTCAGTGTACAATGATTGACCATAGTTGAAGTTTAAAAAAATGAAACAAACCTGTGACCCCTTTGTGCATCAAAAGGGAACATGAAACAAAGAAAACAAACAATAGGTACACGTTTTTAACATTGCCTTCTAGATCCTTGGTTCCCCCTCATAAGGGCAGGACACCGGCATGCTCTTGGAGTAGTCACACTGTTGGAACACAGCTCATAACCCGTATTGGCTCCCACCGAAGGGCGTGCTAAGTGTAACACTGGGCCTTGTTTGGGCTGAAACAAATACTACATTCTTCAGTAAGATGTTAGTTCGTCAATTGCCTCTCAAACTTCAAACCCAATTTTTTAAATCGGTTTTGAGAGAAATATTCGACATGGCAGCTCACAGACCATACACAAACTAGGTTTGACAGGTCTGGGCCCATTTACAAAATCAGTTCAGGTACCGTTGGAAGGATCACTGAAATGTAGGAGGAACTGCACTTTCTACCAACACTATTTCATTCACTCGTATGAGACTCATGTTCTCTGTCTTCCATCAATAAACGGATAGGCAAATGCAACTACAGGGAAAAGCACATACGTGAAGCTGCATTGTCCAACATCCATGATGTCTCCAGACCCCACACACCCCCAATATCGTGTTCTCACACTTCGCAACCTGGACAATTTTCTGCTCGCTAATATCAATCTACTATTGCAAAGTACTCCAAAAGAGATTGCTCTGTAATCATGTAGTGTTTGAACTAAACGCGATGTCATTTCGATAAAAACAAAGCAGAAGTCTGATCTTCTGCGATTATCATATGGTGTTTCTATGGCAAGCAACATTTTAGAAAGCATACATAAACCGGTCTGCTACTGCAGAGGAATATGGCTTTCATGCCCCGGCCGTAGGGAGGGGCAAATATCCAGTAAAGAACCGCCAGCCTGAGACATGGTAGGCCTGCGCAAAGCAAGTGCTGTTACCAGCCATGTCCACACCCCGTGACAGGGCGTAAAAGCCATTTGCACCCCAGGGTTCATCCAGGGTGAGAATGGCTCTCTTTTTTTATCATATGGTGTTTCTATGGGTTGCAACATTTTAGAATGTATACATACACAGGTGTGCTACTTACTGCAGGTGAATAATGTTTGTGTGTACTCTGGTAGACCTTTACATATTTGATTGTGAGCTCTTAAAAGCTGCCGCTAAACTAAATGAATTTCTTTTAACCAATGTAGTTGGATAAAAGCTCCAAGCAACCCTTGAAGTGGTTGGTTTCCTCGCGGATTCAGAGATTACTTTTGCAGCACTGATTTCTGGGAAACCATTGAGAGGAACAGCAGGAGTGGGTGGTGTGGCTATTGGGGGATACAAGTGCCTAGTCTGCACACAGCAAGCAGCATAAAAAAAAGGTTTTAAAAACAAATTAAGGAACAGAGGCGCTGCAAGATGCACCAAAGTAAAGCAGTATTCTGCGTGCCATCACAAAGCAAAACCCGCAGCTGTCGCACTATCTGCCATCTTTGCAACAAGCACCCAGCACTGGGTCACAGTTTTCAAAAAGATTTCACAGGGTGGCGACCTGCCTTTCACTCGAGGACATGGCCACAGCCCAGAGAAGTGACAGAGCCAGGAATGCTGACTCCAGGGAGGAGACCACAGGCACTCTTAAAGGTCCTGGATAGTTGTAGCAGGTCACACGCAATCATTCCATGACACGACAGACAGAAAAGTAACATCCACGGCCTGCAGGCCAAGCACCACCTTGGGGATTAATACACCCCTTGAGTTTTAAAACACCAGTCCACTCCCACCTCCAGGTAAAGACCCTTAAAGCCTTCGCTTGACCTACCCGAACAGCACTTGCACGTTGTAAGTTGCTGTTTGTACTGTGAATATTGAATGTCATTGCGTGTAGATTTTAAGAAAAGTTTGATTGTGTTGCATGTATGAATTATGAGGCTAGATTCAAGACTAGTATTATATACCACAGTTTGTTAATATATATTGCAAATGTCATGTCTTTCGTCAGAAAAGTGAACTAAAAAAAAGTATTTTTAGCACTCTGTGATAGCCGAGTCATCTGAAGCAATCCCCCAACGGAGACTCCTGGGGAACAGAAAAACAGGCTTTAGCGAGTGACTGCCATGGATGAATATTTATTCATTGGTTACATGTTAGGAGCTTATACAATTAGCAAACTTGTTCCAAAGCGCCCACAGGGCAACAGGGTGGGGTCAGGGGAAGGTAGACAATGAATTACAAAGATAAATAATTGAATAGTACAAACAAATCATGAGAATAACAGCAAGGGGAGATAAACCTACTATGCCTTGTGAGTGTTCAGAACGTGCAAGTGCAGAGGGGACAGAGGGGGGGGGAGGGTGATGTGGTACTCCTGGAGAAGTGCTTGGGGGAGGGCTAAATTATTATTTTTTAAATGGAAAAGGTAATTGCAACCTCCTGTGGGAAGGGTGACCCTAAGCAAGTGCAGATAATAGACAGCGGATGGGATGAGAGTTTGGGGGCAAGGGCCCGATGATACATAAGGCCCCTGCACATCAGTCATACTACTGCATGATTAGCAGGGAAGGGAGGAGGATAAGGAAGAAGTAAAGAGAAAGGTTTTGAGGTGTTTTTGGAACTTAAGGAGGTCCTGCTCAAGACGCAGAGGGAGCCTATTCCACAGAAGGGACCCCGCCGAGTAAGTGATCGACCACCAGCTCTATTTAGCAAACCACTTCACATGCAGGGAGTTGGTGCCAGAGGAACACAGGAGTCTAGAAGGGGCGTATTTGTTCAGGAAGCGTTGAAGAGTAGGGTCCATGGAGGAAGGCCAGACTGAAGGGAAGTAGTAGGGTGCAGGGGACCCAATACGGATAATCTGTTTTGTTGGCATTGAGGCAGAGGTCATTAGCAGTGCACCAGGCCTGGACAGCAGAGAGGCAGTCATGGATGAAGGAAGGTGTGAGGGCGTCAGGAGGTTTGAAGAGTTGTGTGGTGTCAGCGTAGCACTGAAGTTGGGGGGGGGGGGGGGGGGAGGAGGAAATGAGACATGCCAGCAGGAAAAGGTATATGCTAAAAAGCCAGGGTGAAGGAATGGTGCCCTGGGGGATCCCAAAGGTGGAGGAGGTAGTAGGGGAGGAGAAAGGGCCCATAATGATCTTGGAACAGTCAGTTAGGAAGGAGGTAAGCCAGTCCAGTGCCCGCTCCGACATACCAAAAGGTATCATGGAGCCTTTTTATGAGGATTGAGTGGTTCACTGTGTCAAATGCAGAAGAAAGATCGAGGACAGCAGGGGAGTTGGAATCAAGGGATGCAAGCAGTTCTTTACAGGTGTTCAGAAGAGCAGTTTCCATGCCTCTGAATGCTCGGAATCCAGACTGGTGGTCGTGTAGACCGGTTTTGTATGAGCATTGAGTTGGGGTCAGGAAGGGGGGCAACTTCAAGCAGTTTCCCCAGGAAGGGAGTGCTGGAACTGGGGGCGGTAGTTAGCTACGCAGGACGGGTCTGCACTGGGTTTTTAAGGAGGGGGCAAAAGGGTGCTTGAGGGAGGATTGAAAAGAACCTGTAGCAAAGGACTGGTTGCAGAGATCAGTAAAAGCAGATGAGATTTTGTTCTTGATGGTTCTGGAAGAGCAAGGGGCAACCTGTTTGGAAGAGATATTAAGGAAAAGGGTGACAGCGTTTGGGTTGGAAAGACAGCCAGATGGGAGTAAGGCAAATGGATGCTAACTTTGGAAATCTCATTCTACACCACTTCACACTTCTGGTGGGCCAAACATATTGGCATTCAAGTCACTAGCCCATCAGGAAACCCAAATATGTCACTGCACTATCTACATGAAGGGCAAGGTGACCGCTTGCAGGACATGTCCTTTCACAAGACGGAACGATGGGTTAGAAGTGCACGTGCTAGGAACATTCTTGCTCAAGAAGGTTACAGATTGACTGTGCAAAAAGGTCTACACACCTGCACGCCCCGCTTCTTCCCAGCTGACGTGTCGAGCCAAACACCACATGCTTCAGGCAGAGGGGAGGTCACACGGTTACCTTTGGTCTTCATCAGCACAAGCTGAACACACAAGATTCCTCCTACAACAAGAGAAAGAAAAAGGTCAACGCTGTACAGTGGGAATTGCAAGCAGCACAAGTTATATGGCGACTAGAGCATATTTTCATATTCTGGGATAAAAGTATTGTGCCTCCCCAGCCCAACCGGTGTTATAGGGGTGCTTCCAAAGCAACAACTGTAGGGGTTAAGCATAGGTCCTTCTAAAATCAGCATGTGGCAATACCTGAAGCACAGACCTCTGTGCCCCTAGCCCAGCACACACATCCAGAATTCATTGCTGGAGGGCCGGCCCCCAAGAAAACCTGAACACCAAGTGCCATACATACCCAAGGAGCAAGGAACCAGTGAATAACCCTCCCATCAAGACAACAGCACACAGGAACACCCACCTTTAAGCAACACTGTAACCCCAAGAACACATAGAAGAACCGTGCTGAAACCAAAGACATGGGTTAGGCCCTGTGCAGAGTTTCACCATTCCACATTCGTGGGACTGTCGCGAAATTAGACGTGCTGATCCAAGTCACCCATTCAGTTTAAGATTTTTTGTGCATATCATTATTAAATCAATTTTTACCAACAAACAAAAATATATGAAGACAACAGTACATTTGAACCATAACCAATTCCCAGTGTAACATTTTCAGGTATCGTCTAGGTAGATTACAAATGTATCAATTGTGTTACACACACAGCGACATTGTCTATCTAAAGAACCAAATCAATGCTTCTTACAAAAATACTGTAAAGACTAACGCAAGATCCATCTTCTTCAAACAACTCCCTAACAAAGAAACAGACTTGTGATGGTATACATGAATATTCGAAAGATACTAAATAAGGAGCTCTTTAGCAATTATTTAGTTCCACATGGCTCGATTTCCTTATACCAAAGAACAATGAAGTAAAAGCTTCCAAGCGGGAGTCTATTTTATTGGTCTGTGCCAATCAATCCAGCATTTATATGGCACAGGAGTTTCACCTTTGGCATCGGGGCGCTAAAGAATACCATGAGAGAGATTAAGGAGATAGAAGCGAACAGATAGGTCTTAGTTTCTTGGATCTTTTGCAGATCGTGGGAGAGAGCGTTACATATCTTTGGGCCTGCCACAGAGAAAGCTAGTCCGCCACAATGCTCCAGACGATAGTTAAGAACTTTAGCAAGAAAGGAGTGGCATTTTGCAATGATCTACCATGACAGTAAGGGACAAAGTTTTCCTATAGGGCTTAACAGCATCTACCTTGTTGCGCCCAATGCATAATACACAGACTTAAACTGGATCTGGAATGCCACTGACAACCAGTGTAGTTGACATCAGGCCAAAGACACTGGCCTGCCATAGGGAATTCCCTTGGGTAAACGAGCGACCATATTCTGGAGCACCTGCAGCTGGTTTAACAGATATGCAGGCTGGGCTAAGACAGCAGTGCAGTAGTCGAGACTGCCATTCACCGTGGCAGCGACGAGCTCGTCATGCAACTGAATAGGAATATATGATTGAATATTTTTCAATTGTTTCAGTTTTAGAAAACCGGTACTGCAGATAGAACAGACCAAAAATGCAGAAATCTTCACCTCCACGATTAGAATGAGAGAGAGAATGTAGAGAATGAAAGATGACAATTCAGTGTTCCATGGGTTGTAGCTTCAGGTCTGGGGACATAATCCAGATTAAATAATCGTTTTGCAGGGGGGACTTACAGGGGAATGCAGTAAGACGTGGACGAGATTCTGGGGATTGCAGAAAATGATAAGAGTTCTACAAGAGGAAATCGTCACACAGGATGGTCTGTGTTGGAACAAGGTGAGAGGGGCTCCAGCAACATGCACATAGTGCTCCCAAGGGGAAACCCCCCCCCCCTAAGGACCCACACCCTCTCGATTAACCACCCAGTGATTCGCTGTACCCCACCATTCTTGAAGGGTGCACCTTTATTGGGATAAAGGAAAAGAGTTACTAACGTTGCTGTTCTTCATGCTGCTTTCTTGCTCCTCAGGTTACCATTCCCACCTAGTACCTTGGGAATCTGTGTTCCACCCCAATGAAAGGATTCTATTCAGAAGTGGTCGGTGATGCTTTGCTTAAGGGCGGGGAGTAACAAGGCACTATGACTGCAAGGTATTTAAGCATGCAAAAAGACATCACTTGCCCAGCGACAACTAATACGATGTTCAGATGGTGGTGCAAAACACCTAGGGAATATGAGAACAGAGGGTTAAGCAAACAGTTAAAACAAAGTTGTTTAAAACTCTTGTTTTTAGGGCATTTTATTTTTCCACTACCATTTCAGTCTCCATTTATTTTTTGTGATGCAAAAATGTTGCAGCTATTATTCTTCCACATTTGTTTAAATGAAAAAAAGAGAAACATTAGTACTGGTTTGTCAGCAATGAATACCTAGAGCTGGAATCTTGCATAACCAAAAGATCTGCAGATTTGCAGCCAAAAGTAATTGATTTCCTTTTTCAACCTCTGAAGGATATTTTACACAGCCAATGACCTGCACTGCATGACTGATAAAGAGGTAGTCCAGTCACAAATAATATCGGCACAATTTGATCAGCCATATATTTTAGAGCATACATCAATCATTCTTAAAAAAAAAAATGTAAAAAAAGCAGAAGCAAAGATGAAGGTCTCAAGTTACTTCCGGAACCAGAGATGGTTCTGCTCAAGTTTGAGAAAGCAGGAAGGTTGTTCCCGCCGAAGATGGAGATCGGTCTCCAATACTCTCTGCATGACAAAGCGACTGACCCTCAAGTTGGAGGTGGATGAGCTGAGAGCGCGAGAAGGAAGATGGTTAGGAAGAGAGTTGGAGGTCCCAGAAAGCCTTGTGGACGATGCAGAGGGTCTTGAACTTGTTCCTTGATGCCACTAGGAACCAATGGAGATTTCCGAGCTGAGAGATCGGATCCCTGGGCTTGAGGCCAAGGACAAGTCTCAGTCCTGTTGTGGATAAGTTGTAGAGGGCGGAGATTATAGGCAAAAAGATTTAGAAAGGCTGTTGCACTAGTCCAGCCTAGAGAGGACCAGAGCTCTGGAGACATCAAGCTTTTGGGGGAAGTGAGGAAAGGAAGAATACCTGAGGAGGTGCAGCAGATTGACTTCTTAGAGACGCCAGAGATGTGAGGAACCATTACGCTCAGGGGAACCCTCAGCCACAATGACCAAACAAAAACCCCACAAAACTACGGACATTGCCAGCATGCTGCAACCGCAGGACAGAATAAGAGGCCAGACCCTGGGCAAGCTTTAGCCCACTCACCTTCGGCACAATGGGCAACAAAAGGGGACATAAAAGCCCTCTGGCAGATATAAAAACTGAATTCCGTAATTGTATGACAGAAATCTCGTGGAAAGCCTTGGAAACAGAACGGGGGAGATAGAACACAGGATGAGCGAAACGGAAGACCATGGATCATGCAACCCAACTAGCCGACCTACAGAAAAGATGCCAGGCCCTGGAGGAGAAAAATGAAGACATACGGCTCAAACAAGGAAAATCGAAAACAGGGCCTGCAGAACTATTACGTATTAGCGGGGTGCCGCCAACGATCACTGAACAGGCCTTACAAACTTACATGAGAAACCTTTTCCAAACTCTTCGCCCAGACTGACTGCTGCTCCTAGATAGCACCCACAGGCTGATCAGTCGCAGGAATACCCCCACGACGAGCCCGCCAAACAAGTTCTGTCCATTTCTTTGCTACAAAAAAGAAATTAGAACCGTCAGCCGTGGGGGCGTGAGGGGGAGGGAGGGAGAACTTACCATACCTAGGAGCACCAATACAGATCTTCCAGGACCTGGCAGCAGCAACAGTGCAGAGACGTAGAGCCCTCAGACCCCTGACATGGTTCCGCCAGGACCGGAAAATAAGATGCCGCTGCTTATTCCCTGCAACCTTACAATTCACCCAGGAAGGCCAGCTGTTCACAATTATATACCTGGAGGAAGCGGAAGGCATCTTGACATAAGGGCCCTCAACCACCGATGAAAACCTCGCAAACTCAGCCCTGAAAACTCAACTACACTCCGGGGCCAGAGTAACAAAATGGGGGAAAACAAACACACATGCAAAGTCATAAACAACCCACCACAAAGCTGATAACACCACATAAATGGCAAGCAATTCAAAGTATCCCTTTATGCAGACTATGCAATGCTCTCTCACACAAACGCTCCCTACCAGAGGCCCTAATGGAGCTAGACTCATTTAAACAAGCAGCAGGGTTCTCCAGTAACTACGCTGAGGGTGCATATTACTCCAAACCCCAAAATTCTCTATGCCACAAACGTTCCCCGCCTATTCAGTGACCTGGAGAAAGATCTCAGCAGATGACAGGACAATAGATCTTGCTTATGGGAAGAATCACGGCATGCAAAATGAACCTGCCACCTAGTTTTATATGCCTGTGCTCCTCCCTCACCGGTAGAGGTCCTGGCAAAATCCCTCTTACAGCTACAAAAACAGACCTTCCAATTTATATAGAAGAAAGGAAAGGCCAGAATACAACGAAGGTGATGACAGGAGCACCAAATTTCCGTAACTACACACCCCGAAATGGGCCATCAGTTAACAATCCAAATGTCCGTCCGCCAATGAACTCCCTACTTTATGTCTCAGGAGCAGCTCTTAGACACTGCCCCTCCATTCTCTTCTCAACCGAAACGTCTTTGAAAATCTGGGAGGAGGCATTGCGAAAGGTTATCCCCAGAGACCTGGCCCAAGCTCACTAGTCTTTTGAAACCCAGACTTCACCCTGTGCCGAGTAGCGGCAAATTTTAAAAACAGTCTGGGGGTGGTGGTGTGGGGGGGGGGTTTGCAGACAATTGTGCAACTATTTGAGAATGATACCCCCTTCATTTTTGAGGGATGTAAAACCGAATTTGCCTTAAGAATCAGACAAGTTCACCTAGGCTCAGATCCGCTACTGGATTACACAAACATCGATTAAAGGGTGAGCCACCAGAACACCTCACTCCATAGAACTGGCGATGCAAGAGAGCCCAACACAAGGCCTCATCACAAAACTATACAAACTACTGCAGGATGACATGCTGCGCACATACATGGCACAATGGGAAAAAGACTTGGGCCACCCTATAGAAGGCCAAACCAGGACTTCTATCTGGCTTAGAAATAGCTCAGCATCCAGATGTGTCACCAACAAAGAATGAGCTCTCAAACTACTCTACCACTGGTACTCTTACCCGCCCGCCCCCCAACGAAAGCCTATATCACTTCAAAAGGCCCTAGATCCCAAATGCTGGAGGCTCTGTGGGGCACATCTATCCATCTGTGTTCTTGTATTGTGCCACTAACCCAAAGGCCTCAGGGCCACATGTGGTATTGCCCAATTATGCGATCGTTTTGGAAAGAAGTGCTCCAAGCATAGAGGACATCATACACTGCAAGCTACCATTGGCCCTGGAGTATTTCCTGCGGGAGCCCACGAGCAGAACAGCACCCAAAGAAGGGGTGAACAACAAATTACATAACAAACCACTCCTGGCGGCGAAGATCACAATCGGCTGGAAATGGAAGAGATGCAAAGGGCTACTGCCAACGCTCTGGTGGACGAAAATCTGGGACATTCTGGCAGCCGAGAAGGTCACAGCTGCGAAAGAGGGAACGCTCCACCACTTCAGACTGTTGGGCTTCCATCCTGGAATAGAACCGTGAATTCCCAGCTCTTACCACCCAACCACGGCAGGCAAAACTGTTCCTACGCCCGTAATAGACCTACAATTTGCCCCTCATACACGCCCCCCCCAACAGGACCATAAACGGGGTGGATGACAGAAACAATGCACCCGGACAACTTGGTGAGGGGTTGAGGGTACAGGAAGCAGGCAAGGGGTTAATTATTTGTGTTTTAACACTATCATCACTGTGTCTGAAAATGATGTACCCGATCAAGAGACATAAGGGGACTCAGTTCTGCCACACTGGAGATGGAGGTGTTCCTTAATATGCACCTAAAGTACATGCCTAAAAGGTTGCATTTTGGCATAGACGGTAGGGAGGCCAGAACAAAACTGGCTGTACTTTTACACAATGAGACCGTTGGAAGAGAACAAGCAAAAACTGCAGGTATTTTCGGGATGCCTCGTTACAGCAAGGAGTTTACCAAAAGACTTAGTGGGTGGCCAAGCCAATCTTCCCGCAGATGGATTTTGAATTTGTGAAATATCTGACATTCAATGCGCTGGCCATGCAAATGCATGTAATTGATCCAGACTTTTTTTTTCTTGGCCAAGTCTATACCACAGAACATTGCAAAAGATGTTTGCCCTCCCAAACTTGTTGAAAGGTTGACTTCAACATTCAAATGATGTGGGGCTCTCTTCACAATGTTTAAGAGCCAGTTAGAAGCTTTTGCACAGTGTTTGGAAACTGTTTTCATTGTACAATAAATGGAATAGTAGGTCAATTGAAATGTAATTGTTAAATCATTTATTTGTAATTACTTTTTGTAAAGTAATGTTACTAGATAAGCCTTTAACATTTAAATTTTTCTTTGAGTATTGCATTAATTGCCACCAAAATAATGGATTTAAATTACAATAAATGTCAGTCTGATTATTTCAAGTATTTTATTTACTTATATAGCGTACCAAACCCATAGGCATCGAGGCAGGGCGCCGTTACAAAAAACCCCTCGTTCCAGCATTGCCTATAAAGCTGCTATTCTGAAAACTAAAAGTGACATTCAACAATAGAATTCTAAATGCCAAGTCCAGTACCAAAGAGCTCTTTACAATCTTTAAAGTATTGGAGTCACCCATCTCCCTACCGTATTCGTGCAATAAAGATGCCCTTTGGTGTACCAACATCCAAAAGGCCCTTTTAGATAATAAAAAAAAAAAACAAATCGCATTACTACAAGCAAAGATTGAAGTTAAAAAACGTAGCTTTGCCTCCAGTGCCACTTAAATCGAACCCCAGTCTTGTCCCCCAAATCTTGTAGCTTATTCGAATTCTCCCCAGTCACTACTAAAGAGGTAGAAGCTATAAATGCTAGCCTTAAACAGTCTAGATTCCAAGGTGACATCTGCCCGGTCACCATCATAAAAGAGGCGGCCAATGAATTTTCTCCATTTATCACATCTTTCATCAATACTTCTTTTGCCTTGTGTTCTGTACCAGAAAAGTCTCAAAGATGCCTGCGTCATACCCCTCATCAAAAAACCTAACCTCGACCCCAGCATACCAGCCAACTACCGACCGAGAACCGGTCAATTTCTCTTGAAAACATTGGAGAACGCAGCTTACATCCAAATACAAAATCTCGAAGCCAACAATCTTCTGGGCCTCCGGCAATCTGGATTTAGACCTAAATATGGCACAGACAGCGTTCCCGAACTTACAAATCCAGATGGATGAAGCTAAAGATAATGGAAATCCTGCCTTACTCCTTTTACTTGACCTCTCTCCAGCTTTTGATTTAGTTGATCATAGCATCCTAACTACCCACCTGACCACAGCAGCTTCTTTTCCCCCGAAAGCCGCTGCTTGGATCCAATCCTTCCGCTCATACATACAAGGTTCTTTTCCCCCACAGCTTCAGCAGCTCCCTCTCCAATCACATGTGGAGTCCCGCAGGGCTCTTGCGTCTCCCCAACTTTGTACAGCATCTTTACTAAGTTGCTGTTCGATCACTTAGATGACCTGGGCATCCCCTATACAAATTACGCGGTTGATACACAAATACTCACTCGGGATCGTATAACAAAAATTCCACATTCCTAGACGAAATATACCACAAAATCCAAGCCTGAATGGCCTTTGTCTGAAGAATGACAGTTCATGCAGTATGGCAAAAAGCTCTCGAGCTTGATTTAGAGTGATCAATTCTATCGTAGTTTTACTTTGCAAATGGCTAGTTTGAATGATTTGGATAGGTAGGTGAATAAGGCTTTTTCTGGAATCGAGGGGAGTGGATACGTGACCCATGTGAGGAGTCGCGTCCTGGAGGAGCTCCTGCGATCCGAAAAATGATCCTTGATGACGCTCGGAAGTCCTGAAAATGTGCATGCCCGCTTTTGAAGGCGGTGCACACGTTTGGTGAACTCTTGGGCCCGGGAGATCCATGGGGCCGGAGTTGTGATTACTGCTGTGGCCGCAAGAAAGGCGAAACAAAATAGTGGTCGGAAGGTGGGAACAAAGGATCCAGCCGGCGGCCCAAGGACGGCAGAGAAAATGCAACGGTCAGACACAACAGCCAGCTGATGCGCGTGGAGGACCTTGTATTGCAGGCACGAGTGCTAGTGAGCCAGCGTTCGCGGACATCGGGGAGCGGAGCCGAGACACAGCAGGATTGACCGCGAAGTACACTGCCCTTGGGACTCCAATGCAGCTGTCCATGAAAGGATGTGAGGCGGCGGGGGCAAACATACGCAGCGAGGAAGGACCCACTCTAGCGCTGACATAGCACAGCAGCACTGTATAAAGCCGCCAGCGGCAGTGCAGTGCACTCATACATGGACACATGAAGGGGAGAGGGGTGCCGGGTGCCCCGTGGAGTACATACTGGGATGCCCGCGGGGGAACAGCGGTGTCTCCCCAACCAGCCCTGCAGGGAAAACCACGGAGGGCCAAGCCGCCGGGGTGCTCCTGAGGGGGAGGGGCACTGGTGAGGCCGTGGTGGCATGCGAGGGGAGCGGCTGGCCATGAAAGGTTGTGAGGCGGCGCGAACACCTATATGCAGCGGGGGAGGACTCGCTCTCTAGCGCTTGCATAGCACAGCAGCGCTGAATAAAGCCGCCGGCGGCAGGGCTGCGCACTGGTAAATGGACACGTGAAGGGGAAAGGGTTGCCCAATGGAGTGCATATTGGGATGCCTGCGGGGTAACAGTGGCGTCCCCAACCAGCCCTGCAGGGGAAACCACGGAGGACCCAGCCATCGGGGTGCTCCCGAGGTGGAGAGGCAATAGTGTGGCTGTGGTGGCAGGTGAGCGGAGCACGGCACTAGCTGCCAGAATGCGCACGCCTCGATTCCGGCTCGCCACCAAGCCCATGAATATACACACATGCTCTGCTTCCAGGAGTGGTCTAGGGTGGATATTTTGTTGTGCTGCATACCTGCTGCGAGCACGGATCTCCAAGAAGGGCACAAACGATTCTGGAGGACACACATGAGAGGAGGGACTGCCACGGGGGAGGCTCGGTGGGCCCTGCCAAAGCTGCCCTATAGGGCAGTCCCAAGCAGACAAACAAGGAGCAAACTAATATTGGTGGACGGCATATAAGGGACGGTCACATAGGTGCAGTGACCGCTCCCACCGTGACGGACAGCCCCGGCGAAGATAGTGAGGGCTGCAGAGTGAGGAAGGTGACGGCAGCCAGCAGAGCCACCCTGTGCACACATGAGGCGCTGAGGGCATAACCCAGGGCACAACTTAAAGCGGGGGACCCGCCGGAGCTTTCCCTCGCAAGTAACACCTCCTGCTGAGGGCAGCCAGGGCTGCAACAACACCCAAATGGGTATACGGGCCCCGGGGGCGCAGACAGTGACCTGAGATATCGGCTGTCGTGGCACAAGCACAATAGAAAGCGACAACGCTCAAGTCCATGGGAGGACACAACCCACTCAGGGCGCAAACTAACAGGGCACAGGGACCCCCACTGCGCCCCCCCCCCGTGGGCTACTGCCGAATACGAGATGACCCTGAGGTGCTGAAGGCCACAACCAGGGTGCCCACGGAGAAACACACGACAATATCAAGATGGCCACCAAACAGGCTAAATCAAAGGGCAAATGACCCACACTGGAAGAATACGCCAGAACGCCGCTCACGGCGGAAGGAGCCAGGAGCAAGGAGATGACCCACACCACGGGTCCTGATGCCACGAGCAAAGACCAGCAAATCCTGGGGGCAATAGCAGACCTGAAACTGGAGTGGGAAACAAAACTGGAATCGGCCATGGTTGAATTGAAGGCGGCACTAGAACTTAAAGTGGGTGCGCGCAGGAAGAGGTGAACCTCCTCAGAGAAGATGTCAGAACACTAGCAGAACGCACAGGCGAATTGGAAAAGGAAGTAGCCCCGAACACAGCTGCAAGTGCGTCCCACAAAGCAGAGATCCACATCCACGAACAGCGCGTGAGCAACTTAGAAAACAGAGCGGAGGGACGGGGCCGGAGGAACAACGTCTGCATTGTGGGTCTGCAGGAAGGAGCAGAGGGACCAAACCCCATGAATACAAGGATTCGCTGTGGAACAGGCACACCCCTCACCACCCCCCCCCCCAGAGGCCAATAATAGCCAAGATCCTGAACTATCAGGACAGGGAGAAAATCCTGGAGCACTTCGGGAAAGGTAGTACAATACAGAGGGCATCTGCAAATATAACGGCATACCCACTCTGACAAAGACCATGCATGGACTATGGCTCGGTGAAAAGAAGGAAGCAGGCTACAAATACATGGATATACCCGGCAAAACTGAAGGTGTACCACAAAAATAGGGCACTGTTCTTTGACACCCCCCAGAGGACGCGTCGGAGTGGCTAGATGCACAGAGCTGTCCGCCGGAATCGGGTATCCAGAAGCAAGACGACGCAGATAAGTAGAATGAAGCCTGCGGCGCTAATGGTGCAGACAGACACGGACTTGAATACAAGATAGGGCTATGGGTGCTGTGATAGGTGCAATAAAGGCCACATGAATATGATCCTCGGGGCACAGGAACAGTGCTAGACATAGGAGCCTAAGGGAACCTTTTCTCACACCCCCGTAAATAGACTAGGACTAGGTCAGTGACCGGAGACACCCTGCTGGGAACCTGATCTCGGCATTCTGAGCGAGGACCAAATGCGGGGGAGCCTGAGATCCATGGATGGAGCTGGGCGCCAGTTGGGGACGGGCAGGGAGGAGTGAGGGACGGGAAGGGGTGTGCATGTAGTCGGGGGGGGGGGGGGGAAGGGGCGTAGGGTTAGTGGGGGAATTATTGTATTTGGGAGGGGCCACGAGCCCATATTCATGCCAAACGAGACAGGAGGGAGGAACTCAGAGGGAGGGACAGGGGACAAATCGCGCATGGAGATGGGTAGCCTTAGAATTGTCACCTGGAACGTGAGAGGCCTAAACAGTTACCTGAAGAGGAATAAGGTTATGATGTACCTGGGAAGGTTGAAAGTGGCCATAGCGCTGCTACAGGAAACCCACCTCACTAGAGAGAAACTGGAGGTGGTTAGGAAAAAGTGGAAAGGGACCACCATAGGAGCGACATACTCTGCTTACGCTAGGGGGGTGGTTACATGGGTAGCACCTCATGTGCCATTCCAGATTCTGCAGGCCACAACAGAACCAGACGAGAGGATGGTATTGATGCGGGGGTTTCTGGAAAATAGAGAAGTGAGCATTATAAATACCTATGCCCCCAACCAGGACACAGCGGCTTACTTCAGGGCCCTGTACGATAAAATTAGCCCCCATCTGGGTGGCCCGATTATACGGGGAGGGGACTTTAACTGCACGTTATACCCTAGAATGGATAGGTCAGATGTCAAGCTCACCCCCGCCTCGAAAGCGCTACAGGCCCTGTTGAGAGATTTTGGACTAGAGGGTATCTGGAGACTGCAACACCCGAAGGATAGGCATTACTCACATTATGCTGCCGCGCATGGCCTGTGCACGAGATTGGATAACATTTTTGTCACTTTGGAATTGGTAGGGGAAATGATAGGCTCAGAATACAAGGAAAGAGTACTATCGGACCACTCCCCCCTTGGTCTTCGAGTGGAGATACCAGCCTCCCAGAGCTGGAATCCCGACATGGAGGCTTAGAGCCGAATCCCTGCAGCACTCGGTATTCCGAGAGGACTTAAAGGAAGAGATTGAGTACTTTGACATTAATACAGGGAGTGTGCTGTCAGAGGGAAACTTATGGGAGGCGTTTAAAGTGGTGGTAAGAGGGGCGGCCATCTCCAAATCCAGAGGGCTCCAAGGAGGCATAGAGCGAGAGCTACAGGAGACAGAAGAAACTGGAAGAAATGATGCAGAATGAGGGCACCTCACAGGAGGACGCTGAACAGGTGAATTTATTATAACAAACTAGTAGGGAGCACTGGGAAAGTCTATGTAAATTGAATTTTAAAAAATATATTGAAAGGCAACACGCAGGGGGAGATGAACCAGGAAAGTTGCTAGCATGGCTATATAAAAACGAGACACCCAGGCCAGTTGTCAGGGAGATAAGGGGAGAGGAAGGTCAGATCTGGGACACCCAAGAGGGAGTGACCGAGGGGTTCCTTATTTTCTACAAATGCCTGTATGAGGACCCGGGGGAGGAGACGGGAGATTCAGGAAACACTCGAAGATATAGGATTACCCAAATTGAACGATGAGGAACGGGAGAACCTGGACGCCCCAATTACAATAGAGGAATTCGAGACGGTGGTTCTACACCTGGCCACATGCAAAGCCCCGGGGTCGGACGGGCTCCCTAGTGAGTTCTATAAAACTCAAGCAGGAAGTACTCCTCCGTCGTCCCCTTCGTCCCACCTCACCCCCCCACCCCCCGCTGCTGGCCATGCTCAACGAAGCGTTCGAGAAAGGAAGGCTGCCGGAGTCTGAGAGGCGGTGATCATACCGCTACTAAAAACAGGCAAGCCAAGCACAGATTGCAGGTCATATAGACCCCTATCCGTGCTGAATCAAGACAGTAAAATTCTAACTGCAGTGCTGGCAAACGGACTCAAAAGGGTAATTGGTAAACTTATACACCCCGATCAAACAGGCTATGTTCCGGGCAGGAATATAACGGACAACCACAGGAGACTGCACCACATTATAGAACAGAGAAAGATCCAGGCGAGATGGCTGTAGTCTCGCTGGATGCAATAAAAACCTTTGATTCTGTGAGGTGGCAGTGTTTGTTGACGGCCCTAAAAGAATACGGAATGGGACCAGGGTACCTGAGGTGGGTTAAGATTATATACAGCTCCCCAAAGGCCAGGGGCAAAACGGGTGAGATAATCTCAAATAAATGGCAGCTTGGCAGGGGCACTAGACAGGGCTGCCCCTGGTCGCCCATGCTTTACATTCTGGCATTAGAACCACTAGCGATCTGTCTTAGTCAACAGTACGGGGAGATAGGAATCCATACGAAGGTGGGACCGCACCTGATATTGTATGCTGATGACGCATTGCTGTACTTGCGCTTCCCAGAGGAAAACTTACAGTATGTCCTGGAAGTGATGGACCGCTATGCGACACTCAGGTATAACAGTAAATCCCAAGAAGTCAAGCATGTTCCCCCTGGGGAGGTACAAAGGGGCCCCGCATAGGAGCCTACCTGTTCTGCTGATACCCTGGCAGACCAAGAAATTTCGATACCTGGGGATTAACATAACTCACATGGCTGCGAACGAACATAAAACAACACGGAAAGGGCGGTGGAGGGAATCAGGAATAGTATGGGATTCCGGGCAAAGCTTCCCCTGGCCATGTTGGGAAGGGCAGCCTTGATCAAGATGGTGGTTCTGCCCAGGCTATTACATTTTTACGAACATCCCATACATGCTCCCCAAACATTTTTTCACGAAGCTTATGCAGGGGCTTCCTGTGGCATAATTCCAGGAACAGGGTGGCCCTTTGGAAGTTGCAGAACCCATGTGACATGGGGGGCATAAACCTACCGAATTTCAAGTTATTAGTTATACTACCTGGCGGGACTGCTCCAGTATGTGGTAAGGTTGGCTGTCTGACGATGAGACGGCCGAAGCTAGACAGTTGAGCAAGGATTCCGCCCCATTCTTTCTGAGAGAGTTGGTGTGGCTGCCTCAATCGGAGATGCAAGGTAGTGAGAGATTGCTGGAACTGGGCCGGAAAATGTGGTGCAGGGCGTGGCAACTAGCGGGGAATCCTACCCCAAGCTCCCCGCAGGTGGCGCTATGAGGCGAGGACACGCAAATGATAAAAGCGATCCATGGATACTGGGAACCAATGGGCCTGGCAACCCTCAGGGACATATGGCAAGAGGGGGACGTACTGGACTTCCAGAAGATAATGCAGGACACCAGGGTACACAGTGGACAACATATTACATACACCAGAATTATCAAGCGACTGCGAGAAAGGTGGCCCAGGGTAGGGCTAGCGGAACAACCCTATACAGTCATGGAGACTATGTACAACATCTCGGAGGGCAGGCACGAAATATCCCGAATTTACGAATCATTGATGACCAGGGTGGGCAAGCAGTTGCTCCAACTGAGACGGGACTGGGAGGAGGAGGCGGGAGAACCCTTGCTAGATGGACAATGGGAGAGGGCCCAGAGGTGGTATAAGGTGTCCCGGAATGCGAGGCTACAGCAGATCGTTATACGTCACTCACAGGACATACATGACCCCCAGTAGATTTGCCAGGTGTGGAAGGTGTGGAAGCCCAGCGATACAGAAGTGCCCAAGTTGTGGGGAGGTGGATGCCGGGATGATACACATGTTCTGGGCATGCCCGGAAGTGGGCAGATTCTGGATGGAGGTCAAACAACATCTGTCCCAGAAGAGGGTTCAGTTGGAGGTGGAGTCAGTATGGGCATGCATGCTGGGAGGCTTTGTCAGACCACGCAACCTGAAGCACATCTGTAAGATGAAAGACGTACCTTACATCTTGGAAGAACTGAGAATTGCAATGGGCTGGAAAGCAGCCCATAGACCCAGGACAGAGGTGTGGTGGGCCGACCTCCTGAAAATGGGCAGAGGCGGAGCCGGCGGCATGGTGGGAAGTAGTCACCAGGGGTGGGGGAGGAGGTGGGACCCTTGATAGAGACCCTTGATAGAGTGGAGACGACTTGTGACAACGATGGTGGGACTCCATCAGGCTGAACTTAGCCAAGATGACACGCTTGAGAACAAAGAGGGGGATGAACCCTGAGGAACGAATTCTGAGGTATTGAAGTAAGGGCTTGAATTAAGGGGGTGGGAGGGGGGAGTACTGTGATGCCAACATGTGGAAATAGTTATGTGAAGCATGTGTTGGTAAAGTTGGTGTGTTAATAAAAAGTTTTTTTTTTAAAAAAGGCTTGGTTGGAATCTGATGGATTCCTTTCTCCAGGATGTTTCGGCAGCCCACTTAGTGGAGGGTAGGGTTTTCCGGTGTTACATAAACCAAGAATTTAGAATAGCTAGGGGGGTTGCTTTCAGCTAGAGGGACAATTTCAATGGCTTGGAGGAGAGTGATTGTAGAGGCTGATCAAGTCTGTAGGGTCATGGGAAAGGGGTTCGGGAGTGGCAAGGGGCTCCAATAGAGGATAGTGGCATGGGTGATGTTACACATCTTCCTAGTTAGAGCGACTGGGTGGGATAGAGTTTGTATCAGGGTTTGTGCACAGGGATGGCAAAGCAGATAACATTATGGTCTGACCAAGGACATGGAAGGGTGTTTAGCATCTTGATATTGCTGTTGCACTCAGCCAGGCGTGCATGCTCGAGGATACATTGACTGAAGTCCAGGGTGCTTAGGGACTTTGCAGACCTCATGCACTATCCCAGGCAGAGTCATTAAAGCCAAGGTTGAAGTCACCAAGGATAGCAGTTCTAAATGAAGGTTTGGTTTCTGAAGACAGGAGGGATACTAGGTCTTCCTCAAAGCAAGGAGCAAGTTGCAGCGGTCTGTATATATGGTGTAGGTTCAGTGTAGCTGTGTGGGAGAGGGTTAGTTTAATGAATAGCAATTCCCCCGATCAGATGGCTGGGTTTCTTATTTCGTGAATTGCTAGTGTTTACTTTTCAATTAATGCTAGTCCGCCCCCTTTAGAGGTTTGTCTTTCCTGTAGATCGTATTTTAAGGGATTGCCAGTGAGTGCGGGTCCCGCCGTAGGGTGACGCCAAGTGTCTGATGGCTAGAATATCCAGGTGGTTCGATGAGATCGTGGATATCTAGTTGTGTGCTGGTAGTGATCTATTGTTAATTAGTGCTCCTTTGAGTTCTGCTGGACGGGGGAAGATGCATCAGTTGGGCATTCAGTGATTGACAGTAGGAGTATGTTGGCTGGTGTATGCGGGCTTAGACGGGGAGGTCTTAAGGCTTGGGTGGGCCATTATGTTGATGGGGTCTCGGGCTGTAGCAGTGCATAAGTGTGGGAGACTATGTTAATGCTGACATGGGGTTGGGGGCGCCTAGTACATTAGTGGCAACAGCAGGCAATACAGTGCATGAGACAGTGAACCAAATTAGCAGTGGGTAGGGTAGCCCCTAAAATAGTTATCAGGCAATACAGGGGTAACCAAATTAGCAGTGGGCAGGGTATGCGAGTATGTGACTCAAATCAAATGTAGACGAGACTGCCAAGCTTAGAATCGACAGTTACAAGGAGCAACCTTTGGCTCCTCAGGCCAACTAATGTAACACTACAAACTACCTCCTTGTTCGCTATTGGTAGCTCCTGGTGACCGGTTACTGCTGGATATCCAGGCACCGCTTGCAATTCCTGCTTATCCAACCATTCTTTTGAGCTCAGTTCATAATGAACTCAATAGTTGAAGAATCCAAGCAGAAAATTGGAGCAGCAGACATGCAAAAACTCAATGTCTCCAGAGCTCTGGCCCACTCCAGACTGGACAACTGCAACAGCCTCTTCCTCAATCTGCCCAAATCCTCCCCTCGCCCCATTCAACTAATCCAGAATAGGACAGCAAGACTTCTCCTTGGCCTCAAGCACAGGCACCGCATCCCTCAAGCCCAGAAATATCTTCACTGGCTCATGGTGGTCACGAGGATCAAGTTGAAGCCCTCTGCATCATCCACAAGGATTTCTGGGGCCAGAGACCCCACTACATCGGGCTCTTTCCCTAAATACCTCCCTCTTCTGTCATCTGGCTGCAATTCTCTGCAGATCAGATGCTATTCCAAGCAAAGCGTGTGGGCTAGATCTTTTTCCTCTGCAGGAGCATCCCTCTGTAATTTTCTCCCTGCCCCACTCATGCTTCTGCCTGATCTTAAGTTCCGGAAGATTCTCAAGACCCAATCTTTCTCATCTACATGTCCCCACACCTGCTAACACCCCCCCTTTGTCACATTAACTGGCTGCCTGGTGCCTTCTGAGCTCCACAGGGCACCATGCCCTCCTCACCCAGTATACCTCAGCACACAGTCTTCCTTCCTCCCCCTCCCCCACACCTCCAAACGTATCAAGAAACAAACGGAACATCAAGGCGAGTAATCTACTACCCCTTATGCAGCCGATCTTATTACCACAAAATACTGGAATGACCAAACTATACAATGACACTGTACTTGCAGCCATAGACAAACTAGCTCCTCTCTCCCTACGTAAAGCAAAACAACCAGCACACCTAAATGGGTGGTTCACTAGGAATGCCAAGAGAAAATCTGAATCTCATTGGAAAAAACAGCCTAACGACCTAAATAAACTAGAATTCTCCAGAGCTGCTCATGAATACAAACAAGAGGTCATCCAGACAAAACATATAGTAATTCTTTCATTATACAAAAGGCCAACACAAAAACAAAAAGGAACTCTTCTCTATCCTCAGAGAATTAGAATCTCCGGTTCCCCCAATAGAAAGCTGCAACTAGGACAGAAACTTGTGTTTGAACATCCAGAACGCCCTCCTAGACAAAAATCACACTACTTCAGTCGAAAACTGAAGCCAAAAAAAAAAACTTAGAGTACTTGCTGGACGATGCAGTGAGTTGGACTAGCACCCGAGCTAACAACAAAATGCCACAAATCGAATTTACACAGGTCACCAATTCAGAAGTCCTCCAAATTATCTCAAGCCTGAAAACCCTCAAGGTGCCAAGGCAACCCATGTCCGGCAACAGTCTCAAGGACTGTGCCCTCAACTCACCCCATTCATTACCCATCTTATCAATGCCTCGTTCAAACACAACTGCGCCCCAACTGACCTAAAAAATTCATGGGTGCTACCTCTACTAAAAAAACCTTTGCTTGACCCAAACACACCCACGAACTACCGCCCAATCACAACAGTGCCCTTTATATTGAAAATACTAGAGTGGGTAGCATACCTTCAAATACAGAACTACCTGGAAGCTAATAACCTACTCCGATTACGATAGTCTGGATTCCGTCTAAGGCACGGGCCGGAAAAATCTTAGACCTACACATCCAAATGGATGAACTAAAACCGAGGGAAATTAGCCTTCCTTCTCCTCCTCGACCTCTCAACTGCATTCGACCTCGTTGACCATAATATCTCGTGCAAACATCTAGCCCTAGCAGCACATTTCTCCCCTAACGGCACTCAATTGATAAAATTGTTTCTAACAGACCGAACAATGAGTTTCCTCCCCAAGGTTGAAGCACCACCTACCGCTGTCTCATGCGAGTTCCAAGGTGTGTGCGCATCTCTGACATTATATAAAATCATTACTAAACTTTTATTCGACTGCCTTGGCGATTTGGGCGTCACCTACACAAATTATGCAGTGGACACCCAAATCCTCATTCCTATCAGTGGAGACCTTGCCACTGGCTCCACCACTCTTAATACCATCTAACCATACAAGCATGCATGGCTCATCACAGCCTACGCCTGAACGACAAAAAGACTGAGTTACTCCTCATAAGATCACAACTCCGGCTATCCAAACTAAACGACTTAAAATCATTTAACATCGATGGTAACACCATTAAGTCTCAAATGAGGTAAAAAACGCTTGGCTTTTACCTGGACTCGTCGCTCACACTAGTAAAACAAGTAAATGCCACTGTATCAGCAACAGCATACACTTGCAAACATACCAATGCTTGCAGACCATCCCTGTCATCGACAGCTGCATTACTCTGGCTAGAGCCCTTATCCTGACCGGACTGGATTACTGCAACACCCTCTACGCCAGCACTAAGATCTAAAAAGTCCAGGTTTTGCAAAACAATGCTTTAAAAGCCGCACTTAACATCCCAAGAAATACTCACTTCTCCTTAATGGGACAGAACACCCATTGGCTATCAGTACAATAAAGGATCATGTTCAAAACACTCACCCAAACACAAATGTATTCACCGGTCGGCCCCGTCGTATCTGACAAAATCTCGAAACCCCATCGCGAAAGACCCACAGCTTACATGCACCTTCTTGCCACTCCGAGATTCAAGCTTCAGAAAGCGGGTGGCAGCAGTTTCCCCACAATTGCCAGCAAACAGTGGAACTTGGAGCCCAAGATTGCTTCTGGATTTTCCGCAAACAATTGAAAACCCATCTCTTCACACAAAGTCTGGGTAACTAATCAATTCACATAGGTCACTGTATATAATGTACTGCCACCAGTCCTGAAGGAACACCCCTATGCAACTATGTAAATGTATTACACTAAATCAACTGCATCAATAACTGTTCATGATCAACTATGTAAATAATGTATTACAATCAACTAACTGCATAAATAAGTGCTCATGAGCTTGTAACCATGCAAACAGCTAACTGGACCTGTAAGAAAGCACCCAGATGCCCTTGGGTTAGGAGCGCTATTTAAATAACAAAATAAATAAAATAAACCTGCATTTGCCCTTCTGCGCCCCTTTCACACCAGGCGTGCATGCATCAATGCAGAAATCAATAGGATTGCTGGAAAAGATGCCAGTATGCATTTCAAAACTGCACTCATTTGAGGCATGCTGGAATTTGTGATGTAAAGTTTTTTTCTTTTCATTATTATCATTGCACGTGTTGCCCTGGCTTCAACAGTCCACCCAGTCCAAATCACCCCTTTTCCCCTCCCTCTCCCTCCCTCCCCGGTCAGTCCATGCCATCTCTATATATTAAACCCACTGCTTTTGTATTAGAATTCTGTTTATTTCAGAAAAGAAGTGGCCCACTTTGGCCCAAAAAACTGCCCCACCCTATTAATTTGGCTTTTCGTGCATTGCCTACTGATGTATAGGGAAATCCGAGCCTGTCTGCACCTCGTCTAGGATCTTTGAAATAATACATGAATGTTGTGGGACCAGGCGCATTGATACCGTTCAATTGGAAGTACATATTTTCATATTTGGGATACTTGAAATATTTCATTGTTTTTTCACTGCACAGCTTGTCAGTAATATTGTATTTTTGTGGCGTGTGTTCCCAAAACAAAACTGACACGCTGTATGAAGGGTCGCATTATTTGTCCTTGAATCCACTGCACTAACAATTTGAAGGCCAAAATGTGTCGAATACCCATGAAGTGGTAAGATCCACCATTTTTAAAGCTTACGTAGGAAAGTGAATTTTCTATTACTGTCTTTCGAAGCGGTTGGTCATCCGTCACATAGGGAGAATGGAACTACAAGGCACAATGTAGGCAAAGTTTAAAATAATATTTAAGCAAGTGAGGAAGGCAAGTGTGCGGTATGCTACATGATTAACATTGTGACTGATGAATGTTCAATTTGATGCAAATAATGGACAGTTAATGTGTTAATTGTAACTTAAATTGATAGTTAACATAAGTTAAATATGTACTGTGTCTATACAATTATATACAAAAAATGAGAACCATGCAGTGTTTGCTAGCTATAAACTATTGGGAGTAGTTACCCATGTTTTCGTAGACTTAATGGCCTCTTTCCAGCATTATGTCAAAATGAAAAGTACTGGTTACGCTCCAGACTATTGCTGTTTTCTACAACAAAAAAAATGTTTTAACCTTTTGTTTCTTTTCACAAAAATGATTGAGTGTTGTGGATGTGTGCATTTATGCTCCTGGTTCTGCGCTGGATAATGTTAGATGTTGCCGATGACAGGGTACGTCTGGCTATGCTGCCCATTAATGTCATTAAATTAGGTGGAGCTTATTGGGAGCGCCTAGTGATGTTAGTGTTGTTGGCAGGTGATCTGAATTAGTGCCGCAAGGGCACTTTAACTTAGTGCGAAAGATCAACGAATAAGATAGGAACAAGATGGCGGTCTTTTTCACCTCCAGTTCCAACTATGGCCCAACCTTCTAAAGGCTTGATTCGGTTGGCGGAATGCTGGAGGCCCTACTGGAAGCGATCGTGGCTCGTAACGCAAGCGAGAACCCTGCAAACACAGTGGGGGTATCTGCCAGCGGCATCCGCCAGGCAAATCCAAGATGGCGGATGCACCTTGTCGGCCCCATTCCTGTGATTATTCACCAGCTCTCGTTGGCTCTGGGACCACGCTGAGGAGCCGCTGACCTGAAATCGTCCCTTGCCCTCCAACGGAGCCTGACAGCGCCGGCCCGTACTGCTATGCCTGAGCCGCGGCTGCAGCACTCAACGAAGCTCAGCGGGGAGCCCAGCCTGAACCCGCTCTATGCGGGCTGTCACTGCCGAAGGCAGTGCTTTCGCCCCAGCGCGCTTGGTCTGCTCCTGCTCCCGAGGTACCCAACTTATCTGCCAACCACCCCTGGGCGGAACAGGTCCCTCGGAGGACACCGGCGTCTGCCGCCTGCCTTACTGGGGCCAGTGGTCTCGTCAGCGGGGCGACTGGTCCCTCCCTGCATGCGGTCGTAGCTACGGGACCGTGCTCCTAAGAGGGCCCACAGACCACCAGCTGCACCCTGGGCGCATTGGGAAGCCTCAATGGACAGCGGTGAGCAGCGGCGCCCCAACACGGCTAATTCACCCCCTGCATGCTTGGGGTGCAGCGTGGGGAAATCTATAGCCTCCAATATTCTGTTGAGGACCAAGACTGCACTGACTTCCACTATACCTCAGCGAGGAGGGCCATCGTTCTCACGGAGCCCCTCCTCCTTTCACACAGCACATCACCCCCCCCCCCAGCTCCAAGATACGCACAGGTTTGAAGAACCTATTGATTGAGCCCCGAATAATGGGCCAGGAGCAGTGACCCTCCCCCCGCAAGGCAGGAACGATCTGAGGCCTTCACCCCTTTTCCCCTCATCCAAGTGCAGAGGAATAGCATCCGCTCCTGCTCCCCCGCCAGTACTGCAATCTTGGGGCGGCATCCACTGCTACGGCTCCCACCTCACATAAACCCTGAAGTGTCTTGCCCCCGCATGCCTCCGGGTGGTGGCCTCACCCCAATAGCCAAGGGTTGGGGTGGACCACGAGGAGCCCAACACGCTCTTGGAGAAGCGGCCACTTTCAGCCTGGAGTCCTCCAGACACAGCAGAGCTCTGCTTGGCCACAGCCCATCTCAGAGGACCCCACCACTGAAGGATGCGAACCAGAATTTTAAGGCCCTCAAGATAGGGCCTCCCTCTCCCTCCAGGGCCCAATCTACATTCTCACTGGAATCCTGGACCTTCTAAAAACATCTTGGGCAGTCCTGGCTGACAGCAACTCCTTGTAAAGCTTCCTGGGGCGCCCCTGCCCACCTCCCATCATCACTAGAACTTGATTTCCCCCCCCCCACCTTCACTTCAGGAGCTCTCAGCAAGCGGTGAGTTGAGCGGCAACCCCCTTTGCACCCCTTGAGCCACTTCCCTCGTGTGCCAACCACTACCCTACTGCAGCAAGGACCTACAATCGTTAACTGGACTGGCCACTTCCTGGTGCGCCCCTGCCCACTTCACTTCTCTGTTGCCACCAGAGTATGACTGCGTGGTCCCTTGGCTGACATCCTGGGACTTTCTACTGGTGAACTAGCATCTCACCTACAGCCCAGCAACGGTAACTTGGCACATTCTCGTGGGGGATGGTCTCCCGCCCTGGAACTATGGCTAAATCCCTGAAACTGCCCCCCCCCAAATCTGCAGATATTTCCACCATGCTCCTAGCAGCGGAGAAAGGGAAGAAAGCAGACCCTCCAAAACTCATACCTCAAAAAGAACCTGATAAAGGATCCCTCGCAACCAAAGGACCTCCAAGCTTTCATGCAGATATCAAAGCGGAGTTCAGATCTTGCATGACGGAGCTTACTGCAAAGCTTGAACAAACAGAGCAAAGGGTCAGTGACATCGAACACAGGATGGGGAATCCGAAGACCTAGCCCAAGAACATTTCAACACTCTGGTGGAAGTGCAACGCACAATCCAGAACCTAATGGACCGAAGCGAGATTCTAGAATACAAGCGGGAGGATCTGGAAAATCGCCCCCGCCGCAATAACCTGCATATTCGAGGTGCTCCCTCCTCGATCCCGGACAGGGAATTACCAGAGTACGTGAGCAACTTCTTCCAATCTCTGCTACCGAACCTGGACGAAGCCCAGCTTCTACTCGATCACACCCACGAGGAACTGACTCGGATATCGCCCCCCCCCCCCCCCAGATGTCAAGAGAGTCCATTTTTATACCACCAAAGAAGCTATCTCGGCAATAGGTCACACCCGCAATGAACTATCATTCCAGGGCTCCCCACTTCAAATATTTCAGGACCTCTCCCCCTGACCCTGCAATAACGCAGAGTCCTGCGCCCTCTTACGCTCTTCCTCCGAAACCAACAGATTTGCTACCGGTGGCTGTTTCCAACGGCATTGCAAGTCTTGCACAATGGCACCTCACGTACTATTGGCCACCTCGACGATGCAGCATCAGTCCTATGCCTGGCTCCCCGGGGGCACAGAGTCCTCCTCCCCCAACCAGAAGATTACTGAGCCGCGCACAACTTCCCCTAAGCCAGGGCGCGCCCCCTGGACAAGAGTGCAGAGAAACCGTAAACCTAAATGATGATCTGTGGTAGGTTGAAAGAATACATAACATCGGAACCCAGTTTACTCAATCCTGCTGCCGTCCCCACGCAGCCCATACCAAACTCCAAGTGGGATGTCACCGTTTTATCCTTGGAGTGAAATTCGGCCTCTTCGGCTGTTGACAGTTTGGCTGGCTGGGGGTTATACCGATAAGTTAAAATCGGTCCCCCAGGCCAAGGTTCTGGCCCCCCGTTGGATGCCAGTGTTAGAAGTGTGTTCCTCCCATTGGAGGCTATTTGAAAGTCCTCAGCCTCATGAGAACCGGAATCAGCATGCCCCTCGCAACCATGGCTGGGCCGAGCCCCTCCCAAATACCCCCCCCCCGCACTCCCCCACGGCATGGGAGCCCAGGGGGCCAGCCCCCACATCAAAAACAAAAATTCACCACCCTAAATGTCTGGGGCCTAAATTCCCCTGTGAAAAGGAAATCCCTTCTACAAAGGCTACAAGACGAGGGAACCTCAGTAGCTTTCATGCAAGAGACTCACCTGAAGCCGGCGGACCTCTCCCGCCTCCGCAGCAGATTTTCCCCCTCCAACTACTGGCCTCCAATGGCACCAAGAAGGGAGGAACCGTTATCTTTCTTGCAAAAGAACTGAAACCACAAATCCTACACCCTTATGCCAGGAAGGGTTTTACCGAGACCTAGAGGAGGCCGCCCTCCCATTCATTGAGGGGCAAGTCATCATTGGGGGAGACTTTAATGGAGCCCCCGACCCTCTCAAAGACAGATCGTTACCCCCACTCTCCCCCCCCACCCATCATCATCCAGAGAACTGAAGTTAGCAAAAGGCTTGCTTCAGCTCTTCCGAACCCTGGATGTCGTTGACACCTGGAGGGTACTATTTCCAGGGGAGGAAAACTTCACATTCTATTATGCGCACCTTTACTTTCTCGAATTGACCTGCTGCTGCCCTCAGATCCTGACCTTCACGGAAAATGTCATCATTGGCTCTCTGATCCTCTCGCCCACGCCCCAGTCTCATTGATCCTGCGAGCATGCGAACCGGACACCTCACCTCGCCGCCAATGGTCTCTATGCGACCCCATTTTAAATTACATGGCAGTAGCAGAACAAAAAACTTCTTTAAGGAAAACCTTGACGAAGATACCTCCCCAGCTAACACCTGGGATGCCATGAAGGCGGTGCTCAGAGGGTAACTGATTGCCCAAGGCCCAAGGGCCTTTCATAAGCGTAAACAGGCTGCCCGCGCCGTCCTGGAATCCGAAGTCCTTGAAGCAGAAGCCACTCACAAGTGCAAGGGTTGGTCCCCAAATCCTACAGGTAGCAAGAAAGAAGCTGGAGGCGCATTACGCCAAAGCCACAGCACATCTACTAACCAAGACTAAACAATGGTACTATGTCAACAATAACAAAGCAAATAAGCTGCTGGTAAATAAACTGGCCAAATCGAAGAAAAGAAACACTATCCTGGGCCTCTGCAACTCACAGGGCACGGTCCAATTCGTGGAATGCGAGAAGCTACGTTTGGCAGTGGCCCACCAAGCGGAGACAAGGACTGCAGTCCCGAGGGAACAAAGCAAACAACACTCCTATATATGGAAGGCAGCTCTCCCACTTCTTACTCCCACGGCGAGGGAAGGACCTGAAGTGCCCATCACAAGCGAGGAAGTTGAGGAGGCCATAAAAAGCTTGAAATCTAGAACCCTGGGCCCAGATGGGTTTTCCACCCGAATCTGCAAACTCTTCTGTCCTCAATTGGTGGCTCCTCTAACCTGGCTCCTCAACTCATTTGCGGCCATCGTAAGTATCACTCCTACCATGCAGGAGTCCATCACGATCCTCATCCTCGCGCCCGGAAAAGACCCTAAGGACAACAGCTCGTATAGGCCCATTTCATTGTTATTCCGTGAATGCCGTTATATACTCTAAGATCCAGGCCAGCCGCCTGGCACCCATTCTGCCTAGCATTATAAGCCCAAACCAGACTGGGTTCATAACCCACAGATCGACGAAAGACAACATCCGCAGAGCCCTAAACCTAATGGAGGTTGCCAATCAGGAAGCACAACAACTTGCCCTGCTGGCCCTGGACGCAACCAAAGCCTTTGACAAGATGGATTGGACCTTCCTACGCCTCGCCCTCAAGGCTTTCAGCTTTGGCCAGACATTCCAGAAGATGATCCTAGCTAATTATCAATCTCCCAGTAACCGGCCGAGAGTCAACGGCCTCCTGTCTGACCCGATCCCTCTTACATGTGGAACGAGACAAGGATGCCCTCTGTCCCCCTACTCTTCGCCTTGGCCATGGAGCCCCTGGCCCAACACATCCGCCAAAACCCCCAGATCATAGGCCCTCATGTAGGCCCGGCCCAACATAAGATTGCTCTCTACGCTAACGATGGGTTGTTGACGATTACTGATATTGAGGTTTCCATGAAGGCGGTGTATTTGGGAGAGTAGCAGGCTTCACCATCAATTTTGGGAAATCGGTGGCCCTGGGGGTGGGACTGAACCCAGGCAAAAGGGAAGCCCTAGAGAAACAGCGACCATTCCAGTGGTGTGTCAAATCTATCCCATACCTGGGGGTCCAGATCCGGGCCCATCCAGCAAAAGTGTATCAGACAAACTCCCCCTCATCCCCCGCTCTTCAAGGAGATGGAAAGACCTCAACCACTGGATATCGCAAGAAATCTCCTCTTGGGTCGCATTACGGCCTGCAAAATGAACCTCCTCCCACGATTTCTTTACGCCTGCTCCTCCCTACCCGCCCGCCTCAATCCCGCTCCCCCCCCCTGCAACGCCTTCAAAGGAAAATGATCCATTTTATTTGGAGGGGAAAGAAGCCACACATCCCCCGGAGGAGCCATGATGGGCAGCGCAAAAATGGGAGGACTAGGGGTTCCAGACCTCTGGAAATATCTACTAGCAGCACAGCTGGCCCACATCCAGGCATGGGGAATTGCTTCAGGGCGCACGAAATGGGTGGAGATCAAACAGTCTCGACTGGCTCTCCCACTCCGCTTCTCCCGTTCATCCCCACCACACTGCGCCAAACTTGGCCAAACATGCTGGCCTCCACTAAACATTCGGTGAAGGCCTGGGACTGGGCCCGCAGAAACAAAAACATCCCAGGGGACCGGAGCACCTTTTCCCCCAATCTTTCTTAACCCAGCCTTCTCCCTGGGCCTTTGCCCAATGTATTTTAGGAACTGGGTGGCGGGGGGCCTCAAGTCTCTAGGGCAGTTCTTTGAGGGGGCGCCCCTCGCACCTTTGAACAATGCAAAATAACCTTCCAGCTGGCAGAAACAGACAGGTTCACCTATGGCCAACTATGACACTGGTGCTCCCACCCTCAGACGCGAACTGCAGCGACACGAGCCCCAACCCCACTAGAGCTAACCATAAATGACCTGCCATCCCAAGGGAAGAACTACTGCAGGAGGACCCCTTCCTCACCAAGCCCTCCTATATGTCCCAATGGGAGGCGGACCTGGGTAATGCAATAGAGGACCAAACCTGGATGGACATCTGGTCGAGAACATGCACGGCCTCCCCTGCATCACCAACCGGGAATGAGCCCACAAACTGCTTCTACGCTGGTACTACCCCCCGCTCCGCCAACACCACTTCCAGCAGACATTGGACCCGCACTGTTGGCGCCTTTGTGGCCTCCCAGGATCCTATTTCCATATGTGGTGGAAATGTCCCAAGGTAAGAATTCTGGTCTCAATGCCTCGCCACAATAAAAGATATCACTCGAGTGACAATTCCACTAGCCCCTGAAAATGTCCTCTTGGGGATCCCAGTCCCAGGCGCCTACCCAAGAACAGGAAGGAAGGCAGCCCTGATAACCAAACTCTTGCTGGCGGCCACAATTACAGTGAAACACACCTGGAAATCTGCTTAAGGCCCTCTGATGACTCTCTGGTGGGTAAAACTTTGGGACATTCTGATAGCAGAAAAGGTTACAGCAGCCAAAGCGGGCTTTCTTAACCTCTGTATGAATATTTGGGCGCCGCTGATTGACTATGACCAGAACTATCTGGCCTTAACTTATAAGCCACACCTCATCGTGAGAGCCTTGCACTGAACCAGCGAACACCCATCACCTGACCCGGCCCAATGAGACGGGGAGATTAGACTCATCTTGGGATGATGGGGGAGTTATAAGGGAAATGTCAATTTATATGTATCGCGAAGGGCAGCAAGTAAATGTTAATGTATATGTTCACCTGTGTGTTGATATATAAATAAATAAAAAATAAGAATAGTAAGATATTCATGGTGCATTTGGCTGCCACTCAGGTCATGAAGATATGCACCATTTCAAGCACAGCTTGAAATACTTATCGCTTAACCAATGAAGGCCGTATGAGCCACATTAAGAAATGCGTTTAAACTTCTTAAATTAACTGGTAGTCAAAGATGCAGACTTCAGTGTGATGAGCACATTTTTACAGATGTTGGCTACTGTGGAAGCAGCAATATTTTGTAATTGTGGTTGCAAAGTGATGTAATCAGTAGCTCTTGCATTAAGTGCTACTCAATAGTCCAGCTTTGCGCCCGATAACCGTCTGCTCTGTGTAAGCAGCACAAGATAGTTATAGTAGCTCTGAATTTATTGTTAATTGAGGGGAAATGGATAATGAAGGGTTCAGAATAACAGCTAACTTTTAATTCTGCGTTTGAATTGAATAATCCAATAGCGAGACAACTGAAAGCATTTTTCTAAAAGATAAATGAGAAGCCACCAACATAAGCAGTCTTATCCTTAATAAAACAGGCCCAGTGCTCATAAATCCAGTGCTCTACGCACCAAGTGTGGACTAGACACTGGTTGGATGGAGGGTCATCAAGATGGAAGATTTGCTTATCTGAACAGTTGTGAAACTCTGTTCCCACATTAATTTAAATATCATGCAACTTTTTTTGCATAGAGTGAATATGGGAGGGAGGAAGGAGGAATACAAGCTGTTTGGGGCTGACCATATTCCACGGCTTAAGCAGCGACAGATTTCAAAAGGAGACATTGTATTGCTTAGGAAGGATGTTAGTCAGGAAATGCATTCTCTGGTGTAGTCTCTTGGAAATCGGTGAAGTAGAAGAATGATCTAGGGTGGCATAGGCCACTGACAATCCAGCATCAATAGGCTATAGGGTCCTTGATCTAGAATACAAAGAGGTGGGGGGTTCTTTAGGTCAAAAAGGGCCTTTTCCGGCACTCTACTTTGACAGAAATCAGGCAGTCATCTAGTAGCTGATTTTACAAGAGGAATTGTAACTGAACAGGAGCCGCTTTATCTTAAACAAAAGGAGTATTTACAACTGGGTGATTGCACAGTCTCTGGGGCCAGGGTTGGTTTCTTCAGTAGAGGCAGGGCTACAAATTTCAGTTGCAGGCTAGTAGCCAGACAAGTCACTCCCCACCTCAATTCTACCTAGGCACACCATTTCTTACACCCCAAGAGTTAATCTATAGTCAATGGCTAGAGGGAAGTGAACATTGAGGCCTGCGTAGGGGTCCAACTGTGAGGGATTGCCATCTGGCAAGGGTGAAGCAGCCCTGGCTTTTTTATTTTAATGAAATGTGGGTAATTCCATCTCAAACGGTGCTCTGCTAACCAGATCTCCTTTATTATGAGCTCCATGCCAAAATCATAGTGTTACAGTATGCACCTCTGTTCCAAAACCAGTTGATACTATTCAGGGCACAGTTTAATCTTAAAGCCATACCAGAGTTTAAGGTATGGTGGATCGTAATTCACATAACTATAAGAAGCCACATCTGATTTATATCATACATGTGTCAGCACTGAACACAGGCCAGCTGTGGAAGGATTGCGTGTATTCTGGTCAGACAGGCTGGCCTTGGCACTAGCAGGGCAAGAGACTGCATGGCTGTGCCCCTTATTTGATGCTTTGGAAGGTCAAGTAACACCTCTACAGGGAGACGGCCCCTCAGCAGGGGATGTTGTGGAAAACCAGCAAAGGACTGTGTTTCATACCAAAGGCCCTTTGATGCTATGGGTCAGAGGGGGGTGAGGCTAGTTTGTGTACCGTAGACAGAGTGAGCTCAGCATAGTTGGAGGAGAGTTCCATCACCTTGTTTCTCCGAGTACCCCTTCCCTTCCTGTGCCTTCCACTTCCTTTAACACAAAGGACTTTGGGTAGGTCGTCAGAAGACCACTCCTCTCAAGGACAGGCACTGGACCCCTTAAAGCAGGCTTGCGCTTGTCCAATCGCTTGTGGACTGTTATCCATGAAAGAGTGGGTCTCCCATGCCTTTAATTCATCTCTGGACTTCAACCCTTCACAAAGAAAGGAGAGGAACCCTTTCCAAATTCCTCCAGTTGGCAGGTGAAGGCACGTGATTCAAGGGCAAAACAAAAGAGTTGATGGCTGGAAGGTTTAGAATAAATCTTGACCTCTGGCATTGCTCTGGGCAACCCTCCAGACCATCGTTCTTCGCCTGCCAAGCCATTACAAAAGGGGAAAGACCATATGCAAATCAGGCTTGGTCCCAACCCCCAAAGGGGTAGTCCAGCCCAAACTGCTAGGTCACATACCTTTTGCACGAGACCACAAGCATCCCCAGACATGTTTCAGCCTCGTTGGGCGTCATCAGTGAGGAGTAGCTTGGGTCTCTAGGCCCAGCAGGCAAGGGACCCACGTCTGGGCATACCCTTCCCACTCGGGGTGACAAGCTACTCCTCACCGATGAGCCCCAACAAGGGCGAAACATGTTTGGGGATGCTTGTGGTCTCGTGCAGAAGGGATGTGGCCTAGCAGTTTGGGCTGGACTGCCCCTTTTGGGGTGGGGCCAAGCCTGATTTGCATATGGTCTTTCCCTTCTGTAATGGCTTGGCAGGCGAAGAACGGTGGTCTGGAGGGTTGCCCAGAGCATTGCCAGTGGTTAAGATTAAGTCTAAACCTTCCAGCCATCACCTCTTTGTTTTTGCTATGGCACGTGATTCAAGGCACGCTCTGCTCCCCAACCTTCCCCAAGGCACATTGGGCGTTACCTGCTGCTGAAACAAAGCCTGCCTCTGCCAGCTACCCCGGTACTGAGGACCTCACTGGAGGTGAAGAACCTCTGCAGGCGTTTGCCAGGCTCCCCTGTGCTTGGGCGAGTTTGCCCCTGGATTTGGACTCCGCAACGGAAGACGCCAAGCAGCTGGACCCCTGCATTTTGACTGTGTTCAAATGCATTCAAACCAACGGAACCTGTGGTGCTGCCTTTGGCTCATCATTGGACTGCTGTTGCATCCTTGAATCAGTTTGCCACTGCACCGTGCCAGCTAAGAGTATTGTTGCCTTGGCTTGAACTTGAAGCTTTACGCCATGAGAAATTCAAACCACCAAGTACCTCACTTCAAAATCAGACTTGGCGCTTGCTGCTCATCTGGATCACCACAACTGAAAAGGACTAGAACCACTCGCACAACGCCAAGAAGCCTAGTTAAACACAGCAACCTCTACCCCTAGTTCGGGCTCTAGGGACTGGTGATGCCCCTTTAATCCCTTTTCTCGGACAAGAACATATCCTTTTACAAACATTGTGATTATAGATTGCCTTTCACCCCCTCCCCCACCCAACCCCAGTTTCATTACCCAGAGTGCATCTTCTGACTGAATGGGGACCAGTCCATTAAGTAAGCAGTCACATTTTGTGATGGGACTGAAATATTTCACACAGTAATTAAATGAATGTAGGTGGACAAGGCTCTTGTGCACTTGTCTGAGACAAACAGCCTCAAGGTTCTCAGTTGATACGAGTTTAATTCCAAATGGATCTACAGGCAGCAAAATAGTCAATAAAATAGTCAATCCTGTGTAACGTAAAAGGTAAATATGCTGTAACCTGACAGAAGAGTTCTCATCACTGAAGCTCAAAATGATCTTATTGATTATAAAAGAGAATGTTTGTTGCATCAGGCTAAAGTAGGGGACGTGGAGCGTGAACTAGTGCATGGGTCGTGTAAGCCTTCTAGAATCTTTAACAATTCCTTTGTAGAATTAGCTGATTCATCCATTTGTTTAGCATTGAATATCCTTTTGGCTTCTGCAAGGGCATGTGTGTATTTCGGGCTAGCATGTTTTAAATGAGAATTACTTGGATTAGGAAATCGTTCTCCAGAGGTAAAAAAAACTCAAATTGCAAGCTACCAGCCAGCCCTTCACCATCCGAATGCTACACACACAATACACCATTTCTTACACGCCAAGAGTCAATTACTACTAGCCAATAGCTATGGGCAAGTGCAAACTTTGCACCCTGCCTTTTCCAATAGCAGTCCGCTTTCTAAAGCGCTTTTTTTATAACTGTAATGGAAGTTTAACAGAGTACATCTGTTTCCGATAGTTTTAGGGTGACTGCTGAAGGGGATAATGCAGCTCCTGAAGACCGGTTGAACCCTGCAACATACTTCGTAAGGATGAGCTAAAAGTTACCAGTGGAAAGCGTGGCACCTGAATTTGTTCAAGCGAGTACGGATCTGCATTGGTGGCTTTGTACAACAAATTGGCTTACCTAGCTTTTCGCCATAACCGCAGTTCTGGCTATAGACTGTCCCATTGCATTAGATAAACTTTTGATCTAATCTAAAACACTTTTAAACTTATTTGGAAGGCATTTACCTGTACATGGATATTTTTCCTTACCACCCCACACCTCCCAGAGCTGTATGCCGAAGAAATTAAATCAGAGAATGTACCAATAACTGTGGCAGTTGAACATGTTTTAATGTGCTTTTAAAAGGAAGAACAGCAACATTACAAACGTTGCCAAGTCCCTCACAGAGGGAAGAGGAGGCATAAGATAATCATTGGTGTAAGCATGGACAGTTCGAGGTAAAGGACTGGACCGCTGAGACACATAGGGAGCCACAATGTCAGTAAATCGTGGGTAATAGAGAGTACACACATTTATTAATAAGAAAGTAGGAGGGCAAACCCTGTTCCACAGTATAGGTTGAGTGAAGAGGAAGCAATATAAACTTAAGTTCAGTGTACTTCGTTAGGGACCCCCAGTGCGTACCACGTAAAAGTGGTTTAATGATGGGGAGCTGTGCTAAAAAAAGGGGAATAAGAATGTTGAATTTGAGCAGTGATCCCCAACGTGTACCTCGGGAGCAACATGTTGCTAGCTGCACCATAAATTGTTGCTCGCCAGTTGGAGGCGGCCTAGAAGGAGGTGCTGAAGCGATGAGACCTCAGTAGCAATATAGCCAGGACAGCATCCTGGACAGTGCCAGAATGTTGGCCAATAAGCCTGTTGTGGTTCCAGCTGGCTGATCTGTATATATGGAAGATTTGTTTGTTGCCACCATGCAAACAATTTTTCCGTAAACGTCCTTACTTATTATAACAGTGTCATTGTTAAAACCGTGTCCTCCTCTTATACTTTGCCAAGCTGACAAATGGAGTAAATTAATTGAACTAGGAGCATAATGGACAAATAAATGGCGCTTGTCCAACTTTTCTTTATTAAATAATGCATGCACTGCTTTTTGTAAAAGTGAGGTTTGTGTTTGGTGCCACCATGCATTATATTTAATCGGAAAAATTAAGGTTGTCACCTAAATGTATTATATAGTCTCCTAGCAAAATCATTTTCATTGTTTGATACTCTGCCAATCTGCCATGTAGATAATGGAGAGATAAGGTAAATGCATGCCACATTTTTCATAATTAATTTGCCCTATATTCAAATCCAATGAAGTTAATTAATTTAAATGAGCAAGCCAATTCATGAATCCAAGTACTTAGTTAACACTACCACACCCCTCTATGATGTGGTCATCAAACGCTCAAAGTTTTGACCAATGTTTGCCACCTCGTATTGTCTAAAATCCCTTTGGGTCGAGACAAAGGCTCTAAATCCTTCAGAAAAATATTTGTATTCCTAGCCACTTTTTCACCAATTAACAGGCTCCAGGAGCTCTAAAATGCACCATTTACCATTACATGCCAAAATAATTCTTTGGAGGTAACCTCCAAAGCCCCAGTGAAGTGATTTCTTTTATATTTACATTTTCATGGAAATAAGCGTCACATAAAGATCAAATCTAAAACACAAAAAGTACAAATTAATCTGTTAAATAATCCTCCTTAGAATCTAGGTCTATCCCACCCTCCCAATGACACTACATAAAACAGACAAACACCAACATACACCAACACAATCACATACAGTCAACACACCACCACTTCCTGAACCATTGACTCACAAATCTACAGATTAAAATCACACATACAAATCATTGAAGGATGTCCATTTCTCCAAATACTCCTTAAGCATGCTCTTTGTAAATAAAAGCTTCTCAGACAAAATCTGTAATTCACAAATCCAATAATCTACGTGTTTCTTCTCTCTGTTTTCCACGCTTTCATCATTTGCTTGATAGCTAGCATCAATGACCCTTCGGCTATTTTTCTGGGCTATAGGACATCTCCCCGATTTTGATAATAGCACAGATGAAATGGGTAAACGTGGAAAAGAGATGCCCATTACCAGGTCCAACATATCCAATACATCCATATCAAAAACTCTTGTACACTCCAACATATTTACTAAACTACAAAAAAGGTAGCAGGCACCCCTCTCTAGAAAGAACATGGCATGATAACCTGTTCTGTGGTTTTTTTCCCCCCACTTTGAGAGTCCGCAGCTTTTTGCTCACTGTTCTTTTCACAAAGCAGGAATATGCATTTGCATATCAGTCTTTGTCCCGCCCACAAAGGCAGTCCAGCACTCAACTACCTTCCTCCAACCCACAACCTCAACCAATCAGTTTATGCATGCTTACTGCTGTCCAGTATAAACGACCCAGCACCTTCTGGTGAATCAGCCTCAAATTTAAATCCAGTGAAGTGATCTTTAAAACCTACCATGTAATGACCAGTATTACTTAATATTTATTTGCATTTCTCCCTTAAGTTAGCAACATTTCATGTATCATATTTCATAAACTTCTCATAGAACAAGCACAAAATAAAAAAGCAGCTTTAACATTCAAACAAGCTATACATAAAACCCTGATCACTGCAATTATATAATTCCATGTATGTCCACACTTACGTAAAACAGACAAATTAACAGCAAATGAACAAATCTTGATCAACTCCTACTTTGCAGGCACACTTTCTGCTTCCTCCTGCACACCATCATTTATTGAGGGGTGGGTACATTTAAACGTACAATTAGCATCAGCATCCTGCATTCTGGGGATCTTATTTCACAGATTTCTCCTTGCCATCTTGTATGTGTACGCAAGTCAATATATAGCTAAAGAGGACAGCCTGTGTATATTTTGGGCTTCTGCCTCTTTCCCCATCGGACAAGCTCTTGCCTAAGAGCTATTCCGAGTTGCCTTAATGTGCCAAATTAATATCCCACCCCCTATCCAAATGGACAGTGCCTTACACCCCCCTACCACAAATATTTATCAGCACCAGGGGAGGTTGCAATTGCATGTGCACTGGAATTCATTTCTTGATTAGCAGAAAATCTGAGATATGCTTTTAAAAAATAAGTAAACAATACTAACAGGGCCAAAACCTTCAAACTGAACACCCCAATTTCACAGCATAAGGCGGTACCAGGTGTATCTGCAGGGAGGCCTGCTATTTGGCACAGGAATAGTTTTTGCAGCCCCTCCAGGACATGACAGTTTGAACCACCCTAGATTTTGCTGCCTTACAAATCATGGAACAGATCTTTGCCTTAAATACCTCCAGGCTATTGTCCAATCAGAATGCCCCAAACTTTAAATAAAAATGTAAAAAGCCCTTTAAGCCTTCATAATGCTCTTTCAACTCAAAATAACTGACCCAAGCACCGCTCTTTAAGAAGCGTAGGCTGTAATAAAAATGAGACTACCTCCAGCCCCCTCACCCCTGATCTCTACATCCATTTAAAAACTAGCTACAAGGTTTCACCCTTTTTGCGAACACCATTTTTGTTTTATCATATTTCATTTCAAACTATAGATCCAATCTAGTCCTTTGTGTTTAGCAGGCCCAGAAACCTGCTGGGGTTAAGTCTAAAATAGCTGTGTCTTGGGTATAAAGCAGCATGGTATAAAATGTACCCTTCGGAGAGGGTGGATAAACTTTCCAAAGGGAAGTACTAGAATCAACACCTGAAAGGAATAAATTGGAGCAGACTGACATCCTTTCATTTCACCTTTATTGGTCGGGAAAACCCAAATAATTCCACAATCTTGTATATTGGACAGACTCTGAGATGTCTGTGTATCAGCGCTGAATATGATCAAAACATAGGGACCCCAATAAAATGTAAATTACGCCACACTAGGTTTCTATCAAATCAAATATTTTCTCCAAAACTGAAAACCTCCAAAAGTAATCTCCCTCCCTTAGCCTTAGCAGATTTGTCGATGGATCTCAGAGTGAAACATTGGTCCACTTTACTAAGCCCTCCCCTGAAACCAGTTCAGGAGGCCTTCAAGATATTGTTAATTTGAGTCCACTCCTCCAGTGTAAGCAACAAACATTTGGAGAATATCTTAATAGCATTGTCCAGTATGGAAATGGATATATAACCGTGGGGGGCTGGTGGGCCAAGGCCTACTTGTCCAAGGAGATGGCATAGTGCCCGTCTCAACTGAATTAAACAAAAACATTTGGTGCCCTTAAAAAAAAGTGCCTTTGGAAAAGCTCCCATTGTTTCTCAACCCCAAAAATATATTTGTCTTTGGCAATTTTTATATTCCATTTTGAAAACTAAATCTGACCGGCCATGTACACACCACTCATTAAATCGTGGTTCAATTTTCTTTACAAGATTCTACATCGAACCATGGGTGGGCATCCCTTTCTATAACCTGGACCTCCTGAACTTGGGGTTGCTGTTTTGCCAATAGCTTTGTCCCAGATTTTTTCAACCAAAGACTCAAACTGATACTTTCCTTTGTGGCTTCTGAATTGTTTAACAGTTTTAAGAGAATATCTTAATTTCATGTGATTTAGTAATTCTTTCCAATGCCTCCTTGTAGAACTTTCAGCATCACCAACTGGCCCCTCTGGCTGTCGGACATCTATGCATTGCCTACCATGGCCATTGGAAAATTAACTCAAGTAGATAGTGTTCACTCTTTCTTCAAACAGAAATGCAACATTCCATAACATTACTGAAGAAACGCACAATCCACAACACAGTAATCGATGACTTTGGGACATTGTTGCTGCTATTGTATACTTAGGAGTACACCATTTGCCACTAAAGACCCCAGAAAATCCCCTGGCAGAACCCCAAAGTATACCTAAAAATCATTGTTCCATTTGTGTGACCAATTTTACCATCCAAACATTTGCACTAAATGCATTTAAAATATTTTGCTCGAGAACCTGAAACCTCTGGTAATGTTGATTTAGTCCGACTACATATTGTTTAACTTGTCTGCTCAAATGTGTCTAGAAATGTACTACTGACCACTACATTTCCTCAACCTTTCCTATAAGCAACCACTGAATGTCAAATAAAGTTAAGGTCTCAGCAAATTTCCTTTACTAGAATTGCACTTAGTCTAGTAACTATTAAGTACTGCAAATTAAACTTTTCTATAAGTAGTCAGGCATTACATTTCCAATTTGTGTTGTGAGCGCTAATATCTTCAGTCGAAAAATTGATGTTGCTCACCATTTCTTTTGACACGCACATTTTGCTAATTGTGCACAAAAGGTTGGGGATCCCTGAATTAGAGAGGAATCCTTAAGAGGAAGAACCTGCTGTGGGTCACATGGAACATGACTATGCTTGCGTCATACAGAGAAAATCTGCATAACAAGTATGCAATACAACTAGAGAATGGCTGTGTTGAATCAGCTTTTGAGGGGAGCACAAAAATCTGTGAAACAAATCTAACTCTGGGAGCAGCGGCTGGGAGGCTAGCCAGGAATGCTTAAAAATAAACTGGTCTCCAATTTGTAAAAATCAAGGGCACATTAGGGTATGTACTGACATGACTACTATTAGAGATAGATTAAGGTGGCTTGCGCACTTCAGGGAATTTATTTTTAATGTGGTGTTGGCATGGATAGCGTTAAGGTCCATTTTATCATTATGGTCCATCTGCCATTTATGCCCCGGGTATTGCGGCAAAGATCTTTTAGTGATACATTTGGGCTTAACTGAAGAATATCCAAGATGTGCGTTCTCAGTCCAGAATTTGGACAAGCAAGAACACGAGAACAACATATGCTCTAGTTTATCTACTATTTGATTTTCTCTGCATTTCCTTCAGTGTGCGTTGGTGTCAATTGCAGCCTTATGCATTCTTTCTGGCATCCAGAGTGCCCCATGCAAAACGAAAATGAGGGTTTGGGATTTGCTAGCCAATCCTGATTCTTTGCCTGTCCTTTTGTATATTTGTTGCCTTTGGTATTGGTTTTAAGTAATGGCTAAAGCTTCATCCCATTTCTTAGTGGTTTCAGAGTGGAGTGTTAAAGAATTATTTTTTTGTAAAATGTCTTGTTAAGTGTGCTGTCTGGCGCAATCTTCTGTATGCTGTTTAAGATCGCTGACTGGGCATTTTTTATGAATAAATTCTAGCTAGTTTCAAATACTTACCCAACTCAGAGGTAAAGCCCAAATTTGTCTTGGAGAACTGCCATTTGAGAGGCAAATTAGTGCCCCAAATTTGGTGTACGAAATCATTCTACCTATCCAAGTGTCCAATGTCTTTTTTATTGATCGTTAAAGTGGAATTTATTTCCAGAGTAAACATTCTAAATATTTTAACTGCTGAGGTCATACTTGGGTAGTTTTTGTGCTCGTTCTGAGCTACTCATGCCGAGTCTGCATTCCAACGGAAATGGCTGCCTCCAGTTCTAGCCACTTAATTTGACTTGTGGCGGGGGGGGGGTGGTAGTACCTTATTTGGTTTAGTATAAAGGTAGTGGTACGCCAGAGGTTTTGAAATGCAACCCCACCCTGATCGGCCTGGAGTTTATTACTGGACATTTTAGACAGTCTCCTCACTTGTTATTGAAGGCGATTGGGATCATTGCAAGAAAAGTTATCGGTAGGGTTGTGTGCAGGCAAGACAGAAGCGTCAGCGAGATGTGAATATTGGAGGTACTTTATGTGTGCGCAGAGGTTATCAGGGTTTAGGAACTCTTGTGATGCCCCCAGGATACGTGATGAGCATTCTTGCCAATTCTGTTCTGATAAACCATATTTGATATCCAGTTTCTTCAAAGCCGATCTCCTGTCCAAAAGGATTAATATTGTGTTGCCTTGGAAGATTAAAAAGGAGATTTTTTTTCTTTAGCGGGGAGGATGATCTGCGAATCTGTAAATGCACTAGATAAGCTATAAGAGGTATTGACGAAGCTTTGTTGGTGGCAAAACGTGGTTGATTCTGTGTGCGTGTTGGAATTCAAGCGGAGGGGAAAATGAAATGTTCATTATTTTTGGGAGCCATCCTGCAATAAACTTAATGGGGTCATTCTATTCGGCATTTTCATGGACCCCATACATTCTTATATCATCCCTCCTATTCTGGTATTCAAGATTAGCTACCTCTGTCTCTAGATGTAGAAGCTTAATCTACATTGGTTCAAGGCCTTATGGTCTTCGGTGGCTGATGCACGTTCTTCCGCTTCAGACAATCTAGAATTGACTGCTGTAATGTCATTTGTGAAGGTATTAAAATCGTCTTGGAGCAACAAGGAGTTCCAACAGTATCTTTTCCATACCTTTATTGATGGCAGATAGCTCCCCTAAAGGATAAAAATATCCACAAGACAGCAGACTATTAAGTTGATTAATTTAATAGGTCTATATGCAGAAAAAGCTTGTGAAAAAAGTGCTTGCAGTATTAGTAAAAGAAATTGGATATCAGCAGAGAAAGGCCTGTGATGATTCTCCTGCAAAATTAAGATGCCCCTGTTCAGCCACCGTTGATAAAATATCTACAATCAGTAGACTTTTAGCTTAGTTGATTTAATGAAATTATTATATGCAGATAAAGCATTTTAAAGTAACAGATGCTCGTAGTACTAATAAGACACACTGGAGCCCAGCAGAGAGGCCTATAATGAAGTTGCAAGCCACACACTAGCATAGAACGTAATGTTTCTTCACCTCAGAGTACAGAATCTAATGCAGAGATGAAAGCCACTCAGCAGCTTACCTCTGGCAACAGAAGCCACCGCACTGACAGACCTCAGCAAGTTCTGAAGGCGGATTCACCATTGCATATGTCCTCGTCCACAATCCGTGTTCGACACCCGAGGGAAAAATCGTTTCAAAGGCAAAGCGCAACAGAAATGAAACGCTGACAAAATGGGCACAAGTGAGTCCAAAAGCACTCCGGAGAGGACTCCGATATTAAGGGAAACAGCAATGAGGCAGTGCAGTTTAAATTCATGTACATATATGAAAGGCCATATGTTACCGCTCCGCCGGAAGAGCTCACAGATCAAGCGACCATCCTGCTTGATTGCAGGGCACTCCCCCGTGGAATCATATTAATGGTGTTCAATCTGCCCAGAACAGACAAAGGCGAATAAGGTTCAGTTTTATTCTTTATATTCTCTATTCTGGGATTTGAACACGGTTGTGTCAATGTTGGGGTAAATTAAATACCCAGGTATTTGCTGTGGTCCGATTTTCAGCACCGGCCCAAATCAAAGTCACTCTCTATGCACAATACAGAAAGTGGAAGGTGTTCACTTTGATCTTTATTTAATTTGTACCCTCATAATTTTCCATAGTTTTCTATATGTAACAATGCTTTCCTTAGTGTGACATTAGGGTTAGAGAGAAACAAGATAATCTATATAGGCAGCTAGTTTAATATGAAGGTTTAGGACTTGAATGCCCATAATGGTTACGTCATTTCTGATTAATTCCAGCATCAGTAGAGTGGGGAAAGCGGGCATCCTTTTCTGGTGCCTCCGTTTAACTGGAATAAAGGCAAATTAGTATTAACTGTTATGGTGCCTTTGTGGGAGTGGTAAAGGCATTTGATTAAGTCGATAAAGGGGTCGCCAATACCATGCCAACTTAAACAAACTTCCTCTAAGCCATCAAACGCTTTTTCAGTGTCCAAGGCCATTAAAAACCTGGGTTCTAGAATAGGGTTGGGAAGAGATTTGGGCAGCCACAAGTCTTCGCATTGGCGGGTCTATCTTTTATACAACAGACTTGGCCATTTTGTATCAGGGATGGAAGCAGTTTTTCTAGACTACAGGCAAGCATTTTAGCATATATTTTACAGTCTACGTTTATTAATGATATGGGTCTGTAGTTTTTTGGGTGAGTGGGATGTTTTTCGGTAAGAATGTTGACATCTCTGAAAGTCCCAGAAGGTATGGCTTTGTTTCTGAAGAGGTTGTACAAATTAAGTAGATTGCAAGTTAAAATAAGTATGAAGGTTTGATAAGATTCTATGTGGAAACCATCCGATCCTCGTTAGTTCCTTTTCTTCATAGGAGAGATTGCTTCAATTAATTCTGTGATTGTGATCTGAAGTCTAGGTCCTTCAGGTCTATATTTGGTTTGTTTTTGGGATATGGCCTAAAATGCATCTATGTCTACTTGGATGTTGGGATATGAAGAGCTTTCAGATGAAGTGTGTAGTTATAGTCCACGAATACCTGGGCAATATCTATATCTTTGGTACATGTTTTCCCTAATCTGTTCCTAATGGGGTCCATTTTTGTTTTCCCTTCTCTTCCTTTCAAGTAACCTGCCAGAAGTCTGTCTGCATTATTGCAGCCGCCATGATATTTTGACTTTATATTTAACAACATTACGAGTTATCCATCTGAAAGTTTTCTCTAGCCGTTTGATTTTTGTAACGTTGTCTTATAACTATTTCTCAAAAGCAACTCTGCTGATTTCGCCTCTGAAAGTAGCTTTTAAAGCGTCCCAAGTTGCTTCCATGTAAGTGATATCAGGTCCAAAAAAAAAAAAAAAATTTTAAAAGTGGTATTCGAAAACAAACACGTGTTTGCTTTCTCACATGCACACAGCACACTGCCAGGACAATGGACAAATAAAAATCAAGGTGTTGTACACAACTATGGTGTCATTGACGTCCTACTAGCAACAGCAACCATGGTAGTTACCATTTTCCAGAGCCACTAAAAACAAGGTTTGCTTACCCACCAGGCTACTATTACCGCCGGGAACTTTGGAGTTTTGGTTCCCAAGCAGACCATGTGTCAGGCTGCAGGAAATAACTAAACACTCTTTAACGCAGCGACAGCGCAGGAGCCCGCCTTTCCTCCAAACTCCAGACTTCCTAACCACCATTATAGAAAGTGATCACAACAGAAGAGAAAAGCAACTAATTATAATACCAATTATGTGGAGATGGCCGTCGGCAAATTTCTTACCGATGTCAATCCGCCTTAGAAAGTAGATATTACAAAACTAGAGAGTAAGGAAACGGGTGAACACTAAATTGACTAACCACAACATGTTTGATAAACAAAACTTTAGTTTAAATTAGAAAGGCAAAGGCCCTGGAGCAGGAAATGGGGAAATATCAAGCATGGTGTCTACACATTGTCTTTACTTTATTACCTTTATAATGCGCACAGTAAACCCATAGGTATGATGGTGCAGACAAAATACAAACATTAATACATAAACAAGTGCATAACAGGAGAAAAATTCCATGTGGGGCACACGCCCATCGCTGTGATAATAACAGACTTTCCAACAAGACAGCTGTAAAACATTCATCAGATTGCCAAATAACAGGAAATGCACAACAGAGAAATTCCAATGAAGGACAATAACAATTAAAGATTCAAATGGCACTTCGTAGCACCTTTGGGCAGGTATTTACAACGTTTAAGAAAAGTAGGTAGGTTGCTATCCCCACAACCGACTAGGATACAGTCGGTTAGGTTGCGAGCCCCAATTGCTCAGGTCAATCCTGCAAGTGATGATTAAGTCCAAGCATCTAACGACCTCTGGACCTGTTCTCTGACATAACCATGCTAAAACCTTGTTGCACAACGCTTCTTTAGATTCTTTTCCTTCGATTTTCTGAGCATTCGTTATAAAATGTATTTGATCAATTCCAAAATCATATGTTCACATCCTTTATTTTTGGCATTTGTGACTTTCAGTTGTAAGTTCAGAGAGAGTACTCTTCAATTTAGAATTCAAGGTTGTAGGCTGAGTAACCTCTGTGTGCGATTAATTACTCACATGGCGCCAAGGAAAGAATTTCCCGTGATCCATCTATGTTAGAGATAGGGACCTTTTATTTACAATCCTCGACTGCCCCAATCGGTATCAGTGAGTCCATGCTGCCCCAATCTGTTTGAGACCCTTTGTCTATGGGCTTGACAGGCAACATTCACAAAATAGGGTTGTGGCAAAACGCCTATCCTGCTAGATCCATGCTTCTGGGAGGCGATGCTCACATTAAGTGGCAGTAGGCTTGATGCCCAGTTATTCAGAGCCTCTGCCAATAGGCAGAGATCAAAAGGGTCTTTACAGGCGAGTAGTTCTTTAGCAAGGTTAGCCATATGCTCCTACCACTGGGGAGGAGCAATGGAGAGGCCTATAGGCTTCAATTGAGGTGAGATTGACATGGCTCTCCCTTTTTGAACAGGGGATTGTATGATTGAGGGCATCTCCGTCGTTGCCGCAAGTGGGACCTCTATGGGCAATAGTGGCGTCTGCTGGACCATAAGGCCAATTTATTGTAGATTGGCCGGGGGGATTTGCATCGTATGATCTTTTTTTCAAAGAAATACTGTCTAGAGCCATTATTAGGCTTGATGCTTTATGCGTGAAGGCAGGATCTTAAAATAGTACATTTTTGTAGCACGAGGTTTACTCTTACTAAGCACTTTCAATCTCCTACAATCTGAGAGCTGCGACCTCCAGGACCCGATTCCCATTAGTGATTGGGGAGAAGGCCATGGTATCTGCTGAGTCCCGCAGGGCTTGATTGGGTATAGAATTGGCCCCCAGACTGCTACTAAGCTGAAATCCTAATGCTGATGTTAGGATACAATATAAACACAAAGCAGTAAAGAAACAAAGGCAGCCCTCTCCGAGGGAGAAATGATCACCCAGCTAACAGAAGGGCAACGGACTCTTGCCACGCGCCCTGCCGTCCCCAGCGGATACCGGTCAGCACTCCTGCACGACCTCCGCGATAATACACAGAACTGCTGCTGCTGGCAATCACAGCTGCTCGTAGTGCCTATGTCAGGCGGGAGGCGAGGGCACTGCTCCACAAGGTCACAGTGCCCCCATACTTCACCACGAAGAGGCGAGCCACCACCACCAACGCAGCCAAACGCAGCACACAGCGGACAAGAGAGGATTAGAGGAAGGAACCGAATGAGACGCTGGAATCAAGCCGCACGGACTGCCGACCGCCGCTTCTGACTCCATCTCCAAAATTAGAAGGGTATGAGTCTCAGTTCTTGCGCAGGTAGTTAAGGGTACTTCAAGTCAGCTAGCAAGTAGGCTGCAGTTATCAGTTACCCTCAATTGAATCTCAATTTCCTCTGTGATGAGCTTATTCAGGATATGAGAACTAGTCTTGAGCAAAAATAATGTGTTCTGTCATTGAGTAATCTTGCATCTACCGAGGTGGAGAATGCTGTACTGTAGATTCAGCTGTCCTAAAACCCCGGTCAAAAACGTTTTTTTCCCCTCGCTGCAGTTGCCCTGGAGACGTTCCGTGAAATATAAATGTTGTGAGCCATCCATGTTATTCTTTTTCCTTGTTGCCTCAAGGACTTGCATGGTCTGGGTATATTCCAGTAAGTGCACAATCAGACCTCTGGGTCTCCGACTGGAGGCATTGGAAGTAGTATTTTTGTGTCCTCGGTGGTAGGCTTGTTGAATGTTTAGTTTGGTTCTGGGATCTAAGTCGAGTATTTTGGGTGAGAGATTGTTTAGGATCATCTTTCTGCCCTTCTGGAATTCCAGAGGCAGATATTTCATTTTTGTATGTTACGAATTTCCTTCTCCATTAATTTCATTTTGGGTGTGAGAAGTTCCAGTTTCTCAAGCATCTTGGGCTTGGAGTTCCGTTCCATTTTATTTAATTTTCCATCAATGGCATCTAATTTGGTGGTGGTCACCCCTAGAAAAGGTGTGAGACTTGATCTCCGGCAGAATTGTCTCAAGAACTGAATCACCCGATGATTCCTGAAGAGACATAGGGTCCGTTTTAGGTCTCTTAGGTTACTGTCGATTGGCTCCTTTTTGAAAGGTTGAATAACTGGTTTTACTTTATGTTGCTGGCTATGATTGTGCAGGTCAGCATGAGAAAATGAAGGCTGTGAAGACTTTTCAGTAGAGTATAAATGATAGTTGGGCAGGCCTTTATGTGCAGCATCCATTTTAGTATTCTACATGCTATTTCGTTTAAGTCCACAGAATTGTGGATTTCTGATCATCCCTTTTAAATTCTGCAGTTATTGTTTTATTTCGTATCCAGGTAGTGTTGGGTGTATTGGGAGAGTCAGATGCTGTGCGCTTTTGGCTCTACTCGCGGCTAATCTGCGTGTTGATCGATTTGCACAATCCGGTTTTCGAGGGTGTGTTGGGTTTATATTTCAATAAGCCGTCGCTTGACATATTTTCTTCCTTCATATCATGCTTGTGAGCGCGTGTGGACCAAAGCTGCAGATGCAGGTTAATGCGGATGACTGGTAAAAGCAGGAGCTACATGCTCTACTGCATATGGCAATAACTCAGACCCAGTATAAACGAGTAACCTTTTGCTGGGTCACGGAGCAAGTTTCTGAGCCCACAGGTGGCTCCTGAACAGTGGCGGTCCAGAGAAGGCAAGAACTAAGCACACTCTGCGGGCTGTTACATCTTATAATAGCACCCTCCAATCAGGAGCTCGGAACGTGGGCTGTATTCCAAGGTTGAAGTGTAGTTTTCTGCAGGGGTGCCAATGATGTTTTTATTTGAAAGTAACACAAACGTACCATCACAATGTGGCCTGACACCACACAGTGCCGGTGTCCTCAAAGTCCTTTTTCAATGTTGATGTCACTGTCAACATTGAAAACAGACTTCCAGCACATCAGCACTGTACAGCACCAAACTGTAAAGGTAAGGTTCCTGAAGACACCATTAGCCATACACGGGTGATAATGGCGATATGCCCCTCAGTGGTGTGCCGGCCCTTTTGGTAACTGCACCACAGCCCTCTTTAAGGGAGGCTTGGTGCGCTCGGAGCCTTGACTTGGGCAGCAGACCATTACCTAGAGGATCAGCCTGCCACCCTGGGGCATATGCCTCAGTATTTTTCCTCAAGTTTTTTTACCTGATGGACGTCTGATCACACAAAGTTGCCGCTTGAATTTGTCTTGAATTGATACCCAGATATGCCACCAATTTCCTTCATGCACAGCTAAAAACTCAGTGTCACGAATTAGGTCGGTCCAACCCTACACAACAGCTCCACACCTCATTCAGGCATTGTTCATTCTATTTCCCGTTTTTCTTTTTACACTGCATTTGCTTTGTTCGGTGGGATGGAGTGGATTACACCACCACAGCAGCTGACCTCAAGAGCGAGCTTCGCTTTACAGATGCCTCCCGTTCCACATCATGGTTGAATCAACATGTTCCTCACGACATCCGATGGGCAAGGTTTTCTTTGTGTTTAGTCTCCTCCGAATGAGACTACTTTTTCTCTTTATAAGCGCTGGATGATGCGGGGCCTGGCGCTCAATTAGCCAACTTCTTTGGCATCAAGCCACGCCCCATATACCACCAACTGTTTTTTTATCCAGCCACTAAACCAAGAGGACCCCCAAAGGTTAGGAGAAAATAAGCGTGATGGTACCAGGCCCATAACGTCTCATTACACTCCTATGAATCCAATGATAGGAAAGTAAGCAGGAGTTAAACACTTCAAGGTAATTCCATATACAGCACGGTCTTGTGGAACTTTAAAAATACATGTACCACCAACTGTAAATGTATAGTTTCAAGCAGCAGCAACGCATGTTGCAGAGGCATGGATTGGTTATTATGCGCCTATACACAAGTGTTTCAAGGCACAAAAAGGCAAGGAAGGGGAACAAATGGAAGAAGACAAATGATCTTACTAAGCCGCATGACATTCAGATCATGCAAGTGCGCAACGTGAAGTGCAGGGAGAAGTGCAAGCAGACTGAGGGAAGTGCGAGGGAGGCTGGGACAACAGGGTGCATCCCAACCAGGAAGTGCAAGGTATGTCAGGTGGCAGTGCATGATGGACTGGTCCGGGTGGCAAGGGAGGAGTTTGCGGGGGGGCATGGTGCCCTGTAAGACTCTGGGGGCACCAAGCAGCCAGTCAGCAGTGTAGGAGGAGCAGGTGCAAAGCTAGGTTAGCAGGCGAGAGAAAGAAGAGGAGAAAAGTAAGGTCTTGAGAATCTTCCGGAACTTTAAGGGATCCGACTCAAGACAGAGGCAGGGAGGCCATTCCAGAAGGAAGCTCCTGCAGATAAGAGATCTCTTTCCCCACCACTTCCTGCATGGAGAAGCGACTGACCTGCAGAGAATTAGAGGTAGATGAGCGTAGAGCTCTAGCAGGAAGGTATTTAGGAAGAGAGTTGAAGATAGTAAGGGGCCCGACCCCAGAAAGCCTTGTGGACTATGCAGAGGGACTTTTACTTGATCCTTGAAGCCACTGGGAGCCAGGGGTGGGGAGGAATTTCAGCACCAGAGATGCGGCCCCTGGCCTTGAGGCCAAGGATAAGTCTTGCAGCTCTGTTCTTGCTAAGTTGAAGAGGTCTGAGAGTAGAACTAAAAGTAAGACTGTTGCAGTAGTCCAGTCTAGAGAGAACCAGGGCTCTGGAGACAGTGAGCCTCTGGGGGAAGTGAGAGAAAGTAGAATACCTCTGAGGAGGTCCAGCTGGTAATGGGACTTTTTAAGAGATGTCTCAGATATGAGAAGAGAAGGAGAGAGTGGAGTCGAAGATGACCCCCAGATGTTTTGCCTCACTGGTGGGTGAGGGCGCAGGACCAAGTGAGGCCAGTCAGAGTGCAAGTGGGAAAGTGGGAGCAGGGGTCCCAATGAAGACCATCTCAGAACTGTATGTTGACGCCAGCCCTATGGGTCTGGGAGCAATCCTCATACAGGTAGCCAATACAGGAGAGTCAATGCCAATCACCTATGCCTCCCGCGCCCTGACCCCGACGGAGCAACGCTACTCCCATATCGAAAAGGAAGCAATCACAGTGCTGTGGGGTTGCCGCCACTTTCATTTATACCTGTACGGCCGCAAGTTCAAGGCCTACACAGACCATAAACCACTCCTCCCCATTTTCACAGGCTCTTCATCACACCCACCAGACAGGATGGGAAAATGGCTGCCACATCTACAGCAATATGACTTCGAGCTGGCATACCAACCAGGCAGTGGAAACCCAGCAGAATTTCTGTCCAGGCACCCAAGAGGTGCCACGCCGGGTGAGATGCACGTGGCGGAGGAAACAGAAGAACACATCTGCCAGGTGGTCCACACAATGAAGCCAAGAGCCATCAGCATTGAAGACATTGCAGATGCCACACAAGCCACCCCATGCTGTGACCTGGTGAAAGACAATCATCACTGGGGAGTGAAAATCCTTCCTACGGAACATTCACAATCGAACGGCTGAAGCCAAGAATTCCTCATCAGCCTTTTCACAGTAAGACAAGACCCATCAATCACAGAGGAAGGGCTCATCCTAAGAGGGACACGAATCATCATCCTCACAAGCATGCAGGACTAAATCGTGGCACTGGCGCATGAGGGCCACCAGGGAATGGTGAGAACCAAGACCCGGATCAGACACGTGTCTGGTTCCCACACATCGATGAAAAAGTGGAGCAGCTCATCACTACATGCCTCCCATGCCAAATAACAGGGTTCCCGCCCAATCCCGAGTCCATCCTATCAGCAGAGCGGGGATCGTCCAGATGGGATGCCATCAGCATAGACTTCTGCAAGATACTAGACTTCTGCAAGATACACAAAGGCACGTACCTACTGGTGGCTATTGACGATCATTCCAGGTACCCCGAGGTTGAAATCGTAACCTCCACGGCTGCGGAGGTGGTCATACCCGCAATGGAGAAAATGTTCGCCACTCACGGCCTTCCAAGGCGGATTCGGAGCAACAATGGTCCACAGTTCCAAGGAGAGGAATTTAAGAAGTACCTCACCGACCTCAACATCCACTACCACCATATAATGCCCAGATGGCCGCAGGCCAACGGCGACGTGGAACGATTTATGCGAACAATCAACAAAGTTCTGCGACTGTCCTGCGTCAACCAAGGCCCTGGAGAGTAGAATTATACAGATTCCTGAGGAATTACAGGGCGACACCCCACAGCACTACAGGGATACCACCAGCAGACAATGTACGAACCATAATAAACTCGTCCATCCCACACCACCCGAGCAGGGGTACGGACATGTATGACAGAGCTCGCATGGAAACAAGAAGGACGGCGACAAACACATGAGCTCCAAGAGAAACGTCAGAAAGTCCCACCACCGAGTCGGTGACCAGGTAGTGATGGTGTGAAACCCATCCAAGTCGAAGTTGGACACACAGTACGACTCCATCCCGTGGACCATAACCCAAAGGCACGGGACAATGATAACTGCCAGGAGGGGACAGAGACAAGTGACAAGAAATGTGTCTTGGTTCAAGACAGTACCGTAAGATCTAAGGACTGACGGCGAGCTGTAAGCAGAGGAAGAGGAAGGCCCGCAAAATGAAGGACATCACCATCAGGAGGACAAAGCACTCACCGACAGCAGAGGCGAAGAGCCGCAGAGCGAACCAGAGGTGGACGAGCCGAACAATGAAGGTGAGCCACCCAATGGGAGCCAGGGGATAACACCCAGGGGTGGGCGGTATACCCTAAGAACTGCACCCAGGCCCTCAGAAAGACTCAAAGACTATGTGTGGTAATAGACCAGCCAGAGAGACTACTGAACTCATCAATGTCTTTAACAGATGATCAATAATGGCATTTGTTAAAGTTTTATTGGGGACAAAGGAGGAATGTTACATCCGCCTTGCGTACCGCTACACGGAGACGCAAGGCGTTCTAAATAAAAGCCCCACCCCCACTTAGAACAAGCAGTTCTGGGGCAGGACAGCAACACCTCTGTGTCCGTGTAATTCCTGCTCCCGCTGGAGCTGCGCAGCGGGGCCTAACAGCCTGAAACCCTTATGTCCTGCTTCCCGCCGGCACACCGGCTGGGAGTAGGACACAACAATGTTAAAGGACATTGGTGCCACGCACCATCACCACCAGAGTGGTCCCCTGGCAGCTCTGAAAGAGGGAGGGAGGGCGAGCGAGTTAGTGGGGTTTCGGAGGGAGGGAGGGTGAGTTAGTGGGGGGTTCTGTGTAACAGCATCAGAGGCACTCCAAAGTCGTTCCCATTTCTCCTCTACCTCACACATGGCTCCCCATTGACCCCTGGACTTCAGGCACGGCTTCCCAGTGCACTTGAATTGGTTGGTGCACTTTTCAATGTGGACATATTTATAAAACGAAGTATCAAAAGCCAAACCTTAATAAACAGCTGTACAAACTATAGCTGGAAAGATGTGGTCATGACAAGGGCATGCATCGCAGATTTTTGCGTTGCGCGTATCAAAATGCTATTTTCCATTAATGTTGCCAAACGGGAATACGGGGTGAAAGGGCTAAAACCTCTTCGCGCGGAACAGCAGGCAAAAACAGGCCTTTCCTACACAACACCATGTTGTAAAGTTAGCCACCCTAGATTAAATTACCCAGCTCACAATATGTCAACCATACACCAGAGGCAAAAAAGGTTCACCTCCACTAACGTCAAGGGAGAGTACATTCCTCGGACAAAAACCACGAGATTCAAGTGTTGCACTCAAATGCCATTTTCCTACAGGAAGCATTTTAATGTCAGTAGTCGCTCGGTAAATACTGTGTTAGAGAGCACTGGCGACGGCCTCAAACTCTCCTGGGCTGGTCCCAGACGGCTCTCTGGAAAAACTTAAGCTGTGTTTGGCCCATTTTACCTGTCTCTTGTTTTCTGTAGCCCTTTTCACTGGGTAACTTCGTCCGTCCCTGACTGCACAAACCCCAGCGTAATGTAACTTCTCTCTCAGCAAGTTTTGGCGCCGCTCCTTCGAATCAAAATATAACAAAAGTAGTAGATACAAAAGAAGGACTTGCACCATAGCTAAAGAACCGGGACTGGGTGATAGCAGCGACTGTGCTGCGGCCATCTTGAAGAAACTTCAGTTGATGAAGTAATTCCAATTTTCCAGACTGTGTACAGGAACGTCATAATTCTATGTCAAGACCGGAGGCTCGGATTATGCTTTCTCATTTTACTTTAAACTCGAGCAGCATTGAAAACTATTACAAAGCATATACAAATAACATACATATTAAAACTACATTTCCCATCGAAATAGCCTTTTTGTGTGTAGTTCATTTTTGATATGTCCAACAAAACACGTGACATTTTCTAACCAATCCTGTCATCCATAGTCCATTCTTTTCCTTTGCAATTTTCTGTTCTTCCTCTTTCATTGCTGCTTGGGTAGCCAGTTAAGTGCTTTTTACTTCATCCTAATGTATGATGAATGATTACCTGATGAACCCATAGATAGCATAGCTCAGCTAGGCAGCACAAGCGTGTTTAAGAGTGTGGTGGAGTGTATCTGCAGTCATTAGGAAAAGTATCAATACTTTGAAAACGTTCGCAACAGAGCTGTCAGCTCCACCGAGCGCAAACGCATAGCTCTCAACTCACACGCTTTTGGCGGGTGTCACCCGCCTTGTGAAGGGCTGACTCACCCGCCAAGCCTCCTGCAAGATCATTCATTCCAATGGGCCTCTCACCCGCCTAAAACAAAATCGGGTGATTACACCCGCCTTTGCGACACAAATGGTTGAGAGCTATGGCAACGTCTCCTTTTTTCTGAAAGCGGGCACTGCGGTCACAGAAGTGATCCTGAGCGCGACTTGACCAATTAAGGTTCTGGCACTCCGTGATCCATCCTCGTCAAAATAGACCCCAAAAGGAGCACACTTGCTACAGCAGAATCAACATCCAGCAGTAAAGGGAAACTGCTTGGAGTTGCGTTTATCAATGAGATGGCGAAGTTTGCAAATACTTACGGCTCGATAGACAAGGCACAGGCATCATTAAAAAGAGTCTTTGGACATAAGGTTTTCGGAAGGGCTGGCAGAGGAAGGGGCCACTCAGCCAACCGTGTTTCCTCATACAGGCCAACTACAATACCAGGAATGACTGGAGAAATCAGGAGGAGCGCAGATCCAACCCCTTCTTTCAATCGAGACGAAAGGGTTGTGGGCAGAGGCTGGAGAAAAAATAGCAGAGGCCAACAGGCAAACACAGGTGAGACTCTTCACATCTTTACTTACTCAACCAGTTGATGCAGAGACCCCAAGGATAGGGGGGAGAACAGCACAGTTCTTAGAACGATGGAGAGATTTATCAGGAGATTCATGGGTCGAGCAAACAGTACAGGGTTTCCAGATAGAATTCTGGCAAGAACCAGTACAGGTAGAATACCAGAGGCCCATAAGGTTCAACGAACAGGACGAAAAGTTAATAAGCGAGGAGATAGTAGAACTAGAAAGGAAGGGTGCCATTGCTCCAGTGTCCGACTCCTCGAAACGGGTTTGTGAGCAATATGTTCTTGGGAAAGGGCAAAGGAAGCAGAGACCAGTGATAAACGTGAGAAGTTTGAACACATTCATATAATACAGACATTTCAAGATGGAAGGCTTTGATCTCCTGAGAGACGTGTTGCAGAAGGAAGATTGGCTAGTCAGGATAGACCTCAAAGATGCCTACTTGACGGTCCCAATAGCGAAGGAAAATCAGAGGTTCCTTCAATTCTGGTGAAGAGATTATAAGTGGGAATTCACATGCCTCCCATTTGGTCTAGCGTCAGAGCCTTGGGCTTTTACGAAGTTGATGCAGACAGTAGTGAGTCACCTCAGAGAACAAGGCATCAGACTGATAGTATGTTGTCTGATGGGTCAAGACAAGATGAGACTGGTACAACAATCAGAGATGACGATCCAACTATTGCAAAAGCTGGGTTTTGTCATAAATGGGGAGAAATCAGCTGTAGAGCCAGTACAGACAATAGAGTTCCTAGGTTTCGTAATAGAATCAGCTCAATAATAGCGAGAGAAGAGATCGCTCAGAGAGCTAGCCAGAGTAGTAGGCAGACTACCGTCATTCATTCAGGCAATCTTCCCAGGACCACTACACTACAGAGCCCTGGAATGCCTAAAAATACAGCACCTGCGAAAAGGGTTATCATACGAACCTAGAGCACCGATCTCCTCAGAGGCGAGGTGGCGGTTCAGACACATGGAGGCATGGAATGGGAGACCGATATTTGGCTCATCCACGGACCTCATCATAGAATCATATGCCAGCCACCAGCCTCTGGGCCGGGTGGGCCCGTTGCGGAGAGATGACAATAGGCGGCAGGTGGTCAGGGAAGGAACTAGAGCTCCACATCGGTTGTCTGGAGCTAATGTTAGGGTCCTTTGCAGTAAGATGCTGAACCCAAGACAGAGTGAACTGTTGCGTATTACTAAAGATGGACAACGTCTCTGCAGTACGCTACATAAACAGGTTGGGCAAGGCGAAGTCCAGGATGCTAGCGGAACAGGCAAAAGATTTCTGGCATATGTGCCTAGAGAACAAAAGTAGTATTACAGCAGAGTATCTCCCTGGTCTGCAGAACGAAGTGGCAGATTGGAATTCCAGACACCTGAGAGATGCCAGCGATTGGCAACTAGACAGGACAGTATTTATATCTCTGATGGAAATGAGGGGACCATGCAAAACATATCTGTTTGTATCCAGGCAGCTGACCTTATTCTTCAGCTGGAGGCTTGATCCAGCAGCAGAGGCAAGAGATGCATTTCTACAGGAGTAATGACCGGACAAGTAATACGCTTTTCCCCCGTTCGCAATGATTCCGAGAATGGTCGCACAAGTAAGGAGACAACAGGCGACACTAATAATAGTAACACCAGACTGGAAGAGTCAAGTATTGTCATGGTCCATAGACAGCGATGGTCTGCGTGGCATACATGGAAGCAGATTTGCATTGTTGTCTTGATATGGGCCAAATCGTCCTCGGGACCAGCCCTCGGGAGCAATAATTACCCAATTCAGCCCAAAATACAGGTTCTATTGTGCTGAGCAGTGATCTCATGCTAGTGACAAATGACACCTTCAATAAGTTTTAGTATTTATTCTAAACAGTGAATTTTATATACATTTGGGATTCAAGTTAGAGAAGATTACAAAGCACAAAACTTAGAGAAATGCAAAATATAGAGAAACATAGAACTTAGATAAACATAGAGAAACATAGAGAAACATAGAGAAACACAGTCTTACGCCCCTTCAATCAGCACTGGGAGATCCTGGCCCTCATAAAATAGCTGTAACAAGCCCCGCTCAGAGGACAGCGCTGCTGGGTGCCGGCAGAGCTCCAATTCCGGGCACTTGATCTTGCTCGAACCAAGTCCACAGGACGATCTCCCACCCGCGTCATGTGAGCATGCATATTTTATAATCTCGTGCTGCCCGTCCATGACGCACAGTTCCAGAACTTTCCCTGTGCAAAATATAGGCTGGCTCATGGAAAAAACCCAACTCTGTTAATTTCCACTGTGCTTCTTCTGAGCCCCTCCCTGGCTCCTTGGAGCCCATCTGCGCGAAAGCTCAGGAATGTCTTATCAGTGCCTTCCCAGAGAAAAGGAGATTAGCTTAGGGGCCATGCAGGGCTACCGTTAGTGAGGCAGAATATTCTAAGGGAAGCAGGGATGTATTAACCCTATTAGAGCAGGCTCTAAAAGGCATGCACTCATAGTTTAGTGTTCATAGCGCTTAAGACTGGCTATCTAAGCGCTATATAGGTGCCATAATGTTCCAAACACTCCAATATTGTCTATTAGCTACAGAGCTCGGGGCCCTCGCCCTGCCTGCATAATGTGACCTATCACTCCTACTAGGCCTGCATATTCCTTGTAGCTCACTACTGCATAATGGAAGTGCTACAACAGACTACTGTCAGCATTTTTGGCACATACTTTGAATACACTATTGGCTTTCAGCGGCTAATGCTGTCATCTAAAGCCCTGATTGGCAAGGTTGCAATTTTGTGTATCACTACAATTGTATACAAGAGTCTCCCCAAGATGGCGCTGCAAAGTATCAGCAGCGCTTAAGTCGATTCTTATCCTCTCCCGGTTCTGGCTCCGCCCCTTGTGCCTGACAGAGGAAGTTATCTGGAACTGCAGACAGAACATCGACGTGTTGCTACTTTTGCCAGCAAATGCTCCATGAGGTTGTTACCTTGATATCTAATTTCAGCTTTCCCTAGCTAGTCTGTCTAAACATACTTTCTCTACAAGGTAACCCCCCAGTCTGCGTAGAAGGACTCCAATTTGTTATCCACGGCATATGTGGCCCTCCCCAGAGAGACAATGTCCCACATTTTCCTCAGCCAATCCTGCTCCGTAGGGATTGAGGGCCCTTTCCACCTTTGCGCGATGAGGGACATAGCCGCCAACGTGAATATCACAGACGCCTTGGTGCGGCCACGCTCCTCCGCTTCCTCCCCTTGCCCACTCCTTCCCATCAAGATTTCCCGAGGGTCCCGAAGAGCTCTTCCCCCCAAAGCCTGAGCTATAGCCTGCTTAAGTCCGACCCAGAAGGGTTGCAAAATGGGACAATCCCACCAGATATGTGAGGCCGTGCCTCACTCCCCGCACCCCTCCAGCACTCCCCCGGGGTAGCAGGGTTCATTGCATGAAGTCGGGCGGGAGTATAATGCCATCCCACCATGCACTTGTACCAAACCTCCCGAACCTGGATCGCCTTTGCGATTTTGGGGATCCGTGCCCACAGCCTCTCCCAGTCTTTGGGCTCCATTCGGACCCCGGAATGCCACCCCCAGTCAGCCATGTAAGTCCAACTAACGCACGGGCTGCCTCTCTCCAACTGCTTGTATAAGTCTGAGATAAGCCCCCTAGAGCCCTCATGGGTTGTTAAGAACCTTTCAAAGTGGGTTAGATCCCTAGTCGCAGCCAACCTTATGCTCGGAGACATAACCCAATGCCTGATTTGGAAATACCGAAGCCTCTCCCTTTCTCCCAAATCGAACTCCTTTTTGCATTCCTCAAATGTTTTCACCCTATCCCCAATGAACATGTCCCTCAGGGTTCTGCATCTCCCCTCATCCCAATCCAGGAACGCCCCTCTCTCCATTCCAGGAGTGAAGTCCCGATTATGGAAAATAGGGGTAAACGGCGATGGAAAAGTCGTAGTCCCCCACCTCTCTACAGCCCGATCCCAACTATCAACTACACTTTTCGTAATATCACTCAAATAGAGATGTGGAGGTCGCAGCCGTCGTGCGCAGCCGTCGTGGGAGCCAAAGAACCTCCCCCAAATGATGCTGAGCCACCGCTCTATCCATCTCCACCCAGTGCTTTAGGTAATCCTTCGAGAACCATTCTTTGATTATCCTGAGATGTGCCGCGTCATGGTAGCGACGAAAGTCGGGGAAGGCTAGGCCCCCTCTCTCCCTAGAGGCCGTTAGTAACTGCCTGGATAGTCGCGATCTCCTCCCCCTCCAGACAAAGCCCCTGGTCAGCCAGTCCAGCCTCTTGAAGAAGCTCTCCGGGACCCTCAACGGAATGGCCTGGAAGAGGTAGAGCACCCGGGGGAGAATCACCATCCTGAGGACAGCCCCCCTGCCCAGCCAGGAGATAGGTAGGGCACCCCACCTCCGTAGATCTCTTTTAATAGCTAAAACAATCAGCTCGTAATTTGCTCCATACCAGCCAGCTAGTGAGGGGGCGATCCTAACTCCCAGGTACTGCAACCCAGAGGAGCTCCACTTGAACGGGAACACCTCCCTCACCTCCTGCGCCTCTCCCACCCCTAGAGAGAGAGATTCATCAGTTCCGACTTCTGGAAGTAAACCCGCAAACCCGAGACTTCACCAAAGGTGGTTAATAACCATATGCATGCTGGGAGGGACTCCTTCGGGTTAGTTAATGTAAGCAGCATGTCATCGGCGAAAGCCGCTACTTTATGTTGCCCCCCTCTGAATGGGATCCCCCTGATTTCCACCGTTTGACCTATCGCCAGCAGGAGAGGCTCTAGATAGATGGCATAGAGTAAAGGGGAAAGGGGGCACCCCTGCTTCGTCCCCCTCTGAAGCCTAAAAGGTCGGGACATCTCGCCATTAACCAGGATGCGTGATGTGGGATTTTTATAGTTGGCGGCAACCAGGTTAATGAAACCCTCCCCGAGCCCCATTTTCTCCATCACCTGGAATAGGAACGACCACTCCACCCGGACGAACGCCTTCTCCGCGTCGAGCGCCAAGAGGATCGCCGGAGTGGCTGTTTTACCGGACTTCTCCACTAGATGAGCCACCCTCCTGATGTTTTCAGCGGTTTGCCATCCCACTACGAATCCCGACTGATCTTGGTGGATTAGTGAGGGAAGGTGCTTCTCTAGTCGCCTTGCCAAAATCTTTGTGAAGATTTTTGCCTCTGTATTGATAAGGGCAATAAGGGACGATAAGAGGAACAGTCCTCTGGATCTTTCCCTGCCTTATGAATAAGGGTGATCTTAGCCTCCTCCAGCGACTGGGTAATTCCGCCTTCGGCGCAAAACGAATTAAATAACTGTGTCAGATGTGGGACCAAAAGGTGGGAAAATGCTTTGTAAAATGAGGCGGGATAGCCATCAGGTCCAGGGGCCTTATTCCGGGGGAGAGAGACAATAGTGCTCTCACCTCAACCTCCGTGATAGGACGGCCCAGCTCCTCACCTACTTCCCTGGATACCTGTGGGAGGGGTAAGCTCCCCAAGAACTCTTTCTGCGGGAGTAGGGCCGGTCTTTGAGAGGAGTAAAGGGCCTCATAGAACTCCACTAATCTCTCCTTTATCTCTTCAACATGGGTTAGTCGTCTACCCCCTTGATCCTTAAGGGCCGTAATTACTTTCCGTTCCCTTTGTCCCCTAAGGAGGCGGGCTAGAAGAGAACCTGCCTTATTGGCCTTAACGTAAAAGGTTTGCCTCACCCTAAGCATGGCTTCTTCCGCCTTCTATTTTCTCAAGATCCCCAGTTGGCCCTCTGCTAGCCTGTACGCCCTAAAAACCTTCCTCGTGGGGGTTTCCCGCCATTGGGCTCTAGCTGCCTCAACCTCCCGCTCAAGCTGGGTCTCCAAACCTCTCAACACTTTATTCCTCTCCGCCTTCAAGGCGATGAGGTCCCCTCTCAAAGTAGACTTGAAGGCATCCCACCTAGTACTCAGACTTGTGTCCGAGGCTGTGTTCCTCACGAAAAATTCCTCAATCTTATCGTCCAGCTCACTACATATCACGGCATCCCTCAGAAGCTCCCCCAGGAATTTCCAACCCCACACCCCTGGATTACTTCTCCCCTGCCTCAGGTTCAATTGTACCACCTTGTGATTGGCAATTCCTAGAGGACCCACCTCCACCGCCTCTACCTCTCCTATTAGACTGGCGGAGACCCAAATATAGTCAATTCGTGATTGTGTCCTATGAACATCAGAAAGGAATGTGAAGCCCTCCTCGCTCCCCCCCCGTTGTGATCGCCAGACATCGTGGATGCCAGCCCCTGCCCATCTCTCCCTCAATTGGGGAGAGGCCACCACGCCACCTCCTCTTCAAGTCTGGAGCGGTCTCTGACCCTATCCCAAGCCAGGTTAAAGTCCCCACCTGGCCCCTGGCGAAATTCTCAATGGTACTCAAGGTATCCCGTAGAAACTGGTCTTGGCCCACATTCGGTGCGTATATAGACGCAATAGTATAGCATGAGTCCATTATAGTCCCCCTTACCACAATGTACCTTTTACAGTCACCTGGCTCCCATAGAGGCGTCGATCTGAACTGGACAACTGCGGTCTCCACCAATGTGACGCTTAGGGCCGAGATGACGGACTGGACTGGCCCACCTAGCTTCGTTTGCTTGGCCCGTAGGAATGTTCTTCTGCAAATGGAGAAAGGGAATTAACCACCCGTGGAGTTGAGCGTAAATCCCCCACCCCCGCTGTTCTCCCCTCAGATCACCTTTGATGTCCCCTCTTATAGTCTCACCTGATGGTTTGAAAAGATGAGCTCTCCATCCTGAATTGAGCGCAGGGGCGCGTTGATAACCAGTTGGTTCACTGGCTCAAAGGAATTGGTGAGTTCCAGAACAATATTGACTCCGAAAAGTATGTAGTTCGTAAGAGTTCACATGTCTAACTTTCACTCTTGTCCGATTCCTTGCAGTTTGCAGCTTGACCCCAGAGAAGAGTTCCTCGTGGTAGCTGACGAAGTTCAGGTAAGGATTTGGCTTATCCTACACAGTTCAATAACATAAGGCCAGAATGTAACCTGTGGATTGCTCCCTTATTCAGGTGTGGAGAGAAAATATGAAGTTCGGGGAATAATGCCTCTGGCGGTAAAATTAGGTAAGTCTATTGTGGTGAGAAGAATTCCCCTTGTTTGTCCTTTCGTCTCACCTTGTTGTCCTTTTGTTCCCCTTAGGGGCCGGGGTACGGCGAGGATGCAATGGAGACTGCGGCGACCCGTGAAGAGGAATAGTACCTCCGGCGGTAATCAGGTAAGTCTATGGGGGTAGTTACTATTGTCTCTGTTTATTCCCTTGGCTCACCTTTACTGTTCTTGTGTTCCCCTTAGGTACCAGAGTGCAGCGGGAACGTGCAGAAGGATGTGGTGGATCGTGAGGATGCTGCGAAGGCTGGTGAGTTCGGCGCGGCACTGCAGCATGCAAGTCGGCGCGCGTAAAATGCTTCTTTCTTCCAGCTCGAAGGCGCGGTGGATCCGGAGTTCAGGTAAGGATCGAAGGTTTTTCTCTTATTCTAACCTCTTCTCCTTCTGTTCCTCCCTTTTTCTAGGTGCTGCAGACTCGAGGCGGGCGTGGCAGAAGACTGGATGCAGGCCTGCAGACATGGTGAGCGCTACGCTGCTGGATGCAGAATAACGCGAAGTGTGTGCTGCTCTTCGGGCGTGGTTTAAATAGCCTCCAAAGTAGTCCCAGGTAAGTATTTCTCCCTATCCCCACCCGAGTAAAAAATAGTCCCTAGGTAAAATAGTCCCTTCCAAGCCTCCTTTGGCTTGGAGCTCTGCAGCCTGGTCTGCATTAGGTAAACTTGCAGCATGGTCTGCATCAGGTAAGTTCTACTCTATGAGCATGGCGCCTATAGCGCCAGGACTGACTCTCCATATGGGACTGGTGCCATAGGAGCCAGGACCGCACCCAAACAGCCCCTAACAGGGGTTTTTGGGTTTGCTCAAAATAACTTGATGCCTGCTTCCGGGGTTGCTGGACCTGGTCTGGTTCCCCGGGGGTAGGCATCATGACAAGCATTGACTGCAAGGCGAAAAGAGGAGGAAGAAAACAAAATACTTCTACAAGAGCTGCTCACCCAAATGAAAATTGGGTGGCAAGCGTAAAGGAGAAAAGAGGGGGAAGATTTATCAGAGGAGTTAAACCACCCTTTCGATGATACCCCATTATCAGAATAAACCTTTGAGGAATGTAGACGATTAGCCAATGCAGTGGATGGAGCATTAGAAGAGGAACCGAAGCTGGAGGAGCATCATCAGAAACCAAAATGTATGGATCAAGCACAACAGACTTTGCCGGAGATGGACCAGCAACATTTAAAGGGGAACAGAAAAGAAAGGAAGAGAGAAACAAGGAGAAAGAGAAGAATCAGGGATGCGCACCATCAAGTGAGGGAAGAAAAGAAAACCAAGAAACAAAAACATGGAAAATATAAAAAATCAGAAACAAACCCTCTGTTTGTTCCCCTCTTCCTAAAATCTCTATTAAAATCATCAATAATGAACACAAGAGAAGAAGAAGAACACAGGAAAGACCCTCTCACAGAGAAGGAGGTTTGCAAAGAAAAGAGGACCAAGGAGGAGGGGAAAGAAAAAAATTAAGATATCCCGAAAATTAAAAATAAGCGTCATCAAGAAGCTCCTCGGGATGATATTGAGATTAAAAGTATAAGTGTTGCTCTTCAAACAGATTGCAAAGTGTGGAAAAGGGAGACCAAGAATGTACAACTTGGCGCAAAAGAAAGAAAAGAAATTGAGTCTAGTGCATCAGAGGAGAAGAAAGAAGAATACCTGTTGTCCTCCATCGACCTCACTGGAATGCAAGCATCCAGTCGCTCCAATTATTCTATTGAAAAAATGCACTGCTGCGACCATCACCAGTATAAGTCCTTGAAAATAGCACCAATCTTCTTGAAATCAATGACCTCACTACCGGGAACAAAATCGTCGATCGAGAAAATTAAACTGGGACAAGGCAAATGCACCTTGCTCGATCTAAAATCCAATGGAGGGGGCAAATCAATGGAACTGGATGAGAATGACACCTGTTTGTCAACCGTCCCTCAAGAACCAAAATACCCAGCCTGGAAAAGTAAGAGCAAAGAAGAGACCACATCTACATTTGCGATGCCAAAATTATGGCTTAGCATCTCAGAAAAAAACAGGAAGCACAAATCATTATGCAGAAGTGTAATTCTCTCCTATTTTAAGGAAATACCGAACCTCTATCTTCTGAGCTCCCAGCACATTGAATCTGTATGCATCCCAAGTAGCCCATTCACAGCTGAAGTGGGTTTGACATCGAGAGAAGCTTTAGAAGCAATAGTGGAAGCATTATCGGAACTGGAGAGACTGGGTTTCACAGTCTCATGTGCAAAGCCACAACCATCAACATCTAAAATGCCCCAGGGACCAACATGGCCTTCGAGAGTTAATAGCCAACTGGGGGAAAGCAGCAAACCAGAGGGCAATTGAGTGGAAGAGAGAAACAGTGCTGGTAATACTCAGGACAATGCTCTTGCAATGCTTCCAGAGATCCTAACACAGGTGCTGTTGAAAATGGGGGTGGGGAACCAGTCTCTTTAGAGAGAAAGGGTTGTCTATGGTGAGTTGGAACACGAGGGGGCCCAACACATTCACCGCAAGGGAAATGATAAAATATATTTTTCAGAATATAGACATCCTTCTTCTCCAAAAGACATGGTTGGTCAATCCAATTGCAGTTCAAGGATATACTTTCTACTGCCTATCTGCTTTCCAAAAAGCAAAAGGCAGACCGTCAGGAGGTCTTCTTGTGGCATTCAGAAATGCCTCAATAAAAGAATCAATAGTGATCTTTGAAAATAAAATTGGCATTCAAGCAAGTAAAGTAACCATGAAAACATCAAAACCTTATTTAGAGGTGTTCTTGGTAGACATTTATTGGAACCCCGCATGTTGTAGCCTCCAAGTCTTTCATGAAACGCTGTCTTCACTGCTGGAAAAAATGAAAATTAGTGATGGGAGTGCCCGAATAATATTAGCAGGAGACTTTAATGCCCAATGCGTAGCATTGGAAAAAGACCCTGTTAAATATGGGTCTCGAATGATCACAGACACAGGAAAAATGTGGGTGGAATTTCTAGCAGGATGGGGGCTTAAAATGGTGAATGGAAGTTTTCCAGGAGATATCCTAGCGGCCCCAACCTGGTTTCAAGGGAGATCAGCCTCGATAATAGACTGTGGGCCTCATTACACGGTAGGCGGTGAGCCATGGCGCTATTAGCGCCATGGCTCATGCCGGTAAAATACCGGCACCGCCTTGGTGGAAAGGGGATTTACTGCCCCATTCCAAGGTTGGAGGGGCGGTAAATCCCCCTTCCACCATTGCCCTTCCCCATTCCCATTTCTGCCCCATAGGGCTCTATGGGAATGGGGAAGGCATTAATTACGGCACCGCGATTTTGCGGTGCCGTAATTAGCTCCGAGGTCCCTTTGCGGGTTGGATTTTAACACCTGCAAAAAGCAGGCGTTAAATCCCCCAACCCGCAAAGGGACCTCGTAGTAAGGCGGTAAGGATTTACTGGTACCGGTATTTTACCGGTACCGGTAAATCCTTACCGCCATCGGTGTAATGAGGCCCTATATATTTATGACAACTGATCTTTTTACATTAGACATCACACTGAAGATAGAGCAAGGGGGTGGAAGTGATCACTCCAGATTGGAATAGTTCTTTTTAGACATCTCTTCGGATCAACGAGATAAGCAGGCCCAATCCTACTCGCTGAGAAAACGGCAGGTTCCGCCTGTGTAAATATAAAAAAGAAGGGGATGTTCTTAATGAAATATTGTTAGAGATCCCAGATCACATTCAGCAGGTCTTTTGTAAACCATGAGGAATTTACGACATACATTTGGCAGATCTGTTCACCGAGTATGGGAAGGAGCAGTGGAAGCAAACAAGTGCATCGACACTCATTTGATGAGGTGACCAGACGGGAGAAAAAGCCACTCAGTCAGAAATTGAGACAGCTAAAAAAGCAGGCATCAGCAGAGAGGACTATCTAAGGGCGTCTAAGAGAGCCTCACAAAGTTACACGCAGTAGTCAGTAGACAGGAGGATGTGGCGCCTCGAGCAAGATGGTGAGCGAATGTTAAAACTAGCAGGAAGCAGTGTCACCGGGGAATTCTGCTCAGTGATGCGCCGCCTAGAAGGGAACGGAGACACAGCACTATGTAATCTTGTAATCTAGTGCCAGAAAGAAGCTGGATAGAATATCTGTCAGCAAGCTTTAAGAAGCCAGTGGAATCAGAAACTCCTCCAGATTCATCTGCCCGCTGGCATCTACCTCTGGAGGTGCAGTCTATAGTAGAACTGATTACCAAATCCTCCAACTCCAAAGCAGCAGGGCCAAATGGCCTTACCTACCATGTGCTGAAAAAACAACCTCTACTTTGGGCTAAAATATTATCCTGACTATTTGGAGTGATTTTGGAAAGTCGACAATTCCCTGTATCATGGAAATCGGCGGTTATCATCCCGCTATTCAAGGGGGGGCGATCGGTTGCAACCTACAAACTACCAGCCCATCGCCCTCCTGGACATCGAGAGTAAACTCTTCATGAAGATTGTATTGGAGGAGCTACAAATCTGGGAAAAGGATAAAAAAAATCTTTCAAAACATCAAACCGGCTTCAGAGTTGGACACTCAACAGCATTAAACGGTCTAACATTAAACATCGTAAGTGAAAAGACAATGGGGGTCATTACGAGGTAGGAGGTAAGGGAAAAACGATGGCGGTAAAGGATTACCGGCATCGCTTACCACTCCGGTTCATTACGACCCGCCAATCCAATATTTACGGTGCCTCTAATAGCGGCATTGGCGCGGGCACGCGACCCTACATGCCGGCAATAGCAGCATGGCGTAAACAGGAACTCAACACAAGTCAGGCGGACATGCAAATAACGGCCTACTGAAGGCTGAAAAGTACCTTACCGGCATGGAGGAAATACCGGCATCGCGAACCACCCATAAACGGCCATGTGCAGTGTTCCCAACTGCCACAGGTGCACACAATCATCACAGGTGGAGGCAATGCAGACTGGGCCAGCACAAAAGGAGCACACCCCACCCCTGCCCACACCCAGTCACACACCAAAATGATTCCAATACTACTAGCAATACTCAAGCTGGAGGACATGATTGCAGTGGAACTCCAGCAACAACAACAACAACAGGCAGCAGAGAGGAGACGTAGGAGGAGAAGGAGGGGGAGGCAGGCCCAGCATGCACCACCAGTGAAGGCAGTTGTATCACACAGGCAGCCCCCAATCCCTCGAATCAGAGACAGTCCATTCAGCCTAACCCCTGAGCAGATCCACACCCTGTACCGTCTGGACCAGGACACCATCGCCACCATTGTGGACATGATACATAACGACATTGTCAGCCTCATAGACATCCGTACCGCCATCCCCCCTCTACTGAAGGTGGTGTCTGTGCTCCACTTCCTGGCCACAGGCACCTACCAGCACACAGTAGGGCAGATGCATGGCATATCACAACCATTATTCTCACGTGCGCTGAACCAAGTACTCGATGCCCTCCTGAAGCACACAGACGACCACAAATCCCTACCACGGACTGCCCAGGAGATCACCAACACCAAAGTTGGCTTTCATTCACTGGCAGGCTTCCCAGGTTGCATCGGTGGCATCGACTGCACCCATGTTGAATTGGTGGTCCCACATGCCATGGAGGTAGTGCACCGCAACCGTAAGTTATACCACTCCATCAATGTGCATATGGTATGTTACTCAAACAAGATCATCACATATTGTTGTGCCCGATTTCCCGGATCAACCCATGATTCAATGGTCATGCGGAACTCCACGATACCACGCTACATGGAGCGACACGCAGGGCAACGATCCTGGCTACTCAGTGAGTTGCATGTCATGCTCATGGCAGTGTGATGTGGGGAGATGATTGGGGGGAGAGATGCATACTTCACCTGGCTGAGATGGGGGGGAGAGATGCATACTTCACCTGGCTGAGATGGGGGGGGGAGATGTATACTTCACCTGGCTGACATTAGCTGAGAGGATGGACCATGCTCATACCACTAAGCAGGCCAGACTGGACCTGACACCTGACACCTAAATGCAAGACGTAAGCTGCACTACTATGTAAATGAGGCAGTGCTGCAACCATTCCATAGCCATCAACATGTACACTGCACATAATCAGACCGTGGCCCCTGCAACACAATGCAGCGGCATGCAGTTAGTATGGCCAATGCAAATGACCAAATAACATCACCATAATGGACATGTATCCATTACTGCGTACAAAGGAGTCACATTAGGCCAAAATACAGAATCTCACTCCTACACTACCACAGAGGTCCAGCATACCAGCATGGCTACATCGGGCGTGGAAAGTCAGATCATCAAGAGTCTGGCTTCAACGGTGACAGGATAAAAGCATACAATCAACTAAACATCACCTAGTTCATGGGAACAACCGGTGTGGGCAACCACAGTGCATGAGCACTCGTAAGGAATAGGACACCCCTGTGCCCATTAGATGATGCCACGCACACCTGTTGATCATATGAATTCACACATTACAGTTACTTTGAGTAGCTCTATACGTGCATGGATATGTGGATGAAAACAGGAAATAAATGCATGTTATTGTGTCATTGATAGAGGTCACATTTGGTGTAATCACTTACACATAACCATTGTTACATACATGCAGGTGATGCTGGCTATCCCTTGAAGAGGTGGCTACTTACCCCTGTCCGGAACCTGCAGAACAGACACGAAGAGGACTACAATCGTGCACATACACGTGTGGTGATCGAGCAGACATTTGGGATTTTGAAGGTACGGTTTTGCTGCCTCAGCAGGTCTGGTGGGGCACTCCTGTATGGGCATGAGAAGGTTGGCAAGATCATCATGGCATGTGTCATGCTACACAATATGTGCATCAGATGGAATATGCCTCTGCCCCCTGATGTTGAACTGCAACCACCTGACGAGGGGGATGAGGATGGAGGAGATGGGGCGGCACAAAAGGGAGGTAGCGATGCACAGGAGGGACGTGCCGTGCGCCAGACTTTGATTAACCAATGTTTCTAACACACATGGATGAGTAATGTGCCATGGAGGTGGGACTCAAGGCACTGGTAGTATAGGGGACATGGACACTGTACACTGTACACTGTTCACCAATAAAGCACACATACACAATAAGCAATGTCCGGTCATGTGAACTCTTATATCACAACAGGTGTATTGAACAAATAGAACATTGATTGTGCACAAGCCCTCCACCCCACACACCCTCTCCCCCCTCCCTCGCCACCTCCCCCTCCCCTCTGAACTTCCCCACACTCCCTCTCCCCATCCCCCTCCCCCCTCAACTTCCCCACACACCCTCTTCCCCCTCCCCTGCCCCCCTCAACTTCCGCACACACCCTCTCCCGCTCCCCCAACTTCCCCACACATGGTGTGCACTTGCATGCACCATTAGTCTGCAATAGTTCGGAATGGCAGGCTGCACCTACAACCCTTGTCCACTGCCAGAATCGTGTGGACCCCTGTCAGACCTGCACAAGTTCCGCATAGACCTACGCAGGGGGCTGGTCTGTCGAGCTGGCATTCGAGGAGGTGCCTGGTTGTTTGATCACCTGTGCGGGATGCAGGGCCTCCAAGGCTTCCACCATGCGGGTGAGGACCTGCCTCACAGCCGCCAATTTGTTGCATATGTTTGTGGAAGTTGACTCAATGGCAGCTTTGAGGGACGCTGCACATTCCCTGAATTCCTCCCTTGCCTGGCCACATTCAATGATGTGCTGGGTCACCAGCCCTGTCAGGTCCTCCTGGCGCTGTTGGATTACCGTGATTCCCTCTTGCCTGTCCCGGATACCAGTGAATGTCGAAGGTGCATGCGACATGGTTGCTGCATCATGGATGCTCCCCATGGGGCTGAAGCTCCCTGGCCATGACTCCACAGAAGACAGCTCATGGCTGCTGGCATTGTGTATGCTGGGTGGGGAGAGGTGGGTTGACTGCAGGGGGCCTGTTGCGGTAGGTGTTCCGGGTGTCAGAGTATGTGCATCATCATCCGACACAGCTGCCGTGGCTGCTGCCTCTCCGATAGTACTGCTGGCAGTGGAAACAGATCCTTCAGCCACTGACTCCTGTGTGGTGGTGGCTGGTGTGGGTGCTGTGGTGGTGGCCCTTTTGCACATTAGTGCTGTAGCTTCGTGGGTTGTGTTGGGCTTGTGAGGTAGTCCTGGTTTGACTCTTCCCCTTGATGTGGAGGGCCTGTTTGCTCCCTCCGTGCCCCTGGACTTTTTCGCTGATGTCGCGGGCTGCTCCGTGGGGTCCTGATCCTCACTGTCAGATTGTGTGCCTGTGGGGACCAAGAGAGGGTCAGCATCAGTTATGGGTCTACGTGCATCAGGCATGCATTGGGGTAGCTGCAGTTCTATGGAATGGCAGGTATTTTCCGTTGAAGTAGTGACAGACGGGGTGCTTGCCTTATGGGTGGGTCATGCAGGGATGCGTCTGGGCTGACACATGTATGGGGTGCATCATTCATGTGGATGAGAAGGTGCTGTTCACTGCCTGTAGGCAGGGTTGCGTAGATGTGTCTGGTGGCCCCTGCATTGCATCATTTCACTGTCAGTTCAGGGGACATCTTCATGGTTTGCATTACAGTGGTTTGTTTAGGACACCTACCTGCATCAGCCGATGACAGGGCTCCACGCTCCATATCCCCCACTCCCTCGATTGCTCCATTCCAATTGTGCTCGCACAAGTCTCCTCCCAACGAGTCATCTTAATGGGTGAGGCACCTCCGCCACCTGTTGCCATTCCCTGGCTACGGTTTGCTGCCATGATGTTCCGGACGCGTTGGCGCAGGTCATCCCAGCGCTTCCGGACATCTTTTACCGTGCGTGGGGTGATGCCAACCACACTCACTTTACGCGACACCTCCGCCCAGATCTCTTTCTTGCGCAACAGTGCAGGTCGACGCATATCATTGGAAAAAACAACCTCCCCATTTTCAACCAAGGTGTCTGCAAGCATGTTGAGCTCTTCTTCAGAGAAGCGCTCCTTGTGCAGACGCGCAGCTCCTTTTTTCAGTGCCTTGGGCATTCTAATATGCTGTTGGTTGATTTTGGGACAGGTGTGGTGGTGATGTGGATCCTGGTTGCAGAGGATGGCAATGGATTGTGTTTTTAAAGATGGCCGCCGTGCTTTTTTCCGTTCCTGTGCGATGACGCTATTTCCGGTTCCGCCTATTTATGGTCACCGCTATCAGCGGTGACCGCTAATGCCGGAACCATGGACGGCGGAGGTGCTATCTGCACATCTTTCGATGCCGCTAAGGGCGATTTTGGGGTCTTTAGCGTCATGGAGGTAAGGTCGTTACCGGCATGGCGCAAAGCTCGTTCCCGTGAACTCATAATAGCCCTCCAATAGCGGGCTCTTTGCTACACGGACAAGGTATTTGCTCCATGCTGGTAAGGGCAGTTACTTACCTCCAACCTCGTATTGACCCCCAATGGCCAAAGGTGAACAACAGTTATATGGAGCTTGGGTAGACTTCTCAAAGGCATTCAACCATGTTAATAGAACACGCCTATGGGCAAAAATGAAGAAATGGGGGATCCCGGAAGGTCTCTTGTCTATGCTGGTAGAATTGCATAAGGACACCACCATCAGAGTCCGGCTAGACAATGAAGGACATTTGGCAGAACCAATAAAGGTAGAAAGATGAGTATGTCAGGGCTGTCTGGGTGCTCCCCTATTCTTTTTTTTCTTTTTTATTTCTTTTATTGATTTTATGCAAACAAAACAACAAAAACCAAACAAGCAGCATAATCATAATAGTGCATTTACACATCAAGTTATCGTAAGCACTGCTCCCATTATCCCTCCCTTCCCCCGTGAGCCTATTTGTCAATCCCTTTCAATGTTTGGCACATGCGCCGGGTTTCGTTCTCTTCGGAGTCTGTTGGATCTGGTGTTACTCCAAATAATTCTGCTATTAGCGTTTTCCAAGTCAACAAGGTACCCGCCTCCCCATCATCAGCCCGGCTACTCGCTTCTTGCCATGCCACCGTTTCAGCTTCCGCCCATTTCTCCAAGTCCTTCCACCATACATCCACCTTAGGTTTGTGGCATTTCTTCCACCCCATGGCGATCCTGCGTTTCGCAAGCACATACGCCAGATTTCTCAGTTTCTCAATATGCTTGAGCTTCCGTGGCCTAGGGAACCCACCCAGTAAGCAGGCTCAGGCCGTGTCTGTGACAAGAGTAACCCCTTTATCAGCCAGTTTCTGTGCCACTTCTCCCCAGAAGCACCTGATAATCGGGCACGACCAAAACATATGTGTCATGTCAGCGTTTTCTAGGTTACATTTAGGACAAACTTGTATTCCAGCGTTTCGAACTTGGATACCCTCAAGGGGGTCATGTATGCCGTATGCGTTACATACAGCTGCATTTGTTTTAATCTGGCATTTCTAGACACTTTTTTGTGGTACCCATGGCACGCTCCCATACCCCGTCCTCCATAGGGGCCCCCACTTCCACCTCCCAGTCCAGCCTCAGATGTGTTAAATCTTTCCCCGCCTTAGCCATCACCATCTCATACAGTCTCGAGATCTCATGACCCCCTTCGGAAATATCATATATTGTTTCCAAAACTGCTTCTGGTTCGTCTATCAAAACTGTCTCTGGCCAGGTATTCTTAATCATCCGTACCAATCTAATGTATGTGACATATTGGCCCGTGTGTAGCCCCGCTTCTTCTTTGAGTTATATAAACTCCTTAATGGATCCCTCTTGCCAAACACCGCCTAGCGTTGCCAGCCCCACTGATTCCCAATAGGTCCTAACAATCGCCCTCAACTGATCATCCCCTCCTGTCAGAGCAACCAGCGCTATCTGCGGGAGGCACGGGCACGGGACTTCCATCAAACGACAAGCCCTACGCCAAATTTTCCATCCAAGCCTCAACATCGCAGGACGCCCCCTCATTTCAGTTTCGGACAGCCAAATCATTTCTTTCAGCTAAAACGGGGCGCAGTCCTGTCCAAGCACCCTATGCTCAGGGGTCACTTCATCAGAAAGCCACTTGGCCACATACTGTAACTGTCCCGCCAAGTAATAAACCTCAAAATGAGGCAGTCTGATACCTCCTTTTTCATAAAGGTTCTGCAGTTTCCAAAACACCACTCTATTTCGGGTACCGTGCCACAGGAAGTCCCTACACATGCTATTCAATTTGCTGAAAAACTTCTTGGGTATTATGTATGGGATATTACTGAAGTAGTGCAGGACACTGGGCAGAACTACCATCTTAAGCATGTATAAGAGATTTTCTTCTGGGTACTGCAAGTACAGTAACAGATCATCCGCGTACAAGGATATCAAGTGTCGTTACCCTCCTACCTCAATGCCAATCGCATCATACTGTGCCCTAAGGCATATTGCCAGAGGCTCCAGGGCCAAGATATAAAGCATCGGGGACCAGGGGCACCCTTGTCTGGTGCCTCTGCTAAGTTGCCATCTCTCGGATATCACCGCTCCAGTTCGGACCCTGGCAAGCGGCTCGCTATACAACATCTTGGCCCACCTGATATAGCCCGGCCCCATTCCATACCCTTCCAAAGCAGCCAATAGCCATGACCACTTGATCGAGTCAAAAGCTTTAACTGCATCTAGAGACACTATCGCCATCTCACCCTCGTTCTTACTACCCCATTCGACCACCCGGTGAAGCCGCCTATGATTGTGTGTTATGTTTCTGCTCGGGACATAACCCGTTTGGTCAGGATGTATGAGTCTACCAATCACTTTCTGCAATCGATTTGCTAGGACAGCCGTGAGAATCTTGCTGTCCTGATTCAGCATTGACAGGGGCCTGTAGGAGCCACATCTGTGTTCCGGTTTATTGGGCTTGGGCAGCGGTATTATAATCGCCTCTCTGAGTGACTCAGGCAACCGTCCTATCTCAAACGCTTCATTAAGCATGTCTAACATTGGGGCGAGGATTTCCTCTCTGTATACTTTATAAAATTCGCTGGGGAACCCATCTGCTCCTGGGGTCTTACAGGTAGGCAGCTGCTTCACAACCTCTTCTAACTGTAACGCTCACCTGGTTCCCTCGGAGGCGCGGGTCTTGGCTGGGCGGTGAAACCGTCTTCAATGTTAGGCATAGGGTTCGTTTGGCTCCCTGGTTTGGCCCCCTTCTCACCGAAAGCTTGACTTGGAGGGTGAGATGTCTACAAGTGGAAAAATCAGGGGATTAGTAGCTGGAAGGTTGGATGAAGTCTCTACCCCCACACTCTCTCCTCCCGTGGTACTCGGTTGCTAACTGTGCTCACCTTAAATAGGTGAATGCCGGGCTCTCCATCCTGCGTCTTGTGCAGGGGCTCTGGGTCCAGTTACTTCACTGGATTTGGGATCAGCCTCTTGATTGCAGAGGGTAAGTAGAGAGCGATGCCGCCGTTAATTGCACGAGCGTATTTTGCATATATCAAAGTCCTTAATGTCTCTTTTAACGTCCCTTTTCTGCAGGGTTCACTGAGAAGAAATGATGGCGAAAGAATGCCAAAGTTCGTGGAGGCACGTAAGTAGAATGAATGCCACAGTACTTTAATGCGCACCTTAATGTCTTTTCCTTTCAGATGGAGAATGATGAAGGTGCCGGAGATGATGCCCAGGTTTGTGCCGAAGAGTGAACAAGATGATGGAGCATATGAAGGCACGTAAGTAGAAAGTCTGTTCTAGGCCTTTAAACGCACCTTAATGTCTCTCTTTTGCCTTGCAGGTGGCGGAGTGCGGTGCGAGCTGACTTTGGAGCATACGTCGCACAGGCAAGCCTTTCAGAAACAGAACGTTACTAACCAATGTTCTTTTGTCTTTGCAGGGCTCGAAGGCGGAGAAAGAATGCGGCACATACCTTAAACACTCCGGTGGATCGGGTAAGTTGAAGCGCTGACCTTGACTTTGCTAATCTGTGTTTTTGTTGTTTTGCAGATGCTGCTGAAGACTGAAGATTGGATTCTCATCAGGTAAATCCGGAGATTTCGCGTTCACAGGAGCCGGAATGGAAGATTCCCTGGAGCTGACACGGTGAGCGTCCTGCTACTGATGCAGAATAACGCGAAGCACGTTGCACCAATCGGGTGTGGTTTAAATAGTGCACAGGAGTGCTTAGGCGTCTTCTTCCACAGCCTCGCCCAGGTAAGAAAAAGAGTTCCAGTTTCTAGAAGAGTTCCAGTTCTAGGGAGTGGTGCCAGCCCCACCCAGAGGAAACGTAGTTCCTGCCAGAAGAGGATGAAGACATCGTCTTGTCGGTAAGGAAGCAGCATGGTCTGCTGCAGGTAGGTCCACCCAAGCACTTCTGTATTTGCTATGAGCCCGGCGCTTCTTGTGCCGGGACCAGTCCCCACAATGAGCCTGGCACCACCGGTGCCAGGACAAGGCCCAAAAGGTCCCTAAAGGGACTTGCTGGCATCTGCAATGAATGTTGTGAGCCTGCTTCCAAGGGCGTTGGGCTGCTCCTGACTCCTTGGAAGCAGTGGTCATGACACTAACTCCTCCAACATGATTGGCTCATCTAACTCCTCTCTCTCTTCTCTACTTATCTTGGGCAGCCCTATGTCTTCTAACATTTCGATTATCTTGCGCTGGTCACCCATCTCATCGTCTCCGTACAGCACTTTGTAATATTCCACAAATTCTTTGTTAACCCCCTCTTGTGTGGCCACCTCATCTCCGTCCTCCCTAATAATAGTCCTGATCGGAGGCCTAGGGGTCTCGCTTTTGTATAGCCAGGCCAAAAGGCGGCCTGTCTTGTCTCCCCCCGCGTGCTGCCTCTCAACATATTGCTTATAATTGGGATTGCAGAGTCTTTCCCAATGCCCTGCACATTGTTGCTGTAGTTGGAGTATCAGCTCCGTGTCTACATCACCGCTCTTCAATGCTATTTCTAGCTCAGTTTCCACCCTCTGCAGGTCAGCCAAGACCCCACCGTGTAACCCTCTTGACTTAGCAATGGCCGCCCCCCGCATCACCACCTTAAAAGCTTCCCATATTGTGCCCGCAGAATCAACAATCCCAGTATTCTCTTCAAAGAAGTTAGTAATCTCTTCCCTTATATCTTCTTTAAAGACTGGGGCCCTCATTACGACCCTTGCGGAAAGCGACTGACCGGAGCGCCACAGCGTAAATAGCGTTTCCGCCATTGCACGAAGGAGCAAAGTGCGGCCCATTCCGACCCATCGGGCACGAGCACCACGCCACGGCGGAAGTGCAAAGTCCGCGATGGCGGAAATGACCCCAAAACGGCCCACACCGCCGCCGTACGGCGCCCTAGGTGCAATACCGCCACCCCTCTTAGCGGTCACCGCAGTGTGCGCCTACCGGAAAGTACGGTGACCGGAAATATACGGAAACGGAAGTTAAAACACGGGCCCGGAACGGGAAACATCCCGGCGTACACCTATAAAAACACTAAAACCACACAACCACTAAAATCACTACCCTGAAACACACCCCAACCCGTCAACCACCCTAGCGAAACCAAGAAAAATGGGAAAAGTAGCGAAGAAAGCGTGCGACCGCAAGCGGCAGGTCCACTTCTCCCGTGAGGAACTCATCGTGCTAACAGAGACCCTCCAGGAGAATGCTGCCGTCGTCTTCTGCACGCAAATGACCAGGACGGCACTTGCAAACAAGAAGGCCATATGGGCTCTGGTGGCACAGCGGGTAAGTGCGGTGGGGACCGCACCCCGCACCCCACAGCAATGCCGCAAGCGATGGGACGACCTGCGGATACGCGTCCGCAGCATACTCTCTGCCAACCGCAACATTGCCACAGCCACCGGGGGAGGTCCTGAATCACCCATCAAGTTGACCCCCTGGGAAGAAATCTGTGCCTCCACCATCGGAATGGAGAGCATAGAGGGAGTCGGAGGGATGGAGAAAGGAGTGCAGACATCCGAAGATTCAGGTAGGTGGCCCAGATAAAAAAATGCCAAATCCACACAGTCCATCCATGTGAAGTACCATGCGTCCACATAGTGCAACAGAAACACATGTCCAGGAGAACGTCCACACACATCGGCCTGATAGCGCACGTTAAAACCCACAATAAATACATAAATAATTAAAAACCCCTAAAACACGCACTACACGTGCAGCAGGCACACCCTAACTGCAGGCTGCCAAACAACTGCACCCTCACTCCACACACAAATGAAAGCACCTCCAAGGCCCCGACCCAAATCACCCTCAGGTACCACCCCAAAGCATGTGATACAATGCCATTCCAATTCCCACAGACCCATCAATAACCCTCGCCCTCCTTTACTCCACCACAGGGTCCGATCCAAACGACGAGCATCAGGACACCCCTACCAGCACACCTGCAAAGAGGGCCAAGACCAACGGCCAGAGACCCTCCACCTCAGCTGCACGCATCAAGACACGGCAGCAGCACAAATCAGGTGGCAGCACAGAGGAGGGAACATCAACAGGCACCCCAGCAGCCAGCATGCCCACAACACCACCACCACAGGTCCCCCCAATGGATGCCACAGAAGGCACTGCCTCTGGTGGCAGCAGCACCATAGGTGACACCCCATTGATGGCAGCATGCTCGGACACAGAAAACGGGGATGCCGAAGTCAGATCCATCCATGACCTGTCCCAATCCCCCTGTCTGTCCCATCCCGTACAACATGAGGATACCACGCAGGGGCACCCACAAGACGACGACTGGCCATCCCCCACAAGCCCTGTGGCAAGGCAACATGAGGACAACAGCCCCTCTGTGACACCCCCGCAAATGGCCATGGCCCAGCAGAGGCAACAGTCCCTCGACCAGTTGATCGAACAACAGCAGCAACTGGCCACACTCCTCAAGGACCATGCCGATGAATGTGGGGGCACTAAGGCAGACATAGAAACATCAACTGAGACACTTAGGGCAGAAATGGAGAGAGGTACAGAGACGCTAAGGGCACAAATTGAGAGAAGCACCGAGAGCCTGAGGGGGGAACTGCATGCGACGTCCAAAGACGTATGTGCCGAACTTGCCGCAGTGCGCCGTGTGCTCACTGAGCTCTCGCAAACCCTTAGGGACATGCATGGACGTGAGCAGGCAGACACATCATCCGTTGCAAGTTCCGTCCAGGGCAGCCCCCAACGTAGATCTGGAAGGAACCTGCGCTCCACAGGCAGGGGTGCCCCTGATACCCGCAGAGGGGGCATGCAATAGCGACAGCCCACTGACAATGAGCATCTTTGGACACTGGTGTTCGGGGGGGAGGTAGGAGGGTGGAGGGGGTGTGTTGGGCTCACTTGGGTGGCGGGTCGATAGGGTGTTCAACATTATATCACATATGCCATAAAAAGTGCACGATCAACCAATGAGAACTGTGGACATTGATCTTTGTGTACTAGGCCATCATAGGCGTACAGTCCATATTGTGCATGTCCCAGACACACGCAGTGCCACGAGTCCCGTGTCCATGTATCAGCCACCAGGCGTGAGTGCTAGAAGCATACATCAATGAGATGCTGACGAATGTCACGGGCCTCCGGTGCCTCGCAGACTCCATGAGGTGCTGCCACATCCCCACCCTCATCATGACCATCATCAGGTGCTTGCAGTTCTGCGTCAGGGGGCATGGGCACATTTCTACGTACGCACATGTTGTGGAGCATGACACATGCCATGACCATCTTTGCAACCTTCTCATGGCGGTACAGGAGTGCCCCGCCAGACCTGCTGAGGCAGCGGAAACGGCCCTTCAGTAGGCCGAATGCCTGTTCTATGACTACACGGGTACGTGAGTGGGCATGGTTGTAGTCCTCCTCATGCTGGTCCCGTGGGTTCCGGACTGGTGTGAGGAGCCATCTCTTCAGTGGATATCCAGCATCACCTGTATGTGGATGAGAAACGTATGATGTGGAATGCCATTGATACGTACGCACACCCCCCCCCCCCCTTCCTGCCAGGTCATTGCCAATTCACATACCCCACATCATCATGCATGTAATGAGACTCACCGAGTAGCCAGGATCTGTTCCCTGCGTGTCGCTCCATGTAGCGTGGTATTGTAGAGTTCCTCAAGACCATAGAATCATGGGTTGATCCAGGGAATCGGGCACAACAATGTGTAATGATCCTGTTGGAGTCACACACCATTTGTACATTCAGGGAATGAAATTGTTTTCGGTTGCAGTACTGGGCCTCCATGGCATGTGGGACGACCAATTCAACATGGGTGCAGTCGATGGCACCAATGCAACCCGGTATGCCGGCAAGTGCATGGAATCCCACTTTTGTGTTGGTTATTTTCTGCTCCGAGCGTGGTAGATAGATGTAGTCGTCTGCGTGCTGCAGGAGGGCATCGAGCACTTGCAATAGTGTCCGTGAGAACAGTGGCTGAGAAATGCCATGCAACTGTCCGACTGTGTGCTGGTAGGTGCCTGTGGCCAGGAAGTGGAGTACAGACACCACCTTCAGTAGGGGTGGGATGGCGGTTGGGCTATCTATCATGCTGACAAGGTCAGCCTGTGTCATGTCCACAATGGCGGCTATGGTGTCCCGGTCCAGACGGTAGAGGGTGTGGATCTGCTCATCAGTGAGGTTGAACGGATGTGCTCGGAGGCGTGGTATTGCGGGCTGCCTGCGTGGTGGTAGTGGCTGTGCTGGTGGGCCTTGCTGGCCCTGCCTTGGCCTCCTCCTCCTCCTGCGTCTCCTCCGTGCGGCTGGTTGTAGTTGGTGTTCGTCTTCTTCTTGGAGTCGGAGCACTTGCAGTGCTATCAGGTCCCCCAGGGCCAACTTCGCGAGTCCTGCCGGTAGCATTTCGGTGTGGTTGTGGGAGGAGACTGGCTGTGCAATTTATGTGTTTTCAGGCTGTATGGCCTCCACCTGTGGTGATTGATTCCACCTGTGCAAACTGCTCTCCCCTTTGGCCGAGCATGTCCCGCGCACAACGCTGCAATTCGGGGAATTGTATCTTGCTATTGCAATCATGTATTTGTACCCGATGGCCGTGTAAGATTGGTTGATATGTTCATTCTGCTGTGGTCCCATTGTTTCCCATACTATCTGTGCAGTCGCGAACAGACTTGTGAAGGGTCAGTGGAACGTAGTACTCGAGTAACGGTGGGCCCTCATGCATCACTGTACCGAGTTGCAACGACGGGCGGGGCGTCCCATTTGTGGGTGAAGGCAGTTGCCATTTTCACACACAGCCGCACTCGATGGAATAATTAGTGATTTCAAACGGCCACAGATGCCTTTTCGACGTGATGTTGCAAATGAGGAATTCGAAGGGCGGCGCTTTCGGTTTCCAGCTAGCGGCGAGGAGATGCCCACAGGTCTGACTGCAAATATAACGTTCTATTGTTCTATGTCCTTGAGACAGGGCCCATGGCGAGGGAGCAATGATTGATATGAATAGTTTGGGATGCGCAATAGCTACGTGGGCGATGAGGCCGTCCGTTCCCAAATACATGTTACTTCACAACACTGGAATTACGGGCAGGGGCACTGTGGATTTAGCAGGCTGCATAACGCACAGACTCAATGGATGTTTCTAATGTTATGTGAGTAATTATTCAGGCGTTTTGATCCCGGGATGAGGGAATGATGAATGGATGCATGGGCAGGTGATTTGATACAGAGTTTGCCATGTACAGGGCTTCTTGGGATCTATCCGCCTCCCCTACGCTATGTGATGCAGGGCTGCCATAGTGGGACCATCGTCTATCTGGCCTTGTTGAGCCCTCCCTGTCTCGAGGCGCCCTCAGACACTTGTGTCCATGCACGTTAACATTCCCATCTGATGGAATCTGTTTTGACAGACGCATGCACAGGTACACTCGTTTGTGATGGTGTTTGCACCTCGATATAGATGGTTATGAGTCGCAAGTGGTTTTGGGGTGGTGATGATCCTTTTGAGTGGGCTAGCATGCATATGGCTGTGGATTTCGTGTGATCATTGAAGTGAGTTGTTCGAATGTAGTTCTGATGGCCATTCTGTTCTTTTTCTTTTCTTTTGGTTGACAGGTATCTCCTCCCCTTTTGCCACTGCCATCTGTATGCCACTCCTGCAGATGGATTTTACTCCCGACACCTGCTGCTTCGTGTTAATCAGTGGAGCAGCATTACGATCTTATGGGACGATCGCCAATGGCCCACATGCCCTTACGCAGTACTGGTGGCTCGGAGCAACATTTCGGCCTTTCAGCTGGACTAGTGCCTCCCCATTGGGACGGCCCTGCGGTTCTGTGCGCTTCCATGTTGCCTTTTCGTACGTGAATGTGGCTCTGTGTACCATGGGGGAACAGGGCGACACACAGGTAGTGGCTGGTCATTTCTTGCGGAAGCAGCCCACAATGGTGATTAGTGTTTTGGAGTTCATGGCCTGATGGCTGTATGGGCTTGGTGACTTTGATGTGCATACAATTTCTATTCTGATTTGGCCCGTGTAGCGTTTTTCTTTGCAAGTGATGTGGCATATGCCTATTTGGGGGGCGATGTTTTGTGAGGAGATCTGCATTGGGTTCCAGCTTCGGGGTTTAGTTGCGTGGTACTGTGCTGGGCGCGTTTGCCTACCAAGCCCAGTGAGGTCAGGGATGGGGGCTGCCAATATGACTGTTTGAATGTTGTCATGCTCAGGGGCGGGGGATTGGGTTTTGTGTAACAGATGCCGGTCAGCCAGGTGGACTGGTGGAATGATGTGATTTTCGGAATATTGCTGGTCACAGGTGCCTGTGTTTGCGTGCGTTTCTTGGTGGGGGACTGTGGTCATGTCCATTGGGATGGCTTCTGTATTCGTGCCATCTGTGCCCTGCAGCTCCCATTGGCCCCTCTTGTGTTTCTTTTGTTCGTTGCCATGCATGGGTGACTTGTACATTTCAATGGTTGCATTGTGGCTTCATTGCACCTACGGGGAGTTGTACTTTGTGGGCAGGGAGCGGTGTACAGGCACTCAGTGGGGCCGTTTACGGTTGATTCGCGATGCCGTACTTCTCGCCATGGCGGAATGGTACATTACGCCATGCCTGATGGCGTTAGGTACATGTCCGCTAGGGTCGGAATTGGCGTACCCTTGCGCCATGGTGGTGTTTGCGGTTTGGCATGGCGCGCGCGCGCGTGCTTGGTGCAGTTAGCGTTGGCGTTCACTACGGTGTCGCTAATGGCTTCGTACTTTGCGGTGACGGGTCATAGTCGCACCGAGCGCTATTCGATGGCGGTATTGCATTTCCGCCATCGTTTTTCGATTTCCGCCAGGGTCGTAATGAGGGCCTGGATCTTTGAGCGCCTCCGCTCGGAGGCGCCATGTAGGGATCTTCGCCCTCGGGGGGCAATATTGCCATCCGAGGATCAGGGGCGAATGATCCGAGAGGACCCTGGCCTTATATTCGATTTGAGTGATCTCAGACATCACATCTGCTGTGGCAAAGACGTAATCGAGCCTAGTATGCAGTTGGTGCGGGGATGAATAGTGCAAATATTGCCTCTCAGTGGGTGTTTCATCCTCCACGCATCTGTGAAGCCAAAATCAGTTAACAGCATCTGCAACGCTTTCGCCGCTGGGCTAGGCTTACCCGCCCTGCCATCAGATCTGTCCACCACAGGATCCAACACACAATTAAAGTCCCCACCCCAGATCACTGCGCTCCCTATACACGTACTAAGATTGGTACACAAGGCTCTGAAATATGTTGCTGTGTTTTGGTTGGGGGCATACGTGTTTACTATGCATACCTCCCTGCTCTCCACCAGCCCTCGCAATATAGCCATCCTTCCATCAGTTTCAACTACCTCTTGTATCGATTTGAACGGGACATGCGGTGCCACCCAGATTAACACCCCCCGGGCATATGCAGAGTATGGCGAGCCCACTACGGTCCCTCTCCACTTTCTCTTAACCAGCACCAACTTCTCTCGCGTCAAGTACGTCTCCTGTAGTAGTGCAATATCTATTTTCTGCCTCTTCAGATACATCATGATTTTGTTTCTTTTCAGATAGCTGTTAAGGCCCCTGACGTTCCACGTTATTATCCTGAGGTCCCCCATAGGTCATTAATAAGCACCCTCCCGATCCTCCGCCGATTACGCCCCTTCATGCAGCGCAAGTACACCATGCTGATTCTTCCAAACAGGCTCGAAACAAAACTTAAACTGCCCATGACCACACACACACTCAACTTCCCATCCCCCCCACCTTCCTCCCACCCACCCCTCCCCCAACAATACCCTAGCACAAGCTCCTACTCAGGGCTCAGTAGGGTTAAGCCGCCCTAATGGCCGCTGAAACTAGTAATCTATTGGGGTAGGTCGTCCACGTTCTGTTGCTCCTTTCAAAAAACATTACGTATACAGTTGCCAAACCGTTACCAGTTACAGTTACACTCACTATATTCCAGTCCACATCGAGCACCTGGCTCAGATTACGTACAAAGTTCAGTTAGTTACAGTTTCTCTGTGCCATCAGGGTCTTCCTCCTTACGAAATCTTCATTCGGTATGATCCTGCCGGTCACGATCCGCTTCTTGTTCCGGGCAGCCCTGCAGGTCCAGCCATGTGACAACATCCTCAGGGGTATCAAAAAATAGCACTTTGTTCTTGTGTAGCACTTTCAATCGTGCCGGATACAACAGCATATATTTGACTGCGGCTGCCCTTAGCCTTCTTTTGACGGCGACGTAACTATACCTCTGCATTTGCACCTGTATCGTATAGTCCGGGTATGCTGTGATGTTGGTGGATGCTCTCTCTATCGTGCCGCCCTTCCGAAAATATTCGAGGATCTTTTCCCTATCCCTTTAATTCAGGATCCTCGCTATGATCGTTCTTGGCGGAGCCCCCGGCCGGGATATCCTCATTAGGGCGCGGTGCGCCCTCTCCACCGTAAATCCCTGCGAAAGATTCCCGGCTCCGATCCCTTGTAGGATCATGTTTTCGACATAGTTTGTGGGGTCTTGGCCTTCTTCCCCCTCCAGAAGGCCAACCACGCGAATGTTGTTCCTCCTCACTCTTCCTTCTGCCTCTTCCACACGATTTTCCAGGTTGGTGACCTGTTGTTTTAAGACATGAATCTCCTTCGCATTGCTCGTGCTAACATCGGTATTAATCTTCACCTCACTTTCCAGACCGCTGGTCCTTTCTGCAAGTGCTCTAACATCTTGACGCAGCATGGTGAGTTCCGTACCTACAGCATCAATCTTATTCTCTAGAGCTGTGCGCAAGTCCGCCATTGCCAAGTCCCATTTTGCGCTCAGGCCCGTTATAGCCTCCAGGATCTGGTGCTTGTCCCCTTCGGGGGCGTCTTCAGCAGGGATCAGGACCATGCTTTGCACCGATGTTGAGGGGGTCTGTTGCATTTTCGTGAAAGTCTCCATCGTAGGTTGCTTAGTCTTGGTTCTCAACCCTTTCACCGACATGGCGCTGCCCTCCACTCTTGTATGCCTCCGCCTTAATGCAGTTATTGCACTGTCCTCGGTCCGACAAAGGTCTGGCTCCCAAGTCTCCTAACTCACATTCGAGATGGCACTTCGAATTGTCTTACGAATGGGCTATGGCCTCATACTCCCCATTCAAGTTCCGTAGCCCTCGTCGCCCAAGCATCCAATGTTATCGGTCAGCTTGCCGAGGCTCCATTAGCATATGCCAGGCAGGGCGCTCTCCAGGTTTTAATTCGAACACTCCGACATATCTCCCTGTCGTACTATTCCTCCAGGCAATTTACCGCAGCCATATCCCGCAGTTCCGGGGAATCAGTGTCGTTTCTCCACGGAGGCCTCTCTTTTGTTAGCCGCCATCTTGGTGCCGAAGCGGCTGCACAGACGCGCCAACAAAAATGTGTATATTTCACGATTCCCAGGGACTATGAACTTCACCAGCGAACTTCACTTGGCGTGCGGCTTCCGACACCTGATCCCCAAAGTTCTAGGCGCTCGTTACAGTTTCAACGGGTAACTTTGGCAAAAATAGAGTCGGATCATCAGGAGCTCCTCGCGCAGCACGTCCTATTCCATGGCCAGTTGGCCACGCCCCCCGGGTGCTCCCCTATTCTTCAATGTCTACCTTGCTGACATGGGAGAGGCATTGGAAGAATCAGCACTAGCCAGCCCCAAAATTAATGGGTGTAAGATCCACTGGCTTTCTAACGCGGATGATGTAGTACTTCTAGACAAAACCCCAATAGGGTTGCAGCGCCTTTTGGATAGATTGGATACCTATGCAAAGGCCACCGATCTGGCGAACAATCCAAAGAAATCGAGGATTGTAGTCTTCAAACATCTTCTCAAGAAGATAAGCTTTCCAGACTGGAAACTTGGGGGACGGGGGACAGAGCATCCCAAGAGTAGAAGAGCTAACCTATCTGGGCTACAATGTCTATGCTGCACCAGCACAGGGTAAGGTTGAACCGGATGTGCAATTAATAATCTCACAACTTGTTCCCCAAATGAAAAAAGATCTCATTAAAATTCTGCAAGTTCTCACTCATGCCACCAATCAAATTCTATATTGCCAAAGCAGTTCCAGTAATCCTTTATGGGTTAGAAGCAAAAACATGTCTATGGAACGTAGATTGGCAAAGATTGGAGGGGCTAGTCTGGAAGAGAGTATTGTGCCTTCCGTCGAGCCTTCCAATGTCCATTCTTAGATTCAAACGCCTAAGATCACACAAAGCCCAGGCTGAATGGAAGCTAATCTCCCTCTATTGACTAATAATACTGCTCAGAAGGATACCCTGCACTTCAATATCAAAGCCCACCTTAAAGCAAAAAAATCGAAAACTCTTTCAAATTTTCAACAAAGAACCCTGTATGGCTTGGAAAAAGCAGGAACTGATTTAGAGACGCTTATATCTAATCCTTTAGGCAAAAAAGCTTCTAGAAGAAACAGACTGGATATTGACAATTGATAAAATGCAATCTCACACCCCAGAAATCTCTTCCTTAAAGCAGAAAACAAACAGGGAACTTTGGCCCAATATCTTCAAAAATTCCCAGATTGTAGGATCAGGATGAACCTCCTTAGAATAAGGCTTAATATAGCATATACAGGAGAGAGTCTCTCAATCAGGGGAAAAGGGGAAGAGGCAATCGCTTTATGCAATACCTGCAAAACACCCTCCAACTAGTCGTTGAAACACCTATTGTTGGACTGTGAAGGGGCCTGGCCCGCGAGACTCCTATTCTTTGCAAGATTCAGGGTCGGTAGGGAGGACTAATTGCTGGACATTCAAGCTCCCTAACAACAGAGGTGGTAAAAGTCCTCGAGGAATTTGACATTGTGATGAACAAGAAGATCCTAAAGGCTTCCTAGGAAAGTTGGTACCCGTAAGAAAACACACCACTGACAGTGGAACAACAATATGAAGGACTATTACCTTTTTACCAATATAAGTCATTAAATTTAACAGGCTTGCTTACTTTTTTAATGAATTTATTTGTATGCGATTCCAGAACATAATATAAACCACGAAGAGTTTATTATCTTAATTTTGTTCTTTAGGCATAGCACTGGACAGCTATGCCTAGTACATGGAAAAGGAAGTCTGGTTCTTGGAAAAACAATTCTTTCTTTTCTTTGTTTTATCATCTGGCTGTTTTAAATTGAAATTTGTACAAGAAGTTTTGTAAAAGGTTTTCACTTAACCAAATATAAATAAAAAAATAAAAAGTATGTGCCATGACACTCAAGCAGCTGGACATAAGAATGTGGCCAACGCTACGGAACTAATTCAACAACATTTTTGGTGGCCTTCTCTAAGTTCAGATGTTCGCGATTACGTTTCCTCCTGCACCACTTGTCTCCAAACCAAAATACCTTGTATTTCCCCTATAGGCAATATGGTTAGGATGCCCCTATATGATAAACCTTGGCTGATCATATCTACTCATTTTATAGTGGATCTACCCCATTCGCAGGGATGTACCATTGATTCTTTCACAAAACTTGCCCATTTTGTACCTCTACCAGGTGTTGCTTCAGCCACATGGATGGCACGGATTTTCATTGAACATGTTTTTTCTCATCATGGACTGCCTGAAACAATTATTTCCGACATGGGTTCCCAGTACACCTCCCGATATTGGAAGCATGTTTGTTCCAGTCTTAATATCAAACGAGCTCTGAGTTCCGGGTTCCACCCTCAGACAAATGGCCAGACCGAAAGACTAAACCAGACCTTAGAAGGATACCTCCGATGTTACATCTCGTCTGCCCAAGATAACTGGGCAAAACTACTCCCCTGGCCGAATTTGCCTATAACAATGCATTTCATGCCACTCTGAAGACCAGCCCCTTCTTCCGTACCTATGGGTATCATCCTACTTGTTTCCTGACTATTATTCCTTCCGCAATCTCTTTTCTGGGCATTGCTGACTTAGTAAATTGGATTCAGCTTGGCCATAAAACCATTCAAGCAGCTCTGCAGGAGTCACAGGACAGCATCAAACGCTTTGCTGACCGTCACTGAACTCTGGTCCCAGGATCAACATTGGGGACAAGGTTTGGTTGGCTTCCTGATTCCTTCCTTGGTATCTTGTTCCCTCAAAACTATCCCCCTGGTACTACAGATCTTTCACTGTGTTGGGTCAGAAGGGGGCTGCAGCTTTTCATCTGCAGCTTCCCCCCTCATTGGCCAGGATTCACCCGGTGTTTCATGTGTCACAGCTCAAATCCGATGTTCAGGATCACCTCCGACGAGGAAGGGTTATAAGGCCTCCCCCGGTATTTACAGTATCTGGACCAGAATTTGAGGTTTCAGGGATCTGTGATTCTCGCTATTTCAGAGGATCCCTCCAATATCTGGTAGAATGGAAGCAATACTCACCTGCTGAGCGGACCTGGTAGCCCACCACCACGATTCATGCCCCTAGTTTGGTCCGGCGGTTTCACCTCCTGCACCCTGGTAAACCAGGTGGCTCCCTGCTTCGGAGGGGGTATACTGTCATACTGTCATGGCCCATAGACGGCGATGGTCTGTGTGGCATAGATGTAAGCGGATTAGCGCTGTATACAAGAGTCTCCCCAAGATGGCGCTGCAAAGCACCAGCAGCGTTTCAGTCGTTTCCTAAACTCTCCCGGTTCTGGCTCCGCCCCTTGTGCCTGACAGAGGAAGTTATATGGTACTTCAGACAGAGCATCGATGAGTTGCTACTCTTTCCAGCAAACTTTCTGTGAGTTTGCTACCTTGATATCTAATTTCAGCTTTACCTAGCTAGTCTGTCTAAACCAGGGGTGCACAACTGATTTTGACAGAGGGCCGAAAGTACCTTACATGAGGGCTATAGTGGGCCGAAAAGTAAAAGTGGGCGGAGCGGTAGACGGGACATGTAAGGAGGCTTTTTCAACCCCCAATTTGTATTAAACACATGGAAAAAGATATGTTTTTGAGGGGTAACGATTTTTATTGCATTTCAAACTTACATTTTGTACTACACATTTTCCATTGCTATCATTTATTTCGATTTAGTTATTGTATATCGTATGTTTAATTAAATTATATATATTTTATTGACCCTTGATTGGACATTCCGTTATTTTGGACTGCTATAGTTTGCTGTTTGGGTTACCCAAGAGGAGTATGGCCTTCGTTGAGTCAGGTTTCCTCAAAAAAGCAAAGTATGTACATCTCCTAACTGTGCCTGTTTTAGCTTTATTATTGAGTTCACTCTTGGAGTGCAACACTATGCCCCATGGCTCCCATCCCCAACCAAACACTATGCCCCATGGTCCCCTCACCCCCAACCAAACACTATGCCCCATGGCTCCCATCCCCAACCAAACACTATGCCCCATGGCCCCCTCACCCCCAACCAAACACTATGCCCCATGGCCCCTTCACCCCCAACCAAACACTATGCCCCCTGTCCCTCACCCCCCCAAGCAAACACTATGCCCCCTGTCCCTCACCCCCAACCAAACACTATGCCCCATGGCCCCCTCACCCCCAACCAAACACTATGCCCCATGGCCCCCTCACTCCCCTAACCCCCAACCAAACACTATGCCCCATGGCCCCCTCACCCTCAACCAAACACTATGCCCCAAACACACTCAAGCATGCACCCATACAGACCTGAACCCCCCACCCCCAACTCAGCACACACACACACTCAAGCATGCACCCATACAGACCCGAACCCCCCACCTCCCCAACTCAGCACACACACAAACATGCACCCATACAGACCCAAACCCCCCACCCCCCCAAATCAGCAAACTCTCAAACAAGCACCCATACAGACCCGAACCCCCACCCCCCAACTCAGCACACACACACACTCAAGCATGCACCCATACAGACCCGAACCCCCCACCCCCCCAACTCAGCACACACACAAACATGCACCCATACAGACCCGAACCCCCACCCCCCAACTCAGCACACACAGAAACATGCACCCATACAGACCCGAACCCCCACCCCCCAACTCAGCACACACACAAACATGCACCCATACAGACCCGAACCCCCCATCCCCCCAACTCCAAACCCCCACCCCCAACTCAGCACACACACACTCAAGCATGCATCCATACAGACCCGTACCCCCCACCCCCCAACTCAGCACACACACACAAACATGCACCCATACAGACCCGAAACCCCCACCCCCCCAAATCAGCAAACTCTCAAACAAGCACCCATACAGACCCGAACCCCCACCCCCCAACTCAGCACACAAAAAACATTCAAATCAAAACATTCATACACATCCGACACCCCCGACCCCCGCATCTCAACATACACACAAAATACATTCAAATACAAACATTCACACCCCCCACATCTCAACATACACACAAAATACATTCAAATACAAACATTCATACACATCCGACACACCCCCCCACCCCCGCATCTCAACATACACACAAAATACATTCAAACACAAACATTCATACACATCCGACACACCCCCCCACCCCCGCATCTCAACATACACTCAAAATACATTCAAATACAAACATTCATACACATCCGACACCCCCCCCCACCCCCGCATCTCAACATACTCAAAATACATTCAAACACAAACATTCATACACATCCGACACACCCCCCACCCCCGCATCTCAACATACACTCAAAATACATTCAAACACAAACATTCATACACATCCAACACACACCCCCACACCCGCATCTCAACATACACTCAAAATATATTCAAACACAAACATTCATTCACATCCGACACACCCCCTCACCCCCGCATCTCAACATATACACAAAATACATTCAAACACAAACATTCATACACATCCGACACACCCCCTCACCCCCGCATCTCAACATATGCACAAAATACATTCAAACACAAACATTCATACACATCCGACACTCCCCCCCGCCCCCGCATCTCAACATACACTCAAAATACATTCAAACACAAACATTCATACACATCCGACACACCCCCTCACCTCAACATATACACAAAATACATTCAAACACAAACATTCATACACATCCGACACACCCCCCCACCCCCGCATCTCAACATACACTCAAAATACATTCAAACACAAACAGTCATACACATCCGACACACCCCCTCACCCCCGCATCTCAACATACACTCAAATACATTCAAACACAAACATTCATACACATCCGACACCCCCTCCACCCCCGCATCTCGACATACACTCAAAATACATTCAAACACAAACATTCATACACATCCGACACCCCCCCACCTCAACATACACTCAAATACATTCAAACACAAACATTCATACACATCCGACACCCCCCCACCCCAGCATCTCAACATACACTCAAAATACATTCAAATACAAACATTCATACACATCCGACACACCCCCCCCACCCCCGCATCTCAACATACACTCAAAATACATTCAAACACAAACATTCATACACATCCGACACACCCCCCCACCCCCGCATCTCAACATATACACAAAATACATTCAAACACAAACATTCATACACACAAACATAAAGCAAAACAAACCCGACACACAAACACAAACAGACCACTTACCGGAGACGTGCTGGAAGGCAGGCAGGCAGGTAAGCTGGAAGTCGCTGGAATCGCACTACGGCTGGCATGGTCCAAGGCTGAAATGCCTTCCGGCATCAAGCCTTATGGGCCACGCCAGCCGTAGTGCTGGCCCTCCATTGGTGCAGCACACACGCATTACGTGGCTCGTTGGAGCGACGTGATGCGTGTGTGTGCTGAGCCAATGAGGGCCAGTGTTTTCACCGGCCGGGAAGACAACAAAGACTTTCCATTAGGAAAGTCTTTGTGCCTCGCGGGCCGGTCAAAAGGGCATGGCGGGCCGCAACTGGCCCGCGGGCCGTATGTTGTGCACCCATGGTCTAAACATACTTTCTCTACAACCCTCTTTTTCATAGGTTCCCGCTTCCCATTCATAGATCATCCTTCCCCTGGAACGAAATCACTGCAGCATATCCCTCACCGGCACGTCCCACTTCTTGGTCGGCATTCGGATCTGCTATAGCTGACTCCCTCCTTCCACCCCTTGTGTCCTCTTTCGCAGTACGCAGGACACCGCAGCCTTCTGCAAACATACACGCCAGATCAAAGTCCCGCGCTGACCAGAGTTACACTCACCGGTAAGTTACAGTCCCTCGGAATTACATCCCTCTCTCCTGCACTTCCATTATCTCTCACTCTCTCTTTTCAATTCCCTCGCAGCCCACTCTTGACCACGGGCATACAGCTTTCATGACAGCCTTTCTCCTCCACTGGGAGGACTTAATGGTAAATACACACCACTTGCACCATATCCAATCCCCTCAGTGCAAGGACTTGCTTTCACTCTGTTGTTTTATATTTATTACAGTGCCCTCAAGATCTAGTCAGCGGTATTCACCATAAGGATCTGCCCTGCATATCCCATTGCATAGAAAGGCTCCTGATCTTCCAGGAATGCAGGAGCCCCAGGGTTTTCTCCCCCACAGGGTTTCCCTAGGAGTCCTATTGCCCTGGCTATCTTTAGTAAGGGGGAATAGGGTGACTAGGAGGATTCTCTATTTCCTCTATCTGCTGCATCGAATGCAGGTTAGTGTTGCCATTGATATTGCATGCAACTATCAGTGAAGTTTTGACAGTATCACAGGTATTGTTCCCGGACCTTCTCGAATTGTCAACTGACAAACCAATGGTATTGCCCCAGTTCAAGGAACTGATTCGGAATCCAGTGGGGGAGAGTCATCCGCTGAGCCAGGAAGGGGAGTTGTGAGTGATTGCATGGGTGATTTCCGGGCAGCCTGGCAGAAGCCAGGACTTTCGGGAGACACTGACAAATTCATTGAGGAAGCTTCGGGACCGGGGACCAGAAATGCCTACAAATTGGCGTGGACAAGGTGGAGTAGCTGGTTTGTGGAACAGCACATACATCCCACAGGAGCAGATGTAACACAGATAATGAATTTCCTAGCGGTTTTGGAAGCACACGGCAATGCATACAGAACAGTAAACACATGTAGATCAGCCATATCTTCAGGCCATCCGAAGATAGAGAATGTGGTGGTAGGAGAACACTCACTCGTATGTAGACTCCCCAGAGGAGTGAGACTCTTAAGACCACTGGTACCCAAATATTCACAGACATGGGACGTGAATACATTCCTGAATTTGTTTAATAACTGGCCAGACAATGAACACTTGACAAGGAAGGCAATCTCGGCAAAGCTCACTAGACTGCTCTGCCTTATATCTTGCAAAAGAGTGACAGATGTAAGAGCACTCGAAATAGACAGGAAATCCTTTAAACCATCAGGGATCACGGTTTAAATTAGCAAGAGAACTAAGACAGGCATCAGAACTGTTTCCTACTCAGCTTTTCCGGACCAACCTAGATTATGCCCTGTCCTATGCCTGAAAAAGTCTGAAGAAATGACAGGTGTTTTAGAGCTACTGGAGTAACTCAATTGTTCTCCAGCATGGGGTCTGGCATGGATTCACATGCTCATGAATATTCCCCGTCGTCAGGCTGGGAATCCTCGGTAAAGAAAAAACCAGTATCAGTTTCGTTTCTGATCTGTCTTTCGTAGTAATAACCAATCACTGGTCTCTGCGTCATACTGACCACAGCCAATGACTGCCCTCTACCTAAGCACCGCCTCTGGCAGCCATCTTCAGATTTTTACCGCACGTTCATGTGTTGGGATCCTCGTGCTATTGCTCTCGAGCATTAGTGCTTTTTTCGCGCTTTTTCACAAAAAAACTTCGATTCTTTCGGTCAAAAGAGCCTCAAGCTCCACCGATCCTACATCCGATCAACGGGGACCCGTGTCGGATTCATCTGTGCCCCTCAAGGGTGAAGATTTCGTCGAGCTACGCTTCGGAGGACTCCAGAAGCTTCTCAGGCCCGGTCTCGGAGATGGCCCAGGAGAAGGGAAGCTCGACGCCCGGAAAGCTGTTCAGGGTCTGCCCTGGATGCCAGCTGCAGAACGTCTTCAAGGAGGACGAACACTCTTTCTGCCTTTACTGCCTTCATGAGGACAAGACGCACGTGGAGAAGGACTGTGCGTTTTGCGGCAACATGTCGGAACGGACCATGAAGGACCGCCATCAACGTCTCGCCAACTGGCTGGAGGGTAAGAGCCCGTCTGGCGAGAAGAAGAAGAAATCCGAGCGGTCTTCTAAGACCTTTGAGGGCGCCCCGGTGACGGGGGCCCAACATAAGGCCAAGCACCGCGAGTCCGCTGGCACCGGGAGCGCCGAACGGTCGGGCTCTACGGGCGCCAGGCAGGGCGCACCCTCCCCGGCACCATCAACCACGAGCCAACGCTCTGGGTCGGGTAAGAGGAAGGCCGAGCACCCGGCGAAGCTCCTGGAGAGGCCCCGGTCGAGCTCTAAGGCAGAGGAGGAGCGTGGCAGTGCCCCCTCCCTCAAGGATAAGGCGGTGAGCGCACCTAAGGTGGTGAAGGCCTTGATCCATCCGACCAAGCCCTCTATCGAAACGGTCGCGGCGGCCCTGGCTCAGCCTGTGGTGGCTACACCAGTGGTGGCGACCTCAGGGCCCAGAATCTCCCTGCCTCCGCGGAGGGAGTCTTCCTTTGTGCCCATCGATAGGACCCCCGTGAAACCCTCCGTGGGGAAGAAGAAGGGGGGGCAGGGCGTCGTCGTAGATTCGGCCTCAACCTCGGAAGAGGAGCTGATCGAGGTCTTAAGCCACGGCCTAGGCGTGGAAGAAGGCCAGCCCGTCGGAATGGACCCCGACGCAGGTGACGACGACGACATCGTCGAGGATACCGACGGGGCCCCTGCTCGCCCGTCGGATTCCCCTCTGCCAGCGCCGCAAGACAACTCGGCGGCCATTTTGTTGGCCATACAATCCTTATGCTCCGAGATAAGGACGAGGCTACCGTTACCGACGTAGGAACCTCTCCCGTCGGGGGATCCAGAACCGGGACCTTCTGGTGTTCCCCCTACCAAGAAAAGAAGGATCCATCCACCACCTCCTTTTCAACCGTCGCGCCCCGTCCAGCCCTCCTCCCCGTCCACCCGAGGGGATGATACGGGGACTGACACGGCAGCGACGGGTACGGACGACGAGGCATACGACGAGGATTTTCCGTCGTCGCCTCCCACCAGGGCTTCTCCGCCCGACGAGATCGGATCTTTCCACTCCATGATCTCCAGGGCTTCCGAGCTTTTCCAACTCTGCCCTGAGGAGAAGAAAAAGGAAGGCTTCCTTTATCAGCGGCGCGAGGCCAAGAGGAAGACGGTCCTCGCAGTGCCTCTGTTGGACGACATTTGGGATGAGGGCCTTTCCCTCCTCAAGAACCCTTCCACGACGCCAGCTAGAAGAGACCGGTACGAGAAAAAGTACCGGGTCCCGGACACGGCCCCCCTATGCCTCCGGGCGCAGCCTACCCCGGACTCCGTCGTCTCCGCGGCAGCCAGGAAGAAAGCGAGGGGGGGTGCGGCCTCCACATCAACTTCCCCGCCGGACGGCGAGGGAAAGAAATTGGATGCTATGGGACGTAGAGTCATCTCGTCGGCAGCGACGACGATTAAAGCGGCCAACGCCTTGGCTATCGTGGCCCGCTACGACAGGGAGCTCTGGTACAAGATAGCTCCCCTGCTGGATTTTCTGCCGGACGACAAGAGGGCGGAGGCCCTTGAGATCCTGCAGGAAGGTGAGGTGGCGTCGGACCACGCCATCACCGTGGCGACGGACATCGCCGACACTGGGTTCCGCCAGCTGGGCAACGGCGTTTGCCTTCGACGTCGTGGATGGCTCAAAGCTACAGACTTTCGGCAGGACGTCCAGACCACAGTCCTGGACATGCCCTTCGACGGGAACAACCTGTTTGGGAAGACAGTGGACGATTCCCTTCAGGCCATCAAGGCGGATACTGAGACGGCCAGGGCCCTTGGAGTCCTGCAGCAACGACGAACGCCCTTTCGGAGCGGCGGAGGCAAGGGCGCCTCCAAAGGTTCCGGCGGCGGTTTCGCTTCCTACCGTCAAGCGGCCCGCTCGTCGTCGCAAGAGGCCTACAGAGGACGAGGCAAGTCTAGCGGACCCCGCCGTCGTCGCCAAGGAGGTCAAGGCGGCAAGGCCGCGTCCAAGCAGGATTGAACCGGCCGTGGGGTCGGGCCCCCACCGAAGCACCCCGGTGGGAGGCCGGCTGGCGGGCTTCGTCAGCGTGTGGGAGTCCATCTCCACCGACCGTTGGGTGCTGGACGCCCTGGCCCGGGGCCACGCGCTCGAGTTTCAAAGAAGGTGCCCGCGCGTCCCCCCCGTGGCCAGGAAAGAACTTCACGTCCCTCAACTTCTCCTGGAGGTAAAGGCGATGCTCAGAAAGGGCGCCATCGAACTCGTCCCAAAGAGGCTTCGGGGCTCCGGAGTCTACTCGCGATACTTCCTCGTGAAGAAGAAGACGGGAGGATGGCGCCCCATCCTAGACCTGCGACGTCTGAACAAGTTCATCAAGGCGCAGAAGTTCCGGATGGTCACCCTCCAGCACGTCCTGGGTCAGCTGGAGGAAGGAGACTTCCTATCGTCGTTGGATTTGGAGGATGCCTACTTCCACATTCCCATCCTAAAGGGGCACCGAAAATTCCTCAGATTCGTGGTCCAAGGGCGTCATTACCAGTTCAAAGCCCTTCCCTTCGGACTACGGTCGGCACCCAGGGTATTCACCAAGTGCCTCGCACCGGTGGCGGCGCAGCTGCGCCGCGAGGGGATTCACGTCTACCCCTACCTGGACGACTGGCTCATCCGCGCCAAGACGAGGGAGCTCGCCGTGGTCCACACGGCAAGGACCGTCCAACTCCTCACGGACCTGGGATTCTCCGTGAACTACGCCAAATCCCACCTGGTGCCCGCGCAAGTCGCACTGTTTCTGGGAGCGAGGCTCGACACAGTGTCCCTTCTGGCCTCCCCGTCGGAGGAGAGGACCAGGACCATCTTGGGCAAGGTGCAACGGATGTTGGTGGCCGACGCGGCCATGGTGAGGTCCATCAAGTCCCTCCTCGGGATGATGTCTTCCTGCATCTACCTCGTTCCCATGTGCAGGCTCCGGATGCGCCCGTTGCAAGAATTCCTGGATGCGCGCTGGATCCAGACGACGGGCAGCTTCGAGGAAAGGATCAAGCTCGACGAGAGTTTCCGACGAGCGATACGGTGGTGGGGCACCCGCGCGCATCTGACGGCGGGCATGGACTTCCAGACCCCAGCCCACCAGGAGACTGTGACCACGGATGCCTCCCTGGAAGGGTGGGGAGCGCACACCGAAAATCTGCACGCAAGGGGACTCTGGCTCCCGACGGAGAAGTCCCTGCATATCAACGTCCTGGAGCTCCGTGCAGTGTTTTGGGCCCTCAGGTCCTTCCTTCCGTCCCTCAAGGGCAAGGTGGTGAGGATCTTCACCGACAACACCACCACCATGTTTTACATCAGGAAACAGGGCGGAACCAGGTCCCCAGCGCTGTCCAAGGAGGCGCAGGACCTGTGGCATTGGGCCGTCGCCCAAGGGATTTTTCTGGTGCCGTTTCATCTGGCAGGGATAAAAAACACCATCGCCGACTCACTCAGCAGGGAGCTGCGCTCGTGCCACGAGTGGGAACTACGGCAGGATCTGGTGGATCGCCTCTTCCGACGGTGGGGCACACCCCAGATCGACCTGTTCGCGACGGCGACGAACACCAAGTGCCGGAGGTTCGCCAGCAGGTTTCCCCAGACGAGGAGCATGGGCGATGCTTTCTCGTTCCCCTGGGAGGGCCTGTTCCTCTACGCGTTCCCTCCCTTGCCTCTGCTAATCCGGCTCGTCAACCAGCTCAAGAGGTCACGGTGCAGGATGATCCTCGTCGCACCTGCGTGGCCGAGGCAGATATGGTTCCCGGACCTTCTGGACTTGTCAGCGTCCCCGCCGATCAAGCTGCCGGCGGACGCGGATCTACTCTCCAGGGAAGGAGGCGCCATCCTCCACCACGACCCGAAGTCGCTGAACTTGCAGGCCTGGCTCCTGCAGCGCTAGAGTTTGGAGGATACGACATACCGGCCGATTGCAGAGAGGTTCTTGCAAAGGCCAGGGCGTCCCCGACTCTTAAATGCTACGGACACAAATGGAAGAGGTTCTCTGTCTGGTGCCACGCACAGAAGATTAACCCTCTACCGATTACGGCTCCCCAAGTACTGCCGTACCTGCTGACGCTGGCCAAAGCTGGTCTGGCACACGCGTCCATCAAGATTCATCTTGCTGCGATCTCCCGATACACCAGAACCACGGGGCGGACGTCCTTGTGGTCTCATCGTCTGGTGAAAGAGTTCATGAAGGGACTGTTCAGATCGTTCCCGCCGGTGAAGGCCCCGGCCCCGGCGTGGGAGCTCAACGTGGTGCTGACCAAGCTCATGGGACCTCCGTTCGAGCCTCTGCACTCGGCCCCGTTGAAGTTTCTATCGTGGAAAACAGCTTTTCTTGTGGCCATCACCTCCGCACGACGAGTGGGAGAGATCCAGGCCCTTTCCTGCAAGGCCCCGTACTTGACTTTCCACGACACGAGGGTAGTGCTCAGGACGCACCCCTCCTTCATGCCCAAGGTGCCGTCGGACTTCCATCTCAACGAACCCTTGGTGTTGCCTGTGTTCTTCCCGTCGCCTTCGTCGCCGGCTGAGAGGACTTTGCACTCGCTGGATGTGGCTAGAGCGCTGAAGTTCTACGTAGACCGCACGAAGTGTTTTCGGAAGACGTCACAACTCTTTGTGAACTTTGGACCTGTCAATCAGGGGAAGGCTCTCTCGAAGGCTTCCATTTCCAGATGGCTCTCCGGCTGTATCATGTACTGTCATCGGTTGGCAAACCGACCGCTGCCTGGCCGTCCGAGAGCCCACTCCACCAGAGCGATCGCAGCTACCACGGCGTTCCTATCTGGTGTGCCCCTGCTGGACATATGCAGGGCTGCTACGTGGAGGTCGACGCACACCTTCACGAAATTCTACTGCGTCAACCGGGATTCCAGGGAGGAGTCCAGGGTCGGCCAAGCAGTGCTGCGCAACCTGTTCGCCTGAGGTGAGCCTGGTGAGGAGGTAAGATGCTTAATGTTGAGTTTATGTGATGCTTAATGTTGAGCCTTTGCCACCTCCCGTGGTTGTGCATGTGTGTACTGCTATGTATTCTTTATTCATGAGCATGTGAATCCATGCCAGACCCCATGCTGGAGAAGGAACAAGTTACTTACCTGTAACTGTTGTTCTCCAGCATGGGTCTGGCATGGATTCACATGCGAACCCTCCCGCCTACCCCTCTGCGGCTCTTCACTTGGTCATACTGCCACTTCACGTGCTTCCAAATCTGAAGATGGCTGCCAGAGGCGGTGCTTAGGTAGAGGGCAGTCATTGGCTGTGGTCAGTATGACGCAGAGACCAGTGATTGGTTATTACTACGAAAGACAGATCAGAAACGAAACTGATACTGGTTTTTTCTTTACCGAGGATTCCCAGCCTGACGACGGGGAATATTCATGAGCATGTGAATCCATGCCAGACCCATGCTGGAGAACAACAGTTACAGGTAAGTAACTTGTTCCTTCATCTCACTAAGGAAACCATTCAGGGTCGTAGCAGGTGCAAAGCTAGCAAGAACGGTTAGATGGTGTATGACTCAGGCAGGCATTGACATTGGAACATACGGCGCATTCCATTAGTGGACCTATGGTGTCTAAAGCAAATAATTCTAATCTTACTAAAGGCTAAATACCCCCTTTGGATACTCCCTTTCTCACACGGTCACAGGTAAACCACAAATATTTATATACAAAGGAGAAAGTGACAAGAACTACATTTTACACTTTTTCAGGTTCGCTGATCTATACCAATAGCCTGGTGCACAACCTCCCTGTACCTATAGTCCTGAAAAAATAGACCAAGTACATACATTTTATACACAATACTAGAATTTTTTATTTGGTTTACAAAAGATTAAAACACTCATAAAAATGTTCTACATGAACATGACTCAAAATAAAACACATGGTAGATATAAAATGAACCTAATCACTAACATCACATACATTTAACCACACTTAACAATTGGAAAATGCACAGATGACTTTGACACCTCGTACACTCTCTGGGAGTTATAGCTCAAACACAAACAAATCCTGACATGTTTCAGTTCTTCTTAGCTACAACTGCATGAACTTTCTTCAGGGGAAAACACGATTGTCTTTATTACCACCATGCAATCCAGGGCCACATAAAAGATTCCAAATTTAAATAGAAGATAAACCTGGAATAACAAAAGGAAGAACGGGTCCGTCACTATACACCACCATCAACTACCTTACATAATCAACACAAGCTCAAACCATAGCTATACAATCCTGTCCATATACCCCTGGATGTAATGTACTGGATTAGGTCCACAGGTTACCATCAACCCTGCCTAAATATTCTCAAAAAACTACATACCCCTGAATGTGATATTCGTAGTGCTGGTGTCACAATACACGCAAAATAGCTGTAGACTTCATGTATCAAGTCTCTTTTTCAATTTCTTCTAAAGGTCCCAAAAAGAATTTCACGTTAAGTGGAGCTCTCTATGGTGATGGCATATGATCCGCTATAAATGTGATATCTTATTGATAGACAACTTTCTATGTTGCTCTGTGTTTGTTTGCAGTTCGTTTTGGGACCTTTATTTTCTATCCCTTTGCCTGGGTTCTGGGACCGCACTACCTCCAACGTTCTCTCCCTAAACATCCTCCTTCTCAGGCTCTCTGCTCATCCACCTCCAATTCTCTGAGGGTCAGATGCTTTTCCAAGCAGAGAATGGGGGCAGATCTCTTTCCTCACTGGGGCCTTCCTCTGGAACAGACTCCCTGCCGCTCTCAAACTTGAGCAGAACCACCTCCGATTCCGGAAGCAACTCAAGACCTTCCTTTTCACTTCCGCTTTCTCTCTTCCTCTACCCTGCTAATGTGCCTCATAGCTCTACACACGGGTCACCTGGCCATCCCTGAACTCTGGCCCAGGCTCCTGCATGTCAAGTTGCCCTTGCACTGCTCTGGGCTTCCTCAGCAGTTTAGGGCCTGTAGCTGTAACCCTAGAGTCCCTTCTCTTTGCATTTAAGAACCACCTGTGGCAGCACTTATTGAGTCACCTGTACTTCTCCTCACCGCCCATCCCCCCACCCCATGGCACTTCTCCCCTTGTCTCTTCTCCCCTTGCCTCTTCCCCGGACTTGCACACACTGAATGGCACAAAGCCTAGTAAGATCGCTGTTCGTCCTCCTTCTGTTTCCTCCTCCCTGTCTAGTCACGCCTAGAAACATATGTGTACAGGCGCGTTTATAAATGACTTCTCATGTCATATCACTCCCTAGCCTCTAATTATGAAGACCTTTTAACTAAAATTTTGAATCAGGTGGCACCTCTTAAACTTAAGAGCATTAGAGAAAAGGCGAATAAACACAAATGGTATATACACCGGCTCTCACTCTTCTTAAACAAGAGAAGAGGAAAGCTGAACATGCATGGATAAAACACAGGTACAGGAAAATATAGAAAATCCTGGAAAAAAGCTATTCTGCAGAAGTCCGTTTGGCAAAGAGAAATTTCCTTGATACTCAAATTATAAACTCTAAGAATAACACCATGAAATTATTTGAGAGCCTTAGGACTCTGGAAAACCTCAAAGCTCAGATAAATTACTCCTACGAATGAAGACTCTGAGGCATTACAGAAGGCTTTTGCCGAAACAGTTCTTAAGGCATGCTCAAACATTGCTGATAATCTAACTTGCAGTATCAAACCTGCCACTCCTACCGTTTTAAGCTGAGCCCCGCACAGTCTTAAGGCACTCATTACTTTTAAAGCTACATCAGTAGACTTTCTACTAAAGGTCCTTGAAGAGATGCGTCCCAGCACTTGTCAGACATATGTCATTCCATCCAAAATTGTTCTGGAACATCCAGAACTGTTTGCTCAATTTTTAGCTCGATTGACTAATGCTTCTTTTTCAGATAACAACGTACCTGATCTTATAAATAAAAAAAGTGACAGTAACTCCTCTAATTAAAAAACCTATCCTAGATCCTAAAATCCACTCCAATTTTAGGCCTATAATGAATGTTCCTTTTTTACTGAAAATAATTGATAAAATTGCTACCATACAATTTCAGGAACATTTAGAAAACTCAGACATCTTACATTCCAGATAGTCTGGTTTTAGGTTGTTAAACAGGACAGAAAGCGTGTTGCTTAGCTTGCAAACTGGAATGCTGAATGTTGTGCACAAAGGTAAAACAGGGCTGCTGATGCTTTTAGATCTTTCAGCAGCTTTTGACCTTGTAGACCACGAGAAATTGATTGCAAGGTTGATAGAAATGGGTACATGTTCTACAGACACTATTGACTGGTTCAAGGCATTTCTTAGTAATACGACACCTAAAATTGTTCGGGGAAATGCACTCTCTAAATCAGAGGGCATTACATGTTAAGTACCCCCAGAGGGCTGTTTGTCTCCAACCCTTTTTAATAGATGTTTTCTCCCTTTATGTGATCTTTTAGACTCCCTGGGTTTATATTTTAGCAATTACACAGATGATACTCAGCTCATCTTTGAGTTGAGTGGTCACTATGGTAAAGATGCTATGAATATCTCCTCTATGTACGAGTTGATACGAATCTGGATGGCAAGAAATGGCTTATGCCTTAACGGTGCTAAGACGGAGCTCCTGGTGTTTGGTTCATCTCAAGCATGGGAAAAACTGGGGGCCCAATACTCTGGTTTCAGCATAGATTGACATTTTATAAAAACAGTGACTAATGTCAAAACCCTCAGCGTAACTCTGGAGGTCTCACTGGGTGCGGAATCGTAGATTGCGAGTGTAGTCAATAATTCTCAGTATTATTTGAGACTACTATGTTTAGTTCAACCTTCTGATACAAACTTAATTGCACTAGTTAGAGCCCTGATCATGCTGGGGCTGGATTATTGTAAGGCCTTGTTATGTGGAGTCAGTAAGGCTTGTATAAAGAAGCTACGTATCTTACATAATGAGGCTGTCAGATATGATCCTATCTCAGTATATAGGAGGGAGCTGCATTGGCTCCCGGTCGAGGCTAAAATACATTTTAAAGTTAAATTCAGTACGCACAAATGTTTGTTTGGACATGCACCAATTTATCTGAAAGAACGCATGGCTGTCCAGCATTCTGTAAGTGTCACTAGATCTAAGGACTTGATGCTATTGTGCCCAAGAAGCAAACGCACAAAGGGGAATGGTAGCTCTTTTCCAGTGCAAGCAGCCTTGGCCTGGAATAAGCTTCTGAAAAACCTTTGCCTTAGTGAGAATCTATCAGTGTTTTGGAAAAAAGGAAAGACATTACTGTTTTACTAGAGAGCATCCTTCCTAATTGGGTTTTTTCATCTGTCTCTCAACCGCGCCCTGATGCTTGCAGGCTTTCGGCACGTAAAACATATATATATATACACACATTCATGTACATCCTGTTTTGATTATCTTGGCATTAGATTTTCAGACAAAGGGCCTCATTACACGGTAGGCGGTAGAGGATTACTGGCATCGGTAAGGGCACCGGTGTCGGTAATCCCCTACCGCCCTACTACGAGTTCCCTTTGCGGGTCCTCCCTTAACACCTGGTTTTTCCAGGTGTTAAGGACAGGACCCGCAAAGGGACTTTAGAGCTAATAACGGTACCGCAATTTGCGGTACCGTTATTAGCGCCTTCCCCATTCCCATTGAACCCTATGGGGGCTCAAATGGGAATGGGGAAGGTCCCTGGTGAATGGCGAATTACCGGTCCCGCCAACCTTGGAATGGACCGGTAATTGCTCCATTCACCAGGGCGGCGTCGGTAAGGTTTTCGAGGCAGCCATGGCACTATCAACGCCATGGTTACCTCTTACCGTGTAATGAGGCCCAAAGCCTTGGAAAGCTCAGCTTGAATATGTTATGGGGAGAACAGAACAATACAACATGGGCATATTTCAATTTTTTTACATCTTTTGGGCAACAAGCAGTAGCACCAGCACTAAATATTCATGATGCAAAATCTCCTGGGATTGCCTAATATGCTGCTGGGGTTTGGGCAGTTAGTAACTTGGGAGTTATTATGTTGGTAAACAAATCATACCCCTATTTCTTTCAAGTTACAACATGTCCCTGCCCGGCTATGGTTCTCCATCCGGGCCATATGATGAATCCAGTGAGATCCTCACTGAGACCCTGGTAGAGGCCCCCTCTCACGTGGCCAGGGAAAGGCAGCCGCTACCTGTTCCTGACCCTGGGGGTGGTAATATGCAGCAGGATTAAAAGGGAAGGGTCTCATATCAGGCGGAGTTGGTGACCTCCTTAACTCATGATTCCCCTTATGTTCCTAAAGTCTTGATAGCTTGTGTAAAAAAAAGGATGTTTTTTGCTATAAAAACCACTATAGACTTCAGAACCCATAATGATTGGGGTACAGGGACGAGGAAGAGGAGCTCAGAGTTAATGAAGACTAAAAGTACCATGAAGCTTAATGAGCAGTCTAGTTGTTGTAGTATGAAGCACGTGAGCGGGACATTTAAATGCCAGAATGAGTATCAGGCGGAGGCAGAAGGAGATGGAGAAGTAGTAGAAGACGCTAATGGAGTGGCAGAGGCAGCAGCAGGACTGAATGCGGGAGACACTGTGGTGACAGAGGATGCACAAGCTGAGGCCGATGTGGGAAAATTTGCATGGCTGTGCAGACTTTAAATAGAAGCAATTACTGTTCAAACCTCTTAACCGAAGATGCTTGTATGGCAAATCTTGGAAAAGCATTACCACTGATGCAATTGTAGTTGTAGGAGTTTTTATCCTGGCAGGCGAGTACACCAGAAAAGGGAACAGTAGTAGCTAGTCCTGGCAGGCGAGTGTACCAGGAAAGAAGAAGCTGATTTGAAGTACAGTGGTTGTGGTAAAAAGGTGTGCTGGAAGGAATTTGGTAATTCTATCACCTTTCTTGATTAACTGTTCCATTGATAAAAATACTTGCTATTGTCACAAGTTTCTCCCCTTCTCACCTGTCTTTCCTTTCTTGTGACACTCTTGGAGGTATGTTCTTTCTTCCTTACTGTCCGGGACTTGTACAAGCCTGGATGTGGGTCTTTGGAGTCCAGCGTGAAGTTGCAGCCTTCCGACGGAAGAGTGCCGCTTCCGACCGAGGAACCATGATGCCGAGGAAAGGACCCAAAGGAACGGGTAAATTCCAGGAATAGTCCATGAATTTGAGTAAGGGCAGGGTGAATTGGATACCAGAAAGGGAGGAGGAAAGAGGAATAACTGGGAGAGCGAAGCGAACTTCGGAATGCACGTCTAGCTACACCAAGCAGTAGCATTGAGACGCGCGTAGCCGTGGCCTTTTTCTAGGAAGTAGAACGTAGTAAGAGAGGAATGGCGTGGCGCGCTTTGGAAGTGTCGGCCATGTTGGTAGGACCGCGGAGTAGACACCGCGGCGCATCATGGACCACGACGTCCAAAAGGGGCGAGCACGGTGGTTCATGACAGCATGCCTCCTCCTAAGCCCGGCTCCTCTGGGTTTGCCTGGGTGGATCCAATGATATCTTCTTAACAGGCGAGTGGCATTCATGTTTGACACCGGTTCCCAGGTACGCTCACTGGGAGGGTACCCCTTCCATTCAATCAGGTACTGGAGTTGGCCGCATCTGTATCTGGAATCACATATCCTGGAGACCTCGAACTCAAGTTGTTTGTTGACGAGTACTGGAGGGGACCTAGGAGCAGTTCGGGTGGAATGTATAAACAGTTTCAACAAAGAAGTGTGGAAGACTGGATGAATCCTTTTCCAGGAATCTGGAAGCTGGAGTCGGTAGGCTACTGGATTGACGATTTCCTTTATAGAAAAGGGTCCATAATACTTAGGAGCCAATTTGTTTGGCCGTAGATGCCGTGGAAGAAGCTTTGAGGACAGCCAGACCTTATCTCCAACTGTATAAGGAGGACTTGGTCTCCTTTTGGTGTCTGCGTAACGTTTGACATCCTTCCTGGCCTTTTCCAATCGTTCCTTAGCGTCTTTGTGGATATTGATTAAGGTTTCAATCCAGGAGTTGACCGTAGGGACTGGAGTTGGATGAGGTAGTATAGATGGTAGAACTGAAGGATGAAACCCCTGACTACAGTAGAAGGGACTGGTCTTGATGGCTGAGTGGTCCGAGTTGTTGTAAGCAAACTCGGCCACAGGAATCAGAAGCGACCAATCATCCTGGACTTTGGTAGAAAAACAACAAAGATACTGCTCTAAAGTCTGATGGACTCGTTCTGCAGCTGCGTTGGTTTGTGGGTGATAACCGGATGATAATGCACACTGAATTCCCAATATTTGACGTAGGTGTTTCCAAAATTGGGATATGTATTGAGGCCCTCTGTCTGAGATGATTTTGGAAGGCAGTACATGAAGTCTGAATATGTGTTCCAGGAAGATTCCAGCAAGTTCCGACAAAGATGGTAGCTTGAGCAGAGGTGTAAAATGAGCCATGTGAGTGAACAGATCAATTGTAACCATTATGGTTGTGTATCCTCTGGATGGAGGTAACTCTACGATGAAGTCTGTGACAATGATTTCGCAAGGCCGTGCTGGCATCGCTGGTTGGTGTAAGAGACCTGCTGGTCTTCTGTTATCATGTTTATTCTGGTTACAGACTGCACAGGACTGAACGTAGGTTCTTACATCATCTTTCATCCGTGGCCACCAGAATTGTCTCTGAATATGATGAAGGGTGTAAGTGATGCCTCGATGTCCGGAATGGAAAGTGTCATGACAAAGATGGATAATCTTGGTTCTCATGTTGTCTGTGGGCACAGCCAGCTTGTTCTCTTTGAAGAGGTAACCATCCTTTGTGTCCAAAGACCATTGGTTCTTCCCAATGTAATCCTTCCACAACTCAGAGGATGGGATTGCAGCTCGGAACTTTTCCAGCAGGGAGTCAGCTTGGGCCACGAACACTGTATTCGGAAACATCTTGGGAAAGGAGCGTGCTTTGAGAGGCTCATAGTCAGGACGTCTGGACAGGGCGTCAGCAATGACATTATGTGAAAGCCTAACGGGCCTGTCGGCTGTTTCTGCACTCCAGGGCCTGTAGGATTTGCAAATTCCGATGGTCCGTACAAACTTGTACTGGTTGTTTGTCTCCCAGACGGAGATGATGCCAGTCAGTGAAGGCTTGTTGGATGGCTAGCAACTCCTTTTCCAGGACGGAATAGTGAGTTTCACTGGGAGTTAGAGTACGCGATAGATAGGCAATGGGATGTTCCTTCTTGTCGTCAAGTTCCTTTTTCAAGACTGCTCCGATGGCGTAATCCGATGCATCAGTCTCAACTAGGAAGGGTCGGTCTGTATCTGGTTGGGCTAGGATGGGAGCCCGAGTGAATTCCGATTTTAATCGTTGAAACACCGACTCCTGAGCTGAGGTCCACTGAAATGGAGTGTCTTTCTTCAGAAGTGTTACAATAGGGTGTACAATGTCAGAAAATGTGGGTATGAATTTCCTGTAAAAGTTAGCAAGCCCCAGGAAGGATTGGATGTGTTTCACAGTAGTAGGAACAGGCCAAGACAGGATGGAATCGACCTTGGAAGTATCCATTCCGCTGCCCTTGGAGCTAAGAACAAACCCAAGGTAGTGAACAATTGATACATGGAATAGGCATTTTTCAGGTTTGGCTAGGAGCTTATGTTCACGTAAACGCTGTAGAACCGCCTTCACATGTTCTTCATGTTTTCCAGGATCCTTGGAGTAAATCAATATGTCGTCTAGGTACACTATGATGAAAAGGAACAACATACAGAAAAAACCCGATCCATGAAACGCTGAAACAAGGCGGGAGCATTAGCAAGACCAAAGGGCATTACCAGGTACTCAAAGTGACCAAAGGGAGTTCTGAATGCTGTTTTCCACTCATCGCCTTCTTTTATACGAATGAGATGGTAGGCGCCCCTGAGATCAAGCTTAGTGAAGATGACAGCTCCCCTCACAGCCTCCAAGATATCTGAGATAATGGGGAGTGGGTAGCGATCCTTGAGAGTGCACTGGTTGAGGCCACGGTGATCCAGACAGGGTCTAAGTTCTTGGAGTCTTTTTTTGGAATGAAGAAGAGAGAAGCACCAGCTGGGGACTTGGATGGTCGAATCATTCCATTTGTTAGATTAGTGTCCAAATATTCTCGGAGGGCCCTCTTTTCCGGTTCAGACAAAATGAACATTCTTCCAAAAGGAATTACCGCTGAAGGCTCAGTATCAATAGCACAGTCCTCAGGTCTGTGAGGTGGGAGTGATTGAACAATGGCAGTTGAAAATACATCTGAGTATGATTGATAAGTTCGGGGAATCTGGATGATGTTGGAGACAGTTACTGAGGATTGCTGAGATCCCTGGAAATCTTCTGAAGGATATGACAAAGTGGTAAGGGATAAACATTGAGACATACAAAGTTCTGAATCGAGACACAAGGACCTTGCTGCCCAATTGATGTAGGGATTGTGCTTTTGTAACCACGGCATACCCAAAACCAAAGGATAGTGAGCCGATTTCATAATGTCAAATTTGAGGATTTCCTGATGATTATTCATTGACAACAGTAGATCCTTTGTTTGATGGGTTATGGGTCTAGAAGACAAGGGTCTGCCATCAATGGCTTCGACCGGTTGAATCATTTCTTTAGGTTCCCGGGGTATTTGATGTTCAACGACCCAATCATGGTCTATGAAGATGCCCATGGCGCCACAGTCCACTAAAGGCAGGATGGGGTAGGATTCATTTTTGGAAAAGGATAGGGTAGTCTGTAGGACCACAAGAGTATTCTGTCCAGGAGATCTCAAGGAGGGAATATATGAGGAGCAAATGTCTTTCTCCCGAAGCTGTGCTCCGCCTAGGATCGGGAGCGCCGAGGTGGCGCTAAAGGATATTCCCTCACAAGATTTTTGTCTGAGGTGCAATACATACATAGCCCGGTGTTGATTCTGCGTATTCTTTCGTGGGGGGAAAAAGGTCCTCGGAAGGCTCCTAATTGCATAGGCTCATGTTCAGAGGCTTGAGTGTTCGTTGCTTCTTTAGGACCAGGATAGTTCGTGACTGACTTAGGAGATGTCGATCTTAATTTCTTCTTCTTGGCCTTCCTTTCCTGGATCCTGAAATCGATCTGTAGGGAGAGATCCAGGAGGGCTTGAAAGTAGCTGGGGCGAGCTACTCTGGCTAGTTCATCCTTTATCTCTTTGTTTAAACCTCTTCGAAAGAGGGTAAAGCTAGCTTCTGGGGACCAATCAGCCTCTTTGACTAGCTGCTTCAAGCGTGTGACATATGTGAGCATGTCCTGGTTCCCTTGTTGGAATTCGAGTAGTCGTTCCATTGCACTGTATACAAGCTCAGGACGATCAAACATGGCTTTAAGAGCTTCTACAAACCCATCGTAGTCATCCAGGAGGGCATCGTCAGCATTGACTAAAGGGGTCGCCCAGGATAAGGCATTGCCCGTGAGATGAGATATCATGAAGCCGACCTTAGCTCGTGGAGTGGAAAAATAGTATGGTTTGAAAGTGAAGTGTACCAAACAGGAATCTAGGAAGGCCCATAGAGTTTTAGATGATCCATCGAATTTGTCAACTACTGCGCCTAACAGGACGCTTTCCTTTGCAGCAGAATCCCTGGACAAAACCAGCTGCTTTAATGCAGCATTCTCTGCCTTTAGATTCTGAACTTCAGTGGTTAATTCTTGCATGCCTCGCATAAGGTCCTGTACAGCGGCTTCCATTTCTGTCTTTGTTTCAGGTTTTAGGTGTCTCAATCTATCACAAGTTTCTCCCCTTCTCACCTGTCTTTCCTTTCTTGTGACACTCTTGGAGGTAGGTTCTTTCTTCCTTACTGTCCGGGACTTGTACAAGCCTGGACGCGGGTCTTCGGAGTCCAGCGTGAAGTTGCAGCCTTCCGACGGAAGAGTACCACTTCCGAGCGAGGAACCAGGATGCAGACAAAAGGACCCGAAGGAACGAGTAAATTCCAGGAATAGTCCACGAATTTGAGTCAGGGCAGGGTGAATTGGATACCAGGAAGGGAGGAGGAAAAAGGAATAACTGGGAGAGCAAAGCGAACTTCGGAACGCACATCTAGCTACACCAAGCAGTAGCGTTGAGACGCGCAGCGCCGCATAGGCGTGGCCTTTTTCTAGGAAGCTGAACGTAGTAAGAGAGAAATGGCGTGGCGCGCTTCGGAAGCGTCGGCCATGTTGGTAGGACCACGGAGTAGACACCGCGGTGCATCATGGACCACGAAATCCAAAAGGGGCGAGCACGGTGGTTCATGACAGCTATGCTATCCTGACATAAGTGCTTCCATTGAGGAAGTTGTGTGATGTACTCAGAAATACTTGGCATGAAAGAGAACAATTACCTTGGTTTATGAACTTGTGTTTCGAGGGAAAGACATTTACTTTACCAATCAAGAGACTGTGGAAGATAAGAGTTGTTTTGATTTGTGAAGAAGAAAAAGTAGCTTCACATAAGAGATGCGCTGCTAATATAAAGATTTAGATGAGAGCAATACAATAGTGTATAAGCTATGTTACAAACACAGAAACTGGAGGACAAGGTATTTTATTCGGAAAAATATATGTATATATATTATGTCCTTGTAGGATATATTGAAACTAGTCTGCCAACATGTGTTTCGACCCACACCGGGTCTTTCTCAAGGCAAGACTGTACATAAAACAAACACAAAGCAAAAAGGCATTGAACATAACATAACAGAACATTTTTCAGAAATTAGTCAAACCAATTCAAAAAAAGAAACAAAAGTTCAGTATTTGGGTATTGGTTGAAGAAAGGGGAACAGGGGTAAGGGTCCAGACAGAGATGGAGAGACACATACAGAATTAAACCCATAACGGGCACAAATATCGAGTACATTACCATAATGGAGGAGAAATATATTTCATGAGGCCCGAAACAGGTCATCAGAAAGCAAAAAGATCAAAAAAGGGAATATACCTCATTAGCAATTCGCAAGCAATTTACAGTTCACACAATGTTACATAAATATGGCCATGTCCTTTGTAAGAGAGCGTAATTCCTCTGAAAAGCCAAAGATAACCACCCAAATGATGAAAGGGAACCCTTGCGTCTGGTAACAATATTCCATACCATAACTGGTAAAACAAAAATTCTGTATATATTTAAGTTGCATAGACCGGCATTTCCTGATAGGCAAATGAACTATCCCTCGTAAGAAAACATAATGTCCAAACAACACTTCCTGTCCAAAAAGATAGAGAAACAGCATGCAATGTGAATACAAACCAAAGAGATAAGCCTAAATAGACCAAGGACAAAAGTGGTGAAACACAGACAAGAGACCTAAACTGTCGTATTCACCTGTGACATGCCGGAAAAATCAAGGTAAGAATCCAGGTAAAGATTACTGTGCATATTATGTTCCCGGCAAATAAACGAGACTTTCAAAAAGACTTAAGTTGGTTCTCTATATACGCGAGTGCGTGATTGTTCCTAAAAGACAAAGGCAAAGGTGGAAAGCAAATTAGGAGATGGCATAATTCTCCATCCCTATAGATTAATTGCATTAATAAGGCATTAAACACGCCAATTTGATATCGCTGGACTCTATTCTTACTGATTGTAGTACGATGAACACTTCAATTAGACCAGAGGTGCAGTTTATTAATAAATATGCAGAGGACAGTGGTAATATGTATTAACTGTTAAATGACCATTGGCACTTGCTACATTTGGATTCGGATCTTCATTCTTATATCTCCAAACGGCCTAACCTGGTGTTCACTAGAAATAAGACCCACAAAAATCAACTATGCCCCCCAGGCAGACATTCCTTGTATAATTGTGTTGTGTGTATTAGTGTCAGCGTCAGATACATTTTGGACACAAGGCCATTTTTCTTTAGTTTTAGTTTGCCAGGAAGAGCCATCCTTGTTAGGTTAGGGAAAGGTAGGCTTTTATCTCACCGGTTTTTATTTGATAAAATGGCAGCTTTTGAGAAAACTATTCCTTTGTGTACGTCTTGCATTTATGACCCCTCACAGCCAGCAATGTGATGCATTTGAATGAACACATTTAGAATGATATTTTAAGTATGGATATATCAAAGGATATACCATGGCTTTGATTGGTTAAAGGACGTTGTCAGATGTAGGGTTTGTGCAACTGTTTTAGAAACTTCAGCTGATTAATAAGGAGTCAAAATGCATGCTAAATAAGACATTGGGCCTCATTACGAGGTTGGAGGTAGCCATGCCCTTTTTAACAGCATGGCTACCCCCAAACTTGGGTCCGGCTCCGGGTGCTGTGAAAGGGGAATTATCAGGCCTTTCCGACCTCGGCGGGCACCGTAATTCCCCTTTCGCGGGACCCGCAGCCGGTACGTCCCCATTGGGAATGGGGAGGATGGTAGCAGCGGTACCGTTCATAACGGTACCGTTGCTACCATCCAGGTCTGGTCGCGTGTGCCGCTCTGCACGCCTGGTCTGACCAGGCGTGCAGAGCGGCACCCGCCACCAGGACTTGTAATGTGGCAGTACAGTGATAGCACTGCCGGCGCCGTTATCACTGTATCACCACTGTTATAATGAGGCCCATTGAAAGTAAAGCAAAATCTTATTTTTGTGTCCTCAGAAGATCAAAAGTCGTCAGCCATAGCCTCTTTAACATTTCAATATAATCCATAACCGAATAGTGTGAAATATCTAACTCTGGTATCAAACATGTATGCCAGAAAGCTGATCACTTAACTACGATTGCATCAGCTGTCTTTGGCTTTAAATGCCCAAGCATGGAAGAACACAAAATAAATTGTTTGTACATGTAATAACTTAGTTGTAGAATCTAATATGCATATGCTATTTTTTGCCCTTTCGAGGAAATGCCTCAAAAATGTTTTATAATCCCCCTTTTTAAAACCACTGAATTTTAGACAATGGGCCTCATTACGACCCAGGCGGTAATCTTCCGTCATTACCGCCATGGCGTAATGAGCGTTTACGCCGTGGGCCGATGGCGTAAAGAGCGCCACATTACGACCCATCGCGCACGAGCATTACGCCATGGCGGTAATGCAATTAACGCCATGGCGGAAAAGGCCCCTACCGGCATCGTAAAGCGAGCAAGGTGCACTTCCGCCACCGTAAGTAGCGGCCACCGTAATTAGCGGCCACCGTAATTTGCGGTGACCTTAAAAAGCAGGACCGGAAATAGCGTCATCGCGCCGGAACGGGAAACAGCACGTCGGCCATCTTTAAAAACACAATCCATTGCCATCCTACCGAACAACACCAGATCCAACCCTGACACCTGTCCCAACCAATCACCCACCCATCCAACTACCCAAAAATGCCTAAAGCTGTTAAGAAGGCATGTGACCGCCAGCGCCAGGAAAGATTCAGCCGGGAGGAACTCTGCATGCTTGCGGAGACCCTGCAAGACAACGCAGCTGTCGTTTTCTCCCCTGAAATGACCAGGACAGCGATAGGGAAAAAGAAGGCCATCTGGGCCCTGGTGGCCGAGCGCGTCAGCGCGATGGGGACCGTACCCCGCACCTCACAGCAGTGCAGGAAGCGCTGGGACGACCTCCGCATATGGGTCAGAGCGGTCATCTCTGCGAACCGCAACCTTGCAATGGGTACCGGTGGAGGGTCGGAATCCACACTAAAACTCCAACCGTGGGAGGAGATTTGTGCAACCACGATTGGCATGGAAGCCATTGAAGGCGTCGGAGGGATGGAAAGGGGAGTTCCGACATCAGGCGATGAAGGTAGGTGCCTCAAACAAGACATGCCATAGGCCCTGCAGTCCATTCATGTGTAGCACAAGGTTGCCCTAGAGTGTAAATGCAACACATTTCCACACTGCCCATAGCCACATGCGAGCACCACCCTGTATACACTGCTGGCACTCGCATACCTGCATCCACATTCCACACTAAAAGGAGACAACCTGCATGGCCCTGCCTGAAATCTGCCTCATCTACTGACCAGAATAATGTCTATCATTGTCATTCCAAAGTCCGCAGACCCATCAATAACGCCCTCCCTCCTTTGCTCCACCACAGGCACAGATTCACACCCCGAGGACCAGGACACCCCTGCGACGAAGAGAGCCAAGAAGGCCAATTATACCGTCCCCGCACCCTCGACCTCAGCTGCAGTGAGGCAGACCCCACAACAAGCAGGACCCACTGCAAGCATACCGGACGTCCCACCGGCAAGCACCCCTGTAGTCAGCAGGCCAGCAGCAGCTGCTCCACCTCTACCAAAATTGCCTGCCACAGAAGGCACCGGGTCAGCGGCCAGCAGCAACATGGGTGAGACAGCTGCAATAGCTGCATGTTCAGACTCAGACATTGAGGAGCACGAAGTCAGAGGCCCCACTGACCTACTACATTCCCCCTGTTTGTCAGACGCCAGCCCCCATGAGGATCACACACAGGGGCACACAGAGGTAGAGGAGTGGCCTTCTACCCCATGCCCAGTCCTCAGTCCACAGGAGGGGAGCAGCCCCCCCATCACACCACCAGCACTGGCCATGGGCCAGCAGGGGCAGCAGTCCCTCGAGGACATCACAGAACGGCAGCAACAACTGTCCACGATGCTGGCTGAGCATGCCGCGGAATGTGTGGGGGCTAGGGCAACCATTGAAAAGGCCAGGGAGACCCTAAGGGCCGAAGTTGCGCAGAGCACTGCCACCCTGAGGGATGCCATGCAGGCCATGTCCAGGGACATCTGTGCTGAACTTGCCGGCTTGCGTCGTGCGCTCACTGAGCTCACCCACACCCTACAGGACGTGCATGCACGGGGGCAGGCAGGGACATCCTCCACTGCCAGTTCTGCACAGAGCAGCCCCGTCCGACGTTCCGGACGTAACCTGCGCTCCACAGCCAGGGGTGCCCCCGGGGCCGGAAGAGGGGGCTTGTAACAGCCTGTGCCCACTGTCACAGGCATCTGTTGACACCTACATGGGGTGTGTTGGGGTGTGCAGGGGGGAGGGGGGAGGGGGTGTGTTGGGGTGTGCAGGGGGAGGGGGGAGTGTGTGTGTTGGGGTGTGCAAGGGGGAGGGGGGAGGGGGTCTGTCACGACTTTTCATAGTTTAAATACACTTTTTTCTTTCCCAAAATGAAATGTGTGGACATTTTCATTGCGTATGTGTGCTTTATTGCTGTACAGTCCACAGTGTGCATGTCCCAGAGACACACAGTGCCCCAAGTGCAGTCTCCATGTGATTCACACCAGCCGTGTGTGCTAGAAGCAGTGGTCGATGATACTTTGGCGCATTGAACGCCCCTCCTGTGCGTCGCCTCCTCCATGGGGTGCCGCCCCATCTGCACCCTCCTCATCCTCATCGTCAGGTGGTTGCAGTTCTGCGTCAGGGGGCAGGGGCACATTCCGTCTGACGCACATATTGTGTAGCATGACACATGCCATGACGATCTTTGCCACCTTCTCATGGTGGTACAGGAGTGCCCCACCAGACCTGCTGAGGCTTCGGAACCGTGCCTTCAATAGGCCGAATGTCTGCTCTATGACCACACGAGTACGTGTATGTGCACGGTTGAAGTCCTCCTCGTGCTGGTTCTGCGGGTTACGGACTGGTGTAAGGAGCCACCTCTTCAGGGGATAGCCTGCATCACCTGTATGTAGGCGAGAATGTATGTGTCAGTCATGTCGTCTGATCAAGAACATGATGTGCCAACATGGCTTGCATCCAACTGTTACTTTGGCTCACTTCTACATGCACTAATTGATTCACACAATGCAACCAGTATATGCTCATGGCTCCCATGGCCTGTTTTGCATGCCATCACCCAATGTATGCAGAGGGGTTGAGTGCATTGTGAGTGCCCATCCTCTGTCTCCGTTCTCTGTGTTACTCACAGCCAGGTGGAGTATGCATCATTCCCCCCCCCTTTCAGCCAGGTGGAGTATGCATCATCCCCCCCCCCCTTTCAGCCAGGTGGAGTATGCATCGGTACGTCATTCACCTGCCCACTTCCATGACATTGGACTCACCGAGTAGCCAGGATCTTGGGCCTGCATGTCGCTCCATGTAGCGTGGTATTGTGGAGTTCCTCAGGACCATAGAATCATGGGTTGATCCGGGGAATCGGGCACAACAATGTGTGATGATCTTATTGGAGTCACAGACTATTTGCACATTGATTGAGTGGAACTGTTTCCGGTTGCGGTACGGTACCTCCATGGCACGTGGAACCACCAATTCCACATGGGTGCAGTCGATGGCACCAATGCAACCGGGTATGCCGGCTAGTGCATGGAAACCCACTTTGGTGTTTGCAATGTTCTGGGCAGTCCGTGGTAATGAGATGTGGTCGTCTGTGTGCTTGAGGAGGGCATCGAGCACTTGGATGAGTGTTGGTGAGAATAATGGTTGTGAAATGCCATGCAAGTGCCCCACTGTGTGCTGGTAGGTGCCTGTGGCCAGGAAGTGGAGTACAGACACTACCTTCAGTAGGGGGGGGGGTGGCGGTTGGAGTTTCTATCATGCTGACGATGTCGTTGTGTATCATGTCTACGATGGCGGTGATGGTGTCCCGGTCCAAACGGTTCAGGGTGTGGATCAGCTCAGCAGTGAGGTTGAATGGATTGGCTCTGATGCGTGGGATTGGGGGCTGCCTGCGTGGTGGCACTGGCTGTGCTGGTGGGGCTTGCTGGGCCTGCCTTGCCCTCCTTCTCCTCCTGTGTCTCCTCTGTGCTGCCTGTTGTTGTTGTTGCTGTTGTAGCACATGCATTGCTATCAGGTCCTCCAGCCCCAACATTGCTAGTCGTATTGGTATCATTGTGGAGTGTGACTGGGTGTGGGAAGGGGTTGGGTGTGCTCTTTTTGTACTTCCTGAGTCTGTATTGCCTTCACCTGTGCTGTTTCTGTGCACCTGTGGCAGCTGCATTCACTTTACATGGCCCTTTACGGTTGGTTCGCGATGGCGTAATTAGTACCATGGCGGTAAGGTACTTAACGGGCTGGGTGATGGCGTTAGGTGCATGTCCGCTTGGGTCGGCATTTGCGTACCTTTCCGCCATGGCGCTAAGTACGGTGTGGCCGGTCGCGTGCGCGCACCCTTAGCGCAGTTAGCGGCAGCGTTAACTACGATGCCGCTAATGGCATCATAGTTAACGGTCACAGGTCATGATCGGACCTGGCGGAAAACGATGGCGGTAACCATTTACCGCCATCGTTTTTCACTTAGCGCCAGGGTCGTAATGAGGCCCAATGTCGTGTTCCCTACTTTTAACTTATGCAGGCTCAGGAACTACGGGTATGTGCAATGTTGGGAAGATTTTTGATACGTTCATGCTACTTAGGAAATCCATTGTATATTGCATATTTTTAAATGTGACCTTTTTAAGTTTCTGACAATATTATGATTTTTGATTTGTGCTGTTTTTTAACTGTAACATTCGAAATAAACTGCTATTGATTGATACCTGATAGTAAGAGTGTCACTTTCTGTAACGGATGTTGGCTGCTTAATGTACCTTTATGGTAGAACAAATTCTTCCTGGTATATAGCCTCGCAGAGCCCAAAGGACTTAATGGGCCAGGCGTCTGACTTTGCACCCGCTGCTGTCCTGCTCTCCCTTTAGTACCAAGGAACTCTATTCTGTATTGGTCATTGCCCCTAGAGCGCACTATTGTGTGCTTGTTGCTGCGATCACCCTCTCCCCTCTACTCACAGACGCTGCGTTGTCTGTCCCACAGTAGCAGGTTTTTTCAACTTCCCCCATTTCCGTATTGCCATTGGCCGAGCACAGACTGTGTTAATATAGGTATAGTGTGCATTAATGTCCTCACGGTTCATTGTCTTTTTTCTGTTTCACTGTCTAAGGTGCATAATCTATGTCTACACAGCCCTTAGTCAACCTTAATCGCACATTACCGCTCTAGCATCGTTTTACTATTATGTTCGTGCCATTGTACAACACGTATACTACCATATACCCGTGCTCCTCGGTTCCCCTTCCCTCCCTCCGCCTCCATGCCCACCCCCGTCCTGTGATTGGCTGTGGGCAGCCAGGCTTGGATGGTGTTCGCCTGCGCTCCCTGCACGCCTGATGTTTCCATCTCGGCGTTGCAGGTGAGCGCAGCACTCCTCAGACCCGGCACCGGGCCCCATCTTAGTGTTTGCCCCCAGGTCCCTGCCCCTTCCCCCAATCATCCCGTGCTCCTCGGTTCCCCTTCCCTCCCTCCGCCTCCCTGTCCACCCCCGTCCCGTGATTGGCTGTGGGCAGCCAGGCTTGGGTTGAATTAGCCTGCGCTCCCTACATGCCTAATGTTTCCATCTCGGCGTTGCTGGTGAGCGTGCCACTCCTGAGACCCGACACTGCCCCTGTCCCCAAGCATCCCGTGCTCCTCGGTTCCCCTTCCCTCCCTCCGCCTCCCTGCCAACCTTGGCTGTGGGCTGCCAGACTTGGATGGAGTTCGCCTGCTCTCCCTGCACGCCTGATGTTTCCACCTTGGCGTTGCAGGTGAGCGCGGCACTCCTGAGAGGCCCCTGCCACCAATCATCCCGTGCTCCTCGGGTTCCCCTTCCCTCCCTCCACCTCCCTGCCCACCCCTGTCCCGTGATTGGCTGTGTGCAGCCAGGCTTGGATGGAGTTCGCCTGTGCTCCCTGCACGCCTGATGTTTCCATCTCGGCGTTGCAGGAGAGCGCGGCACTCCCGAGACCGGCACCAGGCCCCATCTTAGTGTTTGCCCCCAGGCCCCTGCCCCTGTCCCCAATAATCCCATTCTCCTCAGTTCCCTTTACTCCCTCCGCCTCCCTGCCCACCCCCGTCCCGTGATTGGCTGTGGGCAGCCAGGCTTGGATGGAGTTCACCTGCGCTCCCTGCACGCCTGATGTTTCCTGCACGCCTGATGTTTCCATCTCTGCGTAGCAGGTGAGCGCGGCACTCCCGAGACCAGCACCAGGCCCCATCTTGGTGTTTTTCCCCAGGCCCCTGCCCCTGTCCCTAATCATCCCGTGCTCCGCGGTTCCCTTACCTCCCTCCGCCCGCCTCCCTGCCCACCCCCGTCCCGTGATTGGCTGTGGGCAGCCAGGCTTAGATGGAGTTCGCCTGCACTCCCTGCACGCCTGATGTTTCCATCTCGGTGTTGCAGGAGAGATCGGCACTCCCGAGACCGGCACCAGGCCCCATCTTAGTGTTTGACCACAGGCCCCTGCCCCTGTCCCCAATAATCACGTGCTCCTCAGTTCCCTTTACTCCCTCCGCCTCCCTGCCCACCCCATCCCGTGATTGGCTGTGGGCAGCGAGGCTTGGATGGAGTTCGCCTGCGCTCCCTGCACGCCTGATGTTTCCTGCATGCCTGACGTTTACATCTCAGCGTTGCAGGAGAGCGCAGCACTCCAAGGACCGGTACCAGGCACCATATTAGTGTTTGCCCGAGGCCCCTGCCCCTGTCCCCAAGCATCCCGTGCTCCTCGGTTCCCCTTCCCTCCCTCCGCCTCCCTGCCAACCCCTGTACCTTGATTGGCTGTTGGCAGCCAGGCTTGGATGGAGTTCGCCTGCGCTCCCTGCACGCCTGATGTTTCCATCTCGGCATTGCAGGTGAGCGCGGCACTCCCGAGACCGGCACCAGGCCCCATCTTAGTGTTTGCCCCCAGGCCCCTGCCCCTGTCCCCAATAATCCCATGCTCCTCAGTTCCCTTTACTCCCTCCGCCTCCCTGCCCACCCCCGTCCCGTGATTGCTGTGGGCAGCCAGGCTTGGATGGAGTTTACCTGCGCTCCCTGCACGCCTGATGTTTCCTGCACGCCTGCTGTTTCCATCGCTGCGTGGCAGGTGAGCGCGGCACTCCCGAGACCAGCACCAGGCCCCATCTTGGTGTTTTTCCCCAGGCCCCTGCCCCTGTCCCTAATCATCCCGTGCTCCGCGGTTCCCTTACCTCCCTCCGCCCGCCTCCCTGCCCACCCCCGTCCCGTGATTGGCTGTGGGCAGCCAGGCTTAGATGGAGTTCGCCTGCGCTCCCTGCACGCCTGATGTTTCCATCTCGGTGTTGCAGGAGAGATCGGCACTCCCGAGACCGGCACCAGGCCCCATCTTAGTGTTTGACCCCAGGCCCCTGCCCCTGTCCCCAATAATCCCGTGCTCCTCAGTTCCCTTTACTCCCTCCGCCTCCCTGCCCACCCCATCCCGTGATTGGCTGTGGGCAGCCAGGCTTGGATGGAGTTCGCCTGCGCTCCCTGCACGCCTGATGTTTCCTGCATGCCTGACGTTTACATCTCAGCGTTGCAGGAGAGCGCAGCACTCCAAAGACCGGTACCAGGCACCATTTTAGTGTTTGCCCCAGGCCCCTGCCCCTGTCCCCAAGCATCCCGTGCTCCTCGGTTCCCCTTCCCTCCCTCCGCCTCCCTGCCAACCCCCGTACCGTGATTGGCTGTGGGCAGCCAGGCTTGGATGGAGTTCGCCTGCGCTCCCTGCACGCCTGATGTTTCCATCTCGGCATTGCAGGTGAGCGCCGCACACCCGAGACCGGCACCAGGCCCCATCTCAGTGTATGCCCCCATGCCCCTGCCCGTGTCCCCAATCATCCCATGCTCCTCGTTTACCTTCCCTCCCCCCCCTCCACCACCCTGCCAACCCCCGTCCCGTGATTGGCTGTGGGCAGCCAGGCTTGGATGGAGTTCGCCTGCTCTCCATGCACGCCTGATGTTTCCATCTCTGCGTTGCAGGTGAGCGCGGCACTCCCGAGACCGGCACCAGGCCCCATCTTAGTGTTTGCCACCAGGCCCCTGCCCCTGTCCCTAATCATCCCGTGCTCCTCATTTCCCTTACCTCCCTCCGCCCACCTCCCTGCCCACCCCAGTCAGTGATTGGCTGTGGGCAGCCAGGCTTGGATGGAGTTCGCCTGCGCTCCCTGCACGCTTGATGTTTCCTGCACGCCTGATGTTTCCATCTCCGCGTTGCAGGTGAGCGCGACACTCCCGAGACCGGCACCAGGCCCTATATTGGTGTTTTCCTCCAGGCCCCTGTCCCCAATCATCCCGTGCTCCTTGGTTCCCTTCCCTCCCTCCGCCCGCCTCCCTGCCCACCCCCGTCCCGTGATTGGCTGTGGGCAGCCAGGCTTGGATGGAGTTCGCCTGCGCTCCCTGCACACCTGATGTTTCCATCTCGGTGTTGCAGGAGAGCGCGGCACTCCCGAGACGGCCACCAGGCCCGATCTTAGTGTTTGCCCCCAGGTCCCTGCCCCTGCCCCCAATCATCCCGTGCTCCTCGGTTCCCCTTCCCTCCCTCCGCCTCCCTGTCCACCCCCGTCCCGTGATTGGCTGTGGGCAGCCAGGCTTGGATTGAGTTCGCCTGCGCTCCCTACACGCCTGATGTTTCCATCTCGGCGTTGCTGGTGAGCGTGCCACTCCTGAGACCAGGCACTGCCCCTGTCCCCAAGCATCCCGTGCTCCTCTGTTCCCCTTCCCTCCCTCCGCCTCCCTGCCAACCCCCGTCCTGTGATTGGCAGTGGGCAGCCAGGCTTGGATGGAGTTCGCCTGCGCTCCCTGCACGCCTGATGTTTCCTGCACGCCTGATGTTTCCATCTCGGCATTGCAGGTGAGTGGGGAACTCTCGAGACCGGCACCAGGCCCCATCTTGGTGTTTGCCCCCAGACCGCTGTCCCCAATCATCCCGTGCTCCTCGTTTCCCTTCCCTCCCTCCGCTCACCTCCCTGCCCACCCCCGTCCCGAGATTGGCTGTGGGCAGCCAGGCTTGGATGGAGTTCACCTGCGCTCCCTGCACGCCTGATGTTTCCTGCACACCTGACGTTTCCATCTCGGCGTTGCAGGAGAGCGCGGCACTCCCGAGACCGGCACCAGGCCCCATCTTAGTGTATGCCCCCAGGCCCCTGCCCCTGTCCCCAATCATCCCGTGCGCCTCGGTTCCCCTTCCCTGCATCCGCCTCCATGCCCACCACTGTCCCGTGATTGGCTGTGGGCAGCCAGGCTTGGATGGAGTTCGCCTGCGCTCCCTGCATGCCTGATGTTTCCATCTCGGCGTTGCAGGTGAGCGCGGCACTCCTGAGACCCGGCACCAGGACCCATCTTAGTGTTTACCCCCAGGTCCCTGCCCCTGCAACTGTCCCCAATCCTCCCGTGCTCCTCGGTTCCCCTTCCCTCCCTCCGCCTCCCTGTCCAACCCCGTCCCGTGATTGGGTGTGGGCAGCCAGGCTTGGATGGAGTTCGCCTGTGCTCCTTGCACGCCTGATGTTTCCATCTCGGTGTTGCAGGTGTGCGCGGCACTCCTGAGACCCGGCACCAGGCCCCATTTTAGTGTTTGCCCCAGGCCCCTGCCCCTGTCCCCAAGCATCCTGTGCTCCTCGGTTCCCTTTCCCTCCCTCCGCCTCCCTGCCAACCCCCGTCCCGTGATTGGCTGTAGGCAGCCAGGCTTGGATGGAGTTCGCCTGCGCTCCCTGCACGCCTGATGTTTCCATCTCGGCATTGCAGGTCAGCGCAGCACACCCGAGACCGGCACAAGGCCCCATCTTAGTGTTTGCCCCCAGGCCCCTGCCCCTGTCCCTAATCATCCCGTGCTCCGCGGTTCCCTTACCTCCCTCCGCCCGCCTCCCTGCCCACCCCGTCCGTGATTGGCTGTGGGCAGCCAGGCTTGGATGGAGTTCGCCTGCGCTCCCTGCACGCCTGATGTTTCCTGCACGCCTGATGTTTCCATCTCTGCGTAGCAGGTGAGCGCGGCACTCCCGAGACCAGCACCAGGCCCCCTCTTGGTGTTTTTCCCTAGGCCCCTGCCCCTGTCCCTAATCATCCCGTGCTCCGCGGTTCCCTTACCTCCCTCCGCCCGCCTCCCTGCCCACCCCCGTCCCGTGATTGGCTGTGGGCAGCCAGGCTTGGATGGAGTTCGCCTGCGCTCCCTGCATGCCTGATGTTTCCATCTCGGTGTTGCAGGAGAGCGCGGCACTCCCGAGACCGGCACCAGGCCCCATCTTAGTGTTTGACCCCAGGCCCCTGCCCCTGTGCCCAAGCATCCCGTGCTCCTCGGTTCCCCTTCCCTCCCTCCGCCTCCTTGCCAACCCCCGTACCGTGATTGGCTGTGGGCAGCCAGGCTTGGATGGAGTTCGCCTGCGCTCCTTGCACGCCTGATGTTTCCATCTCGGTGTTGCAGGTGAGCGCAGCACTCCTGAGACCCGGCACCAGGCCCCATTTTAGTGTTTGCCCCAGGCCCCTGCCCCTGTGCCCAAGCATCCCGTGCTCCTCGGTTCCCCTTCCCTCCCTCCGCCTCCTTGCCAACCCCCGTACCGTGATTGGCTGTGGGCAGCCAGGCTTGGATGGAGTTCGCCTGCGCTCCCTGCACGCCTGATGTTTCCATCTCGGCATTGCAGGTGAGCGCGGCACACGCGAGACCGGCACCAGGCCCCATCTCAGTGTATGCCCCCATGCCCCTGCCCCTGTCCCCAATCATCCCATGCTCCTCGGTTCCCCTTCCCTCCCTCCGCATCCCTGCCAACCCCCGTACCGTGATTGGCTGTGGGCAGCCAGGCTTGGATGGAGTTCGCCTGCGCTCCCTGCACGCTTGATGTTTCCTGCACGCCTGATGTTTCCATCTCTGTGTTGAAGGTTAGCGCGACACTCCCGAGACCGGCACCAGGCCCCAGCCCCTGTCCCTAATCATCCCGTGCTCCTCATTTCCTTTACCTCCCTCCGCCCACCTCCCTGCCCACCCCAGTCCGTGATTGGCTGTGGGCAGCCAGGCTTGGATGGAGTTCGCCTGCGCTCCCTGCACGCCGGATGTTTCCTGCACGCCTGACGTTTCCATCTCGGCGTTGCAGGGGAGCGCAGCACTCCCGAAACCGGCACCAGGCCCCATCTTAGTGTTTGCCCCCAGGCCCCTGCCCCTGCCCCTGTCCCTGTCCCCAATGATCCCGTGCTCCTCGGTTCCCCTTCCCTCCCTCCGTCTCCATGCCCACCCCGTCCCGTGATTGACTGTGGGCAGCCAGGCATGAATGGAGCACGCCTGCGCTCCCTGCATGCCTGATGTTTCCATCTCGGCGTTGCAGGTGAGTGCGGCACTCCTGAGACCCGGCACCAGGCCCCATCTTAGTGTTTGCCCCCAGGCCTCTGTCCCTGTCCCCAATAATCCTGTGCTCCTGGGTTCCCCTTCCCTCCCTCCGCCTCCATGCCCACCACCGTCCCGTGATTGGCTGTGAGCAGCCAGGCTTGGATGGAGTTCGCCTGCACTCCCTGCATGCCTGATGTTTCCATCTCGGCGTTGCAGGTGAGCGCGGCACTCCTGAGACCCGGCACCAGCACCCACCTTAGTGTTTGCCCCCAGGTCCCTGCCCCTGCAACTGTCCCCAATCATCCCGTGCTCCTCGGTTCCCCTTCCCTCCCTCCCTCCGCCTCCCTGTCCACCCCCGTCCCGTGATTGGGTGTGGGCAGCCAGGCTTGGATGGAGTTCGCCTGCGCTCCTTGCACGCCTGATGTTTCCATCTCGGTGTTTCAGGTGAGCGCGGCACTCCTGAGACCCGGCACCAGGCCCCATTTTAGTGTTTGCCCCAGGCCCCTGCCCCCAAGCATCCCGTGCTCCTCGGTTCCCCTTCCCTCCCTCCGCCTCCCTGCCAACCCCCGTACCATGATTGGCTGTGGGCAGCCAGGCTTGGATGGAGTTCGCCTGCGCTCCCTGCACGCCTGAGGTTTCCATCTCGGCATTGCAGGTGAGCGCGGCACACCCGAGACCAGCACCAGGCCCCATCTCAGTGTATGCCCCCATGCCCCTGCCCCTGTCCCCAATCATCCCGTGCTCCTCGGTTACCTTCCCTCCCCCCTTCACCTCCCTGCCAACCCCCGTCCCGTGATTGGCTGTGGGCAGCCAGGCATGGATGGAGTTCACCTGCGCTCCCTGCACGCCTGATGTTTCCATCTCTGCGTTGCAGGTGAGCGCGGCACTCCCTAGACCGGTACCATGCCCCATCTTAGTGTTTGCCACCAGGCCCCTGCCCCTTTCCCTAATCATCCCGTGCTCCTCAGTTCCCTTACCTCCCTCCGCCCACCTACATGCCCACCACCGTCCGTGATTGGCTGTGGGCAGCCAGGCTTGGATGCAGTTCGCCTGCGCTCCCTGCACGCTTGATGTTTCCTGCATGCCTGATGTTACATCTCTGCGTTGCAGGTGAGCGCGACACGCCCGAGACCGGCACCAGGCCCCATCTTGGTGTTTTCCCCCAGGCCCCTGTCCCCAATCATCCCGTGCTCCTCGGTTCCCTGCCCTCCCTCCGCCCGCCTCCCTGCCCACCCCCGTCCTGTGATTGGCTGTGGGCAGCCAGGCTTGGATGGAGTTCGCCTGCGCTCCCTGCACGCCTGATGTTTCCATCTCGGTGTTGCAGGAGAGCGCGGCACTCCCGAGACCGGCACCAGGCCCGATCTTAGTGTTTGACCCCAGGCCCCTGTCCCTGTCCCCAATAATCCCGTGCTCCTCAGTTCCATTTACTCGCTCCGCCTTAACTGCCCACCCCCATCCCGTGATTGGCTGTGGGCAGCCAGGCTTGGATGGAGTTCACCTGCGCTCCTTGCACGCCTGATGTTTCCATCTCGGTGTTGCAGGTGAGCGCGGCACTCCTGAGACCCGGCACCAGGCCCCATTTTAGTGTTTGCCCCAGGCCTCTGCCCCTGTCCCCAAGCATCCCGTGCTCCTCGGTTCCCCTTCCCTCCCTCCGCCTCCCTGCCAACCCCCGTTCCATGATTGGCTGTGGGCAGCCAGGCTTGGATGGAGTTCGCCTGCGCTCCCTGCATGCCTGATGTTTCCATCTCGGCATTGCAGGTGAGCGCGGCACACCCGAGACCGGCACCAGGCCCCATCTCAGTGTATGCCCCCATTCCCCTGCCCCTGTCCCCAATCATCCCGTGCTCCTCGGTGACCTTCCCTCCCCCCCTTCACCTCCCTGCCAACCCCCATCCCGTGATTGGCTGTGGGCAGCCAGGCTTGGATGGAGTTCGCCTGCGCTCCCTGCACGCCTGATGTTTCCTGCACGCCTGACGTTTCCATCTCGGCGTTGCAGGAGAGTGCAGCACTCCCGAGAACGGCACCAGGCCCCATCTTAGTGTTTGCCCCCAGGCCCCTACCCCTGTCCCTGTCCCCAATCATCCCGTGCTCCTCGGTTCCCCTTCCCTCCCTCCGCCTCCATGCCCTACCCGTCCCGTGATTCGCTGTGGGCAGCCAGGCTTGGATGGAGTTCGCCTGCGCTCCCTGCATACCTGATGTTTCCATCTCGGCGTTGCAAGTGTGTGCGGCACTCCTGAGACCCGGCACCAGGCCCCATCTTAGTGTTTGCACCCAGGTCCCTGCCCCTGCAACTGTCCCCAATCATCACGTGCTCCTCGGTTCCCCTACCCTCCCTCCACCTCCCTGTCCACCCCCGTCCCGTGATTGGGTGTGGGCAGACAGGCTTGGATGTGGTTCGCCTGCGCTCCTTGCACGCCTGATGTTTCCATCTCGGTGTTGCAGGTGAGCGCGGCACACCTGAGACCCGGCACCAGGCCCCATCTTAGTGTTTGCCCCCAGGCCCCTGCTCCTGTCCCCAAGCATCCCGTGCTCCTCCGTTCCCCTTCCCTCCCTCCGCCTCCCTGCCAACCCCCGTCCCGTGATTGGCTGTGGGTAGCCAGGCTTGGATGGAGTTCACCTGCTCTCCCTGCACGCCTGATGTTTCCACCTCGGCATTGCAGGTGAGCGCAGCACACCCGAGACCAGCACCAGGCCCCATCTTAGTGTATGCCCCCTGGCCCCAATCATATCGTGCTCCTCGGGTTCCCCTTCCCTCCCTCCACCTCCCTGCCAACACCCGTCCCGTGATTGGCTGTGGGAAGCCAGGCTTGGATGGAGTTCACCTGCACTCCCTGCACGCCTGATGTTTCCATCTCTGCGTTGCAGGTGAGCGCGGCACTCCCTAGACCGGTACCAGGCCCCATCTTAGTGTTTGCCACCAGGCCCCTGCCCCTGTCCCTAATCATCCCGTGCTCCTCAGTTCCCTTACCTCCCTCCGCCCACCTACATGCCCACCACCGTCCGTGATTGGCTGTGGGCAGCCAGGCTTGAATGGAGTTCGCCTGCGCTCCCTGCACGCTTGATGTTTCCTGCATGCCTGATGTTTACATCTCTGCGTTGCAGGTGAGCGCGACACGCCCGAGACCGGCACCAGGCCCCATCTTGGTGTTTTCCCCCAGGCCCCTGTCCCTAATCATCCCGTGCTCCTTGGTTCCCTGCCCTCCCTCCGCCCGCCTCCCTGCCCACCCCCGTCCTGTGATTGGCTGTGGGCAGCCAGGCTTGGATGGAGTTCGCCTGCGCTCCCTGCACGCCTGATGTTTCCATCTCGGTGTTGCAGGAGAGCGCGGCACTCCCGACACCGGCACCAGGCCCGATCTTAGTGTTTGACCCCAGGCCCCTGTCCCTGTCCCCAATAATCCCGTGCTCCTCAGTTCCATTTACTCGCTCCGCCTTAACTGCCCACCCCCATCCCGTGATTGGCTGTGGGCAGCCAGGCTTGGATGGAGTTCGCCTGCGCTCCTTGCACGCCTGATGTTTCCATCTCGGTGTTGCAGGTGAGCGCGGCACTCCTGAGACCCAGCACCAGGCCCCATTTTAGTGTTTGCCCCAGGCCTCTGCCCCTGTCCCCAAGCATCCCGCGCTCCTCGGTTCCCCTTCCCTCCCTCCGCCTCCCTGCCAACCCCCGTACCATGATTGGCTGTGGGCAGCCAGGCTTGGATGGAGTTCGCCTGCGCTCCCTGCATGCCTGATGTTTCCATCTCGGCATTGCAGGTGAGCGCGGCACACCCGAGACCGGCACCAGGCCCCATCTCAGTGTATGCCCCCATTCCCCTGCCCCTGTCCCCAATCATCCCGTGCTCCTCGGTTACCTTCCCTCCCCCCCTTCACCTCCCTGCCAACCCCCATCCCGTGATTGGCTGTGGGCAGCCAGGCTTGGATGGAGTTCGCCTGCGCTCCCTGCACGCCTGATGTTTCCTGCACGCCTGATGTTTCCATCTCGGCGTTGCAGGAGAGTGCAGCACTCCGGAGAACGGCACCAGGCCCCATCTTAGTGTTTGCCCCCAGGCCCCTACCCCTGTCCCTGTCCCCAATCATCCCGTGCTCCTCGGTTCCCCTTCCCTCCCTCCGCCTCCATGCCCACCCCGTCCCGTGATTCGCTGTGGGCAGCCAGGCTTGGATGGAGTTCGCCTGCGCCCCCTGCATACCTGATGTTTCCATCTCGGCGTTGCAGGTGTGTGCGGCACTCCTGAGACCCGGCACCAGGCCCCATCTTAGTGTTTGCACCCAGGTCCCTGCCTCTGCAACTGTCCCCAATCATCCCGTGCTCCTCGGTTCCCCTACCCTCCCTCCACCTCCCTGTCCACCCCCGTCCCGTGATTGGGTGTGGGCAGACAGGCTTGGATGTGGTTCGCCTGCGCTCCTTGCATGCCTGATGTTTCCATCTCGGTGTTGCAGGTGAGCGCGGCACACCTGAGACCCGGCACCAGGCCCCATCTTAGTGGTTGCCCCCAGGCCCCTGCTCCTGTCCCCAAGCATCCCGTGCTCCTCCGTTCCCCTTCCCTCCCTCCGCCTCCCTGCCAACCCCCGTCCCGTGATTGGCTGTGGGCAGCCAGGCTTGGATGGAGTTCGCCTGCTCTCCCTGCACGCCTGATGTTTCCACCTCGGCATTGCAGGTGAGCGCGGCACACCCGAGACCAGCACCAGGCCCCATTTTAGGGTATGCCCCCTGGCCCCAATCATCCGGTGCTCCTCGGGTTCCCCTTCCCTCCCTCCACCTCCCTGCCCACACCCGTCCCGTGATTGGCTGTGGGAAGCCAGGCTTGGATGGAGTTCACCTGCACTCCCTGCACGCCTGATGTTTCCTGCACGCCTGATGTTTCCATCTCAGCATTGCAGGTGAGCGGGGCACTCTCGAGACCGGCACCAGGCCCCATCTTGGTGTTTCCCCCCAGCCCCTGTCCCCAATCATCCCGTGCTCCTCGGTTCCCTTCCCTCCCTCCGCCCACCTCCCTGCCCACCCCCGTCCGTGATTGGCTGTGGGCAGCCAGGCTTGGATGGAGTTCGCCTGCGCTCCTTGCACACCTGATGTTTCCATCTTGGCGTTGCAGGTGAGCGCGGCACTCCTGAGACCCAGCACCAGGCCCCATCTTAGTGTTTGCCCCCAGGCCCCTGCCCCCAATCATCCCGTGCTCCTCGGGTTCCCCTTCCCTCCCTCCACCTCCCTGCCCACCCCTGTCCCGTGACAGGCTGTGGGCAGCCAGGCTTGGATGGAGTTCGCCTGTGCTCCCTGCACGCCTGATGTTTCCATCTCGGCGTTGCAGGAGAGCGCGGCACTCCCGAGACCACCACTAGGCCCCATCTTAGTGTTTGCCCCCAGGCCCCTGCCCCTGTCCCCAATAATCCTGTGCTCCTCAGTTCCCTTTACTCCCTCCGCCTCCCTGCCCACCCCCGTCCCGTGATTGGCTGTGGGCAGCCAGGCTTGGATGGAGTTCACCTGCACTCCCTGCACGCCTGATGTTTCCTGCACGCCTGACGTTTCCATCTCGGCGTTGCAGGAGAGCGCGGCACTCCCGAGACCGGCACCAGGCCCTATTTTAGTGTTTTCCCCCAGGCCCCTGCCCCTGTCCCTGTCCCCAATCATCCCGTGCTCCTCAGTTCCCCTTCCCTCCCTCCGCCTCCATGCCCACCCCCGTCCTGTGATTGGCTGTGGGCAGCCAGGCTTGGATGGAGTTCGCCTGCGCTCCCTGCATGCCTGATGTTTCCATCTTGGCGTTGCAGTTGAGCGCGGCACCCCTGAGACCCGGCACCAGGACCTATCTTAGTGTTTGCCCCCAGGTCCCTGCCCCTGCAACGGTCCCTAATCCCGTGCTCCTCGGTTCCCCTTCCCTCCCTCCGCCTCCCTGTCCATCCCCGTCCCGTGATTGGGTGTGGGCAGCCAGGCTTGGATGGAGTTTGCCTGCGCTCCTTGCACGCCTGATGTTTCCATCTCGGTGTTGCAGGTGAACGCGGCACTCCTGAGATCCGGCACCAGGCCCCATCTTAGTGTTTGCCCAGGCCCCTGCCCCTGTCCCCAAGCATCCCGTGCTCCTCGGTTCCCCTTCCCTCCCTCTGCCTCCCTGCCAACCCCCGTCCCGTGATTGGCTGTGGGCAGCCAGGCTTGGTTGGAGTTCGCCTGAGCTCCCTGCACACCTGATTTTTCCATCTCGGCATTGCAGGTGAGCGCGGCACACCCGAGACCGGCACCAGGCCCCATCTCAGTGTATGCCCCCATGCCCCTGCCCCTGTACCCAATCATCCCGTGCTCCTCGGTTACCTTCCCTCCCTCCCTCCCTCCACCTCCTTGCCAACCCCCGTCCCGTGATTGGCTGTGGGCAGCCAGGCTTGGATGGAGTTCACCTGCGCTCCCTGCACGCCTGATGTTTCCATCTCGGCGTTGCAGGTGAGCGCGGCACTCCCGAGACCGGCACCAGGCCCCAGCTTAGTGTTTGCCCCCAGGCCCTTGCCCCTGTCCCTAATCATCCCGTGCTCCTCAGTTCCCTTACCTCCCTCCGCCCGCCTCCCTGCCGACCCCTGTCCCCTGATTGGCTGTGGGCAGCCAGGCTTGGATGGAGTTCGCCTGCGCTTCCTGCATGCCTGATGTTTCCATCTCGGCGTTGCAGGAGAGCGCGGCACTCCCGAGACCGGCACCAGGCCCCATCTTAGTGTTTGACCCCAGGCCCCTGCCCCTGTCCCCAATAATCCCGTGCTCTTCAGTTCCCTTTACTCCCTCCGCCTCCCTGCCCACCCCCGTCCCGTGATTGTCTGTGGGCAGCCAGGCTTGGATGGAGTTCGCCTGTGCTTCCTGCATGCCTGATGTTTCCTGCACGCCTGACGTTGCCATCTCGGCGTTGCAGGAGAGCGCAGCACTCCCGAGACCGGCACCAGGCCCCATCTTAGTGTTTGCCCCGAGGCCCCTGCCCCTGTCCCCAATCATCCTGTGCTCCTCTGTTCCCCTTCCCTCCCTCCGCCTCCATGCCCACCCTCGTCCCGTGATTGGCTGTGGGCAGCCAGGCTTGGATGGAGATCGCCTGCGCTCCCTGCATGCCTGATGTTTGCATCTCAGCGTTCCAGGTGTGTGCGGCACTTCTGAGACCCGGCACCAGGCCACATCTTAGTGTTTGCCCCCAGGTCCCTGCCCCTGCAACTGTCCCCAATCATCCCGTGCTCCTCGGTTCCCCTACCCTCCCTCCACCTCCCTGTCCACCCCCGTCCCATGATTGGGTGTGGGCAGCCAGGCTTGGATGGGGTTCGCCTGCGCTCCTTGAATGCCTGATGTTTCCATCTCGGTGTTGCAGGTGAGCGCGGCACTCCTGAGACCCGGCACCAGGCCCCATCTTAGTGTTTGTCCCCAGGCACCTGCCCCTGTCCCCAAGCATCCCGTGCGCCTCGGTTCCCCTTCCCTCCCTCCGCCTCCCTGCCAACCCCCGTCCCGTGATTGGCTGTGGGCAGCCAGGCTTGGATGAAGTTCGCCTACGCTCCCTGCACGCCTGATGTTTCCATCTCGGTATTGCAGGTGAGCGCGGCACACCCAAGACCGGCACCAGGCCACTTCTTGGTGTATGCCCCAAGGCCCCTGCCCCCAATCATCCTGTGCTCCTCGGGTTCCCCTTCCCTCCCTCCACCTCCCTGCCCACCCCATCCCGTGATTGGCTGTGGGCAGCCAGGCTTGGATGGAGTTCGCTAGCGCTCCCTGCACGCCTGATGTTTCCATGTCGGCATTGCAGGTGAGCGCGGCACTCCCGAGACCGGCACCAGGCCCCATTTTAGTGTTTGCTCCCATGCCCCTGCCCCTGTCCCCAATCATCCTGTGCTCCTCGGTTCCCTTCCCTCCCTCCCTCCACCTCCCTGCCAACCCCCGTCCCATGATTGGCTGTGGGCTGCCAGGCTTGGATGGAGTTCGCCTGCGCTCCCTGCACGCCTGCTGTTTCCATCTCAGCGTTGCAGGTGAGCGCGGCACTCCCGAGACCAGCACCAGGCCCCATCTTAATGTTTGCCCCCAGGCCCCTGCCCCTGTCCCTAATCATCCCGTGCTCCTCGGTTCCCTTACCTCCCTCCGCCCGCCTCCCTCCCACCCCCGTCCGTGATTGTCTGTGGGGAGCCAGGCTTGGATGGAGTTCGCCTGCGCTCCCTGCATTCCTGATGTTTCCATATTGGCGTTGCAGGTGAGCCCGGCACTCCTAAAACACGGCACCAGGCCCCATCTTAGTGTTTGCCCCCATGCCCCTGCTCCCAATCATCCCGTGCTCCTCGGGTTCCTCTTCCTTCCCTCCACCTCCCTGCCCACCCCCGTCCCGTGATTGGCTGTGGGCTGCCAGGCTTGGATGGAGTCCGCCTGCACTCCCTGCATGCCTGATGTTTCCATCTCGGCGTTGCAGGAGAACGCTGTACTTCCGAGACCGGCACCAGGCCCCATTTTAGTGATTGCCCCCAGGACTCTGCCCCTGTCCCCAATCATCCTGTGCTCCTCAGTTCCCTTTACTCCCTCCGCCTCCCTGCCCACCCCAGACCCGTGATTGGCTGTGGGCAGCCAGGCTTGGATGGAGTTCTCCTGCGCTCCTTGCATGCCTGATGTTTCCATCTCGGTGTTGCAGGTGAGCGCGGCACTCCTGAGACCCGGCACCAGGCCCCATCTTAGTGTTTGCCCCGAGGCACCTGCCCCTGTCCCCAAGCATCCCGTGCGCCTCGGTTCCCCTTCCCTCCCTCCGCCTCCCTGCCAACCCCCGTCCCGTGATTGGCTGTGGGCAGCCAGGCTTGGATGAAGTTCGCCTGCGCTCCCTGCACGCCTGATGTTTCCATCTCGGTATTGCAGGTGAGCGCGGCACACCCAAGACCGGCACCAGGCCCCTTCTTGGTGTATGCCCCAAGGCCCCTGCCCCCAATCATCCCGTGCTCCTCGGGTTCCCCTTCCCTCCCTCCACCTCCCTGCCCACCCCATCCCGTGATTGGCTGTGGGCAGCCAGGCTTGGATGGAGTTCGCCTGCGCTCCCTGCACGCCTGATGTTTCCATCTCGGCATTGCAGGTGAGCGCGGCACTCCCGAGACCGGCACCAGGCCCCATTTTAGTGTTTGCTCCCATGCCCCTGCCCCTGTCCCCAATCATCCTGTGCTCCTCGGTTCCCTTCCCTCCCTCCCTCCACCTCCCTGCCAACCCCCGTCCCATGATTGGCTGTGGGCTGCCAGGCTTGGATGGAGTTCGCCTGCGCTCCCTGCACGCCTGCTGTTTCCATCTCAGCGTTGCAGGTGAGCGCGGCACTCCCGAGACCGGCACCAGGCCCCATCTTAATGTTTGCCCCCAGGCCCCTGCCCCTGTCCCTAATCATCCCGTGCTCCTCGGTTCCCTTACCTCCCTCCGCCCGCCTCCCTCCCACCCCCGTCCGTGATTGTCTGTGGGGAGCCAGGCTTGGATGGAGTTCGCCTGCGCTCCCTGCATTCCTGATGTTTCCATATTGGCGTTGTGGGTGAGCCCGGCACTCCTAAAACACGGCACCAGGCCCCATCTTAGTGTTTGCCCCCATGCCCCTGCTCCCAATCATCCCGTGCTCCTCGGGTTCCTCTTCCTTCCCTCCACCTCCCTGCCCACCCCCGTCCCGTGATTGGCTGTGGGCTGCCAGGCTTGGATGGAGTCCGCCTGCACTCCCTGCATGCCTGATGTTTCCATCTCGGCGTTGCAGGAGAACGCTGTACTTCCGAGACCGGCACCAGGCCCCATTTTAGTGATTGCCCCCAGGACTCTGCCCCTGTCCCCAATCATCCTGTGCTCCTCAGTTCCCTTTACTCCCTCCGCCTCCCTGCCCACCCCAGACCCGTGATTGGCTGTGGGCAGCCAGGCTTGGATGGAGTTCTCCTGCGCTCCCTGCATGCCTGATGTTTCCTGCACGCCTGACGTTTCCATCTTGGCGTTGCAGGAGAGCGCAGCACTCCCGAGACTGGCCCCAGGCCCCATCTTAGTGTTTACCCCCAGGTCTCTGCCCCTGTCTCTGTCCCCAATCATCCCGTGCTCCTCGGTTCCCCTTCCCTCCCTCCGCCTCCATGCCCACCCCCGTCAGGTGATTGGCTGTGGGCAGCCAGGCTTGGATGGAGTTCGCCTGCGCTCCCTGCATGCCTGATGTTTCCATCTCAGCGTTGAAGGTGAGCGCGGCACTCCTGAGACCCGGCACCAGGCCCCATCTTAGTGTTTGCCCCCAGGTCCTTGCCCCTGCAACTGTCCCCAATCATCCCGTGCTCCTCGGTTCCCCTTCCCTCCCTCCGCCTCCCTGTCAACCCCCGTCTGATGATTGGGTGTGGGCAGCCAGGCTTGGATGGGGTTCACCTGCGCTCCTTGCACGCCTGATGTTTCCATCTCTGTGTTGCAGGTGAGCACGGCACTCCTGAGACCCGGCACCAGGCCCCATCTTAGTGTTTGCCCCCAGGTCCCTGCCCCTGCAACTGTCCCCAATCATCCCGTGCTCCTCGGTTCCCCTACCCTCCCTCCACCTCCCTATCCACCCCCGTCCCGTGATTGGGTGTGGGCAGACAGGCTTGGATGTGGTTCGCCTGCGCTCCTTGCACGCCTGATGTTTCCATCTCGGTGTTGCAGGTGAGCGCGGCACACCTGAGACCCGGCACCAGGCCCCATCTTAGAGTTTGCCCCCAGGCCCCTGCCTCTTTCCCCAAGCATCCCGTGCTCCTCCGTTCCCCTTCCCTCCCTCCGCCTCCCTGCCAAACCCCGTCCCGTGATTGGCTGTGGGCAGCCAGGCTTGGATGGAGTTCGCCTGGCTCCCTGCACGCCTGATGTTTCCACCTCGGCATTGCAGGTGAGCGCGGCACACCCGAGGCCAGCACCAGACCCCATCTTAGTGTATGCCCCCTGCCCCCAATCATCCCGTGCTCCTCGGGTTCCCCTTCCCTCCCTCCAGCTCCCTGCCCACACCCGTCCCGTGATTGGCTGTGGGAAGCCAGGCATGGATGGAGTTCACCTGCACTCCCTGCACGCCTGATGTTTCCTGCACGCCTGATGTTTCCATCTCAGCATTGCAGGTGAGCGGGGCACTCTCGAGACCGGCACCAGGCCCCTTTTTGGTGTTTCCCCCCAGCCCCTGTCCCCAATCATCCCGTGCTCCTCGGTTCCCTTCCCTCCCTCCGCCCACCTCCCTGCCCACCCCCGTCCCGTGATTGGCTGTGGGCAGCCAGGCTTGGATGGAGTTCACCTGCGCTCCCTGCACGCCTGATGTTCCATCTCGGCGTTGCAGGTGAGCGCGGCACTCCCGAGACCGGCACCAGGCCCCAGCTTAGTGTTTGCCCCCAGGCCCCTGCCCCTGTCCCTAATCATCCCGTTTTCCTCAGTTCCCTTACCTCCCTCCGCCCGCCTCCCTGCCCACCCCTGTCCCCTGATTGGCTGTGGGCAGCCAGGCTTGGATGGAGTTCGCCTGCGCTCCCTGCATGCCTGATGTTTCCATCTCGGCGTTGCAGGAGAGCGCGGCACTCCCGAGACCGGCACCAGGCCCCATCTTAGTGTTTGACCCCAGGCCCCTGCCCCTGTCCCCAATAATCCCATGCTCTTCAGGTCCCTTTACTCCCTCCGCCTCCCTGCCCACCCCCGTCCCATGATTGTCTGTGGGCAGCCAGGCTTGGATGGAGTTCGCCTGCGCTCCCTGCATGCCTGATGTTTCCTGCACGCCTGACGTTTCCATCTCGGCGTTGCAGGAGAGCGCAGCACTCCCGAGACCGGCACCAGGCCCCATCTTAGTGTTTGCCCCGAGGCCCCTGCCCCTGTCCCCAATCATCCTGTTCTCCTCGGTTCCCCTTCCCTCCCTCCGCCTCCATGCCCACCCTCGTCCCGTGATTGGCTGTGGGCAGCCAGGCTTGGATGGAGTTCGCCTGCGCTCCCTGCATGCCTGATGTTTCCATCTCGGCGTTGCAGGTGTGTGCGGCACTTCTGAGACCCGGCACCAGGCCACATCTTAGTGTTTGCCCCCAGGTCCCTGCCCCTGCAACTGTCCCCAATCATCCTGTGCTCCTCGGTTCCCCTACCCTCCCTCCACCTCCCTGTCCACCCCCGTCCGATGATTGGGTGTGGGCAGCCAGCCTTGGATGGGGTTCACCTGCGCTCCTTGCACGCCTGATGTTTTCATCTCTGTGTTGCAGGTGAGCACGGCACTCCTGAAACCCGGCACCAGGCCCCATCTTAGTGTTTGCCCCCAGGTCCCTGCCCCTGCAACTGTCCCCAATCATCCCGTGCTCCTCGGTTCCCCTACCCTCCCTCCACCTCCCTGTCCACCCCCGTCCCGTGATTGGGTGTGGGCAGACAGGCTTGGATGTGGTTCGCCTGCGCTCCTTGCACGCCTGATGTTTCCATCTCGGTGTTGCAGGTGAGCGCGGCACACCTGAGACCCGGCACCAGGCCCCATCTTAGAGTTTGCCCCCAGGCCCCTGCCCCTGTCCCCAAGCATCCCGTGCTCCTCCGTTCCCCTTCCCTCCCTCCGCCTCCCTGCCAAACTCCGTCCCGTGATTGGCTGTGGGCAGCCAGGCTTGGATGGAGTTCGCCTGCGCTCCCTGCACACCTGATGCTTCCACCTCGGCATTGCAGGTGAGCGCGGCACACCCGAGACAAGCACCAGGCCCCATCTTAGTGTATGCCCCATGCCCCCAATCATCCCGTGCTCCTCGGGTTCCCCTTCCCTCCCTCCACCTCCCTGCCCACACCCGTCCCGTGATTGGCTGTGGGAAGCCAGGCTTGGATGGAGTTCACCTGCACTCCCTGCACGCCTGATGTTTCCTGCACGCCTGATGTTTCCATCTCAGCATTGCAGGTGAGCGGGGCACTCTCGAGACCGGCACCAGGCCCCTTCTTGGTGTTTCCCCCCAGCCCCTGTCCCCAATCATCCCGTGCTCCTCGGGTCCCTTCCCTCCCTCTGCCCGCCTCCCTGCCCACCCCTGTCCCCTGATTGGCTGTGGGCAGCCAGGCTTGGATGGAGTTCGCCTGCGCTCCCTGCATGCCTGATGTTTCCATCTCGGCGTTGCAGGAGAGCGCGGCACTCCCGAGACCGGCACCAGGCCCCATCTTAGTGTTTGACCCCAGGCCCCTGCCCCTGTCCCCATTAATCCCGTGCTCTTCAGTTCCCTTTACTCCCTCCGCCTCCCTGCCCACCCCCGTCCCGTGATTGTCTGTGGGCAGCCAGGCTTGGATGGAGTTCGCCTGCGCTCCCTGCATGCCTGATGTTTCCTGCACGCCTGACGTTTCCATCTCGGCGTTGCAGGAGAGCGCAGCACTCCCGAGACCGGCACCAGGCCCCATCTTAGTGTTTGCCCCGAGGCCCCTGCCCATGTCCCCAATCATCCTGTTCTCCTCGGTTCCCCTTCCCTCACTCCGCCTCCATGCCCACCCTCGTCCCGTGATTGGCTGTGGCCAGCCAGGCTTGGATGGAGTTCGCCTGCGCTCCCTGCATGCCTGATGTTTCCATCTCGGCGTTGCAGGTGTGTGCGGCACTTCTGAGACCCGGCACCAGGCCACATCTTAGTGTTTGCCCCCAGGTCCCTGCCCCTGCAACTGTCCCCAATCATCCCGTGCTCCTCGGTTCCCCTACCCTCCCTCCACCTCCCTGTCCACCCCCGTCCCGTGATTGGGTGTGGGCAGCCATGCTTGGATGGGGTTCGCCTGCGCTCCTTGCATGCCTGATGTTTCCATCTCAGTGTTGCAGGTGAGCGCGGCACTCCTGAGACCCGGCACCAGGCCCCATCTTAGTGTTTGCCCCCAGGCCCCTGCCCCTGTCCCCAAGCATCCCGTGCGCCTCGGTTACCCTTCCCTCCCTCCGCCTCCCTGCCAACCCCCGTCCCGTGATTGGCTGTGGGCAGCCAGGCTTGGATGGAGTTCGCCTGCGCTCCCTGCACGCCTGATGTTTCCATCTCGGTATTGCAGGTGAGCGCGGCACACCCAAGACCGGCACCAGGCCCCTTCTTGGTGTATGCCCCAAGGCCCCTGCCCCCAATCATCCCGTGCTCCTCGGGTTCCCCTTCCCTCCCTCCACCTCCCTGCCCACCCCATCCCGTGATTGGCTGTGGGCAGCCAGGCTTGGATGGAGTTCGCCTGCGCTCCCTGCACGCCTGCTGTTTCCATCTCAGCGTTGCAGGTGAGCGCGGCACTCCCGAGACCGGCACCAGGCCCCATCTTAATGTTTGCCCCCAGGCCCCTGCCTCTGTCCCTAATCATCCCGTGCCCCTCGGTTCCCTTACCTCCCTCCCTCCACCTCCCTGCCAACCCCCGTCCCGTGATTGGCTGTGGGCTGCCAGGCTTGGATGGAGTTCGCCTGAGCTCCCTGCACGCCTGCTGTTTCCATCTCAGCGTTGCAGGTGAGAGCGGCACTCCCGAGACCGGCACCAGGCCCCATCTTAGTGTTTGCCCCGAGGCCCCTGCCCCTGTCCCCAATCATCCTGTTCTCCTCGGTTCCCCTTCCCTCCCTCCGCCTCCATGCCCACCCTCGTCCCGTGATTGGCTGTGGGCAGCCAGGCTTGGATGGAGTTCGCCTGCGCTCCCTGCATGCCTGATGTTTCCATCTCGGCGTTGCAGGTGTGTGCGGCACTTCTGAGACCCGGCACCAGGCCACATCTTAGTGTTTGCCCCCATGCCCCTGCTCCCAATCATCCCGTGCTCCTCGGGTTCCTCTTCCTTCCCTCCACCTCGCTGCCCACCCCCGTCCCGTGATTGGCTGTGGGCTGCCAGGCTTGGATGGAGTCCGCCTGCGCTCCCTGCATGCCTGATGTTTCCATCTCGGCGTTGCAGGAGAGCGCGGCACTCCCGAGACCGGCACCAGGCCCCATCTTAGTGATTGCCCCCAGGACTCTGCCCCTGTCCCCAATCATCCTGTGCTCCTCAGTTCCCTTTACTCCCTCCGCCTCCCTGCCCACCCCAGACCCGTGATTGGCTGTGGGCAGCCAGGCTTGGATGGAGTTCGCCTACGCTCCCTGCACACCTGATGTTTCCTGCACGCCTGACGTTTCCATCTCGGCGTTGCAGGAGAGCGCAGCACTCCCGAGACTGGCCCCAGGCCCCATCTTAGTGTTTACCCCCAGGCCTCTGCCCCTGTCTCTGCCCCCAATCATCCCGTGCTCCTCGGTTCCCCTTCCTTCCCTCCGCCTCCATGCCCACCCCCGTTCGGTGATTGACTGTGGGCAGCCAGGCTTGGATGGAGTTCGCCTGCGCTCGCTGCATGCCTGATGTTTCCATCTCGGCGTTGAAGGTGAGCGCGGCACTCCTGAGACCCGGCACCAGGCCCCATCTTAGTGTTTGCCCCCAGGTCCCTGCCCCTGCAACTGTCCCCAATCATCCCGTGCTCCTCGGTTCCTCTTCCCTCCCTCCGCCTCCCTGTCAACCCCCGTCCCATGATTGGGTGTGGGCAGCCAGGCTTGGATGGGGTTCGCCTGCGCTCCTTGCACGCCTGATGTTTCCATCTCTGTGTTGCAGGTGAGCACGGCACTCCTGAGACCCGGCATCAGGCCCCATCTTAGTGTTTGCCCACAGGCCCCTGCCCCTGTCCCCAAGCATCCCGTGCTCCTCGGTTCCCCTTCACTCCCTCTGCCACCCTGCCAACCCCCGTCCCGTGATTGGCTGTGGGCAGCCAGGCTTGGATGGAGTTCGCCTGCGCTCCATCCACGCCTGATGTTTCCATCTCGGCATTGCAGGTGAGCGCGGCACACCAGAGACCGGCACCAGGCCCCATTTTAGTGTATGCCCCCATGGCCCTGCCCCTGTCCCCAATCATCCGGTGCTCCTCAGATCCCTTCCCTCCCTCCCTCCACTTCCCTGCCAACCCCTTTCCCGTGATTGGCTGTGGGCAGCCAGGCTTGGATGGAGTTCACCTGCGCTCCCTGCACTCCTGATGTTTCCATATCGGCGTTCCAGGTGAGCGCAGCACTCCTGAGACTCGGCACCAGGCCCCATCTTAGTGTTTGTCCCCTGGCCCCTGCCCCCAATCATCCCATGCTCCTCGGGTTCCCTTTCCCTCCCTCCACCTCCCTGCCCACCCCCATCCCGTGATTGGCTGTGGGCTGCCAGGCTTGGATGGAGTTCGCCTGCGCTCCCTGCACGCCTGATGTTTCCATCTCGGCGTTGCAGGAGAGCGCGGCACTCCCAAGACCGGCAACAGGCCCCATCTTAGTGTATGCCCCAGGACCCAGCCCCTGTCCCCAATCATCCCGTGCTCCTCAGTTCCCTTTACTCCCTTCGCCTCCCTGCCCACCCCAGTCCTGTGATTGGCTGTAGGCAGCCAGGCTTAGATGGAGTACGACTGCGCTCCCTGCACGCCTGATGTTTCCATCTCGGCGTTGCAGGTGAGCGCGGCACTCCTGAGACCCGGCACCAGGCCCCATCTTAGTGTTTGCCCCCAGACCCCTGCCCCCAATCATCCCCTGCTCCTCGGTTCCCTCCCTCCCTCCCTCCACCTCCCTGCCAACCCCCGTCCCGTGATTGGCTGTGGGCAGCCAGGCGTGGATGGACTTTGCCTGCACTCCCTGCACGCCTGATGTTTCCGTCTCGGCGTTGCAGGTGAGCGCGGCACTCCCGAGACCGGCACCAGGCCCCATCTTAGTGTTTGCCCCCAGGCCCCTGCCCCTGTCCCCAATCATCCCGTGCTCCTCGGTTCCCTTACCTCCCTCCGCCCGCCTCCCTGCCCACCCCCGACCTGTGATTGGCTGTGGGCAGCCAGGCTTGGGTGGAGTTTGCCTGCGCTCGCTGCACGCCTGATGTTTCCATCTTGGCATTGCAGGTGAGAATGGCACACCCGAGACCGGCACCAGGCCCCATCTTAGTGTACGCCCTCATACCCCTGCCCCTGTCCCTAATCATCCCGTGCTCCTCGGTTCCCTTCCCTCCCTCCACCTCCCTGCCAACCCCCGTCCCGTGATTGGCTGTGGGCAGCCAGGCTTGGATGGAGTTCGCCTGCGCTCCCTGCATGCCTGATGTTTCTATCTCGGTGTTGCAGGTGAGCGTGGCACTCCTGAGACCCGGCACCAGGCCCCATCTTAGTGTTTGCCCTCAGGCCCCTGCCCCTGCCCCAGCCCCAATCATCCCATGCTCCTCGGTTCGCCTTCCCTCCCTCCGCCTCCCTGTCCACCCCCGTCCCGTGATTGGCTGTGGGCAGCCAGGCTTGGATGAAGTTCGCCTGCGCTCCTTGCACACCTGATGTTTCCATCTCAGCATTGCAGGTGAGCGCGGCACTCCTGAGATCCGGCACCAGGCCCAATCTTTGTGTTTGCCCTCAGGCCCCTGCCCCTATCCCCAAGCATTCTGTGCTCCTCAGTTCCCCTTCCCTCCCTCTGCCTCCCTGCCAATCCCCGTTTTGTGATTGGCTATGGGCAGCCAGGCTTGGATGGAGTTCGCCTGCGCTCCCTGCACGCCTGATGTTTCCATCTCGGCATTGCAGGTGAACGCGGCACTCCCGAGACTGGCACCAGGCCTCATCTTAGTGTTTGCCCCATGCCCCTGCCCCTGTCCCCAGTCATCCCGTGCTCCTCGGTTCCCTTCCCTCCCTCTGCCCGCTTCCCTGCCCACCCCCATCCCGTGATTAGCTCTGGGCAGCCAGGCTTGGATGGAGTTCGCCTGCGCTCCCTGCACACCTGATGTTTCCATCTTGGCATTGCAGGTGAGCGCGGCACTCCTGAGACCGGCACCAGGCACCATCTTAGTGTTTGCCCCCAGGCCCCTGCCCCCAATCATCCCGTGCTCCTCGGGTTCCCCTTCCCTCCCTCCACCTCCCTGCCCACCCCCGTCCCGTGATGGGCTGTGGGCAGCCAGGCTTGGATGGAGTTCGCCTGCGCTCCCTGCACGCCTGATGTTTCCATCTCGGCGTTGCAGGAGAGCGCGACACTCCCGAGACCGGCACCAGGCACCATCTTAGTGTTTGCCCCCAGGACCCTGCCCCTGCCCGCAATCATCCCGGCTCCTCAGTTCCCTTTATTCCCTCCGCCTCCCTGCCCAACCCCCTTACCTGATTGGCTGTGGGCAGCCAGGCTTGGATGGAGTTCGCCTGCGCTCCCTGCACGCCTGATGTTTCCATCTCGGCGTTGCAGGAGAGCGCGACACTCCCGAGACCGGCACCAGGCACCATCTTAGTGTTTGCCCCCAGGACCCTGCCCCTGTCCCCAATCATCCCGTGCTCCTCAGTTCCCTTTACTCCCTCCGCCTCCCTGTCCACCACCATCACTTGATTGGCTGTGGGCAGCCAGGCTTGGATGGAGTTCGCTTGCGCTCCCTGCACGCCTGATGTTTTATCTTGGCGTTGCAGGTGAGCGCGGCATTCCGGAGACCCAGCACCAGGCCCATCTTAGTGTTAGCCCCCAGGCTCCTACCCCCAATCATCCCATGCTCCTCGGGTTCCCTTCCCTCCCTCCACCTCCCTCTTCCCACCCCTGTCCTGTGATTGGCTGTGGGCAGCCATGCTTGGATGGAGTTCTACTGCGCTCCCTGCACGCCTGATGTTTCCATCTTGGCGTTGCAGGTGAGCGCAGCACTCCTGAGACCCAGCACCAGGCCCCATCTTAGTGTTTGCCCCCTGCCCCTGTCCCCAAGCATCCCGTGCTCCTCAGTTCCCCTTCCCTCCCTCCGCCTCCATGCCCACCCCTGTCCCGTGATTGGCTGTGTACAGCCAGCCTTGGATGGAGTTCGCCTGCGCTCCCTGCACGCCTGATGTTTCCATCTCGGCGTTGCAGGTGAACGCGGCACTCCCGAGACTGGCACCAGGCCTCATCTTAGTGTTTGCCCCATGCCCCTGCCCCTGTCCCCAGTCATCCCGTGCTCCTCGGTTCCCTTCCCTCCCTCTGCCCGCTTCCCTGCCCACCCCCATCCTGTGATTAGCTCTGGGCAGCCAGGCTTGGATGGAGTTCGCCTGCGCTCCCTGCACACCTGATGTTTCCATCTTGGCATTGCAGGTGAGCGCTGCACTCCTGAGACCCGGCACCAGGCCCCATCTTAGTGATTTCCCCCAGGCCCCTGCCCCCAATCATCCCGTGCTCCTCGGGTTCCCCTTCCCTCCCTCCACCTCCCTGCCCACCCCCGTTCCGTGATGGGCTGTGGGCAGCCAGGCTTGGATGGAGTTCGCCTGCGCTCCCTGCATGCCTGATGTTTCCATCTCGGCGTTGCAGGAGAGCGCGACACTCCCGAGACCGGCACCAGGCCCCATCTTAGTGTTTGCCCCCAGGATCCTGCCCCTGCCCGCAATCATCCCGTGCTCCTCAGTTCCCTTTATTCCCTCCGCCTCCCTGCCCAACCCCCTTACCTGATTGGCTGTGGGCAGCCAGGCTTGGATGGAGTTCGCCTGCGCTCCCTGCACGCCTGATGTTTCCATCACGGCGTTGCAGGTGAGCACGGCACACCCGAGACCGGCACCAGGCCCCATCTTAGTGTATGCCCCCATATCCCTGCCCCTGTCCCCAATCATCCCGTGCTCCTCGGTTCCCTTCCCTCCCTCCACCTCCCTGCCAACCCCCGTCCCGTGATTGGCTGTGGGCAGCCAGGCTCGGATGGAGTTCGCCTGCGCTCCCTGCACGCCTGATGTTTCCATCTCGGTGTTGCAGGTGAGGGCGGCACTCCCGAGACCGGCACCAGGCCCCATCTTAGTGTTTGCCCCCATGCCCCTGTCCCTAATCATCCCGTGCTCCTCGGTTCCCTTACCTCCCGCCGCCCGCCTCCCTGCCCACCCCCGTCCCGTGATTGGCTGTGGGCAGCCAGGCTTGGATGGAGTTCGCCTGCGCTCCCTGCACGCCTGATGTTTCCATATTGGCGTTGCAGGTGAGCGCGCACTCCTGAGACCCGGCATCAAGCCCCATCTTAGTGTTTGCCCCCAGGCCCTTGCCCCCAATCATCCCGTGCTCCTCGGGTTCCCCTTCCCTCCCTCCACCTCCCTGCCCACCCCTGTCCCATGATTTGCTGTGGGCTGCCAGGCTTGGATGGAGTCCGCCTGTGCTCCCTGCACGCCTGATGTTTCCATCTTGGCGCTGCAGGTGAGCGCATGTCACGCCCCCATCCACATCCACAAGCCCTCCTGTTGCACCCCGTAATTCCATCAATACACGGCAGAGACATAGAGCACAGCAAGTCTCCACACGCACCATTACACATCCTCACCTTCAGGTTTGCCGACAAGGGGCTGGCCGAACTCAGCGGCGCTGGTTTATGCCTCGCTCTCCATTTCTGCTTTGGCGGTTGCCGTGGAGATGCGCCACGGGCATTCCGCGTCTCCGCTGCCGCCGCTTGGACGCTCTTCATCCACGCGTCCAATGGCGTGTGCGCAATTCACGTGTGTGAGCAACGTGATCACTGGAGCGAAGGTTCAAAAGTTACGCGCGAACTCCCATCCGCGCTTCACAGCTGATCTTGGTTGGACTACGGACTACGGACTTGACGCTGCTTCTTGATCTTGGATTTTGCCCTTGGATTCCGACCCGCTTCCCCTTTTGTACCTCGCCTGGACCTGCTTCTTTCTGGCTTTGACCTCGGCTACTCCCACGGACTGCTTCTTGGATTTCCCTTGTTTGGTACCTTGTCTTGAACCGCTTCCCCTGGACACGACCTCGGCTTCCCTCCTGGACTGCAATTGGATTGCCCCTTGGTTTAGACTCTGCTCTCTGGATCACGTGCCATATTGTTTGGCTCACAGTACCAGGTTCCGTATCAGGTGGTGATTCCATCCTTCAAGTGCATTGCCAGGCTGCTACTTTGTCGTCAACCCTGCCGGTTCCCTCAGACAAACACCCCACATCAACATTGGTTTCCAAACAACCACTCAGGGTAAGCTCCCTTGTAGATAAACATTATGGATTGTGTACAGGGTGTATTTGTTATCTAACCCGCGTGTTTGCCTTACAGTGGTCGGGGGGACATCTTCCGGCATTCCTGGTTCCGGCTGACGACATTCAACACCTGTGGCCTAAAGGGCTGCGCGAGCAGTATATTGATTGTTTGCTCCAGTGGAACTTGGGAACAGAGGTATCATCGCCTACACGACCATCAAGTCTTGACAGCGCAGCATTCCTGAGACCCAGCACCAGGCCCCATCTTAGTGTTTTCCACCAGGCCCCTGCCCCTGTCCACAATCATCCCGTGCTCCTCAGTCCCTTTACTCCCTCCGCCTCCCTGCCCACCCCCGTCACGTGATTGGCTGTGGGCAGCCAGGCTTGGAAGGAGTTCGCCTGCGCTCCCTGCACGCCTGATGTTTCCATCACGGCGTTGCAGGAGAGCGCGGCACTCCCGAGACCGGCACCAGGCCCCATTTTAGTGGTTGCCCCCAGGACCCTGCCCCTGTCCCCAATCATCCCGTGCTCCTCAGTTCCCTTTACTCCCTCCACCTCCCTGCCCACCCCGTCACGTGATTGGCTGTGGGCAGCCAGGCTTGGATGGAGTTCGCTTGCGCTCCCTGCACGCCTGATGTTTTATCTTGGCGTTGCAGGTGAGCGCGGCATTCCGGAGACCCAGCACCAGGCCCCATCTTAGTGTTTGCCCCCAGGCTCCTGCCCCCAATCATCCCATGCTCCTCGGGTTCCCTTCCCTCCCTCCACCTCCCTCTGCCCACCCCCGTCCTGTGATTGGCTGTGGGCAGCCATGCTTGGATGGAGTTCGCCTGCGCTCCCTGGACACCTGATGTTTCCATCTTCGTTTTGCAGGTGAGCGCGGCACTCCCGAGACCGGCACCAGGCCTCATCTTAGTGTTTGCCCCCATGCCCTTGCCCCTGTCCCCAGTCATCCCGTGCTCCTCGGTTCCCTTCCCTCCGTCTGGCCGCCTCCCTGCCCACCCCATCCCGTGATTGGCTGTGGGTAGCCAGGCTTGGATGGAGTTCGCCTGCGCTCCCTGCAAACCTGATGTTTCCATCTTGGCATTGCAGGTGAGCGCGGCACTCCTGAGACCCGGCACCAGGCCCCATCTTAGTGTTTGCCCCCAGGCCCCTGCCCCCAATCGTCCCGTGCTCCTCGGGTTCCCCTTTCCTCCCTCCACCTCCCTGCCCACCCCCGTCCCGTGATGGGCTGTGGGCAGCCAGGCTTGGATGGAGTTCGCCTGCGCTCCCTGCACGCCTGATGTTTCCATCTCGGCGTTGCAGGAGAGCGCGACACTCCCGAGACCGGCACCAGGCCCCATCTTAGTGTTTGCCCCCAGGACCCTGCCCCTGTCCGCAATCATCCCGTGCTCCTCAGTTCCCTTTATTCCCTCCGCCTCTTTGCCCACCCCCGTCCCGTGATTGGCTGTGGGCAGCCAGGCTTGGATGGAGTTCGCCTGCCCTCCCTGCATGCCTGATGTTTCCTGTACGCCTGATGTTTCCATCTCGGCGTTGCAGGTGAGCGCGGCACTCCCGAGACCGGCACCAGGCCCCATTTTAGTGGTTGCCCCCAGGACCCTGCCCCTGTCCCCAATCATCCCGTGCTCCTCAGTTCCCTTTACTCCCTCCACCTCCCTGCCCACCCCGTCACGTGATTGGTTGTGGGCAGCCAGGCTTGGATGGAGTTCGCTTGCGCTCCCTGCACGCCTGATGTTTTATCTTGGTGTTGCAGGTGAGCGCGGCATTCCGGAGACCCAGCACCAGGCCCCATCTTAGTGTTTGCCCCCAGGCTCCTGCCCCCAATCATCCCATGCTCCTCGGGTTCCCTTCCCTCCCTCCACCTCCCTCTGCCCACCCCCGTCCTGTGATTGGCTGTGGGCAGCCATGCTTGGATGGAGTTCGCCTGCGCTCCCTGGACACCTGATGTTTCCATCTTCGTTTTGCAGGTGAGCGCGGCACTCCCGAGACCGGCACCAGGCCTCATCTTAGTGTTTGCCCCATGCCCTTGCCCCTGTCCCCAATCGTCCCGTGCTCCTCGGGTTCCCCTTTCCTCCCTCCACCTCCCTGCCCACCCCCGTCCCGTGATGGGCTGTGGGCAGCCAGGCTTGGATGGAGTTCGCCTGCGCTCCCTGCACGCCTGATGTTTCCATCTCGGCGTTGCAGGAGAGCGCGACACTCCCGAGACCGGCACCAGGCCCCATCTTAGTGTTTGCCCCCAGGACCCTGCCCCTGTCCGCAATCATTCCGTGCTTCTCAGTTCCCTTTATTCCCTCCGCCTCTTTGCCCACCCCCGTCCCGTGATTGGCTGTGGGCAGCCAGGCTTGGATGGAGTTCGCCTGCCCTCCCTGCATGCCTGATGTTTCCTGTACGCCTGATGTTTCCATCTCGGCGTTGCAGGTGAGCGGGGCACTCCCGAGACCAGCACCAGGCCCCATCTTAGTGTTTGCCCCCAGGCCCCTGTCCCCAATAATCCCGTGCTCTTCAGTTCCCTTTACTCCCTCCGCCAACCTGCCCACCCCCGTCCCGTGATTGGCTGTGGCAGCCAGGCTTGGATGGAGTTCGCCTGGGCTCCCTGCACGCCTGATGTTTCCTGCACGCCTGACGTTTCCATCTCGACATTGCAGGAGAGCACGGCACTCCCGAGACCGGCACCAGGCCCCATCTTAGTGTTTGCCCCCACACCACTGCCCCTGTCCCCGTCCCCAATCATCCCGTGCTCCTCGGTTCCCCTTCCCTCCCTCCGCCTCCATGCCCCACCCCCGTCCCGTGATTGGCTGTGGGCAGCCAGGCTTGGATGGAGTTCACCTGCGCTCCCTGCATGCCTGATGTTTCCATCTCAGCGTTGCAGGTGAGCGCGGCATGCCTGAGACCTGGCACCAGGCCCCATTTTAGTGTTTGCCCCCAGGTCCCTGCCCCTGCCCCTGTCTCCAAATATCCCGTGCTCCTCGGTTCCCTTCCTTCCCTCCGCATCCCTGTCCACCCCCATCCCGTGATTGGGTGTGGGCAGCCAGGCTTGGATGGAGTTCGCCTGCGCTCCCTGCACGCCTGATGTTTCCATCTCGGTGTTGGAGGTGAGCGTGGCACTCCTGAGACCCGGAACCAGGTCCCATCTTAATGTTTGCCCCCAGGCCCCTTCCCCTTTCCCCAAGCATCCCGTGCTCCTCGGTTCCCCTTCCCTCACTCCGCCTCCCTGCCAACCCCGTCCCGTGATTGGCTGTGAGCAGCCAGGCTTGGATGGAGTTCGCCTGCGCTCCCTGCATGTCTGATGTTTCCATCTCGGCGTTGCAGGAGAGCACGGCACTCCTGATACCGCCACCAGGCCCCATTTTAGTGTTTGCCCCCAGGCCCCTGCCCCTGTCTGCAATCATCCCGTGGTCCTCAGTTCCCTTTATTTCCTCTGCCTCCCTGCCCACCCCCGTCCCGTGATTGGCTGTGGGCAGCCAGGCCTGGATGGAGTTCGCCTGCCCTCCCTGCACGCCTGATGTTTCCTGCACGCCTGATGTTTCCATCTTGGCATTGCAGGTGAGCGGGGCACTCCCGAGACCGGCACCAGGCCCCATCTTGGTGTTTGCCCCCAGGCCCCTGTCCCCAATCATCCCGTGCTCCTCGGTTCCATTCCCTCCGTCCTCACGCCTCCCTGACCCCCCTGTCCCGTGATTGGCTGTGGGCAGCCATGCTTGGATGGAGTTCACCTGCCCTCCATGCACGCCTGATGTTTCCATCTTGGCATTGCAGGTGAGCGCGGCACTCCTGAGACCCAGCACCAGGCCCCATCTTAGTGTTTGCCCCCAGGCCCCTGCCCCCAATCATCCCATGCACCTCGGGTTCCCCTTCCCTCCCTCCACCTCCCTGCCCACCCCTGTCCCGTGATTGGCTGTGGGCAGCCAGACGTGGGTGGAGTTCACCTGCGCTCCCTGCACGCCTGATGTTTCCATCTCGGCATTGCAGGTGACCGCGACACTCCTGAGACCCGGCACCAGGCCCCATCTTAGTGTTTGCCCCCAGGCCCCTGTCCCTAGTCATCCCGTGCTCCTCGTTTCCCTTCCCTCCCTCTGCCCGCCTCCCTGCCCACCCCCATCCCGTGATTGGCTGTGGGCAGCCAGGCTTAGATGGAGTTTGCCTGCGTTCCCTGCACACCTGATGTTTCCATCTTGGCATTGTAGGTGAGCGCGGCACTCCTGAGACCCGGCACCAGGCCCCATCTTAGTGTTTGCCCCCCAGGCCCCTGCCCCCAATCATCCCGTGCTCCTCGGGTTCCCCTTCCCTCCCTCCACCTCCCTACCCACCCCCGTCCCGTGATGGGCTGTGGGCAGCCAGGCTTGGATGGAGTTCGTCTGCGCTCCCTGCACGCCTGATGTTTCCATCTCGGTGTTGCAGGAGAGCGCGGCACTCCCGAGACCGGCACCAGGCCCCATCTTAGTGTTTGCCCCAGGACCCTGCCCCTGTCCGCAATCATCCCGTGCTCCTCAGTTCCCTTTATTCTCTCAGACTCCCTGCCCACCCCCGTCCCGTGATTGGCTGTGGGCTGCCAGGCTTGGATGGAGTTTGCCTGCGCTCCCTGCACGCCTGATGTTTCCATCTTGGCGTTGCAGGTGAGCGCGGCACTCCTGAGACCCAGCACCAGGCCCCATCTTAATGTTTGCCCTCAGGCCCCTGCCCCCAATCATCCCGTGCTCCTCGGGTTCCCCTTCCCTCCCTCCACCTCACTGCCCACCACCGTCCCGTGATTGGCTGTGGACAGCCAGGGTTTGATGGAGTTCGCCTGCGCTTCCTGCACGCCTGATGTTTCCTGCACGCCTGACGTTTCCATCTCGGCATTGCAGGAGAGCATGGCACTCCCGAGACTGGCACCAGGCCCCATCTTAGTGTTTGCCCCCACACCCCTGCCCCTGTCCCCGTCCCCAATCATCCCATGCTCCTCGGTTCCCCTTCCCTCCCTCCGCCTCCATGCCCCACCCCCGTCCCGTGATTGTCTGTGGGCAGCCAGGCTTGGATGGAGTTAGCCTGCGCTCCCTGCATGCCTGATGTTTCCATCTCAGCGTTGCAGGTGAGCGTGGCACGCCTGAGACCTGGCACCAGGCCCCATCTTAGTGTTTGCCCCCAGGTCCCTGCCCCTGCCCCTGTCTCCAATCAACCCGTGCTCCTCGGGTCCCCTTCCCTCCCTCCGCCTCCCTGTCCACCCCCATCCCGTGATTGGGTGTGGGCAGCCAGGCTTGGATGAAGTTCGCCTGCGCTCCCTGCACGCCTGATGTTTCCATCTCGGTGTTGGAGGTGAGCGCGGCACTCCTGAGACCCGGAACCAGGTCCCATCTTAGTGTTTGCCCCCAGGCCCCTGCCCCTTTCCCCAAGCATCCCGTGCTCCTCGGTTCCCCTTCCCTTCCTCCGCCTCCCTGCCAACCCCCGTCCCGTGATTGGCTGTGAGCAGCCAGGCTTGGATGGAGTTCGCCTGCGCTCCTGCATGCCTGATGTTTCCATCTCGGCGTTGCAGGAGAGCGCGGCACTCCCGATACCGCCACCAGGCCCCATCTTAGTGTTTGCCCCCAGGCCCCTGCCCTGTCTGCAATCATCCCGTCCTCCTCAGTTCCCTTTATTCCCTCTGCCTCCATGCCCACCCCCGTCCCGTGATTGGCAGTGGGCAGCCAGGCCTGGATGGAGTTCGCCTGCCCTCCCTGCACGCCTGATGTTTCCTGCACGCCTGTTGTTTCCATCTCGGTGTTGCAGGTGAGCGGGGCACTCCCGAGACCGGCACCAGGCCCCATCTTGGTGTTTACCCCCAGGCCCCTGTCCCCAATCATCCCGTGCTCCTCGGTTCCCTTCCCTCCCTCCACCCGCCTCCCTGACCCCCCTGTCCCGTGATTGGCTGTGGGCAGCCATGCTTGGATGGAGTTCGCCTGCGCTCCCTGCACGCCTGATGTTTCCATCTTGGCGTTGCAGGTGAGCGTGGCACTCCTGAGACGCAGCACCAGGCCCCATCTTAGTGTTTGCCCCCAGGCCCCTGCCCCCAATCATCCCGTGCTCCTCGGGTTCCCCTTCCCTCCCTCCACCTCCCTGCCCACCCCTGTCCCGTGATTGGCTGTGGGCAGCCAGACTTGGGTGGAGTTCGCGTGCGCTCCCTGCACGCCTGATGTTTCCATCTCGGCATTGCAGGTGACCGCGGCACTCCTGAGACTTGGCACAGGCCCCATCTTAGTGTTTGCCCCCAGGTCCCTGCCCCTGCCCCTCTCCCCAATCATCCCGTGCTCCTCGGTTCCCCTTCCCTCCCTCCGCCTTCCTGTCCACTCCCATCCCGTGATTGGGTGTGGGCAGCCAGGCTTGGATGGAGTTCGCCTGCGCTCCCTGCACGCCTGATGTTTCCATCTCGGTGTTGGAGGTGAGCGCGGCACTCCTGAGACCCAGCACCAGGCCCCATCTTAGTGTTTGCCCCCAGGCCCCTGCCCCTGTGCCCAAGCATCCCGTGCTCCTCAGATCCCCTTCCCTCCCTCCGCCTCCCTGCCAACCCCCGTCCCGTGATTGGCTGTGAGCAGCCAGGCTTGGATGGAGTTCACCTGCGCTCCCTGCACGCCTGATGTTTCCATCTGGGCGTTGCAGGTGAGCGCAGCACTCCTGTGACCCGGCACCAGGCCCCATCTTAATGTTGGCTCCCAGGCCCCTGCCCCCAATCATCCCGTGCTCCTCGAGTTCCCCTTCCCTCCCTCCACCACCCTGCCCACCCCCGTCCCGTGATTGGCTGTGGGCAGCCAGGCTTGGTTGGAGTTCGCCTGCGCTCCCTGCATGCCTGATGTTTCTATCTCGGTGTTGCAGGTGAGCGTGGCAGTCCTGAGACCCGGCACCAGGCCCCATCTTAGTGTTTGCCCTCAGGCCCCTGCCCCGCCCCAATCATCCCGTGCTCCTCGGTTCCCTTCCCTCCCTCCCTCCGCCTCCTTGCCAACCCCCGTCCGGTGATTGGCTGTGGGCAGCCAGGCTTGGATGGAGTTCGACTGCGCTCCCTGAACGCCTGATGTTTCCATTTCGGCGTTGCAGGTGAGTGCGGCACTCCCGAGACCGGCACCAGGCCTCATTTTAGTGTTTGCCACGAGGCCCCTGCCCCTGTCCCCAGTCATCCCGTGCTCCTCGGTTCCCTTCCCTCCCTCTGCCCGCCTCCCTGCCCACCCCCATCCCGTGATTGGCTGTGGGCAGCCAGGCTTGGATGGAGTTCTACTGCGCTCCCTACACGCCTGATGTTTCCATCTTGGCGTTGCAGGTGAGCGCAGCACTCCTGAGACCCAACACCAGGCCCCATCTTAGTGTTTGCCCCCAGGCCCCTGCCCCTGTGCCCAAGCATCCGTGCTCCTCAGTTCCCCTTCCCTCCCTCCGCCTCCCTGCCAACCCCCGTCCCGTGATTGGCTGTGAGCAGCCAGGCTTGGATGTAGTTCGCCTGCGCTCCCTGCACGCCTGATGTTTCCATCTTGGCGTTGCAGGTGAGCGCAGCACTCCTGTGACCCGGCACCAGGCCCCATCTTAATGTTGGCCCCCAGGCCCCTGCCCCCAATCATCCCGTACTCCTCGAGTTCCCCTTCCCTCCCTCCACCACCCTGCCCACCCCCGTCCCGTGATTGGCTGTGGGCAGCCAGGCTTGGTTGGAGTTCGCCTGCGCTCCCTGCATGCCTGATGTTTCTATCTCGTTGTTGCAGGTGAGCGTGGCACTCCTGAGACCCGGCACCAGGCCCCATCTTAGTGTTTGCCCTCAGGCCTCTGCCCCGGCCCCAATCATCCCGTGCTCCTCAGTTCGCCTTCCCTCCCTCCGCCTCCCTGTCCACCCCGTCCCGTGATTGGCTGTGGGCAGCCAGGCTTGGATGAAGTTCGCCTGCGCTCCTTGCACACCTGATGTTTCCATCTCAGCATTGCAGGTGAGCGCGGCACTCCTGAGATCCGGCACCAGGCCCAATCTTTGTGTTTGCCCTCAGGCCCCTGCCCCTATCCCCAAGCATTCTGTGCTCCTCAGTTCCCCTTCCCTCCCTCTGCCTCCCTGCCAATCCCCGTTTTGTGATTGGCTATGGGCAGCCAGGCTTGGATGGAGTTCGCCTGCGCTCCCTGCACGCCTGATGTTTCCATCTCGGCATTGCAGGTGAACGCGGCACTCCCGAGACTGGCACCAGGCCTCATCTTAGTGTTTGCCCCATGCCCCTGCCCCTGTCCCCAGTCATCCCGTGCTCCTCGGTTCCCTTCCCTCCCTCTGCCCGCTTCCCTGCCCACCCCCATCCCGTGATTAGCTCTGGGCAGCCAGGCTTGGATGGAGTTCGCCTGCGCTCCCTGCACACCTGATGTTTCCATCTTGGCATTGCAGGTGAGCGCGGCACTCCTGAGACCGGCACCAGGCACCATCTTAGTGTTTGCCCCCAGGCCCCTGCCCCCAATCATCCCGTGCTCCTCGGGTTCCCCTTCCCTCCCTCCACCTCCCTGCCCACCCCCGTCCCGTGATGGGCTGTGGGCAGCCAGGCTTGGATGGAGTTCGCCTGCGCTCCCTGCACGCCTGATGTTTCCATCTCGGCGTTGCAGGAGAGCGCGACACTCCCGAGACCGGCACCAGGCACCATCTTAGTGTTTGCCCCCAGGACCCTGCCCCTGCCCGCAATCATCCCGGCTCCTCAGTTCCCTTTATTCCCTCCGCCTCCCTGCCCAACCCCCTTACCTGATTGGCTGTGGGCAGCCAGGCTTGGATGGAGTTCGCCTGCGCTCCCTGCACGCCTGATGTTTCCATCTCGGCGTTGCAGGAGAGCGCGACACTCCCGAGACCGGCACCAGGCACCATCTTAGTGTTTGCCCCCAGGACCCTGCCCCTGTCCCCAATCATCCCGTGCTCCTCAGTTCCCTTTACTCCCTCCGCCTCCCTGTCCACCACCATCACTTGATTGGCTGTGGGCAGCCAGGCTTGGATGGAGTTCGCTTGCGCTCCCTGCACGCCTGATGTTTTATCTTGGCGTTGCAGGTGAGCGCGGCATTCCGGAGACCCAGCACCAGGCCCATCTTAGTGTTAGCCCCCAGGCTCCTACCCCCAATCATCCCATGCTCCTCGGGTTCCCTTCCCTCCCTCCACCTCCCTCTTCCCACCCCTGTCCTGTGATTGGCTGTGGGCAGCCATGCTTGGATGGAGTTCTACTGCGCTCCCTGCACGCCTGATGTTTCCATCTTGGCGTTGCAGGTGAGCGCAGCACTCCTGAGACCCAGCACCAGGCCCCATCTTAGTGTTTGCCCCCTGCCCCTGTCCCCAAGCATCCCGTGCTCCTCAGTTCCCCTTCCCTCCCTCCGCCTCCATGCCCACCCCTGTCCCGTGATTGGCTGTGTACAGCCAGCCTTGGATGGAGTTCGCCTGCGCTCCCTGCACGCCTGATGTTTCCATCTCGGCGTTGCAGGTGAACGCGGCACTCCCGAGACTGGCACCAGGCCTCATCTTAGTGTTTGCCCCATGCCCCTGCCCCTGTCCCCAGTCATCCCGTGCTCCTCGGTTCCCTTCCCTCCCTCTGCCCGCTTCCCTGCCCACCCCCATCCTGTGATTAGCTCTGGGCAGCCAGGCTTGGATGGAGTTCGCCTGCGCTCCCTGCACACCTGATGTTTCCATCTTGGCATTGCAGGTGAGCGCTGCACTCCTGAGACCCGGCACCAGGCCCCATCTTAGTGATTTCCCCCAGGCCCCTGCCCCCAATCATCCCGTGCTCCTCGGGTTCCCCTTCCCTCCCTCCACCTCCCTGCCCACCCCCGTTCCGTGATGGGCTGTGGGCAGCCAGGCTTGGATGGAGTTCGCCTGCGCTCCCTGCATGCCTGATGTTTCCATCTCGGCGTTGCAGGAGAGCGCGACACTCCCGAGACCGGCACCAGGCCCCATCTTAGTGTTTGCCCCCAGGATCCTGCCCCTGCCCGCAATCATCCCGTGCTCCTCAGTTCCCTTTATTCCCTCCGCCTCCCTCCCCAACCCCCTTACCTGATTGGCTGTGGGCAGCCAGGCTTGGATGGAGTTCGCCTGCGCTCCCTGCACGCCTGATGTTTCCATCACGGCGTTGCAGGTGAGCACGGCACACCCGAGACCGGCACCAGGCCCCATCTTAGTGTATGCCCCCATATCCCTGCCCCTGTCCCCAATCATCCCGTGCTCCTCGGTTCCCTTCCCTCCCTCCACCTCCCTGCCAACCCCCGTCCCGTGATTGGCTGTGGGCAGCCAGGCTCGGATGGAGTTCGCCTGCGCTCCCTGCACGCCTGATGTTTCCATCTCGGTGTTGCAGGTGAGGGCGGCACTCCCGAGACCGGCACCAGGCCCCATCTTAGTGTTTGCCCCCATGCCCCTGTCCCTAATCATCCCGTGCTCCTCGGTTCCCTTACCTCCCGCCGCCCGCCTCCCTGCCCACCCCCGTCCCGTGATTGGCTGTGGGCAGCCAGGCTTGGATGGAGTTCGCCTGCGCTCCCTGCACGCCTGATGTTTCCATATTGGCGTTGCAGGTGAGCGCGCACTCCTGAGACCCGGCATCAAGCCCCATCTTAGTGTTTGCCCCCAGGCCCTTGCCCCCAATCATCCCGTGCTCCTCGGGTTCCCCTTCCCTCCCTCCACCTCCCTGCCCACCCCTGTCCCATGATTTGCTGTGGGCTGCCAGGCTTGGATGGAGTCCGCCTGTGCTCCCTGCACGCCTGATGTTTCCATCTTGGCGCTGCAGGTGAGCGCATGTCACGCCCCCATCCACATCCACAAGCCCTCCTGTTGCACCCCGTAATTCCATCAATACACGGCAGAGACATAGAGCACAGCAAGTCTCCACACGCACCATTACACATCCTCACCTTCAGGTTTGCCGACAAGGGGCTGGCCGAACTCAGCGGCGCTGGTTTATGCCTCGCTCTCCATTTCTGCTTTGGCGGTTGCCGTGGAGATGCGCCACGGGCATTCCGCGTCTCCGCTGCCGCCGCTTGGACGCTCTTCATCCACGCGTCCAATGGCGTGTGCGCAATTCACGTGTGTGAGCAACGTGATCACTGGAGCGAAGGTTCAAAAGTTACGCGCGAACTCCCATCCGCGCTTCACAGCTGATCTTGGTTGGACTACGGACTACGGACTTGACGCTGCTTCTTGATCTTGGATTTTGCCCTTGGATTCCGACCCGCTTCCCCTTTTGTACCTCGCCTGGACCTGCTTCTTTCTGGCTTTGACCTCGGCTACTCCCACGGACTGCTTCTTGGATTTCCCTTGTTTGGTACCTTGTCTTGAACCGCTTCCCCTGGACACGACCTCGGCTTCCCTCCTGGACTGCAATTGGATTGCCCCTTGGTTTAGACTCTGCTCTCTGGATCACGTGCCATATTGTTTGGCTCACAGTACCAGGTTCCGTATCAGGTGGTGATTCCATCCTTCAAGTGCATTGCCAGGCTGCTACTTTGTCGTCAACCCTGCCGGTTCCCTCAGACAAACACCCCACATCAACATTGGTTTCCAAACAACCACTCAGGGTAAGCTCCCTTGTAGATAAACATTATGGATTGTGTACAGGGTGTATTTGTTATCTAACCCGCGTGTTTGCCTTACAGTGGTCGGGGGGACATCTTCCGGCATTCCTGGTTCCGGCTGACGACATTCAACACCTGTGGCCTAAAGGGCTGCGCGAGCAGTATATTGATTGTTTGCTCCAGTGGAACTTGGGAACAGAGGTATCATCGCCTACACGACCATCAAGTCTTGACAGCGCAGCATTCCTGAGACCCAGCACCAGGCCCCATCTTAGTGTTTTCCACCAGGCCCCTGCCCCTGTCCACAATCATCCCGTGCTCCTCAGTCCCTTTACTCCCTCCGCCTCCCTGCCCACCCCCGTCACGTGATTGGCTGTGGGCAGCCAGGCTTGGAAGGAGTTCGCCTGCGCTCCCTGCACGCCTGATGTTTCCATCACGGCGTTGCAGGAGAGCGCGGCACTCCCGAGACCGGCACCAGGCCCCATTTTAGTGGTTGCCCCCAGGACCCTGCCCCTGTCCCCAATCATCCCGTGCTCCTCAGTTCCCTTTACTCCCTCCACCTCCCTGCCCACCCCGTCACGTGATTGGCTGTGGGCAGCCAGGCTTGGATGGAGTTCGCTTGCGCTCCCTGCACGCCTGATGTTTTATCTTGGCGTTGCAGGTGAGCGCGGCATTCCGGAGACCCAGCACCAGGCCCCATCTTAGTGTTTGCCCCCAGGCTCCTGCCCCCAATCATCCCATGCTCCTCGGGTTCCCTTCCCTCCCTCCACCTCCCTCTGCCCACCCCCGTCCTGTGATTGGCTGTGGGCAGCCATGCTTGGATGGAGTTCGCCTGCGCTCCCTGGACACCTGATGTTTCCATCTTCGTTTTGCAGGTGAGCGCGGCACTCCCGAGACCGGCACCAGGCCTCATCTTAGTGTTTGCCCCCATGCCCTTGCCCCTGTCCCCAGTCATCCCGTGCTCCTCGGTTCCCTTCCCTCCGTCTGGCCGCCTCCCTGCCCACCCCATCCCGTGATTGGCTGTGGGTAGCCAGGCTTGGATGGAGTTCGCCTGCGCTCCCTGCAAACCTGATGTTTCCATCTTGGCATTGCAGGTGAGCGCGGCACTCCTGAGACCCGGCACCAGGCCCCATCTTAGTGTTTGCCCCCAGGCCCCTGCCCCCAATCGTCCCGTGCTCCTCGGGTTCCCCTTTCCTCCCTCCACCTCCCTGCCCACCCCCGTCCCGTGATGGGCTGTGGGCAGCCAGGCTTGGATGGAGTTCGCCTGCGCTCCCTGCACGCCTGATGTTTCCATCTCGGCGTTGCAGGAGAGCGCGACACTCCCGAGACCGGCACCAGGCCCCATCTTAGTGTTTGCCCCCAGGACCCTGCCCCTGTCCGCAATCATCCCGTGCTCCTCAGTTCCCTTTATTCCCTCCGCCTCTTTGCCCACCCCCGTCCCGTGATTGGCTGTGGGCAGCCAGGCTTGGATGGAGTTCGCCTGCCCTCCCTGCATGCCTGATGTTTCCTGTACGCCTGATGTTTCCATCTCGGCGTTGCAGGTGAGCGCGGCACTCCCGAGACCGGCACCAGGCCCCATTTTAGTGGTTGCCCCCAGGACCCTGCCCCTGTCCCCAATCATCCTGTGCTCCTCAGTTCCCTTTACTCCCTCCACCTCCCTGCCCACCCCGTCACGTGATTGGTTGTGGGCAGCCAGGCTTGGATGGAGTTCGCTTGCGCTCCCTGCACGCCTGATGTTTTATCTTGGTGTTGCAGGTGAGCGCGGCATTCCGGAGACCCAGCACCAGGCCCCATCTTAGTGTTTGCCCCCAGGCTCCTGCCCCCAATCATCCCATGCTCCTCGGGTTCCCTTCCCTCCCTCCACCTCCCTCTGCCCACCCCCGTCCTGTGATTGGCTGTGGGCAGCCATGCTTGGATGGAGTTCGCCTGCGCTCCCTGGACACCTGATGTTTCCATCTTCGTTTTGCAGGTGAGCGCGGCACTCCCGAGACCGGCACCAGGCCTCATCTTAGTGTTTGCCCCATGCCCTTGCCCCTGTCCCCAATCGTCCCGTGCTCCTCGGGTTCCCCTTTCCTCCCTCCACCTCCCTGCCCACCCCCGTCCCGTGATGGGCTGTGGGCAGCCAGGCTTGGATGGAGTTCGCCTGCGCTCCCTGCACGCCTGATGTTTCCATCTCGGCGTTGCAGGAGAGCGCGACACTCCCGAGACCGGCACCAGGCCCCATCTTAGTGTTTGCCCCCAGGACCCTGCCCCTGTCCGCAATCATTCCGTGCTTCTCAGTTCCCTTTATTCCCTCCGCCTCTTTGCCCACCCCCGTCCCGTGATTGGCTGTGGGCAGCCAGGCTTGGATGGAGTTCGCCTGCCCTCCCTGCATGCCTGATGTTTCCTGTACGCCTGATGTTTCCATCTCGGCGTTGCAGGTGAGCGGGGCACTCCCGAGACCAGCACCAGGCCCCATCTTAGTGTTTGCCCCCAGGCCCCTGTCCCCAATAATCCCGTGCTCTTCAGTTCCCTTTACTCCCTCCGCCAACCTGCCCACCCCCGTCCCGTGATTGGCTGTGGCAGCCAGGCTTGGATGGAGTTCGCCTGGGCTCCCTGCACGCCTGATGTTTCCTGCACGCCTGACGTTTCCATCTCGACATTGCAGGAGAGCACGGCACTCCCGAGACCGGCACCAGGCCCCATCTTAGTGTTTGCCCCCACACCACTGCCCCTGTCCCCGTCCCCAATCATCCCGTGCTCCTCGGTTCCCCTTCCCTCCCTCCGCCTCCATGCCCCACCCCCGTCCCGTGATTGGCTGTGGGCAGCCAGGCTTGGATGGAGTTCACCTGCGCTCCCTGCATGCCTGATGTTTCCATCTCAGCGTTGCAGGTGAGCGCGGCATGCCTGAGACCTGGCACCAGGCCCCATTTTAGTGTTTGCCCCCAGGTCCCTGCCCCTGCCCCTGTCTCCAAATATCCCGTGCTCCTCGGTTCCCTTCCTTCCCTCCGCATCCCTGTCCACCCCCATCCCGTGATTGGGTGTGGGCAGCCAGGCTTGGATGGAGTTCGCCTGCGCTCCCTGCACGCCTGATGTTTCCATCTCGGTGTTGGAGGTGAGCGTGGCACTCCTGAGACCCGGAACCAGGTCCCATCTTAATGTTTGCCCCCAGGCCCCTTCCCCTTTCCCCAAGCATCCCGTGCTCCTCGGTTCCCCTTCCCTCACTCCGCCTCCCTGCCAACCCCGTCCCGTGATTGGCTGTGAGCAGCCAGGCTTGGATGGAGTTCGCCTGCGCTCCCTGCATGTCTGATGTTTCCATCTCGGCGTTGCAGGAGAGCACGGCACTCCTGATACCGCCACCAGGCCCCATTTTAGTGTTTGCCCCCAGGCCCCTGCCCCTGTCTGCAATCATCCCGTGGTCCTCAGTTCCCTTTATTTCCTCTGCCTCCCTGCCCACCCCCGTCCCGTGATTGGCTGTGGGCAGCCAGGCCTGGATGGAGTTCGCCTGCCCTCCCTGCACGCCTGATGTTTCCTGCACGCCTGATGTTTCCATCTTGGCATTGCAGGTGAGCGGGGCACTCCCGAGACCGGCACCAGGCCCCATCTTGGTGTTTGCCCCCAGGCCCCTGTCCCCAATCATCCCGTGCTCCTCGGTTCCATTCCCTCCGTCCTCACGCCTCCCTGACCCCCCTGTCCCGTGATTGGCTGTGGGCAGCCATGCTTGGATGGAGTTCACCTGCCCTCCATGCACGCCTGATGTTTCCATCTTGGCATTGCAGGTGAGCGCGGCACTCCTGAGACCCAGCACCAGGCCCCATCTTAGTGTTTGCCCCCAGGCCCCTGCCCCCAATCATCCCATGCACCTCGGGTTCCCCTTCCCTCCCTCCACCTCCCTGCCCACCCCTGTCCCGTGATTGGCTGTGGGCAGCCAGACGTGGGTGGAGTTCACCTGCGCTCCCTGCACGCCTGATGTTTCCATCTCGGCATTGCAGGTGACCGCGACACTCCTGAGACCCGGCACCAGGCCCCATCTTAGTGTTTGCCCCCAGGCCCCTGTCCCTAGTCATCCCGTGCTCCTCGTTTCCCTTCCCTCCCTCTGCCCGCCTCCCTGCCCACCCCCATCCCGTGATTGGCTGTGGGCAGCCAGGCTTAGATGGAGTTTGCCTGCGTTCCCTGCACACCTGATGTTTCCATCTTGGCATTGTAGGTGAGCGCGGCACTCCTGAGACCCGGCACCAGGCCCCATCTTAGTGTTTGCCCCCCAGGCCCCTGCCCCCAATCATCCCGTGCTCCTCGGGTTCCCCTTCCCTCCCTCCACCTCCCTACCCACCCCCGTCCCGTGATGGGCTGTGGGCAGCCAGGCTTGGATGGAGTTCGTCTGCGCTCCCTGCACGCCTGATGTTTCCATCTCGGTGTTGCAGGAGAGCGCGGCACTCCCGAGACCGGCACCAGGCCCCATCTTAGTGTTTGCCCCAGGACCCTGCCCCTGTCCGCAATCATCCCGTGCTCCTCAGTTCCCTTTATTCTCTCAGACTCCCTGCCCACCCCCGTCCCGTGATTGGCTGTGGGCTGCCAGGCTTGGATGGAGTTTGCCTGCGCTCCCTGCACGCCTGATGTTTCCATCTTGGCGTTGCAGGTGAGCGCGGCACTCCTGAGACCCAGCACCAGGCCCCATCTTAATGTTTGCCCTCAGGCCCCTGCCCCCAATCATCCCGTGCTCCTCGGGTTCCCCTTCCCTCCCTCCACCTCACTGCCCACCACCGTCCCGTGATTGGCTGTGGACAGCCAGGGTTTGATGGAGTTCGCCTGCGCTTCCTGCACGCCTGATGTTTCCTGCACGCCTGACGTTTCCATCTCGGCATTGCAGGAGAGCATGGCACTCCCGAGACTGGCACCAGGCCCCATCTTAGTGTTTGCCCCCACACCCCTGCCCCTGTCCCCGTCCCCAATCATCCCATGCTCCTCGGTTCCCCTTCCCTCCCTCCGCCTCCATGCCCCACCCCCGTCCCGTGATTGTCTGTGGGCAGCCAGGCTTGGATGGAGTTAGCCTGCGCTCCCTGCATGCCTGATGTTTCCATCTCAGCGTTGCAGGTGAGCGTGGCACGCCTGAGACCTGGCACCAGGCCCCATCTTAGTGTTTGCCCCCAGGTCCCTGCCCCTGCCCCTGTCTCCAATCAACCCGTGCTCCTCGGGTCCCCTTCCCTCCCTCCGCCTCCCTGTCCACCCCCATCCCGTGATTGGGTGTGGGCAGCCAGGCTTGGATGAAGTTCGCCTGCGCTCCCTGCACGCCTGATGTTTCCATCTCGGTGTTGGAGGTGAGCGCGGCACTCCTGAGACCCGGAACCAGGTCCCATCTTAGTGTTTGCCCCCAGGCCCCTGCCCCTTTCCCCAAGCATCCCGTGCTCCTCGGTTCCCCTTCCCTTCCTCCGCCTCCCTGCCAACCCCCGTCCCGTGATTGGCTGTGAGCAGCCAGGCTTGGATGGAGTTCGCCTGCGCTCCTGCATGCCTGATGTTTCCATCTCGGCGTTGCAGGAGAGCGCGGCACTCCCGATACCGCCACCAGGCCCCATCTTAGTGTTTGCCCCCAGGCCCCTGCCCTGTCTGCAATCATCCCGTCCTCCTCAGTTCCCTTTATTCCCTCTGCCTCCATGCCCACCCCCGTCCCGTGATTGGCAGTGGGCAGCCAGGCCTGGATGGAGTTCGCCTGCCCTCCCTGCACGCCTGATGTTTCCTGCACGCCTGTTGTTTCCATCTCGGTGTTGCAGGTGAGCGGGGCACTCCCGAGACCGGCACCAGGCCCCATCTTGGTGTTTACCCCCAGGCCCCTGTCCCCAATCATCCCGTGCTCCTCGGTTCCCTTCCCTCCCTCCACCCGCCTCCCTGACCCCCCTGTCCCGTGATTGGCTGTGGGCAGCCATGCTTGGATGGAGTTCGCCTGCGCTCCCTGCACGCCTGATGTTTCCATCTTGGCGTTGCAGGTGAGCGTGGCACTCCTGAGACGCAGCACCAGGCCCCATCTTAGTGTTTGCCCCCAGGCCCCTGCCCCCAATCATCCCGTGCTCCTCGGGTTCCCCTTCCCTCCCTCCACCTCCCTGCCCACCCCTGTCCCGTGATTGGCTGTGGGCAGCCAGACTTGGGTGGAGTTCGCGTGCGCTCCCTGCACGCCTGATGTTTCCATCTCGGCATTGCAGGTGACCGCGGCACTCCTGAGACTTGGCACAGGCCCCATCTTAGTGTTTGCCCCCAGGTCCCTGCCCCTGCCCCTCTCCCCAATCATCCCATGCTCCTCGGTTCCCCTTCCCTCCCTCCGCCTTCCTGTCCACTCCCATCCCGTGATTGGGTGTGGGCAGCCAGGCTTGGATGGAGTTCGCCTGCGCTCCCTGCACGCCTGATGTTTCCATCTCGGTGTTGGAGGTGAGCGCGGCACTCCTGAGACCCAGCACCAGGCCCCATCTTAGTGTTTGCCCCCAGGCCCCTGCCCCTGTGCCCAAGCATCCCGTGCTCCTCAGATCCCCTTCCCTCCCTCCGCCTCCCTGCCAACCCCCGTCCCGTGATTGGCTGTGAGCAGCCAGGCTTGGATGGAGTTCACCTGCGCTCCCTGCACGCCTGATGTTTCCATCTGGGCGTTGCAGGTGAGCGCAGCACTCCTGTGACCCGGCACCAGGCCCCATCTTAATGTTGGCTCCCAGGCCCCTGCCCCCAATCATCCCGTGCTCCTCGAGTTCCCCTTCCCTCCCTCCACCACCCTGCCCACCCCCGTCCCGTGATTGGCTGTGGGCAGCCAGGCTTGGTTGGAGTTCGCCTGCGCTCCCTGCATGCCTGATGTTTCTATCTCGGTGTTGCAGGTGAGCGTGGCAGTCCTGAGACCCGGCACCAGGCCCCATCTTAGTGTTTGCCCTCAGGCCCCTGCCCCGCCCCAATCATCCCGTGCTCCTCGGTTCCCTTCCCTCCCTCCCTCCGCCTCCTTGCCAACCCCCGTCCGGTGATTGGCTGTGGGCAGCCAGGCTTGGATGGAGTTCGACTGCGCTCCCTGAACGCCTGATGTTTCCATTTCGGCGTTGCAGGTGAGTGCGGCACTCCCGAGACCGGCACCAGGCCTCATTTTAGTGTTTGCCACGAGGCCCCTGCCCCTGTCCCCAGTCATCCCGTGCTCCTCGGTTCCCTTCCCTCCCTCTGCCCGCCTCCCTGCCCACCCCCATCCCGTGATTGGCTGTGGGCAGCCAGGCTTGGATGGAGTTCTACTGCGCTCCCTACACGCCTGATGTTTCCATCTTGGCGTTGCAGGTGAGCGCAGCACTCCTGAGACCCAACACCAGGCCCCATCTTAGTGTTTGCCCCCAGGCCCCTGCCCCTGTGCCCAAGCATCCGTGCTCCTCAGTTCCCCTTCCCTCCCTCCGCCTCCCTGCCAACCCCCGTCCCGTGATTGGCTGTGAGCAGCCAGGCTTGGATGTAGTTCGCCTGCGCTCCCTGCACGCCTGATGTTTCCATCTTGGCGTTGCAGGTGAGCGCAGCACTCCTGTGACCCGGCACCAGGCCCCATCTTAATGTTGGCCCCCAGGCCCCTGCCCCCAATCATCCCGTACTCCTCGAGTTCCCCTTCCCTCCCTCCGCCTCCCTGTCCACCCCGTCCCGTGATTGGCTGTGGGCAGCCAGGCTTGGTTGGAGTTCGCCTGCGCTCCCTGCACGCCTGATGTTTCCATCTCGGCATTGCAGGTGAGCGCGGCACTCCTGAGACCCGGCACCAGGCCCCATCTTTGTGTTTGCCCTCAGGCCCCTGCCCCTGTCCCCAAGCATCCCGTGCCCCTTGGTTCCCCTTCCCTCCCTCTGCCTCCCTGCCAACCCCCGTTCTGTGATTGGCTATGGGCAGCCAGTCTTGGATGGAGTTCGCCTGCGCTCCCTGCACGCCTGATGTTTCCATCTCGGCGTTGCAGGTGTGCGCGGCACACCCGAGACCGGCACCAGGCCCCATCTTTGTGTTAGCCCCCAGGACCCTGCCCCTGTCCCCAATCCTCCCGTGCTCCTCGGTTCCCTTCCCTCCCTCCCTCCGCCTCCTTGCCTACCCCCATCCGGTGATTGGCTGTGGGCAGCCAGGCTTGGATGGAGTTCGACTGAGCTCCCTGAACGCCTGATGTTTCCATCTCGGCGTTGCAGGTGAGCGCAGCACTCCTGAGACCCAACACCAGGCCCCATTTAGTGTTTTCCCCCACCCCCCTGCCCCTGCCCCCAAGCATCCCGTGCTCTTCGGTTCCCCTTCCCTCCCTCCGCCTCCCTGCCCACCCCCATCCCCTGATTGGCTGTGTGCAGCCAGGCTTGGATGGAGTTCGCCTGCGCTCCCTGCATGCCTGATGTGTCAATCTTGGTGTTGCAGGTGAGCATGGCACTCCTGAGACCCGGCACCAGGCCCCATCTTAGTGTTTGCCCCCAGGACCCTGCCCCTGTCCCCAATAATCCCGTGCTCTTCAGTTCCCTTTATTCCCTCCGCCTCCCTGCCCACCCCGTCCCGTGATTGGCTGTGGGCAGCCAGGCTTGGATGGAGTTCGCCTGCCCTCCCTGCATGCCTGATGTTTCCTGTACGCCTGATGTTTCCCTCTCGGAGTTGCAGGTGAGCGGGGCACTCCCGAGACCAGCACCAGGCCCCATCTTGGTGTTTGCCCCCAGCCCCAGTCCCCAATCATCCCATGCTCCTCGGTTCCCTTCCCTCCCTCTGCCCGCCTCCCTGCCCACCCCCATCCCGTGATTGGCTGTGGGCAGCCAGTATTGGATGGAGTTCGCCTGCGCTCCCTGCACGCCTGATGTTTCCATCTTGGCATTGCAGGTGAGCGCGGCACTCCTGAGACCCAGCACCAGGCCCCATCTTAGTGTTTGCCCTCAGGCCCCTGCCCCGGCCCCAATCATCCCATGCTCCTCGGTTCGCATTCCCTCCCTCCGCCTCCCTGTCCACCCCCGGTCCCGTGATTGGCTGTGGGCAGCCAGGCTTGGATGGAGTTCGCCTGCGCTCCCTGCACGCCTGATGTTTCCATCTCGGCATTGCAGTTGAGCGCGGCACTCCTGAGACCCGGCACCAGGCCCCATCTTTGTGTTTGCCCTCAGGCCCCTGACCCTGTCCCCAAGCATCCCGTGCTCCTCGGTTCCCCTTCCCTCCCTCCGCCTCCCTGCCAACCCCCGTTATGTGATTGGCTATGGGCAGCCAGGCTTGGATGGAGTTCGCCTGCGCTCCATGCACGCCTGATGTTTCCATCTCGGCGTTGCAGGTGAGCGCGGCACACCCGAGACTGGCACCAGGCCCCATCTTTGTGTTTGCCCCCAGGCCCCTGCCCCTGCCCCTGTCCCCAATCATCCCGTGTTCCTCGGTTCCCTTCCCTCCCTCCCTCCGCCTCCCTGCCAACCCCCGTCCGGTGATTGGCTGTTGGCAGCCAGGCTTGGATGGAGTTCGCCTGTGCTCCCTGCATGCCTGATGTTTCTATCTCGGCGTTGCAGGTGAGCGCGGCACTCCCGAGACCGGCACCACGCCTCATCTTAATGTTTGCCCCCAGGCCCCTGCCCCTGTCCCCAGTCATCCTGTGCTCCTCGGTTCCCTTCCCTCCCTCTTCCCGCCTCTCTGCCCCCCCATCCCGTGATTGGCTGTGGGCAGCCAGGCTTGGATGGAGTTCGCCTGCACTCCCTGCACGCCTGATGTTTCCATCTTGGCGTTGCAGGTGAGCGTGGCACTCCTGAGACCCGGCATCAGGCCCCATCTTAGTGTTTGCCCCCAGGCCCCTGCCCCCAATCATCCCGTGCTCCTCGGGTTCCCCTTCCCTCCCTCCACCTCCCTGACCACCCCCGTCCCGTGATGGGCTGTGGGCAGCCAGCCTTGGATGGAGTTCGCCTGTGCTCCCTGCACGCCTGATGTTTCCATCTCGGCGTTGCAGTAGAGCGCGGCACTCCCGAGACCGGCACCAGGCCCCATCTTAGTGTTTGCCCCCAGGCCCCTGCCCCTGTCCGCAATCATCCCGTGCTCCTCAGTTCCCTTTAATCCCTCTGCCTCCCTGCCCACCCCCGTCCCGTGATTGGCTGTGGGCTGCCAGGCTTGGATGGAGTTCGCCTGCCCTCCCTGCATGCCTGATGTTTCCTGCACGCCTGATGTTTCCATCTCAGCGTTGCAGGAGAGCGCGGCACTCCCGAGACCGGCACCAGGCCCCATCTTAGTGTTTGCCCCCACACCCCTCCCCCTGTCCCCAATCATCCCGTGCTCCTCGGTTCCCCTTCCTCGCTCCGCCTCCATGCCCACCCCGTCCCGTGATTGGCTGTGGGCAGCCAGCCTTGGATGGAGTTCGCCTGCACTCCCTGCATGCTTGATATTTCCATCTCGGTGTTGCAGGTGACCGCGGCACTCCTGAGACTTGGCACCAGGCCCCATCTTAGTGTTTGCCCCCAGGTCCATGCCCCTGCCCCTGTCCCCAATCATCCCGTGCTCCTCAGTTCCCCTTCCCTCCCTCCGCCTCCCTGTCCACTCCCATCCCGTGATTGGGTGTGGGCAGCCAGGCATGGATAGAGTTCGCCTGCGCTCCCTGCACGCCTGATGTTCCCATCTCGGTGTTGCAGGTGAGCGCGGCACTCCTGAGACCCGGCACCAGGCCCCATTTTAGTGTTTGCCCCCAGGCCCCTACCCCTGTCCCCAAGCATCCCGTGCTCCTCGGTTCCCCTTCCCTCCCTCCGCCTCCCTGCCAACCCCCGTCCCGTGATTGGCTGTGAGCTGCCAGGCTTGGATGGAGTTCGCCCGCGCTCCCTGCACGCCTGATGTTTCCATCTCGGCGTTGCAGGAGAGCGCTGCACTCCCGAGACCGGCAGCAGGCCCCATCTTAGTGTTTGCCCCCAGGCCCCTGCCCCTGTCCGCAATCATCCCATGCTCCTCAGTTCCCTTTATTCCCTCTGCCTCCCTGCCCACCCCCGTCCCGTGATTGGCTGTGGGCAGCCAGGCTTGGATGGAGTTCGCCTGCCCTCCCTGCACGCCTGATGTTTCCTGCACGCCTGATGTTTCCATCTCGGCATTGCAGGTGAGCGGGGCACTCCCGTGACAGGCACCAGGCCCCATCTTGGTGTTTGCCCCCAGGCCCCTGTCCCCAATCATCCCGTGCTCCTCGGTTCCCTTCCCTCCCTCCGCTCCCCTCCCTGCCCCCCCTGTCCCGTGATTGGCTGTGGGCAGCCAGGCTTGGATGGAGTACGCCTGCGCTCCCTGCACACTTGATGTTTCTATCTCGGTGTTGCAGGTGAGCGCGGCCCTCCTGAGACCCGGCACCGGGCCCCATCTTAGTGTTTGCCCTCAGGCCCCTGCCCCGACCCCAATCATCCCGTGCTCCTCGGTTCGCATTCCCTCCCTCCGCCTCTCTGTCCACCCCCGTCCTGTGATTGGCTGTGGGCAGCCAGGCTCGGATGGAGTTTGCCTGCGCTCCCTGCACGCCTGATGTTTCCATATCGGCATTGCAGGTGAGCGCGGCACTCCTGAGACCCGACACCAGGCCCCATCTTTGTGTTGGCCCTCAGGCCCCTGCCCCTGTCCCCAAGCATCCTTTGCTCCTCGGTTCCCCTTCCCTCCCTCCGCCTCCCTGCCCACCCCCGTCCCGTGATTGGCTGTGGGCAGCCATGCTTGGATGGAGTTCGCCTGCGCTCCCTGCACGCCTGATGTTTCCATCTTGGCGTTGCAGGTGAGCGCAGCACTCCTGAGACCCGGCACCAGGCCCCATCTTAGTGTTTGCCCCCAAGCCCCTGCTCCCAATCATCCCGTGCTCCTCGGGTTCCCCTTCCCTCCCTCCACCTCCCTGCCCACCCCCGTCCCATGATTGGCTGTGGGCAGCCATGCTTGGATGGAGTTAGCCTGCGCTCCTTGCATGCCTGATGTTTCCATCCCGGCGTTGCAGGAGAGCGCGGCACTCCTGTGACCCGGCACCAGGCCCCATCTTAGTGTTTGCCCCCAGGCCACTGCCCCCAATCATCCGGTGCTCCTCGGGTTCCCCTTCCGTCCCTCCACCTCCCTGCCCACCACTGTCCAATGATTGGCTGTGGGCTGCCAGGCTTGGATGGAGTCCGCCTACGCTCCCTGCACGCCTGATATTTCCATCACGGCATTGCAGGAGAGCGCGGCACTCCCAAGACCGGCACCAGGCCCCATCTTAGTGTTTGCCCCCAAGCCCCTGCTCCCAATCATCCCGTGCTCCTCGGGTTCCCCTTCCCTCCCTCCACCTCCCTGCCCACCCCCGTCCCATGATTGGCTGTGGGCAGCCATGCTTGGATGGAGTTAGCCTGCGCTCCTTGCATGCCTGATGTTTCCATCCCGGCGTTGCAGGAGAGCGCGGCACTCCCGAGACTGGCACCAGGCCCCATCTTAGAGTTTGCCCCCACATCCCTGCCCCTGTCCCCAATCATCCTATGCTCCTCGGTTCCCCTTCCTCGCTCCGCCTCCATGCCCACCCCGTCCCGTGATCGGCTGTGGGCTGCCAGGCTTGGACGGAGTTCGCCTGCGGTCCCTGCACGCCTGATGTTTCCATATTGGCGTTGCAGGTGAGCACGGCACTCCTGTGACCCGGCACCAGGCCCCATCTTAGTGTTTGCCCCCAGGCCACTGCCCCCAATCATCCGGTGCTCCTCGGGTTCCCCTTCCGTCCCTCCACCTCCCTGCCCACCACTGTCCAATGATTGGCTGTGGGCTGCCAGGCTTGGATGGAGTCCGCCTACGCTCCCTGCACGCCTGATATTTCCATCACGGCATTGCAGGAGAGCGCGGCACTCCCGAGACCGGCACCAGGCCCCATTTTAGTGTTTGCACCCAAGACCCTGCCCCTGTCCCCAATCATCCCGTGCTCCTCAGTTCCGTTTACTCCCTCCGCCTCCCTGCCCACCCCCGTCACGTGATTGGCTGTGGGCAGCCAGGCTTGGATGGAGTTCGCCTGCGCTCCCTGCACGCCTGATGTTTCCATCTTGGCGTTGCAGGTGAGCGTGGCATTGCTGAGACCCAGCACCAGGCCCCATCTTAGTGTTTGCCCCCAGGGCCCTGCCCCCAATCATCCCATGCTCCTCGGGTTCCCTTCCCACCCTCCACCTTCCTGCCCACCCCCGTCCCGTGATTGGCTGTGGGCAGCCATGCTTGGATGGAGTTCACCTGCGCTCACATGCACGCCTGATGTTTCCATCTTGGCGTTGCAAGTGAGCGCAGAATTCCTGAGACCCGGCACCAGGCCCCATCTTAGTGTTTGCCCCCGCCAGTGTCCCCAATCATCCCGTGCTCCTCGGTTCCCCTTCCCACCCTCTGCCCCCATGCCCACCCCGTCCCGTGATTGGCTGTGGGCAGCCAGGCTTGGATGCAGTTCGCATGCGCTCCCTGCACACTTGATGTTTCTATCTCGGTGTTGCAGTTGAGCGCGGCACTCCTGAGACCCGGCACCGGGCCCCATCTTAGTGTTTGCCCTCAGGCCCCTGCCCCTGTCCCCAAGCATCCCGTGTTCCTCGGTTCCCTTCCCTCCCTCCCTCCCTCCGCCTCCCTGCCAACCCCCGTCCGGTGATAGGCTGTGGGCAGCCAGGCTTGGATGGAGTTCGCCTGTGCTCCCTGCATGCCTGATGTTTCCATCTCGGCGTTGCAGGTGAGCGCGGCACTCCCGAGACCGGCACCACGCCTCATCTTAATGTTTGCCCCCAGGCCCCTGCCCCTGTCCCCAGTCATCCCGTGCTCCTCGGTTCCCTTCCCTCCCTCTTCCCGCCTCTCTGCCCCCCCATCCCGTGATTGGCTGTGGGCAGCCAGGCTTGGATGGAGTTCGCCTACGCTCCCTGCACACCTGATGTTTCCTGCACGCCTGACGTTTCCATCTCGGCGTTGCAGGAGAGCGCAGCACTCCCGAGACTGGCCCCAGGCCCCATCTTAGTGTTTACCCCCAGGCCTCTGCCCCTGTCTCTGCCCCCAATCATCCCGTGCTCCTCGGTTCCCCTTCCTTCCCTCCGCCTCCATGCCCACCCCCGTTCGGTGATTGACTGTGGGCAGCCAGGCTTGGATGGAGTTCGCCTGCGCTCGCTGCATGCCTGATGTTTCCATCTCGGCGTTGAAGGTGAGCGCGGCACTCCTGAGACCCGGCACCAGGCCCCATCTTAGTGTTTGCCCCCAGGTCCCTGCCCCTGCAACTGTCCCCAATCATCCCGTGCTCCTCGGTTCCTCTTCCCTCCCTCCGCCTCCCTGTCAACCCCCGTCCCATGATTGGGTGTGGGCAGCCAGGCTTGGATGGGGTTCGCCTGCGCTCCTTGCACGCCTGATGTTTCCATCTCTGTGTTGCAGGTGAGCACGGCACTCCTGAGACCCGGCATCAGGCCCCATCTTAGTGTTTGCCCACAGGCCCCTGCCCCTGTCCCCAAGCATCCCGTGCTCCTCGGTTCCCCTTCACTCCCTCTGCCACCCTGCCAACCCCCGTCCCGTGATTGGCTGTGGGCAGCCAGGCTTGGATGGAGTTCGCCTGCGCTCCATCCACGCCTGATGTTTCCATCTCGGCATTGCAGGTGAGCGCGGCACTCCCGAGACCGGCACCAGGCCCCATTTTAGTGGTTGCCCCCAGGACCCTGCCCCTGTCCCCAATCATCCCGTGCTCCTCAGTTCCCTTTACTCCCTCCACCTCCCTGCCCACCCCGTCACGTGATTGGCTGTGGGCAGCCAGGCTTGGATGGAGTTCGCTTGCGCTCCCTGCACGCCTGATGTTTTATCTTGGCGTTGCAGGTGAGCGCGGCATTCCGGAGACCCAGCACCAGGCCCCATCTTAGTGTTTGCCCCCAGGCTCCTGCCCCCAATCATCCCATGCTCCTCGGGTTCCCTTCCCTCCCTCCACCTCCCTCTGCCCACCCCCGTCCTGTGATTGGCTGTGGGCAGCCATGCTTGGATGGAGTTCGCCTGCGCTCCCTGGACACCTGATGTTTCCATCTTCGTTTTGCAGGTGAGCGCGGCACTCCCGAGACCGGCACCAGGCCTCATCTTAGTGTTTGCCCCCATGCCCTTGCCCCTGTCCCCAGTCATCCCGTGCTCCTCGGTTCCCTTCCCTCCGTCTGGCCGCCTCCCTGCCCACCCCATCCCGTGATTGGCTGTGGGTAGCCAGGCTTGGATGGAGTTCGCCTGCGCTCCCTGCAAACCTGATGTTTCCATCTTGGCATTGCAGGTGAGCGCGGCACTCCTGAGACCCGGCACCAGGCCCCATCTTAGTGTTTGCCCCCAGGCCCCTGCCCCCAATCGTCCCGTGCTCCTCGGGTTCCCCTTTCCTCCCTCCACCTCCCTGCCCACCCCCGTCCCGTGATGGGCTGTGGGCAGCCAGGCTTGGATGGAGTTCGCCTGCGCTCCCTGCACGCCTGATGTTTCCATCTCGGCGTTGCAGGAGAGCGCGACACTCCCGAGACCGGCACCAGGCCCCATCTTAGTGTTTGCCCCCAGGACCCTGCCCCTGTCCGCAATCATCCCGTGCTCCTCAGTTCCCTTTATTCCCTCCGCCTCTTTGCCCACCCCCGTCCCGTGATTGGCTGTGGGCAGCCAGGCTTGGATGGAGTTCGCCTGCCCTCCCTGCATGCCTGATGTTTCCTGTACGCCTGATGTTTCCATCTCGGCGTTGCAGGTGAGCGCGGCACTCCCGAGACCGGCACCAGGCCCCATTTTAGTGGTTGCCCCCAGGACCCTGCCCCTGTCCCCAATCATCCCGTGCTCCTCAGTTCCCTTTACTCCCTCCACCTCCCTGCCCACCCCGTCACGTGATTGGTTGTGGGCAGCCAGGCTTGGATGGAGTTCGCTTGCGCTCCCTGCACGCCTGATGTTTTATCTTGGTGTTGCAGGTGAGCGCGGCATTCCGGAGACCCAGCACCAGGCCCCATCTTAGTGTTTGCCCCCAGGCTCCTGCCCCCAATCATCCCATGCTCCTCGGGTTCCCTTCCCTCCCTCCACCTCCCTCTGCCCACCCCCGTCCTGTGATTGGCTGTGGGCAGCCATGCTTGGATGGAGTTCGCCTGCGCTCCCTGGACACCTGATGTTTCCATCTTCGTTTTGCAGGTGAGCGCGGCACTCCCGAGACCGGCACCAGGCCTCATCTTAGTGTTTGCCCCATGCCCTTGCCCCTGTCCCCAATCGTCCCGTGCTCCTCGGGTTCCCCTTTCCTCCCTCCACCTCCCTGCCCACCCCCGTCCCGTGATGGGCTGTGGGCAGCCAGGCTTGGATGGAGTTCGCCTGCGCTCCCTGCACGCCTGATGTTTCCATCTCGGCGTTGCAGGAGAGCGCGACACTCCCGAGACCGGCACCAGGCCCCATCTTAGTGTTTGCCCCCAGGACCCTGCCCCTGTCCGCAATCATTCCGTGCTTCTCAGTTCCCTTTATTCCCTCCGCCTCTTTGCCCACCCCCGTCCCGTGATTGGCTGTGGGCAGCCAGGCTTGGATGGAGTTCGCCTGCCCTCCCTGCATGCCTGATGTTTCCTGTACGCCTGATGTTTCCATCTCGGCGTTGCAGGTGAGCGGGGCACTCCCGAGACCAGCACCAGGCCCCATCTTAGTGTTTGCCCCCAGGCCCCTGTCCCCAATAATCCCGTGCTCTTCAGTTCCCTTTACTCCCTCCGCCAACCTGCCCACCCCCGTCCCGTGATTGGCTGTGGCAGCCAGGCTTGGATGGAGTTCGCCTGGGCTCCCTGCACGCCTGATGTTTCCTGCACGCCTGACGTTTCCATCTCGACATTGCAGGAGAGCACGGCACTCCCGAGACCGGCACCAGGCCCCATCTTAGTGTTTGCCCCCACACCACTGCCCCTGTCCCCGTCCCCAATCATCCCGTGCTCCTCGGTTCCCCTTCCCTCCCTCCGCCTCCATGCCCCACCCCCGTCCCGTGATTGGCTGTGGGCAGCCAGGCTTGGATGGAGTTCACCTGCGCTCCCTGCATGCCTGATGTTTCCATCTCAGCGTTGCAGGTGAGCGCGGCATGCCTGAGACCTGGCACCAGGCCCCATTTTAGTGTTTGCCCCCAGGTCCCTGCCCCTGCCCCTGTCTCCAAATATCCCGTGCTCCTCGGTTCCCTTCCTTCCCTCCGCATCCCTGTCCACCCCCATCCCGTGATTGGGTGTGGGCAGCCAGGCTTGGATGGAGTTCGCCTGCGCTCCCTGCACGCCTGATGTTTCCATCTCGGTGTTGGAGGTGAGCGTGGCACTCCTGAGACCCGGAACCAGGTCCCATCTTAATGTTTGCCCCCAGGCCCCTTCCCCTTTCCCCAAGCATCCCGTGCTCCTCGGTTCCCCTTCCCTCACTCCGCCTCCCTGCCAACCCCGTCCCGTGATTGGCTGTGAGCAGCCAGGCTTGGATGGAGTTCGCCTGCGCTCCCTGCATGTCTGATGTTTCCATCTCGGCGTTGCAGGAGAGCACGGCACTCCTGATACCGCCACCAGGCCCCATTTTAGTGTTTGCCCCCAGGCCCCTGCCCCTGTCTGCAATCATCCCGTGGTCCTCAGTTCCCTTTATTTCCTCTGCCTCCCTGCCCACCCCCGTCCCGTGATTGGCTGTGGGCAGCCAGGCCTGGATGGAGTTCGCCTGCCCTCCCTGCACGCCTGATGTTTCCTGCACGCCTGATGTTTCCATCTTGGCATTGCAGGTGAGCGGGGCACTCCCGAGACCGGCACCAGGCCCCATCTTGGTGTTTGCCCCCAGGCCCCTGTCCCCAATCATCCCGTGCTCCTCGGTTCCATTCCCTCCGTCCTCACGCCTCCCTGACCCCCCTGTCCCGTGATTGGCTGTGGGCAGCCATGCTTGGATGGAGTTCACCTGCCCTCCATGCACGCCTGATGTTTCCATCTTGGCATTGCAGGTGAGCGCGGCACTCCTGAGACCCAGCACCAGGCCCCATCTTAGTGTTTGCCCCCAGGCCCCTGCCCCCAATCATCCCATGCACCTCGGGTTCCCCTTCCCTCCCTCCACCTCCCTGCCCACCCCTGTCCCGTGATTGGCTGTGGGCAGCCAGACGTGGGTGGAGTTCACCTGCGCTCCCTGCACGCCTGATGTTTCCATCTCGGCATTGCAGGTGACCGCGACACTCCTGAGACCCGGCACCAGGCCCCATCTTAGTGTTTGCCCCCAGGCCCCTGTCCCTAGTCATCCCGTGCTCCTCGTTTCCCTTCCCTCCCTCTGCCCGCCTCCCTGCCCACCCCCATCCCGTGATTGGCTGTGGGCAGCCAGGCTTAGATGGAGTTTGCCTGCGTTCCCTGCACACCTGATGTTTCCATCTTGGCATTGTAGGTGAGCGCGGCACTCCTGAGACCCGGCACCAGGCCCCATCTTAGTGTTTGCCCCCCAGGCCCCTGCCCCCAATCATCCCGTGCTCCTCGGGTTCCCCTTCCCTCCCTCCACCTCCCTACCCACCCCCGTCCCGTGATGGGCTGTGGGCAGCCAGGCTTGGATGGAGTTCGTCTGCGCTCCCTGCACGCCTGATGTTTCCATCTCGGTGTTGCAGGAGAGCGCGGCACTCCCGAGACCGGCACCAGGCCCCATCTTAGTGTTTGCCCCAGGACCCTGCCCCTGTCCGCAATCATCCCGTGCTCCTCAGTTCCCTTTATTCTCTCAGACTCCCTGCCCACCCCCGTCCCGTGATTGGCTGTGGGCTGCCAGGCTTGGATGGAGTTTGCCTGCGCTCCCTGCACGCCTGATGTTTCCATCTTGGCGTTGCAGGTGAGCGCGGCACTCCTGAGACCCAGCACCAGGCCCCATCTTAATGTTTGCCCTCAGGCCCCTGCCCCCAATCATCCCGTGCTCCTCGGGTTCCCCTTCCCTCCCTCCACCTCACTGCCCACCACCGTCCCGTGATTGGCTGTGGACAGCCAGGGTTTGATGGAGTTCGCCTGCGCTTCCTGCACGCCTGATGTTTCCTGCACGCCTGACGTTTCCATCTCGGCATTGCAGGAGAGCATGGCACTCCCGAGACTGGCACCAGGCCCCATCTTAGTGTTTGCCCCCACACCCCTGCCCCTGTCCCCGTCCCCAATCATCCCATGCTCCTCGGTTCCCCTTCCCTCCCTCCGCCTCCATGCCCCACCCCCGTCCCGTGATTGTCTGTGGGCAGCCAGGCTTGGATGGAGTTAGCCTGCGCTCCCTGCATGCCTGATGTTTCCATCTCAGCGTTGCAGGTGAGCGTGGCACGCCTGAGACCTGGCACCAGGCCCCATCTTAGTGTTTGCCCCCAGGTCCCTGCCCCTGCCCCTGTCTCCAATCAACCCGTGCTCCTCGGGTCCCCTTCCCTCCCTCCGCCTCCCTGTCCACCCCCATCCCGTGATTGGGTGTGGGCAGCCAGGCTTGGATGAAGTTCGCCTGCGCTCCCTGCACGCCTGATGTTTCCATCTCGGTGTTGGAGGTGAGCGCGGCACTCCTGAGACCCGGAACCAGGTCCCATCTTAGTGTTTGCCCCCAGGCCCCTGCCCCTTTCCCCAAGCATCCCGTGCTCCTCGGTTCCCCTTCCCTTCCTCCGCCTCCCTGCCAACCCCCGTCCCGTGATTGGCTGTGAGCAGCCAGGCTTGGATGGAGTTCGCCTGCGCTCCTGCATGCCTGATGTTTCCATCTCGGCGTTGCAGGAGAGCGCGGCACTCCCGATACCGCCACCAGGCCCCATCTTAGTGTTTGCCCCCAGGCCCCTGCCCTGTCTGCAATCATCCCGTCCTCCTCAGTTCCCTTTATTCCCTCTGCCTCCATGCCCACCCCCGTCCCGTGATTGGCAGTGGGCAGCCAGGCCTGGATGGAGTTCGCCTGCCCTCCCTGCACGCCTGATGTTTCCTGCACGCCTGTTGTTTCCATCTCGGTGTTGCAGGTGAGCGGGGCACTCCCGAGACCGGCACCAGGCCCCATCTTGGTGTTTACCCCCAGGCCCCTGTCCCCAATCATCCCGTGCTCCTCGGTTCCCTTCCCTCCCTCCACCCGCCTCCCTGACCCCCCTGTCCCGTGATTGGCTGTGGGCAGCCATGCTTGGATGGAGTTCGCCTGCGCTCCCTGCACGCCTGATGTTTCCATCTTGGCGTTGCAGGTGAGCGTGGCACTCCTGAGACGCAGCACCAGGCCCCATCTTAGTGTTTGCCCCCAGGCCCCTGCCCCCAATCATCCCGTGCTCCTCGGGTTCCCCTTCCCTCCCTCCACCTCCCTGCCCACCCCTGTCCCGTGATTGGCTGTGGGCAGCCAGACTTGGGTGGAGTTCGCGTGCGCTCCCTGCACGCCTGATGTTTCCATCTCGGCATTGCAGGTGACCGCGGCACTCCTGAGACTTGGCACAGGCCCCATCTTAGTGTTTGCCCCCAGGTCCCTGCCCCTGCCCCTCTCCCCAATCATCCCGTGCTCCTCGGTTCCCCTTCCCTCCCTCCGCCTTCCTGTCCACTCCCATCCCGTGATTGGGTGTGGGCAGCCAGGCTTGGATGGAGTTCGCCTGCGCTCCCTGCACGCCTGATGTTTCCATCTCGGTGTTGGAGGTGAGCGCGGCACTCCTGAGACCCAGCACCAGGCCCCATCTTAGTGTTTGCCCCCAGGCCCCTGCCCCTGTGCCCAAGCATCCCGTGCTCCTCAGATCCCCTTCCCTCCCTCCGCCTCCCTGCCAACCCCCGTCCCGTGATTGGCTGTGAGCAGCCAGGCTTGGATGGAGTTCACCTGCGCTCCCTGCACGCCTGATGTTTCCATCTGGGCGTTGCAGGTGAGCGCAGCACTCCTGTGACCCGGCACCAGGCCCCATCTTAATGTTGGCTCCCAGGCCCCTGCCCCCAATCATCCCGTGCTCCTCGAGTTCCCCTTCCCTCCCTCCACCACCCTGCCCACCCCCGTCCCGTGATTGGCTGTGGGCAGCCAGGCTTGGTTGGAGTTCGCCTGCGCTCCCTGCATGCCTGATGTTTCTATCTCGGTGTTGCAGGTGAGCGTGGCAGTCCTGAGACCCGGCACCAGGCCCCATCTTAGTGTTTGCCCTCAGGCCCCTGCCCCGCCCCAATCATCCCGTGCTCCTCGGTTCCCTTCCCTCCCTCCCTCCGCCTCCTTGCCAACCCCCGTCCGGTGATTGGCTGTGGGCAGCCAGGCTTGGATGGAGTTCGACTGCGCTCCCTGAACGCCTGATGTTTCCATTTCGGCGTTGCAGGTGAGTGCGGCACTCCCGAGACCGGCACCAGGCCTCATTTTAGTGTTTGCCACGAGGCCCCTGCCCCTGTCCCCAGTCATCCCGTGCTCCTCGGTTCCCTTCCCTCCCTCTGCCCGCCTCCCTGCCCACCCCCATCCCGTGATTGGCTGTGGGCAGCCAGGCTTGGATGGAGTTCTACTGCGCTCCCTACACGCCTGATGTTTCCATCTTGGCGTTGCAGGTGAGCGCAGCACTCCTGAGACCCAACACCAGGCCCCATCTTAGTGTTTGCCCCCAGGCCCCTGCCCCTGTGCCCAAGCATCCGTGCTCCTCAGTTCCCCTTCCCTCCCTCCGCCTCCCTGCCAACCCCCGTCCCGTGATTGGCTGTGAGCAGCCAGGCTTGGATGTAGTTCGCCTGCGCTCCCTGCACGCCTGATGTTTCCATCTTGGCGTTGCAGGTGAGCGCAGCACTCCTGTGACCCGGCACCAGGCCCCATCTTAATGTTGGCCCCCAGGCCCCTGCCCCCAATCATCCCGTACTCCTCGAGTTCCCCTTCCCTCCCTCCACCACCCTGCCCACCCCCGTCCCGTGATTGGCTGTGGGCAGCCAGGCTTGGTTGGAGTTCGCCTGCGCTCCCTGCATGCCTGATGTTTCTATCTCGTTGTTGCAGGTGAGCGTGGCACTCCTGAGACCCGGCACCAGGCCCCATCTTAGTGTTTGCCCTCAGGCCTCTGCCCCGGCCCCAATCATCCCGTGCTCCTCAGTTCGCCTTCCCTCCCTCCGCCTCCCTGTCCACCCCGTCCCGTGATTGGCTGTGGGCAGCCAGGCTTGGATGAAGTTCGCCTGCGCTCCTTGCACACCTGATGTTTCCATCTCAGCATTGCAGGTGAGCGCGGCACTCCTGAGATCCGGCACCAGGCCCAATCTTTGTGTTTGCCCTCAGGCCCCTGCCCCTATCCCCAAGCATTCTGTGCTCCTCAGTTCCCCTTCCCTCCCTCTGCCTCCCTGCCAATCCCCGTTTTGTGATTGGCTATGGGCAGCCAGGCTTGGATGGAGTTCGCCTGCGCTCCCTGCACGCCTGATGTTTCCATCTCGGCATTGCAGGTGAACGCGGCACTCCCGAGACTGGCACCAGGCCTCATCTTAGTGTTTGCCCCATGCCCCTGCCCCTGTCCCCAGTCATCCCGTGCTCCTCGGTTCCCTTCCCTCCCTCTGCCCGCTTCCCTGCCCACCCCCATCCCGTGATTAGCTCTGGGCAGCCAGGCTTGGATGGAGTTCGCCTGCGCTCCCTGCACACCTGATGTTTCCATCTTGGCATTGCAGGTGAGCGCGGCACTCCTGAGACCGGCACCAGGCACCATCTTAGTGTTTGCCCCCAGGCCCCTGCCCCCAATCATCCCGTGCTCCTCGGGTTCCCCTTCCCTCCCTCCACCTCCCTGCCCACCCCCGTCCCGTGATGGGCTGTGGGCAGCCAGGCTTGGATGGAGTTCGCCTGCGCTCCCTGCACGCCTGATGTTTCCATCTCGGCGTTGCAGGAGAGCGCGACACTCCCGAGACCGGCACCAGGCACCATCTTAGTGTTTGCCCCCAGGACCCTGCCCCTGCCCGCAATCATCCCGGCTCCTCAGTTCCCTTTATTCCCTCCGCCTCCCTGCCCAACCCCCTTACCTGATTGGCTGTGGGCAGCCAGGCTTGGATGGAGTTCGCCTGCGCTCCCTGCACGCCTGATGTTTCCATCTCGGCGTTGCAGGAGAGCGCGACACTCCCGAGACCGGCACCAGGCACCATCTTAGTGTTTGCCCCCAGGACCCTGCCCCTGTCCCCAATCATCCCGTGCTCCTCAGTTCCCTTTACTCCCTCCGCCTCCCTGTCCACCACCATCACTTGATTGGCTGTGGGCAGCCAGGCTTGGATGGAGTTCGCTTGCGCTCCCTGCACGCCTGATGTTTTATCTTGGCGTTGCAGGTGAGCGCGGCATTCCGGAGACCCAGCACCAGGCCCATCTTAGTGTTAGCCCCCAGGCTCCTACCCCCAATCATCCCATGCTCCTCGGGTTCCCTTCCCTCCCTCCACCTCCCTCTTCCCACCCCTGTCCTGTGATTGGCTGTGGGCAGCCATGCTTGGATGGAGTTCTACTGCGCTCCCTGCACGCCTGATGTTTCCATCTTGGCGTTGCAGGTGAGCGCAGCACTCCTGAGACCCAGCACCAGGCCCCATCTTAGTGTTTGCCCCCTGCCCCTGTCCCCAAGCATCCCGTGCTCCTCAGTTCCCCTTCCCTCCCTCCGCCTCCATGCCCACCCCTGTCCCGTGATTGGCTGTGTACAGCCAGCCTTGGATGGAGTTCGCCTGCGCTCCCTGCACGCCTGATGTTTCCATCTCGGCGTTGCAGGTGAACGCGGCACTCCCGAGACTGGCACCAGGCCTCATCTTAGTGTTTGCCCCATGCCCCTGCCCCTGTCCCCAGTCATCCCGTGCTCCTCGGTTCCCTTCCCTCCCTCTGCCCGCTTCCCTGCCCACCCCCATCCTGTGATTAGCTCTGGGCAGCCAGGCTTGGATGGAGTTCGCCTGCGCTCCCTGCACACCTGATGTTTCCATCTTGGCATTGCAGGTGAGCGCTGCACTCCTGAGACCCGGCACCAGGCCCCATCTTAGTGATTTCCCCCAGGCCCCTGCCCCCAATCATCCCGTGCTCCTCGGGTTCCCCTTCCCTCCCTCCACCTCCCTGCCCACCCCCGTTCCGTGATGGGCTGTGGGCAGCCAGGCTTGGATGGAGTTCGCCTGCGCTCCCTGCATGCCTGATGTTTCCATCTCGGCGTTGCAGGAGAGCGCGACACTCCCGAGACCGGCACCAGGCCCCATCTTAGTGTTTGCCCCCAGGATCCTGCCCCTGCCCGCAATCATCCCGTGCTCCTCAGTTCCCTTTATTCCCTCCGCCTCCCTGCCCAACCCCCTTACCTGATTGGCTGTGGGCAGCCAGGCTTGGATGGAGTTCGCCTGCGCTCCCTGCACGCCTGATGTTTCCATCACGGCGTTGCAGGTGAGCACGGCACACCCGAGACCGGCACCAGGCCCCATCTTAGTGTATGCCCCCATATCCCTGCCCCTGTCCCCAATCATCCCGTGCTCCTCGGTTCCCTTCCCTCCCTCCACCTCCCTGCCAACCCCCGTCCCGTGATTGGCTGTGGGCAGCCAGGCTCGGATGGAGTTCGCCTGCGCTCCCTGCACGCCTGATGTTTCCATCTCGGTGTTGCAGGTGAGGGCGGCACTCCCGAGACCGGCACCAGGCCCCATCTTAGTGTTTGCCCCCATGCCCCTGTCCCTAATCATCCCGTGCTCCTCGGTTCCCTTACCTCCCGCCGCCCGCCTCCCTGCCCACCCCCGTCCCGTGATTGGCTGTGGGCAGCCAGGCTTGGATGGAGTTCGCCTGCGCTCCCTGCACGCCTGATGTTTCCATATTGGCGTTGCAGGTGAGCGCGCACTCCTGAGACCCGGCATCAAGCCCCATCTTAGTGTTTGCCCCCAGGCCCTTGCCCCCAATCATCCCGTGCTCCTCGGGTTCCCCTTCCCTCCCTCCACCTCCCTGCCCACCCCTGTCCCATGATTTGCTGTGGGCTGCCAGGCTTGGATGGAGTCCGCCTGTGCTCCCTGCACGCCTGATGTTTCCATCTTGGCGCTGCAGGTGAGCGCATGTCACGCCCCCATCCACATCCACAAGCCCTCCTGTTGCACCCCGTAATTCCATCAATACACGGCAGAGACATAGAGCACAGCAAGTCTCCACACGCACCATTACACATCCTCACCTTCAGGTTTGCCGACAAGGGGCTGGCCGAACTCAGCGGCGCTGGTTTATGCCTCGCTCTCCATTTCTGCTTTGGCGGTTGCCGTGGAGATGCGCCACGGGCATTCCGCGTCTCCGCTGCCGCCGCTTGGACGCTCTTCATCCACGCGTCCAATGGCGTGTGCGCAATTCACGTGTGTGAGCAACGTGATCACTGGAGCGAAGGTTCAAAAGTTACGCGCGAACTCCCATCCGCGCTTCACAGCTGATCTTGGTTGGACTACGGACTACGGACTTGACGCTGCTTCTTGATCTTGGATTTTGCCCTTGGATTCCGACCCGCTTCCCCTTTTGTACCTCGCCTGGACCTGCTTCTTTCTGGCTTTGACCTCGGCTACTCCCACGGACTGCTTCTTGGATTTCCCTTGTTTGGTACCTTGTCTTGAACCGCTTCCCCTGGACACGACCTCGGCTTCCCTCCTGGACTGCAATTGGATTGCCCCTTGGTTTAGACTCTGCTCTCTGGATCACGTGCCATATTGTTTGGCTCACAGTACCAGGTTCCGTATCAGGTGGTGATTCCATCCTTCAAGTGCATTGCCAGGCTGCTACTTTGTCGTCAACCCTGCCGGTTCCCTCAGACAAACACCCCACATCAACATTGGTTTCCAAACAACCACTCAGGGTAAGCTCCCTTGTAGATAAACATTATGGATTGTGTACAGGGTGTATTTGTTATCTAACCCGCGTGTTTGCCTTACAGTGGTCGGGGGGACATCTTCCGGCATTCCTGGTTCCGGCTGACGACATTCAACACCTGTGGCCTAAAGGGCTGCGCGAGCAGTATATTGATTGTTTGCTCCAGTGGAACTTGGGAACAGAGGTATCATCGCCTACACGACCATCAAGTCTTGACAGCGCAGCATTCCTGAGACCCAGCACCAGGCCCCATCTTAGTGTTTTCCACCAGGCCCCTGCCCCTGTCCACAATCATCCCGTGCTCCTCAGTCCCTTTACTCCCTCCGCCTCCCTGCCCACCCCCGTCACGTGATTGGCTGTGGGCAGCCAGGCTTGGAAGGAGTTCGCCTGCGCTCCCTGCACGCCTGATGTTTCCATCACGGCGTTGCAGGAGAGCGCGGCACTCCCGAGACCGGCACCAGGCCCCATTTTAGTGGTTGCCCCCAGGACCCTGCCCCTGTCCCCAATCATCCCGTGCTCCTCAGTTCCCTTTACTCCCTCCACCTCCCTGCCCACCCCGTCACGTGATTGGCTGTGGGCAGCCAGGCTTGGATGGAGTTCGCTTGCGCTCCCTGCACGCCTGATGTTTTATCTTGGCGTTGCAGGTGAGCGCGGCATTCCGGAGACCCAGCACCAGGCCCCATCTTAGTGTTTGCCCCCAGGCTCCTGCCCCCAATCATCCCATGCTCCTCGGGTTCCCTTCCCTCCCTCCACCTCCCTCTGCCCACCCCCGTCCTGTGATTGGCTGTGGGCAGCCATGCTTGGATGGAGTTCGCCTGCGCTCCCTGGACACCTGATGTTTCCATCTTCGTTTTGCAGGTGAGCGCGGCACTCCCGAGACCGGCACCAGGCCTCATCTTAGTGTTTGCCCCCATGCCCTTGCCCCTGTCCCCAGTCATCCCGTGCTCCTCGGTTCCCTTCCCTCCGTCTGGCCGCCTCCCTGCCCACCCCATCCCGTGATTGGCTGTGGGTAGCCAGGCTTGGATGGAGTTCGCCTGCGCTCCCTGCAAACCTGATGTTTCCATCTTGGCATTGCAGGTGAGCGCGGCACTCCTGAGACCCGGCACCAGGCCCCATCTTAGTGTTTGCCCCCAGGCCCCTGCCCCCAATCGTCCCGTGCTCCTCGGGTTCCCCTTTCCTCCCTCCACCTCCCTGCCCACCCCCGTCCCGTGATGGGCTGTGGGCAGCCAGGCTTGGATGGAGTTCGCCTGCGCTCCCTGCACGCCTGATGTTTCCATCTCGGCGTTGCAGGAGAGCGCGACACTCCCGAGACCGGCACCAGGCCCCATCTTAGTGTTTGCCCCCAGGACCCTGCCCCTGTCCGCAATCATCCCGTGCTCCTCAGTTCCCTTTATTCCCTCCGCCTCTTTGCCCACCCCCGTCCCGTGATTGGCTGTGGGCAGCCAGGCTTGGATGGAGTTCGCCTGCCCTCCCTGCATGCCTGATGTTTCCTGTACGCCTGATGTTTCCATCTCGGCGTTGCAGGTGAGCGCGGCACTCCCGAGACCGGCACCAGGCCCCATTTTAGTGGTTGCCCCCAGGACCCTGCCCCTGTCCCCAATCATCCCGTGCTCCTCAGTTCCCTTTACTCCCTCCACCTCCCTGCCCACCCCGTCACGTGATTGGTTGTGGGCAGCCAGGCTTGGATGGAGTTCGCTTGCGCTCCCTGCACGCCTGATGTTTTATCTTGGTGTTGCAGGTGAGCGCGGCATTCCGGAGACCCAGCACCAGGCCCCATCTTAGTGTTTGCCCCCAGGCTCCTGCCCCCAATCATCCCATGCTCCTCGGGTTCCCTTCCCTCCCTCCACCTCCCTCTGCCCACCCCCGTCCTGTGATTGGCTGTGGGCAGCCATGCTTGGATGGAGTTCGCCTGCGCTCCCTGGACACCTGATGTTTCCATCTTCGTTTTGCAGGTGAGCGCGGCACTCCCGAGACCGGCACCAGGCCTCATCTTAGTGTTTGCCCCATGCCCTTGCCCCTGTCCCCAATCGTCCCGTGCTCCTCGGGTTCCCCTTTCCTCCCTCCACCTCCCTGCCCACCCCCGTCCCGTGATGGGCTGTGGGCAGCCAGGCTTGGATGGAGTTCGCCTGCGCTCCCTGCACGCCTGATGTTTCCATCTCGGCGTTGCAGGAGAGCGCGACACTCCCGAGACCGGCACCAGGCCCCATCTTAGTGTTTGCCCCCAGGACCCTGCCCCTGTCCGCAATCATTCCGTGCTTCTCAGTTCCCTTTATTCCCTCCGCCTCTTTGCCCACCCCCGTCCCGTGATTGGCTGTGGGCAGCCAGGCTTGGATGGAGTTCGCCTGCCCTCCCTGCATGCCTGATGTTTCCTGTACGCCTGATGTTTCCATCTCGGCGTTGCAGGTGAGCGGGGCACTCCCGAGACCAGCACCAGGCCCCATCTTAGTGTTTGCCCCCAGGCCCCTGTCCCCAATAATCCCGTGCTCTTCAGTTCCCTTTACTCCCTCCGCCAACCTGCCCACCCCCGTCCCGTGATTGGCTGTGGCAGCCAGGCTTGGATGGAGTTCGCCTGGGCTCCCTGCACGCCTGATGTTTCCTGCACGCCTGACGTTTCCATCTCGACATTGCAGGAGAGCACGGCACTCCCGAGACCGGCACCAGGCCCCATCTTAGTGTTTGCCCCCACACCACTGCCCCTGTCCCCGTCCCCAATCATCCCGTGCTCCTCGGTTCCCCTTCCCTCCCTCCGCCTCCATGCCCCACCCCCGTCCCGTGATTGGCTGTGGGCAGCCAGGCTTGGATGGAGTTCACCTGCGCTCCCTGCATGCCTGATGTTTCCATCTCAGCGTTGCAGGTGAGCGCGGCATGCCTGAGACCTGGCACCAGGCCCCATTTTAGTGTTTGCCCCCAGGTCCCTGCCCCTGCCCCTGTCTCCAAATATCCCGTGCTCCTCGGTTCCCTTCCTTCCCTCCGCATCCCTGTCCACCCCCATCCCGTGATTGGGTGTGGGCAGCCAGGCTTGGATGGAGTTCGCCTGCGCTCCCTGCACGCCTGATGTTTCCATCTCGGTGTTGGAGGTGAGCGTGGCACTCCTGAGACCCGGAACCAGGTCCCATCTTAATGTTTGCCCCCAGGCCCCTTCCCCTTTCCCCAAGCATCCCGTGCTCCTCGGTTCCCCTTCCCTCACTCCGCCTCCCTGCCAACCCCGTCCCGTGATTGGCTGTGAGCAGCCAGGCTTGGATGGAGTTCGCCTGCGCTCCCTGCATGTCTGATGTTTCCATCTCGGCGTTGCAGGAGAGCACGGCACTCCTGATACCGCCACCAGGCCCCATTTTAGTGTTTGCCCCCAGGCCCCTGCCCCTGTCTGCAATCATCCCGTGGTCCTCAGTTCCCTTTATTTCCTCTGCCTCCCTGCCCACCCCCGTCCCGTGATTGGCTGTGGGCAGCCAGGCCTGGATGGAGTTCGCCTGCCCTCCCTGCACGCCTGATGTTTCCTGCACGCCTGATGTTTCCATCTTGGCATTGCAGGTGAGCGGGGCACTCCCGAGACCGGCACCAGGCCCCATCTTGGTGTTTGCCCCCAGGCCCCTGTCCCCAATCATCCCGTGCTCCTCGGTTCCATTCCCTCCGTCCTCACGCCTCCCTGACCCCCCTGTCCCGTGATTGGCTGTGGGCAGCCATGCTTGGATGGAGTTCACCTGCCCTCCATGCACGCCTGATGTTTCCATCTTGGCATTGCAGGTGAGCGCGGCACTCCTGAGACCCAGCACCAGGCCCCATCTTAGTGTTTGCCCCCAGGCCCCTGCCCCCAATCATCCCATGCACCTCGGGTTCCCCTTCCCTCCCTCCACCTCCCTGCCCACCCCTGTCCCGTGATTGGCTGTGGGCAGCCAGACGTGGGTGGAGTTCACCTGCGCTCCCTGCACGCCTGATGTTTCCATCTCGGCATTGCAGGTGACCGCGACACTCCTGAGACCCGGCACCAGGCCCCATCTTAGTGTTTGCCCCCAGGCCCCTGTCCCTAGTCATCCCGTGCTCCTCGTTTCCCTTCCCTCCCTCTGCCCGCCTCCCTGCCCACCCCCATCCCGTGATTGGCTGTGGGCAGCCAGGCTTAGATGGAGTTTGCCTGCGTTCCCTGCACACCTGATGTTTCCATCTTGGCATTGTAGGTGAGCGCGGCACTCCTGAGACCCGGCACCAGGCCCCATCTTAGTGTTTGCCCCCCAGGCCCCTGCCCCCAATCATCCCGTGCTCCTCGGGTTCCCCTTCCCTCCCTCCACCTCCCTACCCACCCCGTCCCGTGATGGGCTGTGGGCAGCCAGGCTTGGATGGAGTTCGTCTGCGCTCCCTGCACGCCTGATGTTTCCATCTCGGTGTTGCAGGAGAGCGCGGCACTCCCGAGACCGGCACCAGGCCCCATCTTAGTGTTTGCCCCAGGACCCTGCCCCTGTCCGCAATCATCCCGTGCTCCTCAGTTCCCTTTATTCTCTCAGACTCCCTGCCCACCCCCGTCCCGTGATTGGCTGTGGGCTGCCAGGCTTGGATGGAGTTTGCCTGCGCTCCCTGCACGCCTGATGTTTCCATCTTGGCGTTGCAGGTGAGCGCGGCACTCCTGAGACCCAGCACCAGGCCCCATCTTAATGTTTGCCCTCAGGCCCCTGCCCCCAATCATCCCGTGCTCCTCGGGTTCCCCTTCCCTCCCTCCACCTCACTGCCCACCACCGTCCCGTGATTGGCTGTGGACAGCCAGGGTTTGATGGAGTTCGCCTGCGCTTCCTGCACGCCTGATGTTTCCTGCACGCCTGACGTTTCCATCTCGGCATTGCAGGAGAGCATGGCACTCCCGAGACTGGCACCAGGCCCCATCTTAGTGTTTGCCCCCACACCCCTGCCCCTGTCCCCGTCCCCAATCATCCCATGCTCCTCGGTTCCCCTTCCCTCCCTCCGCCTCCATGCCCCACCCCCGTCCCGTGATTGTCTGTGGGCAGCCAGGCTTGGATGGAGTTAGCCTGCGCTCCCTGCATGCCTGATGTTTCCATCTCAGCGTTGCAGGTGAGCGTGGCACGCCTGAGACCTGGCACCAGGCCCCATCTTAGTGTTTGCCCCCAGGTCCCTGCCCCTGCCCCTGTCTCCAATCAACCCGTGCTCCTCGGGTCCCCTTCCCTCCCTCCGCCTCCCTGTCCACCCCCATCCCGTGATTGGGTGTGGGCAGCCAGGCTTGGATGAAGTTGGCCTGCGCTCCCTGCACGCCTGATGTTTCCATCTCGGTGTTGGAGGTGAGCGCGGCACTCCTGAGACCCGGAACCAGGTCCCATCTTAGTGTTTGCCCCCAGGCCCCTGCCCCTTTCCCCAAGCATCCCGTGCTCCTCGGTTCCCCTTCCCTTCCTCCGCCTCCCTGCCAACCCCCGTCCCGTGATTGGCTGTGAGCAGCCAGGCTTGGATGGAGTTCGCCTGCGCTCCTGCATGCCTGATGTTTCCATCTCGGCGTTGCAGGAGAGCGCGGCACTCCCGATACCGCCACCAGGCCCCATCTTAGTGTTTGCCCCCAGGCCCCTGCCCTGTCTGCAATCATCCCGTCCTCCTCAGTTCCCTTTATTCCCTCTGCCTCCATGCCCACCCCCGTCCCGTGATTGGCAGTGGGCAGCCAGGCCTGGATGGAGTTCGCCTGCCCTCCCTGCACGCCTGATGTTTCCTGCACGCCTGTTGTTTCCATCTCGGTGTTGCAGGTGAGCGGGGCACTCCCGAGACCGGCACCAGGCCCCATCTTGGTGTTTACCCCCAGGCCCCTGTCCCCAATCATCCCGTGCTCCTCGGTTCCCTTCCCTCCCTCCACCCGCCTCCCTGACCCCCCTGTCCCGTGATTGGCTGTGGGCAGCCATGCTTGGATGGAGTTCGCCTGCGCTCCCTGCACGCCTGATGTTTCCATCTTGGCGTTGCAGGTGAGCGTGGCACTCCTGAGACGCAGCACCAGGCCCCATCTTAGTGTTTGCCCCCAGGCCCCTGCCCCCAATCATCCCGTGCTCCTCGGGTTCCCCTTCCCTCCCTCCACCTCCCTGCCCACCCCTGTCCCGTGATTGGCTGTGGGCAGCCAGACTTGGGTGGAGTTCGCGTGCGCTCCCTGCACGCCTGATGTTTCCATCTCGGCATTGCAGGTGACCGCGGCACTCCTGAGACTTGGCACAGGCCCCATCTTAGTGTTTGCCCCCAGGTCCCTGCCCCTGCCCCTCTCCCCAATCATCCCATGCTCCTCGGTTCCCCTTCCCTCCCTCCGCCTTCCTGTCCACTCCCATCCCGTGATTGGGTGTGGGCAGCCAGGCTTGGATGGAGTTCGCCTGCGCTCCCTGCACGCCTGATGTTTCCATCTCGGTGTTGGAGGTGAGCGCGGCACTCCTGAGACCCAGCACCAGGCCCCATCTTAGTGTTTGCCCCCAGGCCCCTGCCCCTGTGCCCAAGCATCCCGTGCTCCTCAGATCCCCTTCCCTCCCTCCGCCTCCCTGCCAACCCCCGTCCCGTGATTGGCTGTGAGCAGCCAGGCTTGGATGGAGTTCACCTGCGCTCCCTGCACGCCTGATGTTTCCATCTGGGCGTTGCAGGTGAGCGCAGCACTCCTGTGACCCGGCACCAGGCCCCATCTTAATGTTGGCTCCCAGGCCCCTGCCCCCAATCATCCCGTGCTCCTCGAGTTCCCCTTCCCTCCCTCCACCACCCTGCCCACCCCCGTCCCGTGATTGGCTGTGGGCAGCCAGGCTTGGTTGGAGTTCGCCTGCGCTCCCTGCATGCCTGATGTTTCTATCTCGGTGTTGCAGGTGAGCGTGGCAGTCCTGAGACCCGGCACCAGGCCCCATCTTAGTGTTTGCCCTCAGGCCCCTGCCCCGCCCCAATCATCCCGTGCTCCTCGGTTCCCTTCCCTCCCTCCCTCCGCCTCCTTGCCAACCCCCGTCCGGTGATTGGCTGTGGGCAGCCAGGCTTGGATGGAGTTCGACTGCGCTCCCTGAACGCCTGATGTTTCCATTTCGGCGTTGCAGGTGAGTGCGGCACTCCCGAGACCGGCACCAGGCCTCATTTTAGTGTTTGCCACGAGGCCCCTGCCCCTGTCCCCAGTCATCCCGTGCTCCTCGGTTCCCTTCCCTCCCTCTGCCCGCCTCCCTGCCCACCCCCATCCCGTGATTGGCTGTGGGCAGCCAGGCTTGGATGGAGTTCTACTGCGCTCCCTACACGCCTGATGTTTCCATCTTGGCGTTGCAGGTGAGCGCAGCACTCCTGAGACCCAACACCAGGCCCCATCTTAGTGTTTGCCCCCAGGCCCCTGCCCCTGTGCCCAAGCATCCGTGCTCCTCAGTTCCCCTTCCCTCCCTCCGCCTCCCTGCCAACCCCCGTCCCGTGATTGGCTGTGAGCAGCCAGGCTTGGATGTAGTTCGCCTGCGCTCCCTGCACGCCTGATGTTTCCATCTTGGCGTTGCAGGTGAGCGCAGCACTCCTGTGACCCGGCACCAGGCCCCATCTTAATGTTGGCCCCCAGGCCCCTGCCCCCAATCATCCCGTACTCCTCGAGTTCCCCTTCCCTCCCTCCACCACCCTGCCCACCCCCGTCCCGTGATTGGCTGTGGGCAGCCAGGCTTGGTTGGAGTTCGCCTGCGCTCCCTGCATGCCTGATGTTTCTATCTCGTTGTTGCAGGTGAGCGTGGCACTCCTGAGACCCGGCACCAGGCCCCATCTTAGTGTTTGCCCTCAGGCCTCTGCCCCGGCCCCAATCATCCCGTGCTCCTCAGTTCGCCTTCCCTCCCTCCGCCTCCCTGTCCACCCCGTCCCGTGATTGGCTGTGGGCAGCCAGGCTTGGTTGGAGTTCGCCTGCGCTCCCTGCACGCCTGATGTTTCCATCTCGGCATTGCAGGTGAGCGCGGCACTCCTGAGACCCGGCACCAGGCCCCATCTTTGTGTTTGCCCTCAGGCCCCTGCCCCTGTCCCCAAGCATCCCGTGCCCCTTGGTTCCCCTTCCCTCCCTCTGCCTCCCTGCCAACCCCCGTTCTGTGATTGGCTATGGGCAGCCAGTCTTGGATGGAGTTCGCCTGCGCTCCCTGCACGCCTGATGTTTCCATCTCGGCGTTGCAGGTGTGCGCGGCACACCCGAGACCGGCACCAGGCCCCATCTTTGTGTTAGCCCCCAGGACCCTGCCCCTGTCCCCAATCCTCCCGTGCTCCTCGGTTCCCTTCCCTCCCTCCCTCCGCCTCCTTGCCTACCCCCATCCGGTGATTGGCTGTGGGCAGCCAGGCTTGGATGGAGTTCGACTGAGCTCCCTGAACGCCTGATGTTTCCATCTCGGCGTTGCAGGTGAGCGCAGCACTCCTGAGACCCAACACCAGGCCCCATTTAGTGTTTTCCCCCACCCCCCTGCCCCTGCCCCCAAGCATCCCGTGCTCTTCGGTTCCCCTTCCCTCCCTCCGCCTCCCTGCCCACCCCCATCCCCTGATTGGCTGTGTGCAGCCAGGCTTGGATGGAGTTCGCCTGCGCTCCCTGCATGCCTGATGTGTCAATCTTGGTGTTGCAGGTGAGCATGGCACTCCTGAGACCCGGCACCAGGCCCCATCTTAGTGTTTGCCCCCAGGACCCTGCCCCTGTCCCCAATAATCCCGTGCTCTTCAGTTCCCTTTATTCCCTCCGCCTCCCTGCCCACCCCGTCCCGTGATTGGCTGTGGGCAGCCAGGCTTGGATGGAGTTCGCCTGCCCTCCCTGCATGCCTGATGTTTCCTGTACGCCTGATGTTTCCCTCTCGGAGTTGCAGGTGAGCGGGGCACTCCCGAGACCAGCACCAGGCCCCATCTTGGTGTTTGCCCCCAGCCCCAGTCCCCAATCATCCCATGCTCCTCGGTTCCCTTCCCTCCCTCTGCCCGCCTCCCTGCCCACCCCCATCCCGTGATTGGCTGTGGGCAGCCAGTATTGGATGGAGTTCGCCTGCGCTCCCTGCACGCCTGATGTTTCCATCTTGGCATTGCAGGTGAGCGCGGCACTCCTGAGACCCAGCACCAGGCCCCATCTTAGTGTTTGCCCTCAGGCCCCTGCCCCGGCCCCAATCATCCCATGCTCCTCGGTTCGCATTCCCTCCCTCCGCCTCCCTGTCCACCCCCGGTCCCGTGATTGGCTGTGGGCAGCCAGGCTTGGATGGAGTTCGCCTGCGCTCCCTGCACGCCTGATGTTTCCATCTCGGCATTGCAGTTGAGCGCGGCACTCCTGAGACCCGGCACCAGGCCCCATCTTTGTGTTTGCCCTCAGGCCCCTGACCCTGTCCCCAAGCATCCCGTGCTCCTCGGTTCCCCTTCCCTCCCTCCGCCTCCCTGCCAACCCCCGTTATGTGATTGGCTATGGGCAGCCAGGCTTGGATGGAGTTCGCCTGCGCTCCATGCACGCCTGATGTTTCCATCTCGGCGTTGCAGGTGAGCGCGGCACACCCGAGACTGGCACCAGGCCCCATCTTTGTGTTTGCCCCCAGGCCCCTGCCCCTGCCCCTGTCCCCAATCATCCCGTGTTCCTCGGTTCCCTTCCCTCCCTCCCTCCGCCTCCCTGCCAACCCCCGTCCGGTGATTGGCTGTTGGCAGCCAGGCTTGGATGGAGTTCGCCTGTGCTCCCTGCATGCCTGATGTTTCTATCTCGGCGTTGCAGGTGAGCGCGGCACTCCCGAGACCGGCACCACGCCTCATCTTAATGTTTGCCCCCAGGCCCCTGCCCCTGTCCCCAGTCATCCTGTGCTCCTCGGTTCCCTTCCCTCCCTCTTCCCGCCTCTCTGCCCCCCCATCCCGTGATTGGCTGTGGGCAGCCAGGCTTGGATGGAGTTCGCCTGCACTCCCTGCACGCCTGATGTTTCCATCTTGGCGTTGCAGGTGAGCGTGGCACTCCTGAGACCCGGCATCAGGCCCCATCTTAGTGTTTGCCCCCAGGCCCCTGCCCCCAATCATCCCGTGCTCCTCGGGTTCCCCTTCCCTCCCTCCACCTCCCTGACCACCCCCGTCCCGTGATGGGCTGTGGGCAGCCAGCCTTGGATGGAGTTCGCCTGTGCTCCCTGCACGCCTGATGTTTCCATCTCGGCGTTGCAGTAGAGCGCGGCACTCCCGAGACCGGCACCAGGCCCCATCTTAGTGTTTGCCCCCAGGCCCCTGCCCCTGTCCGCAATCATCCCGTGCTCCTCAGTTCCCTTTAATCCCTCTGCCTCCCTGCCCACCCCCGTCCCGTGATTGGCTGTGGGCTGCCAGGCTTGGATGGAGTTCGCCTGCCCTCCCTGCATGCCTGATGTTTCCTGCACGCCTGATGTTTCCATCTCAGCGTTGCAGGAGAGCGCGGCACTCCCGAGACCGGCACCAGGCCCCATCTTAGTGTTTGCCCCCACACCCCTCCCCCTGTCCCCAATCATCCCGTGCTCCTCGGTTCCCCTTCCTCGCTCCGCCTCCATGCCCACCCCGTCCCGTGATTGGCTGTGGGCAGCCAGCCTTGGATGGAGTTCGCCTGCACTCCCTGCATGCTTGATATTTCCATCTCGGTGTTGCAGGTGACCGCGGCACTCCTGAGACTTGGCACCAGGCCCCATCTTAGTGTTTGCCCCCAGGTCCATGCCCCTGCCCCTGTCCCCAATCATCCCGTGCTCCTCAGTTCCCCTTCCCTCCCTCCGCCTCCCTGTCCACTCCCATCCCGTGATTGGGTGTGGGCAGCCAGGCATGGATAGAGTTCGCCTGCGCTCCCTGCACGCCTGATGTTCCCATCTCGGTGTTGCAGGTGAGCGCGGCACTCCTGAGACCCGGCACCAGGCCCCATTTTAGTGTTTGCCCCCAGGCCCCTACCCCTGTCCCCAAGCATCCCGTGCTCCTCGGTTCCCCTTCCCTCCCTCCGCCTCCCTGCCAACCCCCGTCCCGTGATTGGCTGTGAGCTGCCAGGCTTGGATGGAGTTCGCCCGCGCTCCCTGCACGCCTGATGTTTCCATCTCGGCGTTGCAGGAGAGCGCTGCACTCCCGAGACCGGCAGCAGGCCCCATCTTAGTGTTTGCCCCCAGGCCCCTGCCCCTGTCCGCAATCATCCCATGCTCCTCAGTTCCCTTTATTCCCTCTGCCTCCCTGCCCACCCCCGTCCCGTGATTGGCTGTGGGCAGCCAGGCTTGGATGGAGTTCGCCTGCCCTCCCTGCACGCCTGATGTTTCCTGCACGCCTGATGTTTCCATCTCGGCATTGCAGGTGAGCGGGGCACTCCCGTGACAGGCACCAGGCCCCATCTTGGTGTTTGCCCCCAGGCCCCTGTCCCCAATCATCCCGTGCTCCTCGGTTCCCTTCCCTCCCTCCGCTCCCCTCCCTGCCCCCCCTGTCCCGTGATTGGCTGTGGGCAGCCAGGCTTGGATGGAGTACGCCTGCGCTCCCTGCACACTTGATGTTTCTATCTCGGTGTTGCAGGTGAGCGCGGCCCTCCTGAGACCCGGCACCGGGCCCCATCTTAGTGTTTGCCCTCAGGCCCCTGCCCCGACCCCAATCATCCCGTGCTCCTCGGTTCGCATTCCCTCCCTCCGCCTCTCTGTCCACCCCCGTCCTGTGATTGGCTGTGGGCAGCCAGGCTCGGATGGAGTTTGCCTGCGCTCCCTGCACGCCTGATGTTTCCATATCGGCATTGCAGGTGAGCGCGGCACTCCTGAGACCCGACACCAGGCCCCATCTTTGTGTTGGCCCTCAGGCCCCTGCCCCTGTCCCCAAGCATCCTTTGCTCCTCGGTTCCCCTTCCCTCCCTCCGCCTCCCTGCCCACCCCCGTCCCGTGATTGGCTGTGGGCAGCCATGCTTGGATGGAGTTCGCCTGCGCTCCCTGCACGCCTGATGTTTCCATCTTGGCGTTGCAGGTGAGCGCAGCACTCCTGAGACCCGGCACCAGGCCCCATCTTAGTGTTTGCCCCCAAGCCCCTGCTCCCAATCATCCCGTGCTCCTCGGGTTCCCCTTCCCTCCCTCCACCTCCCTGCCCACCCCCGTCCCATGATTGGCTGTGGGCAGCCATGCTTGGATGGAGTTAGCCTGCGCTCCTTGCATGCCTGATGTTTCCATCCCGGCGTTGCAGGAGAGCGCGGCACTCCTGTGACCCGGCACCAGGCCCCATCTTAGTGTTTGCCCCCAGGCCACTGCCCCCAATCATCCGGTGCTCCTCGGGTTCCCCTTCCGTCCCTCCACCTCCCTGCCCACCACTGTCCAATGATTGGCTGTGGGCTGCCAGGCTTGGATGGAGTCCGCCTACGCTCCCTGCACGCCTGATATTTCCATCACGGCATTGCAGGAGAGCGCGGCACTCCCAAGACCGGCACCAGGCCCCATCTTAGTGTTTGCCCCCAAGCCCCTGCTCCCAATCATCCCGTGCTCCTCGGGTTCCCCTTCCCTCCCTCCACCTCCCTGCCCACCCCCGTCCCATGATTGGCTGTGGGCAGCCATGCTTGGATGGAGTTAGCCTGCGCTCCTTGCATGCCTGATGTTTCCATCCCGGCGTTGCAGGAGAGCGCGGCACTCCCGAGACTGGCACCAGGCCCCATCTTAGAGTTTGCCCCCACATCCCTGCCCCTGTCCCCAATCATCCTATGCTCCTCGGTTCCCCTTCCTCGCTCCGCCTCCATGCCCACCCCGTCCCGTGATCGGCTGTGGGCTGCCAGGCTTGGACGGAGTTCGCCTGCGGTCCCTGCACGCCTGATGTTTCCATATTGGCGTTGCAGGTGAGCACGGCACTCCTGTGACCCGGCACCAGGCCCCATCTTAGTGTTTGCCCCCAGGCCACTGCCCCCAATCATCCGGTGCTCCTCGGGTTCCCCTTCCGTCCCTCCACCTCCCTGCCCACCACTGTCCAATGATTGGCTGTGGGCTGCCAGGCTTGGATGGAGTCCGCCTACGCTCCCTGCACGCCTGATATTTCCATCACGGCATTGCAGGAGAGCGCGGCACTCCCGAGACCGGCACCAGGCCCCATTTTAGTGTTTGCACCCAAGACCCTGCCCCTGTCCCCAATCATCCCGTGCTCCTCAGTTCCGTTTACTCCCTCCGCCTCCCTGCCCACCCCCGTCACGTGATTGGCTGTGGGCAGCCAGGCTTGGATGGAGTTCGCCTGCGCTCCCTGCACGCCTGATGTTTCCATCTTGGCGTTGCAGGTGAGCGTGGCATTGCTGAGACCCAGCACCAGGCCCCATCTTAGTGTTTGCCCCCAGGGCCCTGCCCCCAATCATCCCATGCTCCTCGGGTTCCCTTCCCACCCTCCACCTTCCTGCCCACCCCCGTCCCGTGATTGGCTGTGGGCAGCCATGCTTGGATGGAGTTCACCTGCGCTCACATGCACGCCTGATGTTTCCATCTTGGCGTTGCAAGTGAGCGCAGAATTCCTGAGACCCGGCACCAGGCCCCATCTTAGTGTTTGCCCCCGCCAGTGTCCCCAATCATCCCGTGCTCCTCGGTTCCCCTTCCCACCCTCTGCCCCCATGCCCACCCCGTCCCGTGATTGGCTGTGGGCAGCCAGGCTTGGATGCAGTTCGCATGCGCTCCCTGCACACTTGATGTTTCTATCTCGGTGTTGCAGTTGAGCGCGGCACTCCTGAGACCCGGCACCGGGCCCCATCTTAGTGTTTGCCCTCAGGCCCCTGCCCCTGTCCCCAAGCATCCCGTGTTCCTCGGTTCCCTTCCCTCCCTCCCTCCCTCCGCCTCCCTGCCAACCCCCGTCCGGTGATAGGCTGTGGGCAGCCAGGCTTGGATGGAGTTCGCCTGTGCTCCCTGCATGCCTGATGTTTCCATCTCGGCGTTGCAGGTGAGCGCGGCACTCCCGAGACCGGCACCACGCCTCATCTTAATGTTTGCCCCCAGGCCCCTGCCCCTGTCCCCAGTCATCCCGTGCTCCTCGGTTCCCTTCCCTCCCTCTTCCCGCCTCTCTGCCCCCCCATCCCGTGATTGGCTGTGGGCAGCCAGGCTTGGATGGAGTTCGCCTACGCTCCCTGCACACCTGATGTTTCCTGCACGCCTGACGTTTCCATCTCGGCGTTGCAGGAGAGCGCAGCACTCCCGAGACTGGCCCCAGGCCCCATCTTAGTGTTTACCCCCAGGCCTCTGCCCCTGTCTCTGCCCCCAATCATCCCGTGCTCCTCGGTTCCCCTTCCTTCCCTCCGCCTCCATGCCCACCCCCGTTCGGTGATTGACTGTGGGCAGCCAGGCTTGGATGGAGTTCGCCTGCGCTCGCTGCATGCCTGATGTTTCCATCTCGGCGTTGAAGGTGAGCGCGGCACTCCTGAGACCCGGCACCAGGCCCCATCTTAGTGTTTGCCCCCAGGTCCCTGCCCCTGCAACTGTCCCCAATCATCCCGTGCTCCTCGGTTCCTCTTCCCTCCCTCCGCCTCCCTGTCAACCCCCGTCCCATGATTGGGTGTGGGCAGCCAGGCTTGGATGGGGTTCGCCTGCGCTCCTTGCACGCCTGATGTTTCCATCTCTGTGTTGCAGGTGAGCACGGCACTCCTGAGACCCGGCATCAGGCCCCATCTTAGTGTTTGCCCACAGGCCCCTGCCCCTGTCCCCAAGCATCCCGTGCTCCTCGGTTCCCCTTCACTCCCTCTGCCACCCTGCCAACCCCCGTCCCGTGATTGGCTGTGGGCAGCCAGGCTTGGATGGAGTTCGCCTGCGCTCCATCCACGCCTGATGTTTCCATCTCGGCATTGCAGGTGAGCGCGGCACACCAGAGACCGGCACCAGGCCCCATTTTCGTGTATGCCCCCATGGCCCTGCCCCTGTCCCCAATCATCCGGTGCTCCTCAGATCCCTTCCCTCCCTCCCTCCACTTCCCTGCCAACCCCTTTCCCGTGATTGGCTGTGGGCAGCCAGGCTTGGATGGAGTTCACCTGCGCTCCCTGCACTCCTGATGTTTCCATATCGGCGTTCCAGGTGAGCGCAGCACTCCTGAGACTCGGCACCAGGCCCCATCTTAGTGTTTGTCCCCTGGCCCCTGCCCCCAATCATCCCATGCTCCTCGGGTTCCCTTTCCCTCCCTCCACCTCCCTGCCCACCCCCATCCCGTGATTGGCTGTGGGCTGCCAGGCTTGGATGGAGTTCGCCTGCGCTCCCTGCACGCCTGATGTTTCCATCTCGGCGTTGCAGGAGAGCGCGGCACTCCCAAGACCGGCAACAGGCCCCATCTTAGTGTATGCCCCAGGACCCAGCCCCTGTCCCCAATCATCCCGTGCTCCTCAGTTCCCTTTACTCCCTTCGCCTCCCTGCCCACCCCAGTCCTGTGATTGGCTGTAGGCAGCCAGGCTTAGATGGAGTACGACTGCGCTCCCTGCACGCCTGATGTTTCCATCTCGGCGTTGCAGGTGAGCGCGGCACTCCTGAGACCCGGCACCAGGCCCCATCTTAGTGTTTGCCCCCAGACCCCTGCCCCCAATCATCCCCTGCTCCTCGGTTCCCTCCCTCCCTCCCTCCACCTCCCTGCCAACCCCCGTCCCGTGATTGGCTGTGGGCAGCCAGGCGTGGATGGAGTTTGCCTGCACTCCCTGCACGCCTGATGTTTCCGTCTCGGCGTTGCAGGTGAGCGCGGCACTCCCGAGACCGGCACCAGGCCCCATCTTAGTGTTTGCCCCCAGGCCCCTGCCCCTGTCCCCAATCATCCCGTGCTCCTCGGTTCCCTTACCTCCCTCCGCCCGCCTCCCTGCCCACCCCCGACCTGTGATTGGCTGTGGGCAGCCAGGCTTGGGTGGAGTTTGCCTGCGCTCGCTGCACGCCTGATGTTTCCATCTTGGCATTGCAGGTGAGAATGGCACACCCGAGACCGGCACCAGGCCCCATCTTAGTGTACGCCCTCATACCCCTGCCCCTGTCCCTAATCATCCCGTGCTCCTCGGTTCCCTTCCCTCCCTCCACCTCCCTGCCAACCCCCGTCCCGTGATTGGCTGTGGGCAGCCAGGCTTGGATGGAGTTCGCCTGCGCTCCCTGCATGCCTGATGTTTCTATCTCGGTGTTGCAGGTGAGCGTGGCACTCCTGAGACCCGGCACCAGGCCCCATCTTAGTGTTTGCCCTCAGGCCCCTGCCCCTGCCCCAGCCCCAATCATCCCATGCTCCTCGGTTCGCCTTCCCTCCCTCCGCCTCCCTGTCCACCCCCGTCCCGTGATTGGCTGTGGGCAGCCAGGCTTGGATGAAGTTCGCCTGCGCTCCTTGCACACCTGATGTTTCCATCTCAGCATTGCAGGTGAGCGCGGCACTCCTGAGATCCGGCACCAGGCCCAATCTTTGTGTTTGCCCTCAGGCCCCTGCCCCTATCCCCAAGCATTCTGTGCTCCTCAGTTCCCCTTCCCTCCCTCTGCCTCCCTGCCAATCCCCGTTTTGTGATTGGCTATGGGCAGCCAGGCTTGGATGGAGTTCGCCTGCGCTCCCTGCACGCCTGATGTTTCCATCTCGGCATTGCAGGTGAACGCGGCACTCCCGAGACTGGCACCAGGCCTCATCTTAGTGTTTGCCCCATGCCCCTGCCCCTGTCCCCAGTCATCCCGTGCTCCTCGGTTCCCTTCCCTCCCTCTGCCCGCTTCCCTGCCCACCCCCATCCCGTGATTAGCTCTGGGCAGCCAGGCTTGGATGGAGTTCGCCTGCGCTCCCTGCACACCTGATGTTTCCATCTTGGCATTGCAGGTGAGCGCGGCACTCCTGAGACCGGCACCAGGCACCATCTTAGTGTTTGCCCCCAGGCCCCTGCCCCCAATCATCCCGTGCTCCTCGGGTTCCCCTTCCCTCCCTCCACCTCCCTGCCCACCCCCGTCCCGTGATGGGCTGTGGGCAGCCAGGCTTGGATGGAGTTCGCCTGCGCTCCCTGCACGCCTGATGTTTCCATCTCGGCGTTGCAGGAGAGCGCGACACTCCCGAGACCGGCACCAGGCACCATCTTAGTGTTTGCCCCCAGGACCCTGCCCCTGCCCGCAATCATCCCGGCTCCTCAGTTCCCTTTATTCCCTCCGCCTCCCTGCCCAACCCCCTTACCTGATTGGCTGTGGGCAGCCAGGCTTGGATGGAGTTCGCCTGCGCTCCCTGCACGCCTGATGTTTCCATCTCGGCGTTGCAGGAGAGCGCGACACTCCCGAGACCGGCACCAGGCACCATCTTAGTGTTTGCCCCCAGGACCCTGCCCCTGTCCCCAATCATCCCGTGCTCCTCAGTTCCCTTTACTCCCTCCGCCTCCCTGTCCACCACCATCACTTGATTGGCTGTGGGCAGCCAGGCTTGGATGGAGTTCGCTTGCGCTCCCTGCACGCCTGATGTTTTATCTTGGCGTTGCAGGTGAGCGCGGCATTCCGGAGACCCAGCACCAGGCCCATCTTAGTGTTAGCCCCCAGGCTCCTACCCCCAATCATCCCATGCTCCTCGGGTTCCCTTCCCTCCCTCCACCTCCCTCTTCCCACCCCTGTCCTGTGATTGGCTGTGGGCAGCCATGCTTGGATGGAGTTCTACTGCGCTCCCTGCACGCCTGATGTTTCCATCTTGGCGTTGCAGGTGAGCGCAGCACTCCTGAGACCCAGCACCAGGCCCCATCTTAGTGTTTGCCCCCTGCCCCTGTCCCCAAGCATCCCGTGCTCCTCAGTTCCCCTTCCCTCCCTCCGCCTCCATGCCCACCCCTGTCCCGTGATTGGCTGTGTACAGCCAGCCTTGGATGGAGTTCGCCTGCGCTCCCTGCACGCCTGATGTTTCCATCTCGGCGTTGCAGGTGAACGCGGCACTCCCGAGACTGGCACCAGGCCTCATCTTAGTGTTTGCCCCATGCCCCTGCCCCTGTCCCCAGTCATCCCGTGCTCCTCGGTTCCCTTCCCTCCCTCTGCCCGCTTCCCTGCCCACCCCCATCCTGTGATTAGCTCTGGGCAGCCAGGCTTGGATGGAGTTCGCCTGCGCTCCCTGCACACCTGATGTTTCCATCTTGGCATTGCAGGTGAGCGCTGCACTCCTGAGACCCGGCACCAGGCCCCATCTTAGTGATTTCCCCCAGGCCCCTGCCCCCAATCATCCCGTGCTCCTCGGGTTCCCCTTCCCTCCCTCCACCTCCCTGCCCACCCCCGTTCCGTGATGGGCTGTGGGCAGCCAGGCTTGGATGGAGTTCGCCTGCGCTCCCTGCATGCCTGATGTTTCCATCTTGGCGTTGCAGGAGAGCGCGACACTCCCGAGACCGGCACCAGGCCCCATCTTAGTGTTTGCCCCCAGGACCCTGCCCCTGCCCGCAATCATCCCGTGCTCCTCAGTTCCCTTTATTCCCTCCGCCTCCCTGCCCAACCCCCTTACCTGATTGGCTGTGGGCAGCCAGGCTTGGATGGAGTTCGCCTGCGCTCCCTGCACGCCTGATGTTTCCATCACGGCGTTGCAGGTGAGCACGGCACACCCGAGACCGGCACCAGGCCCCATCTTAGTGTATGCCCCCATATCCCTGCCCCTGTCCCCAATCATCCCGTGCTCCTCGGTTCCCTTCCCTCCCTCCACCTCCCTGCCAACCCCCGTCCCGTGATTGGCTGTGGGCAGCCAGGCTCGGATGGAGTTCGCCTGCGCTCCCTGCACGCCTGATGTTTCCATCTCGGTGTTGCAGGTGAGGGCGGCACTCCCGAGACCGGCACCAGGCCCCATCTTAGTGTTTGCCCCCATGCCCCTGTCCCTAATCATCCCGTGCTCCTCGGTTCCCTTACCTCCCGCCGCCCGCCTCCCTGCCCACCCCCGTCCCGTGATTGGCTGTGGGCAGCCAGGCTTGGATGGAGTTCGCCTGCGCTCCCTGCACGCCTGATGTTTCCATATTGGCGTTGCAGGTGAGCGCGCACTCCTGAGACCCGGCATCAAGCCCCATCTTAGTGTTTGCCCCCAGGCCCTTGCCCCCAATCATCCCGTGCTCCTCGGGTTCCCCTTCCCTCCCTCCACCTCCCTGCCCACCCCTGTCCCATGATTTGCTGTGGGCTGCCAGGCTTGGATGGAGTCCGCCTGTGCTCCCTGCACGCCTGATGTTTCCATCTTGGCGCTGCAGGTGAGCGCATGTCACGCCCCCATCCACATCCACAAGCCCTCCTGTTGCACCCCGTAATTCCATCAATACACGGCAGAGACATAGAGCACAGCAAGTCTCCACACGCACCATTACACATCCTCACCTTCAGGTTTGCCGACAAGGGGCTGGCCGAACTCAGCGGCGCTGGTTTATGCCTCGCTCTCCATTTCTGCTTTGGCGGTTGCCGTGGAGATGCGCCACGGGCATTCCGCGTCTCCGCTGCCGCCGCTTGGACGCTCTTCATCCACGCGTCCAATGGCGTGTGCGCAATTCACGTGTGTGAGCAACGTGATCACTGGAGCGAAGGTTCAAAAGTTACGCGCGAACTCCCATCCGCGCTTCACAGCTGATCTTGGTTGGACTACGGACTACGGACTTGACGCTGCTTCTTGATCTTGGATTTTGCCCTTGGATTCCGACCCGCTTCCCCTTTTGTACCTCGCCTGGACCTGCTTCTTTCTGGCTTTGACCTCGGCTACTCCCACGGACTGCTTCTTGGATTTCCCTTGTTTGGTACCTTGTCTTGAACCGCTTCCCCTGGACACGACCTCGGCTTCCCTCCTGGACTGCAATTGGATTGCCCCTTGGTTTAGACTCTGCTCTCTGGATCACGTGCCATATTGTTTGGCTCACAGTACCAGGTTCCGTATCAGGTGGTGATTCCATCCTTCAAGTGCATTGCCAGGCTGCTACTTTGTCGTCAACCCTGCCGGTTCCCTCAGACAAACACCCCACATCAACATTGGTTTCCAAACAACCACTCAGGGTAAGCTCCCTTGTAGATAAACATTATGGATTGTGTACAGGGTGTATTTGTTATCTAACCCGCGTGTTTGCCTTACAGTGGTCGGGGGGACATCTTCCGGCATTCCTGGTTCCGGCTGACGACATTCAACACCTGTGGCCTAAAGGGCTGCGCGAGCAGTATATTGATTGTTTGCTCCAGTGGAACTTGGGAACAGAGGTATCATCGCCTACACGACCATCAAGTCTTGACAGCGCAGCATTCCTGAGACCCAGCACCAGGCCCCATCTTAGTGTTTTCCACCAGGCCCCTGCCCCTGTCCACAATCATCCCGTGCTCCTCAGTCCCTTTACTCCCTCCGCCTCCCTGCCCACCCCCGTCACGTGATTGGCTGTGGGCAGCCAGGCTTGGAAGGAGTTCGCCTGCGCTCCCTGCACGCCTGATGTTTCCATCACGGCGTTGCAGGAGAGCGCGGCACTCCCGAGACCGGCACCAGGCCCCATTTTAGTGGTTGCCCCCAGGACCCTGCCCCTGTCCCCAATCATCCCGTGCTCCTCAGTTCCCTTTACTCCCTCCACCTCCCTGCCCACCCCGTCACGTGATTGGCTGTGGGCAGCCAGGCTTGGATGGAGTTCGCTTGCGCTCCCTGCACGCCTGATGTTTTATCTTGGCGTTGCAGGTGAGCGCGGCATTCCGGAGACCCAGCACCAGGCCCCATCTTAGTGTTTGCCCCCAGGCTCCTGCCCCCAATCATCCCATGCTCCTCGGGTTCCCTTCCCTCCCTCCACCTCCCTCTGCCCACCCCCGTCCTGTGATTGGCTGTGGGCAGCCATGCTTGGATGGAGTTCGCCTGCGCTCCCTGGACACCTGATGTTTCCATCTTCGTTTTGCAGGTGAGCGCGGCACTCCCGAGACCGGCACCAGGCCTCATCTTAGTGTTTGCCCCCATGCCCTTGCCCCTGTCCCCAGTCATCCCGTGCTCCTCGGTTCCCTTCCCTCCCTCTGGCCGCCTCCCTGCCCACCCCATCCCGTGATTGGCTGTGGGTAGCCAGGCTTGGATGGAGTTCGCCTGCGCTCCCTGCAAACCTGATGTTTCCATCTTGGCATTGCAGGTGAGCGCGGCACTCCTGAGACCCGGCACCAGGCCCCATCTTAGTGTTTGCCCCCAGGCCCCTGCCCCCAATCGTCCCGTGCTCCTCGGGTTCCCCTTTCCTCCCTCCACCTCCCTGCCCACCCCCGTCCCGTGATGGGCTGTGGGCAGCCAGGCTTGGATGGAGTTCGCCTGCGCTCCCTGCACGCCTGATGTTTCCATCTCGGCGTTGCAGGAGAGCGCGACACTCCCGAGACCGGCACCAGGCCCCATCTTAGTGTTTGCCCCCAGGACCCTGCCCCTGTCCGCAATCATCCCGTGCTCCTCAGTTCCCTTTATTCCCTCCGCCTCTTTGCCCACCCCCGTCCCGTGATTGGCTGTGGGCAGCCAGGCTTGGATGGAGTTCGCCTGCCCTCCCTGCATGCCTGATGTTTCCTGTACGCCTGATGTTTCCATCTCGGCGTTGCAGGTGAGCGCGGCACTCCCGAGACCGGCACCAGGCCCCATTTTAGTGGTTGCCCCCAGGACCCTGCCCCTGTCCCCAATCATCCCGTGCTCCTCAGTTCCCTTTACTCCCTCCACCTCCCTGCCCACCCCGTCACGTGATTGGTTGTGGGCAGCCAGGCTTGGATGGAGTTCGCTTGCGCTCCCTGCACGCCTGATGTTTTATCTTGGTGTTGCAGGTGAGCGCGGCATTCCGGAGACCCAGCACCAGGCCCCATCTTAGTGTTTGCCCCCAGGCTCCTGCCCCCAATCATCCCATGCTCCTCGGGTTCCCTTCCCTCCCTCCACCTCCCTCTGCCCACCCCCGTCCTGTGATTGGCTGTGGGCAGCCATGCTTGGATGGAGTTCGCCTGCGCTCCCTGGACACCTGATGTTTCCATCTTCGTTTTGCAGGTGAGCGCGGCACTCCCGAGACCGGCACCAGGCCTCATCTTAGTGTTTGCCCCATGCCCTTGCCCCTGTCCCCAATCGTCCCGTGCTCCTCGGGTTCCCCTTTCCTCCCTCCACCTCCCTGCCCACCCCCGTCCCGTGATGGGCTGTGGGCAGCCAGGCTTGGATGGAGTTCGCCTGCGCTCCCTGCACGCCTGATGTTTCCATCTCGGCGTTGCAGGAGAGCGCGACACTCCCGAGACCGGCACAAGGCCCCATCTTAGTGTTTGCCCCCAGGACCCTGCCCCTGTCCGCAATCATTCCGTGCTTCTCAGTTCCCTTTATTCCCTCCGCCTCTTTGCCCACCCCCGTCCCGTGATTGGCTGTGGGCAGCCAGGCTTGGATGGAGTTCGCCTGCCCTCCCTGCATGCCTGATGTTTCCTGTACGCCTGATGTTTCCATCTCGGCGTTGCAGGTGAGCGGGGCACTCCCGAGACCAGCACCAGGCCCCATCTTAGTGTTTGCCCCCAGGCCCCTGTCCCCAATAATCCCGTGCTCTTCAGTTCCCTTTACTCCCTCCGCCAACCTGCCCACCCCCGTCCCGTGATTGGCTGTGGCAGCCAGGCTTGGATGGAGTTCGCCTGGGCTCCCTGCACGCCTGATATTTCCTGCACGCCTGACGTTTCCATCTCGACATTGCAGGAGAGCACGGCACTCCCGAGACCGGCACCAGGCCCCATCTTAGTGTTTGCCCCCACACCACTGCCCCTGTCCCCGTCCCCAATCATCCCGTGCTCCTCGGTTCCCCTTCCCTCCCTCCGCCTCCATGCCCCACCCCCGTCCCGTGATTGGCTGTGGGCAGCCAGGCTTGGATGGAGTTCACCTGCGCTCCCTGCATGCCTGATGTTTCCATCTCAGCGTTGCAGGTGAGCGCGGCATGCCTGAGACCTGGCACCAGGCCCCATTTTAGTGTTTGCCCCCAGGTCCCTGCCCCTGCCCCTGTCTCCAAATATCCCGTGCTCCTCGGTTCCCTTCCTTCCCTCCGCATCCCTGTCCACCCCCATCCCGTGATTGGGTGTGGGCAGCCAGGCTTGGATGGAGTTCGCCTGCGCTCCCTGCACGCCTGATGTTTCCATCTCGGTGTTGGAGGTGAGCGTGGCACTCCTGAGACCCGGAACCAGGTCCCATCTTAATGTTTGCCCCCAGGCCCCTTCCCCTTTCCCCAAGCATCCCGTGCTCCTCGGTTCCCCTTCCCTCACTCCGCCTCCCTGCCAACCCCGTCCCGTGATTGGCTGTGAGCAGCCAGGCTTGGATGGAGTTCGCCTGCGCTCCCTGCATGTCTGATGTTTCCATCTCGGCGTTGCAGGAGAGCACGGCACTCCTGATACCGCCACCAGGCCCCATTTTAGTGTTTGCCCCCAGGCCCCTGCCCCTGTCTGCAATCATCCCGTGGTCCTCAGTTCCCTTTATTTCCTCTGCCTCCCTGCCCACCCCCGTCCCGTGATTGGCTGTGGGCAGCCAGGCCTGGATGGAGTTCGCCTGCCCTCCCTGCACGCCTGATGTTTCCTGCACGCCTGATGTTTCCATCTTGGCATTGCAGGTGAGCGGGGCACTCCCGAGACCGGCACCAGGCCCCATCTTGGTGTTTGCCCCCAGGCCCCTGTCCCCAATCATCCCGTGCTCCTCGGTTCCATTCCCTCCGTCCTCACGCCTCCCTGACCCCCCTGTCCCGTGATTGGCTGTGGGCAGCCATGCTTGGATGGAGTTCACCTGCCCTCCATGCACGCCTGATGTTTCCATCTTGGCATTGCAGGTGAGCGCGGCACTCCTGAGACCCAGCACCAGGCCCCATCTTAGTGTTTGCCCCCAGGCCCCTGCCCCCAATCATCCCATGCACCTCGGGTTCCCCTTCCCTCCCTCCACCTCCCTGCCCACCCCTGTCCCGTGATTGGCTGTGGGCAGCCAGACGTGGGTGGAGTTCACCTGCGCTCCCTGCACGCCTGATGTTTCCATCTCGGCATTGCAGGTGACCGCGACACTCCTGAGACCCGGCACCAGGCCCCATCTTAGTGTTTGCCCCCAGGCCCCTGTCCCTAGTCATCCCGTGCTCCTCGTTTCCCTTCCCTCCCTCTGCCCGCCTCCCTGCCCACCCCCATCCCGTGATTGGCTGTGGGCAGCCAGGCTTAGATGGAGTTTGCCTGCGTTCCCTGCACACCTGATGTTTCCATCTTGGCATTGTAGGTGAGCGCGGCACTCCTGAGACCCGGCACCAGGCCCCATCTTAGTGTTTGCCCCCCAGGCCCCTGCCCCCAATCATCCCGTGCTCCTCGGGTTCCCCTTCCCTCCCTCCACCTCCCTACCCACCCCCGTCCCGTGATGGGCTGTGGGCAGCCAGGCTTGGATGGAGTTCGTCTGCGCTCCCTGCACGCCTGATGTTTCCATCTCGGTGTTGCAGGAGAGCGCGGCACTCCCGAGACCGGCACCAGGCCCCATCTTAGTGTTTGCCCCAGGACCCTGCCCCTGTCCGCAATCATCCCGTGCTCCTCAGTTCCCTTTATTCTCTCAGACTCCCTGCCCACCCCCGTCCCGTGATTGGCTGTGGGCTGCCAGGCTTGGATGGAGTTTGCCTGCGCTCCCTGCACGCCTGATGTTTCCATCTTGGCGTTGCAGGTGAGCGCGGCACTCCTGAGACCCAGCACCAGGCCCCATCTTAATGTTTGCCCTCAGGCCCCTGCCCCCAATCATCCCGTGCTCCTCGGGTTCCCCTTCCCTCCCTCCACCTCACTGCCCACCACCGTCCCGTGATTGGCTGTGGACAGCCAGGGTTTGATGGAGTTCGCCTGCGCTTCCTGCACGCCTGATGTTTCCTGCACGCCTGACGTTTCCATCTCGGCATTGCAGGAGAGCATGGCACTCCCGAGACTGGCACCAGGCCCCATCTTAGTGTTTGCCCCCACACCCCTGCCCCTGTCCCCGTCCCCAATCATCCCATGCTCCTCGGTTCCCCTTCCCTCCCTCCGCCTCCATGCCCCACCCCCGTCCCGTGATTGTCTGTGGGCAGCCAGGCTTGGATGGAGTTAGCCTGCGCTCCCTGCATGCCTGATGTTTCCATCTCAGCGTTGCAGGTGAGCGTGGCACGCCTGAGACCTGGCACCAGGCCCCATCTTAGTGTTTGCCCCCAGGTCCCTGCCCCTGCCCCTGTCTCCAATCAACCCGTGCTCCTTGGGTCCCCTTCCCTCCCTCCGCCTCCCTGTCCACCCCCATCCCGTGATTGGGTGTGGGCAGCCAGGCTTGGATGAAGTTCGCCTGCGCTCCCTGCACGCCTGATGTTTCCATCTCGGTGTTGGAGGTGAGCGCGGCACTCCTGAGACCCGGAACCAGGTCCCATCTTAGTGTTTGCCCCCAGGCCCCTGCCCCTTTCCCCAAGCATCCCGTGCTCCTCGGTTCCCCTTCCCTTCCTCCGCCTCCCTGCCAACCCCCGTCCCGTGATTGGCTGTGAGCAGCCAGGCTTGGATGGAGTTCGCCTGCGCTCCTGCATGCCTGATGTTTCCATCTCGGCGTTGCAGGAGAGCGCGGCACTCCCGATACCGCCACCAGGCCCCATCTTAGTGTTTGCCCCCAGGCCCCTGCCCTGTCTGCAATCATCCCGTCCTCCTCAGTTCCCTTTATTCCCTCTGCCTCCATGCCCACCCCCGTCCCGTGATTGGCAGTGGGCAGCCAGGCCTGGATGGAGTTCGCCTGCCCTCCCTGCACGCCTGATGTTTCCTGCACGCCTGTTGTTTCCATCTCGGTGTTGCAGGTGAGCGGGGCACTCCCGAGACCGGCACCAGGCCCCATCTTGGTGTTTACCCCCAGGCCCCTGTCCCCAATCATCCCGTGCTCCTCGGTTCCCTTCCCTCCCTCCACCCGCCTCCCTGACCCCCCTGTCCCGTGATTGGCTGTGGGCAGCCATGCTTGGATGGAGTTCGCCTGCGCTCCCTGCACGCATGATGTTTCCATCTTGGCGTTGCAGGTGAGCGTGGCACTCCTGAGACGCAGCACCAGGCCCCATCTTAGTGTTTGCCCCCAGGCCCCTGCCCCCAATCATCCCGTGCTCCTCGGGTTCCCCTTCCCTCCCTCCACCTCCCTGCCCACCCCTGTCCCGTGATTGGCTGTGGGCAGCCAGACTTGGGTGGAGTTCGCGTGCGCTCCCTGCACGCCTGATGTTTCCATCTCGGCATTGCAGGTGACCGCGGCACTCCTGAGACTTGGCACAGGCCCCATCTTAGTGTTTGCCCCCAGGTCCCTGCCCCTGCCCCTCTCCCCAATCATCCCGTGCTCCTCGGTTCCCCTTCCCTCCCTCCGCCTTCCTGTCCACTCCCATCCCGTGATTGGGTGTGGGCAGCCAGGCTTGGATGGAGTTCGCCTGCGCTCCCTGCACGCCTGATGTTTCCATCTCGGTGTTGGAGGTGAGCGCGGCACTCCTGAGACCCAGCACCAGGCCCCATCTTAGTGTTTGCCCCCAGGCCCCTGCCCCTGTGCCCAAGCATCCCGTGCTCCTCAGATCCCCTTCCCTCCCTCCGCCTCCCTGCCAACCCCCGTCCCGTGATTGGCTGTGAGCAGCCAGGCTTGGATGGAGTTCGCCTGCGCTCCCTGCACGCCTGATGTTTCCATCTGGGCGTTGCAGGTGAGCGCAGCACTCCTGTGACCCGGCACCAGGCCCCATCTTAATGTTGGCTCCCAGGCCCCTGCCCCCAATCATCCCGTGCTCCTCGAGTTCCCCTTCCCTCCCTCCACCACCCTGCCCACCCCCGTCCCGTGATTGGCTGTGGGCAGCCAGGCTTGGTTGGAGTTCGCCTGCGCTCCCTGCATGCCTGATGTTTCTATCTCGGTGTTGCAGGTGAGCGTGGCACTCCTGAGACCCGGCACCAGGCCCCATCTTAGTGTTTGCCCTCAGGCCCCTGCCCCGCCCCAATCATCCCGTGCTCCTCGGTTCCCTTCCCTCCCTCCCTCCGCCTCCTTGCCAACCCCCGTCCGGTGATTGGCTGTGGGCAGCCAGGCTTGGATGGAGTTCGACTGCGCTCCCTGAACGCCTGATGTTTCCATTTCGGCGTTGCAGGTGAGTGCGGCACTCCCGAGACCGGCACCAGGCCTCATTTTAGTGTTTGCCACGAGGCCCCTGCCCCTGTCCCCAGTCATCCCGTGCTCCTCGGTTCCCTTCCCTCCCTCTGCCCGCCTCCCTGCCCACCCCCATCCCGTGATTGGCTGTGGGCAGCCAGGCTTGGATGGAGTTCTACTGCGCTCCCTACACGCCTGATGTTTCCATCTTGGCGTTGCAGGTGAGCGCAGCACTCCTGAGACCCAACACCAGGCCCCATCTTAGTGTTTGCCCCCAGGCCCCTGCCCCTGTGCCCAAGCATCCGTGCTCCTCAGTTCCCCTTCCCTCCCTCCGCCTCCCTGCCAACCCCCGTCCCGTGATTGGCTGTGAGCAGCCAGGCTTGGATGTAGTTCGCCTGCGCTCCCTGCACGCCTGATGTTTCCATCTTGGCGTTGCAGGTGAGCGCAGCACTCCTGTGACCCGGCACCAGGCCCCATCTTAATGTTGGCCCCCAGGCCCCTGCCCCCAATCATCCCGTACTCCTCGAGTTCCCCTTCCCTCCCTCCACCACCCTGCCCACCCCCGTCCCGTGATTGGCTGTGGGCAGCCAGGCTTGGTTGGAGTTCGCCTGCGCTCCCTGCATGCCTGATGTTTCTATCTCGTTGTTGCAGGTGAGCGTGGCACTCCTGAGACCCGGCACCAGGCCCCATCTTAGTGTTTGCCCTCAGGCCCCTGCCCCGGCCCCAATCATCCCGTGCTCCTCAGTTCGCCTTCCCTCCCTCCGCCTCCCTGTCCACCCCGTCCCGTGATTGGCTGTGGGCAGCCAGGCTTGGTTGGAGTTCGCCTGCGCTCCCTGCACGCCTGATGTTTCCATCTCGGCATTGCAGGTGAGCGCGGCACTCCTGAGACCCGGCACCAGGCCCCATCTTTGTGTTTGCCCTCAGGCCCCTGCCCCTGTCCCCAAGCATCCCGTGCCCCTTGGTTCCCCTTCCCTCCCTCTGCCTCCCTGCCAACCCCCGTTCTGTGATTGGCTATGGGCAGCCAGTCTTGGATGGAGTTCGCCTGCGCTCCCTGCACGCCTGTTGTTTTCATCTCGGCGTTGCAGGTGTGCGCGGCACACCCGAGACCGGCACCAGGCCCCATCTTTGTGTTAGCCCCCAGGACCCTGCCCCTGTCCCCAATCCTCCCGTGCTCCTCGGTTCCCTTCCCTCCCTCCCTCCGCCTCCTTGCCTACCCCCATCCGGTGATTGGCTGTGGGCAGCCAGGCTTGGATGGAGTTCGACTGAGCTCCCTGAACGCCTGATGTTTCCATCTCGGCGTTGCAGGTGAGCGCAGCACTCCTGAGACCCAACACCAGGCCCCATTTAGTGTTTTCCCCCACCCCCCTGCCCCTGCCCCCAAGCATCCCGTGCTCTTCGGTTCCCCTTCCCTCCCTCCGCCTCCCTGCCCACCCCCATCCCCTGATTGGCTGTGTGCAGCCAGGCTTGGATGGAGTTCGCCTGCGCTCCCTGCATGCCTGATGTGTCAATCTTGGTGTTGCAGGTGAGCATGGCACTCCTGAGACCCGGCACCAGGCCCCATCTTAGTGTTTGCCCCCAGGACCCTGCCCCTGTCCCCAATAATCCCGTGCTCTTCAGTTCCCTTTATTCCCTCCGCCTCCCTGCCCACCCCGTCCCGTGATTGGCTGTGGGCAGCCAGGCTTGGATGGAGTTCGCCTGCCCTCCCTGCATGCCTGATGTTTCCTGTACGCCTGATGTTTCCCTCTCGGAGTTGCAGGTGAGCGGGGCACTCCCGAGACCAGCACCAGGCCCCATCTTGGTGTTTGCCCCCAGCCCCTGTCCCCAATCATCCCATGCTCCTCGGTTCCCTTCCCTCCCTCTGCCCGCCTCCCTGCCCACCCCCATCCCGTGATTGGCTGTGGGCAGCCAGTATTGGATGGAGTTCGCCTGCGCTCCCTGCACGCCTGATGTTTCCATCTTGGCATTGCAGGTGAGCGCGGCACTCCTGAGACCCGGCACCAGGCCCCATCTTAGTGTTTGCCCTCAGGCCCCTGCCCCGGCCCCAATCATCCCATGCTCCTCGGTTCGCATTCCCTCCCTCCGCCTCCCTGTCCACCCCCGGTCCCGTGATTGGCTGTGGGCAGCCAGGCTTGGATGGAGTTCGCCTGCGCTCCCTGCACGCCTGATGTTTCCATCTCGGCATTGCAGTTGAGCGCGGCACTCCTGAGACCCGGCACCAGGCCCCATCTTTGTGTTTGCCCTCAGGCCCCTGACCCTGTCCCCAAGCATCCCGTGCTCCTCGGTTCCCCTTCCCTCCCTCCGCCTCCCTGCCAACCCCCGTTATGTGATTGGCTATGGGCAGCCAGGCTTGGATGGAGTTCGCCTGCGCTCCATGCACGCCTGATGTTTCCATCTCGGCGTTGCAGGTGAGCGCGGCACACCCGAGACTGGCACCAGGCCCCATCTTTGTGTTTGCCCCCAGGCCCCTGCCCCTGCCCCTGTCCCCAATCATCCCGTGTTCCTCGGTTCCCTTCCCTCCCTCCCTCCGCCTCCCTGCCAACCCCCGTCCGGTGATTGGCTGTGGGCAGCCAGGCTTGGATGGAGTTCGCCTGTGCTCCCTGCATGCCTGATGTTTCTATCTCGGCGTTGCAGGTGAGCGCGGCACTCCCGAGACCGGCACCACGCCTCATCTTAATGTTTGCCCCCAGGCCCCTGCCCCTGTCCCCAGTCATCCTGTGCTCCTCGGTTCCCTTCCCTCCCTCTTCCCGCCTCTCTGCCCCCCCATCCCGTGATTGGCTGTGGGCAGCCAGGCTTGGATGGAGTTCGCCTGCACTCCCTGCACGCCTGATGTTTCCATCTTGGCGTTGCAGGTGAGCGTGGCACTCCTGAGACCCGGCATCAGGCCCCATCTTAGTGTTTGCCCCCAGGCCCCTGCCCCCAATCATCCCGTGCTCCTCGGGTTCCCCTTCCCTCCCTCCACCTCCCTGACCACCCCCGTCCCGTGATGGGCTGTGGGCAGCCAGCCTTGGATGGAGTTCGCCTGTGCTCCCTGCACGCCTGATGTTTCCATCTCGGCGTTGCAGTAGAGCGCGGCACTCCCGAGACCGGCACCAGGCCCCATCTTAGTGTTTGCCCCCAGGCCCCTGCCCCTGTCCGCAATCATCCCGTGCTCCTCAGTTCCCTTTAATCCCTCTGCCTCCCTGCCCACCCCCGTCCCGTGATTGGCTGTGGGCTGCCAGGCTTGGATGGAGTTCGCCTGCCCTCCCTGCATGCCTGATGTTTCCTGCACGCCTGATGTTTCCATCTCAGCGTTGCAGGAGAGCGCGGCACTCCCGAGACCGGCACCAGGCCCCATCTTAGTGTTTGCCCCCACACCCCTCCCCCTGTCCCCAATCATCCCGTGCTCCTCGGTTCCCCTTCCTCGCTCCGCCTCCATGCCCACCCCGTCCCGTGATTGGCTGTGGGCAGCCAGCCTTGGATGGAGTTCGCCTGCACTCCCTGCATGCTTGATATTTCCATCTCGGTGTTGCAGGTGACCGCGGCACTCCTGAGACTTGGCACCAGGCCCCATCTTAGTGTTTGCCCCCAGGTCCATGCCCCTGCCCCTGTCCCCAATCATCCCGTGCTCCTCAGTTCCCCTTCCCTCCCTCCGCCTCCCTGTCCACTCCCATCCCGTGATTGGGTGTGGGCAGCCAGGCATGGATAGAGTTCGCCTGCGCTCCCTGCACGCCTGATGTTCCCATCTCGGTGTTGCAGGTGAGCGCGGCACTCCTGAGACCCGGCACCAGGCCCCATTTTAGTGTTTGCCCCCAGGCCCCTACCCCTGTCCCCAAGCATCCCGTGCTCCTCGGTTCCCCTTCCCTCCCTCCGCCTCCCTGCCAACCCCCGTCCCGTGATTGGCTGTGAGCTGCCAGGCTTGGATGGAGTTCGCCCGCGCTCCCTGCACGCCTGATGTTTCCATCTCGGCGTTGCAGGAGAGCGCTGCACTCCCGAGACCGGCAGCAGGCCCCATCTTAGTGTTTGCCCCCAGGCCCCTGCCCCTGTCCGCAATCATCCCATGCTCCTCAGTTCCCTTTATTCCCTCTGCCTCCCTGCCCACCCCCGTCCCGTGATTGGCTGTGGGCAGCCAGGCTTGGATGGAGTTCGCCTGCCCTCCCTGCACGCCTGATGTTTCCTGCACGCCTGATGTTTCCATCTCGGCATTGCAGGTGAGCGGGGCACTCCCGTGACAGGCACCAGGCCCCATCTTGGTGTTTGCCCCCAGGCCCCTGTCCCCAATCATCCCGTGCTCCTCGGTTCCCTTCCCTCCCTCCGCTCCCCTCCCTGCCCCCCCTGTCCCGTGATTGGCTGTGGGCAGCCAGGCTTGGATGGAGTACGCCTGCGCTCCCTGCACACTTGATGTTTCTATCTCGGTGTTGCAGGTGAGCGCGGCCCTCCTGAGACCCGGCACCGGGCCCCATCTTAGTGTTTGCCCTCAGGCCCCTGCCCCGACCCCAATCATCCCGTGCTCCTCGGTTCGCATTCCCTCCCTCCGCCTCTCTGTCCACCCCCGTCCTGTGATTGGCTGTGGGCAGCCAGGCTCGGATGGAGTTTGCCTGCGCTCCCTGCACGCCTGATGTTTCCATATCGGCATTGCAGGTGAGCGCGGCACTCCTGAGACCCGACACCAGGCCCCATCTTTGTGTTGGCCCTCAGGCCCCTGCCCCTGTCCCCAAGCATCCTTTGCTCCTCGGTTCCCCTTCCCTCCCTCCGCCTCCCTGCCCACCCCCGTCCCGTGATTGGCTGTGGGCAGCCATGCTTGGATGGAGTTCGCCTGCGCTCCCTGCACGCCTGATGTTTCCATCTTGGCGTTGCAGGTGAGCGCAGCACTCCTGAGACCCGGCACCAGGCCCCATCTTAGTGTTTGCCCCCAAGCCCCTGCTCCCAATCATCCCGTGCTCCTCGGGTTCCCCTTCCCTCCCTCCACCTCCCTGCCCACCCCCGTCCCATGATTGGCTGTGGGCAGCCATGCTTGGATGGAGTTAGCCTGCGCTCCTTGCATGCCTGATGTTTCCATCCCGGCGTTGCAGGAGAGCGCGGCACTCCTGTGACCTGGCACCAGGCCCCATCTTAGTGTTTGCCCCCAGGCCACTGCCCCCAATCATCCGGTGCTCCTCGGGTTCCCCTTCCGTCCCTCCACCTCCCTGCCCACCACTGTCCAATGATTGGCTGTGGGCTGCCAGGCTTGGATGGAGTCCGCCTACGCTCCCTGCACGCCTGATATTTCCATCACGGCATTGCAGGAGAGCGCGGCACTCCCAAGACCGGCACCAGGCCCCATCTTAGTGTTTGCCCCCAAGCCCCTGCTCCCAATCATCCCGTGCTCCTCGGGTTCCCCTTCCCTCCCTCCACCTCCCTGCCCACCCCCGTCCCATGATTGGCTGTGGGCAGCCATGCTTGGATGGAGTTAGCCTGCGCTCCTTGCATGCCTGATGTTTCCATCCCGGCGTTGCAGGAGAGCGCGGCACTCCCGAGACTGGCACCAGGCCCCATCTTAGAGTTTGCCCCCACATCCCTGCCCCTGTCCCCAATCATCCTATGCTCCTCGGTTCCCCTTCCTCGCTCCGCCTCCATGCCCACCCCCGTCCCGTGATCGGCTGTGGGCTGCCAGGCTTGGACGGAGTTCGCCTGCGGTCCCTGCACGCCTGATGTTTCCATATTGGCGTTGCAGGTGAGCACGGCACTCCTGTGACCCGGCACCAGGCCCCATCTTAGTGTTTGCCCCCAGGCCACTGCCCCCAATCATCCGGTGCTCCTCGGGTTCCCCTTCCGTCCCTCCACCTCCCTGCCCACCACTGTCCAATGATTGGCTGTGGGCTGCCAGGCTTGGATGGAGTCCGCCTACGCTCCCTGCACGCCTGATATTTCCATCACGGCATTGCAGGAGAGCGCGGCACTCCCGAGACCGGCACCAGGCCCCATTTTAGTGTTTGCACCCAAGACCCTGCCCCTGTCCCCAATCATCCCGTGCTCCTCAGTTCCGTTTACTCCCTCCGCCTCCCTGACCACCCCCGTCACGTGATTGGCTGTGGGCAGCCAGGCTTGGATGGAGTTCGCCTGCGCTCCCTGCACGCCTGATGTTTCCATCTTGGCGTTGCAGGTGAGCGTGGCATTGCTGAGACCCAGCACCAGGCCCCATCTTAGTGTTTGCCCCCAGGGCCCTGCCCCCAATCATCCCATGCTCCTCGGGTTCCCTTCCCACCCTCCACCTTCCTGCCCACCCCCGTCCCGTGATTGGCTGTGGGCAGCCATGCTTGGATGGAGTTCACCTGCGCTCACATGCACGCCTGATGTTTCCATCTTGGCGTTGCAAGTGAGCGCAGAATTCCTGAGACCCGGCACCAGGCCCCATCTTAGTGTTTGCCCCCGCCAGTGTCCCCAATCATCCCGTGCTCCTCGGTTCCCCTTCCCACCCTCTGCCCCCATGCCCACCCCGTCCCGTGATTGGCTGTGGGCAGCCAGGCTTGGATGCAGTTCGCATGCGCTCCCTGCACACTTGATGTTTCTATCTCGGTGTTGCAGTTGAGCGCGGCACTCCTGAGACCCGGCACCGGGCCCCATCTTAGTGTTTGCCCTCAGGCCCCTGCCCCTGTCCCCAAGCATCCCGTGTTCCTCGGTTCCCTTCCCTCCCTCCCTCCCTCCGCCTCCCTGCCAACCCCCGTCCGGTGATAGGCTGTGGGCAGCCAGGCTTGGATGGAGTTCGCCTGTGCTCCCTGCATGCCTGATGTTTCCATCTCGGCGTTGCAGGTGAGCGCGGCACTCCCGAGACCGGCACCACGCCTCATCTTAATGTTTGCCCCCAGGCCCCTGCCCCTGTCCCCAGTCATCCCGTGCTCCTCGGTTCCCTTCCCTCCCTCTTCCCGCCTCTCTGCCCCCCCATCCCGTGATTGGCTGTGGGCAGCCAGGCTTGGATGGAGTTCGCCTGCACTCCCTGCACGCCTGATGTTTCCATCTTGGCGTTGCAGGTGAGCGCGGCACTCCTGAGACCCGGCATCAGGCCCCATCTTAGTGTTTGCCCCCAGGCCCCTGCCCCCAATCATCCCGTGCTCCTCGGGTTCCCCTTCCCTCCCTCCACCTCCCTGACCACCCCCGTCCCGTGATGGGCTGTGGGCAGCCAGCCTTGGATGGAGTTCGCCTGTGCTCCCTGCACGCCTGATGTTTCCATCTCGGCGTTGCAGTAGAGCGCGGCACTCCCGAGACCGGCACCAGGCCCCATCTTAGTGTTTGCCCCCAGGCCCCTGCCCCTGTCTGCAATCATCCCGTGCTCCTCAGTTCCCTTTAATCCCTCTGACTCCCTGCCCACCCCCGTCCCGTGATTGGCTGTGGGCAGCCAGGCTTGGATGGAGTTCGCCTGCCCTCCCTGCACGCCTGATGTTTCCTGCACGCCTGATGTTTCCATCTCGGCGTTGCAGGTGAGCGGGGCACTCCCGAGTCAGGCACCAGGCCCCATCTTGGTGTTTGCCCCCAGGCCCCTGTCCCCAATCATCCCGTGCTCCTCGGTTCCCTTCCCTCCCTCCGCCCGCTTCCTTGCCCACCCGCATCCACATCCCATGATTGGCTGTGGGCAGCGAGGCTTGGATGGAGTTCGCCTGCGCTAACTGCATGCCTGATGTTTCCATCTTGGCGTTGCAGGTGAGCGCGGCACTCCTGAGACCCAGCACCAAGCCCCATCTTAGTGTTTGCCCCCAGGCACCTGCCCCCAATCATCCCGTGCTCCTCAGGTTCCCCTTACCTCCCTCCACCTCCCTGACCACCCCTGTCCCGTGATGGGCTGTGGGCAGTCAGGCTTGGATGGAGTTCGCCTGTGCTCCCTGCACGCCTGATGTTTCCATCTCGGCATTGCAGGAGAGCGCGGCACTCCCGATACCGGCTCCAGGCCCCATCTTAGTGTTTGCCCCCAGGCCCCTGCCCCTGTCCGCAATCACACCGTGCTCCTCAGTTCCCTTTAATCCCTCTGCCTCCCTGCCCACCCCGTCCCGTGATTGGCTGTGGGCAGCCAGGCTTGGATGGAGTTCGCCTGCCCTCCCTGCACGCCTGATGTTTCCTGCACGCCTGATGTTTCCATCTCGGCGATGCAGGTGAGCGGGGCACTCCCGAGTCCGGCACCAGGCCCCATCTTGGTGTTTGCTCCCAGGCCCCTTGTCCCCAATCATCCTGTGCTCCTCGGGTTCCCCTTCCCTCCCTCCACCTCTCTGACCACCCCGTCCCGTGATGGGCTGTGGACAGCCAGGCTTGGATGGAGTTCGCCTGCGCTCCCTGCACGCCTGATGTTTCCATCTCGGCGTTGCAGGTGAGCGGGGCACTCCCGAGTCTGGCACCAGGCCCCATCTTGGTGTTTGCCCCCAGGCCCCTGTCCCCAATCATCCCGTGCTCCTCGGTTCCCTTAATCCCTCCGCCCGCTTCCTTGCCCACCCGCGTCCCATGATTGGCTGTGGCCAGCCAGGCTTGGTTGGAGTTCGCCTGCGCTACCTGCACGCCTGATGTTTGCATCTTGGCGTTGCAGGTGAGCGCGGCACTCCTGAGACCTAGCACCAGGCCCCATCTTAGTGTTTGCCCCCAGGCCCCTGCCCCCAATCATCCCGTGCTCCTCGGGTTCCCCTTCCCTCCCTCCACCTCCCTGCCCACCCCTGTCCCGTGATTGGCTGTGGGCAGCAAGACGTGGGTGGAGTTTACCTGCGCTCCCTGCACGCCTGATGTTTCCATCTCGGCATTGCAGGTGACCGCGACACTCCTGAGACCCGGCACCAGGCCCCATCTTAGTGTTTGCCCCCAGGCCCCTGTCCCTAGTCATCCCGTGCTCCTCGGTTCCCTTCCCTCCCTCTGCCCGCCTCCCTGCCCACCCCCAGCCCGTGATTGGCTGTGGGCAGCCAGGCTTAGATGGAGTTTGCCTGCGTTCCCTGCACACCTGATGTTTCCATCTTGGCATTGTAGGTGAGCGCGGCACTCCTGAGACCCGGCACCAGGCCCCATCTTAGTGTTTGCCCCCCAGGCCCCTGCCCCCAATCATCCCGTGCTCCTCGGGTTCCCCTTCCCTCCCTCCACCTCCCTACCCACCCCCGTCCCGTGATGGGCTGTGGGCAGCCAGGCTTGGATGGAGTTCGTCTGCGCTCCCTGCACGCCTGATGTTTCCATCTCGGTGTTGCAGGAGAGCGCGGCACTCCCGAGACCGGCACCAGGCCCCATCTTAGTGTTTGCCCCAGGACCCTGCCCCTGTCCGCAATCATCCCGTGCTCCTCAGTTCCCTTTATTCTCTCAGACTCCCTGCCCACCCCCGTCCCGTGATTGGCTGTGGGCTGCCAGGCTTGGATGGAGTTCGCCTGCACTCCCTGCACGCCTGATGTTTCCATCTTGGCGTTGCAGGTGAGCGCGGCACTCCTGAGACCCAGCACCAGGCCCCATCTTAATGTTTGCCCTCAGGCCCCTGCCCCCAATCATCCCGTGCTCCTCGGGTTCCCCTTCCCTCCCTCCACCTCACTGCCCACCACCGTCCCGTGATTGGCTGTGGACAGCCAGGCTTTGATGGAGTTCGCCTGCGCTTCCTGCACGCCTGATGTTTCCTGCACGCCTGACGTTTCCATCTCGGCATTGCAGGAGAGCATGGCACTCCCGAGACTGGCACCAGGCCCCATCTTAGTGTTTGCCCCCACACCCCTGCCCCTGTCCCCGTCCCCAATCATCCCATGCTCCTCGGTTCCCCTTCCCTCCCTCCGCCTCCATGCCCCACCCCCGTCCCGTGATTGTCTGTGGGCAGCCAGGCTTGGATGGAGTTAGCCTGCGCTCCCTGCATGCCTGATGTTTCCATCTCAGCGTTGCAGGTGAGCGTGGCACGCCTGAGACCTGGCACCAGGCCCCATCTTAGTGTTTGCCCCCAGGTCCCTGCCCCTGCCCCTGTCTCCAATCAACCCGTGCTCCTCGGGTCCCCTTCCCTCCCTCCGCCTCCCTGTCCACCCCCATCCCGTGATTGGGTGTGGGCAGCCAGGCTTGGATGAAGTTCGCCTGCGCTCCCTGCACGCCTGATGTTTCCATCTCGGTGTTGGAGGTGAGCGCGGCACTCCTGAGACCCGGAACCAGGTCCCATCTTAGTGTTTGCCCCCAGGCCCCTGCCCCTTTCCCCAAGCATCCCGTGCTCCTCGGTTCCCCTTCCCTTCCTCCGCCTCCCTGCCAACCCCCGTCCCGTGATTGGCTGTGAGCAGCCAGGCTTGGATGGAGTTCGCCTGCGCTCCCTGCATGCCTGATGTTTCCATCTCGGCGTTGCAGGAGAGCGCGGCACTCCCGATACCGCCACCAGGCCCCATCTTAGTGTTTGCCCCCAGGCCCCTGCCCTGTCTGCAATCATCCCGTCCTCCTCAGTTCCCTTTATTCCCTCTGCCTCCATGCCCACCCCCGTCCCGTGATTGGCTGTGGGCAGCCAGGCCTGGATGGAGTTCGCCTGCCCTCCCTGCACGCCTGATGTTTCCTGCACGCCTGTTGTTTCCATCTCGGTGTTGCAGGTGAGCGGGGCACTCCCGAGACCGGCACCAGGCCCCATCTTGGTGTTTACCCCCAGGCCCCTGTCCCCAATCATCCCGTGCTCCTCGGTTCCCTTCCCTCCCTCCACCCGCCTCCCTGACCCCCCTGTCCCGTGATTGGCTGTGGGCAGCCATGCTTGGATGGAGTTCGCCTGCGCTCCCTGCACGCCTGATGTTTCCATCTTGGCGTTGCAGGTGAGCGTGGCACTCCTGAGACGCAGCACCAGGCCCCATCTTAGTGTTTGCCCCCAGGCCCCTGCCCCCAATCATCCCGTGCTCCTCGGGTTCCCCTTCCCTCCCTCCGCCTCCCTGTCCACTCCCATCCCGTGATTGGGTGTGGGCAGCCAGGCTTGGATGGAGTTCGCCTGCGCTCCCTGCACGCCTGATGTTTCCATCTCGGTGTTGGAGGTGAGCGCGGCACTCCTGAGACCCAGCACCAGGCCCCATCTTAGTGTTTGCCCCCAGGCCCCTGCCCCTGTGCCCAAGCATCCCGTGCTCCTCAGATCCCCTTCCCTCCCTCCGCCTCCCTGCCAACCCCCGTCCCGTGATTGGCTGTGAGCAGCCAGGCTTGGATGGAGTTCGCCTGCGCTCCCTGCACGCCTGATGTTTCCATCTGGGCGTTGCAGGTGAGCGCAGCACTCCTGTGACCCGGCACCAGGCCCCATCTTAATGTTGGCCCCCAGGCCCCTGCCCCCAATCATCCCGTGCTCCTCGAGTTCCCCTTCCCTCCCTCCACCACCCTGCCCACCCCCGTCCCGTGATTGGCTGTGGGCAGCCAGGCTTGGTTGGAATTCGCCTGCGCTCCCTGCATGCCTGATGTTTCTATCTCGGTGTTGCAGGTGAGCGTGGCACTCCTGAGACCCGGCACCAGGCCCCATCTTAGTGTTTGCCCTCAGGCCCCTGCCCCGCCCCAATCATCCCGTGCTCCTCGGTTCCCTTCCCTCCCTCCCTCCGCCTCCTTGCCAACCCCCGTCCGGTGATTGGCTGTGGGCAGCCAGGCTTGGATGGAGTTCGACTGCGCTCCCTGAACGCCTGATGTTTCCATTTCGGCGTTGCAGGTGAGCGCGGCACTCCCGAGACCGGCACCAGGCCTCATTTTAGTGTTTGCCACGAGGCCCCTGCCCCTGTCCCCAGTCATCCCGTGCTCCTCGGTTCCCTTCCCTCCCTCTGCCCGCCTCCCTGCCCACCCCCATCCCGTGATTGGCTGTGGGCAGCCAGGCTTGGATGGAGTTCTACTGCGCTCCCTACACGCCTGATGTTTCCATCTTGGCGTTGCAGGTGAGCGCAGCACTCCTGAGACCCAACACCAGGCCCCATCTTAGTGTTTGCCCCCAGGCCCCTGCCCCTGTGCCCAAGCATCCGTGCTCCTCAGTTCCCCTTCCCTCCCTCCGCCTCCCTGCCAACCCCCGTCCCGTGATTGGCTGTGAGCAGCCAGGCTTGGATGTAGTTCGCCTGCGCTCCCTGCGCGCCTGATGTTTCCATCTTGGCGTTGCAGGTGAGCGCAGCACTCCTGTGACCCGGCACCAGGCCCCATCTTAATGTTGGCCCCCAGGCCCCTGCCCCCAATCATCCCGTACTCCTCCAGTTCCCCTTCCCTCCCTCCACCACCCTGCCCACCCCCGTCCCGTGATTGGCTGTGGGCAGCCAGGCTTGGTTGGAGTTCGCCTGCGCTCCCTGCATGCCTGATGTTTCTATCTCGTTGTTGCAGGTGAGCGTGGCACTCCTGAGACCCGGCACCAGGCCCCATCTTAGTGTTTGCCCTCAGGCCCCTGCCCCGGCCCCAATCATCCCGTGCTCCTCAGTTCGCCTTCCCTCCCTCCGCCTCCCTGTCCACCCCGTCCCGTGATTGGCTGTGGGCAGCCAGGCTTGGTTGGAGTTCGCCTGCGCTCCCTGCACGCCTGATGTTTCCATCTCGGCATTGCAGGTGAGCGCGGCACTCCTGAGACCCGGCACCAGGCCCCATCTTTGTGTTTGCCCTCAGGCCCCTGCCCCTGTCCCCAAGCATCCCGTGCCCCTTGGTTCCCCTTCCCTCCCTCTGCCTCCCTGCCAACCCCCGTTCTGTGATTGGCTATGGGCAGCCAGTCTTGGATGGAGTTCGCCTGCGCTCCCTGCACGCCTGATGTTTCCATCTCAGCGTTGCAGGTGTGCGCGGCACACCCGAGACCGGCACCAGGCCCCATCTTTGTGTTAGCCCCCAGGACCCTGCCCCTGTCCCCAATCCTCCCGTGCTCCTCGGTTCCCTTCCCTCCCTCCCTCCGCCTCCTTGCCTACCCCCATCCGGTGATTGGCTGTGGGCAGCCAGGCTTGGATGGAGTTCGACTGCGCTCCCTGAACGCCTGATGTTTCCATCTCGGCGTTGCAGGTGAGCGCAGCACTCCTGAGACCCAACACCAGGCCCCATTTAGTGTTTTCCCCCACCCCCCTGCCCCTGCCCCCAAGCATCCCGTGCTCCTCGGTTCCCCTTCCCTCCCTCCGCCTCCCTGCCCACCCCCATCCCCTGATTGGCTGTGTGCAGCCAGGCTTGGATGGAGTTCGCCTGCGCTCCCTGCATGCCTGATGTGTCAATCTTGGTGTTGCAGGTGAGCGTGGCACTCCTGAGACCCGGCACCAGGCCCCATCTTAGTGTTTGCCCCCAGGACCCTGCCCCTGTCCCCAATAATCCCGTGCTCTTCAGTTCCCTTTATTCCCTCCGCCTCCCTGCCCACCCCGTCCCGTGATTGGCTGTGGGCAGCCAGGCTTGGATGGAGTTCGCCTGCCCTCCCTGCATGCCTGATGTTTCCTGTACGCCTGATGTTTCCCTCTCAGAGTTGCAGGTGAGCGGGGCACTCCCGAGACCAGCACCAGGCCCCATCTTGGTGTTTGCCCCCAGCCCCTGTCCCCAATCATCCCATGCTCCTCGGTTCCCTTCCCTCCCTCTGCCCGCCTCCCTGCCCACCCCCATCCCGTGATTGGCTGTGGGCAGCCAGGCTTGGATGGAGTTCGCCTGCGCTCCCTGCACGCCTGATGTTTCCATCTTGGCATTGCAGGTGAGCGCGGCACTCCTGAGACCCGGCACCAGGCCCCATCTTAGTGTTTGCCCTCAGGCCCCTGCCCCGGCACCAATCATCCCATGCTCCTCGGTTCGCATTCCCTCCCTCCGCCTCCCTGTCCACCCCCGGTCCCGTGATTGGCTGTGGGCAGCCAGGCTTGGATGGAGTTCGCCTGCGCTCCCTGCACGCCTGATGTTTCCATCTCGGCATTGCAGTTGAGCGCGGCACTCCTGAGACCCGGCACCAGGCCCCATCTTTGTGTTTGCCCTCAGGCCCCTGACCCTGTCCCCAAGCATCCCGTGCTCCTCGGTTCCCCTTCCCTCCCTCCGCCTCCCTGCCAACCCCCGTTATGTGATTGGCTATGGGCAGCCAGGCTTGGATGGAGTTCGCCTGCGCTCCATGCACGCCTGATGTTTCCATCTCGGCGTTGCAGGTGAGCGCGGCACACCCAAGACTGGCACCAGGCCCCATCTTTGTGTTTGCCCCCAGGCCCCTGCCCCTGTCCCCAATCATCCCGTGTTCCTCGGTTCCCTTCCCTCCCTCCCTCCGCCTCCCTGCCAACCCCCGTCCGGTGATTGGCTGTGGGCAGCCAGGCTTGGATGGAGTTCGCCTGTGCTCCCTGCATGCCTGATGTTTCTATCTCGGCGTTGCAGGTGAGCGCGGCACTCCCGAGACCGGCACCACGCCTCATCTTAATGTTTGCCCCCAGGCCCCTGCCCCTGTCCCCAGTCATCCTGTGCTCCTCGGTTCCCTTCCCTCCCTCTTCCCGCCTCTCTGCCCCCCCATCCCGTGATTGGCTGTGGGCAGCCAGGCTTGGATGGAGTTCGCCTGCACTCCCTGCACGCCTGATGTTTCCATCTTGGCGTTGCAGGTGAGCGTGGCACTCCTGAGACCCGGCATCAGGCCCCATCTTAGTGTTTGCCCCCAGGCCCCTGCCCCCAATCATCCCGTGCTCCTCGGGTTCCCCTTCCCTCCCTCCACCTCCCTGACCACCCCCGTCCCGTGATGGGCTGTGGGCAGCCAGCCTTGGATGGAGTTCGCCTGTGCTCCCTGCACGCCTGATGTTTCCATCTCGGCGTTGCAGTAGAGCGCGGCACTCCCGAGACCGGCACCAGGCCCCATCTTAGTGTTTGCCCCCAGGCCCCTGCCCCTGTCCGCAATCATCCCGTGCTCCTCAGTTCCCTTTAATCCCTCTGCCTCCCTGCCCACCCCCGTCCCGTGATTGGCTGTGGGCTGCCAGGCTTGGATGGAGTTCGCCTGCCCTCCCTGCATGCCTGATGTTTCCTGCACGCCTGATGTTTCCATCTCAGCGTTGCAGGAGAGCGCGGCACGCCCGAGACCGGCACCAGGCCCCATCTTAGTGTTTGCCCCCACACCCCTCCCCCTGTCCCCAATCATCCCGTGCTCCTCGGTTCCCCTTCCTCGCTCCGCCTCCATGCCCACCCCGTCCCGTGATTGGCTGTGGGCAGCCAGCCTTGGATGGAGTTCGCCTGCACTCCCTGCATGCTTGATATTTCCATCTCGGTGTTGCAGGTGACCGCGGCACTCCTGAGACTTGGCACCAGGCCCCATCTTAGTGTTTGCCCCCAGGTCCATGCCCCTGCCCCTGTCCCCAATCATCCCGTGCTCCTCAGTTCCCCTTCCCTCCCTCCGCCTCCCTGTCCACTCCCATCCCGTGATTGGGTGTGGGCAGCCAGGCATGGATGGAGTTCGCCTGCGCTCCCTGCACGCCTGATGTTCCCATCTCGGTGTTGCAGGTGAGCGCGGCACTCCTGAGACCCGGCACCAGGCCCCATTTTAGTGTTTGCCCCCAGGCCCCTGCCCCTGTCCCCAAGCATCCCGTGCTCCTCGGTTCCCCTTCCCTCCCTCCGCCTCCCTGCCAACCCCCGTCCCGTGATTGGCTGTGAGCTGCCAGGCTTGGATGGAGTTGGCCCGCGCTCCCTGCACGCCTGATGTTTCCATCTCGGCGTTGCAGGAGAGCGCTGCACTCCCGAGACCGGCAGCAGGCCCCATCTTAGTGTTTGCCCCCAGGCCCCTGCCCCTGTCCGCAATCATCCCATGCTCCTCAGTTCCCTTTATTCCCTCTGCCTCCCTGCCCACCCCCGTCCCGTGATTGGCTGTGGGCAGCCAGGCTTGGATGGAGTTCGCCTGCCCTCCCTGCACGCCTGATGTTTCCTGCACGCCTGATGTTTCCATCTCGGCATTGCAGGTGAGCGGGGCACTCCCGAGACAGGCACCAGGCCCCATCTTGGTGTTTGCCCCCAGGCCCCTGTCCCCAATCATCCCGTGCTCCTCGGTTCCCTTCCCTCCCTCCGCTCCCCTCCCTGCCCCCCCTGTCCCGTGATTGGCTGTGGGCAGCCAGGCTTGGATGGAGTACGCCTGCGCTCCCTGCACACTTGATGTTTCTATCTCGGTGTTGCAGGTGAGCGCGGCCCTCCTGAGACCCGGCACCGGGCCCCATCTTAGTGTTTGCCCTCAGGCCCCTGCCCCGACCCCAATCATCCCGTGCTCCTCGGTTCGCATTCCCTCCCTCCGCCTCTCTGTCCATCCCCGTCCTGTGATTGGCTGTGGGCAGCCAGGCTCGGATGGAGTTTGCCTGCGCTCCCTGCACGCCTGATGTTTCCATATCGGCATTGCAGGTGAGCGCGGCACTCCTGAGACCCGACACCAGGCCCCATCTTTGTGTTGGCCCTCAGGCCCCTGCCCCTGTCCCCAAGCATCCTTTGCTCCTCGGTTCCCCTTCCCTCCCTCCGCCTCCCTGCCCACCCCCGTCCCGTGATTGGCTGTGGGCAGCCATGCTTGGATGGAGTTCGCCTGCGCTCCCTGCACGCCTGATGTTTCCATCTTGGCGTTGCAGGTGAGCGCAGCACTCCTGAGACCCAGCACCAGGCCCCATCTTAGTGTTTGCCCCCAAGCCCCTGCTCCCAATCATCCCGTGCTCCTCGGGTTCCCCTTCCCTCCCTCCACCTCCCTGCCCACCCCCGTCCCATGATTGGCTGTGGGCAGCCATGCTTGGATGGAGTTAGCCTGCGCTCCTTGCATGCCTGATGTTTCCATCCCGGCGTTGCAGGAGAGCGCGGCACTCCCGAGACTGGCACCAGGCCCCATCTTAGAGTTTGCCCCCACATCCCTGCCCCTGTCCCCAATCATCCTATGCTCCTCGGTTCCCCTTCCTCGCTCCGCCTCCATGCCCACCCCCGTCCCGTGATCGGCTGTGGGCTGCCAGGCTTGGACGGAGTTCGCCTGCGGTCCCTGCACGCCTGATGTTTCCATATTGGCGTTGCAGGTGAGCACGGCACTCCTGTGACCCGGCACCAGGCCCCATCTTAGTGTTTGCCCCCAGGCCACTGCCCCCAATCATCCGGTGCTCCTCGGGTTCCCCTTCCGTCCCTCCACCTCCCTGCCCACCACTGTCCAATGATTGGCTGTGGGCTGCCAGGCTTGGATGGAGTCCGCCTACGCTCCCTGCACGCCTGATATTTCCATCACGGCATTGCAGGAGAGCGCGGCACTCCCGAGACCGGCACCAGGCCCCATTTTAGTGTTTGCACCCAAGACCCTGCCCCTGTCCCCAATCATCCCGTTTACTCCCTCCGCCTCCCTGCCCACCCCCGTCACGTGATTGGCTGTGGGCAGCCAGGCTTGGATGGAGTTCGCCTGCGCTCCCTGCACGCCTGATGTTTCCATCTTGGCGTTGCAGGTGAGCGTGGCATTGCTGAGACCCAGCACCAGGCCCCATCTTAGTGTTTGCCCCCAGGGCCCTGCCCCCAATCATCCCATGCTCCTCGGGTTCCCTTCCCACCCTCCACCTTCCTGCCCACCCCCGTCCCGTGATTGGCTGTGGGCAGCCATGCTTGGATGGAGTTCACCTGCGCTCACATGCACGCCTGATGTTTCCATCTTGGCGTTGCAAGTGAGCGCAGAACTCCTGAGACCCGGCACCAGGCCCCATCTTAGTGTTTGCCCCCGCCAGTGTCCCCAATCATCCCGTGCTCCTCGGTTCCCCTTCCCACCCTCTGCCCCCATGCCCACCCCGTCCCGTGATTGGCTGTGGGCAGCCAGGCTTGGATGCAGTTCGCATGCGCTCCCTGCACACTTGATGTTTCTATCTCGGTGTTGCAGTTGAGCGCGGCACTCCTGAGACCCGGCACCGGGCCCCATCTTAGTGTTTGCCCTCAGGCCCCTGCCCCTGTCCCCAAGCATCCCGTGTTCCTCGGTTCCCTTCCCTCCCTCCCTCCCTCCGCCTCCCTGCCAACCCCCGTCCGGTGATAGGCTGTGGGCAGCCAGGCTTGGATGGAGTTCGCCTGTGCTCCCTGCATGCCTGATGTTTCCATCTCGGCGTTGCAGGTGAGCGCGGCACTCCCGAGACCGGCACCACGCCTCATCTTAATGTTTGCCCCCAGGCCCCTGCCCCTGTCCCCAGTCATCCCGTGCTCCTCGGTTCCCTTCCCTCCCTCTTCCCGCCTCTCTGCCCCCCCATCCCGTGATTGGCTGTGGGCAGCCAGGCTTGGATGGAGTTCGCCTGCACTCCCTGCACGCCTGATGTTTCCATCTTGGCGTTGCAGGTGAGCGCGGCACTCCTGAGACCCGGCATCAGGCCCCATCTTAGTGTTTGCCCCCAGGCCCCTGCCCCCAATCATCCCGTGCTCCTCGGGTTCCCCTTCCCTCCCTCCACCTCCCTGACCACCCCCGTCCCGTGATGGGCTGTGGGCAGCCAGCCTTGGATGGAGTTCGCCTGTGCTCCCTGCACGCCTGATGTTTCCATCTCGGCGTTGCAGTAGAGCGCGGCACTCCCGAGACCGGCACCAGGCCCCATCTTAGTGTTTGCCCCCAGGCCCCTGCCCCTATCTGCAATCATCCCGTGCTCCTCAGTTCCCTTTAATCCCTCTGACTCCCTGCCCACCCCCGTCCCGTGATTGGCTGTGGGCAGCCAGGCTTGGATGGAGTTCGCCTGCCCTCCCTGCACGCCTGATGTTTCCTGCACGCCTGATGTTTCCATCTCGGCGTTGCAGGTGAGCGGGGCACTCCCGAGTCAGGCACCAGGCCCCATCTTGGTGTTTGCCCCCAGGCCCCTGTCCCCAATCATCCCGTGCTCCTCGGTTCCCTTCCCTCCCTCCGCCCGCTTCCTTGCCCACCCGCATCCACATCCCATGATTGGCTGTGGGCAGCGAGGCTTGGATGGAGTTCGCCTGCGCTAACTGCATGCCTGATGTTTCCATCTTGGCGTTGCAGGTGAGCGCGGCACTCCTGAGACCCAGCACCAAGCCCCATCTTAATGTTTGCCCCCAGGCACCTGCCCCCAATCATCCTGTGCTCCTCAGGTTCCCCTTCCCTCCCTCCACCTCCCTGACCACCCCTGTCCCGTGATGGGCTGTGGGCAGTCAGGCTTGGATGGAGTTCGCCTGTGCTCCCTGCACGCCTGATGTTTCCATCTCGGCATTGCAGGAGAGCGCGGCACTCCCGATACCGGCTCCAGGCCCCATCTTAGTGTTTGCCCCCAGGCCCCTGCCCCTGTCCGCAATCACACCGTGCTCCTCAGTTCCCTTTAATCCCTCTGCCTCCCTGCCCACCCCGTCCCGTGATTGGCTGTGGGCAGCCAGGCTTGGATGGAGTTCGCCTGCCCTCCCTGCACGCCTGATGTTTCCTGCACGCCTGATGTTTCCATCTCGGCGATGCAGGTGAGCGGGGCACTCCCGAGTCCGGCACCAGGCCCCATCTTGGTGTTTGCTCCCAGGCCCCTTGTCCCCAATCATCCTGTGCTCCTCGGGTTCCCCTTCCCTCCCTCCACCTCTCTGACCACCACGTCCCGTGATGGGCTGTGGGCAGCCAGGCTTGGATGGAGTTCGCCTGCGCTCCCTGCACGCCTGATGTTTCCATCTCGGCGTTGCAGGTGAGCGGGGCACTCCCGAGTCTGGCACCAGGCCCCATCTTGGTGTTTGCCCCCAGGCCCCTGTCCCCAATCATCCCGTGCTCCTCGGTTCCCTTAATCCCTCCGCCCGCTTCCTTGCCCACCCGCGTCCCATGATTGGCTGTGGCCAGCCAGGCTTGGTTGGAGTTCGCCTGCGCTACCTGCACGCCTGATGTTTGCATCTTGGCGTTGCAGGTGAGCGCGGCACTCCTGAGACCTAGCACCAGGCCCCATCTTAGTGTTTGCCCCCAGGCCCCTGCCCCCAATCATCCCGTGCTCCTCGGGTTCCCCTTCCCTCCCTCCGCCTCCCTGCCCACCCCCGTCCCGTGATTGGCTGTGGGCAGCCAGGCTTGGATGGAGTTCGCCTGCGCTCCCTGCACGCCTGATGTTTCCATCTTGGCGTTGCAGGAGAGCGCGGCACTCCCGAGACCCGCACCAGGCCCCATCTTAGTGTTTGCACCCAGGACCCTGCCCCTGTCCCCAATCATCCCGTGCTCCTCAGTTCCCTTTACTCCCTCTGCCTCCCTGCCCACCCCCGTCACGTGATTGGCTGTGGGCAGCCAGGCTTGGATTGAGTTTGCCTGCGCTCCCTACACGCCTGATGTTTCCATCTCGGCGTTGCAGGTGAGCGTGGCAATCCTGAGACCCAGCATCAGGCCCCATCTTAGTGTTTGCCCCCAGGCCCCTGCCCCCAATCACCCCATGTTCCTTGGGTTCCCTTCCCACCCTCCACCTTCCTGCCCACCCCAGTCCCGTGATTGGCTGTGGGCAGCCAGGCTTGGATGGAGTTTGCCTGCGCTCACATGCACGCCTGATGTTTCCATCTTGGCGTTGCAGGTGCGTGCAGCACTCCTGAGACCCGGCACCAGGCCCCATCTTAGTGTTTGCCCCCAAGCCCCTGCCAGTGTCCCCAATCATCCCGTGCTCCTCGGTTCCCCTTCCCACCCTCCGCCTCCCTGCCAACCCCCGTTATGTGATTGGCAATGGGCAGCCAGGCTTGGATGGAGTTCGCCTGCTCTCCCTGCACGCCTGATGTTTCCATCTCAGCGTTGCAGGTGAGCGCGGCACACCCGAGACTGGCACCAGGCCCCATCTTTGTGTTTGCCCCCAGGACCCTGCCCCTGTCCCCAATCATCCCGTGTTCCTCGGTTCCCTCCCTCCCTCCGCCTCCCTGCCAACCCCCGTCCGGTGATTGGCTGTGGGCAGCCAGGCTTGGATGGAGTTCGCCTGTGCTCCCTGCACACCTGATGTATCCATCTCGGCGTTGCAGGTGAGCGCGGCACTCCCGAGACCGGCACCAGGCCTCATCTTAGTTTTTGCCCGCAGGCCCCTGCCCCTGTCCCCAGTCATCCCGTGGTCCTCGGTCCCCTTCCCTCCCTCTGCCCGCCTCCCTGCCCCCCCATCCCGTGAATGGCTGTGAGCAGCCAGGCTTGGATGGAGTTCGCCTGCGCTCCCTGCACGCCTGATGTTTCCATCTTGGCGTTGCAGATGAGCGCGGCACTCCTGAGACCCGGCACCAGGCCCCATCTTAGTGTTTGCCCCCAGGCCCCTGCCCCCAATCATCCCGTGCTCCTCGGGTTCCCTTTCCCTCCCTCCACCTCCTCGACCACCCCCGTCCCGTGATGGGCTGTGGGCAGCCAGGCTTGGATGGAGTTCGCCTGTGCTCCCTGAATGCCTGATGTCTCCATCTCGGCGTTGCAGGAGAGCGCGGCACTCCCGAAACCGGCACCAGGCCCCATCTTAGTGTTTGCCCCCAGGCCCCTACCCCTGTCCGCAATCATCCCGTGCTCCTCAGTTCCCTTTAATCCCTCCGCCTCCCTGCCCACCCCGTCCCGTGATTGGCTGTGGGCAGCCAGGCTTGGATGGAGTTTGCCTGCCCTCCCTGAACGCCTGATGTTTCCTGCAGGCCTGATGTTTTCATCTCGGCGATGCAGGTGAGCGGGGCACTCCCGAGTCCGGCACCAGGCCCCATCTTGGTGTTTGCTCCCAGGCCCCTGTCCCCAATCATCCCGTGCTCCTCGGGTTCCCTTTCCCTCCCTCCACCTCCCTGACCACCCCCGTCCCGTGATGGGCTGTGGGCAGCCAGGCTTGGATGAAGTTCGCCTGCGCTACCTGCAGCCTGTTGTTTCCATCTTGGCGTTGCAGGTGAGCGCGGCACTCCCGAGACCGGCACCAGGCCTCATCTTAGTGTTTGCCCCCAGGCCCCTACCCCCAATCATCCCGTGCTCCTCGAGTTCCCCTTCCTTCCCTCCACCACCCTGCCCAACCCCGTCCCGTGATTGGCTGTGGGCAGCCAGGCTTGGATGGAGTTCGCCTGCGCTCCCTGCACACCTGATGTTTCCATCTTGGCCTTGCAGGTGAGCGCAGCACTCCTGAGACCCGGCACCAGGTCCCATCTTAGTGTTTTCCCCCAAGCCCATGCCAGTGTCCCCAATCATCCCGTGCTCCTCGGTTACCCTTCCCACCCTCCGCCTCCATGCCCACCCCCGTCCCGTGATTCGCTGTGGGCAGCCAGGCTTGGATGCAGTTCGCCTGTGCTCCCTGCATGCCTGATGTTTCCATCTCAGCGTTGCAGGTGAGCGCGGCACTCCCGAGACCGGCACCAGGCCCCATCTTTTTGTTAGCCCCAGGGCCCCTGCCCCGGCCCAATCATCCCGTGCTCCCCGGTTCACATTCCCTCCCTCCGCCTCCCTGTCCACCCCCGTCCCGTGATTGGCTGTGGGCAGCCAGGCTTGGATGGAGTTCGCCTGCGCTCCCTGCAGCCTGATGTTTCCATCTCAGCGTTGCAGGTGAGCGCGGCACACCCGACACTGGCACCAGGCCCCATCTTTGTTTTTGCCCCCGGGCCCTTGCCCCTGTACCCAATAATCCCGTGTTCCTCGGTTCCCTTCCCTCCCTCCCTCCGCCTCCCTGCCAACCCCCGTCCGGTGATTGGCTGTGGGCAGCCAGGCTTGGATGGAGTTCGCCTGTGCTCCTTGCATGCCTGATGTTTCCATCTCAGCATTGCAGGTGAGCGCGGCACTCCCGAAACCGGCACCAGGTCCCATCTTAGTGTTTGCCCCCAGTCCCCTGTCCCCAATCATCCTGTGCTCCTCGGTTCCCTTCCCTCCCTCCGCCCGCTTCCTTGCCCACCCCCGTCCCGTGATTGGCTGTGGACAGCCAGGCTTGGATGGAGTTCGCCTGCGCTCCCTTTATGCCTGATGTTTCCATCTTGGCGTTGCAGGTGAGCGCGGCACTCCTGAGACCCAGCACCAGGCCCCATCTTAGTGTTTGCCCCCAGACCCCTGCCCCCAATCATCCCGTGCTCCTCGGGTTCCCCTTCCCTCCCTCCACCTCCCTGCCCACCCCGTCCCGTGATTGGCTGTGGGCAGCCAGGCTTGGATGGAGTTCGCCTGCGCTCCCTGCATGCCTGATGTTTCCATCTCGGTGTTGCAGGAGAGCACGGCACTCCCGAGACTGGCACCAGGCCCCATCTTAGTGTTTGCCCCCAGGCCCCTGCCCCCAATCATCCCGTGCTCCTCGGGTTCCCCTTCCCTCCCTCCGCCTCCCTGCCCAACCCCGTCCCGTGATTGGCTGTGGGCAGCCATGCTTGGATGGAGTTCGCCTGCGCTCCCTGCACGCCTGATGTTTCCATCTTGGCGTTGCAGGTGAGCGCAGCACTCCTGAGACCCGGCACCAGTCCCCATCTTAGTGTTTGCCCCCAGGCCCCTGCCCCCAATCATCCCGTGCTCCTCGGGTTCCCCTTCCCTCCCTCCACCTCCCTGCCCACCCCGTCCCGTCCCGTGATTGGCTGTGGGCAGCCAGGCTTGGATGAGGTTCGCCTGCGCTCCCTGCACGCCTGATGTTTCCATCTCGGCATTGCAGGAGAGCGCGGCACTCCGGAGACCGGCACCAGGCCCCATTTTAGTGTTTGCCCACACGCCCCTGCCGCTGTCCACAATCATCCCGTACTTCTCGGTTCCCCTTCCTCGCTCCGCCTCCATGCCCACCCCCGTCCCGTGATTGGCTGTGGGCTGCCATGCTTGGATGGAGTTCGCCTGCGCTCCCTGCATCCCTGATGTTTCCATCTCAGCGTTGCAGGTGACCGCGGCACTCCTGAGACTTGGCACCAGGCCCCATCTTAGTGTTTGCCCCCAGGTCCCTGCCCCTGCCCCTGTCTCTAATCATCCTGTGCTCCTCGGTTCCCTTACCTCCCTCCGCCCGCCTCCCTACCCACCCCAGTCCCATGATTGGTTGTGGGCAGCCAGGCTTGGATGGAGTTCGCCTGCGGTCCCTGCACGCTTGATGTTTCCATATTGGCGTTGCAGGTGAGCGCGGCACTCCTGAGACCCGGCACCAGGCCCCATTTTAGTGTTTGCCCCCAGGCCACTGCCCCCAATCATCCGGTGCTCCTCGGGTTCCCCTTCCCTCTCTCCACCTCCCTGCCCACCCCCGTCCCATGATTGGCTGTGGGCTGCCAGGCTTAGATGGAGTCAGCCTACGCTCCCTGCACGCCTGATGTTTCCATCACGGCGTTGCAGGAGAGCGCAGCACTCCCGAGACCGGCACCAGGCCCTATTTTAGTGTTGGCACCCAGGACCCGGCCCCTGTCCCTAATCATCCCGTGCTCCTCAGTTCCCTTTACTCCCTCCGCCTCCCTGCCCACCCCGTCACGTGATTGGCTGTGGGCAGCCAGGCTTGGATGGAGTTCGCCTGCGCTCCCTGCACGCCTGATGTTTCCATCTTGGCGTTGCAGGTGAGCGTAGCATTCCTGAGACCCAGCACCAGGCCCCATTTTAGTGTTTGCCCCCAGGCCCTTGCCCCCAATCATCCCATGCTCCTCGGGTTCCCTTCCCACCCTCCACCTTCCACCACCCTGCCCACCCCGTCACTTGATTGGCTGTGGGCAGCCAGGCTTGAATGGAGTTTGCCTGCGCTCCCTGCACGCCTGATGTTTCCATCTTGGCGTTGCAGGTGAGCGTAGCATTCCTGAGACCCAGCACCAGGCCCCATTTTAGTGTTTGCCCCCAGGCCCCTGCCCCCAATCATCCCATGCTCCTCGGGTTCCCTTCCCACCCTCCACCTTCCACCACCCTGCCCAGCCCCGTCCCGTGATTGGCTGTGGGCATCCAGGCTTGGATGGAGTTCTCCTGCGCTCCCTGCACGCCTGATGTTTCCATCTTGGCGTTGCAGGTGAGCGCATCACTCCTGAGACCCGGCACCAGGCCCCACTTTAGTGTTTGCCCTCAAGACCCAGCCCCTGTCCCCAATCATCCCGTGCTCCTCGGTTCCCCTTCCCTCCCTCCGTCCATGCCCACCCCCGTCCCGTGATTGACTGTGGGCAGCCAGGCTTGGATGGAGTTCGCCTGCGCTCCCTGCATGCCTGATGTTTCTATCTCGGTGTTGCAGGTGAGCGTGGCACTCCTGAGACCCGGCACCAGGCCCCATTTTAGTGTTTGCCCTCAGGTCCCTGCCCCGGCCCCAATCATCCCGTGCTCCTCGGTTCGCCTTCCCTCCCTCCGCCTCCCTGTCCACCCCCGTCCTGTGATTGGCTGTGGGCAGCCAGGCTTGGATGGAGTTCGCCTGCGCTCCCTGCACGCCTGATGTTTCCATCTCGGCATTGCAGTTGAGCGCGGCACTCCTGAGACCCGGCACCACGCCCCATCTTTCTGTTTGCCCTCAGGCCCCTGCCCCTGTCCCCAAGCATCCTGTGCTCCTCGGTTCCCCTTCCCTCCCTCTGCCTCCCTGCCAACCCCCGTTCTGTGATTGGCTATGGGCAGCCAGGCTTGGATGAAGTTCGCCTGCGCTCCCTGCATGCCTGATGTTTCCATCTCGGCGTTGCAGGTGAGCGCGGCACACTGAGACCGGCACCAGGTCCCATCTTTGTGTTAGCCCCCAGGCTCCTGCCTCTGTCCCCAATCATCCCGTGCTCCTCGGTTCCCTTCCCTCCCTCCCTCCGCCTCCCTGCCAACCCCTGTCCGGAGATTGGCTGTGGGCAGCCAGGCTTGGATGGAGTTCGACTGCGCTCCCTGAACGCCTGATGTTTCCATCTCGGCGTCGCAGGTGAGCGCGGCACTCCCGAGACCGGCACCAGGCCTCATTTTGTGTTTGCCACCAGGCCCTTGCCCCTGTCCCCAGTCATCCCGTGCTCCTCGGTTCACTTCCCTCCCTCTGCCCGCCTCCCTGCCCACCCCCATCCCGTGATTGGCTGTGGGCAGCCAGGCTTGGATGGAGTTCGCCTGCGCTCCCTGCACGCCTGATGTTTCCATCTTGGCGTTGCAGGTGAGCGCGGCACTCCTGAGACCCGGCAGCAGGCCCCATCTTAGTGTTTGCCCCCAGGCCCCTGCCCCCAATCATCCCGTGCTCCTCGGGTTCCCCTTCCCTCCCTCCACTTCCCTGCCCACCCCCGTCCCGTGATGGGCTGTGGGCAGCCAGGCTTAGATGGAGTTCGCCTGTGCTCCCTGCACGCCTGAAGTTTCCATCTCAGCGTTGCAGGAGAGCGCAGCACTCCCGAGACCGGCACCAGGCCCCATCTTAGTGTTTGCCCCCACACCCCTGCCCCTGTCCCCAATCATCCCGTGCTCCTTGGTTCCCCTTCCTCGCTCCGCCTCCATGCCCACCCCCGTCCCGTGATTGGCTGTGGGCAGCCAGCCTTGGATGGAGTTCGCCTGCTCTCCCTGCATGCCTGATGTTTCCATCTTGGCGTTGCAGGTGAGCGTGGCATTCCTGAGACCCAGCACCAGGCCCCATCTTAGTGTTTGCCCCCAGGCCCCTGCCCCCAATCACCCCATGCTCCTTGGGTTCCCTTCCCACCCTCCACCTTTCTGCCCACCCCCGTCCCGTGATTGGCTGTGGGTAGCCATGCTTGGATGGAGTTAGCCTGCGCTCACATGCACGCCTGATGTTTCCAACTTAGCGTTGCAGGTGAGCGCAGCACTCCAGAGACCCGGCACCAGGCCCCATTTTAGTTTTTGCCCACAGGCCCCTGCCCCCAATCACCCCATGCTCCTTGGGTTCCCTTCCCACCCTCCACCTTTCTGCCCACCCCCGTCACGTGATTGGCTGTGGGCAGCCAGGCTTGGATGGAGTTCGCCTGCGCTCCCTGCAGGCCTGATATTTCCATCTTGGCGTTGCAGGTGAGCGCAGCACTCCCGAGACCGGCACCGGGCCCAATCTTAGTGTTTGCCCCCAGGCCCCTGCCCCTGTCCGCAATCATCCCGTGCTCCTCAGTTCCCTTTAATCCCTCCGCCTCCCTGCCCACCCTGTACTGTGATTGGCTGTGGGCAGCCAGCCTTGGATGGAGTTCGCCTGCCCTCCCTGCACGCCTGATGTTTCCTGCATGCCTGATGTTTCGATCTCGGCGTTGTAGGTGTGCGGGGCACTCCCGAGTCCAGCACCAGGCCCCATCTTGGTGTTTGCTCCCAGGCCCCTGTCCCCAATCATCCTGTGCTCCTCGGTTCCCTTCCCTCCCTCCGCCCGCTTCCTTGCCCACCCCCGTCCCGTGATTGGCTGTGGGCAGCCAGGCTTGGATGGAGTTCGCCTGCGCTCCCTGCACGCCTGATGTTTCCATCTTGGCGTTGCAGGTGAGCGCGGCACTCCTGAGACCCAGCACCAGGCCCCATCTTAGTGTTTGCCCCCAGGCCCCTGCCCCCAATCATCCCGTACTCCTCGGGTTCCCCTTCCCTCCCTCCGCCTCCCTGCCCAACCCCGTCCCGTGATTGGCTGTAGGCAGCCATGCTTGGATGGAGTTCGCCTGCGCTCCCTGCACGCCTGATGTTTCCATCTTGGCGTTGCAAGTGAGCGCAGCACTCCTGAGACCCGGCACCAGGACCCATCTTAGTGTTTGCCCCCAGGCCCCTGCCCCCAATCATCCCGTGCTCCTCGGGTTCCCCTTCCCTCCCTCCACCTCCCTGCCCACCCCGTCCCGTGATTGGCTGTGGGCATCCAGGCTTGGATGGAGTTCGCCTGCGCTCCCTGCACGCCTGATGTTTCCATCTCGGCGTTGCAGAAGAGCGCGGCACTCCCGAGACCGGCACCAGGCCCCATTTTAGTGTTTGCCCCCACACCCCTGCCCCTGTCCCCAATCATCCCGTGCTCCTCGGTTCCCCTTCCTCGCTCCGCCTCCATGCCCACCCCCGTCCCGTGATTGGCTGTGGGCTGCCAGGCTTGGATGGACTTCGCCTGCGCTCCCTGCATGCCTGATGTTTCCATCTCGGCGTTGCAGGTGACCGCGGCACTCCTGAGACTTGGCACCAGGCCCCATCTTAGTGTTTGCCCCCAGGTCCCTGCCCCTGCCCCTGTCCCTAATCATCCTGTGCTCCTCGGTTCCCTTACCTCCCTCCTCCCGCCTCCCTGCCCACCCCCGTCCCAGGATTGGCTGTGGGAAGCCAAGGTTTGGATGGAGTTCGCCTGCGGTCTCTGCACGCCTGATGTTTCCATATTTGCGTTGCAGGTGAGCGCGGCACTCCTGAGACCCGGCACCAGGCCCCATCTTAGTGTTTGCCCCCAGGCCATTGCCCCCAATCATCCGGTGCTCCTCGGGTTCCTCTTCCCTCCCTGCACCTCCCTGCCCACCCCCGTCCCATGATTGGCTGTGGGCTGCCAGGCTTGGATGGAGTCCGCCTACGCTCCCTGCACGCCTGATGTTTCCATCACGGCGTTGCAGGAGAGCGCGGCACTCCCGAGACCGGCACCAGGCCCCATTTTAGTGTTTGCACCCAGGACCCTGCCCCTGTCCCCAATCATCCCGTGCTCCTCAGTTCCGTTTACTCCCTCCGCCTCCCTGCCCACCCCCATCATGTGATTGGCTGTGGGCAGCCAGGGTTGGATGGAGTTCGCCTGCGCTCCCTGCACGCCTGATGTTTCCATCTTGGCTTTGCAGGTGAGCGTGGCATTGCTGAGACCCAGCACCAGGCCCCATTTTAGTGTTTTCCCCCAATCATCCCATGCTCCTCGGGTTCCCTTCCCACCCTCCACCTTCCTGCCCACCCCCGTCCAGTGATTGGCTGTGGGCAGCCATGCTTGGATGGAGTTCACCTGCGCTCACATGCACGCCTGATGTTTCCATCTTGGTGTTGCAGGTGAGCGCAGCACTCCTGAGACCCGGCACCAGGCCCCATCTTAGTGTTTGCCCCGAGGACCCTGCCCCCAATCATCCCGTGCTCCTCGAGTTCCCCTTCCCTCCCTCCACCACACTGCCCACCCCGTCCCGTGATTGGCTGTGGGCAGCCAGGCTTGGATGGAGTTCGCCTGTGCTCCCTGCACGCCTGATGTTTCCATCTCGGCGTTGCAGGAGAGCGCGGCACTCCCGAGACCGGCACCAGGCCCCATTTTAGTGTTTGCCCCCACACCCCCGCCCCTGTCCCCAATCATCCCGTGCTCCTCGGTTCCCCTTCCTCGCTCCGCCTCCAGGCCCACCCCCGTCAGCCAATCACGGTCCCCGTCCCGTGATTGGCTGTGGGCAGCCAGGCTTGGATGGAATAAGCCTGCGCTCCCTGCACACCTGATGTTTCCATCTTGGCGTTGCAGGTGAGCGCAGCACTCCTGAGACCCGGCACCAGGCCCCATCTTAGTGTTTGCCCCCAGGACCCTGCGCCCAATCATCCCGTGCTCCTCGAGTTCCCCTTCCCTCCCTCCACCACACTGCCTACCCCCGTCCCGTGATTGGCTGTGGGCAGCCAGGCTTGGATTTAGTAAGCCTGCGCTCCCTGCACACCTGATGTTTCCATCTTGGCGTTGCAGGTGAGCGCACAACTCCTGAGACCCGGCACCAGGCCCCATCTTAGTGTTTTCCCCCAAGCCCCTGCCAGTGTCCCCAATCATCCCGCGCTCCTCGGTTCCCCTTCCCATCCTCCGCCTCCATGCCCACCCCCGTCCCGTGATTGGCTGTGGGCAGCCAGGCTTGGATGCAGTTCGCCTGCGCTCCCTGCACACTTGATGTTTCTATCTCGGTGTTTCAGGTGAGCGCGGCACTCCTGAGACCCGGCACTGGGCCCCATCTTAGTGTTTGTCCTCAGACCCCTGCCCCGGCCCCAATCATCCCCTGCTCCTCAGTTCGCATTCCCTCCCTCCGCCTCCCTGTCCACCCCCGGTCCCGTGATTGGCTGTGGGTAGCCAGGCTTGGATGGAGTTCGCCTGCGCTCCCTGCACACCTGATGTTTCCATCTTGGCATTGCAGTTGAGCGCGGCACTCCTGAGACTTGGCACCAGGCCCCATCTTAGTGTTTGCCCCCAGGTCCCTGCCCCTGCCCCTAATCATCCTGTGCTCCTCGGTTCCCTTACCTCCCTCCTCCCGCCTCCCTGCCCACCCCCGTCCCAGGATTGGCTGTGGGAAGCCAAGGTTTGGATGGAGTTCGCCTGCGGTCTCTGCACGCCTGATGTTTCCATATTTGCGTTGCAGGTGAGAGCGGCACTCCTGAGACCCGGCACCAGGCCCCATCTTAGTGTTTGCCCCCAGGCCATTGCCCCCAATCATCCGATGCTCCTCGGGTTCCCCTTCCCTCCCTGCACCTCCCTGCCCACCCCCGTCCCATGATTGGCTGTGGGCTGCCAGGCTTGGATGGAGTCCGCCTACGCTCCCTGCACGCCTGATGTTTCCATCACGGCGTTGCAGGAGAGCGCGGCACTCCCGAGACCGGCACCAGGCCCCATTTTAGTGTTTGCACCCAGGACCCTGCCCCTGTCCCCAATCATCCCGTGCTCCTCAGTTCCGTTTACTCCCTCCGCCTCCCTGCCCACCCCCATCACGTGATTGGCTGTGGGCAGCCAGGGTTGGATGGAGTTCGCCTGCGCTCCCTGCACGCCTGATGTTTCCATCTTGGCTTTGCAGGTGAGCGTGGCATTGCTGAGACCCAGCACCAGGCCCCATCTTAGTGTTTGCCCCCAATCATCCCATGCTCCTCGGGTTCCCTTCCCACCCTCCACCTTCCTGCCCACCCCCGTCCAGTGATTGGCTGTGGGCAGCCAGGCTTGGATGGAGTTCGCCTGTGCTCCCTGCACGCCTGATGTTTCCATCTCGGCGATGCAGTAGAGCGCGGCACTCCCGAGACCGGCACCAGGCCCCATCTTAGTGTTTGCCCCCAGGCCCCTGCCCCTGTCCGCAATCATCCCGTGCTCCTCAGTTCCCTTTAATCCCTCCGCCTCCCTGCCCACCCCCGTCCCTTGATTGGCTGTGGGCAGCCAGGCTTGGATGGAGTTTGCCTGCCCTCCCTGCACGCCTGATGTTTCCTGCATGCCTGATGTTTCCATCTCGGCGTTGCAGGTGAGCGGGGCACTCCCGAGTCTGGCACCAGGCCCCATCGTGGTGTTTACCCCCAGGCCCCTGTCCCCAATCATCCCGTGCTCCTCGGTTCCCTTCCCTCCCTCCGCCCGCTTCCTTGCCCACTCGCGTCCCGTGATTGGCTGTGGGCAGCCAGGCTTGGATGGAGTTCGCCTGCGCTCCCTGCATGCCTGATGTTTCCATCTCGGCGTTGCAGGTGACCATGGCATTCCTGAGACCCAGCACCAGGCCCCATCTTAGTGTTTGCCCCCAGGCCCCTGCCCCCAATCACCCCATGCTCCTTGGGTTCCCTTCCCACCCTCCACCTTCCTGTCCACCACCGTCCTGTGATTGGCTGTGGGTAGCCATGCTTGGATGGAGTTCGCCTGCGCTCACATGCACGCCTGATGTTTCCATCTTAGCGTTGTAGGTGAGCGCAGCACTCCTGAGACCCGGCACCAGGCCCCATCTTAGTGTTTGCCCACAGGCCCCTGCCCCTGTCCCTAATCATCCCGTGCTCCTCGGTTCCCCTTCCTCGCTCCGCCTCCATGCCCACCCCCGTCAGCCAATCACGGTCCCCGTCCCGTGATTGGCTGTGGGCAGCCAGGCTTGGATGGAGTAAACCTGCGCTCCCTGCACACCTGATGTTTCCATCTTGGCGTTGCAGGTGAGCGCAGCACTCCTGAGACCCGGCACCAGGCCCCATCTTAGTGTTTGCCCCCAGGACCCTGCCCCCAATCATCCCGTGCTCCTCGAGTTCCCCTTCCCTCCCTCCACCACACTGCCCACCCCCGTCCCGTGATTGGCTGTGGGCAGCCAGGCTTGGATGGAGTAAGCCTGCGCTCCCTGCACACCTGATGTTTCCATCTTGGCGTTGCAGGTGAGCGCACAACTCCTGAGACCCGGCACCAGGCCCCATCTTAGTGTTTTCCCCCAAGCCCCTGCCAGTGTCCCCAATCATGCCGCGCTCCTCGGTTCCCCTTCCCACCCTCCGCCTCCATGCCCACCCCCGTCCCGTGATTGGCTGTGGGCTGCCAGGCTTGGATGCAGTTCGCCTGCGCTCCCTGCACACTTGATGTTTCTATCTCGGTGTTGCAGGTGAGCGCGGCACTCCTGAGACCCGGCACTGGGCCCCATCTTAGTGTTTGTCCTCAGACCCCTGCCCCGGCCCCAATCATCCCCTGCTCCTCAGTTCGCATTCCCTCCCTCCGCCTCCCTGTCCACCCCCGATCCCGTGATTGGCTGTGGGCAGCCAGGCTTGGATGGAGTTCGCCTGCGCTCCCTGCACACCTGATGTTTCCATCTTGGCATTGCAGTTGCGCGCGGCACTCCTGAGACCCGGCACCAGGCCCCATCTTTGTGTTTGCCCTCAGGCCCCTGCCCCTGTCCCCAAGCATCCCGTGCTCCTCGGTTCCCCTTCCCTCCCTCCCCCTCCCTGCCAACCCCCGTTATGTGATTGGCTATGTGCAGCCAGGCTTGGATGGAGTTCGCCTGCGCTCCCTGCACGCCTGAAGTTTCCATCTCGGCGTTGCAGGTGAGCGCGGCACACCCGAGACTGGCACCAGGCCCCATCTTTGTGTTTGCTCCCAGGCCCCTGCCCCTGTCCCCAATCATCCCGTGTTCCTCGGTTCCCTTCCCTCCCTCCCTCCGCCTCCCTGCCAACCCCCGTCCGGTGATTGGCTGTGGGCAGCCAGGCTTGGATGGAGTTCGCCTGTGCTCCCTGCACGCCTGATGTTTCCATCTCGGCGTTGCAGGTGAGCGCGGCACTCCTGAGACCAGCACCAGGCCTCATCTTAGTGTTTGCCCCCGGCCCCTGCCCCTGTCCCCAGTCATCCCGTGCTCCTCGGTTCCCTTCCCTCCCTCCACCTCCCTGCCCACCCCCGTCCCGTGATTGGCTGTGAGCAGCAAGGCTTGGATGGAGGTCGCCTGCGCTCCCTGCATGCCTGATGTTTCCATCTTGGCGTTGCAGGTGAGCGCGGCACTCCTGCGACCCGGCACCACGCCCCATCTTAGTGTTTGCCCCCAGGCCACTGCCCCCAATCATCCGATGCTCCTCGGGTTCCCCTTCCCTCCCTGCACCTCCCTGCCCACCCCTGTCTCATGATTGGCTGTGGGCTGCCAGGCTTGGATGGAGTCCGCCTACGCTCCCTGCACGCCTGATGTTTCCATCACGGCGTTGCAGGAGAGCGCGGCACTCCCGAGACCGGCACCAGGCCCCATTTTAGTGTTTGCACCCAGGACCCTGCCCCTGTCCCCAATCATCCCGTGCTCCTCAGTTCTGTTTACTCCCTCCGCCTCCCTGCCCACCCCATCACGTGATTGGCTGTGGGCAGCCAGGGTTGGATGGAGTTCGCCTGCGCTCCCTGCACGCCTGATGTTTCCATCTTGGCTTTGCAGGTGAGCGTGGCATTGCTGAGACCCAGCACCAGGCCCCATCTTAGTGTTTGCCCCCAATCATCCCATGCTCCTCGGGTTCCCTTCCCACCCTCCACCTTCCTGCCCACCCCCGTCCAGTGATTGGCTGTGGGCAGCCATGCTTGGATGGAGTTCACCTGCGCTCACATGCACGCCTGATGTTTCCATCTTGGTGTTGCAGGTGAGCGCAGCACTCCTGAGACCCGGCACCAGGCCCCATCTTAGTGTTTGCCCCCAGGACCCTGCCCCCAATCATCCCGTGCTCCTCGTGTTCCCCTTCCCTCCCTCCACCACCCTGCCCACCCCCATCCCGTGATTGGCTGTGGGCAGCCAGGCTTGGATGGAGTAAGCCTGCGCTCCCTGCACACCTGATGTTTCCATCTTGGCGTTGCAGGTGAGCGCAGCACTCCTGAGACCCGGCACCAGGCCCCATCTTAGTGTTTTCCCCCAAGCCCCTGCCAGTTTCCCCAATCATCCCGTGCTCCTCGGTTCCCCTTCCCACCCTCCGCCTCCATGCCCACCCCCGTCCCGTGATTGGCTGTGGGCAGCCAGGCTTGGATGCAGTTCGCCTGCGCTCCCTGCACACTTGATGTTTCTATCTCGGTGTTGCAGGTGAGCGCGGCACTCCTGAGACCCGGCACTGGGCCCCATCTTAGTGTTTGTCCTCAGACCCCTGCCCGGGCCCCAATCATCCCCTGCTCCTCGGTTCGCATTCCCTCCCTCCGCCTCCCTGTCCACCCCGGTCACGTGATTGGCTGTGGGCAGCCAGGCTTGGATGGAGTCCGCCTACGCTCCCTGCACGCCTGATGTTTCCATCACGGCGTTGCAGGAGAGCGCGGCACTCCCGAGACCGGCACCAGGCCCCATTTTAGTGTTTGCACCCAGGATCCTGCCCCTGTCCCCAATCATCCCCTGCTCCTCAGTTCCGTTTACTCCCTCCGCCTCCCTGCCCACCCCCATCACGTGATTGGCTGTGGGCAGCCAGGGTTGGATGGAGTTTGCCTGCGCTCCCTGCACGCCTGATGTTTCCATCTTGGCTTTGCAGGTGAGCGTGGCATTGCTGAGACCCAGCACCAGGCCCCATCTTAGTGTTTGCCCCCAATTATCCCATGCTCCTCGGGTTCCCTTCCCTCCCTCCACCACACTGCCCACCCCCGTCCCGTGATTGGCTGTGGGCAGCCAGGCTTGGATGGCGTTCGCCTGCCCTCCCTGCACGCCTGATGTTTCCTGCACGCCTGATGTTTCCATCTCGGCGTTGCAGGTGAGCGGGGCACTCCCGAGTCCGGCACCAGGCCCCATCGTGGTGTTTGCCCCCAGGGCCCTGTCCCCAATCATCCCGTGCTCCTCGGTTCCCTCCCTCCCTCCGCCCGCTTCCTTGCCCACCCGCGTCCCGTGATTGGCTATGGGCAGCCAGGCTTGGATGGAGTTCGCCTGCGCTCCCTGCACGCCTGATGTTTCCATCTCGGCGTTGCAGGTGAGCGTGGCATTCCTGAGACCCAGCACCAGGCCCCATCTTAGTGTTTGCCCCCAGGCCCCTGCCCCCAATCACCCCATGCTCCTTGGGTTCCCTTCCCACCCTCCACCTTCCTGTCCACCCCCGTCCTGTGATTGGCTGTGGGTAGCCATGCTTGGATGGAGTTCGCCTGCGCTCACATGCACGCCTGATGTTTCCATCTTAGCGTTGTAGGTGAGCACAGCACTCCTGAGACCCGGCACCAGGCCCCATCTTAGTGTTTGCCCACAGGCCCCTGCCCCTGTCCCTAATCATCCCGTGCTCCTCGGTTCGCTTACCTCCCTCCGCCCGCCTCCCTGCCCACCCCCGTCCCGTGATTGGCTGTGGGCAGCCAGGATTGGATGGAGTTCGCCTGCAGTCCCTGCACGCCTGATGTTTCCATATTGGCGTTGCAGGTGAGCACGGCACTCCTGTGACCCAGCACCAGGCCCCATCTTAGTGTTTGCCCCCAGGCCCCTACCCCCAATCATCCCGTACTCCTCGGGTTCCCCTTCCCTCCCTCCGCCTCCCTGCCCAACCCCGTCCCGTGATTGGCTGTGGGCAGCCATGCTTGGATGGAGTTCGCCTGCGCTCCCTGCACGCCTGATGTTTCCATCTTGGCGTTGCAGGAGAGTGCGGCACTCCCGAGACCGGCACCAGGCCTCATTTTAGTGTTTGCTCCCACACCCCTGCCCCTGTCCCCAATCATCCCGTGCTCCTCGGTTCCCCTTCCTCGCTCCGCCTCCATGCCCACCCCCGTCCCGTGATTGGCTGTGGGCTGCCAGGCTTGGATGGACTTCGCCTGCGCTCCCTGCATGCCTGATGTTTCCATCTCGGCGTTGCAGGTGACCGCGGCACTCCTGAGACTTGGCACCAGGCCCCATCTTAGTGTTTGCCCCCAGGTCCCTGCCCCTGCCCCTGTCCCTAATCATCCTGTGCTCCTCGGTTCCCTTACCTCCCTCCTCCCGCCTCCATGCCCACCCCCGTCAGCCAATCACGGTCCCCGTCCCGTGATTGGCTGTGGGCAGCCAGGCTTGGATGGAGTAAGCCTGCGCTCCCTGCACACCTGATGTTTCCATCTTGGCGTTGCAGGTGAGCGCAGCACTCCTGAGACCCGGTACCAGGCCCCATTTTAGTGTTTGCCCCCAGGACACTGCCCCCAATCATCCCGTGCTCCTCGAGTTCCCCTTCCCTCCCTCCACCACACTGCCCACCCCCGTCCCGTGATTGGCTGTGGGCAGCCAGGCTTGGATGGAGTAAGCCTGCGCTCCCTGCACACCTGATGTTTCCATCTTGGCGTTGCAGGTGAGCGCACAACTCCTGAGACCCGGCACCAGGCCCCATCTTAGTGTTTTCCCCCAAGCCCCTGGCAGTGTCCCCAATCATCCCGCGCTCCTCGGTTCCCCTTCCCACCCTCCGCCTCCATGCCCACCCCCGTCCCGTGATTGGGTGTGGGCAGCAAGGCTTGGATGCAGTTCGCCAGCGCTCCCTGCACACTTGATGTTTCTATCTCGGTGTTGCAGGAGAGCGCGGCACTCCTGAGACCCGGCACTGGGCCCCATCTTAGTGTTTGTCCTCAGACCCCTGCCCCGGCCCCAATCATCCCCTGCTCCTCAGTTCGCATTCCCTCCCTCCGCCTCCCTGTCCACCCCCGGTCCCGTGATTGGCTGTGGGCAGCCAGGCTTGGATGGAGTTCGCCTGCGCTCCCTGCACACCTGATGTTTCCATCTTGGCATTGCAGTTGAGCGCGGCACTCCTGAGACCCAGCACCAGGCCCCATCTTTGTGTTTGCCCTCAGGCCCCTGCCCCTGTCCCCAAGCATCCCGTGCTCCTCGGTTCCCCTTCCCTCCCTCCCCCTCCCTGCCAACCCCCGTTATGTGATTGGCTATGTGCAGCCAGGCTTGGATGGAGTTCGCCTGCGCTCCCTGCACGCCTGAAGTTTCCATCTCGGCCTTGCAGGTGAGCGCGGCACACCCGAGACTGGCACCAGGCCCCATCTTTGTGTTTGCTCCCAGGCCCCTGCCCCTGTCCCCAACCATCCCGTGTTCCTCGGTTCCCTTCCCTCCCTCCGCCTCCCTGCCAACCCCCGTCCGGTGATTGGCTGTGGGCAGCCAGGCTTGGATGGAGTTCGCCTGTGCTCCCTGCACGCCTGATGTTTCCATCTCGGCATTGCAGGTGAGCGCGGCACTCCTGAGACCAGCACCAGGCCTCATCTTAGTGTTTGCCCCCGGCCCCTGCCCCTGTCCCCAGTCATCCCGTGCTCCTCGGTTCCCTTCCCTCCCTCCACCTCCCTGCCCACCCCCGTCCCGTGATTGGCTGTGGGCAGCCAGGCTTGGATGGAGGTCGCCTGCGCTCCCTGCACACCTGATGTTTCCATCTTGGCGTTGCAGGTGAGCGCACAACTCCTGAGACCCGGCACCAGGCCCCATCTTAGTGTTTTCCCCCAAGCCCCTGCCAGTGTCCCCAATCATCCCGCGCTCCTCAGTTCCCCTTCGCACCCTCCGCCTCCATGCCCACCCCCGTCCCGTGATTGGCTGTGGGCAGCCAGGCTTGGATGCAGTTCGCCTGCGCTCCCTGCACACTTGATGTTTCTATCTCGGTGTTGCAGGTGAGCGCGGCACTCCTGAGACCCGGCACTGGGCCCCATCTTAGTGTTTGTCCTCAGACCCCTGCCCCGGCCCCAATCATCCCCTGCTCCTCAGTTCGCATTCCCTCCCTCCGCCTCCCTGTCCACCTCCGGTCCCGTGATTGGCTGTGGGCAGCCAGGCTTGGATGGAGTTCGCCTGCGCTCCCTGCACACCTGATGTTTCCATCTTGGCATTGCAGTTGAGCGCGGCACTCCTGAGACCCGGCACCAGGCCCCATCTTTGTGTTTGCCCTCAGGCCCCTGCCCCTGTCCCCAAACATCCCGTGCTCCTCGGTTCCCCTTCCCTCCCTCCCCCTCCCTGCCAACCCCCGTTAAGTGATTGGCTATGTGCAGCCAGGCTTGGATGGAGTTCGCCTGCGCTCCCTGCACGCCTGAAGTTTCCATCTCGGCGTTGCAGGTGAGCGCGGCACACCCGAGACTGGCACCAGGCCCCATCTTTGTGTTTGCTCCCAGGCCCCTGCCCCTGTCCCCAATCATCCCGTGTTCCTCGGTTCCCTTCCCTCCCTCCCTCCGCCTCCCTGCCAACCCCCGTCCCGTGATTGGCTGTGGGCAGCCAGGCTTGGATGGAGTTCGCCTGTGCTCTCTGCACGCCTGATGTTTCCATCTCGGCGTTGCAGGTGAGCGCGGCACTCCTGAGACCAGCACCAGTCCTCATCTTAGTGTTTGCCCCCGGCCCCTGCCCCTGTCCCCAGTCATCCCTTGCTCCTCGGTTCCCTTCCCTCCCTCCACCTCCCTGCCCACCCCCGTCCCGTGATTGGCTGTGGGCAGCCAGGCTTGGATGGAGGTCGCCTGCGCTCCCTGCATGCCTGATGTTTCCATCTTGGCGTTGCAGGTGAGCGCGGCACTCCTGCGACCCGGCACCACGCCCCATCTTAGTGTTTGCCCCCAGGCCCCTGGCCCCAATCATCCCGTGCTTCTCGGGTTCCCCTTCCCTCCCTGCACCTCCCTGACCACCCCCGTCCCGTGATGGGCTGTGGGCAGCCAGGCTTGGATGGAGTTCGCCTGTGCTCCCTGCACGCCTGATGTTTCCATCTCAGCGTTGCAGTAGAGCGCGGCACTCCCGAGACCGGCACCAGGCCCCATCTTAGTGTTTGCCCCCAGACCCCTGCCCCTGTCCGCAATCATCCCGTGCTCCTCAGTTCCCTTTAATCCCTCCGCCTCCCTGCCCACCCCCGTCCCGTGATTGGCTGTGGGCAGCCAGGCTTGGATGGAGTTCGCCTGCCCTCCCTGCACGCCTGATGTTTCCTGCATGCCTGATGTTTCCATCTCGGCGTTGCAGGTGAGCGGGGCACTCCTGAGTCTGGCACCAGGCCCCATCGTGGTGTTTACCCCCAGGCCCCTGTCCCCAATCATCCCGTGCTCCTCGGTTCCCTTCCCTCCCTCCGCCCGCTTCCTTGCCCACTTGCGTCCCGTGATTGGCTGTGGGCAGCCAGGCTTGGATGGAGTTCTCCTGCGCTCCCTGCACGCCTGATGTTTCCATCTCGGCGTTGCAGGTGAGCGTGGCATTCCTGAGACCCAGCACCAGGCCCCATCTTAGTGTTTGCCCCATGCCCCTGCCCCCAATCACCCCATGCTCCTTGGGTTCCCTTCCCACCCTCCACCTTCCTGTCCACCCCCGTCCTGTGATTGGCTGTGGGTAGCCATGCTTGGATGGAGTTCGCCTGCGCTCACATGCACGCCTGATGTTTCCATCTTAGCGTTGTAGGTGAGCTCAGCACTCCTGAGACCCGGCACCTGGCCCCATCTTAGTGTTTGCCCACAGGCCCCTGCCCCTGTCCCTAATCATCCCGTGCTCCTCGGTTCGCTTACCTCCCTCCGCCCGCCTCCCTGCCCACCCCCGTCCCGTGATTGGCTGTGGGCAGCCATGCTTGGATGGAGTTCGCCTGCAGTCCCTGCACGCCTGATGTTTCCATATTGGCGTTGCAGGTGAGCACGGCACTCCTGTGACCCGGCACCAGGCCCCATCTTAGTGTTTGCCCCCAGGCCACTGCCCCCAATCATCCGATGCTCCTCGGGTTCCCCTTCCGTCCCTCCACCTCCCTGCCCACCCCTGTCTCATGATTGGCTGTGGGCTGCCAGGCTTGGATGGAGTCCGCTTACGCTCCCTGCACGCCTGATGTTTCCATCACGGCGTTGCAGGAGAGCGCGGCACTCCCGAGACCGGCACCAGGCCCCATTTTAGTGTTTGCACCCAGGACCCTGCCCCTGTCCCCAATCATCCCGTGCTCATCAGTTCCGTTTACTCCCTCCGCCTCCCTGCCCACCCCCATCACGTGATTGGCTGTGGGCAGCCAGGGTTGGATGGAGTTCGCCTGCGCTCCCTGCACGTCTGATGTTTCTATCTTGGCTTTGCAGGTGAGCGTGGCATTGCTGAGACCCAGCACCAGGCCCCATCTTAGTGTTTGCCCCCAATCATCCCATGCTCCTCGGGTTCCCTTCCCACCCTCCACCTTCCTGCCCACCCCCGTCCAGTGATTGGCTGTGGGCAGCCATGCTTGGATGGAGTTCACCTGCGCTCACATGCACGCCTGATGTTTCCATCCTGGTGTTGCAGGTGAGCGCAGCACTCCTGAGACCCGGCACCAGGCCCCATCTTAGTGTTTGCCCCCAGGACCCTGCCCCCAATCATCCCGTGCTCCTCGAGTTCCCCTTCCCTCCCTCCACCACCCTGCCCACCCCCATCCCGTGATTGGCTGTGGGCAGCCAGGCTTGGATGGAGTAAGCCTGCGCTCCCTGCACACCTGATGTTTCCATCTTGGCGTTGCAGGTGAGCGCAGCACTCTTGAAACCGGCACCAGGCCCCATCTTAGTGTTTTCCCCCAAGCCCCTGCCAGTTTCCCCAATCATCCCGCGCTCCTCGGTTCCCCTTCCCACCCTCCGCCTCCATGCCCACCCCCGTCCCGTGATTGGCTGTGGGCAGCCAGGCTTGGATGCAGTTCGCCTGCGCTCCCTGCACACCTGATGTTTCTATCTCGGTGTTGCAGGTGAGCGCGGCACTCCTGAGACCCGGCACTGGGCCCCATCTTAGTGTTTGTCCTCAGACCCCTGCCCGGGCCCCAATCATCCCCTGCTCCTCGGTTCGCATTCCCTCCCTCCGCCTCCCTGTCCACCCCCGGTCCCGTGATTGGCTGTGGGCAGCCAGGCTTGGATGGAGTCCGCCTACGCTCCCTGCACGCCTGATGTTTCCATCACGGCATTGCAGGAGAGCGCGGCACTCCCGAGACCAGCACCAGGCCCCATTTTAGTGTTTGCACCCAGGACCCTGCCCCTGTCCCCAATCATCCCCTGCTCCTCAGTTCCGTTTACTCCCTCCGCCTCCCTGCCCAACCCCATCACGTGATTGGCTGTGGGCAGCCAGGGTTGGATGGAGTTCGCCTGCGCTCCCTGCACGCCTGATGTTTCCATCTTGGCTTTGCAGGTGAGCGTGGCATTGCTGAGACCCAGCACCAGGCCCCATCTTAGTGTTTGCCCCCAATCATCCCATGCTCCTCGGGTTCTCTTCCCACCCTCCACCTTCCTGCCCACCCCCGTCCAGTGATTGGCTGTGGGCAGCCATGCTTGGATGGAGTTCACCTGCGCTCACATGCACGCCTGATGTTTCCATCTTGGTGTTGCAGGTGAGCGCAGCACTCCTGCAACCCGGCACCAGGCCCCATCTTAGTGTTTGCCCCCAGGACCCTGCCCCCAATCATCCCGTGCTCCTCGAGTTCCCCTTCCCTCCCTCCACCACACTGCCCACCCCCGTCCCGTGATTGGCTGTGGGCAGCCAGGCTTGGATGGAGTAAGCCTGCGCTCCCTGCACACCTGATGTTTCCATCTTGGCGTTGCAGGTGAGCGCACAACTCCTGAGACCCGGCACCAGGCCCCATCTTAGTGTTTTCCCCCAAGCCCCTGCCAGTGTCCCCAATCATCCCGCGCTCCTCGGTTCCCCTTCCCACCCTCCGCCTCCATGCCCACCCCCGTCCCGTGATTGGCTGTGGGCAGCCAGGCTTGGATGCAGTTCGCCTGCGCTCCCTGCACACTTGATGTTTCTATCTCGGTGTTGCAGGTGAGCGCGGCACTCCTGAGACCCGGCACTGGGCCCCATCTTAGTGTTTGTCCTCAGACCCCTGCCCCGGCCCCAGTCATCCCCTGCTCCTCGGTTCGCATTCCCTCCCTCCGCCTCCCTGTCCACCCCCGGTCCCGTGATTGGCTGTGGGCAGCCAGGCTTGGATGGAGTTCGCCTGCGCTCCCTGCACACCTGATGTTTCCATCTTGGCATTGCAGTTGAGCACGGCACTCCTGAGACCCGGCACCAGGCCCCGTCTTTGTGTTTGCCCTCAGGCCCCTGTTCCCAAGCATCCCGTGCTCCTCGGTTCCCCTTCCCTCCCTCCCCCTCCCTGCCAAACCCTGTTATGTGATTGGCTATGTGCAGTCAGGCTTGGATGGAGTTCGCCTGCGCTCCCTTCACGCCTGATGTTTCCATCTTGGCATTGCAGTTGAGCACGGCACTCCTGAGACCCGGCACCAGGCCCCATCTTTGTGTTTGCCCTCAGGCCCCTGCCCCTGTCCCCAATCATCCCGTGTTCCTCGGTTCCCTTCCCTCCCTCCCTCCGCCTCCCTGCCAACCCCCGTCCGGTGATTGGCTGTGGGCAGCCAGGCTTGGATGGAGTTCGCCTGTGCTCCCTGCACGCCTGATGTTTCCATCTCGGCGTTGCAGGTGAGCGCGGCACTCCTGAGACCAGCACCAGGCCTCATCTTAGTGTTTGCCCCGGGCCCCTGTCCCCAGTCATCCCTTGCTCCTCGGTTCCCTTCCCTCCCTCCACCTCCCTGCCCACCCCGTCCCGTGATTGGCTGTGGGCAGCCAGGCTTGGATGGAGGTCGCCTGCGCTCCCTGCATGCCTGATGTTTCCATCTTGGCGTTGCAGGTGAGCGTGGCACTCCTGCGACCCGGCACCACGCCCCATCTTAGTGTTTGCCCCCAGGCCCCTGCCCCCAATCATCCCGTGCTTCTCGGGTTCCCCTTCCCTCCCTGCACCTCCCTGACCACCCCCGTCCAGTGATTGGCTGTGGGCAGCCATGCTTGGATGGAGTTCACCTGCGCTCACATGCACGCCTGATGTTTCCATCCTGGTGTTGCAGGTGAGCGCAGCACTCCTGAGACCCGGCACCAGGCCCCATCTTAGTGTTTGCCCCCAGGACCCTGCCCCCAATCATCCCGTGCTCCTCGAGTTCCCCTTCCCTCCCTCCACCACCCTGCCCACCCCCATCCCGTGATTGGCTGTGGGCAGCCAGGCTTGGATGGAGTAAGCCTGCGCTCCCTGCACACCTGATGTTTCCATCTTGGCGTTGCAGGTGAGCGCAGCACTCTTGAAACCGGCACCAGGCCCCATCTTAGTGTTTTCCCCCAAGCCCCTGCCAGTTTCCCCAATCATCCCGCGCTCCTCGGTTCCCCTTCCCACCCTCCGCCTCCATGCCCACCCCCGTCCCGTGTTTGGCTGTGGGCAGCCAGGCTTGGATGCAGTTCGCCTGCGCTCCCTGCACACCTGATGTTTCTATCTCGGTGTTGCAGGTGAGCGCGGCACTCCTGAGACCCGGCACTGGGCCCCATCTTAGTGTTTGTCCTCAGACCCCTGCCCGGGCCCCAATCATCCCCTGCTCCCCGGTTCGCATTCCCTCCCTCCGCCTCCCTGTCCACCCCCGGTCCCGTGATTGGCTGTGGGCAGCCAGGCTTGGATGGAGTCCGCCTACGCTCCCTGCACGCCTGATGTTTCCATCACGGCATTGCAGGAGAGCGCGGCACTCCCGAGACCAGCACCAGGCCCCATTTTAGTGTTTGCACCCAGGACCCTGCCCCTGTCCCCAATCATCCCCTGCTCCTCAGTTCCGTTTACTCCCTCCGCCTCCCTGCCCAACCCCATCACGTGATTGGCTGTGGGCAGCCAGGGTTGGATGGAGTTCGCCTGCGCTCCCTGCACGCCTGATGTTTCCATCTTGGCTTTGCAGGTGAGCGTGGCATTGCTGAGACCCAGCACCAGGCCCCATCTTAGTGTTTGCCCCCAATCATCCCATGCTCCTCGGGTTCTCTTCCCACCCTCCACCTTCCTGCCCACCCCCGTCCAGTGATTGGCTGTGGGCAGCCATGCTTGGATGGAGTTCACCTGCGCTCACATGCACGCCTGATGTTTCCATCTTGGTGTTGCAGGTGAGCGCAGCACTCCTGCGACCCGGCACCAGGCCCCATCTTAGTGTTTGCCCCCAGGACCCTGCCCCCAATCATCCCGTGCTCCTCGAGTTCCCCTTCCCTCCCTCCACCACACTGCCCACCCCCGTCCCGTGATTGGCTGTGGGCAGCCAGGCTTGGATGGAGTAAGCCTGCGCTCCCTGCACACCTGATGTTTCCATCTTGGCGTTGCAGGTGAGCGCACAACTCCTGAGACCCGGCACCAGGCCCCATCTTAGTGTTTTCCCCCAAGCCCCTGCCAGTGTCCCCAATCATCCCGCGCTCCTCGGTTCCCCTTCCCACCCTCCGCCTCCATGCCCACCCCCGTCCCGTGATTGGCTGTGGGCAGCCAGGCTTGGATGCAGTTCGCCTGCGCTCCCTGCACACTTGATGTTTCTATCTCGGTGTTGCAGGTGAGCGCGGCACTCCTGAGACCCGGCACTGGGCCCCATCTTAGTGTTTGTCCTCAGACCCCTGCCCCGGCCCCAGTCATCCCCTGCTCCTCGGTTCGCATTCCCTCCCTCCGCCTCCCTGTCCACCCCCGGTCCCGTGATTGGCTGTGGGCAGCCAGGCTTGGATGGAGTTCGCCTGCGCTCCCTGCACACCTGATGTTTCCATCTTGGCATTGCAGTTGAGCACGGCACTCCTGAGACCCGGCACCAGGCCCCGTCTTTGTGTTTGCCCTCAGGCCCCTGTTCCCAAGCATCCCGTGCTCCTCGGTTCCCCTTCCCTCCCTCCCCCTCCCTGCCAAACCCTGTTATGTGATTGGCTATGTGCATTCAGGCTTGGATGGAGTTCGCCTGCGCTCCCTGCACGCCTGATGTTTCCATCTTGGCATTGCAGTTGAGCACGGCACTCCTGAGACCCGGCACCAGGCCCCATCTTTGTGTTTGCCCTCAGGCCCCTGCCCCTGTCCCCAATCATCCCGTGTTCCTCGGTTCCCTTCCCTCCCTCCCTCCGCCTCCCTGCCAACCCCCGTCCGGTGATTGGCTGTGGGCAGCCAGGCTTGGATGGAGTTCGCCTGTGCTCCCTGCACGCCTGATGTTTCCATCTCGGCGTTGCAGGTGAGCGCGGCACTCCTGAGACCAGCACCAGGCCTCATCTTAGTGTTTGCCCCGGGCCCCTGTCCCCAGTCATCCCTTGCTCCTCGGTTCCCTTCCCTCCCTCCACCTCCCTGCCCACCCCGTCCCGTGATTGGCTGTGGGCAGCCAGGCTTGGATGGAGGTCGCCTGCGCTCCCTGCATGCCTGATGTTTCCATCTTGGCGTTGCAGGTGAGCGTGGCACTCCTGCGACCCGGCACCACGCCCCATCTTAGTGTTTGCCCCCAGGCCCCTGGCCCCAATCATCCCCTGCTCCTCGGTTCGCATTCCCTCCCTCCGCCTCCCTGTCCACCCCCGGTCCCGTGATTGGCTGTGGGCAGCCAGGCTTGGATGGAGTTCGCCTGCGCTCCCTGCACACCTGATGTTTCCATCTTGGCATTGCAGTTGAGCACGGCACTCCTGAGACCCGGCACCAGGCCCCATCTTTGTGTTTGCCCTCAGGCCCCTGCCCCTGTCCCCAAGCATCCCGTGCTCCTCGGTTCCCCTTCCCTCCCTCCCCCTCCCTGCCAAACCCCGTTATGTGATTGGCTATGTGCAGTCAGGCTTGGATGGAGTTCGCCTGCGCTCCCTGCACGCCTGATGTTTCCATCTTGGCATTGCAGTTGAGCACGGCACTCCTGAGACCCGGCACCAGGCCCCATCTTTGTGTTTGCCCTCAGGCCCCTGCCCCTGTCCCCAATCATCCCGTGTTCCTCGGTTCCCCTTCCCTCCCTCCGCCTCCCTGCCAACCCCCGTCCGGTGATTGGCTGTGGGGAGCCAGGCTTGGATGGAATTCGCCTGTGCTCCCTGCACGCCTGATGTTTCCATCTCGGCGTTGCAGGTGAGCGCGGCACTCCTGAGACCAGCACCAGGCCTCATCTTAGTGTTTGCCCCGGGCCCCTGTCCCCAGTCATCCCTTGCTCCTCGGTTCCCTTCCATCCCCCCACCTCCCTGCCCACCCCGTCCCGTGATTGGCTGTGGGCAGCCAGGCTTGGATGGAGGTCGCCTGCGCTCCCTGCATGCCTGATGTTTCCATCTTGGCGTTGCAGGTGAGCGTGGCACTCCTGCGACCCGGCACCACGCCCCATCTTAGTGTTTGCCCCCAGGCCCCTGGCCCCAATCATCCCGTGCTTCTCGGGTTCCCCTTCCCTCCCTGCACCTCCCTGACCACCCCCGTCCCGTGATGGGCTGTGGGCAGCCAGGCTTGGATGGAGTTCGCCTGTGCTCCCTGCACGCCTGATGTTTCCATCTCGGCGTTGCAGTAGAGCGCGGCACTCCCGAGACCGGCACCAGGCCCCATCTTAGTGTTTGCCCCCAGGCCCCTGCCCCTGTCCGCAATCATCCCGTGCTCCTCAGTTCCCTTTAATCCCTCCGCCTCCCTGCCCACCCCCGTCCCGTGATTGGCTGTGGGCAGCCAGGCTTGGATGGTGTTCGCCTGCGCTCCCTGCACGCCTGATGTTTCCATCTTGGCATTGCAGTTGAGCGCGGCACTCCTGAGACCCGGCACCAGGCCCCATCTTTGTGTTTGCCCTCAGGCCCCTGCCCCTGTCCCCAAGCATCCCGTGCTCCTCGGTTCCCCTTCCCTCCCTCCGCCTCCCTGCCAACCCCCGTTATGTGATTGGCTATGTGCAGCCAGGCTTGGATGGAGTTCGCCTGCGCTCCCTGCATGCCTGATGTTTCGATCTCGGCGTTGCAGGTGAGCGCGGCACACCCGAGAATGGCACCAGGCCCCATCTTTGTGTTTGCACCCAGGCCCCTGCCCCTGTCCCCAATTATCCTGTGTTCCTCGGTTCCCTTCCCTCCCTCCCTCCGCCTCCCTGCCAACCCCCGTCCGGTGATTGGCTGTGGGCAGCCAGGCTTGGATGGAGTTCGCCTGTGCTCCCTGCACGCCTGATGTTTCCATCTCGGCGTTGCAGATGAGCGCGGCACTCCCGAGACCGGCACCAGGCCTCATCTTAGTGTTTGCCCCCGGCCCCTGCCCCTGTCCCCAATTATCCTGTGTTCCTCGGTTCCCTTCCCTCCCTCCCTCCGCCTCCCTGCCAACCCCCGTCCGGAGATTGGCTGTGGGCAGCCAGGCTTGGATGGAGTTCGCCTGTGCTCCCTGCACGCCTGATGTTTCCATCTCGGCATTGCAGGTGAGCGCGGCACTCCTGCAACCCGGCACCAGGCCCCATCTTAGTGTTTGCCCCAAGGCCCCTGGCCCCAATCATCCCGTGCTTCTCGGGTTCCCCTTCCCTCCCTGCACCTCCCTGACCACCCCCGTCCCGTGATGGGCTGTGGGCAGCCAAGCTTGGATGGAGTTCGCCTGTGCTCCCTGCACGCCTGATGTTTCCATCTCGGCGTTGCAGTAGAGCGCGGCACTCCCGAGACCGGCATCAGGCCCCATCTTAGTGTTTGCCCCCAGACCCCTGCCCCTGTCCGCAATCATCCCGTGCTCCTCAGTTCCCTTTAATCCCTCCGCCTCCTTGCCCACCCCCGTCCCGTGATTGGCTGTGGGCAGCCAGGCTTGGATGGAGTTCGCCTGCCCTCCCTGCACGCCTGATGTTTCCTGCACGCCTGATGTTTCCATCTTGGCGTTGCAGGTGAGCGGGGCACTCCCGAGTCCGGCACCAGGCCCCATCGTGGTGTTTGCCCCCTGGCCCCTGTCCCCAATCATCCCGTGCTCCTCGGTTCCCTTCCCTCCCTCCGCCCGCTTCCTTGCCCACCCGCGTCCCGTGATTGGCTGTGGGCAGCCAGGCTTGGATGGAGTTCGCCTGCCCTCCCTGCACGCCTGATGTTTCCTGCACGCCTGATGTTTCCATCTCGGCGTTGCAGGTGAGCGTGGCATTCCTGAGACCCAGCACCAGGCCCAATCTTAGTGTTTGCCCCCAGGCCACTGCCCCCAATCACCCCATGCTCCTTGGGTTCCCTTCCCACCCTCCACCTTCCTGTCCACCCCCGTCCTGTGATTGGCTGTGGGTAGCCATGCTTGGATGGAGTTCGCCTGAGCTCACATGCACGCCTGATGTTTCCATGTTAGCGTTGTAGGTGAGCGCAGCACTCCTGAGACCCGGCACCAGGCCCCATCTTAGTGTTTGCCCCCTGGCCCCTGCCCACAACCATCCCGTGCTCCTCGAGTTCCCCTTCCCTCCCTCCACCACCCTGCCCACCCCCGTCACGTGATTGGCTGTGGGCAGCCAGGCTTGGATGGAGTTCACCTGCGCTCCCTGCACGCCTGATGTTTCCATCTTGGCGTTGCAGGTGAGCGCAGCACTCCTGAGACCCGGCACCAGGCCCCATCTTAGTGTTTGCCCCCAAGCCCCTGCCAGTGTCCCCAATCATCCCGTGCTCCTCGGTTCCCCTTCCCACCCTCCGCCTCCCTGCCAACCCCCGTTATGTGATTGGCTATGGGCAGCCAGGCTTGGATGAGTTCCCCGGCGCTCCCTGCACACTTGATGTTTCTATCTCGGTGTTGCAGGTGAGCGCGGCACTCCTGAGACCCGGCACTGGGCCCCATCTTAGTGTTTGCCCTCAGACCCCTGCCCCGGCCCCAATCATCCCCTGCTCCTCGGTTCGCATTCCCTCCCTCCGCCTCCCTGTCCACCCCCGGTCCCGTGATTGGCTGTGGGCAGCCAGGCTTGGATGGAGTTCGCCTGCGCTCCCTGCACGCCTGATGTTTCCATTTTGGCATTGCAGTTGAGCGCGGCACTCCTGAGACCCGGCACCAGGCCCCATCTTTGTGTTTGCCCTCAGGCCCCTGCCCCTGTCCCCAAGCATCCCGTGCTCCTCGGTTCCCCTTCCCTCCCTCCGCCTCCCTGCCAACCCCCGTTATGTGATTGGCTATGTGCAGCCAGGCTAGGATGGAGTTCGCCTGCGCTCCCTGCACGCCTGATGTTTCCATCTCGGCGTTGCAGGTGAGCGCGGCACACCCGAGACTGGCACCAGGCCCCATCTTTGTGTTTGCTCCCAGGCCCCTGCCCCTGTCCCCAATCATCCCGTGTTCCTCGGTTCCCTTCCCTCCCTCCCTCCGCCTCCCTGCCGACCCCCGTCCGGTGATTGGCTGTGGGCAGCCAGGCTTGGATGGAGTTCGCCTGTGCTCCCTGCACGCCTGATGTTTCCATCTCGGCGTTGCAGGTGAGCGCGGCACTCCTGAGACCCGGCACCAGGCCCCATCTTAGTGTTTGCCCACAGGCCCCTGCCCCTGTCCCTAATCATCCCGTTCTCCTCGGTTCGCTTACCTCCCTCCGCCCGCCTCCCTGCCCACCCCCGTCCCGTGATTGGCTGTGGGCAGCCATGCTTGGATGGAGTTCGCCTGCGCTCCCTGCACGCCTGATGTTTCCATCTCGGCGTTGCAGGTGAGCGTGGCATTCCTGAGACCCAGCACCAGGCCCAATCTTAGTGTTTGCCCCCAGGCCACTGCCCCCAATCACCCCATGCTCCTTGGGTTCCCTTCCCACCCTCCACCTTCCTGTCTACCCCCGTCCTGTGATTGGCTGTGGGTAGCCATGCTTGGATGGAGTTCGCCTGAGCTCACATGCACGCCTGATGTTTCCATGTTAGCGTTGTAGGTGAGCGCAGCACTCCTGAGACCCGGCACCAGGCCCCATCTTAGTGTTTGCCCCCTGGCCCCTGCCCCCAACCATCCCGTGCTCCTCGAGTTCCCCTTCCCTCCCTCCACCACCCTGCCCACCCCCGTCACGTGATTGGCTGTGGGCAGCCAGGCTTGGATGGAGTTCACCTGCGCTCCCTGCACGCCTGATGTTTCCATCTTGGCGTTGCAGGTGAGCGCAGCACTCCTGAGACCCGGCACCAGGCCCCATCTTAGTGTTTGCCCCCAAGCCCCTGCCAGTGTCCCCAATCATCCCGTGCTCCTCGGTTCCCCTTCCCACCCTCCGCCTCCCTGCCAACCCCCGTTATGTGATTGGCTATGGGCAGCCAGGCTTGGATGAGTTCGCCTGCGCTCCCTGCACATTTGATGTTTCTATCTCGGTGTTGCAGGTGAGCGCGGCACTCCTGAGACCCGGCACTGGGCCCCATCTTAGTGTTTGCCCTCAGACCCCTGCCCCGGCCCCAATCATCCCCTGCTCCTCGGTTCGCATTCCCTCCCTCCGCCTCCCTGTCCACCCCCGGTCCCGTGATTGGCTGTGGGCAGCCAGGCTTGGATGGAGTTCGCCTGCGCTCCCTGCACGCCTGATGTTTCCATCTTGGCATTGCAGTTGAGCGCGGCACTCCTGAGACCCGGCACCAGGCCCCATCTTTGTGTTTGCCCTCAGGCCCCTGCCCCTGTCCCCAAGCATCCCGTGCTCCTCGGTTCCCCTTCCCTCCCTCCGCCTCCCTGCCAACCCCCGTTATGTGATTGGCTATGTGCAGCCAGGCTTGGATGGAGTTCGCCTGCGCTCCCTGCACGCCTGATGTTTCCATCTCGGCGTTGCAGGTGAGCGCAGCACACCCGAGACTGGCACCAGGCCCCATCTTTGTGTTTGCTCCCAGGCCCCTGCCCCTGTCCCTAATCATCCCGTGTTCCTCGGTTCCCTTCCCTCCCTCCCTCCGCCTCCCTGCCGACCCCCGTCCGGTGATTGGCTGTGGGCAGCCAGGCTTGGATGGAGTTCGCCTGTGCTCCCTGCACGCCTGATGTTTCCATCTCGGCGTTGCAGGTGAGCGCGGCACTCCCGAGACCGGCACCAGGCCTCATCTTAGTGTTTGCCCCCGGCCCCTGCCCCTGTCCCCAATCATCCCGTGCTCCTCGGTTCCCTTCCCTCCCTCCACCTCCCTGCCCACCCCCGTCCCGTGATTGGCTGTGGGCAGCCAGGCTTGGATGGAGGTCGCCTGCGCTCCCTGCATGCCTGATGTTTCCATCTTGGCGTTGCAGGTGAGAGCGGCACTCCTGCGACCCGGCACCAGGCCCCATCTTAGTGTTTGCCCCCAGGCCCCTGGCCCCAATCATCCCGTGCTTCTCGGGTTCCCCTTCCCTCCCTGCACCTCCCTGACCAACCCCGTCCCGTGATGGGCTGTGGGCAGCCAGGCTTGGATGGAGTTCGCCTGTGCTCCCTGCATGCCTGATGTTTCCATCTCGGCGTTGCAGTAGGGCGCGGCACTCCCGAGACCGGCACCAGGCCCCATCTTAGTGTTTGCCCCCAGGCCCCTGCCCCTGTCCGCAATCATCCCTTGCTCCTCAGTTCCCTTTAATCCCTCCGCCTCCCTGCCCACCCCCGTCCCGTGATTGGCTGTGGGCAGCCAGGCTTGGATGGAGTTCGCCTGCCCTCCCTGCACGCCTGATGTTTCCTGCACGGCGTTGCAGGTGAGCGGGGCACTCCCGAGTCCGGCACCAGGCCCCATCGTGGTGTTTGCCCCCAGGCCCCTGTCCCCAATCATCCCGTGCTCCTCGGTTCCCTTCCCTCTCTCCGCCCGCTTCCTTGCCCACCCATGTCCCCTGATTGGCTGTGGGCAGCCAGGCTTGGATCGAGTTCGCCTGCGCTCCCTGCACGCTTGATGTTTCCATATCGGCGTTGCAGGTGAGCGTGGCATTCCTGAGACCCAGCACCAGGCCCCATCTTAGTGTTTGCCCCCAGGCCCCTGCTCCCAATCACCCCATGCTCCTTGGGTTCCCTTCCCACCCTCCACCTTCCTGTCCACCCCCGTCCTGTGATTGGCTGTGGGTAGCCATGCTTGGATGGAGTTCGCCTGCGCTCACATGCACGTCTGATGTTTCCATCTTAGCGTTGTAGGTGAGCGCAGCACTCCTGAGACCCGGCACCAGGCCCCATCTTAGTGTTTGCCCCCAGGCCCCTGCCCCCAATCATCCCGTGCTCCTCGAGTTCCCCTTCCCTCCCTCCACCACCCTGCCCACCCCCGTCACGTGATTGGCTTTGGGCAGCCAGGCTTGGATGGAGTTCGCCTGCGCTCCCTGCACGCCTGATGTTTCCATCTTGGCGTTGCAGGTGAGCGCAGCACTCCTGAGACCCGGCACCAGGCCCCATCTTAGTGTTTGCCCCCAAGCCCCTGCCAGTGTCCCCAATCATCCCGTGCTCCTCGGTTCTCCTTCCCACCCTCCGCCTCCCTGCCAACCCCCGTTATGTGATTGGCTATGGGCAGCCAGGCTTGGATGAGTTCGCCTGCACTCCCTGCACGCCTGATGTTTCCATCTTGGCGTTGCAGGTGAGCGCGGCACTCCTGAGACCCGGCACCAGGCCGCATCTTAGTGTTTGCCCCCAGGCCCCTGCCCCCAATCATCCCGTGCTCCTCGGGTTCCCCTTCCCTCCCTCCACCTCCCGGACCACCCCCGTCCCGTGATGGGCTGTGGGCAGCCAGGCCTGGATGGAGTTCACCTGTGCTACCTGCACGCCTGATGTTTCCATCTCGGCGTTGCAGGAGAGCGTGGCACTCCCGCGACCGGCACCAGGCCCAATCTTAGTGTTTGCCCCCAGGGCCCTGCCCCTGTCCGCAATCCTTCCGTGCTCCTCAGTTCCCTTTAATCCCTCCACCTCCCTGCCCACCCTGTCCTGTGATTGGCTGTGGGCAGCCAGCCTTGGATGGAGTTCGCCTGTCCTCCCTGCACGCCTGATGTTTCCTGCACGCCTGATGTTTCCATCTCGACGTTGCAGGTGAGCGGGGCACTCCCGAGTCCGGCACCAGTCCCCATCTTGGTGTTTGCCCCCAGGCCCCTGTCCCCAATCATCCTGTGCTCCTCGGTTCCCTTCCCTCCCTCCGCCCGCTTCCTTGCCCACCCCCGTCCCGTGATTGGCTGTGGGCAGCCAGGCTTGGATGGAGTTCGCCTGCGCTCCCTGCACGCCTGATGTTTCCATCTTGGTGTTGCAGGTGAGCGCGGCACTCCTGAGACCCAGCACCAGGCCCCATCTTAGTCTTTGCCCCCAGGCCCCTGCCCCCAATCATCCCGTGCTCCTCGGGTTCCCCTTCCCTCCCTCCGCCTCCCTGCCCAACCCTGTCCCGTGATTGGCTGTGGGCAGCCATGATTGGATGGAGTTCGCCTGCGCTCCCTGCACGCCTGATGTTTCCATCTTGGCGTTGCAGGTGAGCGCAGCACTCCTGAGACCCGGCACCAGGCCCCATCTTAGTGTTTGCCCCCAGGCCCCTGCCCCAATCATCCCATGCTCCTCGGGTTCCCCTTCATTCCCTCCACCTCCCTGCCCACCCCGTCCCGTGATTGGCTGTGGGCAGCCAGGCTTGGATGGAGTTCGCCTGTGCTCCCTGCACGCCTGATGTTTCCATCTCGGCGTTGCAGGAGAGCGCGGCACTCCCGAGACCGGCACCAGGCCACATTTTAGTGTTTGCCCCCACACCCCTGCCCCTGTCCCCAATCATCCCGTGCTCCTCGGTTCCCCTTCCTCGCTCCGCCTCCATGCCCACCCCCGTCCCGTGATTGACTGTGGGCTGCCAGGCTTGGATGGAGTTCGCCTGCGCTCCCTGCATGCCTGAAGTTTCCATCTCGGCGTTGCAGGTGACCGCGGCACTCCTGAGACTTGGCACCAGGCCCCATCTTAGTGTTTGCCCCCAGGTCCCTGCCCCTGCCCCTGTCCCTAATCATCCTGTGCTCCTCGGTTCCCTTACCTCCCTCCGCCCGCCTCCCTGCCCACCCCCGCGATTGGCTGCAGGCAGCCAGGCTTGGATGGAGTTCGCCTGCGGTACCTGCACGCCTGATGTTTCCATATTGGCGTTGCAGGTGAGCGCGGCACTCCTGAGACCCGGCACCAGGCGCCATCTTAGTGTTTGCCCCCAGGCCACTGCCCCCAATCATCTGGTGCTCCTCGGGTTCCCCTTCCCTCTCTGCACCTCCCTGCCCACCCCCGTCCCATGATTGGCTGTGGGCTGCCAGGCTTGGATGGAGTCCGCCTACGCTCCCTGCACTCCTGATGTTTCCATCACGGCGTCGCAGGAGAGCGCGGCACTCCCGAGACCGGGACCAGGCCCCATTTTAGTGTTTGCACCCAGGACCCTGCCCCTGTCCCCAATCATCCTGTGCGCCTCAGTTCCCTTTACTCCCTCCGCCTCCCTGCCCACCCCCGTCACGTGATTGGCTATGGGCAGCCAGGCTTGGATGAGTTCGCCTGCACTCCCTGCACGCCTGATGTTTCCATCTTGGCGTTGCAGGTGAGCGCGGCACTCCTGAGACCCGGCACCAGGCCCCATCTTAGTGTTTGCCCCCAGGCCCCCTCCCGGACCACCCCCGTCCCGTGATGGGCTGTGGGCAGCCAGGCCTGGATGGAGTTCACCTGTGCTACCTGCACGCATGATGTTTCCATCTCGGCGTTGCAGGAGAGCGTGGCACTCCCGCGACCGGCACCAGGCCCAATCTTAGTGTTTGCCCCCAGGCCCCTGCCCCTGTCCGCAATCCTTCCGTGCTCCTCAGTTCCCTTTAATCCCTCCACCTCCCTGCCCACCCTGTCCTGTGATTGGCTGTGGGCAGCCAGCCTTGGATGGAGTTCGCCTGCGCTCCCTGCACGCCTGATGTTTCCATCTTGGCGTTGCAGGTGAGCGCAGCACTCCTGATACCCGGCAACAGGCCCCATCTTAGTGTTTGCCCCCAAGCCCCTGCCAGTGTCCCCAATCATCCCGTGCTCCTCGGTTCTCATTCCCACCCTCCGCCTCCCTGCCAACCCCCGTTATGTGATTGGCTATGGGCAGCCAGGCTTGGATGAGTTCGCCTGCACTCCCTGCACGCCTGATGTTTCCATCTTGGCGTTGCAGGTGAGCGCGGCACTCCTGAGACCCGGCACCAGGCCGCATCTTAGTGTTTGCCCCCAGGCCCCTGCCCCCAATCATCCCGTGCTCCTCGGGTTCCCCTTCCCTCCCTCCACCTCCCGGACCACCCCCGTCCCGTGATGGGCTGTGGGCAGCCAGGCCTGGATGGAGTTCACCTGTGCTACCTGCACGCCTGATGTTTCCATCTCGGCGTTGCAGGAGAGCGTGGCACTCCCGCGACCGGCACCAGGCCCAATCTTAGTGTTTGCCCCCAGGCCCCTGCCCCTGTCCGCAATCCTTCCGTGCTCCTCAGTTCCCTTTAATCCCTCCACCTCCCTGCCCACCCTGTCCTGTGATTGGCTGTGGGCAGCCAGCCTTGGATGGAGTTCGCCTGCCCTCCCTGCACGCCTGATGTTTCCTGCACGCCTGATGTTTCCATCTCGGCGTTGCAGGTGAGCGGGGCACTCCCGAGTCCGGCACCAGTCCCCATCTTGGTGTTTGCCCCCAGGCCCCTGTCCCCAATCATCCTGTGCTCCTCGGTTCCCTTCCCTCCCTCCGCCCGCTTCCTTGCCCACCCCCGTCCCGTGATTGGCTGTGGGCAGCCAGGCTTGGATGGAGTTCGCCTGCGCTCCCTGCACGCCTGATGTTTCCATCTTGGTGTTGCAGGTGAGCGCGGCACTCCTGAGACCCAGCACCAGGCCCCATCTTAGTGTTTGCCCCCAGGCCCCTGCCCCCAATCATCCCGTGCTCCTCGGGTTCCCCTTCCCTCCCTCCGCCTCCCTGCCCAACCCTGTCCCGTGATTGGCTGTGGGCAGCCATGATTGGATGGAGTTCGCCTGCGCTCCCTGCACGCCTGATGTTTCCATCTTGGCGTTGCAGGTGAGCGCAGCACTCCTGAGACCCGGCACCAGGCCCCATCTTAGTGTTTGCCCCCAGGCCCCTGCCCCAATCATCCCATGCTCCTCGGGTTCCCCTTCATTCCCTCCACCTCCCTGCCCACCCCGTCCCGTGATTGGCTGTGGGCAGCCAGGCTTGGATGGAGTTCGCCTGTGCTCCCTGCACGCCTGATGTTTCCATCTCGGCGTTGCAGGAGAGCGCGGCACTCCCGAGACCGGCACCAGGCCACATTTTAGTGTTTGCCCCCACACCCCTGCCCCTGTCCCCAATCATCCCGTGCTCCTCGGTTCCCCTTCCTCGCTCCACCTCCATGCCCACCCCCGTCCCGTGATTGACTGTGGGCTGCCAGGCTTGGATGGAGTTCGCCTGCGCTCCCTGCATGCCTGAAGTTTCCATCTCGGCGTTGCAGGTGACCGCGGCACTCCTGAGACTTGGCACCAGGCCCCATCTTAGTGTTTGCCCCCAGGTCCCTGCCCCTGCCCCTGTCCCTAATCATCCTGTGCTCCTCGGTTCCCTTACCTCCCTCCGCCCGCCTCCCTGCCCACCCCCGCGATTGGCTGCAGGCAGCCAGGCTTGGATGGAGTTCGCCTGCGGTACCTGCACGCCTGATGTTTCCATATTGGCGTTGCAGGTGAGCGCGGCACTCCTGAGACCCGGCACCAGGCGCCATCTTAGTGTTTGCCCCCAGGCCACTGCCCCCAATCATCCGGTGCTCCTCGGGTTCCCCTTCCCTCTCTGCACCTCCCTGCCCACCCCCGTCCCATGATTGGCTGTGGGCTGCCAGGCTTGGATGGAGTCCGCCTACGCTCCCTGCACTCCTGATGTTTCCATCACGGCGTCGCAGGAGAGCGCGGCACTCCCGAGACCGGGACCAGGCCCCATTTTAGTGTTTGCACCCAGGACCCTGCCCCTGTCCCCAATCATCCTGTGCGCCTCAGTTCCCTTTACTCCCTCCGCCTCCCTGCCCACCCCCGTCACGTGATTGGCTATGGGCAGCCAGGCTTGGATGAGTTCGCCTGCACTCCCTGCACGCCTGATGTTTCCATCTTGGCGTTGCAGGTGAGCGCGGCACTCCTGAGACCCGGCACCAGGCCCCATCTTAGTGTTTGCCCCCAGGCCCCCTCCCGGACCACCCCCGTCCCGTGATGGGCTGTGGGCAGCCAGGCCTGGATGGAGTTCACCTGTGCTACCTGCACGCCTGATGTTTCCATCTCGGCGTTGCAGGAGAGCGTGGCACTCCCGCGACCGGCACCAGGCCCAATCTTAGTGTTTGCCCCCAGGCCCCTGCCCCTGTCCGCAATCCTTCCGTGCTCCTCAGTTCCCTTTAATCCCTCCACCTCCCTGCCCACCCTGTCCTGTGATTGGCTGTGGGCAGCCAGCCTTGGATGGAGTTCGCCTGCCCTCCCTGCACGCCTGATGTTTCCTGCACGCCTGATGTTTCCATCTCGGCGTTGCAGGTGAGCGGGGCACTCCCGAGTCCGGCACCAGTCCCCATCTTGGTGTTTGCCCCCAGGCCCCTGTCCCCAATCATCCTGTGCTCCTCGATTCCCTTCCCTCCCTCCGCCCGCTTCCTTGCCCACCCCCGTCCCGTGATTGGCTGTGGGCAGCCAGGCTTGGATGGAGTTCGCCTGCGCTCCCTGCACGCCTGATGTTTCCATCTTGGCGTTGCAGGTGAGCGCGGCACTCCTGAGACCCAGCACCAGGCCCCATCTTAGTGTTTGCCCCCAGGCCTGTGCCCCCAATCATCCCGTGCTCCTCGGGTTCCCCTTCCCTCCCTCCGCCTCCCTGCCCAACCCCGTCCCGTGATTGGCTGTGGGCAGCCATGATTGGATGGAGTTCGCCTGCGCTCCCTGCACGCCTGATGTTTCCATCTTGGCGTTGCAGGTGAGCGCAGCACTCCTGAGACCCGGCACCAGGCCCCATCTTAGTGATTGCCCCCAGGCCCCTGCCCCAATCATCCCATGCTCCTCGGGTTCCCCTTCCCTCCCTCCACCTCCCTGCCCACCCCGTCCCGTGATTGGCTGTGGGCAGCCAGGCTTGGATGGAGTTCGCCTGCGCTCCCTGCACGCCTGATGTTTCCATCTCGGCGTTGCAGGTGAGCGTGGCATTCCTGAGACCCAGCACCAGGCCCAATCTTAGTGTTTGCCCCCAGGCCACTGCCCCCAATCACCCCATGCTCCTTGGGTTCCCTTCCCACCCTCCACCTTCCTGTCCACCCCCGTCCTGTGATTGGCTGTGGGTAGCCATGCTTGGATGGAGTTCGCCTGAGCTCACATGCACGCCTGATGTTTCCATGTTAGCGTTGTAGGTGAGCGCAGCACTCCTGAGACCCGGCACCAGGCCCCATCTTAGTGTTTGCCCCCTGGCCCCTGCCCCCAACCATCCCGTGCTCCTCGAGTTCCCCTTCCCTCCCTCCACCACCCTGCCCACCCCCGTCACGTGATTGGCTGTGGGCAGCCAGGCTTGGATGGAGTTCACCTGCGCTCCCTGCACGCCTGATGTTTCCATCTTGGCGTTGCAGGTGAGCGCAGCACTCCTGAGACCCGGCACCAGGCCCCATCTTAGTGTTTGCCCCCAAGCCCCTGCCAGTGTCCCCAATCATCCCGTGCTCCTCGGTTCCCCTTCCCACCCTCCGCCTCCCTGCCAACCCCCGTTATGTGATTGGCTATGGGCAGCCAGGCTTGGATGAGTTCGCCTGCGCTCCCTGCACACTTGATGTTTCTATCTCGGTGTTGCAGGTGAGCGCGGCACTCCTGAGACCCGGCACTGGGCCCCATCTTAGTGTTTGCCCTCAGACCCCTGCCCCGGCCCCAATCATCCCCTGCTCCTCGGTTCGCATTCCCTCCCTCCGCCTCCCTGTCTACCCCCGGTCCTGTGATTGGCTGTGGGCAGCCAGGCTTGGATGGAGTTCGCCTGCGCTCCCTGCACGCCTGATGTTTCCATCTTGGCATTGCAGTTGAGCGCGGCACTCCTGAGACCCGGCACCAGGCCCCATCTTTGTGTTTGCCCTCAGGCCCCTGCCCCTGTCCCCAAGCATCCCGTGCTCCTCGGTTCCCCTTCCCTCCCTCCGCCTCCCTGCCAACCCCCGTTATGTGATTGGCTATGTGCAGCCAGGCTTGGATGGAGTTCGCCTGCGCTCCCTGCACGCCTGATGTTTCCATCTCGGCGTTGCAGGTGAGCGCGGCACACCCGAGACTGGCACCAGGCCCCATCTTTGTGTTTGCTCCCAGGCCCCTGCCCCTGTCCCCAATCATCCCGTGTTCCTCGGTTCCCTTCCCTCCCTCCCTCCGCCTCCCTGCCGACCCCCGTCCGGTGATTGGCTGTGGGCAGCCAGGCTTGGATGGAGTTCGCCTGTGCTCCCTGCACGCCTGATGTTTCCATCTCGGCGTTGCAGGTGAGCGCGGCACTCCTGAGACCCGGCACCAGGCCCCATCTTAGTGTTTGCCCACAGGCCCCTGCCCCTGTCCCTAATCATCCCGTGCTCCTCGGTTCGCTTACCTCCTTCCGCCCGCCTCCCTGCCCACCCCCGTCCCGTGATTGGCTGTGGGCAGCCATGCTTGGATGGAGTTCGCCTGCGCTCCCTGCACGCCTGATGTTTCCATCTCGGCGTTGCAGGTGAGCGTGGCATTCCTGAGACCCAGCACCAGGCCCAATCTTAGTGTTTGCCCCCAGGCCACTGCCCCCAATCACCCCATGCTCCTTGGGTTCCCTTCCCACCCTCCACCTTCCTGTCCACCCCCGTCCTGTGATTGGCTGTGGGTAGCCATGCTTGGATGGAGTTCGCCTGAGCTCACATGCACGCCTGATGTTTCCATGTTAGCGTTGTAGGTGAGCGCAGCACTCCTGAGACCCGGCACCAGGCCCCATCTTAGTGTTTGCCCCCTGGCCCCTGCCCCCAACCATCCCGTGCTCCTCGAGTTCCCCTTCCCTCCCTCCACCACCCTGCCCACCCCCGTCACGTGATTGGCTGTGGGCAGCCAGGCTTGGATGGAGTTCACCTGCGCTCCCTGCACGCCTGATGTTTCCATCTTGGCGTTGCAGGTGAGCGCAGCACTCCTGAGACCCGGCACCAGACCCCATCTTAGTGTTTGCCCCCAAGCCCCTGCCAGTGTCCCCAATCATCCCGTGCTCCTCGGTTCCCCTTCCCACCCTCCGCCTCCCTGCCAACCCCCGTTATGTGATTGGCTATGGGCAGCCAGGCTTGGATGAGTTCGCCTGCGCTCCCTGCACACTTGATGTTTCTATCTCGGTGTTGCAGGTGAGCGCGGCACTCCTGAGACCCGGCACTGGGCCCCATCTTAGTGTTTGCCCTCAGACCCCTGCCCCGGCCCCAATCATCCCCTGCTCCTCGGTTCGCATTCCCTCCCTCCGCCTCCCTGTCCACCCCCGGTCCCGTTATTGGCTGTGGGCAGCCAGGCTTGGATGGAGTTCGCCTGCGCTCCCTGCACGCCTGATGTTTCCATCTTGGCATTGCAGTTGAGCGCGGCACTCCTGAGACCCGGCACCAGGCCCCATCTTTGTGTTTGCCCTCAGGCCCCTGCCCCTGTCCCCAAGCATCCCGTGCTCCTCGGTTCCCTTTCCCTCCCTCTGCCTCCCTGCCAACCCCCGTTATGTGATTGGCTATGTGCAGCCAGGCTTGGATGGAGTTCGCCTGCGCTCCCTGCACGCCTGATGTTTCCATCTCGGCGTTGCAGGTGAGCGCGGCACACCCGAGACTGGCACCAGGCCCCATCTTTGTGTTTGCTCCCAGGCCCCTGCCCCTGTCCCCAATCATCCCGTGTTCCTCGGTTCCCTTCCCTCCCTCCCTCCGCCTCCCTGCCGACCCCCGTCCGGTGATTGGCTGTGGGCAGCCAGGCTTGGATGGAGTTCGCCTGTGCTCCCTGCACGCCTGATGTTTCCATCTCGGCGTTGCAGGTGAGCGCGGCACTCCCGAGACCGGCACCAGGCCTCATCTTAGTGTTTGCCCCCGGCCCCTGCCCCTGTCCCCAATCATCCCGTGCTCCTCGGTTCCCTTCCCTCCCTCCACTTCCCTGCCCACCCCCGTCCCGTGATTGGCTGTGGGCAGCCAGGCTTGGATGGAGGTCGCCTGCGCTCCCTGCATGCCTGATGTTTCCATCTTGGCGTTGCAGGTGAGAGCGGCACTCCTGCCACCCGGCACCAGGCCCCATCTTAGTGTTTGCCCCCAGGCCCCTGGCCCCAATCATCCCGTGCTTCTCGGGTTCCCCTTCCCTCCCTGCACCTCCCTGACCAACCCCGTCCAGTGATGGGCTGTGGGCAGCCAGGCTTGGATGGAGTTCGCCTGCCCTCCCTGCACGCCTGATGTTTCCTGCACGGCGTTGCAGGTGAGCGGGGCACTCCCGAGTCCGGCACCAGGCCCCATCGTGGTGTTTGCCCCCAGGCCCCTGTCCCCAATCATCCCGTGCTCCTCGGTTCCCTTCCCTCTCTCCGCCCGCTTCCTTGCCCACCCACGTCCCGTGATTGGCTGTGGGCAACCAGGCTTGGATCGAGTTCGCCTGCGCTCCCTGCACGCTTGATGTTTCCATATCGGCGTTGCAGGTGAGCGTGGCATTCCTGAGACCCAGCACCAGGCCCCATCTTAGTGTTTGTCCCCAGGCCCCTGCTCCCAATCACCCCATGCTCCTTGGGTTCCCTTCCCACCCTCCACCTTCCTGTCCACCCCCGTCCTGTGATTGGCTGTGGGTAGCCATGCTTGGATGGAGTTCGCCTGCGCTCACATGCACGTCTGATGTTTCCATCTTAGCGTTGTAGGTGAGCGCAGCACTCCTGAGACCCGGCACCAGGCCCCATCTTAGTGTTTGCCCCCAGGCCCCTGCCCCCAATCATCCCGTGCTCCTCGAGTTCCCCTTCCCTCCCTCCACCACCCTGCCCACCCCCGTCACGTGATTGGCTTTGGGCAGCCAGGCTTGGATGGAGTTCGCCTGCGCTCCCTGCACGCCTGATGTTTCCATCTTGGCGTTGCAGGTGAGCGCAGCACTCCTGAGACCCGGCACCAGGCCCCATCTTAGTGTTTGCCCCCAAGCCCCTGCCAGTGTCCCCAATCATCCCGTGCTCCTCGGTTCTCCTTCCCACCCTCCGCCTCCCTGCCAACCCCCGTTATGTGATTGGCTATGGGCAGCCAGGCTTGGATGAGTTCGCCTGCACTCCCTGCACGCCTGATGTTTCCATCTTGGCGTTGCAGGTGAGCGCGGCACTCCTGAGACCCGGCACCAGGCCCCATCTTAGTGTTTGCCCCCAGGCCCCTGCCCCCAATCATCCCGTGCTCCTCGGGTTCCCCTTCCCTCCCTCCACCTCCCGGACCACCCCCGTCCCGTGATGGGCTGTGGGCAGCCAGGCCTGGATGGAGTTCACCTGTGCTACCTGCACGCCTGATGTTTCCATCTCGGCGTTGCAGGAGAGCGTGGCACTCCCGCGACCGGCACCAGGCCCAATCTTAGTGTTTGCCCCCAGGCCCCTGCCCCTGTCCGCAATCCTTCCGTGCTCCTCAGTTCCCTTTAATCCCTCCACCTCCCTGCCCACCCTGTCCTGTGATTGGCTGTGGGCAGCCAGCCTTGGATGGAGTTCGCCTGCCCTCCCTGCACGCCTGATGTTTCCTGCACGCCTGATGTTTCCATCTCGGCGTTGCAGGTGAGCGGGGCACTCCCGAGTCCGGCACCAGTCCCCATCTTGGTGTTTGCCCCCAGGCCCCTGTCCCCAATCATCCTGTGCTCCTCGGTTCCCTTCCCTCCCTCCGCCCGCTTCCTTGCCCACCCCCGTCCCGTGATTGGCTGTGGGCAGCCAGGCTTGGATGGAGTTCGCCTGCGCTCCCTGCACGCCTGATGTTTCCATCTTGGCGTTGCAGGTGAGCGCGGCACTCCTGAGACCCAGCACCAGGCCCCATCTTAGTGTTTGCCCCCAGGCCCCTGCCCCCAATCATCCCGTGCTCCTCGGGTTCCCCTTCCCTCCCTCCGCCTCCCTGCCCAACCCCGTCCCGTGATTGGCTGTGGGCAGCCATGATTGGATGGAGTTCGCCTGCGCTCCCTGCACGCCTGATGTTTCCATCTTGGCGTTGCAGGTGAGCGCAGCACTCCTGAGACCCGGCACCAGGCCCCATCTTAGTGTTTGCCCCACAGGCCCCTGCCCCAATCATCCCATGCTCCTCGGGTTCCCCTTCCCTCCCTCCACCTCCCTGCCCACCCCGTCCCGTGATTGGCTGTGGGCAGCCAGGCTTGGATGGAGTTCGCCTGTGCTCCCTGCACGCCTGATGTTTCCATCTCGGCGTTGCAGGAGAGCGCGGCACTCCCGAGACCGGCACCAGGCCACATTTTAGTGTTTGCCCCCACACCCCTGCCCCTGTCCCCAATCATCCCGTGCTCCTCGGTTCCCCTTCCTCGCTCCGCCTCCATGCCCACCCCCGTCCCGTGATTGGCTGTGGGCTGCCAGGCTTGGATGGAGTTCGCCTGCGCTCCCTGCATGCCTGAAGTTTCCATCTCGGCGTTGCAGGTGACCGCGGCACTCCTGAGACTTGGCACCAGGCCCCATCTTAGTGTTTGCCCCCAGGTCCCTGCCCCTGCCCCTGTCCCTAATCATCCTGTGCTCCTCGGTTCCCTTACCTCCCTCCGCCCGCCTCCCTGCCCACCCCCGCGATTGGCTGCAGGCAGCCAGGCTTGGATGGAGTTCGCCTGCGGTACCTGCACGCCTGATGTTTCCATATTGGCGTTGCAGGTGAGCGCGGCACTCCTGAGACCCGGCACCAGGCGCCATCTTAGTGTTTGCCCCCAGGCCACTGCCCCCAATCATCCGGTGCTCCTCAGGTTCCCCTTCCCTCTCTGCACCTCCCTGCCCACCCCCGTCCCATGATAGGCTGTGGGCTGCCAGGCTTGGATGGAGTCCGCCTACGCTCCCTGCACTCCTGATGTTTCCATCACGGCGTCGCAGGAGAGCGCGGCACTCCCGAGACCGGGACCAGGCCCCATTTTAGTGTTTGCACCCAGGACCCTGCCCCTGTCCCCAATCATCCTGTGCGCCTCAGTTCCCTTTACTCCCTCCGCCTCCCTGCCCACCCCCGTCACGTGATTGGCTATGGGCAGCCAGGCTTGGATGAGTTCGCCTGCACTCCCTGCACGCCTGATGTTTCCATCTTGGCGTTGCAGGTGATCGCGGCACTCCTGAGACCCGGCACCAGGCCCCATCTTAGTGTTTGCCCCCAGGCCCCCTCCCGGACCACCCCCGTCCCGTGATGGGCTGTGGGCAGCCAGGCCTGGATGGAGTTCACCTGTGCTACCTGCACGCCTGATGTTTCCATCTCGGCGTTGCAGGAGAGCGTGGCACTCCCGCGACCGGCACCAGGCCCAATCTTAGTGTTTGCCCCCAGGCCCCTGCCCCTGTCCGCAATCCTTCCGTGCTCCTCAGTTCCCTTTAATCCCTCCACCTCCCTGCCCACCCTGTCCTGTGATTGGCTGTGGGCAGCCAGCCTTGGATGGAGTTCGCCTGCCCTCCCTGCACGCCTGATGTTTCCTGCACGCCTGATGTTTCCATCTCGGCGTTGCAGGTGAGCGGGGCACTCCCGAGTCCGGCACCAGTCCCCATCTTGGTGTTTGCCCCCAGGCTCCTGTCCCCAATCATCCTGTGCTCCTCGATTCCCTTCCCTCCCTCCGCCCGCTTCCTTGCCCACCCCCGTCCCGTGATTGGCTGTGGGCAGCCAGGCTTGGATGGAGTTCGCCTGCGCTCCCTGCACGCCTGATGTTTCCATCTTGGCGTTGCAGGTGAGCGCGGCACTCCTGAGACCCAGCACCAGGCCCCATCTTAGTGTTTGCCCCCAGGCCCCTGCCCCCAATCATCCCGTGCTCCTCGGGTTCCCCTTCCCTCCCTCCGCCTCCCTGCCCAACCCCGTCCCGTGATTGGCTGTGGGCAGCCATGATTGGATGGAGTTCGCCTGCGCTCCCTGCACGCCTGATGTTTCCATCTTGGCGTTGCAGGTGAGCGCAGCACTCCTGAGACCCGGCACAAGGCCCCATCTTAGTGTTTGCCCCCAGGCCCCTGCCCCAATCATCCCATGCTCCTCGGGTTCCCCTTCCCTCCCTCCACCTCCCTGCCCACCCCGTCCCGTGATTGGCTGTGGGCAGCCAGGCTTGGATGGAGTTCGCCTGTGCTCCCTGCACGCCTGATGTTTCCATCTCGGCGTTGCAGGAGAGCGCGGCACTCCCGAGACCGGCACCAGGCCACATTTTAGTGTTTGCCCCCACACCCCTGCCCCTGTCCCCAATCATCCCGTGCTCCTCGGTTCCCCTTCCTCGCTCCGCCTCCATGCCCACCCCCGTGCCGTGATTGCCTGTGGGCTGCCAGGCTTGGATGGAGTTCGCCTGCGCTCCCTGCATGCCTGAAGTTTCCATCTCGGCGTTGCAGGTGACCGCGGCACTCCTGAGACTTGGCACCAGGCCCCATCTTAGTGTTTGCCCCCAGGTCCCTGCCCCTGCCCCTGTCCCTAATCATCCTGTGCTCCTCGGTTCCCTTACCTCCCTCCGCCCGCCTCCCTGCCCACCCCCGCGATTGGCTGCGGGCAGCCAGGCTTGGATGGAGTTCGCCTGCGGTACCTGCACGCCTGATGTTTCCATATTGGCGTTGCAGGTGAGCGCGGCACTCCTGAGACCCGGCACCAGGCGCCATCTTAGTGTTTGCCCCCAGGCCACTGCCCCCAATCATCCGGTGCTCCTCGGGTTCCCCTTCCCTCTCTGCACCTCCCTGCCCACCCCCGTCCCATGATTGGCTGTGGGCTGCCAGGCTTGGATGGAGTCCGCCTACGCTCCCTGCACTCCTGATGTTTCCATCACGGCGTCGCAGGAGAGCGCGGCACTCCCGAGACCGGGACCAGGCCCCATTTTAGTGTTTGCACCCAGGACCCTGCCCCTGTCCCCAATCATCCTGTGCGCCTCAGTTCCCTTTACTCCCTCCGCCTCCCTGCCCACCCCCGTCACGTGATTGGCTGTGGGCAGCCAGGCTTGGATGGAGTTCGCCTGCGCTCCCTGCACGCCTGATGTTTCCATCTTGGCGTTGCAGGTGAGCGTAGCATTCCTGAGACCCAGCACCAGGCCCCATCTTAGTGTTTGCCCCCAGGTCCCTGCCCCCCAATCATCCCATTCTCCTTGGGTTTCCTTCCCACCCTCCACCTTCCACCTTCCTGCCCACTCCGTCCCGTGATTGGCTGTGGGCAGCCATGCTTGGATGGAGTTCACCTGCGCTCACATGCACGCCTGATGTTTCCATCTTGGTGTTGCAGGTGAGCGCAGCACTCCTGAGACCCAGCACCAGGCCCCATCTTAGTGTTTGCCCCCAGTCCCCTGCCCCCAATCATCCCGTGCTCCTCGAGTTCCCCTTCCTTCCCTCCACCACCCTGCCCACCCCCGTCCCGTGATTGGCTGTGGGCAGCCAGGCTTGGATGGAGTTAGCCTGCGCTCCCTGCACACCTGATGTTTCCATCATGGCGTTGCAGGTGAGCGCAGCACTCCTGAGACCCGGCACCAGGCCCCATTTAAGTGTTTGCCCCCAAGCCCCTGCCAGTGTCCCCAATCATCCCGTGCTCCTCGAGTTCCTCTTCCTTCCCTCCACCACCCTGCCCACCCCCGTCCCGTGATTGGCTGTGGGCAGCCAGGCTTGGATGGAGTTCGCCTGCACTCCCTGCACGCCTGATGTTTCCATCTTGGCGTTGCAGGTGAGCACGGCACTCCTGAGACCTGGCACCAGGCCCCATCTTAGTGTTTGCCGTCAGGCCCCTGCCCCTATCCCCAAGCATCCCATGCTCCTCGGTTCCCCTTCCCTCCCTCCGCCTCCCTGCCATCCCCCGTCCTGTGATTGGCTATGGGCAGCCAGGCTTGGATGGAGTTCGTCTGCGCTCCCTGCATACCTGATGTTTCCATCTCGGCGTTGCAGGTGAGCGAGGCACACCCGAGACCGGCACCAGGCCCCATCTTAGTGTTTGCCCCCAGGCCCCTGTCCCTGTCCCCAATCATCCTGTGCTCCTCGGTTCCCTTACCTCCCTCCGCCCGCCTCACTGCCTACCCCCGTCCCATGATTGGCTGTGGGCAGCCAGGCTTGGATGGAGTTTGCCTGCGCTCCCTGCACGCCTGATGTTTCCATCTTGGCGTTGCAGGAGAGTGCGGCACTCCCAAGGTCGGCACCAGGCCCCATCTTAGTGTTTGCCACCAGGACCCTGCCCCTGTCCCCAATCATCCCGTGCTCCTCAGTTCCCTTTACTCCCTCCGCCTCCATGCCCACCCCCGTCCCGTGATTGGCTGTGGGCAGCCAGGCTTGGATGGAGTTCGCCTGCGCTCCCTGCACGCCTGAAGTTTCTATCTCGGCGTTGCAGGTGAACGCGGCACTCCCGAGACCGGCACCAGGCCCCCTCTTAGTGTTTGCCCTCAGGCCCCTTCCCCTGCCCCGGCCCCAATCATCCCATGCTCCTCAGTTCGCCTTCCCTCCCTCCGCCTCCCTGTCCACCCCCGTCCCGTGATTGGCTATGGGCAGCCAGGCTTGGATGGAGTTCGCCTGCGCTCCCTGCACGCCTGATGTTTCTATCTCGGCGTTGCAGGTGAACGCGGCACTCCCGAGACCGGCACCAGGCCTCATCTTAGTGTTTTCCCCCAGGCCCCTGCCCCCAATCATCCCGTGCTCCTCGGGTTCCCCTTCCCTCCCTCCACCTCCCTGCCCACCCCCGTGATGGGCTGTGGGCAACCAGGCTTGGATGGAGTTCGCCTGCGCTCCCTGCACGCCTGATGTTTCTATCTCGCCGTTGCAGGAGAGCGCGGCATTCCCGAGACCGGCACCAGCCCCATCTTAGTGTTTGCCCCCAGGACCCTGCCCCTGTCCGCAATCATCCCGTGCTCCTCAGTTCCCTTTATTCCCTCCGCCTCCCTGCCCACCCCCGTCCCGTGATTGGCTGTGGGCAGCCAGGCTTGGATGGAGTTGGCCTGCGCTCCCTGCATGCCTAATGTTTCCATCTCAGCGTTGCAGGTGAGCGCGGCACTCCTGAGACCTGGCACCAGGCCCCATCTTAGTGTTTGCCCCCAGGTCCCTGCCCCTGCCCCTGTCCCCAATCATCCCATGCTCCTCGGTTCCCCATCCCTCCCTCGCCTCCCTGTCCACCCCTGTCCCGTGATTGGGTTTGGGCAGCCAGGCTTGTATGGAGTTGGCCTGCGCTCCCTGCACGCCTGATGTTTCCATCCCGGTGTTGGAGATGAGCGCAGCACTCCTGAGACCCGGCACCAGGCCCCATATTAGTATTTGCCCCCAGGCCCCTACCCCTGTCCCCAAGCATCCCGTGCTCCTCGGTTCCCCTTCCCTCCCTCCGCCTCCCTGCCAACCCCAGTCCTGTGATTGGCTGTGAGCAGCCAGGCTTGGATACAGTTCGCCTGCGCTTCCTGCATGCCTGATGTTTCCAACTCGGCGTTGCAGGAGAGCGCGGCACTCCTGAGACCGCCACCAGGCCCCATCTTAGTGTTTGCCCCCAGGCCCCTGCCCCAATCATCCCATGCTCCTCGGGTTCCCCTTCCCTCCCTCTACCTCCCTGCCCACCCCGTCCCGTGATTGGCTGTGGGCAGCCAGGCTTAGATGGAGTTCGCCTGTGCTCCCTGCACGCCTGATGTTTCCATCTCGGCGTTGCAGGAGAGCGCGGCACTCCCGAGACCGGCACCAGGCCACATTTTAGTGTTTGCCCCCACACCCCTGCCCCTGTCCCCAATCATCCCGTGCTCCTCGGTTCCCCTTCCTCGCTCCGCCTCCATGCCCACCCCCGTCCCGTGATTGGCTGTGGGCTGCCAGGCTTGGATGGAGTTCGCCTGCGCTCCCTGCATGCCTGAAGTTTCCATCTCGGCGTTGCAGGTGACCGCGGCACTCCTGAGACTTGGCACCAGGCCCCATCTTAGTGTTTGCCCCCAGGTCCCTGCCCCTGCCCCTGTCCCTAATCATCCTGTGCTCCTCGGTTCCCTTACCTCCCTCCGCCCGCCTCCCTGCCCACCCCCGCGATTGGCTGCGGGCAGCCAGGCTTGGATGGAGTTCGCCTGCGGTACCTGCACGCCTGATGTTTCCATATTGGCGTTGCAGGTGAGCGCGGCACTCCTGAGACCCGGCACCAGGCGCCATCTTAGTGTTTGCCCCCAGGCCACTGCCCCCAATCATCCGGTGCTCCTCGGGTTCCCCTTCCCTCTCTGCACCTCCCTGCCCACCCGCGTCCCATGATTGGCTGTGGGCTGCCAGGCTTGGATGGAGTCCGCCTACGCTCCCTGCACTCCTGATGTTTCCATCACGGCGTCGCAGGAGAGCGCGGCACTCCCGAGACCGGGACCAGGCCCCATTTTAGTGTTTGCACCCAGGACCCTGCCCCTGTCCCCAATCATCCTGTGCGCCTCAGTTCCCTTTACTCCCTCCGCCTCCCTGCCCACCCCCGTCACGTGATTGGCTGTGGGCAGCCAGGCTTGGATGGAGTTCGCCTGCGCTCCCTGCACGCCTGATGTTTCCATCTTGGCGTTGCAGGTGAGCGTAATATTCCTGAGACCCAGCACCAGGCCCCATCTTAGTGTTTGCCCCCAGGCCCCTACCCCCCAATCATCCCATGCTCCTTGGGTTCCCTTCCCACCCTCCACCTTCCACCTTCCTGCCCACCCCGTCCCGTGATTGGCTGTGGGCAGCCATGCTTGGATGGAGTTCACCTGCGCTCACATGCACGCCTGATGTTTCCATCTTGGTGTTGCAGGTGTGCGCAGCACTCCTGAGACCCAGCACCAGGCCCCATCTTAGTGTTTGCCCCCAGTCCCCTGCCCCCAATCATCCCGTGCTCCTCGAGTTCCCCTTCCTTCCCTCCACCACCCTGCCCACCCCCGTCCCGTGATTGGCTGTGGGCAGCCAGGCTTGGATGGAGTTCGCCTGCGCTCCCTGCACACCTGATGTTTCCATCATGGCGTTGCAGGTGAGCGCAGCACTCCTGAGACCCGGAACCAGGCCCCATTTTAGTGTTTGCCCCCAAGCCCCTGCCAGTGTCCCCAATCATCCCGTGCTCCTCGAGTTCCTCTTCCTTCCCTCCACCACCCTGCCCACCCCCGTCCCGTGATTGGCTGTGGGCAGCCAGGCTTGGATGGAGTTCGCCTGCACTCCCTGCACGCCTGATGTTTCCATCTTGGCGTTGCAGGTGAGCACGGCACTCCTGAGACCTGGCACCAGGCCCCATCTTAGTGTTTGCCGTCAGGCCCCTGCCCCTGTCCCCAAGCATCCCATGCTCCTCGGTTCCCCTTCCCTCCCTCCGCCTCCCTGCCATCCCCCGTCCTGTGATTGGCTATGGGCAGCCAGGCTTGGATGGAGTTCGTCTGCGCTCCCTGCACACCTGATGTTTCCATCTCGGCGTTGCAGGTGAGCGAGGCACACCCGAGACCGGCACCAGGCCCCATCTTAGTGTTTGCCCCCAGGCCCCTGTCCCTGTCCCCAATCATCCTGTGCTCCTCGGTTCCCTTACCTCCCTCCGCCCGCCTCACTGCCTACCCCCGTCCCATGATTGGCTGTGGGCAGCCAGGCTTGGATGGAGTTTGCCTGCGCTCCCTGCACGCCTGATGTTTCCATCTTGGCGTTGCAGGAGAGCGCGGCACTCCCAAGGCCGGCACCAGGCCCCATCTTAGTGTTTGCCACCAGGACCCTGCCCCTGTCCCCAATCATCCCGTGCTCCTCAGTTCCCTTTACTCCCTCCGCCTCCATGCCCACCCCCGTCCCGTGATTGGCTGTGGGCAGCCAGGCTTGGATGGAGTTCGCCTGCGCTCCCTGCACGCCTGAAGTTTCTATCTCGGCGTTGCAGGTGAACGCGGCACTCCCGAGACCGGCACCAGGCCCCCTCTTAGTGTTTGCCCTCAGGCCCCTTCCCCTGCCCCGGCCCCAATCATACCATGCTCCTCGGTTCGCCTTCCCTCCCTCCGCCTCCCTGTCCACCCCCGTCCCGTGATTGGCTATGGGCAGCCAGGCTTGGATGGAGTTCGCCTGCGCTCCCTGCACGCCTGATGTTTCTATCTTGGCGTTGCAGGTGAACGCGGCACTCCCGAGACCGGCACCAGGCCTCATCTTAGTGTTTTCCCCCAGGCCCCTGCCCCCAATCATCCCGTGCTCCTCGGGTTGCCCTTCCCTCCCTCCACCTCCCTGCCCACCCCCGTCCCGTGATGCGCTGTGGGCAACCAGACTTGGATGGAGTTCGCCTGTGCTCCCTGCACGCCTGATGTTTGCATCTCGTAGTTGCAGGAGAGCGCGGCATTCCCGAGACCGGCACCAGCCCCATCTTAGTGTTTGCCCCCAGGACCCTGCCCCTGTCCGCAATCATCCCGTGCTCCTCAGTTCCCTTTATTCCATCCGCCTCCCTGCCCACCCCCGTCCCGTGATTGGCTGTGGGCAGCCAGGCTTGGATGGAGTTGGCCTGCGCTCCCTGCATGCCTAATGTTTCCATCTCAGCGTTGCATGTGAGCGCGGCACTCCTGAGACCTGGCACCAGGCCCCATCTTAGTGTTTGCCCCCAGGTCCCTGCCCCTGCCCCTGCCCCTGTCCCCAATCATCCCGTGCTCCTCGGTTCGCCTTCCCTCCCTCCGCCTCCCTGTCCACTCCTGTCCCGTGATTGGGTTTGGGCAGCCAGGCTTGGATGGAGTTGGCCTGCGCTCCCTGCATGCCTGATGTTTCCATCCCGGTGTTGGAGATGAGCGCAGCACTCCTGAGACCCGGCACCAGGCCCCATCTTAGTATTTGCCCCCAGGCCCCTACCCCTGTCCCCAAGCATCCCGTGCTCCTCGGTTCCCCTTCCCTCCCTCCGCCTCCCTGCCAACCCCAGTCCTGTGATTGGCTATGAGCAGCCAGGCTTGGATACAGTTCGCCTGCGCTTCCTGCATGCCTGATGTTTCCAACTCGGCGTTGCAGGAGAGCGCGGCACTCCCGAGACCGCCACCAGGCCCCATCTTAGTGTTTGCTCCCAGGCCCCTGCCCCAATCATCCCGTGCTCTTCGAGTTCCCCTTCCCTCCCTCCACCACCTTGCCCACTCCCATCCCGTGATTGGTTGTGGGCAGCCAGGTTTGGATGCAGTTCGCCTGCGCTCCCTGCACGCCTGATGTTTCCATCTTGGCGTTGCAGGAAAGCGCGGCACTCCCGAGACCGGCGGCAGTCCCCATCTTAGTGTTTGCCCCCAGGACCCTGCCCCTGTCCCCAATCATCCCGTGCTCCTCAGTTCCCTTTACTCCCTCCGCCTCCCTGCCCACCACCGTCACGTGATTGGCTGTGGGCAGCCAGGCTTGGATGGAGTTCGCCTGTGCTCCCTGCATGCCTGTGTTTCCATCTTGCCATTGCAGGTGAGCGCGGAACTCCTGAGACCCGGCACCAGGCCCCATCTTAGTGTTTGCCCCCAGGCCCCTGCCCCCAATCATCCCGTGCTCCTCGAGTTCCCCTTCCCTCCCTCCACCTCCCTGCCCACCCCCGTCCCATGATTGGCTGTGGGCAGCCAGGCTTGGATGGAGTTGCCTGTGCTCCCTGCACGCCTGATGTTTCCATCTCGGCATTGCAGGTGAGGGGGGCACTCCGGAGACCGGCACCAGGCCCCATCTTAGTGTTTGCCCACAGGCCCCTGCCCCTGTTCCTAATCATGCCGTGCTCCTCGGTTCCCTTACCTCCCTCCGCCCGCCTCCCTGCCCAGCCCCGTCCCGTGATGGGCTGTGGGCAACCAGGCTTGGATAGAGTTCGCCTGTGCTCCCTGCACGCCTGATGTTTGCATCTCGGCGTTGCAGGAGAGCGCGGCATTCCCGAGACCGGCACCTGCCCCATCTTAGTGTTTGCCCCCAGGACCCTGCCCCTGTCCGCAATCATCCCGTGCTCCTCAGTTCCCTTTATTCCCTCCGCCTCCCTGCCCACCCCCGTCCCGTGATTGGCTGTGGGCAGCCAGGCTTGGATGGAGTTGGCCTGCGCTCCCTGCATGCCTAATGTTTCCATCTCAGCGTTGCAGGTGAGCGCGGCACTCCTGAGACCTGGCACCAGGCCCCATCTTAGTGTTTGCCCCCAGGTCCCTGCCCCTGTCCCCAATCATCCCGTGCTCCTCGGTTCCCCTTCCCTCCCTCCGCCTCCCTGTCCACTCCTGTCCCGTGATTGGGTTTGGGCAGCCAGGCTTGGACGGAGTTGGCCTGCGCTCCCTGCACGCCTGATGTTTCCATCTCGGCGTTGCAGGTGAGCGCAGCACTCCTGAGACCCGGCACCAGGCCCCATCTTAGTGGTTGCCCCCAGGCCCCTACCCCCAATCATCCCATGCTCCTCGGGTTCCCCTTCCCTCCCTCCGCCTCCCTGCCCAACCCTGTCCCGTGATTGGCTGTGGGCAGCCAGGCTTGGATGGAGTTCGCCTGCGCTCCCTGCTCGCCTGATGTTTCCATCTTGGCATTGCAGGTGAGCGCAGCACTCCTGATATCCGGCACCAGGCCCCATTTTAGTGTTCGCCCTCAGGCCCCTGCCCCTGTCCCCAATCATCCCTTGCTCCTCAGTTCCCCTTCCCTCCCTCCGCCCCCTTGTCCACTCCATCCCGTGATTGGCTGTGGGCAGCCAGGCTTGGATGGAGTTCACCTGCGCTCCCTGCACGCCTGATGTTTCCATCTCTGTGTTGCAGGTGAGCGCGGCACTCCTGAGACCCGGCACCAGGCCCCATTTTAGTGTTTGCCCTCAGGCCCCTGCCCCTGTCCCCAAGCATCCCGTGCTCCTCGGTTCCCCTTCCCTCCCTCCGCCTCCCTGCCAACCCCCGTCCTGTGATTGGCTATGGGCAGCCAGGTTGGATGGAGTTCGCCTGCGCTCCCTGCACACCTGATGTTTCCATCTCGGTGTTGCAGGTGAGCGCGGCACACCCGTGACCGGCACTAGGCCCCATCTTAGTGTTTGCCCCCAGGCCCCTGCCCCTGCCCCTGCCCCTGTCCCCAATCATCCCGTGCTCCTCGGTTCCCTTACCTCCCTCCGCCCGCCTCACTGCCCACCCCCGTCTCGTGATTGGCTGTGGGCTGCTAGGCTTGGATGGAGTTTGCCTGCGCTCCCTGCACGCCTGATGTTTCCATCTTGGCGTTGCAGGAGAGCGCGGCACTCCCAAGGCCGTCACCAGGCCCCATCTTAGTGTTTGCCCCCAGGACCCTGACCCTGTCCCCAATCATCCCGTGCTCCTCAGTTCCTTTTAATCCCTCCGCGTCCCTGCCCACCCCGTCACGTGATTGGCTGTGGGCAGCCAGGCTTGGATGAAGTTCGCCTACGCTCCCTGCATGCCTGATGTTTCCATCTTGGCGTTGCAGGTGAGCGATGCACTCCTGAGACCCGGCACCAGGCCCCATCTTAGTGTGTGCCCCCAGGCCCCTGCCCCCAATCATCCCATTCTCCTCGGGATCCCCTTCCCTCCCTCCACCTCCCTGCCCACCCCTGACCCGTGATTGGCTGTGGACAGCCAGGCTTGGATGGAGTTCGCCTGTGCTCCCTGCACGCCTGATGTTTCCACCTTGGTGTTGCAGAAGAGAGCGGCACTCCTGAGACCGGCACCAGGCCCCATCTTAGTGTTTGCCCCCAGGCCCCTGCCCCTGTCCCCAATCATCCCATGCTCCTCGGTTCCCCTTCCCTGCCTCCGCCTCCATGCCCACCCCATCCCGTGATTGGGTGTGGGCAGCCAGGCTTGGATGGAGTTCGCCTGCGCTCCCTGCAGCCTGATGTTTCCATCTCGGCGTTGCAGGTGAGCGCGGCACTCCTGAGACCCGGCACCAGGCCCCATCTAAGTGTTTTCCCCCAGGCCTCTGCCCCTGTCCCCAAGCATCCCGTGCTCCTCGGTTCCCCTTCCCTCCCTCCACCTCCCTGCCAACCCCCGTCCTGTGATTGGCTGTGGGTAGCCAGGCTTGGATGGAGTTCGCCAGCACTCCCTGCACGCCTGATGTTTACATCTCGGCGTTGCAGTTGAGCGCGGCACACCCGAGACCGGCACCAGGCCCCATCTTAGTGTATGCCCCCAGGCCCCTGCCCCTGTCTCCAATCATCCCGTGCTTCTCAGTTCCCTCCCTCCCTCCACCTCCCTGCTAACCCCCGTCCCGTGATTGGCTGTGGGGGGCCAGGCTAGGATGGAGTTCGCCTGCACTCCCTGCACGCCTGATGTTTCCATCTCGGCGTTGCAGGTGAGCGCGGCACTCCTGAGACCGGCACCAGGGCCCATCTTAGTGTTTGCCCCCAGGCCCTTGACCCTGTCCCCAATCATCCCATGCTCCTCGGTTCCCTTACCTCCCTCGCCCGCCTCCCTGCCCACCCCCGTCCTGCGATTGTCTGTGAGCAGCCAGGCTTGGATGGAGTTCGCCTGCGCTCTCTGGACGCCTGATGTTTCCATCTCGCCGTTGCAGGTGAATGCGGCAAACCCGAGACCGGCACCAGGCCCCATTTTAGTGTATGCCCCCATGCCCCTGTCCCTGTCCCTGTCCCCAATCAACCCATGCTCCTCCGTTCCCTTCCCTCCGTTCCCTTCCCTCCCTCTCTCCCCCCTCCTCCCTCCCTCCCTCTCTCCTTCCACCTCCCTCCCTCCACTTCCCTGCCCACCCCTGTCCCGTGATTGGCTGTGGGCAGCCAAGCTTGGATGGAGTTCGCCTGCGCTCCCTGCAGGCCTGATGTTTTCATCTTTGCGTTGCAGGTGAGCCCAGCACTCCTGAGACCCGGCACCAGGCCCCATCTTAGTGTTTGCCCCCAGGCCCCTGCCCCCAATCATCCCGTGCTCCTCGAGTTCCCCTTCCCTCCCTCCCTCCACCTCCCTGCCCACCCCCATCCCGTGATTGGCTGTGGGCAGCCAGGCTTGGATGGAGTTCGCCTGCGCTCCCTGCTCGCCTGATGTTTCCATCTTGGCATTGCAGGTGAGCGCAGCACTCCTGAGATCCGGCACCAGGCCCCATTTTAGTGTTCGCCCTCAGGCCCCTGCCCCTTTCCCCAATCATCCCGTGCTCCTCAGTTCCCCTTCCCTCCCTCCGCCTCCCTGTCCACTCCATCCCGTGATTGGCTGTGGGCAGCCGATGGAGTTCACCTGCGCTCCCTGCACGCCTGATGTTTCCATCTCTGTGTTGCAGGTGAGCGCGGCACTCCTGAGACCTGGCACCAGGCCCCATCTTAGTGTTTGCCCTCAGGCCCCTGCCCCTGTCCCCAAGGATCCCGTGCTCCTCGGTTCCCCTTCCCTCCCTCCGCCTCCCTGCCAACCCCCGTCCTGTGATTGGCTATGGGCAGCCAGGCTTGGATGTAGTTCGCCTGCGCTCCCTGCACACCTGATGTTTCCATCTCGGCGTTGCAGGTGAGCGCGGCACACCCGAGACCGGCACTAGGCCCCATCTTAGTGTTTGACCCCAGGCCCCTGCCCCTGTCCCCAATCATCCCGTGCTCCTCGGTTCCCTTACCTCCCTCCGCCCGCCTCACTGCCCACCCCCGTCCCGTGATTGGCTGTGGGCTGCCAGGCTTGGATGGAGTTTGCCTGCGCTCCCTGCACGCCTGATGTTTCCATCTTGGCGTTGTAGGAGAGCTCGACATCCCCGAGGCCGCCACCAGGCCCCATCTTAGTGTTTGCCCCCAGGACCCTGCCCCTGTCCCCAATCATCCCGTGCTCCTCAGTTCCCTTTACTCCCTCCGCGTCCCTGCCCAACCCCGTCAGGTGATTGGCTGTGGGCAGCCAGGCTTGGATGAAGTTCGCCTACGCTCCCTGCATGCCTGATGTTTCCATCTTGGCGTTGCAGGTGAGCGATGCACTCCTGAGACCCGGCACCAGGCCCCATCTTAGTGTGTGCCCCCAGGCCCCTGCCCCCAATCATCCCGTTCTCCACGGGTTCCCCTTCCCTCCCTCCACCTCCCCGCCCACTCCCGACCCGTGATTGGCTGTGGAAAGCCAGGCTTGGATGGAGTTCGCCTGTGCTCCCTGCATGCCTGATGTTTCCATCTTGGTGTTGCAGAAGAGCGCGGCACTCCTGAGACCGGCACCAGGCCCCATCTTAGTGTTTGCCCCCAGGGCCCTGCCCCTGTCCCCAATCATCCCATGCTCCTCGGTTCCCCTTCCCTGCCTCCGCCTCCATGCCCACCCCCGTCCCGTGATTGGCTGTGGGCAGCCAGGCTTGGACGGACTTCGCCTGCGCTCCCTGCACGCCTGATGTTTCCATCTCGGCGTTGCAGGTGAGCGTGGCACTCATGAGACCCGGCACCAGGCCCCATCTAAGTGTTTGCCCCCAGGCCCCTAACCCCTGTCCCCAAGCATCCCGTGCTCCTCGGTTCCCCTCGCCCTCCCTCCACCTCCCTGCCAAACCCCGTCCTGTGATTGGCTGTGGGCAGCCAGGCTTGGATGGAGTTCGCCAGCGCTCCCTGCATGCCTGATGTTTACATCTCGGCGTTGCAGTTGAGCGCGGCACACACGAGACCGGCACCAGGCCCCATCTTAGTGTATGCCCCCAGGCCCCTGCCCCTGTCCCCAATCATCCCGTGCTCCTCGGTTCCCTTACCTACCTCCGCCCGCCTCCCTGCCCACCCCCATCCCGTGATTGTCTGTGGGCAGCCAGGCTTGGATGGAGTTCGCCTGCACTCCCTGCATGCCTAATGTTTCCATCTCGGCGTTGCAGGTGAGTGCGGCACTCCCGAGACCGGCACCAGGGCCCATCTTAGTGTTTGCCCCCAGGCCCTTGACCCTGTCCCCAATCATCCCGTGCTCCTCCGTTCCCTTCCCTCCATCCCTCCCTCCCTCCCTCCACCTCCCTCCACCTCCCTCCACCTCCCTCCACCTCCCTCCACCTCCCTCCACCTCCCTCCACCTCCCTCCACCTCCCTGCCCACCCCTGTCCCGTGATTGGCTGTGGGCAGCCAAGCTTGGATGGAGTTCGCCTGCGCTCCCTGCACGCCTGATGTTTCCATCTTTGCGTTGCAGGTGAGCGCAGCACTCCTGAGACCCGGCACCAGGCCCCATCTTAGTGTTTGCCCTCAGGCCCCTGCCCCTGTCCCCAAGCATCCCGTGCTCCTCGGTTCCCCTTCCCTCCCTCCGCCTCCCTGCCAACCCCCGTCCTGTGATTGGCTATGGGCAGCCAGGCTTGGATGGAGTTCGCCTGCGCTCCCTGCACACCTGATGTTTCCATCTCGGCGTTGCAGGTGAGCGCGGCACACCCGAGACCGGCACTAGGTCCCATCTTAGTGTTTGCCCCCAGGCCCCTGCCCCTGTCCCCAACCATCCCGTGCTCCTCAGTTCCCTTACCTCCCTCCGCCCGCCTCACTGCCCACCCCCGTCCCGTGATTGGCTGTGGGCTGCCAGGCTTGGATGGAGTTTGCCTGCGCTCCCTGCACGCCTGATGTTTCCATCTTGGCGTTGCAGGAGAGCGCGGCACTCCCGAGGCCGCCACCAGGCCCCATCTTAGTGTTTGCCCCCAGGACCCTGCCCCTGTCCCCAATCATCCCGTGCTCCTCAGTTCCCTTTACTCCCTCCGCGTCCCTGCCCACCCCCGTCACATGATTGGCTGTGGGTAGCCAGGCTTGGATGAAGTTCGCCTACGCTCCCTGCATGCCTGATGTTCCCATCTTGGCGTTGCAGGTGAGCGGTGCACTCCTGAGACCCGGCACCAGGCCCCATCTTAGTGTGTGCCCCCAGGCCCCTGCCCCCAATCATCCCGTTCTCCACGGGTTCCCCTTCCCTCCCTCCACCTCCCTGCCCACCCCGACCCGTGATTGGCTGTGGACAGCCAGGCTTGGATGGAGTTCGCCTGTGCTCCCTGCATGCCTGATGTTTCCATCTTGGTGTTGCAGAAGAGAGCGGCACTCCTGAGACGGGCACCAGGCCCCATCTTAGTGTTTGCCCCCAGGCCCCTGCCCCTGTCCCCAATCATCCCGTGCTCCTCGGTTCCCCTTCCCTGCCTCTGCCTCCATGCCCACCCCCGTCCCGTGATTGGCTGTGGGCAGCCAGGCTTGGATGGAGTTCGTCTGCGCTTCCTGCACGCCTGATGTTTCCATCTTGGCGTTGCAGGTGCGCGATGCACCCCTGAGACCCGGCACCAGGCCCCATCTTAGTGTGTGCCCCCAGGCCCCTGCCCCCAATCATCCCGTTCTCCTCGGTTCCCCTTCCCTGCCTCCGCCTCCATGCCCACCCCCGTCCCGTGATTGGCTGTGGGCAGCCAGGCTTGGATGGAGTTTGCCTGCACTCCCTGCACGCCTGATGTTTCCATCTTTGCGTTGCAGGTGAGCGCGGCACTTCCAAGACCGGCACCAGGGCCCATCTTAGTGTTTGCCCCCAGGCCCTTGACCCTGTCCCCAATCATCCCGTGCTCCTCGGTTCCCTTACCTCCCTCCGCCCGCCTCCCTGCCCACCCCCGTCCCGTGATTGTCTGTGGGCAGCCAGGCTTGGATGGAGTTTGCCTGCGCTCTCTGCACGCCTGATGTTTCCATCTCGGCGTTGCAGGTGAACGAGGCACACCCGAGACCGGCACCAGGCCCCATCTTAGTGTATGCCCCCATGCCCCTGTCCCCAATCATCCCATGCTCCTCCTTTCCCTTCCCTCCATCCCTCCCTCCCTCCACCTCCTTGTCCACCCCTGTCCCGTGATTGGCTGTGCGCAGCTAAGCTTGGATGGAGTTCGCCTGCGCTCCCTGCACGCCTGATGTTTGCATCTTGGCGTTGCAGGTGAGCGCAGCACTCCTGAGACCCGGCACCAGGCCCCATCTTAGTGTTTGCCCCCAGGCCCCTGCCCCCAATCATCCCGTGCTCCTCGAGTTCCTCTTCCCTCCCTCCCTCCCTCCACATCCCTGCCCACCCCCGTCCCGTGATTGGCTGTGGGCAGCCAGGCTTGGATGGAGTTCGCCTGAGCTCCCTGCTCGCCTGATGTTTCCATCTTGGCATTGCAGGTGAGCGCAGCACTACTGAGATCCGGCAACAGGCCCCATTTTAGTGTTCGCCCTCAGGCCCCTGCCCCTGCCCCTGACCCTAATCATCCCGTGCTCCTCAGTTCCCCTTCCCTCCCTCCGCCTACCTGTCCACCCCATCCCGTGATTGGCTGTGGGCAGCCAGGCTTGGATGGAGTTCACCTGCGCTCCCTGCACACCTGATGTTTCCATCTCGGTGTTGCAGGTGAGCGCGGCACACCCGAGACCGGCACTAGGCCCCATCTTAGTGTTTGCCCCCAGGCCCCTGCCCCTGTCCCCAATCATCCCGTGCTCCTCGGTTCCCTTACCTCCCTCCGCCCGCCTCACTGCCCACCCCGTCCCGTGATTGGCTGTGGGCAGCCAGGCTTGGATGGAGTTTGCCTGCGCTCCCTGCACGCCTGATGTTTCCATCTTGGCGTTGCAGGAGAGCGCGGCACTCCTGAGGCCGGCACCAGGCCCCATCTTAGTGTTTGCCCCCAGGACCCTGCCCCTGTCCCCAATCATCCCGTGCTCCTCAGTTCCCTTTACTCCCTCCGCGTCCCTGCCCACCCCCGTCACGTGATTGGCTGTGGGCAGCCAGGCTTGGATGGAGTTCGCCTTCGCTCCCTGCATGCCTGATGTTTCCATCTTGGCGTTGCAGGTGAGCGATGCACTCCTGAGACCCGGCACCAGGCCCCATTTTAGTGTATGCCCCCAGGCCCCTGCCCCCAATCATCCCATTCTCCTCGGGTTCCCCTTCCCTCCCTCCACCTCCCTGCCCACCCCTGACCCATGATTGGCTGTGGACAGCCAGGCTTGGATGGAGTTCGCCTGTGCTCCCTGCACGCCTGATGTTTCCATCTTGGTGTTGCAGGAGAGCGCGGCACTCCTGAGACCGGCACCAGGCCCCATCTTTGTGTTTGCCCCCAGGCCCCTGCCCCTGTCCCCAATCATCCCGTGCGCCTCGGTTCCCCTTCCCTGCATCCGCCTCCATGCCCACCCCCGTCGTGTGATTGGCTGTGGGCAGCCAGGCTTGGATGGAGTTCGCCTGCGCTCCCTGCATGCCTGATGTTTCCATCTCGGTGCTGCAGGTGAGCGCGGCACTCCTGAGACCCGGCACCAGGCCCCATCTAAGTGTTTGCCCCCAGGCCCCTGCCCCCAAGCATCCCATGCTCCTCGGTTCCCCTTCCCTCCCTCCGCCTCCCTGCCAACCCCCGTCCCGTGATTGGCTGTGGGCAGCCAGGCTTGGATGGAGTTCGCGTGCGCTCCCTGCACGCCTGATGTTTACATCTCGGCGTTGGAGTTGAGCGCGGCACACCCGAGACCGGCACCAGGCCCCATCTTAGTGTATGCCCACAGGCCCCTGCCCCTGTCCCCAATCATCCCGTGCTTCTCGGTTCCCTCCCTCCCTCCACCTCCCTGCTAACCCCCGTCCCGTGATTGGCTGTGGGCAGCCAGGCTTGGATGGAGTTCGCCTGCACTCCCTGCACGCCTGATGTTTCCATCTCGGCGTTGCAGGTGAGCGCGGCACTCCCGAGACCGGCACCTGGGCCCATCTTAGTGTTTGCCCCCAGGCCCTTGCCCCTGTCCCCAATCATCCCGTGCTCCTCGGTTTCTTACCTCCCTCTGCCCTCCTCCCTGCCCGCCCCCGTCCCGTGATTTTCTGTGGGCAGCCAGGCTTGGATGGAGTTCGCCTGCGCTCTCTGCACGCCTGATGTTTCCATCTCGGCGTTGCAGGTGAGTGCGGCACACCCGAGACCGGCACCAGGCCCCATTTTAGTGTATGCCCCCATGCCCTTGCCCCTGCCCCTGTCCCCAATCATCCCATGCTCCTCTGTTCCCTTTACTCCCTCCGCCTCCCTGCCCACCCCCGTCACGTGATTGGGTGTGGACAGCCAGGATTGGATGGAGTTCACCTGCGCTCCCTGCACGCCTGCTGTTTGCATCTTGGTGTTGCAGGTGAGCGCGGCACTTGTTACCAAATATCACACCTGGAGGGAATTGTGGACGCTGGCCTGCGTCACATCTGGGTAGGTTTATGAATGTCAGCATTTGCCTCACTTAGATAGAATTAGGAAGGTTAGCATACACCACACTTGACAGAACTCTGATAGAAATGAGAATGGTGGCATCAGCCACACTTAGTTAGAATTCTTAGCTTTGGCCTGCCTCGCATCTAGATGGGATCACGAATGTTACCATGCACCATACTTAGATGAAAAATGTAAATGTTAGCATGTGCCACACTTAGACTGAATTCCTAACTTTGGGCAGCGTTGCATCTGGATGGGATGGTGAATGTTAGCACATGCCACACCTAGGCCCTCATTCCAACCCAGGCGTGAAGGGGTTAACGGTGCCGTCGGCGCCGTTAACCCTTAACGCCTGATTTCCACCTTAACGCTCCTTGGCGCTAATTACGGCACCGTAATTTACGATGCCGTAATTAGCGCCTTCCCCACTCCCATTATGCCCTATAGGACAAAAATGGGAATGGGGAAGGGTAAATGGGGATTGGGGATTTACCACCCCACTCACCTTGGAATGGGGCGGTAAATATGCCATCCACCATGGTGTAAACAGAGTTTACACCATGGTGGTAAAGTAGGGAACTTACCACCTGGGTTGGAATGAGGGCCCTAGATGATATTATATGATAGGATATGGCATTTAGGAACTCGAATGTTAGCAGGCGCACACACAGAGGGAATTCTTTAGCCTAACATGCGCCACATCTAGATGGTATTGTGAATTTAGCATGTGCCTCACTTAGCTGAATCTTCAACCTCGCCTGTGTCGCATCTGGATAGAATTGTAAATGTTAGCATGTACACACATAGAGGGAATTTGTTAGCCTAGCATGCGCCACATCTAGATGGAATTTGTAAATGTTAGCATGTGCCTCACTTAATTGGAATCCTCAACCTAGCTTGCGTCGCATCTCGATAGAATTGTAAATGTTAGCATGTGCACACATAGAGGGAATTCAATGACTGATATATTACTCTCCTGCCTAGCCTGGACATAGCGTGCAATCATGAATCAACCAACCCACTAACAACTCCACTCCTCTGTATACACCTCTCAAACTCGAACCAAACACAACCACAAGCCTTAAAGCATCAAACCGCACTAACTTCACTACACTGCAACAACAAAACTAACCGCACATTGGGCCTCATTCCGAGTACGGCGCTAACCAATGGCGCTATTAACGCCTTGGTTGACGCCGTACCCGGACCGGCAGCGCCTTGGTGGATGGCGGAATTACCGCCCCATTCCAAGGTTGGCGGGGCGGTAATTCCCCATTCACCAGGGCTCTTCCCCATTCCCAAATGAGCCCCCATAGGGCTCAATGGGAATGGGGAAGATGCAAATAACGGTGACCGTTCATTACGCTCACCGTTATTGGCTTGGAGGCCCCTTTGCGCCCTCGACTTTAACACCTGCTCAAAGCAGGCGTTAAGGGCGAGGGCGCAAAGGGAACTCGGAGTATGGCGGTAAGGGATCACCGCCACCGGTCTCGTTACTGGTGGCCGCTATCCCTTACCGCCATACTCGGAATGAGGCCCATAGACTTGCACAACAGCACACGACAACTACCGACCCTAAAACACCCCAACCCCAGTCAACGGACCCACCGGGCTGAGGCTGCCAACAGCACATCACTGCTATCTTCCACATCTCCAGCTCATTCCCACTAACTCTCCCCCCTTCACCCTTTTTTCAGAGCCGCCAGAGCGCCAGGGGACCACTCCGGTGGTGATAGTGCGCGGTACAAATATCCTTTAACATTAACATAACATTAACATTAACATATACCAGGGACGTCATTTGGGGGTTGCCGGGGTTGCAGTTGTGACCCCTGAGGTCTCCCTTGGTACACCTAGGAAAAAAAACAAATAACTGTGGCTCTTTATTTTTGGAGTGGCTGACTTTCTTGTTCAGGCCTCTTAAAAAAACAGGAGGTTTCACAAGTGTAACACTTTGAACAGTGACCCTAAAGAAGAAAGAATAGGAATAACAAATAATTTGTCTTTCTGGAATTCTTTGCAATAATTGCTAGACTCATAAGGGTTTATTTCAAGGCACACTTCAGGGGGTGAGTCACTGATTTAGTCTGTTCTTAAACATCTCGACTCAGCCTTTACCCCTTCACGGATCGATGAATGAGTATCAACACAGGTTGGGTGCTATTGTATGTATATTTGTTCTAAGTGCATCATATCATAATAATTTGGCCTTGGACGTCTGCTTTCATTCACAGTAATTTAGTAATAGGGGCCTATACACACTGATATTAACAATACATATGGTGATCCATTCTTGTAGGAAATTTATAAAATTATAGTGATGTCGCAACCATATTTTTCGCAGCGTATTTAAGGACAATATGTGATGTCACTTCCTGTTATGTCAAGGGGTGAAAGGTCGTATTCCATCACTTGCCATGATTTCACTTCGAGGCGGTGGGAGGGGGGTCAAATGACATCACTTCCTGTGATGTCATCAGAGGTCAAAGGTAGTGTGACGTCACTTCCACCACTCCTGGCATTTTGGTGAAATGACTTCCCTGCCATATACTAGCATTTGTGCCTGCCTTCTACCGTTCTTGTGCAACTTGTTCTTTTTGTTTTATTGCCATTGCACATAACGTATATTTCTACCTGCTGTTGGGGGTCTGTCCTTTGCCCCCAGGCGTGCCCGTGAGCCCCCAACCCAACAGAGCTCACACGCACACGTCCGTCAGGTTCGGGCTCCCCGGTCGCTCTAATGCTTCCGGGAACGCCCCGTTTATTTAAGCCGCACGCGGCGACGTGCAACGTCACGCCGCCGCGTGCGCAGCCCTTACGGGGCAGCGCCACACTCCTCCTTTTTCAGGAGGACACACAGTTACATTATTAGTTAAACACAACATATCACACAACAAACAACTTGCCCAAACTGGACCCAGGCCCCTTTAATGTCAGCCACCCTCACCCCGGACGACTCTCCAACTGTCCCAACACATACTCACTAAGGTAAGCGGGTTTCCCTCGCCCAGTCCTCTGGGGGTACCTCCCGCTCACCTCCGGCACCGGCAGTCCATCACCAGTAGCCTCCCGACACGGAGAGTCCGGGACACCGAGAGGGGGCCCATCTTCCTCAGGGATCTCGGCGACACCAGGATGCAGAGGGGGTTCAGTTCTCGAGTCCCCCAGCTTCTTGAAGAAGCTGACGTTACGGGTTACAGCCGTTCGCCCTTCGGAGGCCGTCACCATTGACCCCTTCACGGCGACCACATCCAGAGGTGCTGGTTCATAAGGTAGGGACAACTTCCCGTGAGGATGGTGGTTCCGGATGAGCACCTCATCCCCGGGTTCCAGCCGCTGGGGCCGCAGGCCCCGGCGCACGTTCTCTTGGCTGATCCTGGCCAGTCGGTCGGCTTCAACCTGCTGGTCGTTGATAATCCCGGGTTCTCTCTCCTGTACCTCCGGCAGTAGACCCCGGGGGCATCAGCGGAACAGCACTTCCGCCGGGGCGACACCAGTGGAGGCATGTGGGGTGGTGCGATGCACTCTCAGGAATTGATACAATGCCCGTTGGAGGGGCTGGCCTTGTCCTTGCGCAATCCGAAATGTCTTGTTTAGTGTTCGCATCAGTCTTTCCGCATCGCCGTTGGCCCGAGGCCACAGAGGGGATATCTTTCGATGTTGAACTCCACAGCTGGCCAGGAACTCTGAGAAACGTTCGCTTTGAAATGGCGACCCATTGTCCGAGCACAGCGTCAGGGGAAATCCGTGGGTTGCAAAGATCTTTTCCACGCCGATTACCACATGTTCGAATGCCACCAATTCCACAAACTCCACTTCGGGGTACCGGGAGTACTCATCGACTATGGCCAGAAAATGGGTGCCCACGGACGTGGACCCAAAGTCCTCATGCACGACCTCCCAGGGCCTGGTCCCTCGAGGCATTGCTTCGATAGCCGGTTCCCTCTGCACCGGGGAGGCTGCCTGGCACCATACACAGGCTGCCACAAAGTCATCGACCCTTTTCTCCAGCTCCGGGAACCAGACCTTCATCCGCAGCCTCGCCTTCGTCTTGGCAGCACCCTGATGTCCGTGATGGGCCAAAGCGATCACCTCACCCACTTTGGAGTGGGGGACCACTATGCGATCCCCCCGGAGCAGGAGCCCCGACTCCGAGAAGGACAGCTCATCTTTCACCTTCCACAGCTGTTCAAGGGCGGTCTTCGCCTCATGGGTCCGCCCTGCGAGAGCTTCCAAGACGCGCTTCCAGGAACCGCTCTGCATCGACTGCTTCAGTATCTGGAAGCACCCATCCACGGCCGCCGCAGCCTCCAGCTCCGACAGGGTCAGTGCATTTGGTGTTGCTCCCTCCACCACCATCCGGACATGGTCGTCCGCTTCTTCTGCGCAGGTGTCTCCCGCCACTCCCCCACGCACTCCGGGATGACGGGAAAGGAAGTCCGCTGCGTTGTTGGCACCTGGCCGGTATTCCAGCGTGACCCCGTACTCAAGCAATGCGAGCATCCATCTCTCAATTCTGGCCGGGGGCTTAGATGACGAGCCTGCCAGAATCGGGAGCAGGGGTTTATGATCAGTCACCACAGTCACCGGGCACCCCAGCACATAGAGGCGAAAATGTCGGCATCCCCACAAGACCGCCAGGGCCTCCCTCTCGATCTGGGAGTACCGCTGCTCCGTTTCCGAGAGCGCCTTGCTGGCGTATGCTACGGGCCGGAGGTTTCCATCCCGGTCCACCTGGGTCAGGACCGCCCCCAGGCCGAACGGACTGGTGTCAACCACAATCTCCGAGGGTAGCGCCGGGTCGAAAAACGCCATGGTGTCTTCCGTTGTTAGGGCGCTCTTGATGTCCTCGAACGCCGACTGTTCCAGCGGACCCCAGTGCCAGGCGGTCTCTTTCTTGGTAAGAGCTCTGAGCGGCTCAGACCTCGAGGCCAGGTTTTGGATGAACCGACCACAGTAGGTCACCATGCCCAGAAAACTTCTCACTTCCAACACGGATTCCGGGGGCTGTGCACTCTTTATGTCCTGAACCTTCCTCGGGTCGGGTGACACCCCTCCCTCCTTGAACACGAACCCAAAGAATTCTATTGATGGGCGCAAGAATTCGCACTTGTCCCTATTGAGGGTGAGGCCCAATGACTGTAGTCTCTCGAAGGTCTTGGCCAGGCGCTTCAGGTGGATCACCTCCGTGTTGGCAAACACCAAAATGTCATCACTGATGTTGAGTACCCCTTCAAGATCAGCTAGTGCACCCCGGATAATGTTCTGAAACACTTCGGCAGCCGACGATACCCCAAAGCTCAACCTCTTGTACCTGTAGAGTCCCCGGTGGGTGGTGAATGTAGTAATGTACCGGGACTCCGGATGGAGGACAACTTGATGGTACCCTGCTCTGAGGTCGAGTTTGGAGAAGAATCTGGCCCCCTGTACCTCAGCAATTATGTCATCGATGGTCGGGGTCAGGTGTCGCTCCCTTTTTATGGCCTTGTTGGGTAGCCTCATATCCACACAGATGCGAACGGAGTCCGGCTGCTTTGGTTTCTTGGCCACGACAATGGGGGACACCCATGGTGTTGGGCCTTCCACTTTCTCGATGATGTCCAAGGCCACCAGGTTGTCCAGTTCTTTGTCGACTTGCTCCCTCAGATGAAAAGGAACTCTCCGGTGTTTCAGGGCAATTGGTTGTACTGAGTCGTCAATGTGTAGCCGGACTGGATCACCGGTCATTCTCCCAATGCCGTTGAACAGGGCTGCGTACTTGTCCAGCAGATCGTTGATATCTTCCAGGTATACTGAGTACGCAAAACTCACTATCCCGAGTGCCTCCGCAGCCGCACAGCTCAGCAGGGTGTTGTTGCTTATGGGGGTCACATAGAACCGGGCTCTGATCTTCGAGCCTTCATGCTCCACCTTCGCCACGAACGCTCCGTCCAGCGGTATGGGCTCGAGTCCACCGAAGGCGAAGATGCGAGCTCTTGGCACAGCCAGGTTCGGTAATGGGTCAAGAGCGTCATAATGTCCCCTCGCCATAACATTGACCAATGCCCCGGTGTCCACCAGCACGGGAACAGGCGAGCGGTTCACCTCCACCACGCACCTTGGCTGTCTCCTGCTTTTGCCTTTCAGGATCCCCATGCTTGAGACGAAGAAGATGTTTTCCTCCTCCTCTACTTCAGCCTCCTCTGCCTGAGCCTCCTCTTCCGCTTGATCCACCTGGGCCACGTTGGATGGCCGGGTTTGGCGCGGAGTCCAGATTCGGGCAGGACCTCTGGGTACCATGACAGGTAGAGCCGACTTACACACTCTCGAGAAGTGATCCGGTAGCCCACATCGGCCACATGTTCTTCTTGCGGCTGGGCACTCTGTGGGGTGGGGGAGGTCATAGCCACATTTCTGACATGACTCCCCCGATCTTCCTGCCCTGTCTCGAGGGGCTCCACCAGGCCTTCTTGTTCCTCTGCCGCCCCGCCACACAGCGCACACCTCTTCGGCCTTGATCGAGCGTGAACCCGCTTCCATCTTGTTTGCCTGTGCCTCAGCCACTTCGTGACATCGACCCAGTTCTAGTATACGGGACAGAGTGATTCCCGGCTCTCTGAGGACCTGTCTCCTCAGTTTGCCGGAGGAGCATGCTTGGATCAGCATTGTCCATATCATGTCCTCCGCGTCCCCCCAAGCACACCCTTGGGAAAGGCGGCGCAGGCGGCCGTAAAACGTGTCCAGGGTCTCATCATCCTTCTGCTTGGCCGACAGCATCACGAATCTCTCAAAGTCCACGTTGGCAAGTGGAAGGAAGTGTGCGAGGAGAGCCGCTTTCGCCTCACCATAGGTCTGGTCCACCGGAGTCAGCGACTCGAAGATCTCCTAAACCGCGGCTCCGCCCAGTACAGCATGGTGGCTACCATGCTGTCATCGTCATCCACTCGAGCAGCCCTGAAGTACATGTCCAGGCGGGCCACCCACCTCTTCCATCGGGGCCCCAGACTGGACGGGGGGCCCGTAGGATAGAATTCTGCTATCGGTTGCAGGGCCGCCTGGGCTCTAGCTTGAGCCATAATGGGGGGGCCCTGTGGAGCAACAGGCTGTGCCCCTCGTGGTGCCTGTGGTGCAGGCCCCTGATTCCCCGGTGGCAGCGGTTGCAGAGCTGCAGTCTGGGCCGCCTGACCTTCGTCCTGAGATTCTTCCCCAGGATCCGCGGTGTCACCGTCCTGGTCGCTGTCGGACATGGGACTGAGCGCACAGGCACCCCACTACCAGACCTGGGGCCGCAACTCAGATTCCCACCATCACCATGCGGAAGGATGCACCCCTCTGCCACACACAGCCTGGTGCAGACACACAAAGAACTTCCCAGAACGGCCACCACCTCGTGATGATGAAGAGGATCAAAAGAGTGTCCTGATGATGAAGGGGGCGAGGAAGTGCCTTGTTGCCGCCTTGCAGCAAAGCACTGCCGTATAGAAGTCCCAAAAATTGAGCCACGTGTATGGACTGGACTAGGCAGGCCCTACCATATTAGTCCTTATCCTGACTTACACTCGACGTAACAGTCCCAAAACCTGATGAAAACACACACATTGGGTATGGGTGTGGGTGTGGGTGTGCAGGTCATGCACTCAGCAACCACAAAATCCAAAAATTAGACCCGGATCACCTTCTCGGTCCGAACCGGAGCTCCGAGAAGTTCCGCGGCCTCGTATACAAAATGGCCGCCAGCCACATGTGCGGTCCGCAGCCACGGCATGAAACGAAACGTCTGTGAACGTTCCGTTCGTTTGAAAAAATTCCGGACGCCTTTCACCGCCGGGCCCGGGCATCCGACATCACTCGTCGCCACTGTTGGGGGTCTGTCCTTTGCCCCCAGGCGTGCCCGTGAGCCCCCAACCCAACAGAGCTCACACGCACACGTCCGTCAGGTTCGGGCTCCCCGGTCGCTCTAATGCTTCCGGGAACGCCCCGTTTATTTAAGCCGCACGCGGCGACGTGCAACGACACGCCGCCGCATGCGCAGCCCTTACGGGGCAACGCCACACTTGCCTCATGCCATTTCTGTGCAGCCTATTCACTTGCTCACTTTTTACATTACAGCCACTGCGCAAAGCGTACCTTGTTGTTGCCTAGCATCTGCTTGCCTTTTGCCATTCCTGTGTAGTTTATCATTTATTGTATCTTTGCTATGCTACAAAATGTGTACTTTCAAAGCCTAGACTCGGGCAGTTCGACACTGCTGAGCACTCTACTCTTTAAGGTGTACCTCAGTGTATCTCTGCCACTGTCCAAGTGTGTACTACCATTGCCTGCCCTGTGCTCTTACCAAGGGTCCTTTCCATTTCAAGCCTATTTACGTCTTAGTTGAGCAGCGTGCACCCTTTTTAATCTACTTCCCCACGGCTCACTTGCAACATATCGAGCCTCACCCAGCCGTTCTCTCCAACATCCTCCTGCTGAAGATGGCCACCTCCCTCACCAACTCTAACGACATCCCCCAACCCCTTTCTATCCGCTCTCACTTGCCCTATAATAAATGCATCCTCTTTAACTGCTGCCACCACTTCCTGCCTCTCGATCTTCCTGCCTCTTAGATTACACAGGCGCAGGTCTCAAGCCAAACCCACACAACACCAGAGTTGCCCTAGGCCTACGGTTCTCAGGAACCTTCTGTTGGGAACACGTTCTTCTTGCCTCCCTGATTCTAAGCACCTAGACGCTAAATGTCTCATGCCCACTACCAGGACCACATATGTGACAATAATGCCCCCTACGGTATCCAGTTCACTTATTAACAATACTCCTACCACACCTATGGGTCCAGCTCACTCATTAACAAAACTTCTACCACACCCATGGCTCTCTCGGTTCCCTCGTCTCTAGCGTTTAACCACTCAACTACGTCCTGCCCACTGGAAGCCCTACTCCCCCATCCCACAGCACCCTCAGTCACTCCTCCTACCTTTAACAGCACTCATTTCCCTCCACTCATTTCCCTCCACTCAAATGCACCCTCATTAACACACACTTGCTACCCGTCCATGCCACTGAGATCCATGACCTTCTCACCAATCTCGACCTCGGCATCCTAGCCATCACAGAGGCTTGGTTGCATGAAGCAGAAGGCCCCGCTATCTCTTTAGCCCTCCCTCCAGGCCACACCATTCACTGACAAGACAGACATCATATGAAAGGAGGCGGAGTATCTATTATAATCAAAGAATCCCTACCCCTGAGAGTAGTTAACCGCCTTCTGGAGGGGAATGCCGATACCATCTCTGCCAAATTATCCATCTGTCCTAACTGCACTATTACCATGCAATTAGTCCACCGGCTTCCAGCCCCGGCTTCTGGATTCCAGGGTCACCACCTCCATCTCTCAGGAGAGAACCTTAAGACATCTACCAAATCCATTTTACATGGCGACTTTAATTTGGGCCTTAGTGACCCAAAAGACAAAGCAGCCAAAGCATTGGCAAAAGAACTTAAGGACCTGGGTTTGGTGCAAAGAATCTCCAACCCCACCCACTGCAAGGGTCACACTCTAGATTTGGTGACTGATCACAACTGCTCTGCTACTATTATCTCCAACACCCCATGCCCATAGACTGGCCACCACCTCATCCAATTCACCAATCCTAAACCCTCTGCCACAATAACAGTCACTTCCACACCACCAGAGTGGGCAAGAAGCGCTTGTATACTCTCCAAGGGCAACCTCCTACCTTTTATTGAAGCTCCCACTTTCAAGCCTCCATTCTCTAATGATTCAGGATTGTTATCAGATCTATAATGACACTCTTAAATTAGCCATTGATGTCATCCCCCCACTAGGACTGAAAAAAATCTTAAAAAATCCATGCACGTCAACTCCTGGTACACAGCAGAACTTCTAGCCCTTTGCGCTTTCATGTGTAACGCTCTGACCAATTGGCAAATTAAGCCTAGTGACGCCACAAAGACTGAATTCAAAAAGCTGTCTACCAACTACAAAAAAGCCATCATCCAAGCCAAGGCCAACTCTTTTAACACTAGAATAACTAATGCTAAATCCCAATCTAAAGAAATGTTTGCCGTTTTCAGAGACTTAATTACTCCTACTATGAGCACTGATGACATAGTTAAAAATGACGCATGGTGTTCAAATATTCAAACAGCCTTGCTTAAAAAAATAGACTTGCTTCAGAATAAAATTCAATCTTATTATGATGCTCTGCCCAGGTCCGACCCTCCCCTCTCGCCCGCCATTGGTTCCTCTCTAATAGATAAGAGCCTCTTCTCCTTCCGGGATGTTACCGAAATAGAAGTCCTAGACCGCCTCAAACACCTAAAACAAGACAACATCTTTCCAGCCAATATGATTAACGATTGTGACGAATCCCATGCTCCCTTCCTGACAGCCTTCATTATTGCCTCACTTGCTTCTTGCCTTGTCCCACCTAGTCTTAAAGAAGCGTGGGTATGCCCTCTTCTAAAAAAAACCTTCTCTAGATCCTGCCTCTCTGACCAACTACTGCTGGATTTCCACAGTCCCTTTCTTCCTGAAAATCCTCGACAAGGCATCGCACAAACAAACCCAGCACTTTCTCGAGTCCAACCATATCCTTGGTAAGGGGCAATCTGGCTTCCGACAAGGTCATGGGACCGAGTCTGCGCTTCTCGACCTTAAAAATCAATTATTGGAAATCATGGACGAAGGCAAACCTGTGCTTCTCCTCCTCCTGGATCTATCTGCTGCGTTTCAACTTTTGGATCACAAGACTCTCAGCAGACATCTTACCAACGCAGCACAATTCTTCCCAGAAGCCAAGACGTGGCTCACCTTGTTCTAGGAAGGGAGAGCCATGAAGGTGCAGCCCTTACCACCATCCACTGCGGCGTCCCCCACGGCTCCTGCACAGCACCGACTCTGTACAATCTATTCACGAAACCTCTCTTCGACAAACTGGACACCCTCGGCATAGCTTACACAGACTATGCCGATGACCCTCACGTCCTCATACCTCTCCCGGGCTCTTATGACTAAGATGCCAAGGCTCTACAGGAGATCTACACCATCGTTCAAGCATGGATGGCAGCAAACGGGCTTTGTCTCAATGGAGACAAGACTGAGATTCTCAGTCGGCCCTAAAGAAACACTCAGCAAACTTAGCAAATCATACATCTACTTCACCATTGACAATACAATCATCTCTGTCGCACCCTCAGTAAAAACCTGAGGGGTTTACCTGGATTCCATTCTATCCATGTCATGCCAAATAAGCGCGATCGCTTCTTCTGCCTCTTTCACAACTAAAGTATAAATGCAGTGAAACCTTACCTGTCCAAGCAGAACTGCCTATCAATAGCTAGAGCCACTGTTGGTTCCAAACTAGACTATTGTAATATCCTTCTAGCTGGCACTTAGGCAAAAGACTTGAACAGACTCCAAGTCATACAAAATAATGCACTCAGAGCCGCACTTAACATTCTAAAAAGAGATCACATCTCACAAGCCAGGTGCCTGGCCCACTGGCTCACCGTCAAAGAACGGATCACTTTCAAGACGCTAGCCATAACTCACAAGTGCCTTGCGCTGACAGCCCGTCAGACCTAAGAGAACGCGTCACGCCAACTAGTTGTGCATCGGCACTATAAAAAGGGTCAAAGCAGGCGGTGCCAGCTTCCCTCACATTGCTCCCAAGCTTTGGAATGCCCAAACTAATACCCTCAGACCAGAGACCTCACACATGTCCTTTTGGAAAATGCTAAAAACGATGCTTTTTAACTAACCTCACCCTCTCCCACTTAATTCATTGTCCCTAATTTCACACCATATGGACTCTCATCTTCCTACACTGTTTGAACCTCTGCACTTAAGACTCCCATTGCCCCCTCCTTGTTATACATCTGTCATTTACTGTGTTACCTCACTGCTAGCAGGTTCACTGTAACCACAAACCAGTCAGGGTGTCTCTCTGTGCCCCCCCAACCCCTCCACTGTTTTCATTTATGCAACTAAGTAAGCCTGCATGTAACAAGGCCACGATGCCTCTCGGCTGTTTGTGCGCTATATAAATGTTTAAAAATAAAATATTAAAAATATAACTGCATTCACTCTTATATGTAGGTGTCACAGTAAGAATGTCTTCACTTGATTTAGATCCTGAGAACGTTTCAGACGGCCATGCTGCAGGTACCAAGAATCCAAGCAGTCAATAATAATAATCATTATTATTATTGTATTTATTGAGCACAGACCTAGCTTCGAGACGCAACAGAGTGCTTTACAGAGGAATACAACAATTCAGATACACAACGGAGCGCTTTACAGATGTATACAAAAGTACAGATGCATAACGAAGAGCTTTTCAGAGGTAACAACAGAACAGATGTCCAGCGGGGGTAGGATATAGAGGGGCCGGGGAAGGGACAGCTGTACAGGGTGGCAGGGTGGAGAGGTACGGACGGCATCTAGTGAGTGAGGTGGCACAGGGAGCGACACAATGGCCTGTGTGTTAAAAAGGAGACTCCTTGAAGAGTTGAGTCTTGAATTCTTTTCTGAATTGTATGAGCTTCTGGGCGAGTCTGATGCTGAAGGGGTGGAGGTTCCATAGTCTTAGGGCATAGGCAGAGATCGCTTGTTTTCTGGTCCTTTCCTTTTTGCAGTGGCAGATTTCAAGTCTGCATGTGTCCTGGATTCTGGCGGTGCGCTGTCCACTGGAGATGCTGTGTTTCTCCGCGAGGTAGCTGGGTGACTTGAGGGCGCAATGCAGTAAGACTTGAAGGTGATTAGTGCGGGCAGTGGGTGCCAGTGAAGGTCGATGAGGGCCAGGATGATGACCTTTGATGAGGCATGTGGCTGCATGTAGAACACTTTTCAGTGGCACAAGGGAGGACCACTGAAGGCCTTCGAGGAGGGAATTGCCCCCATCTAGGTGAGATAGTATTGCTTGAACAGTGGATCTAAACCTGTTCAGAGGGAGGAAGGGCTTGACTTTTCACACGAGGGAGAGCTGATACCAAGCTGTCTGAGTTTTCTTAACTATGTGTGTCTTCAAGGAAAGGTGTCTGTCGATGTGGAACCCGATGGACTTGGCGCAGGGGGTAAGCTCGGGTTTGAAGCCCTCAAGGTTCATGCTTGATAGCCAGGTCTGTATGTCTGGGTGTTCAGTGCTGTTGGTGATGAGTAGGAATTTGGTCTTTGAGGGGTTGAGCTTCAAGTATGCGCTGGACATCCAAGACTGGATCAGCGCGAGGCAGGTTTTGAGCCTTTTGATGTCATTGATGGAGTTGATCTTGAGGTGTATGTGAGGGGTCAGAAATGTGATGCAGACACCTTTTATAGAGGTTTTTCATAAAATGCCATTTAATTAACTCAAAAAGGGGTGTGACAAATGCCTCACTATCCCTACCCTGCTGGGGATTCCCCTGCCTATCAAAAGAAATTAAAGGAATCTGTCCCTCACACGTATTCATACAACAAGTGTAACAAAATAATGTATGGCAATTCAAATATAACAAAAATAACAGTTGTTTCATATAAACCTGACAACTGTTTCTCCTTGTGACCTGGGTGAGGTCCCCTTCCCCAGATTCAACCAGTGTTTTCAATCAACAGTTTACTGTCTTGCAACAAAGTTCTAATGACAAAGTTCTTATTGCTCCGAAAAAGTCTCTCACTTGGACCTTGACCAACAGTTCAAAATATTTAGCAAGCCTTTATCTCCCCACTTGTAGCGGAGAGTTCCACACAACTTCTTCTTAGAAAAAAAGAATATTTCCACAGCTCATCTGTATCAACAAAATTCTTTTTGTCAGGATAATTCCACAACAGTTCACAATATATTTGCATCAGCAATAATAATTTGTCACAATGATTCCACAACAGTTCAAAATATCTTTAGTGGTCTTGCCACTTCTTCTTCACAGTCTTTAACCACAACACAGTACTTCAATGGCCCTCATTACGACCCTTGCGGAAATTGACTGACCGGACCGCAACAGCGTAAATAGCGTTTCCGCCATTGCACGAAGGAGCAAAGTGCGGCTAATTACGACCCATCGGGCACGAGCATTACGCCATGGCGGAATCCGAAAGGCTGCGATGGCGGAAATGACCCCAAAACGGCCCTTACCGCCGCCGTACGCTGCACCAGGTGCAATACCGCCACCCATCTTAGCGGTCACCGTAATGAGCGGGCACCGTAATGAGCGGGCACCGCAAATTACGGGCACCGTAAATATACGGAAACGGAAGTAAAAGCATGTGGCCGGAACGGGAAACAGCACGCCGCACAACTATAAAATCCGAATCCCAACACAACCATTAAAAATCCGACCCTGACACACATCCCAACCCGTTAGCAACCCCAGTTAAAAAAATAAATATGGGAAAGGTAGCCAAGAAAGCGTGTGATCGCAAGCGGCAGGTCCACTTCTCCCGAGAGGAACTGACCGTGCTGACCGAGACCCTGCAGGAAAATGCCGCCGTCGTCTTCTCCAGTCAAATGACCAGGACGGCCCTTGCCAACAAGAAGGCCATATGGGCCCTTGTGGCACAGCGCGTAAGTGCGGTGGGGACAACACCCCGCACGCCACAGCAATGTCGCAAGCGGTGGGACGACCTGCGGATCCGCGTACGCAGCATACTTTCTGCGAACAGGAACATCGCCACAGCTACCGGGGGGGGATCAGAGTCGCCCATCAAGTTGACCCCCTGGGAGGAGATCTGCGCCTCCACCATAGGAATGGAGAGCATAGAGGGAGTCGGAGGGATGGAGAAAGGAGTGCCGACATCCGGAGAATCAGGTAGGTTTGCCAAGAGAAACAATGCGAAATCCACAAACCACGAACATGTGCAGTACCATGTGACCCCATAGTGCAATACATACTTTGCCCTGACAGCGCCCTCTAAAAGTCAGAATGAATAAACAAATTAATCAAGATGCCATAAACAACCCCTACATGTGCAGCATGCACCCCCTAACTGCAGGCAGCCAAATGAATGCATCCTCAATCCACACGAAAATGAGACCACCTCCAAGGCCCAGTCCCATATCAGCCTCATGTACCACCCCAATGCATTTGATACGTTGCCATTCCAAATCCGACAGACCCATAACTAACGCTCGCCCCTCTTTACTCCACCACAGGGTCCGATACCAACGACGAGCTGCAGGACACCCCTACCAGCACGCCTGCAAAGAGGGCCAGGACCAACGTCCCAAGAGCCTCCACCTCAGGTGCAAGGATCAAGACACGGCAGCAGCAGGAATCAAGTGCCAGCACACTGGAGGGGACTGCAACAGGCACCCCAGCAGCCAGCAAGTCCACAACCCCAGCACCACAGGTCCCCCCAAAGAACGTATCTGATGGCACTGCCTCTGGTGGTAGCAGCACCATAGGTGACACAGCTGTCATGCCAGCATGCTCCGACACGGAAAACAGTGCTGGCGACGTAGGTACCATCCATGACCTTTCCCAATCCCCCTGCATGTTCCATCCCCTACACCATGACGAAACCACGCAGGGGCACCCTGAAGACGACGACTGGCCAACCCCCACAAGTCCTGTGCCAAGGCAACATGTGTTGAGCAGCCCCCCTGTCACACCACCGCAAATGTCCATGGCCCAGCAGAGGCAACAGTCCCTCGACCTGCTGATCGAGCAACAGCAGGAAGCGTCCACGCTACTCAAGGACCATGCAAATGAATGCGGGGGTTCCAGGGCAGCCATGGAAACATCCACCGAGACACTCAGGGCACAAATAGAGAAAAGTAGTGAGAGCCTCAGGGGAGAAATGGAGAGAAGCACCGAGAGCCTGAGAGCACAAATGGAGAGAAGCACCGAGAGCCTGAGAGCACAAATGGAGAAAAGCACCGAGAGCCTGAGGGGGGAACTGCATGCGACGTCCAAAGACGTTTGTGCTGAACTTGCTGCTGTGCGCCGTGTGCTCTCGGAGCTCTCACAAACCCTCAGAGACATGCATGGACGCGAGCAGGCAGAGACGTCATCCGTGGCAAGTTCCGTCCAGGGCAGCCCCCAACGCAGATCTGGCAGGAACCTGCGCTCCACGGGCAGGGGTGCCCCTGATACCCGTAGAGGGGGCTTGCAATAGCGTCTACCCACGGGCAGCATGCATATCTGGACACTGGTGTTGGGGGGGGAGGAAGTAGGGTGGAGGGGGTGTGTTGGGCTTCACTGGGTGGCGGGTCCATAGGGTGTATGAATCAAATCACATTAACAATACAGCACTTCATTATCATCCAATGACATGTGTGGACATTGATATTTGCGTACGAGGCCTTCATAGGCGTACAGTCCACTATGTGCCTGTACTACACACACACAGTGCCACAGGTCCCCTTTCCGTGTAATAGGCACCATGCGTGGTTGCTAGAAGCATGCATCTATGATGCTCTGTCGGATTGCACGTGCATCCTGTGCCTCATGGACTCCCTGGGGTGCCTCCACATCCCCACCCTCATCATCATCATCTTCAGGTGCATGCAGTACAGCGTCAGGGGGCATGGGCACATTCCTACGTATGCACATGTTGTGCAGCATGACACATGCCATGACCATCTTAGAAACCCTCTCATGGCTGTACATGAGTGCCCCGCCAGACCTGCTGAGGCTGCGGAAACGAGCCTTCAGTAGGCCGAATGCCTGTTCAATGACCACACGGCTACGTGAGTGGGCATGGTTGTAGTCCTCCTCATGCTGGTTCTGTGGGTTCCGGATTGGTGTAAGGAGCCATCTCTTCAGTGGATACCCGGCATCACCTGTATGGGACGAATAAAGGGTGTCAGTGGAATGATAGTGCTAAGTAGCCCCCCCCCCCCTCCTGCAAGGTCATTGACGCATCAAATGGGCCACGATGTCATGCATGGAATGAGACTCACCGAGTAGCCAGGATCTGTGCCCTGCGTGTCGCTCCATGTAGCGTGGTATTCTTGTGTTCCTCAGGACCATAGAATCATGGGTAGATCCTGGAAATCTGGCACAACAATGCGTAAAGATCTTGTTGGAGTCACACACCATTTGCACATTGATTGAATGAAATTGTTTCCGGTTGCGGTACTGGACCTCCATGGCATGTGGGACAACCAATTCAACATGGGTGCAGTCGATGGCACCAATGCAACCCGGGATGCCGCCAAGTGCATGGAATCCCACCTTTGCGTTGGTAATCTCCTGGTACGTGCGTGGTAGTGTGATGTGGTCGTCGGCGTGCTTCAGGAGGGCATCGTGCACTTGGGAGAGTGTCCGTGAGAACAGTGGCTGTGAAATGCCATGCAACTGTCCCACTGTGTGCTGGTAGGTGCCTGTGGCCAGGAAGTGGAGTACAGACACCACCTTCAGTAGGGGTGGGATGGCGGTTGGGCTATCTATCATGCTCACGAGGTCAGCATGTGTCATGTCCACAATGGCGATTATGGTGTCCCGGTCCAAACGGTAGAGGGTGTGGATCTGCTCAGCAGTGAGGTTGAACGGATCAGCTCGGAGGCGTGGGATTGCGGGCCGCCTGCGTGGTGGTAGTGGCAGTGCTTGTGGGCCTTGCTGACCCTGCCTTGCCCTCCTCCTCCTCCTTCTCCTCCGTCTCCCCTGTGCGCCCGGTTGTTGTACCTGTTGTTGTTCGTCGTCTTCTTGTAGTTGTAGCACTTGCAGTGCTATCTGGTGCCCCAGGCCCAACATCGCTAGTCCTGCCGGTAGCATTTTGGAGTGGGAGTGGTTGTGGGAGGGGTTTGGGTCTGCTATATATGTGCTGTCGGCCTGTATGGCCTCCACCTGTGCTGATTGAATGAATCTGTGGCAGATGCAATCCCTTCTGGCCGAGCACGTCCCGCACGTAAGGCTGCATTTGGCCGCATGGCATCTTGGGATTGGAATCATGTATCAAATCCCGATGGCAGTGTGATGTACTTTGACTGATTTTCATGCTATGCTCCCATTGTTACACATGCTATGATTGCAGCCGCTTACATACCTGTGAAGAGTCAGTGGTATGTAGGGCTCGATCGATGGCCGACCCTCATGCAGCACAGTATCGTACTTCACCGACGGGCGTGGCGTCCCATTTGTGATTGCAGCCAGTTAGCATTATGACACACAGCCGCACTACATTGATGTAATTGTGAATGCAAGCGTTCACAGAAGCCTTTTCGACGTAATGTTGCAAGTGAGGAATTCGAAGGCCAGGATTTTTGGTTGCGAAGTAGCGGTGAGGAGACGCCCACAGGTCTGCCTGGAAATGTAACGTTCTATTGTTGAATGTCCTTGGGACAGGGCCCATAACGAGCAAGCAATGAATGACATGAATTGAATGGGATGCGCAATAGCGTAGTGGACGATAAGGCAGGACGTTCCCAAGTCCATCTAGCTTCACGACACTACAGATCCGGCCAGGAGCACAGTGGTTTTTGCAGACTGCATTACGCACAGACGCGATGGAAGTTTCACATATTATGTGAGTGAATGTTCATGCGTTTTCATTGCGGGATGAGGGAATGATGAATGGATGCATGGACAGATGATTCCATTTAGGGTCTGCCATGTACATGTGTTTTTTGATTCAATCCCCTTCCCCTGCGCTATGTGATGCAAGGCTGCCATAGTGGGACTTACGTCTATCTGCCCTTGTCGGATCCTCCCTGTCTCGACGCGCCTTCATACACTTGTGTCTAGGCACGTTACTAATCCCATGTCATGGGTTCTATCTTGACGGACGCATGCACAGTAACCGACGTTGCCAATGGTGTATTAACCTCGATTGGTTTCGTTATGTATCGATACTGATTTAGGGGTGTGTATATTCCTTTGGAGTGGGCTAGCATGCATATGGGTGTGGATTTGGTGTGTTGAATGAAGATAGTGATGCATCATGTGTCATGTAGTGCAATCGGTTAATTTGTGTTTCATTTTGGTGACAGGTATCTCCTGCCCTATTGCAGATGCCATCTGTACGCCACTCCTCCAGATGGTTTTTACTCTCGACACCTGCAGCTTCGGGTGAATCAGTGGAGCAGCATTACGATCTTATGGGACGATCGCCAATGGGCCACATGCCCTTACGCTGTTCTGGTGGCTAGGTGCAACATTTCGGCCTTTCAGCTGGACTAGTGCCTGCCTCATGGGACGGACCTGCGGTTCTTGCCGCTTCCATGTTGCCTTTTGGAACGTTGATGTTGGCCCTGTGTGCCATGATGGTACAGGGCGTCACACAAGTGGAAGCTGGTCAATTATTGCAGATGCAGCCCTCGGTGATGATGGATGTTTTGGTGTTATTTTACAAATTGCTGTGAGGCCTTTGTCATTTGGATGTGCATTTAAATTGTATTCCGATATTTGGCGTGTTGCGTTATTCTTTGCAGGTGATGTGGCGATTTTCGATTTGTGGCGGTATGTATTGCGAGATGATCTGCATTGTGTTCCGCCTTCTGAGTTGAGTTGTGTGGTACAGTACTGGCCGCTTTTGCCTACGTAGCACAGTGTGGTCACGGATAGGGGCTGCCATTGTGACTGTTTACATGATGTGCTGTTCAGGGGCGGGGGATTGGCTTTTGGCCGACTGGTGCCTGTCAGCCAGGTCGATTGATGGTATGATGGGATGTTCAGAATGTGGCTGGTCACAGGTGCCTGTGTTTGCGTGCGTTTGTTGGAGGGGGACTGGGGTCATGTCCATTGGAATAGCTTCTGTATTCATGCCATCTGTGCCCTGCAGCTCCCATCGGCCCCTCTTGGGATGTGCCTGGCTGCTCAGTCACTCTGCCAACTTGTGTGGTACATGCTTCTGCTGATGGTTGGTTTGTTTACTGGCAAGAGTACAGGTCTGGTGCAATCCCCCTCAGGATGCTGTTTTGGATGTTGCCTTGCGCTGGTGGCAAGCGATGGGGGACTACTGTTGTTTTGTGTCATGTGTTCTTGATTTCCATTTTGATGTCTTGTACCTTCACATGCCTGTGCTGCATCAGTACGGCTATGGTGAAATGCCGTACATGGATGCCCACTCACGGGGCGCTTCGAACACCTGCATGCATTTCTACGTTGGCATGCATGGGTGAATTGTAGATTTCACTGGTTGCATGGTGTGAGTACATTGCGCCTGCCAGGAGTTGTGCAATGTGGCCAGGGAGTGGAGTACAGGCACTCAGTGGGCCATTTACGGTTGGTTCACGATGCCGTATTTCTCGCCATGGCGGAATGGTCCATTCCGCCATGCCTGATGGCGTTAGGTACATGTCCGCTAGGGTCGGAATTGGCGTACCGTTGCACCATGGTGGTGTTTGCGGTTTGGCATGGTGCGCGCGCGCGTGCTTAGTGCAGTTAGCGTTGGCGTTCACTACGGTGTCGCTAATGGCTTCGTACTTTGCGGTGACGGGTCATAGTCGCACCGAGCGCTTTTCGATGGCGGTATTGCATTTCCGCCATCGTTTTCCCCTTTCCGCCAGGGTCGTAATGAGGGCCTATGACATTGTTTGAAGTAAACTTTACCACAGAAGTACTTGTAGTAGTGTTAGAGGTGTTCATTGGTCCTGGCAGGCAAGTATACCCTGGCTGGGACTTTTTAATGGTAGCCCAGGCAGGTGAGTGGACCAGGTAGAAGTCATTGGCCCTCATTACGACCCTGGCGGAAAGGGGAAAACGATGGCGGAAATGCAATACCGCCATCGAAAAGCGCTCGGTGCGACTATGACCCGTCACCGCAAAGTACGAAGCCATTAGCGACACCGTAGTGAACGCCAACGCTAACTGCACTAAGCACGCGCGCGCGCACCATGCCAAACCGCAAACACCACCATGGTGCAACGGTACGCCAATTCCGACCCTAGCGGACATGTACCTAACGCCATCAGGCATGGCGGAATGGACCATTCCGCCATGGCGAGAAATACGGCATCGTGAACCAACCGTAAATGGCCCACTGAGTGCCTGTACTCCACTCCCTGGCCACATTGCACAACTCCTGGCAGGCGCAATGTACTCACACCATGCAACCAGTGAAATCTACAATTCACCCATGCATGCCAACGTAGAAATGCATGCAGGTGTTCGAAGCGCCCCGTGAGTGGGCATCCATGTACGGCATTTCACCATAGCCGTACTGATGCAGCACAGGCATGTGAAGGTACAAGACATCAAAATGGAAATCAAGAACACATGACACAAAACAACAGTAGTCCCCCATCGCTTGCCACCAGCGCAAGGCAACATCCAAAACAGCATCCTGAGGGGGATTGCACCAGACCTGTACTCTTGCCAGTAAACAAACCAACCATCAGCAGAAGCATGTACCACACAAGTTGGCAGAGTGACTGAGCAGCCAGGCACATCCCAAGAGGGGCCGATGGGAGCTGCAGGGCACAGATGGCATGAATACAGAAGCTATTCCAATGGACATGACCCCAGTCCCCCTCCAACAAACGCACGCAAACACAGGCACCTGTGACCAGCCACATTCTGAACATCCCATCATACCATCAATCGACCTGGCTGACAGGCACCAGTCGGCCAAAAGCCAATCCCCCGCCCCTGAACAGCACATCATGTAAACAGTCACAATGGCAGCCCCTATCCGTGACCACACTGTGCTACGTAGGCAAAAGCGGCCAGTACTGTACCACACAACTCAACTCAGAAGGCGGAACACAATGCAGATCATCTCGCAATACATACCGCCACAAATCGAAAATCGCCACATCACCTGCAAAGAATAACGCAACACGCCAAATATCGGAATACAATTTAAATGCACATCCAAATGACAAAGGCCTCACAGCAATTTGTAAAATAACACCAAAACATCCATCATCACCGAGGGCTGCATCTGCAATAATTGACCAGCTTCCACTTGTGTGACGCCCTGTACCATCATGGCACACAGGGCCAACATCAACGTTCCAAAAGGCAACATGGAAGCGGCAAGAACCGCAGGTCCGTCCCATGAGGCAGGCACTAGTCCAGCTGAAAGGCCGAAATGTTGCACCTAGCCACCAGAACAGCGTAAGGGCATGTGGCCCATTGGCGATCGTCCCATAAGATCGTAATGCTGCTCCACTGATTCACCCGAAGCTGCAGGTGTCGAGAGTAAAAACCATCTGGAGGAGTGGCGTACAGATGGCATCTGCAATAGGGCAGGAGATACCTGTCACCAAAATGAAACACAAATTAACCGATTGCACTACATGACACATGATGCATCACTATCTTCATTCAACACACCAAATCCACACCCATATGCATGCTAGCCCACTCCAAAGGAATATACACACCCCTAAATCAGTATCGATACATAACGAAACCAATCGAGGTTAATACACCATTGGCAACGTCGGTTACTGTGCATGCGTCCGTCAAGATAGAACCCATGACATGGGATTAGTAACGTGCCTAGACACAAGTGTATGAAGGCGCGTCGAGACAGGGAGGATCCGACAAGGGCAGATAGACGTAAGTCCCACTATGGCAGCCTTGCATCACATAGCGCAGGGGAAGGGGATTGAATCAAAAAACACATGTACATGGCAGACCCTAAATGGAATCATCTGTCCATGCATCCATTCATCATTCCCTCATCCCGCAATGAAAACGCATGAACATTCACTCACATAATATGTGAAACTTCCATCGCGTCTGTGCGTAATGCAGTCTGCAAAAACCACTGTGCTCCTGGCCGGATCTGTAGTGTCGTGAAGCTAGATGGACTTGGGAACGTCCTGCCTTATCGTCCACTACGCTATTGCGCATCCCATTCAATTCATGTCATTCATTGCTTGCTCGTTATGGGCCCTGTCCCAAGGACATTCAACAATAGAACGTTACATTTCCAGGCAGACCTGTGGGCGTCTCCTCACCGCTACTTCGCAACCAAAAATCCTGGCCTTCGAATTCCTCACTTGCAACATTACGTCGAAAAGGCTTCTGTGAACGCTTGCATTCACAATTACATCAATGTAGTGCGGCTGTGTGTCATAATGCTAACTGGCTGCAATCACAAATGGGACGCCACGCCCGTCGGTGAAGTACGATACTGTGCTGCATGAGGGTCGGCCATCGATCGAGCCCTACATACCACTGACTCTTCACAGGTATGTAAGCGGCTGCAATCATAGCATGTGTAACAATGGGAGCATAGCATGAAAATCAGTCAAAGTACATCACACTGCCATCGGGATTTGATACATGATTCCAATCCCAAGATGCCATGCGGCCAAATGCAGCCTTACGTGCGGGACGTGCTCGGCCAGAAGGGATTGCATCTGCCACAGATTCATTCAATCAGCACAGGTGGAGGCCATACAGGCCGACAGCACATATATAGCAGACCCAAACCCCTCCCACAACCACTCCCACTCCAAAATGCTACCGGCAGGACTAGCGATGTTGGGCCTGGGGCACCAGATAGCACTGCAAGTGCTACAACTACAAGAAGACGACGAACAACAACAGGTACAACAACCGGGCGCACAGGGGAGACGGAGGAGAAGGAGGAGGAGGAGGGCAAGGCAGGGTCAGCAAGGCCCACAAGCACTGCCACTACCACCACGCAGGCGGCCCGCAATCCCACGCCTCCGAGCTGATCCGTTCAACCTCACTGCTGAGCAGATCCACACCCTCTACCGTTTGGACCGGGACACCATAATCGCCATTGTGGACATGACACATGCTGACCTCGTGAGCATGATAGATAGCCCAACCGCCATCCCACCCCTACTGAAGGTGGTGTCTGTACTCCACTTCCTGGCCACAGGCACCTACCAGCACACAGTGGGACAGTTGCATGGCATTTCACAGCCACTGTTCTCACGGACACTCTCCCAAGTGCACGATGCCCTCCTGAAGCACGCCGACGACCACATCACACTACCACGCACGTACCAGGAGATTACCAACGCAAAGGTGGGATTCCATGCACTTGGCGGCATCCCGGGTTGCATTGGTGCCATCGACTGCACCCATGTTGAATTGGTTGTCCCACATGCCATGGAGGTCCAGTACCGCAACCGGAAACAATTTCATTCAATCAATGTGCAAATGGTGTGTGACGCCAACAAGATCTTTACGCATTGTTGTGCCAGATTTCCAGGATCTACCCATGATTCTATGGTCCTGAGGAACACAAGAATACCACGCTACATGGAGCGACACGCAGGGCACAGATCCTGGCTACTCGGTGAGTCTCATTCCATGCATGACATCGTGGCCCATTTGATGCGTCAATGACCTTGCAGGAGGGGGGGGGGGCTACTTAGCACTATCATTCCACTGACACCCTTTATTCGTCCCATACAGGTGATGCCGGGTATCCACTGAAGAGATGGCTCCTTACACCAATCCGGAACCCACAGAACCAGCATGAGGAGGACTACAACCATGCCCACTCACGTAGCCGTGTGGTCATTGAACAGGCATTCGGCCTACTGAAGGCTCGTTTCCGCAGCCTCAGCAGGTCTGGCGGGGCACTCATGTACAGCCATGAGAGGGTTTCTAAGATGGTCATGGCATGTGTCATGCTGCACAACATGTGCATACGTAGGAATGTGCCCATGCCCCCTGACGCTGTACTGCATGCACCTGAAGATGATGATGATGAGGGTGGGGATGTGGAGGCACCCCAGGGAGTCCATGAGGCACAGGATGCACGTGCAATCCGACAGAGCATCATAGATGCATGCTTCTAGCAACCACGCATGGTGCCTATTACACGGAAAGGGGACCTGTGGCACTGTGTGTGTGTAGTACAGGCACATAGTGGACTGTACGCCTATGAAGGCCTCGTACGCAAATATCAATGTCCACACATGTCATTGGATGATAATGAAGTGCTGTATTGTTAATGTGATTTGATTCATACACCCTATGGACCCGCCACCCAGTGAAGCCCAACACACCCCCTCCACCCTACTTCCTCCCCCCCCAACACCAGTGTCCAGATATGCATGCTGCCCGTGGGTAGACGCTATTGCAAGCCCCCTCTACGGGTATCAGGGGCACCCCTGCCCGTGGAGCGCAGGTTCCTGCCAGATCTGCGTTGGGGGCTGCCCTGGACGGAACTTGCCACGGATGACGTCTCTGCCTGCTCGCGTCCATGCATGTCTCTGAGGGTTTGTGAGAGCTCCGAGAGCACACGGCGCACAGCAGCAAGTTCAGCACAAACGTCTTTGGACGTCGCATGCAGTTCCCCCCTCAGGCTCTCGGTGCTTTTCTCCATTTGTGCTCTCAGGCTCTCGGTGCTTCTCTCCATTTGTGCTCTCAGGCTCTCGGTGCTTCTCTCCATTTCTCCCCTGAGGCTCTCACTACTTTTCTCTATTTGTGCCCTGAGTGTCTCGGTGGATGTTTCCATGGCTGCCCTGGAACCCCCGCATTCATTTGCATGGTCCTTGAGTAGCGTGGACGCTTCCTGCTGTTGCTCGATCAGCAGGTCGAGGGACTGTTGCCTCTGCTGGGCCATGGACATTTGCGGTGGTGTGACAGGGGGGCTGCTCAACACATGTTGCCTTGGCACAGGACTTGTGGGGGTTGGCCAGTCGTCGTCTTCAGGGTGCCCCTGCGTGGTTTCGTCATGGTGTAGGGGATGGAACATGCAGGGGGATTGGGAAAGGTCATGGATGGTACCTACGTCGCCAGCACTGTTTTCCGTGTCGGAGCATGCTGGCATGACAGCTGTGTCACCTATGGTGCTGCTACCACCAGAGGCAGTGCCATCAGATACGTTCTTTGGGGGGACCTGTGGTGCTGGGGTTGTGGACTTGCTGGCTGCTGGGGTGCCTGTTGCAGTCCCCTCCAGTGTGCTGGCACTTGATTCCTGCTGCTGCCGTGTCTTGATCCTTGCACCTGAGGTGGAGGCTCTTGGGACGTTGGTCCTGGCCCTCTTTGCAGGCGTGCTGGTAGGGGTGTCCTGCAGCTCGTCGTTGGTATCGGACCCTGTGGTGGAGTAAAGAGGGGCGAGCGTTAGTTATGGGTCTGTCGGATTTGGAATGGCAACGTATCAAATGCATTGGGGTGGTACATGAGGCTGATATGGGACTGGGCCTTGGAGGTGGTCTCATTTTCGTGTGGATTGAGGATGCATTCATTTGGCTGCCTGCAGTTAGGGGGTGCATGCTGCACATGTAGGGGTTGTTTATGGCATCTTGATTAATTTGTTTATTCATTCTGACTTTTAGAGGGCGCTGTCAGGGCAAAGTATGTATTGCACTATGGGGTCACATGGTACTGCACATGTTCGTGGTTTGTGGATTTCGCATTGTTTCTCTTGGCAAACCTACCTGATTCTCCGGATGTCGGCACTCCTTTCTCCATCCCTCCGACTCCCTCTATGCTCTCCATTCCTATGGTGGAGGCGCAGATCTCCTCCCAGGGGGTCAACTTGATGGGCGACTCTGATCCCCCCCCGGTAGCTGTGGCGATGTTCCTGTTCGCAGAAAGTATGCTGCGTACGCGGATCCGCAGGTCGTCCCACCGCTTGCGACATTGCTGTGGCGTGCGGGGTGTTGTCCCCACCGCACTTACGCGCTGTGCCACAAGGGCCCATATGGCCTTCTTGTTGGCAAGGGCCGTCCTGGTCATTTGACTGGAGAAGACGACGGCGGCATTTTCCTGCAGGGTCTCGGTCAGCACGGTCAGTTCCTCTCGGGAGAAGTGGACCTGCCGCTTGCGATCACACGCTTTCTTGGCTACCTTTCCCATATTTATTTTTTTAACTGGGGTTGCTAACGGGTTGGGATGTGTGTCAGGGTCGGATTTTTAATGGTTGTGTTGGGATTCGGATTTTATAGTTGTGCGGCGTGCTGTTTCCCGTTCCGGCCACATGCTTTTACTTCCGTTTCCGTATATTTACGGTGCCCGTAATTTGCGGTGCCCGCTCATTACGGTGCCCGCTCATTACGGTGACCGCTAAGATGGGTGGCGGTATTGCACCTGGTGCAGCGTACGGCGGCGGTAAGGGCCGTTTTGGGGTCATTTCCGCCATCGCAGCCTTTCGGATTCCGCCATGGCGTAATGCTCGTGCCCGATGGGTCGTAATTAGCCGCACTTTGCTCCTTCGTGCAATGGCGGAAACGCTATTTACGCTGTTGCGGTCCGGTCAGTCAATTTCCGCAAGGGTCGTAATGAGGGCCATAGTCTGTTGAATTCTCCACAAAATCAGTCTTGACTACTTCTTCTGGGAAGACATGAAACACATTGGTGCGGTTTGTACCACACTTGTGATTGCCACATGCAATGCAGGTTATGCTCCTCTCTTCCTGAATACTTTATATTAGGTAGGCATCTCTCCTGCCACTCTTGTTTTCCCACTCTTATATTAACCAACTGCTGATAATGGCTTTTGCTCCAACTCGCTCTTCTTTGGTGTAGACAATACTTGTTTAGGTTATTTACAACACTTGCTTCTTTCTAACTCTAGCTATATGGTTTACAAACAACTTGTTTCTTAATTGCCCTCTCTTGGCTTTTGGCAATGGTGGTTCTTATAAACTTGCCTAGATATTGCCCTCTTTTGACTTTGGCAATGACTGACCTTTACCAGTATAATGATACGTTTCTTGTATGTTCCCAAAGTTCTTATTCTGCCACTTTAGCTTCTTGGTAACAGTTTGGTATTCTATTCAAAAGCATTATTATTCTGCCACTTCAGATTCTTTACATTAGGTCGGTATTCAAAAGTATTAGATTTGGTCACCGGCTGATTGCGGGGTGTTCCAGGGTCACACAATACTATTGAACTCACCGGGTATCGCATACGCGTCTGCTCACTCCACTGCCTCTGGGTCTTCTGCCTTCCCTGCTGCATTCCACCTGGCAAACTGATTCTTTCTGCTTCCCGCGGCCCACGCCTGTCGGAAATGGAGCGGTCCTCACTCCAGGGACACACTACGGTGCTCACCTGCCACCGGCGCTTACCTCACAATGGGGAAAGCTTCTAAACGTAACGCTTCCCGCCGCGTGACTTCTGCATTCACGGTCTTCAGGGGGAAAGCTTTCAGAAACAACACTTCCCACTTTGCCACCTCTGCTTAGATGGTCTTTGAAGGTAGAGACCCTCTCAGAATTGGCATTTGATCTGCAAAAAACACTGGCGCCTCCATTTTCCTTCATCTTCCGCTGCAACTACAACATGGAGTTACGGCAATCACTCCACCTCCCACCACTGCTCTCTATTGCATGCACCTTAGGGGGTCTTTAATACTTCCCTGGCTCCCTCAAGTGTGGATTATTAGTGCTACTAGACTGCAACTTGCAGTTCGTGCCTCTGCATCCATCTTCTTTGTCCAAATGCTTTGGGCATTGTGAGACTTGAAATCCCCAATGTTCAAATTACCTTTTCTATTCTGGATGTTGTTTCCAAATGTATCACTTTCATTTCTATTCTTCAAAGCATCCTCTAAATAAGTTTTTATAAAGACTTAATGAATGGTTCTGATTTACAGGGGAATTAGAATTTTCAGAATCTGAGGTTAATGTTTTGATATTGGCATTTAACATTCTTCTGTTCATCACAGATGCTTTCACATATTTAGATAGGTGTGTGTTTGTGAGAGGGGCTCTTACTCCCAATAAATGATTGATTATGATAGTTTTCACCACCATCAAAACAATTAGCTTTGGAAAAGAAAGCCTCCCTCAAACAACAAGCCATTACATATCCTGGCAGCACTGATATTTCTTCCTCTGAGGAAGTCAAATACCGTGACTCTCCCAACTGAGCCCTCCTGTTCCCTTGAGGCCCTTCTCCTTCCAGGTGATCCTCTCAGCTAATACCACCCCCAGGGTCAGGATCAGGTAGTGGCTATCTTCCCCTGGAAGGAGACTTTAGGCAGGGTCTTTGTGAGGACACTGAAGGATTCATCACATATAGCTGTGTGTCGGTGTATTGGTGGATGTGGATGTTGTGTGTGGTTAGGAGGGCTCCCAGCAGCTCCATGTATAGACTGACAATCACTGGGGAGAACCCTGCCAGAATCCACAGGTGATGATCTTCTCTAGGAAGGCAAGATGGTTAATGGGGTGATAGTTACCTAGGTTGTTGTGATCCAGAGTGGGTCTCTTTAGTAGAGGGAGGATTTGTCCTGTCTTTAGCATTGATCGCAAGGTGTCTTGAGTTATGGAGCTGTTCATGATCTCCAGGTAGGGGATGAGAGCTTCTGCAGGGAGGGTCTTGAGGATTGATGCTTGGAGGATGTTGTTTGTAATTTTTTTAAAACATTTTTTATTTGATTTAGTTGATAATTCAACTTTACAAATGTATAAAAGCAATCATTTAGTAATAATGTAAAAGTTATTTAGCCACAAAATTATATACACAAGATATATGAATATCACTAGGCATCAACAGTATATACACTATTTGATCATGATGATTATGCAATCACTTTCTGGAGGAAACTGAAAAACGGAAAATGCAATTTAAAAGGAAATAAAATCAAATTTTTGCACACGCATTATATATGCTACCAATGCTTGGCTAATTTGCTTTCATTTTGTAGTAATAAAGTGTTTACACTCATATGGGAAAGCAGCATCAAGAATATGAATCGTTGCAATTCTGATATTTTCACAGACCCAAAGATTTCAGCCCAAATTTCATTGTCAGATCTATCACAGTACATTTGGGTCAAGCATTTAACAAGTTTCACGCGATGTGGTATGAAAGCTTTGCATTTCGTGATGATGTGGCAGAGAGTTTCTGTGAATGATGTATCTTTGCTGAAACGACAATAGATTAGTTCTTTTTTAACAAGACCTCTTCTTACCAGAATTTCATCAACTGTCCAGAGATTGAGTCGTAGTCTTAGGATTTCCAGTCTTAGATTTGGTGATGGGCATCTAACAAGATAGTCAGCCATTGTGCGTAGCTGTTTGTGACCAAAAAGATTCCTGTTGAAATCCTTAAGTTTTAGACATTTTTCTTGAGCGGGTGACCAGTCAGATTGAAAAAGTTTGGTCTTGGCTTGAGTCGGATTTTAACAAGGATATCTCGTTTAGATAAACCCATGATACATTTTCTGAATAATGTACACATTTTCCAAGTGACTTGTGCATGTAACGACAAAAGACCAAGTTCATATCTTAGTAACATAATAGGAGTACTTTTTGGCAGATTAAGTATGGTTTTCCAAAACTTTGCTTCCAGCTGATTCCAGAATACGGTAGTTCTAGGCAACACTGATTCCATCCCATATGTGATGACTGGTATCACTTTTTGCTGGTAAAAGGACATAATGGGCGTGCAAGTAAATTTGCCAAATCTAGCGTGAACAATTTTTGCCTGAGAAATCAGCATTGTTAGTTTGGTTTGCGTTGTTAGTTCAAGCGGTTTTTCAGAGGTAAATTGTTGAAATTCATCCCTAGGTATTTGTATTCTGAGACCACTTGTAGTTGTGACTGCATATTAACCATCGGAACTTGCTTTGAAAGGACGATTTCGGTTTACCAAGTATAATGATTTGTGTTCTATTTTGATTCACAGTTAGGTTGTTTGCTGACACATATTGATCAAGTACATCAAGAAGAGTTTGTAATCCAGATGGAGTTTTGGGAGATCAAAACCAAATCGTCCGTGTATAGAAGCCCTGCTATTATTTGGTTCCCTAGCTTTGGGGAATCAGACAGGACTGAGGCAAATGCATCAGCTATGTCCAATAAGAATAGATTAAACAAGCCTCTTGCAGTTGGAATCATCTTAGAAAGAAGGCCTTCCATGTTCAGCTTCATTTGCACATATGTGTTTGAGTGTAAAAGGCTCACAATTTTTATCAATGATTCAGACACTCATATTTCAACAGTTTCCTCATGAGAAGTACCCTGTCAACTGAATCAAACGCCATGCGGAAGTCAACAAAGGCAACATAAAGTGGTTGCTTCCGCATGGTGTAAGATGACTTGATGGCATTGAGAAGTGTGAGGTTAATTGTAGTACCTAGTCCAGAAACAAAACCAGTTTGAAATGTTTCTCTACGATGGGTTAGAAGTGACCAGGAGTTCAAGTCACGCAGGACCAGTCTGCAAAACATTTTCCCAGGAACAATCAAGAGGGCGATGGGACGGTAACTCATGGGATTCTGCCCATTTCTTTTTTTTATGAATGGGCACAATGATTGAATGGGTCCACGATTTTGGTAGCTCTTGATAACGAGTAATTAACCGGAATAGTATATATAGAATGGAGGCCCAGAGATCAACATTCTTTTTTAATACTGCGTTTGAAAGTCCATCCCGACCTGGGGCTCAAGACATGCTGGCTTTGTTGATGAAGTAACAAATATCGTCTTCATCAAACTCCAGATCTAAAGCGGTGGAAAGCATGTCTGGAGTCTCAGGCGAAGTTTGAGCAGCGTAAAGGGACGAGAAATGAAGTGTCCAGTCATTTTCCGAGACGCCATTTATTTGGGAAGTTAGTTTATTGATTGATTGTTTATTTGTATAGCGCCCATACACAAGGTGTTTCAAAGCGCTTCAAGGAGGGAGGGAACATGGGAGAAACAAATTACATTCTTACAAGTCCTTGAAACAATTCAGAATGTGAAAATAACTATTGTACTAGGCCTGGCGACATTTCTGATAGTGCAAGTGCTGAAACATTTATGGAGGAGAGGGAGAGGGAAAGAACATGAGAACAAACAAGCAGTAACATTAATTCATGATGACAATTGATGTAGTGCAAGTGAAAAACGAGGAAGGGGAGGATGGACAGACAGGCTGCTATCAAAGGTCAAGGGACACATGATAGGAGTAAGTGCCAATGGCATGAGGGACAGAAAGAGGGGGGAAGAGGGGAGAGGAGTGATAGAGGGGGGGACAAGTCATGCAGCCATCAAGCAAGTTGAGGGACCTTGATGACTGAATTAAGCAGTTGACAAATTTGAGCAGTGTTTTTGCCTTGGATATAATTTAGCATGGATTCACTGTCTTTTTGATATTTGGTGAGCTTATATTCCTGCATCCAATTTCTATAGGCAGTTTTGATGGCTCTCAGAGCAGCAGCTCTTAATGCTGGTGATAGGCTCTGGACTTGTCTTTTTTGTTTTCTAAACACTGCTTTCCTAAGGCGAACCGCATTGTCACACACTTGGGTTATGTTCGATTTAGAGTTCTACTTGGTAGCATATAGTTGCATTAAGTCATAGGGAGCCACATTATTTACGTTGGCAGATTCAAAACCTGCTTCATCGCAAATGTTTAAATGGTCACGACAACGCACTAGTGATTGATTGGACCATTTCAGCCGATTCAAGGAGTTGTTTGTTTCGAACGCGCCCACTAGCACCTGTCTCAGCGGACACGGAGCTAGGGACAACATGAGCTTAAAAGTCAATGGACGATGATCACTGTATTCAGATGTTTTAACAGCAAAATCAGTAGTGTGATCAAAGAGACTTCTTGTAACAAAAATATAATCAATGATAGCAGACTGCTTTTGTCTAAACCAGGTTGCATGGGGAGGGGAATCAGCCACGCTCGTACCATTCAGCATGACCAAGTTCCATGATTTCACAAATCTGTTCCACAGTTCCACCCGTTCTTGTTTTTTAGATACATCCCCATTCAGGAGATGTAGATTCAAATGCCCTGCAACAATAATGTGTATAATACCATGCGACAGAATGACATTCTCAAAGGCAGTTGCTAGATTTTTTAGAAACAATACAGTTGAAATGCCCAGAGGATTCCAATATAAATTGAAACAGGCAATTTTGAAGGAACTGATGATGACATAAGAGCATTGGATAAAGGAGTTGGGCGCAGGCAGCGGAAACAATTGTATATTAGCTAGGGTGTTTGTAGCAGTAAGTAAGCCTGGCATGGGCCTTCCTTTAGTAGCTCGTATAGCAGGTTCTAACTGAGTGTCATAATTATTCCAGGTCGGAGGAGTGGAAAGCCAAGTTTCTTGCAGGAGTATCAGATCATAATCACACAGAAAACTCCCAGGGTTGTTAATAATATGACTGAATCCTCGTGTATTCCAACTAATTACAGACAGACACACCTGCACTTCGTCCAGATCTAGTTATACTCTTGTAATGTGGCTATATTCCTTCTGCCCAGATGAACTTTCTACAACATTATGTCTTGGTATGTAAGATTGGGAATTTTGGGCGGACTTAAAACATGATTTTAGTGGACATTTTGTATCCGCTTTAAGTGAGATCACGAAACCCAAGTTATACAGAGCTTCCCTTGCAGCCCAAATAATGTCGCGTATGATCAGAGACCGGGTCCAGATAAGAACTGTGCTAAAATCATTTTTATTTGGAAATTCAATTTGATCTAAGTCATCAGACTCAATTTCTCTGAGCGCAATGGTATCAGAGAAGAGTTTAAGAATGCTCTGTCGATTCATGATATAAGAGGAAGTAAGTTCCTGGTGACAGGTAAGTAGCAAGGAGCGTCTTGTTTCCAATTTAGAAATGATCTTTTTTATGGTTGATAAAGATTTTCTTGAGGGCGTTATGCTAGATGACGCAAATATGCGGCTATTCGTGACCTGTGAGTTTGTTTGAGTCTTATCAGGTTTTTTTTTTTGGTGGCGACATACATTTCGGTCTCGAATTCAGCAGCCACAAACGAGCAATGGAATCTTTGATTTCCTCAAGATCAGTTTGCAAATAGTTTCCATTGTTTGCATGATCCTGTAATGGGCTCTGAGCGGCCTGATGCTCTGACTCAACAAAAGATACTCGCTTGAGTATAGGTTTCTTGCTTTCTGTGAAGGTCACCACTGGCAAGGATGCAGGTGTGGTGGCAATAGTGCATTTGGCCGGTCCATTAGCTATGATGGGAAAGCAGGGAGGATCAAATTTTCGGTGCTCAAGATGTAGATCAATTTCACGTCTTAGAGCTTGCCTTGAAGACACAGTGCCATTGGAGAGCACGGTATTATCTTTTACAGAAGTACTAGGGGAGCTTGGCATAATGGTCAAGGGTACACTCTTAGAGTTGGTTAGTTTAGGAGGTTGGTGGACTTCAGCTAATTTAATCAATTCATCTAAGGGAGGATTATCAATGATCACTCTCAGAGAGTGGCAGGACTCAAGATGTTTAGTCTTTTTCAAGTTCGCCAGAGCAACATATTTTTTTGTTATAGTGCTCGAGGCCGCCAAGGATCTGCTATTGGCATGAGTTAAGTTACTGATGAATTGTTTTGTTGACGATGTGGCCACCAGTTTCGAAGCTTTGACATTCTTCGTTTTTTTTTTGGATCTTGAGCCTTCTTTGTCTTTGACATTAAAACCGCTGCTTGAATTGTGGCTCTCAAGTTAAAGACAGAGTAAGTGGATTTCGAAGCATGGGCAGTACTCATAGATTTATCTACGTGACTGGATTGTTGATCAGCATGTGGAGACGGATTAAGATCGCCGCCACAAATTTTTCAGTTATGATTCCTGCAACAAACGGAAGAGATGTTTTTGACTGGGATGGCTGTGTAAATGGTAGAGATTGCTCACCAATTTGAGTATCCGAAATGATTTCCACAATTTGGCAATCTACATTCTTGAATGTTTGTGTAAAAGCATCAGCACATACCATAATATTTTTCACCTTTGCAGATTGCTTCTGGGCCAGAGACTGGGCTATTTCTTTTTGTAGATCAAATGCGTTGAGTTTTTCATTGAACCCATTTCGCAATTGGTCGACAGTAGTAGTCACTTTAATTTGGTCAAGTCTCGGAAAATCAAAGTTGTCTGTGATACTTTTAAGTGTGCCATCAGACTCAAATAGTTTAGCGAGGGCCATGAGAGCAATGTTCATCACCTCGAGAGTCAAATGAGAGGTTTTAGGGGTATTAGAATTTTTTGCTGGGATCTGTGGGTCTCCATTTGCCTTACGAGGGGTTGGGGCGATATATGACACATCCAGAGCTGATGTGTTATAGCTGGAGCGCTGGAACATATCGGGTGATTGTGATAGATTAGAGCCATCTGCTCCGGCCGAGAAACAAGAGTTAATGGAATCTAGTTCAATCACCGCCTCTTCAGAGATTTTAGTCGTGACAGGAATCGCAGGGCGTGGAGCCCCAGATAAAGCATTTTGTAGGAGTATACTGTCTGATAAGGAGGTTGCCATTTTAACCATTTTGGAATTTCCTTCCACCTGTGAGTTATCATCAGGGTCAAACGGGACATGATCACATACTCGATTGACATAGTTTGGAGCAGCAACGCCATTATTAGTGGTTGATGATGGTACATATGTAAACAGCATGACCGACTGTTCGACATTCCCAACAGTTCCAATACCATACTTGCGGATATCAACATTGTTCAAAGCAGCCATTTTCTTCTTGTTTGTTGCTTTGGATTTAGAGTGAGGAGTTCGAGGTGTTGGAGTCGAGCACATGTTAGTAGTTGCCACATCTGTTGGTCGTTCCTCATAGAGTGTCTGTGACTTGGACATGATGCGTTGCCGTATATTGGCTGGCACAGCCGTTGTGAGTCGATATGGACCGTTTGATCTAAAAGCCATATGTTCAAATAAGAGCTATGAGCAGACAGGTTGTGTGGTAAGTATGGTCACAATAGTTCTACTCAGAGACACAAATGGAGGTAACTGGAAACAGTAAGGAGCGCAGGTATAGATGAAAACACGACTCCCGGAGTCCCGCGGAGCCCTGGACGCCGCGGCAAAGCGGGACTCGACGGACTCGCTGAGGTGCGTGCGCGCGCTTGAGTCCTTTTAAGCACCCGCCTCTCAATACGTTGTCACAAAGCCTTGTGGTAAAGGAAGTCCAGTGCTTGTGAAGTCCTCGAATAATAGAGCGGAGAGTCGCGACAAAGCGGGACTTATACCTAAAGCCACCTCGTTTGTATATGAGGTGGCTTTGAGGGCGGTCAGGGTTTCTACCAGGTCCTCTGTAGAGTGTCTTGAATGTTTTTCAGGGTGTGGAGATTTCGCAAGAAGGGAAGTGAGATGGGTCTGTGGATGCAGAGATGGTGTCTATGTGCTGGCGAATCTTGGTGATTTTGTCTATGAAGAAGGTGTTGGATTTTTCATGGAGTATGGTATGGCAGGGTCGGGTAGCGGGTTGGCACAGTGCTTGACTGCTTCGAAGAGGGCTCGGCTTTTGTTGCTGGCTTCTACTATGGTGTTCTGATAATAGGAGGTCTTGGCTATTTTGATTAGATGTCAGCGGGTTGCTCAGAGAACCTTGAGCGCCAGGTGTTGAAAGGGGCCCCTAGGGGGCCCTGACGTCTATGGAAACAAGGCGAGTCACCACACACGATAGATACGCCAGACACGAGGTTGTATTCCCAAAGCTGGGGTTTATTGCAAAGCAAAAGTCTCAGTTGGCCAACTCGGTCTCACTCCCCGCGACGTGTATCTCTAGACCTCGAGGGACGCAAGAGAGTGAATTACGTACATCAGTTACATATATACAAAATGCATATCAAACAATCAGCTATAACATGTTTAACACCCCCCTTTATTGGGTTTCTTTGAACTTGGTGTGATGATGGACATCTCCGACTACTATGACACCTTCAAACATCTATTCTAGTAACAATTTGCAATTTGTGAGTGCGAAGGCATCTTTCAGTTGTTGAATAGAACACAGCGCTTCTGTTCTTGGAAGCGAGCTACATACGGGGGGGGAGAGTTGCATTCCGGACCTTGCTATCTATTAGGTGCTATTCGCGTCCTGGGAGCCGACACGCTCTAGCGGGCTCAGCAAAGGGGGGCCGTAAGAAAAGCATAATTCAAGCCTTTAGCGGTATTATTCTAACATATTCTACCATATAACGAGACTGGCTGGCAGCTGTGAAATGATTAAATGCCCTGCAGCTCTGCTTCAAGGCTACATTCGGGAGGGAGCCAGGCATTCTTCCTGGCGCTGCCTACGTTTGTGTTTCAGCGAACTCTTGTTATCCTCTCGGCCCAGCGGCCTTGTCCTTTTCACATACAGACAACAATGTTTTATAGTCGAGCAGTGTAAGCGGAAAATATACTGCGAAGCAATGAGAACAGAAAGCAATGAGCAATGGTTAGAAAACAAAATGGCGATTCTTGTTACATCAAAATGGCCGTTCATTGGCAAACATGAAAACCTATATTCTGTCATATCGTGCATGAGACGGTTGGCCCACGGCCACCAAAATGCGTTTGCGGTCACAAAGTAGAGGTATCCATTTTTCTAGACTGACAAACCCTCCTTTGGTCGATGCCAAACATCTCATCTATTTATTGAAACCTCGTCTAGTGATGATGAATCTGAAGTACTTATGTCTGAATTTTGCATGCTATCGTAGGCATCATTGTCTTCATCAATATCTATTGCCATCAACTCTTTTACTGCTCTTATCTCATTTGGGTCTGGGTCAGTTCGATCATGAGGTTGTTTTTTCTTTGTCATCATATGCATACATCCTTGCGTACATCCTTCAGTTACCTCAGCGCAAACTATGGGTAAACAATGTATACAACAACAGCACGTTAGGAATAGTCCAAACATCACTACTAATATTGAGATCAACTTCCATCCCCAAGAACATAGTATTCCCCAAAATCAAGATCCTATTCCCCACCTCCCTTCTCCAGTAGGGAGTTCAGAGCTTAGGAAGTGCATTTTCTTTATTGCTTCAAAGATCGTGGGGGAATAGTCATCGACATCAACGCAACATGCTGATCCCACTATTTTGCAAATTCCCCCACGATCAACCAGGATCACATCGAGAGCCATTCTATTTTGCAGCGTCATTAACCTGATTCCTCTTTCTTCCAACGTCATGTTAAATAATATATCTGTTGTTGTGTTTATTGTATTTTTTAGGATTCTGGACAGTTTCCTTATATTATAGGAGTTCACTATCTGCCCTAAGAATGGAATAAATGATTTTGCTACATCAGTTGCTATTAAAACACCCTTGTCAGTCCTTTTGACTCTAGTACTGGATAATCTGACCATGGCTGCTGTTTCTAAGAGGAATACTCCTGGGAACAGTAGCCCTAGGTAACATGTACCTCCCCAGTTTCTGGGCAACCAAGGATATGCTTTCTCTCCACATATAAAATAAACTTGATCACCTACGTATACTGGCTCTATTTCCCATTTTAATACCACTGTATTCATGCAACCAGTATATGTTTCGACTGAAAAAGAGCCTTTCTTTTTTAGACAAAAAGGGACAGTCCTTGGGCTATAATTCACCATGTAAGATGGGGGAATTGCATCTTTGTCCCCTTCTGTTCTTACACGAAACGTCATTACAGATGTTTTTTCTGGTGGGGACAATCTATCTCGTCTATTTTGTCGTGTTATATTTCGTGTACTTTTCCTCGTGGGCTCTGGGGCTATTACTTGTGCTTTATGGAAAATGGAACAACCCACAGGCTTCATTATTATCTCCTCAAACCCATTCATGTTGGTTCTGTCTAATTGACACGTATTACTCTCATTCCATTTCCCATAGAACATTGCACCTAAAGATGCACTACATGCAGAACATAATGCACATACCACTCTATTCCTTTCCCAGCATGCTGTGGTAAATGGGCACATACCCAGCAATTTGTTTTCTTCAGAATTGCATGTGTCATGTTCATGATCAACAGTAAAGTGTTATTTCCAAAACCTATCCTGTGTCTTTCTTCCATTGGGGGCAGGGTATAAGTGATCACCTGAACCGGGCTTTCAGTAGTGGATATATTGATTATTGGTAAAAACATTTCTAATGGGTGTATTGTTTCCACCCACCATAATATTAGGGCTGTCGATATTGGTGCTAACACGCTCATAAAGCACATTATTAATGTCAATACCAGCATACAATTCTTTTTACCATGCGTTTTTCTTAAGCTTGCAGTCTTTATAATTGACTCATTCTCAGTGATGGTGGTGCAGGAGGAGGCTGGAACCGGACCCGGCATATTTCTCGTCGTCCTTCTTCTTTCTTATCACAGTTCGTTGTGGATATCTCTCTTCGTCGCGCTTGCTCTGATGTTAATAAGTTCAATGGAATTGTTACAGTTCAGTTCTGCCTGTCCTTTTTAGCCTGGATTCGAGTATTCGTTTTTAGGGGAGGTCACCTGTCCTTTCTTATACTGCTCAGAGGACCTTTGATCAGTTATCTTACCGCCTTAGTATCATGTGCGCCCAGTTTGTCTGCTCTGGTTCAGGACACATGTACTTTTAATCAGTTATCTCACTTGCCATAGTACCATGTGCGCCCAGCTTGTCCGTTCTGGTTCCTGACACATGTTCTTTTTATGATCACACCGAAGAGCCGCGAGTCTTGAACTGTCCGATTTGTACAACTCTCACGCTTCTCTCCTCTACACCTCTGGTTCCTTCTCCATCCATGAGCTGAACCAGAGGTTGACATAAACACCAAAAAGAACTGCGGATCACTTTGTCTTCCGAGGCCGCAAGTTGTATCGCCTTGATCCTGGTATCGTATGATCCGTGAACAGTGCCGGTGCACTTCCAGATTCAGGCTCAAAGTCAGCCTGTGGCGCTACTGCAGGTGCTGGTGTGCGCCGCGCCAATGATGCAGATCCGTTTTTTTTGTTGCGTGCTGGCAAGTGCTGGTGGGCGCCAAAGGGGTACACGATTTGTTTCTGCTGGTATTTGCAAGGCAGATTTCGTGTCGGCCAGCAGTGATGTCGATTCTGCGGGCAACGTTGGGGCACTCTTTGCCCTTTCCCCTCTTTGGCAATCGTCTCAGGCTTTGTTTCGAGTTTCACTCCTCGTTTTGGCAGATTAGGTGGCTGCTTACTGGCAACAGTTTCTTTCGTTTCTGGGACCGCTGTCTCTTTCCGGTCATCAGTGTCAGGCAAGTCTTTCAGTGCAGTTGGAATCTTCTTGGCATGGGTGGCATGGATCCAAGACTTCCTTCCATCCACCCCTATTGCCGTCTGCATCGCCAAAAGTAATTGATGGGGCAAGAGCCACCTGGGTGCTAATGATGACTTTCTTTCAAAATTCTTTAGCAGCACCCAGTCTCCTGGCTCCAGCGCGTGCCCCGGAACGGTGTATCTCACTGGTAATGCCTCCTGCACCTGGTGATGAATCAAACGCAATTTCTGCATTAAAAGGCCACAGTAAGTACTAAGCACAGGATGTTCTATCTCACTAAGTCGTTTTGGCTGAGGTGCGCACCAAACATTTGCCGGCCTCCCCATCACGATCTCGTACGGGGAGAGCCCAGTTTTAGCCTGTACAGACGTACGCATGCATAATAGTGCTATTGGTAATGCATCCACCCAACTCAACTTGCTTCCTGCACAAATCTTGCTAATCTTTGATTTAAGAATCCAGTTGTGCCTCTCCACAAGACCGGCAGACCTCGGATGCCTTGAACTATGGAATCTCTTATCAATCTGAAGACCAGCACATATCTGTAATACCACTGCACCCACAAAATGTGGTCCATTATCAGACCATAGGACACGGGGCAAGCCAAATCTGGAAAAGTACTCCTTCAACATTACTTTTGCCGTGCTCATTGCTGTGCAGTCCTTCAAGGGATATGCCTCCACCCACTTACTGAATGCACAGATCACCACCAAGACATATTTTAAGTTTTGGTACCTCTCCATCGCTGTAATGCTCACCTGATTCCCACGGAGGCGCAGGTCTGGCTTCGGGACTCTGAAGATGGACAGGAAGGGCCCTCTACTCTGGCTTCTCCGGCTCGCAGGAATATTCCCCTGTGCGTGAAAAGGGAGTATTACCTACTGACTGAGTTATGCTCAAGCCTCCCACTCTCTTCCAACCCTCCACGATACCCTTCCACGATTCCCCATGAAGTCTCACCTTAGGGTCTGAAAGGACGAGCTCTCCATCCTGCTTCTGACGCAGGGGCGCGTTGAACCCAGTTACTTCACTGGATTGAGGTTGGATGGGAGTTCAGGTAAGCTTGATTATACTGGTAAGGCGCTGTAAAAGTTCTGTTGCAAGTTCAAAAGTTCAAGCTTTAAATAATAATGTTCATTGTCTTTTTTCAGGTGATGAATGAAGATTCCTTTGGCAACTCCTTGCAATAAAGCGCTGATGTTGATATCTTTTCCCCATAGGGGCCGGGGTTCGGAATGCCGGAGATATGGCGCCGACCCGAAGTGAAACGTGCAGTTCCAATAAAGATCTGGTAAGTCATAGATGAGCGCTCAGGTAATGTTTTTGCATTCGCTCATCTAATGTCTTTGTCTTTTTTCCCCATAGGGGCCGGGGTCCTGCTTGGAAGCAGCAAAACCCGAAATGAAATGGGAATGACCCAACAGGTAAGTCTTAGAAGGAAACTGAGCTTTTCCTATTCCCTTCCTTCTCTCACCTCTTATTCTTGTCTTTTTCTCTAGGCTCTGGGAAGTGGCTGTGTATCCGGATGATCGCTGCTGAAGATGGAGGAACCCAGGAAAGGTGAGTGAAATGCAGCGCTGCAGCGATCGTAACGAAATGCTTTTAAAAATGATGTCTTCCCTTTCAGGATCGTCGGTGATGTCTCTGTGGTGCAGATTAGCTGGTAGGTCTCTTGTCTCCCTTTGCAGGTGACCCAGGATGCTGACAGGCGTGGCTGAAGTCCAGGTGCAGGAGCTGACACAGTGAGCGTCCAGCTGCGAGGAGCAGAACAACGCGAAGCGTGAGTTGCTGATCGGTGTGGTTTAAATAGCTTTGGAAGAAGTCCCAAGTATGTATCCTTCCTCCGATCAGGTATGTATCCTTCCCCGACCACACCCGGGTGGAAAGTAGTCCCACAGGTAAAGTAGTTCCATTCAGGCCTCAAGAGGGCCTGGATGTGGCAGCATGGTCTGCATCAGATAAGTGCACATTAAAACATTTGAACACATGTCTAGCTTTATGAGCATGGCGCCTAAGGCGCCAGGACAGAGGTCCAACATGAGCCTGGCGCCTAAGGCGCCAGGATTGCGTTCAAAGGGCCCCAGCTTGGGCCCGCTGGCACTCCCCTGGGGGAAATGATGCCTCCCTCTGGGGTCGCTGGGTCGGACCTGGCTCCTTGGAGGTAGGCATCATGACAATCGCTATGAAATCAAAATGAATTACCTCAAATGGCATGGAGGGCGGGCCAAAACTGCCTGTTGGAGTCACTGTTCCCTTCCCTACATTGTGTTGCAAACACGTGATACAGTTCTGCACCAACCTCTCTGCATTCTTTTTTATGTTTACATTCTGCCAAACTGTAGAAAGGTGCTGTATTATTTTCTTCGCACAGATGTGCGTAGGGCTGTGGGCCATTGTGACCATTGCAGTTACGTACGAATTTGGCAACATCCAGTTTCTAGTTCCCTTGTCCACCCAACAACCCTCCAGATCCAACTCAGCAGATCCCTCTGCCCACCCCTGTATTTCATCGGCCGTAGCCTCGGCCTGCATTTCTTTGACAGTGGCAACTCCATCTTCTATCATACAGGGTACTTCCTCTGTCTGAACCGCCGTCATCATTTTGGTATTCAAATCAGTGGCAGTTTGTTTCGCAATTCTGTCTGCAAACACGTTTCCCTCTCCTACTCTGCATGTTAATTTTCTATGTGCCTCGCATTTCACTATTGCTAGGCACTTTGGAAACGTGAGTGCAGACAGCAATCGTACAATCAAAGGGCCATGTTGAATTCTGGCACCATGTGATGTCAAAAACCCTCTCTCAGCCCAGAGTCGACCAAAATTATGAACCACTCCAAAAGCATACTGACTATCAGTATATATATTCACATTCAAATTTTCAGAAATCTCCCAGGCTCTGGTTAATGCTATTATTTCTGCGGCTTGTGCTGAATTATAGGGAATTATTTTGCTTTCTACAACGCTCTCTAGGGTAGTGATAGCGTATGCGGCAGTTGTCGTGCCATCTGGTAATTTAAAACATGAGCCGTCACAAAATAACTCTCCATCTGGCTCTTTCTGTGGGATATCACTTAAATCAACTCTCCCCTTGGTTTCTTCCTCAGTGACCATTAAGCAATCATGGGGGGGTGATTCATTCTTCCCAATTTCTTTTATGGTTGGTGGCATTAATTCTGCAGGATTCAAAGTGGTACACCTCACAATTTGGATATGGGGCGCGAACAAGATAATCTCATATCTTGTCAGTCTAGCAGAGGTGAGGTGTTGCGTCTGTGTCCTAGTTAATAGAACGTCTATGGCATGTGGCACCATCAAAATTAAAGTGTGCCCCAATACCATCCCTTCCATTTGTTTCACTGATGCAGCAGCCGCCGCGACAGATCGCGACCATCGCTGTAGTGCGCGCGCTACAGAGTCCAGCGCAGAAGAAAAATAGCTGCACAGCCTATTTATTCCACCTTGTTCCTGTGTCAAACCCGCCAATGCACATCCTTCACTTTCACACACAAATAGTCTAAAAATGTTCTCATAGTTCGCCGTACCCAAAACAAACTGGAGCCGAGCATAATGCAGTTTTCAATCCATCAAATGCTTTCTGACATTCCTCATCCCACTGGAAAGGCATAACCGCATCCTTTCTAGTTAAATTCACCAACGGTTTCACAATTAACGCAAAATCACCAATCCATTGTCGGCAATATGAAGCCATGCCTATTATGGCTCTGACTCCTTTTTGTGTCTTTGGAATAGGCTCTCTTCTTTTTCTTTTCCCGCAGTCACTCTGCGCTCATAATATTGGGCCATATGTAATACTTCGCCCAACGATTTTGCTTGTCATGCACTCTCTGATGTCATTATTAGATCCTGAATTGGAAGTTTTAAACCCCTCACATATTTGTCAACAATTAACCTCTTTTCTGCTTCCGAACCGACATCCTGCCCACTGAAGTCTGTGAATACTTCTTAAAATCTATTAAAATAATCTGTAGCCAACTCCTCCTTGCCTTGTACACATGCAGTCAATTTGTCCCATTGAATTCTTTTCTCTGGGATAATTCCTTTTAACTTCTGCACTATACGTACTAGTAATGCCACCAGGTTTGCTCCTGGTGTCCCTCCAACCGCTTTATTCCTGTCGTCTATTATCAAGTCCGCCCATGTGGCGCCAAAGGCTGTTGGGTCATCTACCTTCCTTATTTGTTTCCATATTTCTGCTGGCAGGATCACCGGGAATATTAGGTCTATATCACCCATGGTAAGCACGATTATTGTAGGCAGGACTCTACTTCCTTGTAAAACCCTGCAGGATTCTTTCTTATATCAGGAATCGTCTGTTTTATGTTGTTTACCTCCTGTCTGGAAAAGGGGACATGCACATATTGGGCGGTTTAATGGGCTGGTGTTACCTGCGCCGCTGCACCGCCTACTGCGGGAACCTCCACTTTGGGCACGAAGGTAGGTGGGACCTCTCTCATAGGAAATGCCCCACTTAACGCCTCTTAGATTTAACAATATTCCCAGATCCAACGATAGGGCTGTTTCTCCTGTCCCTCGCTCTAGTGCTCTTCTATATACTGCCATTATTTTGGGTGGGCTGGCCTTATCGTTTTTTACATCTTTGTCTAATAAATGTTCAGCCATCGACTGTAGTGCTTTTCTTTTCATGGGCATGGAATATTCATCAAATATCTCGTGTATCTCCATTGTGAGAATACTAGGATCCGACATCCATCTAAACACTTCTTGTATACATACTTTTAACTTATCGCCCCTTTGTACTGACGACATTGAATGTCGTCGTTGTATATATGGCTCTACAGTTTCCTTCCTATTTCTCCCGATATCCCTACTCCTGTACCCAGGTGTAGCAAACATTTTGGCATAATCATTATCCAATTCATCTTTAAGCTCAAAAAGTCTATATACATGTTCTCTCACTTCTTCATCCCTCTCCCTACAGCGTGCTAATGCATTCAAATATAACAATCGCTGCAGTGGTAATTTCCCAATTAGCTGTTTCCATTTCTCCACCAAATATTCACCCATGCATTCCAACACTACCTGTCTTTCGTTGCTTCTACGGAAGTCATATATCGAAGCCACTGCTGCCGTCCCATCATTCCCGTCTATATACATCTCTGCTTGTTGCTGCAATTCCACCTTCCTTTCTTTGATGATTTTGCTGCGAGTTACCCTCGTGCATCCCTGTTTGTCAGACCCGCCTGTTGCCCCCATGGTTTCAACTTCAACCCCGGGAGGAACGGACGGTACCGAGTCTGTGCCTGAGTCGGGAGGTGCGGATGGGACAATGGGAACAGGGAGTGTCTCTTGTGGGCCTGATTGGCTAATAGGAAGTGTTACGCGTGCGGTCTGTGGCTGCGGGAGGGCTTGAGCTACCGGAGGGGGAGCTTGAGCTACGGGCGGGGTCTGGGCAATAGCTACTGCCGTGTCTGGTCTTACTTCTGATCTTGGGCCTTGTTTTGTATGGGTCAATATATTTTCTATCAATTCATCTGCTATGTGTAATTCTCGTTGTGGGTATATCTTTTCTATATTCAACTGGTCACCTGCCCTTCTTAGACTCTCAGTCCACTCCTCCTCTTCTTTCTCCTCCGCTACTTCACCTTTCGATTTATGCCTGCGCGCATGCTTTGCTCTGCTTTTAAATTGGAGAATTGCTTCCTTTCTCCAGTCTTTAATAGTCTCAAATGCTGCAGGACGCGCTTTCTTTCTTATCAACACCCTTTAAAGGTTGTCTATCCTCGCTATCTCAAAACTACCATTAATCGGCCACTGATGTTCTTGTTGCTTTCTGGTTTACCTATGCCAAGTCTCACAGAATATTATCGCACCCACTCCATACTTCACATGCATCTCATACGCCGGCGTTCCCCCAGGTGGTGCAATTTGGACATCTTCCAAAGATTGTCTACCACAGCGGAAAAACCCTGCTAGGGTGGACAATTCCCCAGGCATGTTTCAACCTTCCCCCTGGTTAATCAACCTTACCTAGGGCGTTTCATTTTGCAAAGTCAACTCTCAACCAATATCAGGATACTTTGAATCGGTGAATGACTCACCTAATAAATCAAGTCGTCTGTATACTGACGCACCAAAGGAAGTTGTGTCTGCGTTTTTTGGCTTCCGCCTCGTTTCGGGACCCTCGCCTCCTTGTTCTCTAGCCAGGCACTTCGATCAGGGATCAGATGTGTGCAGATCTGCAAAGGAGTCTCTCATCACTTTTACAGGGCGCCCCGAACACCTCTTGATCCCAGCTCGATTTTCCCGTCCTCGCCGTTCTCTGCCTAACTCAATTACAACGTTATGCGATGGAACAAGTGGGAGAGGGCCCCTATTCGGGTGCCATCTTGAAAGGGGCCCATAGGGGACCCTGACGTCTATGGAAACAAGGCGAGTCACCACACACGATAATTACACCAGGCACGAGGTTGTATTCCCAAAGCTAGGGTTTATTGTAAAGCAAAAGTCTCCGTTGGCCAACTCGGTCTCACGCCCCGCGACGTGTATCTCTAGACCTCGAGGGACGCAAGAGAGTGAATTACGTACATCAGTTACATATATACAAAATGCATATCAAACAATCAGCTATGACATGTTTAACACCCCCCTTTATTGGGTTTCTTTGAACTTGGTGTGATGATGGACATCTCCGACTACTATGACACCTTCAAACATCTATTCTAGTAACAATTTGCAATTTGTAAGTGCGAAGGCATCTTTCAGTTGTTGAATAGAACACATCGCTTCTGTTCTTGGAAGCGAGCTACATACGGGGGGGAAGAGTTGCATTCCGGACCTTGCTATCTATTAGGTGCTATTTGCGTCCTGGGAGCCGACACGCTCTAGCGGGCCCAGCAAAGGGGGGTCATGAGAAAAGCATAATTCAAGTCTTTAGCGGTATTATTCTAACATATTCTACCATATAACGAGACTGGCTGGCAGCTGTGAAATGATTAAATGCCCTGCAGCTCTGCTTCAAGGCTACATTCGGGAGGGAGCCGGGCATTCTTCCTGGCGCTGCCTATGTTTGTGTTTCAGCGAACTCTTGTTATCCTCTTGGCCCAGCGGCCTTGTCCTTTTCACATACAGACAACAATGTTTTAAAGTCGAGCAGTGTAAGCGGAAAATATACTGCAAAGCAATGGGAACAGAAAGCAATGAGCAATGGTTAGAAAACAAAATGGCGATTCTTGTTACATCAAAACGGCCGTTCATTGGCAAACTTGAAAACCCATATTCTGTCATATCGTGCATGAGACGGTTGGCCCACGGCCACCAAAATGCGTTTGCGGTCACAAAGTAGAGGTATCCATTTTTCTAGACTGACAGTGTGAGAAACCTGAGGGTATTGTCACTCCTCAAACCCTTGGATCCTCTACACAGGTGGCAGGGAAATAACTGTTACGCTCACCTGGTTCCCACAGGGGCGTCGATCGGACCCGCACAGCTGCGGTCTCCACCAACTTGATGCGTAGTGCCGAGATGACTGTCTGGACGGGCCCACCTAATCTCGTCTGCTTGATCCGTAGAAGTATTCTCCTGCAAGTGGAGAAAGGGATTTAGCCACCCGTGGATTTTAGTGATGGCCCCCTCCCACTGTTCTCGTTCTCCCCTCTTGTCACCTCCGATATCCCCTTTTAGTAACCTCACCTTATGTTTTTAAATGATGAGCTCTCCATCCTGCATGGCATGCAGGGGCGCGTAGATACCAGTTACTTCACTGGTTTGAAGGTATTGGAGGAGTTCCGGAAGAATATTGACTCCGGGGTTTATAAAGTTCAAAGAGTTCAATATGTCCAATGTTCACTCTTGTTCCATTCCCTTGTTGAATTGCAGCTGGTTCAAAAGAATATTGCCTGGAGGCAGCTGATGGCGTTCAGGTAACAGTCTGTATTACCCAACACTGTCCGGTAAAAGTTGCATGAGTTTAACTTGTTGTTTTCTCTCCCTTTATAGGTGCGGCATATGAAGATGAGGCATATTAAAAGGTAATGCCTCCGGTGGTAAATCAGGTAAGCCTATGGTGGAAAGAGATTGTATTTATCGGCTCTCTTGGCTCACCTTGTTGTTTCTTTTGTATACCCCCAGGTGCTGGAGTTCGACAAAGAAAATGATGGAGGCAGCGCCGAGTCGAAAGATGCTGTGGACTGGTGAGTATTACGCGACGCTGCTGCTGGCGAAGCGACGCGTGCTGGAATAATGTCCTTTCCAGGCTCGGTGACGTGCTGGGTCCGGAATAAGGTAAGGAATTAAAATAATGTCCGTGATCTAACCTTTTCTCCATTTTTGGCCTTTTTCTAGGAGCTCCGGATTCGAGGCGGGCGTGGCAGAAGACTGGATGCTGACTTGCAGGCACGGTGAGCGTTACGCTGCAGGATGCAGAATAACGCAAAGCGTGTGCTGCTGTTCGGGCATGGTTTAAATAGCCTCCAAAGTAGTTCCAGGTAAGAAGTTCCCCAGAACCACACGCGAGTACAAAATAGTCCCTGTAACAAAATGGTCCCATCCAGGCCTCACGTTGACTTGGATTCATTTGTCAGCATGGTCTGCATGAGGTAAGTAATGTCTATGAGCCTGGTGCCTAAGGCACCAGGATTGAAACCAAACAGCCCCCAGCTGGGGCTGCTGGGGTTTTAACAAGTATCTGGATGCCTGCTCCCGGGGCTGATGGACTCGATCCAGATGCCCGGGGGTAGGCATCATGACAATAACCAAAGGTGTCTCAGCACTAGCAGAAGGTATCCGGCAGAGCACAGAGTTGCAACGACAACATTAAAATAGCGACAGGCTGCGTCCCATCCACCACACCCACAGGGGGGGGGGGTCACAGCAGGGCACACTGCATTGACAATCACTGTGCCTTCTGCACCCAAAATCACCTGGGGCCAGCAAGGGGGTGAGGAGGTGCCACAGTTGTGAAAGACTCTGGTACACTGATTTCCATGAGGGGCCATACTGGGGTGTTGGATGGGAGATAGTTTGATGGGGATTTGGTGGGGGATGTGAGGAAATGGAGAGTGAGCATACAACATGGGGAGTTTTGTGGCAGGAGTCATGACCCACGTGCTAAGCCTTGGCGGTGTGGGTACCTGGGACCACAGACCACCGTGCATGCTGTTTGACAGTCTGGTGCAACGTTCATTGATGCTGGACATGGTACGGAACATCCCAGGGTGCTGGAAGCGTGCGTGCGCACAGGGCTGTTTTTATAAGAGCTCCACCCCGGCCCGTGCTGCTTGCTGGTGATTTTGTCATCTGCAGGCACGTGACGGAGGAGAGTATGCTGGTTTCCCCCAGGAGTGAGAGCGGTTAGCGTGAGGACACAGGGAGTGGTTGCAGCAAGGATCCTCACTTCTATTCCCTCAAGGGCAGTCCCCACTCTGCAGGTAGACGGCTCCCGCTCGGTGGAGCAGACAACGCTGGATCTACAACGCCTGGCAGGGTTGCCAGTCGCTCCCCCAGGCCACAGATAAGTGCACTAGTGGGAAGGAGTTGGAACATTTAAACAGAATTACATAAGTGGGTCTTGCTGCTAATGGAGCAGGATAGCAGGGGAGAAAACAGTTATCTTTTTGAACGCTACACTTTTGCTTGTATGTCGCTTACTGTTTGTGAACACAGGCTATGCCTACATGTTGTCTAGAATGACTCCCGCAACAGGAAGGAAGTGATTTCCAAGAATCGCCCATGGGGCATACAAGCTCAGAAAGTCTCTGCATTAACAAGGGACGCTATGAGTCTACGAGTCATAAATGTTCTTGGGTGTTAGATGTTCCAGTGTAAACCTTATGTTAACAAGTTACAAGACTGCCAAGAGCTACATCTTTACTTTGTGCACGCAATGCTTTGTTTTTTGCTTGCAATGCATATGTGTCATGATTTAAGAGGTCAACTAGGAGGAGGGGCAGATTGATAATTAAGAAGGAGTGTGTCCTGCAGGTTAGGCGACAGTGTATGGATGCTAAACACCCTAAGTAAGAAGGGTCTACAGAGAGGTGGTTTGGGGTACTGACAAGTCGGCGCATATTGTATGTTTAAGGTTGTATTTTCCCTACATACCCCTCTACCTATCCATTACATGAACCCTAACCCCCTATCCGGTTTTCCTTGCCACCCCATTCTCTATACACATCCTCCCCCTTACCCTCCTCCCCTATTGGCTGCTTCAAAGTTACCTGTTAGTAAGAATCAAAAATCTGTGCCAACCAAGACGGGAGGGGTCAACTACCATTTGGCTTCCGTGGTTAGGAAGGAGTTGCGAGATACTCCAAGGGTGTGACATCATCACCAGCCCCCAAAGGGCAAAGTTATTACCACCCAAGCCTTATGGAGTCCCCTCCACCCTTAGGTGAGGTGCTTAAGGCACTACAGGAGATTCATGCAGAATGGGTGCAGTCTCAGCAGGAGACAAATAATTTGAAGATGCAGGTCAGTGGTTTGATTGCTCAGGGTACGCCTCTTCAAGGGGCTGCTGCCTCCCCCTCAGAGTCGACAGTAAAGTCAAACACTTTAGTCGTACAGCAACAGTGTGGTACCCCCGGCATCACCAGAGTGGTTTTCGGGGGGATCCTTTGATGTTTTCAGTATTTTTGACACAATGTAAATTGCATTTCTTATGTAAGCCGACGTCTTTTGAGGCGGCGCAAGTCCACTCCGCATTTGTGATATCCTACTTGTCCGGTGATGCATCAGCATGGGCTATTCCTTTGGTACAGAAGGATTATCCTTTACGCTATGACTGGGGAGGATTTTCCACTGAATTTGCATGATTGTTTGACCGCCGTAACGTGGCATTGGCATAAGACAAGGAAGCAGGGTTCGAAAGACTTGGTCACTTATGTGACACAATGTAATCAGTTGGTGGTGGAGACAGACTGGCCAGTCCCAAAGCAAACAGTATTGTTTTATCAGGGGTTACCTGATGAATTAAAGGATGCGATTGCGCATTTTGAACCACAGCTGGGCGCCTTGATTGATCTGGGCCTTCGGTTAAACCATAGGTTGAATGAACGAAAAGGATACTGGAAAAAGAATGAGGTGGTTCCTTTTGCAAGATTAGACTGAAGGAGGGAGGTTAGTGGGTGTCAGACCGACAGAGAGCCCATGCAGATTGGTAGTATACGGGGACCATTGTCTTCGAAGTAGAAGAGGAATGCCAGTAATTTGTGTTTATACTGTGGGAAGATGGGACATTATATCAAGAACTGTTCTAATAGCCCCGTACGTCACATGGAAAGAAAGAAGTCAGGGGCAGGAACAGAGGGGGCTCTGTAGGTGAGGGAACGACTACACCGGGCCTGAGTGTTCCCGTCGTTGGTGGCCACACACACCTCGAGACACGACATGTATACCTGTTGATAACTTTACTCTTTGCTAACATGCAGGAAAAGGTTTATGCTATGTTTGATTCTGGGGCAATGGGAAATTTCATGGATATCTCGTTAGCATACAAGCCAGGCATAGCTACCATGTTGAAGAAGGAAAGGGAGCCGGTTCATGCTGTAGATGGGTCGTACCTGACGTCTGGTCCCATCACGACACAGACCCAAGAGATCATTGTGGCGTGGGTTGGGACATAAAGAAATGATTACTTTTGATTTAATCGCGGCTCTTCAGTGTGGGTTCTTTCTGGGTATGCCGTGGTTAGTGAACCATAATCCTATCATTGATTGGGAGGGCAGATCATTGGCCTTTGATGCTAAGCACTGTAGATCTCATTTAACTGACTTGGGGGTCCCACAAACATTTTGGTGGAAGGTGTATGGGCCCCAGACCAACGTAGTGGCAGTGGCTACTGTCCTGCCGGAGGAGTGTCAAGAGTTTTCAGGGGTGTTTGACAAAGCACGGGCGGCACAACTGACTCCGCATAGAACATTTGACTGTGTGATAGACCTAGAAGCAAATACCAGACTTCCCTGTAGCAGGATCTATTTATTTTCAAATTTGTTTATTGGCATTTATTAATTAACACGCTTGCAGGAAAACATATGCCAAGGTATAAGGATGTTGAAAGTTAATGAGGAAAAAACAACAACAACAAAACAAACCATAAAACATTAATTTTCTCCCAGTGATTCTGCGTGCTGAGTTGGGTCGGTGTCACCAAGTGGGTCAGGAGGGAAGAGTTCCAGGTGGTTTGGAGTGAGGGGGAAGGAGAAGGAGGGAGACATCTTAATAACTGGCGAACTATGGTCTCAGGTCCATTGTGCGGTTGGCTCTTGTTAATTCACGGGGGCTTGTCATCAGAGGGATAAAACAGGGAGTCTGTAAGTTCTCTCCAAGCCTCCAGGGACGAGCTGGATTCATCCGTCGATCTAGTTATGCTTTCCTCCCACGCTGAAGTTTCTGCTCGCACCCAGCGTTTCAACTCGGAGTGCCAGTGTTTCTGTTGGGGCCCTGCTGTCTTCTTCCAGGACATTGCCACAGTCCTTTTTGCCAGTATGCACATGATGTCCATTAGTTTGGTAAAATGCTTGAGTTTGGCCGGCCTGGCATACGTGCCCAGTAGGCATTCCTCCGGGTTCCACTTGTATCTAGTCGCTCCCATGTTGTTGCTTGTCTGCTGAATAGTGGTCCACAGGAGTTGCGCCTTAGTGCATTGCCAGAACACATGGATCAAGTCTGCATTATTCTGTCCGCACCATGTGCAGTTAGAGGGTAATTTGTTGTTCAGTTTTGTTAGCCTGGATGGCGTCAGGTATGTTCGATGTAGGAGGTTAAGTTGGATTTGTCTGAACCTGTGGTTTCTAGAGACCGATTTAGGAAATGACAAGGCCCTTTCCCATTCCTCGTCAGACAATTCTCTGCCTATGTCAGTTTCCCATTTATCTCTCAAATTGGCACTCCGTGGGTTGGGGATGTCGCTCAGTTGGGCGTATATCTGGGACACCGGTTTCCATCCTTCCCCTAGAGTATAAAGAAGCGTGATTAGGGGGTTCGGTTCCGGTTCCTCCGGCCATGACGACCATTTGAAGCGTGCTGTGGTTCTCAACCTCTGGTACCACAGAAACTGGCCCGTGTGGATTCCATCATTTTCCCGGAGTGTTTCAAAGTCTTTAAAGGCTCCGTCCATAAACAGGTCCCCCCACAAGTATATCCCATTTCTTTCCCAGTGTCTGAGGTGTTGCAGATCAATGGTGGATCCACACAGGTCGGAAATTAGCGGTATGTCTGGGGCATACTGATATTTGGTGCATGTAAGGGTCTCCGTTCTGCGCCAGATTTTTTGTCCCAGTGCGGCTAAGAAGGGGGCATTACGCATCAAGTGGGAGGGGGCCCAGATGAGTTCTTTTAAGTGTAACGGGGAGACCAGGGTCTGTAGTAGGGGGGTCTCAGTTGTGACCTCGTCCGCTAGCCATTTGGTGACGAAACTAAGTTGCGCCGCCAAGTAATACTTTTCAAGGTTTGGGAGTTGGATTCCCCCCTGGGCGTATGGCAGCATTAAGGTGGAGAGTGCTATTTTGCGCCTTCCTGTACCCCACAAAAAGTCCCGGATCATTCTTTCTAACAGGCGGAAAAAGGGCACTTTAATATAAAAATGAATATTCTGAAACCCGTAGAGGAATCTAGGAAGGACGATCATTTTTATTATTGCCGCTCTGCCCATCATGGACAGGGGAAGCTTCGCCCAGAATTGCATGGATTTTTTTAAGGCTGGGACCACAGTCTTCGTGTTATGCTCATGCATTAGTATGGGGGTGTGCAGTATGTGTATCCCTAAATACTTGAATGAGGTCAATTCCCATTGTATTCCTACCTCCGGGAGATCTGTTATGTCTCTCCCCCTTAGGCCTGCTAGGGGGAATAAGCAAGATTTCGCCCTGCTAAACTGAATGCCAGAGTACTTTGCAAAGTTGTCTAGGACATTTAACATCGTGGGTACGTTGTTCAGTGGATCCCTGACATACAGCAGTACGTCATCAGCGTAAAGGGAGATTATATGGTCAACTCCCCCTAGTTGTATCCCAGCATCGAAAAATTGTCTACGGAAGTAAACAGCAATAGGTTCCAGCCCCAATACGTAGAGCATGGGGGAGAGCGGGCATCCCTGCCTGGTGCCCCTGCATATATCCCAGGCCTCTGATATGTGCTTTCCTGTTTTTACTCTGGCTTTAGGTTTGGTATAAAGGATCTTGATCCAGCTGATGAAGCCTGGGCCAAAGCCAAAGTCGACTAGGACCGCCACTAGCCACTCCCAGTATATCGAATCGAACGCCTTGATGGCATCGAGGGACAATAATGCATACGTCTCCGCGCTGGCCTCTGTCTGAGCAATAATCTGTTGTACCCTTCTTAGGTTCATGGAAGTGTTCCGACCTGGTATGAAGCCACATTGATCCTCATGTACCACCTCCCCTATGATTTTGGCCAGTCTGTTTGCTAACACGGTGGTCAATATCTTAACATCATAATTAAGCATGGCTATCGGGCGGTAGGAGTCACATCTGTCAGCCGGCTTGTTTGGTTTGATAATTGGAATCATACTATCGGGGAGTATCCCCCTCTCTTGTGCTTCTTGGAAAACCTCGCACAGCAAGGGTGTTAAGGAGGTCTCATAGGCCTTGTAGAATTCTGTGGGCAGTCCGTCGCTCCCCGGGGTTTTACCCGTGGCTAATGACTTGATAGCCTCAGTTATATCTTCTGGTGTGATATCTGCATCTAGTGCTGCTGCCTGTTCCAGGGAGATTTTGGGGAGACCTATTTCCTCCAGGGTGTCTAAAATTTGTTCCCGGGGGAACTGGTCGCTATGAGAATAGAGGAGTTCGTAGAAGCCCCTAAAGGTGTCGTTTATATCTTGCTGGGTCTGTACTATTTCCCCTGCTCCGGTCTGTAGCTTGGTGATAGTGTGTTTGGGGTGTTCCTTCCTGCATAACCAGGCCAGCATTTTACCAGGTCTGTCAGCCTCTCTGTGTGTTCTGTTTGTTTTAGCGGCATAATCAAACTTGGCTAGTCTTTCCCATGCGAGGGCACATTTAGCTCTAAGATCCTTCAGGCTGTCTTCCCTTGGGTGAGTGCTTACTGGAGCGGCTTCTAGCTGCTCAACCTGTTGTTCCCATTGAACCAATTCTCCCCTCAATTGTCTTCTGATGCCCCCTGCTTTTGTGATGATTTCGCCTCTCGTTACTACTTTGAGAGCATCCCATACCGTACTCAGGCTATCTACGCTTCCTTTGTTTCTTTCAACAAAGTTATCTATGAACTCGTGCAGTTCTTCCCTGAACACAGGGTCAGCAAGAGCGTCTATTGGCATCCTCCACATAGGGATAGGGGGCCTAGGACCAGTTTGATTCCATTCTACTAGGAGAGGGGAATGGTCGGAGATGGTTCTACCCAAATAACGCGCTTCCACTATTTGTGATAGGTGTTCTTTGCCTATGAAGACGTAATCTATCCTCGTGTAAAGGTCGTGCGGGGAGGAGAAGTATGAATACCCCTGGGAGTCAGGATGGCGTTCTCTCCAAATGTCGGCCAGGTTCAACCTATCTGTCAACAAAGACAGGGCCGTGGTTGCCGGTGCGGAGCCTTTCGGGCGGGGCTGGGATCGATCTCGGTTCACATCATGAACACAATTAAAATCTCCCCCCCAGAGAAAAATTCCATGTCTATAGGGTGCGACCTTAGTGTACATGGAGTTTAAGTGTGCTGGGATGTTAGTATTGGGGAGATAAGAGTTCACTATGCATACTTCTTTTTGTTCCAGCCGGCCCCAGAGAATGACAAACCTGCCCTCAGGATCTATGACTGACTCAACTAGGTGAAGTGGGAGCTGGGGGTGGATCCAGGTGTATACCCCCCGTGCATATTTAGAGTATGTAGTGCCCACTCCCTGTCCTCCCCAGTGTTCCCCCAGTTTGGCCAGGGCATCCGCCGTACAGTGTGTCTCCTGTAGCATTGCTATTTGTACTTTTTTCCTGTTCAGGTATGACTTGACTCTGTTCCGGCGTAAGTAGGTTCCCAATCCCCTCACATTCCACGTCATTATCTTTATTGTGACGTTAGATGACATGTCGGGTCACTTCGATTGAGTTCAGTTCGGTCCAGGAACCATCAGTTCCTTCCGAAAAGGTTCCCGTTCCTCGCCCTCCTCCCACCCGTCCGTCCCTTCTTGCAGCTTCAATCACATTCATGGGAGATTTTGTGATTTGAGTAACTCCCATTTCATGGAATGGGGAAGATGAACAAACCAAATTAAACAGGAGAACAAAACCTTGAAATGCCCCCAGCAGTTGCTTCAAACTTGCAACGCTCAGGGGTCCCGAGCCTTCCAGGCCACTTTTGGTCTTCCGGGTCGGGAGGCGTGTGGGTAAATTGCCCACACAGTGTCCGGAGGGGTGGGTCATTCTGCAAATGCACGTGTGGTTTCTGGAGTTCCTGCCCGATCTGGCAATCGTTACAGTAGAACTCTGGTGTAACATAGGCGTCTGCTCGTTTAGGCCCACTGGTGGAAGTGCAGGTATATCTTTTAAGTCAGTGTGAGGGCGATCATCTCATTTCCGATCTCGGAGGGTCTTCCTTGTCGTCAGCCAGATTGTTATGTTCTAGCCACATGTTTGCTGCGGCTGGTGTCTCCAGAAATATGGCTCTTCCTTTGTAGAGGATTTTGAGGCGTGATGGGTAAAGCAGCATGTATTTCAGGTTGAGCTTTCTTAATTGTGCTTTAATTGGGATAAAGGAGTTCCTTGCCCGTTGGACAGTGGGGGTGTAGTCCGGGTATATGACTATTATCGAGTCCTTCCGTTTGATCTCACCTCCTTCTCTGGAGTGTCGCAGTATTATTTCTCGGTCTCGGAAGTTCAGGATTTTAGCTATGATTGGGCGAGGGTGTGATCCCGGAGGTGGACGCTTCTGGAGGGACCTGTGGGCTCTTTCCACAGAGAAGCCCTGCGAGAGTTTCCCTGGGCCAATTTCCTGTAGTAGGAGTGTCTCTACAAATTCAGTCGGGTCTGAGCCTTCCAAGTCTTCGGGAACCCCCAGCAGGCGAATGTTGTTGCGGCGGGCTCGGCCCTCAGCATCCTCCGAGCGCGCTTCGAGTCTCGACACCTTTTGCTCTAGGACCTGGACTTTCGACTTCAGCTCCTGGGTGTCTTCCACATTCTCTTGTAGAGTGTTTTCAGCTGTCGTCACTCTTTCCGTGAGGTTGCGGGCGTCTTGTCGCATAAGCTGCATGTCTGTTCTCATCTCTTCAATTTTCCCTTCTACTGACGTGCGGAGGGCTGCTATAGCCTGCAGGACCTGCGCGTGCTTAAGGTCTTCTCCCTGTTGGGAGGGTTCCGCTACCGTTTCCTGGGCCTGTTGCGGCGGTCTTTGGGGCTTGGTCGTCGTAAAGGAGTCCATCGTGACCAACTTCAGTTTGCCTTTGGGGAGGGACATCACCCTCGTCAGGCCGTAAAGCTTTAGTTCTATTTCTTGCTGTATTAGCTATGGTGGTCTGCGGCCCTTAAATCTTGTCTCAGGATTGAGGGTGTCCAGTAAAGTTTCTCAGATGGGGCCTTCTATCTGGGCTGTTCAAATGGCTATAGGTGCGGATCCCCGTAGTTCAATTGCCCTGATCGCGAATCAAGCGGGTGAGGTACAGTCCAAGACAGGCTTCCAGCTATTTTAATTGGGTTCCGCTTTTCGTGGTGTCCCAACCGCAGGTGTTTTAAGTTCTTGATGCTAGCCCCAATGGGTGGGGGCTCCCGGGTTTATCCGTCAGTTGTTGGCCTTATAGCTGCGCTTATTATGTTGTTTTGCAATGCTCTAGGAGTTCCACCGCCAGGCAATGGGGCCGGGTGTATGGTAAGGCGGGCGCCAGGTTTCGGAAGGATCCCAGGTCGCTGTGATATGTTTCTGGCTGCCTCAGCGACAGGGTTATTGCTAGTCTGACGAGGCACGTTCCCTCCCCCGGGCAGGGCAGGAGTCGTGGGGCTCGGTTGTGAATGCCTCCTCGGTGTCCCTCTCTTATTAATGCATCGCGCTGCAATCCACCACCTTCCCAGTTGTGAGATTATGGTTCGGCTCACCTGTGTGTGGGCGTCGTCGAGACGACCGTCAGCCCTCGAACTTCCTCCGAGTGTCGCGGTCGCTGTTGCAGCAGGGGGGGTCGGTCAGTCTCCCGCCTGTGGGAGCCCGAACGAGGCCAAGGGGAGGACTCCGCGACAGCGGCTCGCAGGAAAGAAAAGTCCCAGGGACGCGATCGGACTCCAGCCTCGACCTTTCTCGGATGTAGCGGGTCCAGGACGCGCGGGCCAAGTCGCTCACCTCGAGTCACTGGCGCATCCCCACGTCAGCGTGGGTTTGTTCCCGGCTTCTCCTTGTTCGTCCGGGTTGGCTCCGCTCCGCTCTGTCTCTGCCCAACGGAGCTTCCGCTGTACGTCGTCTCCGCCGGCGCCGAAAGGCTCCGGTCACACTCCCTCCTTCAGCGCTTCCACCCTGTGGGCTGCCTCCGGGCGTCAGGGCCAGAGAAGTCGCCCCGTCGCAACGTCGCAGCAAGCTGCGGGGCGTCCGGTCTCAGTTGGCTTCACTCGATCGCGGGCGCCGCCATCTTGTTGGTCCGAGGGGCGCAAGATTAAGCCTCTCGTTTCGATGCTTCCGTCTTCCGATTTTACTCGAAGACTCCTTCAAGCGCCGGCAATCTGTTTGCATTCCAGAAGATATGTTTATAGCCCTTCACAGCGTGATTTTCAGCGATATTTATCCGTGTTTCAAGGATCACGGGACGGAGCTCCGAAGGAACCTGTCTTCACGGCATGCGTGCTGGCCACGCCCCCTGTAGCAGGATCTATGCTCTCTCTGAAAAGGCGACTCAACATCTGTGAGAATACATTGACGAGATGTTGGCCTGTGGGTTAATTCGTCATTCCAAATAACCTATTTAATCTCCTTTATTTTTATGTGCCTAGACAGGAGGGTACATTGAGAACTGGCATTGAATAAGGTGACCATCAAGTATAGGATTCTATTGCCCTTAATTTCTGAGTTGTTAGATCAGGTGAAGACAGCTAAAATCTACACAAAATTGGACCTGAGGGGTGCTTATCATCTTATTAGTGTTAAAGAGGGCGATGAATGGAAGAACGCTTTTAGGAGTAAATTTGGTCTGTTTGAGTATTTGGTCATGCCTTTTGGTCTATATAATGCCCCTGCTGCTTTTCAACATTTCATGCAGGAGGTATTGTGTGAATATTTGGATCTATTTGCAATTGGCTATATTGATATCTTAATATATTCTGATTCTTTAGAACAACATGTTTAGCATATGACGGCTATTTTGAGGCGATTAGAGGAATACCATCTGTTTGCAAAATTGGAGAAATTAGAGTTTCATACTACTAGAGTGGAGTTTTTGGGGTTCATATTGACTCCGTCAGGGGTAATCATGGATGAGAAGAAGGTTCAGGCAGTAACTAGGTGACCATCTCCACAGTGTGCGAAGGACGTTCAGTAATTTCTAGGGTTTGCTAACTTTTACTGCAGATTCATCCGGTGTCCAGTCAAAGTTTCGAAGCAATAGTTTCGAATGACAAAAATTCTGAAACAAAAGTTTCGAATGTATTTTTTTTTAATATTAAAGGGTTTATTTTAAGTTTCAGTTTATATAGTAAAATAAGTGTTTAAAAAAAAAAGAAAATCGAAACTTTTTTTCAGCACTTTTGTGACAGAACTTTTGTCATTCGAAACTGTGACTGTTGAAACAATCACTATGAACCAATTCATCCAGAATTTCTCTGCTACCATTACATTTTGTTGGGACGAGGCAGCCAAAATGGTTTTTAGGAGGTTGAAGGTGGCATTTACAGAGGCCCCAATTCTGAGGCTTCTGGATTCTGAAAGGCTGTTTCAATTAGAGACTGATGCCTCCAACATGGCCATTGGGGCAATCCTGTCCCAGCCTGATGATGAAGGAATTATGCACCCGTTGGCTTACTTCTCCAGCAAATTGACCACTTGTGAACAGGATTATGCGATTAGTGACAAGGAGATCTTAGCCATTCAAGCTGCCTTCCAGGAGTGGCAACATTATTTGATGGTGACACGACATGCAGTCGTAGTTCTTACCGATCACAAGAATTTACAATACTTGAGATCGGCCAAAACGTTGAGTCCGCAGCAGTTGCAGTGGTCACAGTTGTTTGAGGAATTTCACTTTGTGGTCACGCATCGAACGGGAAGGCGGATGCCTTGTTCCAACAGGAGAATACTGGAGGTCAGGTACAGGAGGAGAGAAATATTATCCCTGTAGGAAAGATCGCTGGGGCAGTCACAAGGGACATGCTTACGGAAGTGCACAGGTTTTCCCAGATGGAAATGGCAGGGTTGGGTGAAGGGAAACAAGAGAAGGAGCATTCGAGATGGTCTGCCTTATCTGGGGGGAAATTGTTCCTTCCCATGGAGGTTTTGCAGAATAAGGCTTTGTTTTGGTGCCATAAATCCCCATTGGCAGGTTACGCAGGAGTTAGGAAAACTCAAGATATAGTACCGCTGTATTTCTATTGGGCGGGGTTGACGTCTGATGTGCACAAGTATGTGTTAGTGTGAAACCTATGTCAGATCCAATCAGATCATTCTAAAAAGTCAGACTATCTGCAACCTTTACCTGAAGAACCTTGGACCTGTCTTTCCATGGATTTTGTTACAGACCTTCCCAAGGATGGGATATTTGACACAGTTTTGGTGGCGGTGTATTATTTGAGCAAACAGGCACATTGGGCCTCATTACGAGTCTGGCGGTAACCGAGGTGGTAAAACGGCCTGGTTACCGCCGGACTCGTATTACCATTCCGCCTCCATGACTCCTGGAAATACCAGGGCATTACGACCCTGGTGTCCCGGGAATTCCGGAGGCGGAATTCGGTAAATCCCCATTCCCATTGAGTCGCATAGGACTCAATGGGAAAGTGGAAACACCGGCACCATCTCGTGATGGTGCTGGTGTTTCTACGTCCGCCTGCGGGCGGTGTTAAACCCGCCAGGTGAGACCTGGCGGGAACATCACCTCCCGCCTGAAGGAGTCGGGATCGGGCGGTCTGGAATGAACAGTGGCGGCAGGTTTACAGCTACTGTTCATTCCGGACCGCCCGACCTGTAATGAGGCCCATTGTATTCCTTGTGAGGGAATTCCGAGTGGAGGCATTTTGGCAGACTTGTTTCTACAACATGTGGCAAGGTTGCATGTTTCACCAAGGTCCATAATGACTGATAGAGGATCTCAGTTTACTTCCACATTCTGGCTGCTTTCTGTAAGATGCTCAAAATCTCCTGTTTGCTGTCTACTAGTTACCATCCCCAAACAGAGGGTCAGACAGAGAGAGTCAATGAGACGATGGAACAGTATTTGAGTTGTTTTATTAGTGACGCTAGGGTGTCTTGAGTCCAGGCGTTGTGGTTAGCAGAATTTTACTACAATAATACCAAGCATGATTCTTTAGGTATGTCTCCTCATTATTGTGTGTATGGATGAGAGGGCAAGATGCTGCCACAGGAATTTCTGACTAACGATGAGATTCCTGCTGCTACCAAGCGTTCACAGGAGCTTCTGGACATAAGAAAGAGAGCAAGTCAGAATTTGGAGAAGGCTAAGGAGGCTTATAAGTGTTAGAAACCTGAAGTTGTCTCCCTGTCTAAACCTCGAGGATCTGTCATCCAGGTGGCCAGGAAACGGCCTTCGCTATTGGATCCAGTTCCTGGCGGTGAACTAGTAAGGGAGGATCACCTGGATGGGGGGTTCTCTGGGAGTGGGACACCGATGGGTGAGATGCGGTATCCCCCTTCCTTTTCTACTTTTTTCCCAATCCTCTCACAGAGGACATTGCAAACCACAGCAACCACCCCCACCCTTCTAACTCCAACACTTTCGACCAACACAAAGGACAACAGACTAACACCAGAGGCGTTTACCTGACATGTCCCAATACAAGGGCCAGGCAAAGTCAGGCAATTGATCAGAATCACACACACCCGACGGCTCTTTCCATTCCCCACAAAGATAAAAGGTGGAGCCAGAGAGCACAGTATGAACAAGGCGACCGCGGCAGACAGCAGAACGAGACGGCTAACACGCAGCAATTCAAGAGTAGGAGAAAGGCGGCCGGAAATGAGAGGGTGGCAAGGAGAGAAGTGACCTTGCCCTTTTTGTCACAGATCCACAGATCCTCCATGGAAGAGAGCCTAAGACCGTGAACAATAGCTCAAGTGTCCGGCAGCAGATGTCAGCAGTACACGAGGCAAGCCTATGGCGATAGGCAGGAGCAAGGGAAGCTCCCACGCCCGTGGTATCAGCCTTGACTCCAAAGAAGCCAACAGCCAAGCAGTTCATCACAACTGGTGAGTCTAGGGGAGAACTGATAACAACCCGGCTGTGATGAGTGAGAATCTCAAAGTGGCAACTTTTGAAACCAAAGCTAATGAACTCTGAATTAACTGTTAAAAGTGTGAAGGGGAGACCAGTTGCAGAGCAAAAGCGGCACCACGTGGTTGCTAACTCGAGAGACTCTGGTCGAGCCCAATATGAGATAAACTACAAGTACCAGAAGGCCGTAGGAAGGCCTGTGAAATAGGTCAAAGTGGTCATACAGAGGGTCAAGAAAAATCCCCGTACAATCGAAAGACTTTGATCTACCAACACTGTGAAAGAAAGGAAAGTGCATGCCACAGTTAAAATGAACATGGAGAAACCAAGGGAAAGTAATCCTGTTAAAGCAAGAGGCATCCATGCCCGACCGAGAGAGATCCAGTGGTGAAGCCATCACCCAAGGATATAAAGAAAAGATGGTTCTGAGCCGACCGAGGGAGATCCAGGGGTGAAGCTATCACCCAAAGTTGATTGATAAAGAAAGTTTGATATATTTGTGGAATACGTTACAAGACGGGTCAGCACCCAGAAGAGGGGGACCTAGGGGTGAAATCGTCACACTACGTAAAAATTGTGATGAACAATTGAGACAGGACAGCGCCCACAAGAGGGGGACCCAGGGGTGAACCCATCACTCAACGAACCTTGGAAAAAGGACTTTCATTTGTTAAAGGAACTTTTGTTTAGTTATTTGAACACGTCAGGTCCTCGAACGCAAGACACTTTCAAGCGAAACAAGACTTGGCCATCAAAGGCCCTGATAACTAAAAGCTTGAGGGTTAAACCTGAACTATCATCTCGTGCTGGGAAAGCCTGAGACTGTACTGTGCTTCAAGCTCCCATCTTACCTCATGTCCAACACGTGGGGAAGGAAGACCCAGGCATGCTGACATATTATTTGAGAACACGTCTTTCTTTTCCTGAGAACTATCCCACACCCCGTTTTGTATTAGTTGTGAGGTTTTGGCAGTAGGTTTCTTACAATAGGCTCTTTTTTTGTTTTGACAGAGCACTACTCGGACTGCTTTATTTTCATTTGATGGTTGACGCTTGCTCCCATCCAAGATGTAGGTTTAGATTAGGTGTTTTTCCAACCTGCATACAGTATTTCATTGTTCAATAAACACCCTTGAACTGTGATCACGTGTCTGTCTTACTTGTTGTCACCATGAGTTCATCGCATAAGCGACAGGCTGATAAGAGGAGACGAGAGAGTCCTCAGTATGTAGTTGGGGATCATATACGGTTGTCAACGCAACTTATCAGGTTATCTGGGCATCTGAAGTTTCTGCCTCGATTTATTGGGCCTCATATTATTGTGCAGTGTATTTCACGAACGGCTGTCCGTCTAAGGCTTCCTTCGCACCTAAAGATACATCCCGTTGTTCATGTCTCTTTGATTAAGCCTGCAGCTCCTTGGGCTGTCACTCAGAAAGCCCCTGGTGTACTGCAGAATGGACAGGAGGAGTTCGAGGTGCAGCAGATTGTGGACTTCAGGTGGCGTTCCAGAAAGTATCTGATTTCTTGGGTTGGTTATTGACGGGAGGATGACTCTTGGGAGCCCTCAGATGCGGTTCATGCTCCGCACTTGGTAAGGGATTTTCATCTCTTTCACCCGGACAAGCCGGGGCCTGGGAAGCAGCCTGGGGGAGTCATGACCCACGGGCTAATAAGCTTTGGTGGTGTGGGTACTTGGGACCACGGACCACCGTGCATGCTGTTTGACAGAACTGAGTCTGGCGCAGCGTTCATTGATGTTGGACATGGTGGCGAACTTCAATTCCCATGGTGCCTTGGGCTGTCCTGGAAGTGCGTGCAAATAGGGCTGTTGCTATAAGAGCTGCTCCACGGCCCGTGCTGCTTTCTGGTGATTAAGGCATCTGCAGGCACGGGCCAGAGGAGAGTTTGCTGGTTTCCCCCAGGAGTGAGAGCGGTCAGCGTGAGGACATGGAGAGCGGTTGGCAGAGCAGAGCCTCACTTCTTTTCGCTCGTGGGCGGTCCCTGCTCGGCAGATAGAGAGCTCCCGCTCAGTGGAGCATACAACGCTGGATCTACAACGCCTGGGGAGGTTGCCGGTCGGGCCCCCACCAGGCCACAAATAAGTGCACTAGTGGGAAGGGTTTTGAACACTGAAATGGAATTATATAAGTGTGTCTTCCCGCTAATGGAGCAGGATAGCGGGGGAGAAAACAGTTATCTTTTTGAACGCTACACTTTTGCTTGTATGTCGCTTACTGTTTGTGAACACTGGCTATGCCTACATGTTGTCTACAATGACTCCCACAACAGGAAGGAAGTGGTTTCCAAGAATCACCCCAGGGGCATGAAAACTCAGGAAGTCTCTGCATTAACAATGCAGAGACTATGAGTCATAAATCTTGTTGGGTGTTACATCTTCCATTTTTAACCTTTGTTAACAAGTTACAAGTCTGCCAAGAGCTACATGTTTAGTTTTTTGCACGCAATGTTATGTTTGTCGCTTGCAATGCATATGTGTCATGATTTAGGAGGTCAACTAAGAGGAGAGGCACATTGCTAGTTAAGGAGGAGTGTGTCCAGCAGGTTAGGCAACAGTTTATGGGTGCAAAACACCCTATGTAAGAAGGAGGTTTGGGGCCCAGACCAGTCCGTGCATATTGTATGTTTAAGGTTGTATTTTCCCTACATACCCCGCTACGTATCCATTACACGATCCCTAACCATCTATCCGGTTTTCCTTGCTTCCCCATTCTCTATCCACAACCTCTCCCTAACCATCTTCCCCTCATTGGCTGCCTTGAGGTTACCTGTTAGTAAGAATCGGGAGCCCGTGCCAAACAAGGTGGGAGGGATCAACTACCATTTGGCTTCCGTGATTAGGAAGAAGTTGCAAGATACTCCAAGGGTGTGACAGGTGAAGGCAGAGGGGGATAGTGTGATGGGGAGAGGGGATAGTGTGATGGGGAGTTGGTGGGGGGAGAGGGGATAGTTTGGGGCACTTCAGTCCATAACAACCGTTATAATTATCAATGCGAGGACATTCCTGACAGTGGTGTCGTGTTTATTGATTGGGGTGGTGTCACACAGTGGTGCATGGCTTGTGCCATGTGAAAGTGTCGATAAAAATGTGTCTTTCTGTCCCTGGCGTCCCATTCTCCCATTCCTCACAATGCCTGCATTTGCCTCTGGCACAGACACTGCAATCTCATTCTCTGGGGGGTAACATGTCCAAATCAGGGGGTAGAGGAACATTTATCTTCAGTAAGATATTGTGCAACATTGCACACACACAAGCACAATTTTGCTAACTTCCTCTGGTCTGGAGCGTACACCAGGGCTCCACCAGTACAGTCGAGGCAGCAGAAACAGGCCTTCAGGAGGCCGAAGGTACGATTGATGCACACACAAGTCCTGCTGTGAACGTGGTTGTAGGCATTCTCTTGCAGCGTTTGTGGATCACGCACAGGGTTCATCAGCCAGGGCAGCTGTGGGTATCCAGAGTCACCTGCATGGGTGGAGGCACAGGCATTAGTCACGTTGTAAGGTGTGGGGGTGGACTTACACAATATCAGATCAGGTCAATGGACTACTTGTGCATGCAGATGGTCCATCATTTCACGGCATGTGTCTATTCTATGTCTGTGCATGCAGTGTTACTCATGCCATGCATTGTTTGTGCTTTGCATGCACCCTGTTCCCTTGCAGCATAGGTTACGTAAGGTGTCTGTCAGTGACAGGTGTAGCGGACATGGTGGCTGTGTATTACCACTAGGCATGTGGCTTGCTGGGATCCCCATTGACCCTCCCTGGGCATCTGGTGGGCATTGTGGGCTGGCCACACATGGGTGTATGGCCTTGGCACTGGCAGAGATGTTGCTCTGAGTGGCAATTAGGCCATTTGTCTGCATTGCTTTGGTAGGTGCATGTTGCATTGCGGTACCTGTAGTCATGTTGGTGTATTTGGTTGATACTGTATGTGTACTACTGCTTATCCATGCATGTAAGTTCTACATGTGCATGCTACCTGGTCTGTACTGTGACGTTGGTGCGGGAGTAGGTGAAGTATAGATTTCGCATTTGCTTGTCATGCCATCCTTTGTGTGGTCATTTACAGCCCCACCCCCGTATTTGAACATTTGACCCAAAGCACATGTGTGCTAGCTTTTCTACTCACTCACTATTCAGGTGCATTGTCCTCTGTGCCTCTCCATGTATCCTGGCAGTGTGCTGTTCCGTAGGACCACGGCATTGTTGGTGGAACTAGGGTAGTTTGTGATGATGAAGTTGGGCTTGTAGGTCACCTGCACCTCCATGGAGTAGTAGTGCCTGCGGTTTTGGTACACTGCTTCGAGGGGCAGGGGGCACCAGCACAACATGGGCACAGTCCAGGGCAGCAATCACATTTGGCATTTGGGCAATGGCATATAACTGTGCCTTCATGGCATTGATCTGGGGTGGTAGGCAGTGAGATGTGGCGTTGCACTTGCTGCAGGAGGGTTCCAAGCACCTGGGCCAGCACTGCACAGAATGTGGGCTGTGCCATGCCGTGCATTATTGCCACATAGTGCTGGAAGGTGACAGTTCCAAGGAATTGTAGAACAGACACTAGTTTCAGCAGTAGGGGCACAGCTGTCCGGGTGTTCATTCTGCTCTCTATGTCATCATGTATTGTGGTAAGCAGCAGCCCTGGCCTGGTTGTCCAGCCTCTCTACTTCTAAGCACATCTGCCTGTCCCGGCTCACAGTGGCAGCATGGTGTTGAGGACAGTTGTCCCTTATGTAGCCAACTGGGGTGGATTAGGATCACCTTGGCTTCATTTCAGGTACCTATGTTCATTTACTAGCTGGAGGCAACTGCGCTGTGTTTTTGGCAGTATCAGCGCCAGTTTTCAGTGCTAATACCACCAAACATGCACTTATGTGCCCGGCTGCAACAGCGCCAGCTGATTTTACAGTCGCGCTATTTGCGCCAGCTCATGGTTCGGCAGAGCGGTATTGGAGGTGGTAATTCCATTACCACTACTTTTAGGGGTTACCACCAGACTTGTGATGAGGCCCTTAATTATTGAATCACAACTTTGTTACTAACCATATAAAAACCAAAATAAGGAGAGGAAACTTAAATGCATGCACACTATTATACATTGAAGTGCTAAATGGAATAGTTCTAAAACCCAGTATGCTGAAATATATGATTTGAAAGGAACAGGCAATCACAGTGACATTTTCTACAGTGTGAAAGCTACCAAATTATCCAAACTGTGTATTTGACGATGACACGCAACTAAACTGTGGAAGACAAGGACATTTTGTGTTTCCTTTTGAAGTGTGGCACTTGGGGAAGGGAATCCTGAGTTCTGACAAGGAACATTGCTCTTCAAGGGTGTTTTGAACCATGTGACTTGAAACTTGGGGAAGGGCACCCTGAGTCCTAACTTGGGGAAGGGCACCCCGAGACCTGGAAAGACTATTGCATTCTAACTCTTAGGGAATTTTGAGACTTTACTTTGTTGAACTGTTTTATACTTGGGGAAGGGAGCTGAAAGAATGCTGCGAGCTGGAAGAAGCACAGGACTTTGTGTTAAACACTGGTTTTCTTTTTGGTTGCCGACACCATCACATTGTATGGTTATAGTTGTGAGGGCACACGTAGGATTTGGACACAGACAGATTCCCAAGTTGAACTCTTTGACTCAGACTTTCCTTAGTTTTATTTAGGTAGTGAAATCCCACCTTAGCATAGGGCAAGTTAGTCCTTTCTCCATCCTGACATTTAAGTTAATAAAAGTGATATTTTTTAATCTGTTGTCTGTGTCCTTCTTCATGATGCCTTCACACAGGTCAGATGCGGTCCTGGAGCAGAGTCAGGTTCTCTGTCATTTCCTGATGATTATTTTGCTGCAGTTGAGTTCTTGCATGCAACAGGGTGCTGACGGTTGTGCAGGCGCATTGTTTCAAAGGTGCGTGTCAGTTGATGCAGGCTGAAATGGTGGCGTTGAGTGCTTACAGTTCAGTTGGATGTGTTTGGTCTTAGTGTGGTAGAGGTTGGTGAGGTCTTCCACCTGGAAGTACTTAAAGGACCGGAAGGTTTGTCTGATGAGTTTCTGCTGGGAGTGCTTGACTGGGATGGTGTGCATGATGCTGAAAGTCACAGCCAGGTGGTCAGACCAGTCAAGCGGGAGAGGAGCGCTGTAACGGAGGGAAGGTAGTGCGATGATGATTAGGTTGAGGATGTTACCTTTCTCGTGCATTGGGTCTTTCGTGTAATGTGTGAGGCTGAGAGTTTCCTTCATCAGTTGGTGGCCTTGCTGCCTGGGAGGTGGACATCACCTAGGAGGATGTTGTTTGCATGCTTGAGGGACATGGTGACCAGGTCAGTGAAATCTCAGATGAAGGTGGTGTTGGGTTTGGGTGGTCTGTAGATGAGATGGCAGGTGACTATGCCCATCAGGGAGAGAAGTAAGTGGCAGGAGAGGACTTTGAAGGAGCCAATGTTGTCGATGTCAAGTCTGGTGCAGGGACACAAGGTCTTCTGCATGACAGGGAGGCCTCCGACTGTCTTGTTCAGCCAGTCACTGTGTTGGATATTGTAGCTGTCAGGGACAAGGACATCGTGGAGGTGGGCGTCAGCCAGGTTTCAGTGATGAAGATGGCATCAAGGTCATGTGTAGTGATGAGGTTGACGATGTCTGCTGCATTGGTGATAGCTGAGCGAACGTTGGCAAGCATCAACTTCTGTGTTGTGGACAGTGAGGGGGTGCTGATGAGTTTGAGGCTGATGCGGGGGAGGTTGCTGCATTGCGGAGTTCAGGCATTAGAGGAGGGGCAATGTCATTAGCGTTGCCTGGTGATGGCCTGTGGGGACGGAGGGAGAAAACACATGTCGGCGCATGCTTAACTTGTCTGAGCAGGGGTCCAGGCCTTGGGTCCTCCCAGTCCGAACAGCTCCAAACATTACTTGCCTTTTTCTTCATCAGCCCAGGCAAGAGATGCCCTTGATCTAAGAGTTAAGAGCAGAAAGGAAGAGGCAGGGCTAAGAGGATGGGTGGGGCTTAGGACAGTGACCTAGATCCACTTACACCTGCTCACCAAATACAAAGGAAAAGCGGCTGTAGGGCTGCTTAAGTAGGGCAAAGGGTGGCAAAACAGGAAGGCACCAATAGTTTAGCAGTGATTGGCAGGTGGGCAGGTTTAGACCATGTGACCTACATCGACTTGTACCTGCTCACCAACTGCAAAGGAAAAGAGGCTGAAGGGATGCTTAAGTAGGGAAAGAGTGGACAAACAGGAAGTCAACTTCAGATACTGTAGGTAAATTGTGGTGGAACACATTCCTGAAAAGTAAGTGCAAACTGCATGCCATCTTCTGAGAGGGTTGGATTGACAGAGAAGGTCTTAATACCACCAGTTAAAATACAAGGCTGGAGACACCAGGATCAGTGTCGCTCTGAATCGTCCTTAATTTTATACCAACCGCCTTGTTCAAGTAAAATAACATAGGAGCATTGTCCATCTATTAGCATGCCGGATTACTTGATTGAGTGAAGCTCACGGCAAGATGCACTGCTTGCAGCTCAAGCATTATATGATAAAAACATATGTTCAGCACTTATGAACCAAAAGGGAGTATCACTATAATTTACGAAGTAAGGAAACACCAGGAATTATTAACTTATATCCAACACAACAAATCACTACTATCGCCAAAGTCCCACAGAGATCACATATGACTTGTATAAAACATATGTAAGGAATAAGTTACTCATCTGTAACTCCCGTTCTCCAGGATTGGTATCTTTCATAGATTTACATGAGGTTTGAATATTCCCCGTTTTCCTCAGTAAGATTAAAGCAGTTTACCTTTACATTTTTAAACTGCTTGGCACCTTAGTGCTCTATTAGAGTCGATTTGGGTCATACAGCCCACAGCCAATTACATAGATCCACTTAGCTCTACCACTGGTGGCCATCTTCAGATTTGACAGCACACGTAATGGGGCAGTAGAGCCAGAGAGGGGTAGGGCAGAGGGTCGCATGTGAATCCATGAAAGATGACAGAGAAGAGGCGCTATAGGTAAATAACTGTTGTGATCTGAGGAAACCTCTGCATCCCCTCCCCCTGTCTTTACAAATAATATTATAAAGGCAAGGGTCCCCAATCTTGGGAGAATTTCCTCCTGAAAACACAGCCTGCAAAGTAATAGGAATATTGCAATATTGCAAGGCCACGGGTTCAGATATAAAGGCGGGAAATCACAGGAGTCAGCAAATGCTGTAGAAAAGGGAAGGAACAGAGAAACACCAATCAATATACTATTATTTATATATAAATGATCAATACCATCTCCCGCTTGTATTCCTCCTGTTTCCAAAGACAAAATGGTTGAAACACCCATCTGTTTTCCTGCTTGTAGAAAAGTCCAGCGATCAGTGGTGCCCGCCCGACGTAAATGCCAGTGGACAAACATAGTCCAGGGAATCAAACGCAGGGGCCTGACCCGAACGAGGATGAAAACGAATGAACACTAATTCTAAGCATAGTCCAAATCCAAACCGGTTCAGTTCCATGTAAACAGCCAAAAAGCTTTTCCAAAAGTCCATCAAATAATTTTAAAAAATGAAAGCAGCTCACAGTTCGCTCAGAAATGCAGGTAAGGGCAATCAAAGGCAATCCATGGCTCTCATTACAAGTTTGCTTGTATTTTGCCAGTGATTCCATGGCACCGTTTTTCGGCAACCATAACCACAGACTCACTGGCATATCACATCGCGGGAGCATGCATTCAGGCATGCCATAAACGGTGCGACCGGCATGACAGTAACACTGCCATCACCTGGTGCAATCGGTGACACTGCCAGCATCAATGCTGGTTGCACCGTTTACGCCATGTCACTCACAGAAACCCTGGCAACAGTAGCACCGGCACTGGAGACGTCACTGCCGGAAGTGGAAGTTTGCCTGCACCCATTTTGGAAAACACAAGCCACTTAAGATCACCCAGTTCCTGTAGCCATCTGGACACGCAGACACAAGCATTGCAATAGTAGGCATTGCATCTAGGATCCCAGAAAGACGGCAGCGGAAGCCACGCTTTTCCGAGCAGGAACTGACAATCCTAACCAACAGCATTGTAGAGCATGCTACATAGCAGTTTGCAACATACCACCAGCGTAGTACACAACTCAGAATAAATGCCATCTTTGAGGTGTTGGTGCAGAAGGTGTCAGCAGTGGGTCCCGTGCCCCACACAGAATGCAACTGCCATAAGCGCTGGAATGACCTCCACGCCTGAGGTTCTGCAACCTGCTGTCGGCCCACCACAAGGTATGCCTGGCCACTGGAGGTGGGACTGCCACACGAACTAAAGTCATGGGAGGAGAAATGCAGCATTGTGCTGCATCTTGAAGGGATAGAGAGAGGGAGCGGCAGAGGCTGGCGCAGGGACTCGAGAGGGCAACGAGTACAACGTGCAACACCAAAACAATGACAGCGAGCATGCAAATGTAGCACACATCACACGGACAAATGTCCAACTGCAGAACAACAGACCACATCCAACCCAGACAGTGGCCAACTAACCATGGCCAAAGGTGCACAAACATTGCCCCCCACCCCATCACAAACTTCCAAACACACAAATGCTCACGAGTAGTGGTTTAGTGCAGACATTGATGCCATGAGAACCAACACATACACCAGGCACACACCCTCCAAGGTGGCAGGCATGCATGCATGCATACATACATACATACATACATACACCACAAGCAATCTGCCCTGTGACACTCACATGCATGCACGCACGCCTCCAAAGTGCCCTGACGTAACTGCCACTGGCAAGGTTGATCGCCTACCTGTCAGACAGACACCAACAAGTGCAATAGTGCCCTTCCTTCACTTCCACCTCACTACCCACTTGTGGCATCCCTCAGGGTACCAATCGCCATGGCTCCCCAACAGCTAACCTGCCCCTCTGGCCCATTCGACCACCACCATTACACTCCCAGTGTCATGTTGATGACACACCGCTCAACTTCAGTCTGCCATCCTCTACTTCCTCTCGTACAGGAGCGTCTGACTGCTAATCATGCTACGTGCTCTGACGATCCCTGCCTGAATGCCATTGGGAGAGAAGCCCCTCATGACGCCTGCAACCTGTTAACCCACCCACTCCCTGGCCACCCTCCATGTGCCCCCTCCTCTTGCAATCCCCCCAACCCCCCCCCCCCTCCTCGAGAGGCTACAGACCTTGGTGTCACCTTTGACTCATCCCACACATCTCCGAACATCAGACCATAGCAAGAGGTCCAACTTACAGCAACACCACCCTCAGGGGAACCCCCTTACCTCACCCACCCCCAGAAGCCCAATGTCACCAGAGGACAGTATCCCACAAGGCTTGACAAAAGCCTCTCCCGCAATCTACCCCCTACCTCCCTTCGCCCCTTCAAACGTACCCAGATTAGTGCTGCATGAATCAACATAGGCCTCAATTACTTGAGACGCTCCCCTCCAGCTCTGGATTCACTCCAGTGGCTACCTGTGACCGCAAGGATCAATTCCAAGACCCTCTGTCTCATACACAAGACTGTCTGGGGTCAGGTCCCCCATGAGTCACACTGGTGCAAGTCCATCCTTGTCCAGTCACCCCAGCATCCCTTACTAGCACCGGCACACTGCCACCCTTCCCTGGACTAGCCAGATTCTGGACCACCCTATCCCTCGCACTGTACTACCCCCAGCCCTTTCCACTTGCAGTCCCCACCACCTGCACTACACCTCCTCTCATCCCAGTCCCCTCACACCTCCCTCACCTGTATGACATTTAACCCTGCACTTGCACTGTGACAATGACAAGCCCAGCATGGCCGAATCTCCTATTTTGTCCACCCATATCCATCACCATCTTGATGGTGGCTACTGGAAACACTTGTGAATATGCACAATTCAACATTGCAATGCGTGAACTGTAAACACCATGCACAGCCCTCATGTCACACGCTGTTTGTACTGCATGTTGCAAGAGCGGCACAGAGGTGACCAACGGCCTGCCCATCTCACCCCCACAGGCACATCTGACTGTGACCAAGAAGAACCAAGCACCTCATGGGCACCCTCTCAGAGGTGAGCCACACCACAGAAAACCGCTGCCAACGCAACTCCGGCACAAGGCTCAGGGCCAGTGAGCATGCCAGCTGAGCATGCCAGCTACACCTGCTGCCCCAGCAGAGGCACAGCCAGCAGCCCCTGACTCACATCATTGCGCGCCAACAGGACAGCCATTTCCCCCCCACACCAGCATCCAATTTACATCAGCGCTTTTACAGATGACGATGCTGGGCAGGAGGCCGGGACACCTGAACACCCCCATATCATGGTCCCTCATTCAGCCCCTCTGACGTCCAGAGCCCACCTCCACCACCCTTCCCCAGCATCAGAGACATGGATGCACGCTTACAGTGCATTGAGGAACGACATGAACAGATCACGGGACTCGTGCACCAGCACCTGGAGGAGTCCAAGTTGATGCAGGAGGCGACCATGTTGTTGCGGGAGATCCTCCCTCACTTCTCCACCCCCAGGGTCGGGATACAAGAGCAATGGAATTTCCCTGGCCACCTAAGAAGAGGATCCAGGGGGTTTAGCAGTGAGAATACACTCAGGTTTCTCACAGAAGCAGGATTGTCCTGTTGCAGCAGGCAGCTGCTTCAAAGTCCCACCCACCAGCCCTTTAATTCCATCAGGTTCCCCCACAAGGGAAATGGGCGCGGGTGTTTGAGCCCAGAAGGAAGGAGGAGCATTCTACTGTTGCTGCAGGTAGCTGCTGCAAAGTCCCACCCACCAGCTCTTTAATTCCAGCAGCTTCCGGCAGGGGGAAAGGGTGCAGAGGTTTTCACCAAGCAGGGTGTTCACTGCCCTGCAGAAGTCAAGGAGTTACCCTTAGGAGGACTGATCTGTGGTGTCCATGGCATGGAGGCTTCGAGACTAGTGTGTTTGATTGAGACTTCACAACTAAACCAGGTGAACGGGATACCCGTTTCCTTTCCCCTGGGCTGTATCTTTTTGCGACTCAAACTACAAATTTGTTCAGAGCATGAATTTGAGCTGAAACTGGCACCCCCGACCTCGTCCCCACCCCGACATTGATCAGACATTCTTACTTCAGCTGAGAGCAACATTTTACATTTGGATTTTAGCCATCAATACTTTAAATTAGCCGGTTTTAAATGTATGGTTCTAAGGGAAAGTGCTAATATTTTCAATACCATGCACTAATTTTAACCTTTCAGCCCCAATCTGCATTTAATTGTATTTTCACAACAAAACTTCCTGCCATGAATGACTAAGAAGTCAGCTCAATGGTGTTGCACCACTACTTGTGTTTAATGCCTTGATTAATTATTGGTAATCTTCTTTACACCTAGCCCTATTCTTCCTCATCCCAGTACTTGTGTATGGAGGCACTATGCCTCATGCACACGTCCTGGGATATGGTAGAGGTACATGAAGGTAATGCCTGATTTAGCTACCTGTAATCTTCATTACTCCTAGTCCCACTCTTCCTCCAGTACTTACCAGTGAGGCAAGGAGCCTCATACATAAGCACTGGGACAAGGAAGAGGGAATGAGGTAATTCTGGGCCAATTAGCTGATTTTGGAGGTTGGGGTAGGGGATGGGAGGGAGAAGGGATATGTGTGTGGCGGGGGGGGGGGGGGGTGTGCAATAAATCATAATGGTCGTCCATGTCCATGCTAAGCAGGCATGATATGTGGTATTAGTGGCCACAGAGGCATTTTGGTGCAGCCAGTCTAATCATTCCTCAGTTTGGTATGACTTTTTTTAACTGGGCATTTCTGATAAAGCGGTCCTGCTAAGTGTAATTACCTGGCTAGACTGGCATTTGGGTTCTGCCAGTCTAGCCGTTTCTTACTGCAGCACTGTATATTTTTCTGGGTATCTGTGATAAAATGATATGTTACGATATGATAAGTCATATATAACGCACCTGTACACAAGTGTTTTTAGGCATGACAAGACAATAGAAGGAAAACTGAGGGAGGACAAGACAAGGGAATAGTTTCTTACCTGTAACTCCATTTCTCCAGCATTGGTATCTTTCATGGATTCACATGCTTAGAATATTCCCCGTCGTCAGACTGGGACCCCTCGGTACACATATATAGCCTTTCCCTATAGGAAAACTTTTGAGTCCTATCTACGTCATTTTGGGGCCCGCATACGAATGCCCCGTAGGACGTCGCGGTATAAAATGCCCGCCCCCGCAGCTCCCTTCAGATTTCGGCCCCTCCAATGTAGGAAGGGTTAAACCTATCAAGCATATACATTGCATCCCGGGGAGGCTGGCGGGCGCATGTGAATCCATGAAAGATACCAATGCTGGAGAAATGGAGTTACAGGTAAGAAACTATTCCCTTCTCCAGCATTGGATCTTTCATGGATTCACATGCTTAGAATAGATTGTATAGCAGTAAACTGGAAGAGGGCGGTGAGAATGCAATGCAACATACACCCACCAAAAAATACACAATGCATAGGTACACAAGAAATAAGTTTACCCATATATCTGTACATCCATAAAGCATACGGTCACCAACAAGTAGAAAACACTCTCCACAGTGTAGAGCTTACCTTATTGAAACAGATGGCGCAGGACTGCTCTTCCCATCCGCACCTCGTCCGCATTCTGCCTCGCAAGGCAGTAGTGGCAGGTAAATGTGTGGGGCACCGACCATGCTGCAGCCTGGCATATGTCCGTTAGCGGAATTCCTGCCCATAATGCTGCTGAAGAGGACGTTGATCTTGTAGAATGGGCTCTAGGATGCCCTTGCAGCGGCCTTCTGGCCTTGGAGTGGCAAAACGCAATCGTCGACGAGACCCACCGAGCCAGTCCTTGCTTAGAAATTGCATTTCCTCTCGTCGACGGACCATACGCGATGAACAGTTGTTGAGTAGACCTGAGTTCTTGTGTACGATATAGGTAACATTTTAGGGCCCTCTTAACGTCCAAGGTATGAAGAGCTTTTTCCGCTGCCGATGATGAGGTCGCGAAGAAAGTAGGGAGGACAATGGACGAGTGTTTGTGATACACTGTAGGAACTTTCGGAACGAAAGTAGGATTAGTTGCCAGAAGCACCTTGTCTTTAAAGAATCTTAGGTACGGAGGGTCTACGACCAACGCTTGCAGTTCCGAGATTCTCCTAGCTGACGTGATAGCAATTAAGAACACCAACTTCCACGATATAAATTTCATGGCTGAAGTGGCCATAGGCTCAAAGGGTGGTTTCATTAAGCCTGCCAGCACTACGTGGAGACTCCATGTTGGTGGAAAACCTTTTACTGGGGGGGAAAGTTCGAAATAAACCCCTCATGAAGTGTTTCACTAACCTGTCGCTGAATAAAGGAGACGACTGTCTCTTCCTCGTGAACCTAGAGATGGCCGTCAGGTGCACCTTTATCGATGTGAAAGATAAACAACCCCCCCCCCCACTCTGCCAAGTGAAGCAGATAAGGCAGAACTTGCTCCGGAGTCACCTTTAACGGGTGTAGTCCTTGTTGCCCTTGGCACCACTCACAGAACCTTCGCCACTTATAGGTGTAAGATTTGTTGGTAGAAGGGGCCCGAGCTGCTTGCAGAAGTTCCTGGCAATCTTCCGAAACGTCTAAGGTACCAAATTCCAAAAAGTCGGGAGCCAGGCTGTGAGGTTGAGACTGTCCAGGTCGCGATGCCACACCGTACCTTTGTCCTGGGACAGTAGGTTCGGGACCCTCGGAAACGCTATTGGTTGTTCCAGCGACAAGTGAAGCAGGTTGGAAAACCACAGTTGCCTCGGCCAGTTCAGTGCCACTAGAATTACCCGGCAACTGTACCTGCGTATCCACTGCACCGTCCTCCGTATGAGGGGGGAACGGAGGAAAAGCGTAAAGGAACTTGTCCGTCCATGGGAAGGAGAACGCCTCCCCCATGGAACCCTCCTGAGGCCACCAGCTTGTGAATTTCTCGCATTTCTTGTTTTCCTTCGCTGCGAAGATGTCCAGTGGGGGGTGACCCCATTTCTCAAAAACTTTCGTCAGCTGAACTGTGTCCATTTCCCATTCGTGTATCTGGGCCATCCTTCTGCTGAGGGAATCCGCTTGCGAGTTCCTCACTCCCGGGAGATGGTGAGCCACGATGGATATCTCGTGCTTTAATGCCCAATGCCACACTTTCTGGGCCTCCATGGAAAGGGTCCTGGATCGCGCCCCCCCCCTTGTTTTCTCAAATAAAACATGGCCATCGTATTGTCCGTCAGCTCTCGATCCCTTGATGTGAGGTAGGAACGCCTTAAAGGCCCATCGCACTGCTCTGAGCTCTAACACGTTGATGTGTAGGAGTGACTCTGTTTGAGACCAACGACCTTGCGTTTGAAGAGTGCCCATGTGAGCTCCCCAGCCGGTTAAGAGACGCATCCGTGACTATGGTTAGCTGGAACTCCGGCTCCTGTAGGGGTACACCGTTCAGGTTGTGGAAACTCTGCCACCACTGAAGAGTGCGAAGCAGTTTGTCGTCGTTGATGATGATGATTATCTTGTCTGACCACGATCCTTGGGCCTGTGTCCACCGGTCCGCCAGGAACTCCTGAACTGGCCTCATGAATAGGCGACAGTTGGCCACCAGATGGATGCAGGATGCCATGGCCCCTAGGACCGAAACGTATTTTCTCACTGAAAGCTTGGTGTTTCGCCGTTGTCGACCCGCCAGTTGATTTGAGTTTTGAGATTCTATCGAGGGAAGGCTTCACTAGCCCAGACTGGGTTTCGAACTGTGCCCCCAGGAACACCAACGTTCTCGATGGCATCAGCGAGGGTTTTTGGAAGTTTATGGCAAATCCCAGCTGTTGTAGAAGATGCATGGTGGCTTGCAAACTTGTGTTGGTCGACGCTGGGCAGGATCCCCTTACCAGCCAGTCGTCGAGATATGGGTATACATGGTGGCCTTGCCTTCTTAGCCAGGCCGCTACTGGGGCCAGGCATTTCGTGAACGTTCTGGGGGAGGTTTTGAGCCCAAAGGGAAAAACCGTGAACTGGTAGTGAGTCCGCCCTATCACAAACCTCAGGAACTTCCTGTGTTTCCGACGCATTGGAATATGGAAGTACGCGTCCTGCAAATCCAGGGACGCCAGAAAATCCCCTTCTTGAACGGCTCGGGTCACTTCCTGGAGCGTGAGCATTTTGAATTTTAGGCTCTTTAAGGACTTGTTGAGATCGCGTAAATCTAGAATGGGACGCCATTTTCCGTTTCGCTTTTTCACGACAAAGTATCTTGAGTAAACCCCTTGACCTTTCTGTGATGCCGAAACTAATTCTATCACACCTTTTGCTAACATGAGTGTTACCTCCTGTTGCAGTACCCTCAGATGGGAATGAGCAACGAACGCAGGTGGAATGTGCGGAGGGCTGCGCTTGAATTGTAGAGAATGTCCGTTCCTTATGGTGTCCAGCACCCATTGATCTGTCGTTATTCGTTCCCATTCGTCGACATAGGCTGATATTCTTCTCCCCAGAACGGTGTGTTGCTCGTCATTGCTGATCTTTGTTTTGCTTCTCTCTCGACGACGACGGATAGGATGGTCTCTTCCTGGAGGTCTGGAAGTTCTGGCGTCGGTTTGCTGTTTGAGAAGCACGCCTGTATCCCTGGGAGGGGTACGCCGACCTACTGAAGGATCTGTCTCCTGACGCAGAGAATCTGGAATTACCTGAAGCCCCTCTAAAGGGACGAAAAGACTTGTAGCTTCAGCCACTCTGGAGGGCACCCAATGAACATGCCGCGCCAGAGTCCTCTTTCATTCCCTTCAGGGCCTCATCTACTTTCTCTCCGAATAGAAGGTCTCCCTCAAAGGGCATATCTAATACTTTGTATTGTACCTCCGGCCTGAAGTAGGTACACTTAAGCCATGACTGTCGTAACACAAACCCATTATTGACTTGCTTGAAGCCCGATTCAGCGAGGTCCACCGCAATGTTTATTGCGTGATTGGAGGCTTCCTCACCCTCTCGGACAAGTAACATCACCGACTTCCTATGCTCTTCCGGAAGATGATCCAGCAACGGAGCCAGCCTGTGCCACATTTCTCTGTCGTATCTGGCTACAATAGCCAGAGAGTTTGCAGCCTTTACTGTAGTTGCTCCCACAGATAGCACTTTTTTGCCAAAGGCATCCTGACGTCTTGCCTCGTTTTCAGGCGGAGTCGTGCACTTGTGCTGGGCCTTCGCTTTCCTCGCCGCTGCCGCGGACACCACCGATTCAGGCGTTGGTTGGGAGGATAAGCACTTGGGGGTAGACTCTGGAGCCTTACATTTTTTCCTCCAGGCGACCTTTTACCACCGTTTCCGGAAAGAGGTGACGCATTGTCTGCAAACCCTCCTTCCACACATGATCTAATATGGGTATTGAAAACACTGACCTCCTTCTCTTACCCATGTGGTCGAAAAGAAAACAGTCCTTTTTCTGTTCTTCCTGGGACAAACCGAATTCCTTACACGCCTTCTCCATCATAGAATGATGCAATATCATCCAGGGGAGGGGAGGGGGGGGGTGGGGTGGGGTGGGGACGGCTGAGCCAGGCTCCTTGGGGTTTCTAACTTCACCTCTGACTCCCAGGCTGGATCCCTGGAGGGAGATGAGGAGATACCCGACATGGCTCCTCTGTCAGACTCCGAATCTGGCAGCTCACCTTCCTCCTGGGGTGCCTGTGGTGCTGGGACTGGCGTGCGTAAGTGAGTCAGTGGACGGGCCCGGCTCGTCAACGGGTGACTGCGGCAGGTTTACCTGAGGTAGTCTCTGGTCCAACGACTGTACTAAAGACTGAAGTGTGGACAGAATCTCCAACGACAAAACAGATTGAGGATTGAGAAGAGGGGCAGACACCAGAATTCCGGATACCCTCGTCGACGACTTGTCAACCACTCGTAGCCTGAGGTCTGCCGGGCCAGCTATTCCCCGTTCTCGTCCTCTGCCGAGGACAGCAACGCTGCCTGTTCCTGCAGTAAAGTATTCGGAGGGATCGGATCGAAAACTTCAGGCTTCCTGTATAACCTCCGTCGACGAGGCCACCGTCGCAGTCGTCGTTGGTGGGGCGGTAGATGCCACATGAGTCAGTGGTAGGGTGGAGGCCGATGACTGGACCGCCGTCGACCACGGTGGCTTAGCAGGTGGTTTAGGCGGTCCCGCCTTTTCTGCACTTGGCCTGCTTTTACCCGACTCTCGACTCGTGGTCGATCTATGGTGATCGCCCAAGGAGGATTTCGGCCTTTCCTTGTCATGCTTTTTTGACAAAGATGACGATTTTCTCGTCGAAGATTTAGCTGAATGACTCCGAGATTACTCTTTCTCCGCCGGTCGAGATTTCTTCGCCGGTGGTTCAGACGATACAGCACAGTGTGATGTTTTTGCCGATTGTATGGAGCCTACCTCCGAAGGTGGGTATGCCCCCGCTCCATCATTCAACCATGCCACCAGCCGTCAATTTCGGTCTTTGAGGGTCTTTTGAGAAAACCCTTTGCATATGTCACAGTTATCAGCCGAATGATGATGGTGGAGACAGTATATACAATCCATATGTCCATCCCCCTCGTAAACTTTTTGCACGCCGCGCACGGACGGAACATCGCCTTTCCCGACATGAAGGAAAAATTCACCCAACTCCAACTTCAAGTACACAACCTTGTACAAAATAGTAAGACGACGCGAGGAGATCCCACTACTTTGGAGACGGTTGAAATCTGAAGTGAGCCGCGGGGGCAGGGCTTTTATACCGCGACATCCTACGGGGCATGCGTATGCAGGCCCCAAAAGGACGTAGATAGGACACAAAAGTGTCAGAAGTTTTCCTATAGGAAAAGGCTATATATGTGTACCGAGGGGTTCCAGTCTGACAACAGGGAATATTCCAAGCATGTGAATCCATGAAAGATCCAATGCTGGAGAAATTACCTTACTAAGCCTTGTGTCATTCAGATCGTTCAAGTTCGAGAACGAGAAGTGCAAGGGGAAAGGGAGGGAGGGGAATGCAAGGGGGAGGGGAAAACAGGGCAGCAATGCTCCTTGCAGCCACCGAGAGCCAGTGGAGAGATTTCATGGCTGGAGATACAGTCCCTGGGCTTGAGGCCAAGGATAAGTCTTGCAGTCCTGTTCTGGATTAGTTGCAGAGGGTAGAGGAAGGCAGATTGAGAAAGTGGCTGTTGCAGTAGTCCAGCCTAGAGAGAGAACCAGAGCTCTGGAGACAGTGAGCTTCTGGCAGGGTAGTGAGAAATGGAAGAGTCCCTTTGGAGGAGGTGCAGCTGGTAGTGGGACTTCTTGGCGACGGTGGTCGGTCAAAATGTCGAAAATAAAATGTAGAATGACAACGTCGAAAAAAAAGTCAAATTGCCCTTTTTTATTATATATTTATTTTGGGGTCCGGGAATAAAAAAAAATGGGTAAAACAGAAAAAAGGGGGTGGGGAACTCCCCCTTTACTAATAAAAAACGTCATAAAAGTCAACATTTTTTTTCTAGATTTTTTTTTCTACATTTTCACTATAAACCCTTGGCGACATCCGAGATGTGAGGAGAGAGTGGAGTTGAAGATGACACCAGGAATGAGCGAGAGAGGAGAGTAGGCTGAGGGGAGCCTAAAGGAAAGCTGAGTGTCATCAGCATAGCACTAAGTTAGAGGAGAAGGTAGAGATCAGTTGGGTCAAAGGGGCAAAGTAGAGGTTGAAAAACCAGGGTGAGAGGATAGAGCCCTGGAGAACGCCACATGTAGAGAGAGGTGGCGGAGTGTAAGGGACAAAGTTGGACCTGGGAGGGGCTGTCCAAGAGGAAGGAGGTCAGCCACTCCAGGGCCTCATCCATGATGCCCAGGTTCTCAGAGTCAATTTATCAGGATGGTGTGGTTGACCGTATGGAAAGCAGAGAAGTTCCAGGATGATGTGGTCAGAAGGAATACTTGAATAAAGGTTAGAGTTAAGATCTTCACAGGTGTTCGGGAGAGCAGTTTCCATGCATCTGGCAGCTCTTAAGCCAGACTGATGGTCATGGAGACAACCAACAAATTCAGTGTGGAGAGTAAGATGGCAGTTGGCCAGCTTTTCCAAGAATTTGGGAGAGGGGAAAGTTCCAGTGGCCAAAGAATGATTACAGAAATCTGCCAAGGCTGGATCAAGGGTGTCAATGTGGTCCTGAATGGTTCTGGAGGAGCAGGCGAGCACCCGTTTCGACGACACTTCCATACATGGGACTGGTCTAGAAACCTTGTCAGGTGTTAGAGAGAAAGAGGAGAAAGGAGGAGAGGGAGAGATGGCCAAATGGGGCCGAGAGAGGGAGATAGTGAACAGGATGTCCTGAGTTTTAGCAGAGAAGCGAGAGGCCAAAGCCATACAGAGGGCCTGTTGAGGGAACAGGAGAGGTAGAAACCGTAACAGGATTGGCCAGTTCCTTGCAGATTTTAAAGAGTTTGGCTGTGTTGTTAGACGCTACAGAGACTGGCTTGAATGTGTGCTCTCTTCTTGATGAGTCCTATTGCTTCGACTGACATTTTGGTGCAACCAGTCTAGGTATGTCTAAATGCGGCCTGGCATGCTTTACTGTAATGGTATTATGTGTCTACACTGGTCTACATTGTGCTGCCAGTTGGACATGTTTTCATTGTGCCATGGCATTTGTAATAGCAAAGCATTAACGTTCATGTGCACTGTTGGTGACTTACATGTTTTGGATTGCTGTTACCCTACAGAACAATAGCAAACACTGCGGCTTTTTAGTAAAATTCTCAGAAAGTGCACTGTATATTGCATTAAAACACATTTATATCTTTCTCCTAGTACAATGTGTGGCATACCCCTTAAGCAACACGTTTTTGTGTATTGCGTATGCGTGGTAATCTAGGGCGGCCCAGAGTACGGTGCAACTCGGGATTTGTTGCAGGGAGGGCCCCCTCAGCATGGCTTGCAGGGGGGGGCCCCAGAGCTTGTGTTACGCCACTGAGCAGAAGCAGATTTACCCCAAAACTGGATCCACTCAAGGCTTTCAATGTAGAAGAAAATGAGATGGACGAAGGGGGTGGGTGGGGGGGGGTGGGCATTACCAGCTAACGTGGTAGGGGCTGTGGTCCTGTGGGAGAAGCGTTGTATGATACTACCAAAGTGTATGCCTAGTGAGATACCCAGGAGGTGCCCGTTGAGGTAGATATGAATGATTTGCGATTGGCCTGGACGAAAAGTCAGAGGAAATGGTTATTGATTTGAGTGTCCCACTACATTATAGGTTCAAAAAGTCTGCTCGACTGTCAGGGGATCGCTATTGTAGAGGGTGGCTCCTAGCAGAGTAAGCAAAGAAATGTATGTCATCCCACTCCACGTTCAGCTCCACAAAATACATAGGCTAAAGTGTGGTGGGCACCCCAAAGTGCATAAATCAAGACTAAGCAAATTGAGGAAGACTGCCAAGGCGTGAGAGTCTAATCCTCACTCTTTGAATGCATGTCCTTTTAATGGTGTCCCATGTCCGCAACCACATGCAGAACACAGGACCCCATAGGCGATCCAAATATGGGGCAGTTAGTAGGCCTATTAAGATTTATGAGGTTAGATCCTTGAAGAGTAGTATCAATCGTCTGGGAAGGACGATTGACAGAATTGGACCAGGCTCCAGAGAACTTTATAAAGGTAAAGCAGTGAAAAAGGATTGAGCAGACAGTGCCCAAACCAGGTGCTAGGTGGGCACCCAAGATACTACAGCATCGCCCATTCAGGTTAAATGGGCAGGACCCAAGGGTCACACCTATACACTCTAGAGAAATGCAACCAACTGCCTAAGGCCCATTTTTTGAAGCAATAGACTCACGTGCTTCGGAACACCAAAATGGACAGGTCACAGAACTCCCATGGTATTCCAAGGGGTAGGCCACTTAAGGAGCAGGGTGCAGACTCTTCAAGATCAGGAGGTCCAGGGGGAACGGCCCTTTGTGGGGATGCAGAATGTACCCAGGTTGCGCCCACCTCCCCCCCCCCCCCCGATTACTACAAAAATCAGGATTCCCAATAAACAAATGTACCACTGGTTATAGGGTGCGCCTCAATAATCCATGAATACAACGTCAAGCGTGTACCAAAAAAATAAAATGAGGACCTGGTGGTCGGGCTCTCTGCAGACAAATATTCCTGACCAACCCTTCCCTGACCGAAGGTCTCCAGTCTATGGATTATAGACCATACCCACCCAAGCGAACCGTTACAACCCTGAAGGCCTACCTATCGGGAAGTGAGCAGCCAAAGGGTAACCGAAGAGTCAGGGCAACACAAGGGGACCCTTGGAGGGGCTCATACCACATTAGGCCTGACACCAGGGGAGGGCAGGTGGTTAAGGGGCAAATAAAGTACTAAGTAAACCTTGCACCTCCCACGGGGATGAAGACCTGGAGGGAGTTGATTGACCACCACTGGATAGCACGAGGGAAGACTAAATTGCCCCACTCACCATGATTTCCTGTACCCTAGCATGCCTCCTTAAATATGTTCACACCAACTTGGATTGTCTTTATTAAGCAATTCCAGTTAATACTGCTACAAGAAACTTGGTCCTTGGGTCTGGTAGACTTACAGGGTTACCAGACATATGCTCCAGCTCATAAAGTCCAGAGAGGCCAGCCAAGTGTTGGGCTCCTTATTTGGATGGATTTTTCCTTTGACTTGGAGGGTGGAAAACTGTACAACTAAATCAGCATCTAGTAATAACCCAGAAGGGACAAGGCATTTCGATTTTTTATGTTAACAAGCCAAACTTTCAGTTATCACTGAAATACATTAATTGCCTCTGGCTAATAGCCTCACACCCTAAGAAAGCCTGTACGTCAGCAATTAACTCCCATCTCATGCAGTGATCGGATGGTATTAAGCCTTCACTGGCCCACGTTTTTTTTCCGTTATAATCACCCCTCTGGCTTAGTTCCCCATGAGGGATTGTAGTACATTCCATTTGAATATCTACTGGGGGAAACGTGCCCAAGACGACACATGGTCCGAGTAGTCAGATCATCCACATGCCAAATTAAGGGAACCTCTTGGGTTGAGGATCTGCACTACTCAACTTCAAAAGGAGCCCTAAAAGTGCTACCAAGTTCAAAATCATTCTCAGACTTTTGGTCAAACAATACTGGAATAGTCAATTGTCTTCTCATTTCCTTCAGTTGCAAAGCTCTATCAGGTTCTCAAGTTGTGTACGCCATACAGCCACATTCGTATCCACCCCCTTGCATGATGCTCCACATTTAGTACTTCCTCGACTCCAGTCTAACTCTCTTCCACGCCCCCAGGCTCAATAACCCATTTGCAACATAGCAAATCATGAGGGCGATAATCTAGGAGATATTTGCCCTTCAACAGTGGTAACTTTTTGACATTCAACTTTTCAGAATTGCTCCGAAAGAGGCAATCTTGAGTAGTCTGCCCACGATGCCCCAGGGGAGGAACAGACCACACATTACCTACTTGCAGCGCTTCTTCCAGGCCTACTGCCTCCCCCTTCATCCACCCTTTCTTGGCAATGGCCAAGACAATTCTAATATAACCCATCAATTCAGCGCTTCCGAGATTGAGCTGTGCAAGACTCCAATCTAAGCTGGTGACGGCCGGTGGTGGCAGAACAGGGGTAAAGAAGATAGCAAGCCCAACAACCATACGGCATTTTGTTTGTTCCATGTTGCTATCCGCCCCCGACCCCCCCTCCCCCTCTATATTCAGGGGTTGATTTACATGACTAAGCAGAGCACCTTGTTTGGTCGGAATTCCTGTTGCCCCATTTCAGACCTTAGAATTAGTCATATTAGGCATACTGTAGCAGTTTCACAACTCAATACTTTATCCGTGATAGGATACAATTGTAAGATTATGAAATACTGATCATGGCCAAGTGAACACATGGAAGATGTGCATTTATTTACATTTTATATAGCCCTTTACGCCAATATCAAAACATACCAGTAGCAATTGAAATCCTGCAGGAGAAACTGGGACGGCCAATATCAGTTCCAATTGCATGTACATAACACCAACGCTGCACAGCAAAATATGCAAGCTTGCTCTGCTTTTTTGGTGCCACCATCACTTCCCTCGACTGTAACAGAATGCTCAATTGCAACCACACTTCCACAAAAACATAACCTTTGGTAAAAGTACCAAAGTCAGCTGGGCTCTTACCTCAAACCTTAGAGGTATAATGCGAACAGAAGGGTTCCTGGTCAGCATACGTCCAGCTGCACTCACGAGGGCCCAACACCCCTCTGGGCATCAACCAGAAACATTGGGGTGCCTACACAGTTGGCCAGTGTTCTCAACCTCACTAAACTTCACTTGCGCCACAGGTGCTCCGATACCACAATCAGAAAGCGGAGCCATGTGAGCTTGTCAAGCCACACAACTGCCTCTCTAACAGCAATCAGAAGCCACTACAGACGGCCTTATCAGCCTGATGTGGAACAACGTTACATGTTATCTGTTTTCATTACAGTATGGCTAAACAAGTACTAAGTCTTAAGAGTAGCATAGTGAGCGTGTTTGCTTGTAGATGAGCATTCGCAACAGTATCGTCACGCTGCAGTCCAACATTAGCAACAAAGTAGTTCTAGTCCTAGCATCCTACTCAGTTCTAGAACGCTAAAGCAACTAATCAATCATTGTGGCACAGTGAAACTAATCACCAGTGCAGTAAGGCTTGAGGAGCCTTTAAAACCAATAAGACAAATGCTTAAGAACAGTTATATGTTAAGCCCACTTGAAGGGTTCCCACCATTCTGTGGGATCACTCCATCCTTTGAGGGACCACTTTTCCAGGCCAGAAAATACTAGGGAAAGCGTAGGCAGACATGAACACTGTGCTGAAACAGTCGCGAACACGGAGAGTCAAAAGGCTACTAGACAAATACATAATGGGGTCTGAATGGTGGATGGAGCCATGCAGAAGAAAAATGGCCTTCCAAGCCCCCAAAAAACTGCCAGTAAAAACATTGGCATTGCCAGGTTTTATGCTCGTGAGCAGGATTTGCTGTTGGTGTGAAGACATTTGAAAGCAGTTAACTTATTAAACCTGCCCAGCCTCCAAACTGGAAGGAAACCAAAAACGTTGGGAAATTAAGCAAAGTGACAATTTACGATTTTCTCAGTCATGGCCTGTGCATCCAATTAGCCACTTGCCTCAGATCCAGTGATGCCCCACATGGAGAATAACCTTGGCCTCCACCTCTATCCCATCTGGATTCCCAGGAACAGAAGCACACTGCCTCAGTTCCGTGGTGTGCTTCTGCGCCCATTTGCAGCATAAAAAGGTATGTGCCAAAACAGCCAATTCGGACTTGCCTCATTCTTGCACACCTATGCAGACTTGTGGGCAGTCTTTTTCCTCCCCAGTTTTGATCAGCTGCTCTTATTAGAAGGGTCGCATTGAAAATGTCAAACTTGTTAAAAAATATATATATACGTAACACCTTTCGGTGCAGTGACTTCGCACTGCCAGCTTTTATCGCCCCATCTCAAAAAGCTGCCCTTAGCAGGAGGCATCCATTTCCCAAAGGAAAACTGATTTCGCAAACATGTTAACTACAAACGATGCAAGGGGGCTCAAGACACCCATATTACAATTATAGTTCCATACCCTATTCACAACAAAGCCTTTTTTCTTACTTATCACCACCTATACAATACAGTTATCAAAATTAAGGTTACATGGAATCTGTATATGAAATTATTCGAACTGCCCTTGTTGCAATGTCCCAATGATGCATATTTGAGATCATACACTGTCAAAGCCATTCACAACATTGCGTTTTGAATGTTTTAAACCCGTGTTAACAAAACGTGAAAGGCAGTTCAGCACACTAAATGCTCATTAGCATTGAACCGTTTACAATCCACTAAAACCAAAATACAAATTAAAGCCTTTTAATTTTGTGCTCAAGTCTGCACAGATAAATATAGGTCTTCGCCTATGCCGAAGCTTCCCATGTCATTTGAGGTGGCTTGCATCAACACTAACCATTGAAACGGTTTCCTTGGTTGCGACATTGGTTTCGAGACAATGCCAACCAAATTAGGACTACATTCTAATACCTCGCTTTACTCAGCAGAGGTAAAGGCACACAGTAGCAACAAGTCCCCCAACCTTCAACCCCGCTCAAGTTCCTTGCTGCCCCCACAATAATAGAAATTGAAAGCATGCTCCACTTGCAGAGCCCATCAACCATTCCTGACAAGCTGTGGGGCCCACAGCAGTTTAAAAACCACACAAGTCTTTAGTCTCAGTCCAGGGGGTACAACAACCGCTGCAATGGAAAGCAGCGTGAACATGTGCACCAGTGTTGACGACCGTGTGTGGCTCAGCACACTCCCAACACAGCAAGCATGCATCCTTTTCAGCATTAGTGGCCCAGGAGAGCAGGTCCTAGAATACTGGCTGCTAGAAACCATGTGCAGTGCCCATTACAACAGAGTCGATTGTCCAATTCAGATTCACTGATCGGATGCACGGCCTTCTGGCAACAGATGTTGGCGCCACAATTCTTGCCTAGTCTGCTCTCCCACAAACTGCCAAACTCACCACTTAACCTTTCGGTATCTCCATCATGCCACTGGCCCCCATTGCCCAGTCTGCAGCTGTACAACAAGCCCAGCAGATGCTTTGTTCCACCTGACGACACCAAAGCAAGACTGCAGCAAGGATTATACCCTCTATCAATTCTTTAATTAGCTCGGATTGCTCAATTAACAAAAAATACATGTTCATTTCATTGTAACATAATTAACATGTTTAAAATAAATGCCCTCCTATTCGGTGCTCTAAAAACTATTGTATAGATTACACAAAAATTCCTCATAATTGTACTTCATGATTAAACTAATTGCATCACAGTAACATCTGATATTCTGAGCCTTAAAATAATAAGTTAAAAACCGTTTACGACGGTCTGAATACCAGGGATATAAACGTTTAAAAAAAATGACCGTAGTCCTCAACTCTATCCGAATTGCAAAAGCAGGCCCTTCCATATCTTTAAAGTCCCACCTCATCCTATCGTTCAAGGGTAACATTCAACCTTGTCCTTAAGCCTTATACAGGGCCCAGACCTAACTGAACAGATCACCCCACCTCCATTAATAAAATGTCTTGAGGCCGAAAAGTGAACAAGTGAGGGTAATGAACACGCTATCCCAACATTTCTCTCCAGAGCACGCCTCCTGGCTTCCTTTAACATGTTTACAATATTCGATAATAAGCAGGAAGGCCAGTCCTTAGAAGGGATATAGTCCACCTTGTCATTAATTTATTTGCCAGGGAGTCTTCATTTTCCCCTTAGCGCCCTCTTTAAATGTGGGTTTATTGGCTAACCCACAGACTTAAAAGCAAACTATCTGGGCCTCTACCTCAATGACGATCTCCAGTTCCAACCGCAAGGCACTATTTGGTGTACCTTGTGGGAGGCACACTATTTTTTTCACTATTCTATTCTGAAGTTTCTCCAAAACATTAGTTGGTCAATCCCCAGAACTCCCTCCCATGAGTCATCAGGGTGCAGACTTTGGCTTTAAACCCCTCCAGACACTTGTCAAGCATGTGTCCGCCATGGATAGAAGGCCACCCAACCTAGCTGCGGCCTTCTCCGAGATGCCTGCAACATGTTTATATGCCAAGGTACCAAAAGAAAAACGTCCTCCATCACTTCTCCAAGATGCCATGTAGAGCCCACTCTTCCCTTACCAAAGGCCACATTTTTTTTCGTCTTTGCTCCATTTAATTTCAAACCATGCGAGAAGACTCGGCATATAAAAGGCTCAGCAAAAGTCCACCAGGGGTTAAATCCATCAAAGAAGCGTCGTCCGCATACATTGTCCCCACCCTGAATGGTTTTAATGTTTAGGTTTTCATTCACCCCCATCTCCCAGGCTATCTAAATTAAACTCAGACAAATATAAAGAGGACAGGCCTGCTTCACTCCCTTATTTGTTGGAGATAATTTTGACAACGATCCATCTGCAGAAACACGCAAAAGAATTAGACCGTCATAGTAGACAATTTACCCCATAGCATGTACCTAGGGGTGGCATTGAAGTCTTTTTCTGAATCAAGAAAAACAGGTTTATCCTCGTTAATCATGCAATATGCATCTCTCAAAGTGGAAAGCACCAGGCAAGCTCTATAGTGGAATAAGTCATTCTGAATCCTGCCTGCAAAGGCTTCAAAATGTTCGTGGAAGGTCGCCCACACATCAGGTGGTGCCCCCTGACCTCTTGGGACTCCTTAAACACAAAGCATTCATTGCCAACTGGCGACCCTGTACGCACTCCTCTGGGTCAATCAAACTTAGTACTGAAGTGGATGTGATGAGCAGAAATATTGTATACAGCAAACATGTACTCCAGTTAGTCAGTACATGTTGGAATTGTTAATTCGTTTCACCAAAATGGACATTCCATGTGAATACTGTTAAATGAAGATTTATGATTAAGTTTGATGTGACTGTATAATCTTATGAATTGGGATTTACACTTCAATTTCTTTAAAAACGAAAACACTTTTTTCAATTACGCGGCGCAGGTCTCATCGTCTGAACATGAGATCCACTTTTCTGCTGGGACTGTTTTTTTCTTCAGTTTCAGCAGTTCCTTGTAATCTCTACCCAATGCTTCAACTTCTGCCTAGTCAGCTTCTACAACCTTGTCTTTGCCACCCTACACTCATGTATGATTTCACGATGGGAAGAATTCATACAACTAATTTATATCATACAAAACATTCCCCTGTCTAAAGAGACAGCCAATACGTATCAGCATTTGTAAGTTAATTTGCCAAATTCTGACATAACATCTCGTTTGACCTAAAACTTCTCCTTGCCGTATCGTGTTGGTCGATGTTTTAATCACACCCCCATACTATGTTGGTGGGAAGGACCATTAACCCGATTCAGTGTTTAAACTAATAATGTTTGGAAATAATGTCAGTCCACGAGGCTATAATCAATCATGGAAGCATAACGCCCCCGCTTAAGCACAGGGCAGTCTTCTGCCAACCTGCCATTTAGTTCGAAAAGAGCATGTTCTCTACAGATAGCTCTACATAATTCCTCTAGCATCGACCTAGGCAAAAATGGTACGCTACTCAGGATCCTGCATTCTTCTAAAATTCTAGTCTCTTCCTCCAAATTAGATATGGGACCTACTTCGCATTAAAATCCTCAACCATCAAAACATGCTCCTAGGGGTTAGTAACAGTTCAAGCAACTCAAATACAGTGCTGACGCTTTAGGAGGTAGATTTAAAATACTCAGCCCGTCCCACGAGTAGAAATGCAATACAGATGTCCCAGTCACTCAAATTGCTCAGACAAATGGCAACTGAGCAAAACCATGAGGATAAACCACCAATTGCACGAAACCCACTACAGTGCAAGCCTTCAGTGCCCAAGTTTCCTGAAGAGAGAGATGAGAACGGATAAGTAACCAATCTGCAGCCAGGAGTTTCTCACTCAGACAAGCAATTTTCCAAGATGATCTTTGGCTCTATAGCATCTACAGATGTGGGTTACGGATGAATAGGTATGACCATTTATACAATTAAAACTGGGTCTGAAGCATGCTTTGAGAGACACTTGTTACCTTGTGAAAGCAGGAAAGGGTCCAACAACACTTGTGGCATAAAGGATAGATTTGTTTGAAGGGGGAGCAATAGAATTAGTAGGCCCTCTGCACTCCAGCTGGTTAGGAAATTGTAGGGCATCATACCATGCATTGTGCCAATGGCACTACCTTGAAATCCATTAGCGCCCCCCTGCACTGTATTAGAGCCTTCTATATGGCTTATTTAAAAGCAAATCACTGCAACCCCACAGTACACACAATCCGATAAAATGCGCTAGTAAAAACCAAGACCCCCAGAATGTTATACACTAATGCGCAATAGTTTGTGTTTTTTCCTTATGGTATACTCCAGTCTACCAACAGATCAGAATAAAGCCAATCCTCACTTATAAAATCTTCATAAACTGCATGTATCCACTGTGATGCAGCATAGGACTGGCAGATTTAATTGGGCCCTTCTTGCCCATTGCAGGGAAATCATTTGTTATCTTCACCATCTCTGTAGTTTGTGTCAGACTTTCTGGAACTGCAGGCTCAAATAGAACATGCTTCAGCTGCCTAGTTGCATCTGCTAATGACCCGCTCATAGAGGCCGTACACCCCTCAGATAAGCTAGTTTAGAGCACACCTAACCCTCGAGTAACTGGGCGTTTTTACTCGCATTGCGGTTACAGAGATCAAACAGCGTTTAAACAAAGCATTGAGACTTGTCTAACATCAAGTCTGTAAGGTAGGTGGCGCCAATACAACACGAATTAGGGATACCAGTAAATGTTGCCTCCCCTAGAAGCTTCTCAACACTTGGGCAGAGTTGGTTGATAACATAAGCCCCACTAGATGAACAGGATCCACCCTCTATTTCGGGAAGAAACTTGAACGTTCTCCACGGCCCTCAAGTACTCTACTACCTCCGTATCCTTTGGTGGCTGTTTTAGCCAAGGCTAAAGATGTTACAATTTGACAGCTTGCCCAATTATTAATGTCCACAAGCAGGAAAGAGGAATGCCAGGTACCTCCACTCCTGGTCTAAAACGTGAAACCTTTGGTCAGACAAAGCCCCAACAGCTCTTGTGCTGTAAGACGGCACTCATATCAGCCCCAGCTAGAGCATCTATCCCTCTTGGTTGGGACAAACCAGATCACTGAGCCAATTTCCAGGCTACATGGATAAAACTGGCCTTCTCCCTATATGGCGCTCTCCACCAGAGGTCAGAGCAGGCTGATGAGCTTGACCGCTTACTGAAGCCAGAGTAAGGGTCAGTATGGCTCAAAAAAAAAAAAAAGGGTCATTTTGCCCAGAACATCTAGCCATGTGCTAAATTGCACAAATCCATATGCAGGGCATGAAATTTAAGTGGATAGTATCCATCAAATTTCCACAATTGTAACCCCTTAGAGACACGTCCTAACGTTAGAACCAAAATCACTTGCAGGCTATGACAGTTAAGTGATCTAGACCTAAAGGCTCCCTGCAAGTCAGAAAGTAATAGATCGACAACCAATATTGAGGAGGGAGAAAAACGCAGCCAGCAACTGCCTAAACTTGTTTGGCGTTTCATGACTAACAGAAACCCTCCCCACCAAAGCAACAAACAAAAAAAAAAAAAAGGAAGTCTGTTGGTTACATCATTAGATTACACTAGCTTTAGGAGGTATACTGAAAACTGCTTACCAGTACATCTGTATAAATCGAGGATCCGGTGCCATTCTTAAACTCCCTCCTTGCTACACAAGGAGGCAAAGGCACCCTATTTTTTCCAATTGCGCACTGAGAGATATGCAAAGCAACTAGCTTTTCAATCATGTCCCATATCTGCAAGACAGCTTAGCCTACACATCCGGAAACCCCGCCATCCCATGGACCGCTTCCCCAAAGCAAGAGCAGGGAAAGAAATGGCAATCTCGTAGCAGGAACCAGTCTTGCCCTTCCTCACAGGTCATACTGTACTTCCTCTCCTGGCTCCAACCGCTCTCCTGAACAGCAATCTCACTCCACTTGCTCACCTCATCTCCACTTTGTGTTATGCCGATACACCCAACTCTTCTTCATACTTCCCCGATGCTCTCCCCATTTCCTCTACCATTGGCTCCAATGACCACTGCCTCCAATGCCAGCAAGACGGAGATACTTCCTATTGTAACTCCCACCCCCTTTCCTCCCTCCACCCTTTATGGCCCTCCTTTCTCCTGCATCTGAAGTCAGATACCTTGAGTCATCTTGGACTCCCCAAGCACATCTTGGACCTTGCAAAGAATGCCCATTTTCAACCCCACCTCCAAGGCGGCATCATTCCTTTCCTCACTTTTCCACTGACGTTCAAATGTTGCTAGAACTTCTAGGTTGGGCTAGTGCAACAGCCTCGTCCTTCTATCCTCCTCCCTCTCCACCCCCCCCCCCCCCAGCTTGTCCAGAATAGGGCTGAGATACTTGGCCTCATGCCCATGGACTCTCCAGCCCCATCACTCCTGGTTGCAACAAAAATCATCCATAAGGATGTCTGGGGCCAAGGCATAGTCTACCTACAACTTGCTCTCACCAAACATGTTCTTTCCAGATCTTACACTCCCTCTGCATGTCGGGCACTTAAGCAGCAAGATGCAGTAGAACCCGCTCCTTGCTGGCACAGCCTCTCCATTTCGAGTCAAATCTCCAAAGAGCATCAACACTTCCTCTTCACCAACCCTCCCCCTCCTGTGCTAGGTGGCCTGGGTCCATGTATCCTTCTGCCCAAGCACCCTCATCTTTCTGCCCCATCCCTGCACTTTTGGGCACCCACTGGGTTGTGTTCACAGGTCTGCACTTACTATTGGCAGAGATCACTCCGTACCAAGTTCTCCCTGGTAGACACATACTGTTGCACACATGATACTCACTGTTTGTTCCTCCCCACCCTTGTTAGTGTCCAGCACTACCAGGAATACTTGGCCTAGAATAAGCCATTGTCAGTCTCATTGTCAAAGCTCTTGCACTATCTGAAATGTTCTCTGGCCAAGTACGATAATTTCATGTCTCAAGGACTTAATGTCTGCCCCCCCCCCCCCCCCCGTGCCTTGAAGCTCCTTGAAATGTGTGTATAGTTGCTACACACTCACCCTGCACTTGCTGAACACTCACAAGGCATAGTAGAAACACCTTTCCTGCACTCTGTTTAATCTATTTGCCTATGTTCCGTCCCCTTTGCCCTGTGGGCGCTTTGAAACACAATGTATAAGAGCCCTGCAAATGCACAATAGGCCAAGCAACCCTGCCCGAACTAGCACTCGCCAATAACTGCTTCAAGCATAAGTAGATGAGCTTGGTACACCCAGAGGAGGATTCTAAATAGCCAATCCTCCCCCTATAAGCTGTACAAGGCCATTTAAGAAACTATTGTAGTTGAAGTCTGAACTGATCCATAGCCCACAAAATTTAAGTTCCCCTGCAAATAGTGGGTATCCCTCACACCCATTGTGGTCCAATTACATTGGCCACCAACCCACACAAACCTATGCAAAGTCACCAGGCTTAAAGAAACTGCAGGAATGGCCCTTTTGTACAACATCAGGGGGCTCAGTATGGCCGATAAGAAAACCCAAGCCCAGTGCTCTTCTGAATTTGTGGTGGGCTGGTGCAATTAAGGACAGATCCACACTGAGGCAGTTCCTGTTGAGTCGCACGACAAAATCACCCCTCAACTCAGCCCATCCCTGACAAGTGCTCAAGTGGAGGTGCACACGGCAGGGCCAGTAGTGCTTTAGAGTTTACTGGGACAGGACAAAAGAGCTCGAGACAGTTCCTGCCCAAACTACATGCCAGAACGCTACGTTAATGTATGCAACACTTGGCCTTGCCATCTAAATCGTTATATTGGCTTTAACCACCAGAAAACCGTTACAGTACACTTTATTCAGTCACACAAAATTACAGTAACATCTTGTGAACTGACCACAAAACATTGTCACCAACAAAAACACTATCCTCTCAAACATGTTCTACAAAGCTGCCATTATTCCAAGCTGGCACTAAATATACAAGTAGAAAAAAGTAGAACATGAAAAACATGAATAGCTACATGAGCAAGGCTTTAAGAACACTTCAGGAAGGGTGGACACCTGCTACATCCCCAGTTAGCGTCCAAAAGCACAAGTGCAGTTTGTACTACAAGCTCTACATTACAGTTTCTAATTGGAGGGAACACTGGCCGACAAGTGATGGAAACAGTCTTTGGATATTGGAGAGCACCATAAAACATTCAGTTCTCTGGAACATCTTTGATTTCCTTGCTCTTTCGGATTTCCTCCAGTTTCTTGTCCTAAAGAGAAAATGAGAATTTAGAATTACTCACAAGTTAAATTGATACAAGACAATGCGGGACAGTAATTGTAAAGCTATTAAGATTATGGTAGTAAGCCTATCCTAACTGCGTGTACAAAATTAGTTCAACTACTTAAGCAGCAAAGCCGACAGCCATCGGAGTACATAACAAATAGATAATTTAGTTGGGAAAAATATTTGTAAAGTTGGTCTAAGAAAATAGTGCCCCATAAACGTTAACAAAATAATCTGTGTAAAGCATTGGATTTACTTAGCAGAACAATGCCAGAAACATCCATTAGATGGCAATGCATGACAATTAAGCATTCCGTTCGAGAAGGAAATGCAGAAAGTTGTTGGCACCAACTGAATAATGCCAACCGTCTTCATCTTCGGCATTTCCAAAGACAGACCGAACCATAGCCCTACAGCCTGCATTTCCAAATCATGAGCAACTGCAAAAGATCACAACGACATCCATAGGGTGGGCAAGTACAGCCAATACGGGAGGCACATTACTCTCCAAGTCTTCATTTTTTTTTTGCAGGTGGACAATGGATTAAAAATATGTACTGCTTCCATGCGTGGGATGAAATCATACAGGTCTGATGCGAAAAAAAATAAACGAACATTTGAGGATCTAGTTATGCATCCAACATGTAAGCTAGGCGGTCTGGAATGTAGCACTGCCAAGAAGGGCACACATGCTACTCTGCCCAAACGAGAACATGTTACTCTGCACTTACCACAAAACGGTTTCTGTGCTAAACTTACATTGATGGTGCGTAAGAAAGCTTCAGCTCACTAAACCACATTGGAATGCAACATTAGTCAGCAAGTTTGTTCCAAAGCCTGAAATAATGGAAACTAGTCCTCGCATGGTCTACATCCCACCATCTCCATATTATGCAACAGCACTCAAACCTTTGCCACTCAACTGCTCATCTCGTCATCCCCCCACCCCTCCCAATATACCTCATTCTGCAGGAGACTCAAATCCCCACCAAACCAGCCCCATTTCCTCCCAACTCCAAAACCTTGCTGACAAGCAGCCTAACCCCCCCCCCCCAAAAAACATCCAACCCACACGTCACCACCACTTCGCTACCAAGAAATTTAAGCACCAACATTTAGGAGTTCATAATTTATGGCATCAGTCCCCCACGCTGCCTCCCCCCTCTCCACAGCATGAGCAATGCTACTCACTGAGACAACCCCACCCGGGGCAATTGACGGAGATGCATCTGCAAGAAGTAGCAGACATGAAAGCAAGTGATCGAAACTTATACAGCAGATATGCGGTTTAGACATTGTCACATGCATTCAATACAGACTAGAAAAATCAATGACACATACAGTAATGAGTGGTCATTTGGATCTAGTGAAGCTGCACAACTACCAAGGTTATGTTAGAAAAGGAGTTTGGACTAGCACAACGAACAGAATCCCAATCCACATTTCTCTTCGATTAAATAAACAGCTCTTGAAGGCCAGGTGCCAATTAAGGCTTAATATTGGAAGGATATCGTATTAACATCAAAATATGCTAAAGGTCACTGGAGAATAGGGGTATTCGAAAACTCCAGGCACAGATGGACCACGGGCTTCCCAACCAAATTCAGTTCAAAAGATATGACAAAGCAAAGTCCAAAGCAGAAAGTCCTGGCTCGTAGTCTAGGAAATCAGAGTTGGTGCATTATAATTGGAAAAAAACAGCACATTGATGTTGCTCCCTCTACCAGTATTGTTGCTCATGTGCTGATGAACTGCCAAATATTGGAAAAGCCAATGCCAACCAATCCCGTTTTACAACTGTTGCAGCCAAAGATGCGATGTATTCACGGCCAACAAGGTCTCAGGTGGCACATGATCAACCTGTATCGAATAGATGATTGCCCTAACCAATCCCACCTTACCTTCGGTATTTGTAACTAAGTGTAATGCAGACATGTGTGCTTAACCTGTGTCAAGCTTAAGGCTGAGAGCATAGAGCCCATTTGTTGCTGCAGTCCCCGATATTTAATAAGACAAGCCTTTGCCATTTACCGTGGCTCATTTTGTTTTTGGGCACGCCATTTCCCAGCAAGGCTAGTCTGCTCAGGGATGAGACTTTCCACCCCACCATTACAAGGCCAGCTTTTCCCTGAGCAGCTGGTCAGGCAACTGATTACATGAAGAGCAGGCTAAACACGTTTTGGCCTATGCCAGGTTGTCCGAGCACCCTGTAACCAGGTCTATGAACCCCAAACGGCAGTCCACACGAGTAGACCATTAATGCAGCACTAAGGGAACAATGGTTTTAAGAGACAGCTGCAAAAAGGTGCCCTATTGCATGTGTCCAGTAGTCCACACCAGATCATTGCTGAAAGAGTCTTGAGGATCATGGAATTAATGTAAATCAGTTAATTCGACAGTTTCTCTAGAGACTCTAGTGGCCTAGCGATTTGTCCTGTCATGACTAAACTGGTTTTATGCCATAAAACTGGCTATAACCCTAGAGGGCCTAGTGTGCTTTGCCTGAATTGTGACTCGTGAATAGCCAACAATGAGGTTGGCACGGCCAATACAGAGTACTGAGCCAGCGCCAAATGAGTCAGACAACTCAACCCTGTGGTAAAAGAACAGATCTGCCTTGCAGCCATTCACGCTTGTTCGTGGCTTAAATTAACCGTCCCAGTAAAAGGCACACGGGCACTTTTGCCCTCAGAGAAGTGCTTTACCACCAAAGAAACGCACAATTTGCAGCAAACACCTTTGACGCCCTTTGCGCTATTGCATTCAGCTGCAAGAATGCTTGTGTCCTAACTTTGCCCAACATAGCTCGGCTCAGATGCGTAGGTTTCAGATTATTGAAGTTATGCATGATGCGATTACCTACAATTGTGTTTCCTGCCAAGATATTCCTAGAGCTCTGCGAGTCAATTTTCTCCCTCAGGTATGATCTTACCTCTGCCGTTCTCAACATTGCACCCAAGTAAGGCATTGTAAACTGGAGCCAAGTTGTGTTTCCTATGCAAACGTAGAGTTCTGTACTTGGACATGGCGCTTCACAAAGTCAGAATGGCAGCCTCCCTTTGTCGTCTTCCTGCGCTCACCTGTGAGGCTAAGAACCTAGGGGTCATCTTCGACTCCACACTCATCGGACGTCTCCAAGAAGTCAAAATACCAACTGCACCTCATCCTTTCCTCTCCTTCCCCCCCGAAGCCCAGTGTCTCTAGAGCTCTAGTTCTCTTCAGGCTGGGCTACTGCCAACCTCTTTCTAAATCTGCCTCTTCACCCTCTGCAACCCATCCAGAATAGGACTGCAAGACTTGTCCTTGGCCTCAAGCCTAGGGATCGTATCTCTCCAGCACTAAAACCTCTGCATTGTGTCCACAGTGGCTGCAAGGATAAAGTTCAAGACCCTCTACATTGTCCACAAGGCCTTCTGGGGCCCAGGTCATCAATACCACCAACTCTCTTCGTAAATACATTCCTACTAGAGTTCTTAACTCCTCAAACTCCCTCAGGTACAGTCGCTTCTCCAAGCAATGAGTTGGTGGTAGTCAGCCGAGGCCTCTCCATGCCTCGAAAACCCATCTCCTGAAGAACTGCAAGACCTTACCCTTTGCTTCTGCCTTCCCCTCACCTTCTGATCCTGCCTGCACTGTCAACTGGTTACCCTCTGATTTCAGGGGGGGGGGGGGGGGGGGGGGGGTCGTCCCTGCCTGCTCAGTTGCATGCCAACACTGCCACCCTGCGCACTTCTGGTTTCAATCATGTATAGCACTGCACCCACCCCAGCACTTGAGCAACCTCAGTGTAACCTGGCCTAGATCATTGTCCCCCTTCCTTGCCTCATCACGCTTTTTAACACTGGTGTATAGGTGCGTTACAAATGCCATATCACCACTGTTGGATTAGCAAGCCAATGAAGAGCATTTGCTTCCACCCAGTTATCACACCTTTACCACCAGTGCTCGAGATAAGTGGGAGTATTTTACAGCCTCTAAAATTGGGAATAGAAACATGTTGGGGTAGTAAAACAAATAAGGACCAAAAAGGTTCCTACTCCCCTGCACTCTTCTAGTGGCTAAACAAGCTGAATAGATTTATATTTCCTATTGGGAAATCAATATACAAATAGATAACATTCTATGCAGGTACACAATATTCATAAACATGGTATTCAAGCCTATCCCCAGGGTGTAGGTGCCAAATTGGCTATGCTGGATTTAGACAGTGGGCAGTAGTAAAGCACTGTCTGCATACTTAATGAATGCCTGTGCCTATACTGGTACATGAAGAGTAGGTCCACGGATCCTAGATGCGATGTTCAGCCTGCCCAATTATATGCTTTCATAAATAGTTTAGCCAGTGACGTGTACTACACAAACCTTGATGTCATCAAATGCTTATTTCAATTAACGTGTTGGGGACCGATTTAGGTCTACGGCTCAGATTAAATAAAACCAGGATTCAGTTGCTAGCCTGCCTTGGGTGTATACTAAAGTGAGGGCATCTGTGCACCCCACACCAAAATCCTAGTTCAATTACCCAGTCAGAGCGAAGCAGAGATGCCATGTACTATTCCTAGTGACCAAGTTGGAGCTAAAACCAGTTTGCCATCAAGCAGTCCATTAATCAACTCGAGGAATGAAGAGCTCAAGACAGCCCAATTGGGATTCAAAACAGTTCTTGCCAACTAGATTGTTGAAGAGCCCACTCTGTGCTTGAAACTGTGCCTCCGACCCAAAATTAAGAGGAAGCTAAAGTTACTTGGCTCAATACATGTGAACTAGTGCTTCATGGTAAAGTTATAAACATACACTGCCATCTAGGGTCCGGCGCATTACTGCAGCATGTATAACAAAGCACACAACATGTGTGTGCAACGCTGCATCCCGGCCAGAGTTTCTCAAAACAACTCGCCCATGTTTCCAATACAGAACCCAGAACCCAATGATGCAATTGCATAATGGTCAGTTTAAGCCATGAACACACTATCCAGTCACTTACCTGGGTCACATTATCCGGAGGAAATATCTAGCTGGCACCATCACCAAGTAGCATCAACATTCCACAAAACCCCCACTGCAGTAGCTGACATGTATGTACAGCAGAATACAAGTGCCCAACAAAGGCCCCAAACTGCTGCTTTGCCAGGGCGTGTTCAAAGCAACGCCTGCAGAAGGAACTGTGCCATTGGGCCCTAAAGGAGCATCTGCCTAGAAATGAATTGCTTGCATGGGAGCAAGGCAACGGGTGGGGGGGGGGGGGGGGGGGGGTAGTGCTGTTACATAAGCATCCAATGGGTTGGGCAACTGCCGTCAACATGGCAAACATCCGCAATAGCACCCAACAAGTTGTTTAGTTCTCTCGTATCAATCACATTCCCATACAAATGAGTGAGGCAACCAACAAGTCAAAGCAGAAACAGCTACGTCAAAAATGGTCAACTGTGGGTTTAATACCCCGATCAGAACGAAGTGTCCCCTACTTGGTATCACATCCGTGCTGGGCATGTCTTGCAAGTGAAATACAGTGTGGAGGTGAATGTATTTTCCAGCACTTAAGACACAAAGTTCACGATGGACCATAAGTAGGAGACAAGGACACCATTGTAGTGGGAGCCACACCATGGGCGGTAATCGCACCATAGGGGCAGGGGTCAGCAGCAAATGGTACAGAACAACGTAACTCGGGTGCTGCCTATGAAGGTTAAGCACACCACGTAAAAGCTCGTCTTTTACGTACCTTTTCTCGTAAACGTTCAAGCTTAGCTTGGATCTGTGCCTCTCGGTTCTCTTTATTGGCTTCCATTTTATGAGTGAGTTTTTCCTCAGCCATTTTGCTGAAATTGTTGTTTTCTTCGATTGCTTTCTGCAGCACTTCTTTTTCGTGTTCCCGTTTCTCGGCAAGTTGCTTTAAAACTTCTGCCTCGTGAGACTTGAACAAAATGATAAAAACAGTCAGCAATAGACAAAAAACGTCCAAGTTAACTTACTGAATATGTGCGAAATACAGAATGTGTGCAAAAGTTACTCATTTAACACTGCATGACCACACACACACTAGGTCATGCTGGCGAACCTCAGTACCTGCAGCCAGACTTCGAATCCACCAGTAAACTCATACGAGAAGCAACACAAAAGGAAGGTTCCTCTACTTCCCCAACACACCCTCACCCCAGATACTCCACGATGCAACCACAGACAATTCTAAAGCAGAGCCACGTGTCTTCAAAGGAAGAAAATGACATGGACTAGGAAACCCCGTTTAAATGTGCTAGTCGGGGGCTACATACTTGGCGAGTGTGCGCCCTGTACATGGCGTAAAGGGAAACTCATTGGAAACTATGGATTAATAAATTACATGAAGAGGGCCTCGGGCATGAAATTAGGTTTAGGAGGGTACAAACCGGCTAGACAAGCGTCACGTGATGCAACAAAGACACGGGACCTTGGTGCTCAGTGTTGTAGGTTGCCATTGCTCGTCCAGAAATCCTAGACAGTTACCTTGCGCCTCTCCTCGGCAGCTTCAAGCTTTTTCTGGATCTCTTCCAGTGAAAGGTCCTTTTTTTTCGGAGGGGAGAGGAGGAATTCTGCGCCACCAGTTTTTGTAGCAGGCGCCTTGTCCGTGAGGATGACTTCAAACGACTGCCCAGAAGCACGTTTGTCGAGTTCCTTCACGTGGATATCTGCATCTGCAACAAAGGTCACAAAAGTCAAGTAATGGCCAAGCCTCGAGGGTGTAGCGGACCCCCCCCCCCCTCCCAAGCAAACAGATGTCAAGAAACCACACCCCAAACTGCAAAACCAGTACCAATTTGAGGCCTCAAACACAGGGTTAAGAATTGGATTAAATGGGAAGCCAGGGGCAGACAAAGCACATCACATCTTCAAGACAATGCAGCCATCTGGACGTCTGAATGTCTTGCGCCCGACCAAACCCTTCCCAGCCCCCGCGACAGCAAGACCGCCGAGGTTAACAGGCTAGAGAGCTGCGGGTTCTTGTTATCCAAATGTCCGCCCCTTATATAAAGCCATCACTTATATTTCAGACTATGATTAAGGAGCCCAATGTACCAGAAACCGCTCAAGACACCCCTTCTAAATGGGTAACAGCAAGAGCACCGCAGATGCACAGGTTGTGCTGGGGAGGCTGAAGATACTCACCGGAGGCGGCCATGGTGAACTAGTCAAACGGATACAGGTATGAAGGTCCAAAGACAAGAACCTAGGAGAGAGACAATGTGTATACGTAGTCAGACCAGTTGACTTCAGACACCACCAGCTGAGCTTAAATGCATACCATCCTCCTGCAATCCATTAATATCAGCACAAAGCGAGGCGGGTCTTGCGCTACCAGCGGCTCTGGATAGGCACCGTGAGAGCTGCACGCGCCCAGGGCGCACCCCAGCTTGCAGATGCATCTGCACAATGACCAACGCCACGTTAGTGCCATTGTGTTAACATGAGAAACCAGCCTCCCCCCACGGTAGACTGAGCGTCCCTTAAGTTTATGCAGTGGCATTGTGTACGGCTTGGTAAGTGACGAGGCAAGAGAACCACTGCAGACAACGAGCCCAAAGGCTTTCAAACCAGCAGTGCCATGGTGAACAAAAGAATTGCATATTCAAGCCCAGTGACAACAGTGCAAGCTAACATAGCCTGTAACAGCTATACACACACGCCCCATCACGGCACTGGACATCGATGCCGGAAAATATGCAAGATTCGTTTGTGTAAACTGCCGTGCTGAACCTAAAACCTAGCATTTGTGCAGGCGGATTCTTAGTGTGTAGCTGGGATAATCCTACAGCACAGTAAACCAGTGCTGAAATACAGATCGCACGTTTAAATGCCGTTACAGCCCAGGATGCACACTAAACCCAAATACAAAGAACAGACCTGGCTGACATCAGGCAGTATCAACCGACAGCTTAACGAGTAATGGATTTTAAGTGGTCATATGCAGTTTCAGCTTTCCAGCTGGTAGCCCTTGTTCTGCGTAAGGACAACACCCATTCCCTTCAGAATCAGCACGCCAACTAGGCTTTTTTGTGAATACAATATAGTTAAATAAGCCGAGGCTCACTGACTGCCCGGTCTAAAATAAAAAATATATATAAATAAAAGGCTGTCATTTTCAACGTGGCCGGAAAAAAAAAGCCCCGAACAAAAAACTATTACGTCTCACACCATGTGTAGTTCTTTAGTGTGGGGGCAGCGAATATGCCAGGAGAAAAACCGCACAGCAAATGCCAAATACGGACATACTGTAATTTGGAGTTAGAAACATTCTCATCTATGCACTACAAAATATACCATTTCTTACGTTTATCATACGATTAAGTGCACACAAATACACCAAGAAACGTGCATGTTTCTTCCACCGCATGTGAAAAACCACACCCTTGACATCAATGCAGAATAGTGAAATTGGCAGCCACGTTTGTGTAGCTTGCAGAGGCAGCTGCCCCATGCACCAGCCATCTTCCCCGTCAGATTTGGCGGCTTTGTGATTAGCGTCCACATGGGTTGTAAAACGCGCCATTGTTTCAATTTTAGCTCGCTGCCTGAGATCAGCGTCCACGCACTAGCGAGAGAGGGGGGCGCGGGAATGGCGCCACGCGCATGCCTGCTCACCCAGTCTTAATACTCCACCTTTTCCACTCCAAAACAACAAAGAGCGCGCGGGCTCAACGGGTAGCACACAAAGCGAGCGCGTGCTGATACCACGCCACGCCCACCCAAGGCCATTCGACTCCGCCATTGGATGGCGAGGAGCCCGTCCAGCCAGCCTAGACGCGCGGGGAACAGAGGCGGTTAGCGAGGATTCAAAAGTAGGACCCTGCGCGCGCGCCTGCGGCTAGAGGGGTGACTACAACGGGGAAGGAGGGCGGAATTGGTCCGGAACAGATCTAGAGAGTCGGTGCACAGTACAATTTAAATGTTGCAGGATTGAACGGTAGAGTGTGGGGGGAAGAGAAGAACAAATAAAAAATCCGTTCAGAGATGGAAGCTGTCGAATCACCCCCGCCCACCAGATCAAAGAATCATAACCCCCGCCTCAAATAATCTACAGGATCATGGTAGGGTCAAAATAATACATCTTGCATTTCCCAGACCCATCTTTTATTGTAAACGCCGCCGCCGGATTAGTGTACTAATCCGCTAGCTATGGATGCAATTGATTGTTACCCGCACGCTTCCAAACTCACCTGCTGCTTCGCTCTGACTGAATAGCAATCGCCACCCGAACCCAATAAAAGACAAAGACTGCCGCACGTGACCACCCATTGTCCGTCTCCATTGGCTAAAACGAAAGGGCACGTGCCTCCCTGCGGGGGTGGGGGCGCGAGACGGGGAGAGGCCAGACAGCCCACAAACAAGTGACGCCCCAGAAGCACCGTGGGAAGTGTAGTTTGTTATTCTGAGAGGGCGTGGCACACCCTTTACCTTCTCACTCAACCCTCAAAAGAGGATTTTTACAAAATGCTTACTCGCGTGGGATTTCCTACGGAGCTGTGTGATCAACTTGGAAAAGGACAACAGATTCTGAACCAAGATGTCACACGGAGCTATTCTAAGCAGAGTTAGGCATAGCATAGACAGGTTGGCGGATTCAATATTTAGTCAGGCGTGTCAACAACGCAGGACCTTGATACCTCTAGTCTCACACTCACTGGGAGCATGTTACACTCCTTGAAATTAACTTCAGGCATCGAAAATGCAATTTTTCTCATAGCTCTCACCCTTCTCGGCAAACCTAAAAGCCCTTCCAAAAATACCTCACATTCATTGATATAAGTGGCATCACCATCGAGAACAACTATCAACGACCATTTGTTTGAAATGCAATATATGTCAAGACCGGGAGGCTCGTATGGTATTATGCTTAAATCTTTACTTCACAACTTGATCACCAATATATACATTTCGTATAACAACTGTAAACATCAAAGGACAAACAAAAACTACAAATCCCATGAATGAGGGACTTTTTGAACTTGACTGCTGCTCCCATAAACCTAGGGACCACCTCAGCACTCCTTCTTTACTTGCTACTCGAGCAGCAGATACATGCCTCCATTAATACCATATTACTTTTATTTGTGAATATATTGCCTTATTACTTTCATGTGTGAATACACTTATTGCTGTAGAATGGAGAAAAAATTACAGCCAGGCAAAAAGAATAAACTATCAAAAAGAAATCCGAACATACAAAAAGGAAATTCTCAAAGCCAAAAAGAAATACTACGACAACTGAATCACAATAGTCACCAACCCACAAAAATAACTTAAATAACATAAATGAGACGAGAAACCCACTGATCATACAAAGCAGACTAATCAACTAGACCATGCCGACACTGGAACTACAGATCAACCTGCAAAGCTTCACACAAATAGCAGTAGAGAGATTCATCAAGCTGGTGAAACTTAGCAATGGACCACAGGACATCTATAAATTAATCCTTACACAAGCCACGCCATTGGAATGCCACAGAAACCTCTTTAACCAATCGCTCAAAACGTGGAGATTACTGCAATCTTTCAAATCTGCGTACATCAAACCACACCGATACTACGGGCGATGTGGAAGACCTCTCTAACTACAGACCAATACCAATATCAAAGATTCCCTATCCGGCAAAACTGCTAGAAACGTGTGTCTACGAACAAACACTGGAACACGTAGAAATACACCAACTATTGGACCAGGCACAGGTTGTCTTCAGACATATGAGAGGGACAGAGACTGCACTTCTCTCTATCTGGGATTACCTAGCGACCAACGTAGACCTCCACACAAACTCAGCGCTGATACTGCTTGACCTCTCTGCAGCGTTCGACACAGTCAGCCACAACATACTCATCAAGAGACTGGAAGAAATAGGGATCACCGACACTGCGCTACTCTGGATTAAATCGTTCCTATCTGAAAGAACAGAAACAGTATGGATAAAACCATTCAAATCTGCACTGCTTGAGAACTGCTGTGGGGTACCGCAAGTATCCTCCCTTTACCCTCTCCCCTTCAACATCTACTTGACTCCACTAATCAACTTCATCAAAAGGCACAGCCTCACCTGCTACAACTATGCAGATGACACCCAAATCATCTACAGAATCGAAGATGCACAAGAGGATAAGACAATGCTAGTAGACTCTCTGAAAGAACTCTACGAATGGATGAACACAAACAATGGATGAACAACCCGGGAAAGACAGAAATCATGATTATATCAAAATACCAGGAAAACAACCAATACATCCCATGGTCCACAGCGGTAGGAACAGCATGCAAGCCATCAAAAGTAGTCAAAAACATTGGAATCTGAATGGACAATGAACTAACCCGAGAACTGCAAGTAAAGGCAATAATCAAGAAACGCTTCTTCCACCTACATACAATCAAAAAGATCCTACCATTCCTCTCCTTAACGCACAAAACACTAGCCATCATCTCCCTCATCATGTCCAGGATAGACTACACCAACAGCCTATATCTCGGAATGCCGGATTATGTACTGAAGAAACTGCAATGTATACAGAACGCAGCGGTCAGACTTCTCAAACTCTCACGGAGGGACCACATCAATCCTGCGCTAAAGATGCTACAGTGGCTGCCAGTCAAAAAACGAATCAAATTCAAAACAACGTGCATAACGCACAGCAATCCACAGCCAGGGAGCAGAATTCCTACAAAAGAAAATCACCATTTATCAGCCAAACAGAACACTCAGATCCAGCAACGACATCTACCTGGAACACAAGGAAAAAATGTGGTGGATCAGCATTTTCTTGCCTAGCTGCAAACATTTGGAACTTCCTCCTGAGAGAAATACAAAACCTGAAGGACCATCTAAAATGGAACAGGAGGAGACAGGAAGGAGTTAGGTCAGGACAGGTAAATACGTACGTAAGGACAGATAAAAAGAGGGCGAACTTACAAGCGTTAACTCCACAGTAGCAACGCGCCATCTCCCTGGACTCCCATGTATATCAACGCTGCAGGTCCGTAGCGCTGATGCCGGCATAATCACGTGACTCAACTTCCTTGGATCAGGAACTAGAACCGCACTCAGCACATCGGAAGCCATGTTGGAGGGACCAGACACTCGAGAACAATATCGTCTCCCATGATTCAGAAAAGTGGAACGCCTGAACTGAGACATGACAGTATGCCCCCTGCCAAGGGACGAAAAGCCCGGTTTAAAGGGTTGAAGGAGATGGAAACGTCTGACCAAAAGTAGTGCATGCACAGTAGAGGCCAATTCCCACGTGTGGTCAGCAGGTGGGTATCCTTTCCAGTCCACAAGGTACTGTAAGCGACCCCAAAAGTATCTGGAATCGCAAAGGCCCGATACTTCATATTCCAAACCGGCGGGGGTGAAAACAGGGGGAGGCCTGGAACGAAAATAGTCGGGTGCATCCGGTTTCAGTGGGAGACATGAAAAACTGGATGAACTCTGGACCAAGCAGGGGGTAGTTGAAGCTCAAAGGCGACAGGGCTGCTGGAGGCCAGAATTTGAAAAGGTCCGAAATATCTAGGAGGCAGCTTGGAAGGGGGAGGAAACAAGATGAAAGCCAGACCTTGTCACCGGGCACTAATACTGGAGCTGCATTACGATGTTTATCAGCAGCCCGTTTACTCCGTTCTTGGCCAGTCCGAAGGGTTGTGAGTGCCAACAAATGGCCTTGTTGGATTTCAGACAGGAAAGCGTCAACATCTGGGAAATTAGCAGTGGAACGTGATTGGGTTGGAAAACAGGTCGGATGGTAGCCATATGAGCAATAAAAGGGACTAATATCAATAGAGGCATGATCTGTATTATTATATGCGATTTCTGCTAGTGTTAATAATGTTGACAAATTCTCATGTGCTGCAGAAACAAAACAATGCAAATACCCTTCTAGAGTCTGATTGAGTCTCAGTTTGACCATTGGTTTGTGGATGGTAACCCAAGCTTAGTGCTCATTTAAATTTTAAGGCGGTACACACCAGTTTGCAGTACCTAGATGTTCATTGGGGTCCTCGGTCCGAAATGATTGTGTCCGGTAGACCATGTCGCACAAAGGTATGTTGTGTAAATAGCTAAGCCATTGTAGATACAGTTAGAACTTGAGACAAAGCAATAAAACGTGCCATCTTCGTAAAGTAATCTATAGTCACCATGATTATCATCAGGCCCTTTGAATTGGTGAGGTATGTGATGAAATCTGTTGAAATCTTCTGCCAGGGCCTTTGTGGGGGAGAAATGGGAACTCATTTTCCCAAAGGTGCTCTGCGAGTGGCCTTTGTCTGTGGGCAAATGACACATCTGGAGACGTAATCTTGTACCTCGTTCTGCATCTTTGGCCACCATACATGCCGCTGTAATAAGGCCAGAGTGCCCCTTATGCCCCGATGTCCTGCCACCTTGGAATCATGGCACATTCTCATGGCTTCTGTCTGTGTGGTAAGAGAGGGTAGACAGACTTGTTGATCATGGAACAACAGACCATCATCAGACACCAAATCAAAGGTAGTGATGGCTTCTCTGCATAAGATGGCCTGTGCTTCAGTGTCTTGTTGGACGGATTGTAAGAAATCCGAGACAGCTAAGATGAATTGTGCTTGGGGGAATATCAGTTGCATTTGAAAGTTGGAGGACCCAGAAGGAATTTTCCTGGACAGTGCATCTGCTAATACGTTCACCTTACCCAGGATGATGACACAACTGATGTTGTAGGGTGAGAAAAAGTGAGCCCAACGAGCCTGGCGGCTATTCCTTGTCTCTGCGTATTGTAAACTTCTCAAGTTTTGATGATCTGTGCGTACCTCGATAGGATACTTGGACCCAAGCAGAAGATGTCACCACTCCTGGAAGGCTTGTTTGATTGCTAGAAGCTCCTTTTCTAGAACGGTATAGTGAATTTCTGCTACAGACAACGTTTTCGACATAAAGGCAACCAGTAATTCCTCTCCGGACTCCATCTTTTGGAGTAATACCATGCCTAATGCTTGAGATGAAGCGTCGGATTCCAAGATAAACCCCTTGTTTTGGTCAGGTGATTTCAGGATTGAGGCGGTGGTATAGGCTTTCTTCAGAGTGGTGAAGGCTAGACTTGTTGCAGGAGACCAAGCGTATTTGACTCCCTTTTTTAACAATGCGGGCAACGGCAGGATTGTCCTGGAAAAGTCGGCAATAAAACACTGATAGAAATTTGCGAAAACCAATAAACTGTTGCAATTCCATGACCGAGCAAGGAGAGGGCCAGTCTATGATGGCAGACTTTCCCAGGATACATAACTATTCCCTGGGGTGACAAGACATACCAGAGATAGGTAAATGTCTGCTGATGGAATTCACATTTCTCAAATTTACAGTAGAGTTCATTGTCCTCCAATCTTTGTAGTACCGTCTGAACCTGGGTGACATGTTCCGAGGAAGTCTGGGAAAAGACTAACATGTCATCTAGTTATACTATTACCAAATGTAGTATTAAATCGGAAAAAAGGTGATCCATGTATCTCTGAAAGATTGCAGGAGCTTTGGAGAGGCTGAAAGGCATTACGTTGTATTCAAAGTGCCCAAAAGGAGTTCGGAAAGTGGTTTTCCGCTCATCACCCGCTCGGATGCAAATGAGGTGGTAAGAGCCCCGTAGATCTAAATTGGTATAGATTTGTGCACCTTGGACAGCTTCCAGAATTTCTGGGATCAGGGGCATAGGATATCGATCAGGGATGGTAATCTTATTTAGACTTCTATAATCTATGCAGGGGCGAAGTTCATTTGACCCTTTCTTGGGGATAAAAAACAACAAAGCCCCGGCAGGCAACTGTAATTTAGTGATAAGTCTGTTTCTTAGAATGGTCTCGAGGTATTCCTTCAAGGCTTTCTTTTTGCTTTCGGATAACATGTACATTCTTGAATGGAGCAGTCATAACGCCTATGAGGCGGCAAGTTCTTTGCCTGTGTTTCGGAAAATACTCCCTGGAACTGCATGTATTGATTGGGAATAGTCCGGACCTCACTAATGTGTGTATTACTGGGTAGTACTGAATGGGAGGGCAGGACCCGTTGTCTAGTTGGTCCCCTGAGGACAAACAGTGAGACACACAGTATTCAGAACCCAGGAACAGGGTATTGGCTCGCCACTTGATCGTGCAAACAAGGGAGTACCAGTATCACAGGATGATATGCCGCTTTGATAAGATCAAAGGAAATCTCTTCTTTGAGGAAAGAAACTGACAAGTTGAGAGTTTCTGTGTGTTCTGTGATAGGACCTGAAATCAGTGGAGTTCCATCCACTCCTTCCACTGAAACCACCGTCTTCTTTGGCAGCCTAGGTATGTTATGGGCTTTAGCCCATTCGTCATCTAAAAAACAAACAGCTGCTCCGCAATCTATGAGCACTGGGACCTGATGCCTTTCATGATTACCATGGCTCAAGGTGATCAGAATGACCGCCATACTTAGATCAGTTGATGGCGGGATGGATTGTACCAAGGGAATAACTTTGGAACCCGGGGAACCCAATCTTCTTTCCTCAGCCATGGGTTTTCCGTTTGACTGGGTTCTGGCGTTTCCCGACCATCTGGGGGGGCCACTGGACAGTCACGCACCAAATGGGCGTTAGATGGACAATACATGCAAAGACCAGACGTTCTACAGTGGTTTCTTCTTTCGGGGTAAGAGAACCTCTAGCTGTCCCCAGTTGCATAGGTTTGTCAGTATTGACAGGCTTTCCCGGGGCCCGGCTAAGATCCTGTGGTACTCTGGGGGGCCTGGACCTCTTGTGTTCTTGATTCCGTTCGTGTAATTTGTAATCCAGTTGCAAAGTGAGAGAAATAATTTCAGCCAGGTTAGTAGCTCATCTTTAAGTTCTTCCGAGAGACCTTGCCTGAAGACAGTAATAAGGGCACTGTCAAGCCAAGCTGTATCTGCTGCCATTTGCTTAAATTGGGTAATATATGTGTTATATCGTGCCTGAGTGTGTTTGTAATGTTTATCAGTAAAGGAAGGAGATATGTTGTGATGTGCTTCTCTCTGCATGTGAAAGCTGGTGATGTCATGTGGAGTGTTGCCTTGTGAATGTCGGAATGTTTACCCAAGGATTCCCCGCCTGTGTAATTGGGGGTAGGGCCCCGCCATAGTATGTGTAGGTAGCGCTTCCGATTGTGTCATTTGGTAGCGCCCTGCCAGAGTATTTGGAGGTAGCACCTCTGCTAGTGTAATAAGAGGTAGCGCCCCTCCAGAGTATTTGGAGGTAAGACCTCCGCCAGTGTAATTGGGTAGCGCCCCGCCAGGGTCCCATTGTAGTTGGAGGTAGCACCTCCGCCTGAGTAATTGGAGGTAGCGCCTCCGCCTGTGTAATTGGGAGTAGGGCCCCGCTATACTATGTGTAGGTAGCGCTTCCGATTGTGTCATTTGGTAGCGCCCTGCCAGAGTATTTGGAGGTAGCGCCTCCGCCAGTGTGATTGGAGGTAGCGCCTCCTCAAGAGTATTTTGAGGTAGCGTGTAGCACCTCTGCTAGAGTATTTGGAGGTAGCGTATCCACCAGTGTGATTGGAGATATCACCCCAGATGCTTGATGGTGTAGGTGGGTGTGTAGGGTTAGTGGCCTACAGAAATAGGGAGAGTGTCCCTCAGAATTGATATTCCCCATGCTGGTGATGGATGTGGAAAGGAGGGGTATATGCTGTGGTGTGCTTGTCCGTGTGTGTGTTGACGTTTGACAAGAAGGGAGATTTGTTGTGTTTATTTGATGTATCGTGGGTGCAGTATGAATCAGTTAAGGAAGGGGATGTGTTATATTGTGCTTGAGTGTGTTTGTAATGTTTATCAGTAAAGGAAGGAGATATGTTGTGATGTGCTTCTCTCTGCATGTGAATGCTGGTGATGTCATGTGGAGTGTTGCCTTGTGAATGTCGGAATGTTTACCCAAGGATTCCACACCCAGCCAGTTAGAGCTCCCCAGCCTGGGTGATGGGAGCCAGTGTTATGTCCTGTCCACTTATGTACATATGTCCACTTATGTACTTATGTACTTATGTTATGTCCTGTCCACATGACATCACCAGCTTTCACATGCAGAGAGAAGCACATCACAACAATATGTAAGCAGATCCATCTAGCCTGGTTTGAAATCCAGCAGAAATCCAGCAGTTGTTCCTGGGCCGATATGGTGACCTTGGCCCTCATTGCAACCCTGGCTAATAGCGCCATGGCCTTAACACTGTTAACAAATGCGGGAAAGGAATCAAGAGTGGTGTAGCCCATGCTAAGGCTGCTCCAGAGAGGTTGGCTATCATGTGCCCCACCTTATCCCTGTCAGAAGGAAAATAAGCAGCATTGAAGGAGAATTGTACCGTACAGGCCTCTAAAAATTCCTTAAACTTGTGTGGATTTCCATCGTATTTCCCACTTCATAAGGGACCAGGCGGCAATTCGCCTATATTGGGAGGTCGAATCATTTGTTGTCTCAATGTGAGGTTCTCTTGCTTCAGAGTTTGTACTTCCTCAGTCAGACTCTGCACTGACTAATTGTTGAATCTGTTCCATCACGGCACCGGGCTATTGGGGCTTGCTATCTGTCAATATACAATATTGAACAGTAGTATAATAGCCTTGCACTATCCTGACAAATGTTTCCCTTGAAATTCGAGGCCAGTAAGGACCTCCCTGAGGACTCTGCCAATACCTAAACAAACAGAGAATGTACAGAGCCCCCAGGGAAAACCTTGTGGAGTAAGAAAACCTGTTCTTCGGTCTTCAGAAGTTAGACATCGTATTTGGCTGCAATGTCAGCTGGAATCCGACTCCTATTCCAACTTGATGCAAAACTGGGAAGGGAGACAGAGAGCGAGGTAAACCTGGACTTTCAGCGGGAGTAAAAATACTTGTCCCAATGGTCGGTCTCCATCCCTGCGTGTCAGCATCTAGGACTTGAGCTCCGAGGGTGAAGGCATTCCAGAGGTTTGAATGAGAGTGGCTGGGTGGTACACAGGAGCGGAATGGAAATGGAGGAGACAGGAAGGAGTTGGGGTCAGGACAGGTAAGTAAGTACATAAGGACAGATAGAAAAAGGGGGAATTTAAGAGCGTTAACTCCACAGTAGCAATGCAGCATCTACCCGGACTCCATGCATATAAACGCTGCAGTTCCATAGCGCAGATGCCGGCATGATCATGTGACTCGACTTCCCTGGAGCAGGAACTAGAACGGCACGCAGCACATCGGAAGCCATGTTGGAGGGACTAGACACCCAAGAACAATATTGTCTCCAAAGATACAGAAAGGTGGGATGCCTGAACGAGACATGACAATAGGAGAGTTTTCAGGGGGTTTCGTCTTCTGCAGTCAGAGGTGTAGAAGGTGAAACCAATAGTGTTCTCGGCCCTGATCTAACCATTCAAGGATACAAGGAATCCCTATTTCAGTCCTTCATAAGGGGGATGCCTGTCTCGGTTCAGGGCCTGGAAGGCTTGTTGGGTTTCTCCTGTTAGTAAAGGGATGACATAGCTAGCCCAACGATCCCAGTGCCAACCTACAGTTTTGGCAACCATTTAGTAAAGTTTCCCCTGTTCCCAGTTTTTTTAATAAGGAGGGAGGGATTGCTGGTTGTTCGCGTCGTTCTCTGGCCACCCTTTGCAGGGCATTTAAAGTCTGTTGATGTCCATTGCTGACAAGTTGGCCATCCACGAGGGCCCGCAATAGGTCTTCCATCTTTGGCTGGTTGTGTCTGGCGGAGTTGGTTTATCCACACTAAGGTCTGAAGGAAGTCATATTTCATCTTCTTCGTCTGATCTAGTGGGGTCCCTCCACTTTCAAGACGCTAATCCTGGGAAGATCTGTTGCTCCACTTCCACTAGTTTGTGCTCTTCTCCATTATCTAGTCTTCTCTTCTGCCTCTCATATTTGTTCTAAGAAGTTTCCACTGTGTCCCTCCGTCAGGACAGTGGTTTCTTTAGACAGTCTGTCCTGAATGGAAGTGTCGTTTAATTCAGTCTCCTTCGAAAGATCTCCCACTTCTTTGGGAACTGGCTCCAAGCTTAAGAACTCTAATTCCACTCCTATTACCCAAACCTGTCTGTCCCAAGGCTCAGTGCTGGTGTTTATACAGGATTCTCTAGCTTTGCATGTCTCGTCCATGTACCTTTGGCATAGGCTGACCTCTGTATCGAGGGTCTAGGAAGAACCCACTTTTCACACCAAGTGTCACAGATGGTTCAAGAATCACTCACAGGGCCTCATTCCAAGTTTACCAGTAATATTCCAATCCCCATAGCCCCACAGCACCTACCTTGCCCTTCTGGCCAATGTGATCACCACCATTGCACCCCACTACCAGGATCCTGCCGATCACACACTGCCCACCTTCTGACCCACATCGTGTACTGCCACTACATCTCCTCCAAACATGAGTGCCTGACTGCATATCATGCAACATGCCCTGCTGACGATCCCTACCTTAATCCCTGAAAGACAGAGAAGGCTTTCATCATGACGGCTGCGCCCTGTCACCCACCCGCTCCCTGACCAACCTCTATGTGCCACCTCCCCACAGACCCCTGAGAGTCCACAGACCCTGTTGCCACCCTTGACTCATTCACAACTTGCATCTGCACATCACATACCATGAGAAGAGGGCCGACGCACAGCACCACCACCTCAGAGACACCCTCCCCTATCCCACCGACCCCCCCAAGCCCAATGTCTCTGGAGCACCGGTTCCCACTGGGCTTGACAACAGCAACATTCCTCCTTCATTGTACCTCTCACACCCCCTTCACACAAGTTACTATTTGCTCTGCCTCTTATTCGAAAAGAACTAAACTGCCGACTTTGCCACCCACTTCCCTTAAATACCTGTTGCCTCTGCTCTTTTGCTGATAGGCTCTTATTTAAAGTTTCTGCAGAATTCTTGAAAGTCTTTTGTTTTCCTTGTTTGAATTCTATTTACTATAATTTCCTCTCTTGTGTCTTGTGGATTGGCTCGTGATACACGCTGCCTCTCTCAAATAACTTTGTTTATTACATGTGAGGGACTGCGCGCGTTAGCTTTGGCTCTGCTACGGCTTCAGTTCAAATGCTTGAGTTCCTACACATTTGTGCATCTGCACATGCTGAAACTAGCCTTGCGTAACAGTTCTTTCCGGTGCGAGTCTGCGAGTCAGCGCTGGCAACATAAGAACTTCACTTCTGCCCAGATGAATATCTCAAATACTAAACTGGGTTAACTTTATTTCTGCTGGCTTGCTGTAAAACAGGAATAGCTGTTGGCCCGCTGATTTAACTATTTCCTCAGAAGAAGATGCAACGTGCAGCACGTACGCTATGTCCGTAGGTCCTTTCTTCCAACGAGATACGTGTATTAAATGAAACGCGAACAAAAGATTACTTATTGTGAGTCGCTACTTCTGTTATTTACTTTGGATTAGTGTCACGCGACCGTCTATGACCGTGCGCCTGGTTAGTGCATTACTCTGCGGTCTGAATCTCAACGAGTCAGGTACTTTTCACACGCATGCAATGCCGCCAACAGTCAGTTACTTGCTCAATACATTTCACATTTCCTTATTTACAAATGTAACGTGCTCTCATGCAATTCACGTTTGAAAGAGTTCATTAAAACGTTTTCTTTAAACTTCCAAACTTATAATAACTTTATAAATAACTCGAGTTGTTTGAACTTAGCTTTCTTCATCTGTTTCAGCTTCTTGAATTGGCACTTGCTTCTCTGAGTTTTCTGTAGTTTTCCCACTGACTCCTCCTCCGGTTAAATTGTATTCCTGGGGAGGTTTAATTACTTATTTTACTGAACTATGGAAACTGTGACCTACCCCTTAGGAAACTAGAATGAAAGGCAGTTTAGAACTCTTAACTGAATTCCAAACTACCTCACCTCCAGCTCCAGCCAATCAATGTTGCAGAACTGTGCCTCCATCCTGCCCTAGGGGAAACAAAGGCTTCCCGACAGAAACATTAAGGAAGAATATCACATACTCAATAACTAACCTCCAGAACAAGACTCATTCCAGCCACCTGCCTTACTCTAACACTGATCACCACTCCTACACCTCCAACCTAAATGTTTAAGTCGTGAACTGTAATATGAGTGTTTAAGTCATGAACTGTAATATGGAAACCTGACAGTGTAAAGTGGGAACCTGACAGTTCCCCCTCCATAATGCCCTCTCCCAGGATGCAAACAATGAACCCATCTAACCAACCTAGGAGCATGCACATTTTTAACTTTCTCCCAGGATCTTTCCTCCGGTCCATAACCCTTCCAATCCACTAAATACTGAAGACGTCCCCGAACCACTCTAGAGTCTAATATGGCCTGAAGCGGATATTAATTTTCATCATCAGAAAATACTGGACCTGGGGCCCCATGAATCCTTGTGTCTTCCCTACAGATCTTCAACACATTTACATGAAAAGTATGATATGATATGATATCTTAGGTCATTTATAACGCGCTTAATACCCAGAGGATTCTAAGCGCGGACCCGGGGATCGAACCAGTGGTGCTCTGTGTCGTCTTGCTTCCAAGGCGAGCATGTTGCCCCTGAGCTCCTCCCGAGACAGGGTGTATCTTTAACCCAGGTGGCAATTTCAACTTAACTGTTACCAGAGAATAAACAAGTTCCACCTCAAATGGCCCAATGTAACGGGGGCTAAACTCATTCTTCCCCTTCAAGGCTAGATTCTTGGTGGACAGCCACACCGATCACCTACCTGATAATCAGGTGCATTCCTATGTTTTCTGTCAGCAAATATCTTGTAGTTTAACTTACTCTTCCCTAAAGTCTGAACCTCCTGTTTCAGATTCTGTCCCATAGCCCTCAATTTACTCTCAACATCGGGCACTTCCACCTCCTCCAACACCACCCCTCTTAAAATGGATGGAACCCCTGATTCATTAAAAACGGAGACATAGAAGTTGAATCCTTAACAGTATTGTTTTAACAGAATTTGGCTAACCAAAACAAACTCTAGCCATCCCTGATTTGAGCAAAGATAACACTGTATATACTTCTCTAGTTCCTGATTTACCCTCTCAGATTGACCATTTCCCTAGGGATGATAACTGGTAGTTAGATTAATCTCTATCTTCAACTCCTTGCAAAATGATTGCCAAAATTTGGAGGCAAATTGAACTCCACAATCTAATATCACCTGACTGTGTAAACCATGCAACTTCACCACATTCTGCAAAAACGCCTGAGCTAATGATGTAGCTGTAAAGGCCCCATGATGGGAATGAAGTGTCCCGCTTTAGAAAAAACATCCACCACCACAAGAATGTTCGAACATCCCTTATCCGGCGGCAAGTCTACAATGTAATCCATCGAAACTGTATGCCAGGGACGAGGCGGAACCGGAAGAGGCACCAACAATCCTGCCGCCCATTGATGATCTGACTTGAAACAACTACAAACTTCACAAGTTCTTATATAATTTTCAGTGTCTCTCTGCATCTCCTTCCACCAGAATTCTCTTCATAACAATTCAAGAGTCTTGAAACCAGGGTGCCCAGCCAACGGTGAATCATGACACTCCTTCAATGCTTCAACTCGCAACTATTCAGAAGGTAAGTACAATTTTGCATCTACATGCGGTAGCCCCTCTCTGATCTACTGTACTGGATCCTCTACAGGATCCTTGGCTTCCCAATCCAAAAGCCGCTCCAAGGACAGTATTAGTTCACAAAAACCCTTCACCTTCAGCACCTCTCCAATAACAAAATTCCTCTCTGAAAGCAAAGGCATTGGCGCACAAGGATCATTTTTAGCACTTCTGGGAATATATCGAGACAGAGCTTCCGCCTTCCCATTCTGACACCCAGGTTTAAACATGATCACAAAATCATATTCAGTGAAAATCAAGGACCAATGCAATTGTCTAGGAGTTAATGTTCTAGCGGAATGAAGGAAGGTCAAATTCCTGTGATCAGTTAAGTCCGTGACCCGATGTTTGCCTCCCAAAAGATAACGCCCCCATTCCACGAAGGCTGCCTTGATGGCCAATAATTCACAATCTGAAATCGTATAATTTCTTTCAGCCGGAGAAAATCTTTTGGAAAAGAACGCCACAGGATGAAGTTGACAAGTTGACTGATGACGTTGGGACAACACCGCTCCCATAGCAGTCTTCAGCATCCGCTTCGAGGAAAAAAGGCTCATCAACATAATGATGCAACAAAATAGGTCCAGTTACAAACTTCTCCTTCAAAAACTGAAACACCTTCTACTCTTCCTCACCCCATTCAAATTTTACACCCTTCTTTAGCAGCCTGGTAATTTGAGTAACAATCTGTGAACAATTCTGAATTAACCTGCGATAAAAATTTGCAAAACAAATAAAACTCTGTAGATCCTTTACTGTCGTGGTTTGAGGCCAATCTTTCACAGTTTTTATCTTGGCTGAATCCATTATAGTCCCTCAGGAGAAAGCACAAATCCCAAAAACTCCACACGATCAGTATGAAACAGACTTTTCTCAAGTTTTGCAAACAGATGATTTTCCCTCAATTTGACCAAGACTTTCTTAACATGAGCCTCATGCTGATTCAATTCTTTAGAAAAAATCAAAATATCATCTATGTAGACTACCACGAACATATCCAAAAATTCTCCAGTACTTGATTGATGAAAAATTGAAATGCTGCCCGAGCGTTACAGAGACCAAATGGGATGACTTGATATTCGAACAGTCCGTAGCGAGTCGTAAACGCAGTCTTCCACTCGTCACCCTCTCAAACTTTCACCAAATGATAAGCTCCTCTAAGATCTAAGTTGGTAAATATTTTGGCTTCCTGGATTCTATCAATCATGACCGAAATCGAGGGATAGCGATTCTTGATAGTAATTCTATTTAAGGCCCTATAGTCGATACATGTCCTCAATGTCTCATCCTTTTTTGGCACAAAAAATAAGGGCGAGTGTCGAATAAAGCCCTTTGCGAGATTCTCTTCTAAGTACTCATTCAAATACTCCTTTTCTTTCTCAGTCAGTGCATACATTCGACCACAAGTGATTGGCGTTCCATCCTCCAGATCTATTTTGCAATCATATGGCCGATGTGGAGGTAATTCACACGCCTCCTGCTTGTCAAATACATCTCGGAATTCCTGATAACTTTCTGGCAAAACTCCAGACATAGCCCCTACAATATGCTCCCTAACAATTCCTGCAGCCAAACACAACTCCTGAACCTCAGACACCTCCTCCTGTTCCCATTCCTGCATCTCAGTAGAACATTGTTCTCCACAAAACTCCAACTTAAATTCCACAGTTCTCATTCCCCAATCTATCATGGGATTGTGTAGAGTAAGCCAAGGCATTCCTAAAATGATCTGTAGTTGTGGTGCATCAATTAACTAAAAAGACTATACCCTCTCCATGCCCTTCACCATTCTTCATCCTCAATACACTAGTCGTTTGCGTTATCAACCCCAATGTCAGTTGTGTACCATCCACTGCCCTCACTTGCTCAGGAACTCCTTTTATAACTAGAGGCACTCCCAATTTTTTTGTTAATGTAAGATCCATAAAATTCCCAGTTGCTCCCGAATCAATCACACATGGACCTCCAAATCTAAGCTTACCTTCCCAAATCAAGGATACATCGAGAGTGATATGTGGCACCGCTGTCTGAATGGTATTTGCTATCATCTGTCCTCTTCCAGCGAATGGCGTAAATCTCTTAGGTGTGCGTGGACATCTTCCCACGAAGTGAGTTCCATCCCCGCAGTACAATTTTTCAGTACGCCTCCTGTCTTTCTCTTCCTTGGACAAAGGTCCCCTATTGGACTTTCACTCACAGGACCCCTTTCTTCCTTCCCAATCTGATCTACCTTGGGTCGTTAACTCCTACTCCAAACTCTGCCTTCAGAAACATTTCTCCTATTTTCTGTCCTCCTTTCAGTTAATCTAACGTCTAACTGGATAACTAAGGAGATTAAATCTTTGCTAGAGGTTGGTCTCTCTACTACTGTTGCCAACGCGTCCTTTAAATCATCTCGTAATCCTCGGTAAAATAGGAATGCTCCCTTTTCCTCAGGCCACCCACTATCATGATCTAAGGCCCGAAACTGAGTTATATAAGCTACCAGCTCCCTATTTCCTTGACATACCTCCAATAACTCCTCGTCTACACTCTGGGATGATGTTCTCCTGTCAAGCATTTTACAAAACACACACTTAAACTCTGTCCAACTGTGTAACTCTGTTGCTTCCCTTTCCACCAAAGGAACCGATCAAGAGCCGCCTCTCTGTAAGATATGAAATCAGGAATGCCACTTTGGAGGTTCCTGTGGAAAAAGACTCTGGCCTGCACAAAAAGTGTAACTCACACTGCATTTAAAAAGATTTAAATTTCCTAAAATCCCCACCATATCTTTCTGGAGGTGCCAATGGGGTGGAAACTAAAGATATTCCGGGTGTTAAATGTATTCTTTTAGTTTCCTCAGACACACGCTTCTGCCACTCAACACCTCCCTCCGGATACAGAACGGGTGGGTCACTGACCAATTCCTTACTCATCTTTGAAGAACCTGGGACCTCGGATTTATGCAAAAAATTACTTAATTGCTCCATCTTAACGATACAGTCTCCTTCCTTGCCACTTTTAAATCTTCCTTTTTACTCCATCAACATCTTCCCTAAGGCACCCAAACTTAACTCTGGGTCCATCTTCACTCAGGCAGGATTAGATATGTGGGCCTTTCATTCTGTCAGGTCCAGCTTGAGATTTCCCACAGGAGTGATGATGGCCCAGCAGACCCCCCAAGTCTGCCTGCCCAACAGTCTCTGTACAGATATAACTACCAAGCTTGCAAACCCAAGGGGAAAGGGGAATTGGAGAAAATAATAAACACAGATCTTCTCTTGCACCCTCTGACACTTTCTAGGACTCGACTGGATGGTTCTGTGTCTGTGAAGATCTAAAAGGTAATGGCAACAAGTTACTATCTGCTCTGCCTCTTATTCCAATAAGAACTAAACTGACTTTGCCACTCACTTTCCTTAAATACCTGCTGCCTATGCTCTATTGCTGATAGGCTCTTATTTAAAGTTGATGCAGAATTCTTGAAAGTCTTTTGTCTTCCTTGTTTGAATTCTATTTATTATAATTTCCTCTCTTGTGTCTTGAGGACTGGCTCGTGATACACGCTGCTTCTCTCAAATATCTTTGTTTATTGCATGTGAGAGACTGAGTGCGTTAGCTTTGGCTCTGCTACGGCTTCAGTTTAAGTGCTTGAGGTACTACACACTTGTGCGTCTGCACGCACTGAAACTAGCCTTGCGTAATAGTTAATTCTGGTGCGAGTTTGTGAGTCAGTGCTGGCAGCATAAGAACTTTACTTCTGCCCTGCTGAATATATCAAATGCTAAACTGGGTAAACTATGTTTCTGCCGGCTCGCCACGAAACAGGAACAGCTGTTGGCCCGCTGATTTAACTATTTCCCCAGAAGAAGACGCGACACGTGGCACATATGCTACATCCGTAGGTCCTTTCTTCTAACGCTGGCCAACGAGATTCGTGTATTAAATGAAATGCGAACGAAAGATTACTTATTGTTAGTCATTACTTCTGTTATTTACTTTGGATTAGTGTCACGCGACCGTCTCTGACCACTCGCCTGGTTAGTGCATTACTCCGCGGTCTGAATCTCAACAAGTTACTTTTCACACGCGTGCAACGCCGCCAACAGTCAGTTACTTGCTCAATACATTTAGCATTTCCTTATTTACTATATGTAACGTGCTCTCATGCAAATCACGTTTGAAAGAGTTCATTAAAACATTTTCTTTAAACTTCAAAAGTTATAATAACTTTATAAATAACTCGAGTTGTTTGAACTTAGCTTTCTTCATCTGTTTCAACTTCTTGAATTGGCGCTTGCTTCTCTGTAGTTTTCTGTAGTTTTCCCACTGACTCTTCTGGTTAAATTGTATTCCTGGGGAGGTTTAATTACTTATTTTACTGAACTATGGAAACTGCGACCTGCCCCTTTGGAAACTAGAATGAAAAGCAGTTTAGAACTCTTAAAAGAATTCCAAACTACCTCACCTCCAGCTTCAGCCAATCAATGCTGCTGAACTCTGCCTCCATCTTGCTCTGGGGAAACAAAGCCTTCCTGACAGAAACATTAAGGAAGAATATCATATACCCAATGACTAACCCCCAGAACAAGACTCATTCCAGCCACCTGCCTCACTCTAACACTGATCACCACTCCTACACCTCCAACCTAAATGTTTAAGTCGTGAACTGTAATATGAGTGTTTAAGTCGTGATCTGTAATATGGAAACCTGACAGTGTAAAGTGGAACCTGACACCCAAGACTGGAACCGCTTCGCTCCAGCCTGGGATCCCTGTACTGGCTCCGTGTGACAACAGGTACCAATACCCAGATCCCGACCACATACACCAGGATGCTTGTGGCCTGGTCCCCCATGAGTCATACTGGTACGAGCACATCCACGGCCAGTCACCACCAGCACCTCTCACAGGCACTTTCCCATGGACACCCTTCCCTAAACTAGCCAGTATCTGGACTACCCCATCCCTAGCACTGCACTCCCCTCCCCCTTTTACCCCTTGCACATGCCCCTGTTGCTGCCTTCAAAACATGATGAGCCCATTGTGTGCACCACTCCCTGCATGCACTACACCCCCTCTCGTCCGGTACCCACAGCCCTCCCTTCCCAGCACGATATTGTGGTCTGCACTTGCATGGTAACCAGTATGGCTGCATCTGCTCATTTCTCCGACCATGCACACCATCATCTTGATGGTGGTGCCTGGTGACACTTGTGTATATGCGCCATACCATTTGAAAATGCATGAACTGTATGCATGATGCACAGACATCATGTAAGAGGCCGACTGAACAGCATGTAGCAAGGCCATAGGATGGTGCAGAGGTGACTAACGGCATGCCCATCTCTACCCCACAGGCACATCATCTGACAGTGAACAAGATGGCCCTAGCACCTCAAAGGCAGCCCCACAGAGGAGGAGAGTGACACCACACCACACAGCTGCAGAGGCATCAATAGGAGCCACTGCCACCACTTCTGCTGCTCCCACAGTGCCAACAACAGCCGCCTCTGCCTCCACTCCTGCTGCTCCCACAGTGCCAACAACAGCGGCCACTGCCACAACTCCTGCTGCTCCCACAGTAGCAACAACAGCAGCCACTGCCACCACTCCTTGTGCTCCCACAGTGCTAACAACAGGAGCCACTGCCACCACTCCTACTGCTCCCACAGTGGTGCCAACAGCTGCCCCTGCAGCAACTCCATGACCCAAGAAGGGCGCCAACAGGACGGCCACCCCCCTCCTTCCCCACCAGGCACAAATGTACATGGGTGCATCTATGGATGAGGATGCTGTGCAGGAGGCTGGGGACTCAACCAATGGGACCTTTGAGCACAACCCCCATCACCGTCCCCCATTCAGCCCCCACTGCTTTCACAGCCCGCCGCCACAACCCATCCCCAGCATCAGAGACATAGATGCTCGCCTACGGAACATGGAAGAAAGACAAGAATAGATGGCGGGATTCATGCACCGGCACCTTGTAGAGGCCCATTTGATGTGGGAGGAGACATGGTTGATCTGCGAGAGCGTGCATGCTACTGGCCGGCCATGTGCACATGCCCTGGGCTGGTCAACATGCGCAACTGTCCTACTGGCACAGAGTGTCTGGGAGGGAAATGAGTCCATACCTACAACAGCTGAGAGCATCACCATTTCCCTGCGGGTGCCACTGGAACACTGGGTGATGGCTGGATACGACCCACCCTCTACAAGCACCACACCTGCCAGTTCCCAACAGAGCCGTTCAAGGTGCCGATTCCTGTGCCTGTGAGCCTTGCCACGAAAGGGCAGCTCATGTGGAAAAAAGCAACAGAAGTGATCCAGGCACACATGTGCAGTGACACTGTAGCTCCCTTTGGGGGTGTTGAGGTGTTAGTGTGTTGAGGAAGGGTATTTGGGGAGGGATAGTTGGGGAGAGAATGGTGGGGAGGGATAGTTGGGGAGCGGGTGGTTCCTGGATCTTTGTATGTACGAAAATACACATGGTTCTGCATCTGAATTGATGTCCAGACATTCATGATTTGCCTTGGAATTATTTATTTTTGTGCAGTATCCCATGCAGTGTGTGGCTTGTGCCGCGTGCTGGTGCTGTGTGCTCAGAAGTAATTCTGGAGTAGTTTCAGGACAGGCTGCATTCCTGTCACTGTCATGCCTGCAATGGTGATTTTGCATGTCTGCATCTGCATCCACTACACTGTTGTGATCAACATCCACCGGAGGCGTGTCCATGTCCAGGGGCAGGGGAATGTTCCGCCTGATGCACATGTTGTGCAACATGGCACAGGCCAGGACTATCTTGCCCTCTTTCACAGGCCTGCACATAAATGTCCCCCCCCCCGAGCGGTGAAGGCAACAGAACTGGGCCTGCAACAGACCAAAGGTCTGCTCAATTGTGGCCCTTGTTCTGATGTGCGCACGGTTGTATGCAGTTTCCAGGAGGCTCTGTGGATGTCTCACTGTGGTCATCAGCCATGGTAGTAAGGGGAAGCCGGAATCACTTGCATGGGAACGGACACAAGGAGGGCAATGTCATTGAGGTGACTGGGCAGTGCATGCATGTTTGGATGCAGATCTGTCACACATGCATATGGGTATGTGCACTTGTGGGACATCAATCACCTTGCTGCACCCTGTCACAGTTACTGCTGGTCAGGACATGTGTAGGATCAGACCCACAAGGATGTGTAGTGAGTGGTAGTGGGTGGGTCATAGTGAGGATATGCTGTACTTTGTGACACGGGAGTGGTGCATTACATGTGCCTGTCCTCTGTACCCAGATTGTGCTGGTGTGTCCTTCCGTTAACTCATGTGGTACATGCCATCCGTGGGCAGCCACTCTTTCATGCAGATTGTGTCCCTACATTTTCATGTTGTCTGTGGACCATGCACTGGTGACAGTGAAAACCCCCCGCCCCAGTACAAATGCAATGTGGTGTGTATGTTGATCCTTTGACTCACCCAATAGCCATGTTTGCCGTCTAACATAACGCTCCATGTACCCAGGCAGCGTGCTATTGTGCAGGACCATGGAGTCATGTGTTGATCCTGGGAAACCTGCAGAGCAGTGTGTGATCGTCAGGTCTGGTCTACATCACAGACGAACTGCACATGGCCAGGGAAGAAACCAGCCGCCGAGTTTCTCGGTTAAAAGGTACTACCCTTTTATTTGCCGTAGTGGTGAAGCGTGGCTATCCGGCCGCCGGGGTCCTTGGCACAGGCGATTCAACCACGAGACGATCCAGGAAGGCGAAAAGAGGGCAAACTGGTTATCCCCAACAGTTCAAAGGAAGAAGACTCTCCGGGATGAAGATCTTCTCTGTCGTCGGGAAGTGGTGAGGCGGTTCAGCAGGGCTCCACCGGTGGTGTCGTCGTTGCAGGTCGGCTCAGCTTCTCCCTCTTCGGATTCTTTGGTCCTGTGGCGACTTCTGAAGTTCCAGTCCCCAAAGCCCTGCTTTTATGCAGAAAACCCCCATTCTTCAGTCCTAGCTGTCACTCAAACATGCTAAGTGGTGAGCCGGGCTGCTCACCACTGGGCCAATCACACAACAGTGCGACTTGAGTTGCCGAGGCAACTCAGTCCAGCGTGCCTAAACCCCCCTCCCACACATCCTGTAGACCCAGACAGAGTGGCACCACTTTTGGTGGTTTCTGTGCAGAAGCCCGCCAAAAGTGGAACAAAGGGCTCGACTTGGGTTGGAGTTCCAGAGGCGAACACAAACGTCATTTTAAAACCGAGTCCTGGCAAAAAGACCCAACCGGGGAATAAATATTAAATAAATAACCCGGCAGTATCTATAACATTGCACCAAAAAAGTGGTGCTGTCTTGATATGGGCAAAATCTTCCTCGGGGCCAGCCCTTTGAGAGCAAAAATACCCAATTCAGCCCAAAATACAGGTTCTATTGTGCTGAGCAGTGATCTCATGCTAGTGACAAATGACACTTTCAAAGTTTTAGCATATTTATTCTAAGCAGTGAATTTCATATACATTTGGGATTCAAGTTAGAGAATATTACAAAGCATAAACCTTAGAGCAATGCAAAATATAGTGAAGCATGGAACTTAGATAAACATAGAGAAACATAGAGAAATATAGAGAAATATAGAGAAACACAGTCTTACGTCCCTTTAATCAGCACTGGGAGACCCTTGGGCCCTCATAAGCTAGCTGTAAACAAGCCCCGCTCAGAGGACAATGCTGAAGGACACCGTCAGAGCCAATTCCGGGCACTTGTTTCTGCACGAATCAAGTCCACAGGACGATCTCCCCCTCAGTCATGGGAGCATGGATATTTTATAATCTCGTGCTGTCAGTCACCATGACGCACAGTTCCAGAACTTTCCCTGTGCAAAATATGGGCTGGCTCATGGAAAAAACCCAACTCTGTTAATTTCCACTGCTCCGTCTGAGCCCCCCCCACCCTGGCTCCCATCTGCGAAAGCTCAGGAATGTCTTATCAGTGCCTTCCCAGAGAAAAGGAAGATTAGCTTGGGTCAGGGCTACCGTTAGAAAGGCAGAATATTCAGATGGAAGCAGGGATGTATTAACCCCATCTGCAAGCTCTAAAAGGCATGCACTCATAGCTTAGTGTTTATAGCGCTTAAGACTGGCTATCTAAGCGCTATATGGGTGCCATGATGTTCCAAACACTCCAAAAATACCTATTAGCTACAGAGCTAGGGGCCCTCTCCCTGCCTGTCTATCAACAATGACCTATTTCATACTAGGCCTGCATATTCCTTGTAGCTCACTACTGCATAATGGAAGTGCTACAACAGACTACTGTCAGCATTTTTAGCACATACTTTGAATACACTATTGGCTTTCAGCGGCTAATGCTGTCATCTAAAGCCCTGATTGGCAAGGTTGCAATTTCGTGTATCACTACATTCCACCCCTATTCAACGTGTGTGCGACAAATGCTGACTAATACCTATCAATATAGTATTTAGTGCAGTGATAAAGACCTTGGGGCTTTGCAAGAGGTTTAAGCAAACTATCTTCTAGCGGTTAGTTAGCGTGGCATGCAAAGTAAAACACTACCTAAACAAAAATGTACACAAAGTTAACAGTGACATATACCCTTGCCAAAACCTGGCCTACACAAAAATACCTACACAAAGTGAACATGGACATTTACTCTAGCCAAAACCTGGCCTACACAAAAAATACCTACACAAAGTGAACATGGACATTTACTCTAGCCAAAACCTGGCCTACACAAAAAATACCTAAATCAATTTTGTATAACTGATTGTCAGTTAAAAAGCAGCATGCAGTTAAAATGTCAAGGCAATCCAGTGTAGTCTAATCTACAATGCACTATTGCATTTATGTATGGTTACCAATTCTAAAACCTGGCAGCCTTTCACTCTAAGGGCCTACCTCCCCCTGATCCCAGGGCATTCAAGCGTGACTATGGGCTGTGTGACTAGACACTTCCCCCATGTATGTGGAACCCAACCGGAAACCATCTAATTTCGTGAACAAGGTGAACCCATGGGCACCAGGTTATCTAAATAAAAACAATTCTACTAATTTACATCAAAGCATGGCATGTGTTATCCATGCAATCAAAAGCAAGCATTTTGATCCATATGTATGCTGGTAATTGTAGCTCTGCGTGCCAGTGTGTGGAGGATGGTCGCCCCCACCCAGTAAAAAGCCAACACCTGCTGATTTAACAATGTTTGCCATACAATGCATCGTGTGTATTTAGCAGTCTTGCTGACCTGCCCTATGGCAGAAAAAATGTCTTCATACCTAAAATTCTGCCATCTTCAGTGGTTGTCAATACTTGTAGCAGTGTTAGGCGTATCAATGGGCCCCACTAGGCCAGAAGTTCTATAGCAGAGCTGGCATCAGAACCCATAGTGGCTAGCTTATTGTGCACAGTTTCTATGTCACAAGCATATAAAGCTCCTGCAATTAATGAATCTAGCTCCCTAGCTATGCGCACTCTAGTGATGGGCCATAGAAATGGACTCCATTTGTAGCAGCTTGGTAGTACTAAGGAAACATTGCCTCATGATAAATCTATGTCTAAGTGTATCACTGTAATAATGGAGGTGTGCATTACCAGTCTACAATGTACATGTTGCCTACTACTGGAAAATCTAACATGTTCGCAGTTTCTACCTTCTGTGACTTGGAGAATACCCTTCTTCAAGTGGGATATCTACCATATACAATATTAGTTTTTGCCACAAACACCATACTACTATCCGGCAGTGGCTGTTTCATCACACCATTGTGTAAAATGCATTTAGTCAAGTTATAGTCCATAAAATCTTGGCGAGAGCACTTGCTGCAGTTCTTGGTCAGAAAAACATCACATTAAACAAATTTAAACAAATCGTTGTATCCATTCACTGAAACATTTGGGCCTATGACTTCATAGACACCAGTCATATGAGTCAGTGACAAAAGATGTCTGACAATGTGCCAGGCCAGTACGCTAGCAATTCCATGTGGATACTCATTTGTAGCGCTTTTCCAAAGAATTATTCCAAATGTCTACAATCAAAAGGTGACTCTTTGCATTAGTGTGCTGGAGACAGCTGTCCCCACAAAAACATGAAACTGGTTGGTTTAACAAAAACCGTGTCACACTCTGTGTCATAAAATCAAACATCAAGTCAGTCATGGTTTCATTTACCTGCCTTAAGCTGGCTGTAAAAGTATCCAGTGTTTCAAAAGTTACCATCTCAAATTAGAGCTCACACACTTGGCAGCATTACTTCAATTAAGAATCTTAACCTACGCACAGGTGACTTTGATGTGCGCACTCATCTTATCTCAAAATAAATTACACTCCTGCTTGCATAATTCTGCTGCCCCAACAATTCATAAATCATTTTCCTGCCTACGTGCAACGTAGAAGAAGTTTTTTTTTTTTTCAAAAAGCAAAACATCTCTGGTTAAAGCAATTCAGTTGGAAGAGCAAAACCATTTCGTTTTTTCAGATTCATCTCAACAGTGCATTTAAAATCCATTTTTCAATGTGTTAGCATTGTGGTGCATGATGTTACAGTCCACAACTCATTGTCCATAGTCCTTTAAACAAGAAAGGGCAAGCCATGTCAATTAAGTTATTTCCAGCAACTGAATCTTTTGAATGTGTAGCATCAAATATTTGATAATTAGCCAAGTCTGCACCGTGCCAGTTCAGCAAAAGTTATTACTCTGTTGGACACCTTTCGCAGGTTGCAGAACAAATAGCAGCATGGAGTGCGGTGCAGGACACGTTTAAAGTTGACTCGCATCTCGCAGTAACTCGCATATTTCCTGAGATCAGTGTCACCCACATATTGCACACATTTACGCCAATAAGGACACGCTATTGTCTTGCTTTTTTGCCTAGGCAAAATACAAACAGAAATGTTAGGATGCCATTAAAAGTACAATGTCATTATTCATCAATATCAGCGTTATCCACCCCTTCCCTGAACACCACCCCCATTTTCAGAAGTCTCATCAGGTAACTACACACTTTGTCATTGCTACTGCAATTATTTATCACCCTTCTGCATGTTTCTGGGGGCTTATTTACACTCAACCATATGGGGTCTAACTGCCTAATAACAAACTCATTTGTGCAATGCGATCATAGTTGGTCAATGGTACCTCAGACTGATCTGTGCTTTTACAAAAGCCATATAATAAGTACCCAGGTCGCACAATGCTTTTCTTTTTCACCAAAGTGATCACGAATGCCAGGCGCCAACTTGCTTCCAGTGTCTCATGATCTTGATTTAGTTTGCCCTGCTGGCATCACTCCATTTTTCAAAGGTAAAGTCCTTCAGTCCAATACCGCCTACAGTTGTACAAGCAGCTTTGTTTATTTTTCTCCATACAGCTAGTGTCTTTCAAGCCTCTGGTTTTTCACTTGTCATTTTCTCAAAGGGGGTTTGCCGTTTCTTGGACTACCCCTTTGAGTGCAATAGTCTAAGTCAGTTTCTTTTGTTGCTTCAACAAATCATTCATTCTTGCACTAAGCCATGAGGCTTCTGGATCATGGCTAATGTGCAGTGTTCATGTTATACTTCAAAGCCCCGCTCTGCATGTTGTCTTTTGCAAAACGGCTAAACACTTTTGTCAGTTCTGCTTCCATCTGGAATGCCATAATGTCTTTGTCAGTTACTCCATCCCTGGCAATGTAGCTTGCAGTTTGCCAGATGTGTATTTTCTCTTCTCAAAGCGCCTAGAGGTTTCTTCTCCAGTGCACAGCGCTTTACTTCAGTTCACATCACATGGTGCATTGGAATGCAGCTTGCACAGCAATGTCTGTTGGAATGGGCAGCTGTCTTTTCTTGGCCCATTCACAGATGCATAGGTTCCCCAAATGTTCAGATGTGATGTGCCTGTCAGCCATCCTGCATGCAGCCTTTGTTTTCCTACCACAGTGTCACTGGGCAAATTCTTTACTTCTGAACAGCTCTCTGTCTTTGCACCCCCTTCCTCAGGAATGCAGGAATGTCATTGTTTATCTTTCGTGTGCACCTGGCAGCGCCATGAGCACGCAGCAAGCTTATCTCTTTGCCTATAACTCTTACACTGTGGCGGCTTCAATGGAAAGGCACTTGTTTCAGACAGTTCATCCAGATTAACTCTTTCTTGAAGTGCAGTATTCTGCTTTTGTTTGCCTTCCTTTCGCGCACCTCGCCCAAAACAGCTTCAAGGCACAAGCTCTGCACACACAGCAAGACTCTTATTTTCAAAAGATGCACTTTCTCTTGTCATCAGATTCTACTCCATGTAATTTTGCAAAATGTCAAAGCGTCTTTTTGCCTGTTTTAAACTGATTAATGTCTCATTTAAAAGCATACGTTTTTTTTTCTTCTTCTTCGTAACCTTGTAGTTTAGCTTCACAAATTCAATCCAATGCAATGTGCGCCTTTCAAGAGAACTCGCAACCCATTAAATCTTTGTGCTATCTTATCACACACAGATTTTTCATTCTGTTGTACCATTGCCAAAATATAACCACTTATTTCAGTGCATTTAAAAAATAAAAATGCCATCTTTAGTGCAGCTCTCTGCACTGTTTTCCTGCATAAGCAACCCACACTCTATATTGCTTGTGGGCTGTTAAATGTGTCAACAACATTTTTTCATCATGTATCACAGTCAACAGGTCACTATTTCTAAATCATACATCACTTATAAGGCAACAGCACAAATCCATGGCATAGCGTGGGAACAGTCAAAAATACTCCAGGGGCAATTTAGAGGCAATTTAGAAAAATATAAATTGTTTTTTCTCCCCCCAAACCATTGCAAACTGATTCTGCAAATTCAAATCAATACACAAAAATCGAAAATCCAAATAACATCACTCACTTTCTTTTTTTTAAGTGAGTCTCTCACCCATTATAAGCATGGCACAGCTTAAAATGCAATATAACCATTTTAGTGTGTTTCCTTTAAAAACAAAATTCGCCACCACTAGCACATGGAATTTACAGTTGCCAAAAGAAAAAAACAAACCCTTTAGGCTCTCAGCACAGATGTTACTCTTTCTTCTAAGCATGGCATTATTCCCCTCGTTATTTTTCAGGAATGCCAACACTTCAAAAGCATACATCAAAAAAGCGAACCTTCGCCTCCGAACATTACAACCCCCACTCGCTAGCACACTGGGGCTGAGTCAATGGTTAAATCACTATTCACAATTTGCATGTCAAATCCTTGCAATTATTTTTCCCTGCCCTCATGACAGAATAGAGATGAGAACTCCGTCTCACTATGCATTTCAAATTACAACTTTAAACTGGGGAAACCGCATGATAAAATTCTTTTCTAATTGAGCATACATCTTTCTTGACCATTCATCGGAGTGCTTTAAACAAAGCCATTTCCCGCTTGTTTATCGCCTTGTACTCCCTGGCTCCATCCCAAGCAATAAGTCAGTCACGACTGATTTACTGAAGGGAGTCTTAACCACACAAGCTATCGGCCACGGCAAGCCGACACAACATTGCTGCCTTTTGAAGTCTCAGAGCTGCAGTGAGACCACCAAGGAAATGCGACAGCCTGCTCCCCACTCTACACTGTGTTCTCTCACACAATTTGTCATGTCACAGCACGGCACTGCTCTTCACAAATCCCACAAAGCTGCCACCAAATGTCTTGATATGGGCAAAATCTTCCTCGGGGCCAGCCCTTTGAGAGCAAAAATACCCAATTCAGCCCAAAATACAGGTTCTATTGTGCTGAGCAGTGATCTCATGCTAGTGACAAATGACACTTTCAAAGTTTTAGCATATTTATTCTAAGCAGTGAATTTCATATACATTTGGGATTCAAGTTAGAGAATATTACAAAGCATAAACCTTAGAGCAATGCAAAATATAGTGAAGCATGGAACTTAGATAAACATAGAGAAACATAGAGAAATATAGAGAAATATAGAGAAACACAGTCTTACGTCCCTTTAATCAGCACTGGGAGACCCTTGGGCCCTCATAAGCTAGCTGTAAACAAGCCCCGCTCAGAGGACAATGCTGAAGGACACCGTCAGAGCCAATTCCGGGCACTTGTTTCTGCATGAATCAAGTCCACAGGACGATCTCCCCCTCAGTCATGGGAGCATGGATATTTTATAATCTCGTGCTGTCAGTCACCATGACGCACAGTTCCAGAACTTTCCCTGTGCAAAATATGGGCTGGCTCATGGAAAAAACCCAACTCTGTTAATTTCCACTGCTCCGTCTGAGCCCCCCCACCCTGGCTCCCATCTGCGAAAGCTCAGGAATGTCTTATCAGTGCCTTCCCAGAGAAAAGGAAGATTAGCTTGGGTCAGGGCTACCGTTAGAAAGGCAGAATATTCAGATGGAAGCAGGGATGTATTAACCCCATCTGCAAGCTCTAAAAGGCATGCACTCATAGCTTAGTGTTTATAGCGCTTAAGACTGGCTATCTAAGCGCTATATGGGTGCCATGATGTTCCAAACACTCCAAAAATACCTATTAGCTACAGAGCCAGGGGCCCTCTCCCTGCCTGTCTATCAACAATGCATAATGTGACCTATTTCATACTAGGCCTGCATATTCCTTGTAGCTCACTACTGCATAATGGAAGTGCTACAACAGACTACTGTCAGCATTTTTAGCACATACTTTGAATACACTATTGGCTTTCAGCGGCTAATGCTGTCATCTAAAGCCCTGATTGGCAAGGTTTCAATTTCGTGTATCACTACAGGTGCGTTTGAAATGAATGGGAAAATTCCATAGGAAATATTCTGGTGGAATATTTCGCGTGGTAACCACTGCCACCAGCCAGAAACTCGACGAGGGGGGACTGCACAGTGCCCCCTCGAAAAACAGACCCAAGGGTAATCTAATTACCCCTGCCAGTACTTCCACAATATGATGGTTTGCACTGGTTCTGTTCCCAATTTAAGACTATTAAAGTCAATGGTGACTTTAAATGCCCTGGGAGACAGTAGTCAGTCCCGGGGTATGGAGTCTATGTTTGGGGGTCACTATGACACCCCTGTGTTACTGCAGTGAGGGTGCTGTGCAACACACTTACCAAAAACACATGAAACCCTATGGACTAAAAGACCCCATAGCCCATAAAACACATACAAAGTCAAAGGATATCTCAAATCATGTCTAAGAGTGGGAGAAAAAGAGTCTCACTTTCAGCAGGAGAAATAAATAAACCCCAAAAATCCAGCAAAGCTGCTGGGGGACTCACTAGGTTTGGGAAATTAGCCTATACAGAGAATTCTCGCTAACACTCGCCCCCCACCCACCCAGACTAAGGGACAGGAGGATTTAATCCACTCCTGGATGAATCTCATATCTCTAGTCAATGACATACATCCTAGATAGACCATCAGCATTTTGGTGGTGACACCCTGACCTGTGTTCTATGGTCAAATCAAAGGTTTTCCTTTGTAAGCTATATGACCTACAAACCCTTTGAGGAACATCAGTCTTTTTTATAATTATAGGGGATCTGGTTGACCAGTCCCTCAGAAGTTGGTACAACTTCTGAACCTGTGTTAAGCTTTTTCAAGGGGCCCTTTTAAAGGATTCCCTTAGATCTATAGGGGCCTCCAGAGGTCCTCACCACTTCTCTGTTGGGAGAAGGTTGGGCCTTAGGCCTCTTGGTTGGAGGGGATGGAGATAAGCAAGGTACATGCTTCTCTTTCCTCTTAGATCTACCCTTACCTACTTTAGGAGTTTCACTCCCAAGATTAGGATTGGAGTTGGAGTCTTCAGTAGAAGGTCCAACAGTCTGAAGGTTTTTGGCCTTAGACTTTTCTTTTCTGGTTTTCCACCAGCACTGAGAATTACCAGTTCTCTTAGGCCTAGTTAGGGGTCCAGTTGGGCTACCCACCTCTTCCTCAGAATCAGGGGGAGTCACAGACTTTAAAACCGGGGGAATAATGATGGGGCTTGGTTCGGGCTCCCATTTCTGTAACATTTTAGCCTGAAATTTGCCTAGGTCAGAGGTCAACTTACCAATACCAGGGCTTGTAGTGGGGTTCTCAGTAGAGGTTCCCACAGGCTTAGAGTGGTTCCTTAAGGTGCCCTCTCTAGCCAATTTGGTTTGGTTCTGGGTCTCCATACTGGGAGGCCTGGGGATACTGGATACCACTCATAGAGTTCTTAGATCATTCCCCAACAGGACTCTCCTAGGCACCTCAGTTTGAACACTGACAGGAATCTTCACTGTCATGTTGTTACACTCTATGAGGGCTGGTAGAATTGGAACCATTTGGACAGGGCCTCTAGAAATCTTAGTGGGACCTTTGGTGCCTTAGCAACATCCTGAGGCCTGAAAAGGCTTTCATCCACTACTGTTCTGCTGGCCCCAGAGTCTCACCTGGCAGGAGTATCCTGGCCATTGACAAGAACACTGTCCATATAATAAACTTTAGAGTTTTCTGGCATGGAGTTGTACACACTCCTATTCTGATCACTAACCAGACCCATGGACTCTACTGTTACACTTGCTTGAAGACTCAAAGGTTCTTCAGCAAAGACTTCAAAGTGAGCACTAGCCATTTGGACTTCCTCCTCAGGAGTGAAGGCTAAGGAGACTGTGCTGATCCCTGTAGGTTTTCCCTTACATTTTGGATCTCCTTTGATATGGTCAGTTGCCTTATAGACATAGCATACTCCAAATGCTCTCTGAAAGGGTGGCTTGTTCTGACCTCCTTCTGGTTGTTGTCCAGAAGGTACACTAGCCTGTTGTGGTTTACCCAGGGGCTTACCCTGGTTATTTTGTTGTTTGGGGCCCTCTTTAGTTTGGGAGGTATTAGAAGTCTCTTGGTTCCCTTTTGGTGGCTGCTTTCCCTCATCCTTTTTCTGAGTGACCCCTGAATCCTTGTGAGTAGCCCTGTTGGCAACCCACAAGTCAGCAGCCTTAGCTAGCTTCCTGGAATCTAATTCCTTTGAATCAGCCAAGTGCTGTCTGAGCTCAGGAGAGCAGGCACCATAAATTGACTCCAACATAACAAGATTTCTCATTCCCTCATAAGTGTTCACCTTGTAACCCTTAATCCATCCCTCTAAGTTCTTCAAACTTTCACTCACCCAGGTAGTCCAAGGGGTACCATCATGCTTTTTGAGGGTCCTAAACCTCTTAAGGTACTGGGAAGGGGTCTTCCCAAATCTAGCTATTAAAGCTAGCTTCACACATTCATAATCCTTTCTATCCTCCTCCCCCAACTCCATTACCACATCAGTTGCAACAGGGGGGAACCTAGAGAACAACCAGGAAAGTAACGCATTTCCTGTTATGTTCTGGAGCCCATGATTATACTCAAACAGGCTCAGCCAATCCAACACATCCAATTTAGGCTCATACATACCCACAAGCTAGTTAGGCATCCGGGGTCTTTTGGGACTGCAACTCCTAGAGGATCATGAGAGAGAAGCATTTTCGACAGACAATTTCTTCATCTCTAGCTCATGCTTGAGCTCCATTTCTCTGAGCCTTAGTTCTTGGTGTCTTTGTTCTGCTTGAGTATTAAGTCTCTTAAACTAATTCAAGTTTCATTTTCTCTAGTTCCAGATATTGAGGACTAAATATGGGACCTGGCAAAGGTCCAGTAGGTACAGCTGGCAGAGCAGGCAGATGCCTAGGGGGGACAACTTCATCATCCTCACCCTCCTCTTCTGGTTCTGACCCAAGATTATCAATACTTTGATGAATAGCAATATCATTACTGTTATCTACATTTGCTGGAGTGGTAGGTTCCTCTGAACCACCATCCAGACTTTGGTTTGCTATCAACCTTTCTATTAGCTCCATTTTCTTGCCTTAAGTCAGTAGATTCTTATGCTTACAGAGAACTCTTAAACAATCAGCAGTTTCTGTAGCAAGGGACTCTTGACTATAACTTTCCATAGTTGACAGGTTAGAAAATAAACATTTTAGTGCTAAGCTTTGTGGTTAGTTGCACTAAGGTATCCATAAGCACACTAAAATGTATACTCAATACAAATCCCACCGCTGTACACCAGTGTTAGGCAGAAGCCTGTGCAGTTCCCTTAGGGACCACTGCAAAAGGCTTAGGACTACAGGTGTTGGCAGTAAACCCAATTGGTAGCAGTCTGTACCACCCAGATTTACCTGGTAGCTGTGGCTGAGCAGTCAGACTTCTCTCAAGAAGAGTTAGACAGCATATAGAGTATAAAAAATAGGTACAAAGATACAGTAGCACAAGCAAACACTGAGCAGAGCTTTGGTATAAAAGTATATAATTATTTATTTAAAAACACACTTGTAAAATACACTAACACTAATATGACAAGCAAGTTCAAACACAGCCACTATCATTATATATACATCCCTGATTACTTATTGAACAAGTCTTAGTTAAAACACCACTTATTTGCAGACAGAGGTGAGCGCTTAACCTAAGATGGCATTCCAATAAGTTAGTTAAAAAGGGAGGGAAAAGGCAGAATTAGGAAAGCACACAATACCAACACTTTTAAAAGAACCACAGCAAGTCAGGAAAGGCAGAGTCTACTGCGCAAGACTGCGCAAGACAGTTCATAGGCCAGGCCCACTCTTGGAGAGAGCAAGGAGGAATGTGTCCAAGATCACACAGTTGAATTATACTTTAAAAGTCTTTGCAGATAGTTCAAAAAGACTTGGATCAGTTCATAGAAAGTTAGTTAACAGGTCCCAGGTCACCCCAGGATAGAGAGACAAGGATTTACGGGAACAGTCTGTTGCAAGGGAGACCAGGCGGGACACAGAACCTGAAATGGTGAGAAAGCTGCAGCGGGGGCAGTTGTTCCTGGCAGCGGGTGCAAGTCGGTGCTTCGTCCAGGGGAAGAGAAGGTCTCGACGTGGAAGAAAGCTGGAGGTCGTTGCACTGCCAGGGAAGAAACCAGCCGCTGAGTTTCCCGGTTAAAAGATACTACCCTTTTATTCGCGGTAGTGGTGAAGCGTGGCTATCCGGCCGCCGGGGAGCTTGGCACGGGTGATTTGACTACGAGACGATCCAGGAAGGCGAAAAGAGGGCGAACTGGTTATCCCCACCAGTTCAAAGGAAGAAGACTCTCCGGGATGAAGATCTTCTCTGTCATCGGGAAGTGGTGAGGCTGTTCAGCAGGGCTCCACATGTGGTGTCGTCGTTGCAGGTCGGGTCAGCTTCTCCCTCTTCGGATTCTTTGGTCCTGTGGCGACTTCTGAAGTTCCAGTCCCCAAAGCCTTGCTTTTATACAGAAAGCCCCCATTCATCAGTCCTAGCTGTCACTCAAACATGCTAAGTGGTGAGCCGGGCTGCTTACCACTGGGCCAATCACACAAGAGTGCGACTTGAGTTGCCGAGGCAACTCAGTCCAGGGTGCCTAAACCCCCCTCCCACACATCCTGTAGACCCAGACAGAGTGGCACCACTTTTGGTGGCTTCTGTGCAGAAGCCCGCCAAAAGTGGAACAAAGGGCTCGACTTGGGTTGGAGTTACAGAGGCAAACACAAACGCCATTTTCAAACCGAGTCTTGGCAAAAAGACCCAACTGGGGAATAAATATTAAATAAATAACCCAGCGGTATCCTTAACATTGCACCAAAAAAGTGGTGCGTTTAAAATGAATGGGAAAATCTCATAGGAAATATTCCGGTGGAATATTTCGCGTGGTAACCACTGCCACCAGCCAGAAACTCGACAAGAGGGCACTGAATAATGCCCCCTCGAAAAACAGACCCAGGGGCAATCTAATTACCCCTACCAGTACTTCCACAATATGATGGTTTGTACTGGTTCTGTTCACAATTTAAGACTAGTAAAGTCAATGGTGACTTTACATGCCCATATCCACAATATGATGGTTTGTACTGGTTCTGTTCACAATTTAAGACTAGTAAAGTCAATGGTGACTTTACATGCCCTGGGAGACAGTAGTCAGTCCCAGGGTATGGAGTCTATGCTTGGGGGTCACTATGACACCCCCGTGTTACTGCACTGAGGGTGCTGTGTAACACACTTACCAAAAACACATGAAACCCTCTGGAGTAAAAGACCCCATAGCCCATAAAACACATACAAAGTCAAAGGATATCTCAAATCATGTCTAAGAGTGGGAGAAAAAGAGTCTCACTCTTAGCAGGAGAAAATAATAAACCCCAAAAATCCAGCAAAGCTGCTGGGGGACTCACTAATTCTCCCTAACACCTGCTATGAGAGAAAACAGACTAACACCCGAGCAGTATACCTAGCGTGTCCCAATACAATGGTCAGGTGAGGTAAGGCAATTACTGACCATCACACACCTGACATCCATTACACTTTACCACATGAATAAAAGGTGGAGCACGAGAGCACACTCTGAGCGAGGCAAAGCACACAAGGAAACAGCAGTTTTAAGATGGCAGCTGAACGAGAGAGGAAAGACGGCACAACAGAAGGGGATCGCAAGGATGAAAATTCCCTTGACCTTTTCGACAAGGAAACGTTACTTTTCTGAGACTTTGAGAATAGAAAGCGTAAGACCAGGGAACCAGGGTAAAGAATCCTGCATTGTGTGTCGGAGATACCCGGGGCCCTCCCGCATCAATAATCAATGTGGGGAAAATCACCAGCCGCCGTGGTACCGTCTTTGGCTCCAAGAACAAAGCAGCTTCAGTGATGTCAACACAGGTGGTGAGTTGGGGAGACCGATACAAGACAGGTCTGAGGTGAAGCCAAGATTACAAGCAGCAACATTGCATGGTGAGCGCTGAAACGAATATTGTTAAAACGCGTGTGATAAGAGACGCAAGTGAAGTTGAACTGCTGATGAGTAATTGAACTTTAAAGCAAGCTACAATACCTTTGGCAGAGTGGTCCAGCACTGCGTGGGTGCTCAGTCAAAGGTCTCTGTAAGGTATCCAGCTGAGAAATGACAAAAATTAGTGCATTTGGTCTAAGCCGGACAGAGAGAGACCTATTGAAAGAGAACAAATAAATGTGAATCGAAGTGGTCCTGCTACGGGTCAAGCAAAATCCTACGCACAGTTGAAAATCTTCGATTTTAATGAAGTAGAAAAAGGTTGGAAAAGTACATGAATTTGGTCCGAGCCCGGCAGAGGGAGACCAATTGAAGGTGTTGTGCTAGAGTGGATCTGAGCTCAGTTGAGGGGGATCCAGGGTGAACAATAAATCACCAGAGAAGGTGTATAACTGAAAATCCTGAGAAGAAAGGAACTTTAATGTTTTGTCGTGTTGCATCAGGCCCTCTGAAATAAGGTATAGAAGTCCCTGATGTGGAAGTTTTGAACTGCATCCTCACGCTAGAGAAGCCAGAGAGTGTGCTAAGCTTGAGCGTGCCGCCTTGTCTCGTGCTGACAATGTGGGGAAGGGAAGCCAACGGCTTGAATATCCCGACATATTATTTCTTGAACACTTTTCTTTTGCATAACATTGTTTCCCATACTATTTGTATTTAGAAATAAGGATTGGCAATAGGTTAATTAGTATAGGCCCTTTTATTTTGACAGACTCGACTAGAACTGCGTTATCATTATCTGATGGTTGTAGCTTACTCCCATTTTTAGATTTAGGATTAGATAGCGTTTTCCAAACTCAATTGAAGTTAAATAAACACCCTTGAACTGTGATCACTTGTGTCTGACTTACTGTTTGATACCATGCCTTCCTTACATATGGTGTGAGGTATGGGATCCGACTTTATTGAGACCATTTGGGGAACTCTAAAATTCCAGAATCTTAGTCATACAACATCAGATCCCTCTATCGCCACAAAATTATCCATAGGTTTTGATATCTGTAGCAGCAGGGAAGCTACTTTCCCTTCAGGGAAAAGAGGACTGATTCCCACAGACTTAATCTTAATACCCCTTCCTTGGTATTATATAAGATTGGCTAAAGAATCTTGCCTGGCCTGGATGGATGTCCTAGCGGGCATCATAGATCCCGACCTCCGGGGAGACATAAAGGTTCTGTTACAGAACCGTGGCAAAATTCCATTTGAAGTACATCTTGGGGACAAAATTGCACAGGGAAGTCTTGAAAGGGCTGTGTTTCCCTATTTTATAGAGAGTGAACCAGAACAAACTGGCAGAGGTACCTTAGGCTTTGGGGAAGCTGATGAACCATCTACCACTGAGACAAAAATGCAAGAAGAACCTACCATCCTTCCCGACCTAGCCTTTGCCCAGCACTCACAGAGGCTTTCTTACAGGTGATTCCTGAAGGGGAAGGATTAGAGAAGTCAAGTCCCTTTTTCTTCCCAAGGCAAGGATTACTGTACAGAAAGGAAACCTCTACAGAATGCCTAAGTAAAACCCAGTTAGTAATCCCCGAAACCCATCAGAAGTTTGTGCTAGAGATTTCACATTCTCATTTCACAAGGGGACACTTAGGACAATCTAAGACCCAGGCGCACCTCAGTGGGAAGTTTTACTGGCCAGGTATCCATGGTGATACAAAGAACTTTGTTCAGACATGTGAAATATGTCAGAAAACCAGTACGCATATTCCCTTATCTGCCCCTCTGAACCTTTTACCAATAATAGAAGTCCCTTTTTTTCTGATTGGGATGGATATCATTGGACAGTTGGAATCCTCTAGACTGGGTAACAAATATGTCCTTGTAATCGTTGATTACGCTACCAGATACCCAGAGGCATTCCTCATGCAAAACAACACTACCCAACAGATTTTAAAGCATCTATTACCATATTTTTGCAGGGTTGGTTTCCCCAAGGAAATTCTAACAGATCAGGGAGGCAGTTCTATGAGCAAACTCATGGGTGAAGTCAAGGAATTGCTCCATATTACCACCTTAAGAACCTCAGTTTACCAGCCCCAATGTCATGAACCATCAAACTCGTCCCTTTCTCGGCCTCCTGGTCCCTGACACGTCGGGCCTTACCCTCCATAATACTACCAACATGGCGGCAAGATCAGAACGCTGCTCACCAATCTTCACGTTCTAAGCAGCATCCTCTATAAAGAAGCCACACCCCCGCGGCCCTGCGCGTCTCAACGCTGCTACTAGCTGTGATCGGACGTGTGCTCTGAACCTTCTCTAGTGCTACTTGCTATCCCCTGACCCCTGGATTCCCTTCTCCCGACTTCTTACCTCTTTCCTAAACTTCCCGGAATCCCTGTGTCACTTCCGCTTGCCCCCTACTCCTTCTTGAATAATCCCGGAGTTTCCCGTGATCCTGGACATCGAAGCTGAACGTAATCTGGAAGCCGAGGACGGCCGAGCGGGCTTATTTAAGTCCCGAACCATACGAAAGAAGACTCCACCTAAAGAGGACACCAGGCAACATAGACAGGTGAGAAGGGGGGAAACCTGTGACAGATTGAGACGCCACCTGACCGAAGTCGATACAGACATGGAGGCGGCCATCCAGGATCTTATGCATGGCATGCAAGAACTATCGACCGAAGTACAGAACTTGAAAGCGGAGAACGCCGCGCTGAAACAATTGGTACTTTCACGTGACTCTGCCTCAAAGGACAGCGTGCTATTGGGCGGCATTGTTGAAAAATATGACGGCAGTGCAAAAAACCTCTGAGGATTCCTGGATTCTTGTTTGGTTCACTTTACCTTTAAACCTTATTATTATTCCACCCCCAGGGCTAAAGTGGGCTTTATTATTTATCAGCTCCCCGGGAATGCCTTAGCCTGGGCCACACCATAGTTAACACCGGAGATTCCCTTTTGGATGATTATGATGGATTCATTCAAGCACTTAAGACTATGTTTGACCGCCCAGAACAGGTCTTTAGTGCTCAAGAGCGTTTACTCAATTTCCAGCAAGGCTCTCAGGACATGCTCACCTACGTAACTCGATTTAAGCAATTGGCTAAAGAAGCGGGTTGGCCTTCTGAAGCTTGCTTCACCCTCTTTCGAAGAGGGCTAAATGAAGATGTTAAGGATGAATTAGCCAGGGTAGCACGTCCTAGTTCTTACCAGGCACTTATGGATCTTGCTCTACAGATTGATTTCCGCATCCAGGAAAGAAGGGTAGAGAAAAGGAAGACCAAGTCAACCATCCAAAATAATCCTCTTGTGAGCCCTTCAAAATCCGAAGATTCTCCTGTTCCTACAAATGACCCCGAACCCATGCAGCTAGGGGCCTTCCGTGGACCCATATCCCCCCAAGAAAGGCTGAGAAGGATCCATACTGGCTTATGCATGTACTGTGCCTCGGACAAGCATTTAGTCAGAGAATGTCCCTTAGCACCTCCACGGCGTTCGGGAAACGGCAGTTCCCGATCCTAGATGGAGCTCAGTTTCGGGAGAGAGATGCAGGCTCCACATCTATACCATCCTTGAACTCTCCTGGACAAAACTCCCTGGTAGTCTTACAGGCTTTTCTATCGTCATCCAAGAAGGAATCCTACCCCATTATGGCACTAGTGGACTGTGGGGCCATGGGAATATTCATAGATCAGGAATGAGTCCTTAAACATCATATTCCTTACGAATCCTGGTACGTCCTGCAACCTGTAGAAGCAATTGATGGAAGACACCTTTCATCTGGACCCATAACCCTTCAGACTAAGGAAATTGAGCTTGCTATAAACAATCACTGAGAAAGGATAAAGTTTGACATCATAAAATCTGCCCATTACCCAATGGTATTGGGAATACCCTGGCTACAAAAACACAACCCATACATCAATTGGACAGCTGGTACCCTATTCCTAGGTTCTGAATTTTGCATGTCCCATTGTCTGTTCCAGGATTCCTCACCGACAACATCAGAAGAACGTTCGACAACTCAGCAAGATCCTCTTATGGTCTCCAACATCATCCAGGTTCCTAAAACCTACCAGGAATACACTGATGTGTTCTCTTCTGCTATTGTCCAAGCCCTACCACTCCATATGCCTGAGGACTGTGCTATTGAAACCAAACCTTCAGCTGTGATTCCCTTTGGAAGGATGTTTATCCTGTCTGAGCCAGAGAAAAAGGCCCTTCGTGAATACCTAGATACTAACCTAAAAAACGGTACCATACGCCCATCCAAGTCTCCGGCTGGAGCCTCATTATTTTTTGTTCCTAAACGAGACACCAAGGAACTCAGACCTTGTCTTGATTATCGAGGTCTTAATCAGTGCACCCTTAAGGAGCGTTATCCATTACCCTTGATTTCAGATATCCTGGAAGCCGTAAGAGGAGCCGTAATATTCACCAAATTGGATCTCAGGGGTGCTTATCACTTGATTCGCATTAGAGTTGGTGACGAATGGAAGACAGCCTTCAGAACACTCTTTGGTCATTACGAATACTTGGTCATGCCCTTTGGACTCTCTAATGCTCCGGCAATCTTCAAACGCTTTATGGACCAGGTGTTTTCGGATATGCTATTTCTTTTCGTCATCGTCTACTTGGACGATATTTTGATATTCTCTAAGGATCCTCTCAAGCATGAAGAACATGTTAAATCAGTGTTACAACGGCTACGTGAACACAAGCTTCTAGCAAAACCCGAGAAATGCCTTTTTCATGTTTCCACTGTTCACTATCTAGGATTCGTCCTTAGCCTAGATGGCATAGGCATGGATCAATCCAAGGTTAAGGCCATACTATCATGGCCAACTCCGACCTCCGTAAAACAGATCCAATCTTTCCTGGGCTTGACCAATTTCTATCAGAAGTTTATACCATCTTTCTCCGAGATTGTTCAACCGATCATCTCCTTGTTGAAGAAAGATACTCCCCATCATTGGACCCCAGCCCAGGAGAAGGCCTTCCAATGCCTGAAAACAGAATTTACACAAGCCCCCATCCTGGTTCAACCTGATATATCAACCATTCCTAGTGGAAACAGATGCCTCTAACTATGCCATCAGAGCAGTTCTGAAACAGGAACTCGACGACGGGCTAGAACATCCTGTTGCCTATCTTTCACGGACATTGACCTCCAGTGAAACTTATTACTCAGTCTTAGAAAAGGAACTTCTAGCCATCTGTCAAGCCTTCAACGAGTGGCGTCATTTACTTCTAGGAGCTAAACATCCTGTCTAGGTCCGGACGGACCATCAAAATCTCCAAGTGTTACAGGCCCTGGAATGCAGGAATCAGCCATCAGGCCCGTTGGGCATTCTTCTTTGCCCAATACCAGTTCCAGATTCACCATGTTCCGGGAACACAAAACGTAATTGCTGACGCCTTGTCTTGGCGCCCTGACTATGAACCTCCTGATGACCGAATATTTCCCAAGATGTTTCCCCACACAATAATTGTAGCCCAGGCGACCAGCCTCGTTGATGAAGTCCGCATTCAGACTCAATCCTCGGAACTCTGGAAAGATATCTCGGACAAGAACCAGTGGAAACTGAAAACCAAAAATGGATACTTGGTCATCCCAACACAGAAACTGCAGCAAAGGATAATAAATCTCTGTCACGATACTCTTTACTCCGGGCATCGTGGTATTACCAATACCCTCCGATTAATACAAAGGCAATTTTGGTGGCCTGGAGTGAAAGCTGATGTACAAAGGTATATCCAGGCATGCTCTGTCTGTAATCAAAACAAACATCACAACAAGAGACCAGCGGGTCTATTGCAGCAACCACCACTTCTGTTACTGATTACTAGATCCTTAGACTAGGTTCAATGGATCTTTAAGAAACCCCCGATTAAATAGGTTTGGAGGTCTTACCTGAGCAGACTGATATGTTCAACGGGAAGCAAATGGTGAACTCAAGAATCTCCCCGACCAATGCGTCAGCCTCTTACCCGGTAGGAAAACCCAGAGCGAGAGGTACGCGCCAGTCAGGGAAACCCTCTGGGGAAGAAAACCCTGGTCGAGCACAGGATCCGAAGATTGGAGTATGGTTTGCAGGCTGATGTCGCCAATTCGATAGTGGCGTTGACTATCGGAAGACTGCTTCTTTTAACCAGCCGGATTGGAAATACCAGGAGAGAAGCCGAGAATACGGGACACAGAGAGGGCGACTGGAACACAAGTCCAGAATACAGTAGCTCGAGAACTCAAAGGCGGCGTTTCAGAATGAGACGCAAGATGAATCCGGGGGATTTGTGTCCGCAAAGAATGCTGAGTACAGAATGGAGCATCCGCTAGAACAGTAGCGACGCGAAGAGCTGGAAGTCTCTGTGTCCTATGAGGAGTCACGTGAGCGGTTCGTCGTACCTCTGGCGAACGTGACAGGACTGGAACGGTGATAGCAGAACCGTTCGTACTGCGATCCACCATCTTGAAGGTACCATTCCGAATGGAGCCACAGAGCCGGCTTCTAGACCAAAGGGACCAGCGCTTCGTGAGTGTAACAACTTCCAACAAGGCCTTGGGAATTCGTAGCAACAAACTTCATTGTGGAATTACCACCTTCCAGGGGATACACAACCATCATGGTCACCATTGATTTGTTCACACATGTTGCCCATTTTACACCTTTGTTTAAACTGCCATCCTCGTCGGAACTTGCTGGAATTTTCCTGGAACACATATTCCGACTGCATGGACTTCCTTCCAAGATCATATCAGACAGAGGGCCCCAATACATTTCTCAGTTCTGGAAACATCTTTGCCAAATACTAGGAATCCAACGCGCTCTTTCCTCAGGATATCATCCCCAAACCAACGGATCCACAGAGCGCGTAAACCAAACCTTGGAACAATACCTCAGTTGCTTCGCTACCAAGGTCCAGGACGATTGGTCCCTTTTAATACCAGTGGCTGAATTCGCCTATAATAATTCGGACCACTCTGCTATTAAGACCAGTCCTTTTTTCTGTAGCCAAGGATTCCACCCTTCGGTTCTACCTTCTATCCTTCCTCATCCTGCACCAGTTCCAACAGTCGATTCCTGGATTGAAATGCTCATTAATGTTCAAAGAGAAGCCAAAGAACAATTAGAAAAGGCCAGGACCCAGACCAAACTGTATGCGGACTCCAAACGAAGACCAAGCCCCTCCGACACAATAGGGGATAAGGTTTGGCTGTCCTCGAAACTGCTGCCACGGCATTTGCGACCTAATAAATTGGCTCCTCTATATTATGGGCCATTCCTTATAAAGGAAGTCATCAACCCAGTGGCCTACCGACTCAAGCTTCCAGACTCCTGGAAGAAAATCCACCCAGTCTTTCACATGTCCTTAATGAAGCCATATGTTCAGACTTCTCGAACTAACCTTCGGCCCAAACCAGTACTCATCAATGACCAACTGGAGTATGAGGTCTCCAGGATTTGCGATTCTATATATAGACTTGGCAAACTCCAGTACCTGGTGGAATGGAAAGGATATCCCCCCAGTGAACGCACTTGGGAACCTATCTCAAATCTAAATACCCCCAGGTTACTCAGAAGGTTCCATCTCACACACCCGGGCAAACCCGGTGGAACGAGTTTCCGGAGGAGGCATGCTGTCATAAACCATCAAACTCTCCCCTTCTGGGCCTCCTGGTTCCTGACACGTCGGGCCTTACGCTCCATAATACTACCAACATGGCGGCAAGATCAGAACGCTGCTCGCCAGTCTTCACGTTCTACGCAGCGTCCTCTATAAAGAAGCCACACCCCCGCGGCCCACGCGCGTCTCAACGCTGCTACTAGCTCTGATCGGACGTGTGCTCCGAACCTTCTCTAGTGCTACTTGCTATCCCCTGGCCCCTGGATTCCCTTCTCCCGACTTCTTCCCTCTTTTCTAAACTTCCCGGAATCCCTGCATCGCTTCCGCTTGCCCCCTTACTCCTTCTTGAATAATCCCGGAGTTTCCTGTGATCCAGGACATCGAAGCCGAACGTAATCTGGAAGCCGAGGACGGCCGAGCGGGCTTATTTAAGTCCCGAACCATACGAAAGAAGACTCCACCTAAAGAGGACACCAGGCAACATAGACAGGTGAGAAGGGGGGAAACCTGTGACACCCAAACGGACAGATTGGTCGAAAGATTTAACAAAATACTTAAAATGATCCTAAGAAAGTTGGTAGACAAGGACGGAAAAGACTGGGATCGCATGATCCCCATAACCCTATTTGCAGTAAGAAAGACCCCTCAGGCATCCACCGGATTCCCTCCTTTCAAACTAATATATGGTAGAGAACCAAGAGATGTCCTAGATATGCTCCCGTAGCCCTGGAAGAAAGAGAAGAGACACCTATTCCCCTCTCACAAACAGCTACTAGATTGCGAGAGCATATGAAACTTCAATGCCATCTCCAACTTCAATGCCTATCCCATGCCGCTCATTGATGAATTGATTGATAAACTCGAAAATGCCACCTTCCTATCAACCCAAGACTTAACCAAGAGGTACTGGCAGGTCCCAGTACATGGACCTCATAAGGAAAAAACTGTTTTTTCAACACCCCAGGGACTATTACAGTTCAAAGTCCTCCCTTTTGGCTTACACAAGGCCCCCTCCCCCTTTCCAACAGCTTATGGAGAGGATATAACCGCCCTCCTCCAATTTCTGTGGGGCTTACATTGACGACATTTATAGTAAGACTTGTGAAGAACATCTTTTCCACCTCTTTACTATTATGAGAGCCCTCAGAGAAGCTGGCTTAGCTGCCAATCCATTCAAATGTACGCTGGCAGAATCAGCCGTGAAATACCTCTGCCTCTTTGTAGAGAATGGCAGTGTCCAGCCTCAATGAGAAAAAGTGAAAGCCGTCCGAGATAAAAGCTAGGATGACAAACAAAATTAAAGAATGTCGAACCCCAGAATATTCATTGGACTGACGAGGACAATGTATGTTATAACAGCTTAAGACACACTGTAAGGAAGGTATGGTAACAACAGTAATACAGACACAAGTGACCACAGTCCAAGGGTGTTTATTGAACTTCAAAAAGGGTTTGAAAAACACTATCTAATCCTAAATCTACAGATGGGAGCAAGCTATGACCATCAAATAATAATAACGCATGTCTTGAAATGGGGAAAATCTTCCTCGGGACCAGCCCTTGAGAGCAAAAATTACCCAATTCAGCCCAAAATACAGGTTCTATTGTGCCGAGCAGTGAACTCATGCTAGTGACAAATGACACCTTCAAAGAGTTTAGCATTTATTAGAAACAGTGAATTTTAGCAGCATCTTGGAATTCAAGTTAGAGAAGATTACAAAACACAACACTTAGAGAAATACAAAATATAGAGAAACATAGAACTTAGAGAAACATAGAGAAACACAGTCTTACGCCCCTTCAATCAGCACTGGGAGACCCTGGCCCTCATAAACTAGCTGTTGCCAGCCCCGCTCAGAGGACAGCGCTGCAGGGTGCCGACAGAGCATCAGGTTCCGGACACTCGATCTTGCTCGAACCAAGTCCACGGATCGATCTCCCACCTGATCCATGTGGGCATGCATTTTTTGTAATCTCGTGCTGTCAGTCCATGGCGCACAGTTCCAGAACTTTCCCTGTGCAAAAAATAGGCTTGCTCATGGAAAAACCCAACTCTCTCTGCAATGCTCCCTGCTCGCTCCTACCCCTCCCTTGGAGCCCTCGCTGCGAAAGCACTGTAATGTCCTTATCAGCGTGGTGGGCAAGGCCGTACCAGGCCTTCTCAGGGAAACAGGATTTGTTTACGAAGCCATGCAGGGCTACAGTTAGAAAGGCAGAATATACTAAGAGAAGCGGAGATGAATTAACCCCATGTGAGCAAGCTCTAAAAGGCATGCACTCATAGCTTAGTGTTCATAGCGCTTAAGATTGGCTATCTAAGCGCTATATAGGTGCCATAATGCTCCAAACACTCCAATAATGTCTCTATTAGCTACAGAACTGGGGCCTCTGCCCTGCCTGTCTATCTACAATGCATAATGTGACCTACCACCCCTACTAGGCCTGCATATTCCTTGTAGCTCACTACAGCACAATGGAGGTGGTACAACAGATTACTCTCAGCATTTAGCACATACTTTGAATAAACTATTGGCTTTCAGCGGCTAATGCTGTCATCTAAAGCCCTGATTGGCAAATTTGCATTTTGTGTATCACGACAAACGCATTCCTAGCGGTGCCTTGACAAAATAAAAGGGCCTATACTAATACACCTATTGCCAATCCTTACCTCTAAATACAAATAGTGTGGAAAACAGTGCTACAAAAAAGAAAGAATTGTTTACAAAATTATATGTCAGGATGTTCAGGCCGTTTGCCTCCTTTCCCCACGTTTTCAGCACAGGACAAGGCGGTTCACTCGAGCGTAGCACAGTCTCTGGCTTCTTTAGCACAAAGATACAGTTCAATCATTAGCATCAGGGCCTGCTGTGCCCAAGTCTCTTTGCCTATCAAAGTATCTTCATTCAGAGGGACTGATGCGACAAAATAAACAATACATTCTTTTCCTCGTTCAGATTTTCACAAGTACTCAATTTAGGTGATTCACTATTCACCCTGGACCCCCCTCACCCGGGATCAGATCCCTTTAACATAATGTTCGTCACCAAAGATCCCCCTCATCCTGGTTCAGATCCTCTTAACACAATCTTCATAGGATATCCTTTCTCGGGTGACTCACGGTTCACCCTGGATCCCCCTCAGCCAAACCCAGATCCCTTTTAACACAATTAGGGCCTCATTACACGGTAGGCGGTAGGGATTTACCGGCACCGGTAAAATACCGGTACCGGTAAATCTCTGCCGCCTTACTGCGAGGTCCCTTAGCGGGTTGGAGTTTTAACGCCTGCTTTTTGCAGGCGTTAAATACCAACCCGCTAAGGGACCTCGGAGCTAATTACGGCACCGCAAAATTGCGGTGCCGTAATTAGCGCCTTCCCCATTCCCATAGAGCCCTATGGGGCAGAAATGGGAATGGGGAAGGGCAATGGCGGAAGGGGGATTTACCGCCCCTCCAACCTTGGGATGGGGTGGTAAATCCCCTTTCCGCCAAGGTGGTGCCAGTATTTTACCGGCATGAGCCATGGCGCTAATAGCGCCATGGCTCACCGCCTACCGTGTAATGAGGCCCTAAGTCTCCCTCGGCCAGGCTCGGACCAATTTCAATTAGCATCAACTATCAAAGACTTTCAAATGTGCACAGGATTTGGCTTGACCCGTTGCAGGCCCACTTCTATTTCAGAATTCCTTTCCTCTTAGCATTTGCCACCTTTCAGTTGGATACCTAACAGAGACATTCGAATGAGCACCCATGTGGTCCCGGACCACTCTATCGTATATTGGCTTTAAAGTTCATTCACTCATCTGCTGTTGTAATTATATACGGGTCACTTGCCACATACGTTTCATACACTGTTCTCTTCAGTTTTCTCTATACAATGTTGCCACTTGCAACCTTGGTTTCAACACAGACCAGTCTGGTATCTGTCTCCCCATCTCACTATCAGTGCTGACTTCACTGGCGCTGCTTTGTTGTAGGAGCCAAGGAAAGTATTATGGCGGCAAACGATTTTCCACGCCTTGACTATCAATGCGAGAGAGCCCCGTGTACCTCTGACACACAATGCAGGATTCTTCAGCCTTGATTCCTGGTCTTACGTTTCCTACTCTTGAAGGTTCATGAAAGTAACAGTCTTTCGTTGAAAATGTCAAGAGTACTTCCCTCTGTGTAATCCTCTTCGGTCTTACCACCTTTTGCCTTGTATTAAACTGCCATCTTGGAACTGCTGCTTCCTTGTGTGCCCTGCCTTGCTCAGAGTGTGCTTTCTTGCTCCTGTCACACCATTTACCTGGTCCTGGGGTCAGGGTCCTCGGGTCCGGCGGTCTCCCTCGTGGAGACTCTATCCTCGTTGGCGTCTTCACCAGCGTCCTCCGCTCCCTGGGTGCCGACATTGTTGGGTATCTGCATGTGCACTGTCGTCCGCATTCGACGCTCCACGAATGCGCAGGAACACAGGCTTGCGGTTCAATCCTCGTTTTGGCCCGGGGCTATTTTGGGGCTCCGCATGGCAGGGAACCAACACGTCTCACCGCGGTTAGGTTCCAGACCGTGTTCCTCGCTCCTGGGTCGTTTCGTCTGCCTAGCCTGTTCCCATTGGATCCTCCTCCTGCCTTGCTGCCCTGCCTCCTCTTGCTTTGTTCTTCCCCATTTGTTCCCTGCTGGGTTCCCTTCTGTTTTGCTTGCCTCCTCATTTAGCCCCTGCCTGCTCTCCTTACCTGGTTGCTTGGGGTTGGCTCCTGTGGCCTCTGTTCACTTCCTTGAGTTCACCTTCCCCATGGTGGGTCCGCCTTTCCTCTCCACCTTCCTGGCCCTTCCCTCGCCTTGTGCCCTGCCATTATCTGTGCCTTGGGCTCCATCTTCTTCACCAAACTCCACCAGAAGCTCTGACGACCATCTTCAGCATCAACTTACTCCTGCTATCCAGTCATCCGCAGGTGGCATCGGACTACTCACCTGGCCTTCTCTGTCAGTGTTTACACGGTCCCGATGTCACGAAAATCAGAGAAGTGCTGTCCCCTGGCATTGGGAGTTGGTTCAGCCCTGTCCTGTTGGAAACGGTCAAGTGGGTGTTGGATCGGCACCCCGCATTACTCATTCAGCCTTTTTGATGAACCATCGACAGACTGGCAGCCTCACCTCCTCGCTCTCCAGGGAGAACAGGTAACCAGCGGTCACAAGACGCTTTGTTTAAAAGCTCCTCACTTTATCCGTGTGGGGAAGTGTGATAGAAGTCAGGTGTGTGTAATGATCAGTAATTTCCTGACCCTGCCTGACCATTGTATCGGGACACGTCAGCTACACGGCTCGGGTGTTAGTCTGTTTTCTCTCACAGCTAGCTGTCCGTGAGAAAGTGTTTGTGTTAGAAAAGGGGGGGAGGTTGAGTTCCTAAGTATCCTACCTTGTAGGATGGGGTAAAGGTGTTACAGGGAAGGGGATACCGTGTCTTGCCATCCGGTCTCTCACTTCCACTCCCCAAAGATCCCACACACACAGGTGATCCTCCCACACTGGTCCACCCTCAGGAACTGGATCCAAAAGCGATGGCCGTGTCCTGGTTATCTGAATGACAGATCCCCAGGGACTAGCGGGTGAAAATGCACAGATCCTATAAGATCGAAGGAAATCATTTTGCACTGATTTACGATTGTCAAGTTGAGCCTCCCAGTATGTTCACTAAGAAGCCTGGCGACCAAGGGCTGACTATCAACCCCTTCAACAGGAACAGCCGCCTGCTTTATCTCTCTCGGAATAAGATGTTGTTTTGCCCAGGCACCATCCATAAAATGTCCATATGCACTAGAACCTGTAAGGGCAGTTACCAACAAAGGAGATGTAGATTACTTCAAGGTTAACCTTGCTTTGGTGAGCAGGAGACCAGTGGATCACCTGCTTCTCTGAGTGCAGAGGTTGTGTGCCGTAAAGACACACTTCGCTATTGGATATTGACACACTAGCCAGTACTACCAAAAGGGAGACTCACAGTTTCATTGAAGAATAATTGCTGCAATTTAGCGCTTAGACAAGTCAAAAGCAGATAAGTCAAAAGGAGATAACGCAAGATTTAAAGGTTTGCATTGCGGGAGAGCATCCCCTATATTTATTTCCTTGAAAATGATTTACATAACAAAGCTAGACTAGCACAAGCAACAGAATTACTGGCCAGAGATGCAAGATATTTAGAGGGAGGAGAACTCAACGGGAGGAGAACTCAACCTTCCCTTGAAGGCCCTGATGAAGACACGTGTCGGCTACATGTTTCTGAACTGATATTCAAACCTTGGAATATTGAATGGCTATTTGTGGTTATCGTAATACAGCCAGTTTTCATTGGACATTGATATGTGATTTTAAAGATTGATTTTGGTTTGTAACCCAGACAATACGCTACTAATGGGAGCTAAGGTGCGCATGGATCACTGCTGATCAGTTTGTTTTTGGGAGAAAAGGCCTTTGGCTTAGGCCTTTAGCAAGTTTCCATGTATGTACTCTCTAAGTAGATTAATACATAAATATATACATTGAAGTGTGTTACATCAATAGATTAATCAGGTAGCTACCCCCCTAAAACCAGCGGTATCTGTTTTATAGGCCCAGAGATTTTGCCACTTATGGGAACTCAGCCTCTCGTCCCTAAACTGGGGTCCCTTGACGGTTGGGGGAAGGCATTTCCCAACCTTCACTAATGAACAACTGGGTAGTCCCTTACAAGATGACCTTTCTGCCTACAATACATCCCTAATCCGGGGCTTCTTCAGCAAGCTATTGCTTCAGAAGAAATGGGACCTCTTGCTGTTCCTAATTGCATTGGCTGTACCGAGTCATCAGGGACTTCTGCGAGGATAAGGTCTTGAAGAGCACTCTGGTAATTTCCTCCTCAAGATCATCTTTTTTCCACACGTCTTTCCAGCAGTCGATAATCTAATTGTAATAACATGGTTACCAGGTCATTGAAAGTAGCTAGCCTACAAACTCTGGAACATTTACCTTTAAGATCCCCCCTCTGGCCTCTCCGAAACAGAGCAAACTGTGCATCCTCAGGCCAATAGGTTTCTACAGCCAAATGCCTAAATGTTGTTATATATTTCAACAAGGACATTGTATCTTGTTGACAATCAAGCAAGATTTATTGGGCTGAATATGTCAGTTCAGGTCTGCCAAACATATCCTGGGCAGCCTGAACAAAGGCATCATATTGCTCCAGTAGCAGGTTAGATGCTGTTACAAGGATGGTTGCCCATGAAAGTACATTCCCACACAAGTGGGAGATTTATTTATTTTACTTATTTATATATACAGGGAGTTACAATGCTCTTTCGATCACAAAAGATTGTACAATAGATGAGAAATCAGATTTGACGGGAAGCAGTGAGCTTCTTAAAATGGGGTACGTTTAAGTGACACTCTGACTAGGTTGTGGGGGAGTAAATGGAACAGTCACCAGGGACAAAATATGGGTAGACATACATAGATTAAGGGCAACCAACATTAGACATGTTTAAGTGCAGGTAGGCGGTACGGTCAGCTGTGTTAGGGATGTGACCATGATGGATAGTGTGTTAGAGTCAAGGCAATAAGAAGTGAGAGACAGACGCAGGGTAGCGGCGAGGGAAAAATGTTACCTAGAAGGCAGATGAGAGGTAGGTTAAGAGGATAACTCAAAGGCAAGGAGGTAGAGTTTTAGTTTAGTTTTGAATAAATCAGTGTGGACTGTTTCTCGGATGTCCGAGGGAAGAGAATTCCATGCCAGTGGGGCAAGAAGAGAGAAAGAGTGGTAGCGAGAGGAGGCACAGGGAGGACGAGGAGCCACAAGAGTAGTCAAGGAGGCAGAGTGGCGATTATGAGAAGGCTTGTAGTGTTGGATAGATGAGGATAGATACAGTGGTGCCTTTCCACAGATAGATTTGTGAACCAGGAGAAGAGATTTAAATCTTACCCTGTTTTGCATCGCCAGCCATCCAGCCTGGTGACGGTACAAGGAAGTAGGTGTAAAGTGAGGAAGTTCAAAGAGAGTCTTGGTAGCAAAGTTGGTGATCTTGTTGAGAGGACAGAAAGCATAGTTGGGGAGTCCAAGGAGGCACAGTAGTGCAGTTTTGAGATTACAAGAGTGGTTAGGAGATGCTTGGCAGTGTTGAACGGAAGGAGATACCTGATTTTCTTAATATTTAGGAGGTTGAGACAAGCCGCCGCCATGTGTTTGGAGATGAAAGTAGAGAAGGTGTGACACTGGGGTTTCTAGCTGTAGATGAGTAGGGGAGAGTGTTGGGTGGGATCTCGATAGGCAAGGGAAGAGATGAGAGAGAGTAGTTGGCAGGGAAGAGCACGCCTGTTTTAGTTGAGTTTAACATCAGCGAGTATGAAGTATTTAATGTCAGAGAGACAGTTTGAAATTCTGAGAGATCACAGCAGAGTTCAGTAAAAGCAAAGAAGATTTGTTTGTCGTCCGCAAAGAGTTGGTACGAGAATCCAAAAGAGGAGATTTGTGCCCCAAGAGCAGAGGTGTAGAGGGCAAAGAGGAGAGGACCCAAGCCAGATCATTGTGGAACACCAACAGTTGAAGAAGTGAATTGAGAGGTGTTGTTGCTACAGGAGACAGAGAATTGGCACGATGCCAGGTAGGATACAATCCAGGCAAGGGCTTAATCGCTAATCCCAAGAAGAAATAGAGTATTAAGAAGATCAGAATGATTGACCGTGTCAAAGGCAGCCGATGGGTCATATACCCCACCAAAGCCCTATCAGTAGCAAACTGTAGGGGCTTAAATGCAAATGTTATGCGATAAGCGCTATGAAACTCATTCAGGTGTTTTGCCTTGCCTCAAATTAAAGGGATCTAAAGCAATAGTGCCAAAGGCTGCCACAAACTGGGGTTAAGAAGTGTTCTCCAGTCAAAGGATTTACACTTCTGTGTTGTACTGCCCCCAGAAGTTTTTGGACTTCTCCCATATTCACATTTGCATTTTGGTGCCTAAACCTGTCAATAATTTATGATCATGAACATCTTTTTTAAATTTTTTAAAAATATTTGTATTGGTTTGTTCAACCTTTAAAAAAAAAAGAAAACATAAAGCAATATCAACATCTTCCCTCCCCCCCTCCTCTTTGCTTTAACAAGTCCAATTTGTCTCATAGTACTTCGTCGGCCACAGCCTTACTCAAGAAGTCTCTCTACTTTTGCTTGAACGCTCACTTTACTTTCAGTTCGTCCTACCGAGTTTTTAGCACTTGAAGAAAGTTTATCAGGGCAAACAATGCTGCTCTATTAGACCCTGCAAAAAGTACTTTCCACCACTCCTCATTACTCCTTGTTCGATGATCGTTGATCACTGGGCCAAAATTAAGTCCTCTTTGATGCTGAAGTTCCGGACATGACATGATCAGGTGTTTTAGGGTTTCTTTGGTGTTGTTACAAAAACGGCACGTGATGTCGAATTCAGCGTGCTTAGACCAGGTACCTAAACATTCTTTTGTTGGCAATGTGTTTAGTCTAAAGCGCATGTATAGAGCTCTTGCGTGCTGGTTTGGCAGGCGAGTCAAGTAAGTGTGGCGTTGGCCGTAAGCTTTTGCTTCTCCTGGAACCTCGTACATCAGTTTCGATTTAAGTCTTAAGTCGCAGGTGTTAATCCAATCTAGTCTCCAGATCTTCCTCTTTGGCCTATCTGGATTTTCTACTAACATCAGAAGAGTGATGTCATACTCTTTTAGTAGATCTTGACAGAGGAGGTTCCATTTGGAGAGGATGGTGTACTCTTTGTCTGTATCAGGCTTGTGCAAAATACGAGCTTGGGCCGCTGGAACCTTCAGCATGGTCTTTCGAAACAAGCTCAATAAGTTCGATGACACTCTTGCGTGAATTGAAATGAGGCCCAGTTCGTACCGTATACAGACAGTTGATGTACCCTTTGGAAGATGTAACACTTGGGTCCAGAAAGTGTTTTCAAGTGAATTCCACAAGTCACTCGTATATCCAAATGCATTTCCCCTCCGTAGATTAGTGCAGGAACGACTTTTTGCTGAAAAAACATGATGAATGGTTTTAACGAGAACCTTCCGAATTTTTTGTTGATCAGCCTAAGTATGTGGTGTTGTTTACGATCTGGATTCGTTCCTTAGCAAGGTGCCAGTTGAACTTCTTTATTCTTCTGCTTAGACCTGATAATTTCTCCAGTATTAGAATTTCACATTTTTGTTTGTTAATGTGAAGCCCATTGGATGTTATGTAGGTGTCCAGGAAATTCAGTTTGCGCTGAAGACCTATCGGGGTCTGGTCTATCAGGATAAGGTCATCAGCATAGACTAAGTAGTCAATGGGAGAGCCGTGAATATTTGGGGGAAACGTGGTCACACCACAAAATGCCTCATTTACGTCTGATATGAACAAGTTGAAGATAATTGCTGCCAAAGGGCAGCCTTGTTTCACACCCTTGTGTGTGTTAATTGGGGCAGACAGCGTGGCCTTCGTGTCAAGTCGGATCTTGATGGAAGTGTCCGTTTGTGATTCACAAATTGCATCCACTAAACTAGGGGGACAGTTCCATCCGGTCAGTTTTTTCCACAGCAACTCCCTGTTGATACTGTCAAAAGCATTGGAGAGGTCTATCAGTGCCAAGTAGATCTTAGAGTTCAATCTGATTGCTTCTATCTTTAGTAAATTCAGTAGGAGTAGGTTTAAGCCGCAACCGACCCCCCTTACAAACCCCACTTGTCTAGGGTCTACATGGTTGGAGTCTTTGGCCCATTCTAGGAATTTTTGTTGAAGGAGGGTGGCGTTGATCTTCCCCAAGACGTCAAGGAGTGCTATGGGTCTATCATTTTCTGGGTTGGTTCGGTCCCCCTTTATGACGATTGGGACCACCACAGCACTCTTCCATGACTTAGGGGTGGAGCGGCTCTTGACAATTCTGCTGAATAAGGTGACACAGAAGTCTGCCCATAGGCCCGGATTACGCTTAATCGTATAGTTCGTTAGTCCGTCGGGCCCTGAAGCTCTGTTTTCACGCACATTTTTGATTGCGAGTAAAATGTCTTCTCTCTCGAATGCGAGATCCCATTGTTCTTGTCTCAGTGATCTTTTCCGTTGGAGAACGGTCATGTTGAAGTTGAATTTGTGTTTTGGACGTAACTCGACATGCTTCAGAGTGTGCTTGCGTTTGTTTTGGGACATGAGATGTTGGTATTCCAGGCCCTCTATGTTATTCTTGAAGTTAGATGGGATGACTGATACTTCAGTGTCAAGAAGGTTTAGGCGAATCCTACTAGAACCCGTACTCACCACATACGGCCAGCTCTCTTGGTCGCAGGAGGTATAGTTGTTTATTGTGAGTTGTACCATGTCATGGTCACTATGGTTCATTTTGAGGACGTCTAGGTGCAACACTCTCTTATGGATTTTTTCGGAGACAAATAGATAGTCGAGGACCGAGTTTTGATCAAGCCGTCTCCACGTTAGCTGGGCGGGGATATCGCCCATGTTGTTACCATTTAGCATAAACAGCCCACGGAGATCCATTTCCAAGCACCATTGTGACGCTGTTTGTTCCAAGTGACTTTTCTTACTGCCACAAGATTCTGTGTTTAGAGTGCATATGATGTTTAAGTCACCGCATATAATCAGGTCCAGCGGGTGTTCCTTTCCGAGTAAGTTGTCGATCACCGCTGTCACTTGATCTATGAATGACATCGCATCTTTCGACAGGTGATTCCAGTATACATTGATGATATGTAGGCGCGAGCCCTTGGTCTTGTCTTTCTGTCGGACGCCTATTGTTGACACCTGAATAAATGGCGATAAGTTACAGGATTTCAAGATCCTGAATCCGGATGCTTTTCTTACAGCCAGTAGCAGGCCTGCCATAGGTCTTCCCTTTGGTTGCCTAATCACTGGGTTGATTGCTATTTAAACCCTTCTAAGAGCAGCCTTTCACTTAGCCATGTTTCTTGTAAACACAAGAAGTCGAACCTAGTTGCCCACGGTGTTTCAAACAGGTGAGTAAAGCCTCTAGTGTTCCAAGAGTCAATAGTACAAGTGCTGAGGTCCTCCAATGCCTGGCGTTAATTGTTCGAATCCTTATTTAGGGTTGCCGCCAGCCAGGATCAATTGTCTGCCTTGTGGGTCACGTTGGCTTTTGGCTTGTCATCGTCTCTCGTGGCAGGCAAGCTCTCCACCCCGTTGACTGTTATCCTTATAAGTTCCCCCGTATATAGTGACTCCAAAGGGTCAGCGGTGGGAAGATTTATGGGCACCGGAGTCTGTGTCGACACAGCAGATGCTCTTGGTTCAATTTCCTGAGACCAGACTCGACTCACTGCGGGATCTGTTCTGCTGTAGCAGTCGACTTTGGGAGATTTGGGCCGTAGGCTTTCATCTGCTTTTTTTGATATGTCGAACCCCAACAACATCAACACCAGCCCGGCATCAAGCAATGTGTCAGCTATAAGTTTGGACTGTAGGTGCAGTATCACAACATCGTTTTTCCTTTCATTAAGGAATTCGATGATCTTCTGGTCCTCGGATTCCATTGCTCTTAAACTTGGCATCAGATGACACAGCCATAGTACATTATGGCGGTTTAAGATTAGGTCATCCGAGGATTCAATGTGTTCTAAAGTGAGACGATGCAGGGCTTGAGGCAAATGGGTTTGTGGTTTTCTCCCTTTCACATTTGGGATTTGGCGGTTCGAGGTAGTGTTTTTCCGCGTATCTGGTTGAGTCTTTGGCTGGTTACATGGGTTTGGGGTCAGTCTGTTATCCTGTTTGTACTCGCTTAGTGAGACATTAGGTGCAGGGTGCAATATCCGACTGTCAGCATGCAGTTTATTGCTGCCGGTCAAGTTGACTATGGCAACTTTCTCACTTGACGATACACAGGATGTACTGAGCTTCGCCGCCAGCAGTGTTCGTTTGGCGGCCAGAGTCAGAAATTGCAGCTCCTGATCGACTTTTACTGGTTGGGGCAAGAGCAGTGGTTGAATCAATTGACACAATCTTGCTGCTTTCTTTGGGTGGGCTTCGCTGTTGGGCCCCTCTTTTGTGACTTTCAGCGGTGGAATAGTTGGCGTCTTGCCAGCGCCCAGAACTGGGTTGTTCACTATCTGGGCGTCCTGAGGAGGTAGGCCTGTTGGCATTGTGGGGACACCCTATGCGGCAGCCGGGTTCGGGACAATGTCAATTTCTTCTTCGTCTTCATATGTAGATATATTCATCAAGTCATCGGAGACATCACTGATGCAGGTGTAAGACCCCTCCGGTTCCATTACCACCGCTTTGGCGGCTTTTGTGGACTGCTTTCTTTCAAAAAATGTGTCTTTAGTGATAGGGCCGTTGACAGTTACTGTCAGAATCGGAAACTACCACCCCCGAAAGCTCCTCACCTGACTCCTTAGAGGAATCCTCCTGGGTAGATGTCTTTGGTCTTCTTCTCCCCTCCTTCTTGATCTCCTGCGGGTCTTCGTCCGTCTTGGTGCTCTTCCTTCCCTTTTTGTCCTTCTTGCGCTCGTAGAGATAGGGACGAGCTCCGCTTGAGGCCACCCTGACAGTGGTAGGAACAAGCTGTCAGGTGGACCCAGGGGAGCTAGTCCCGTAAGGTCAGGGAAAAAGCCAGTTACGGCAGAAAAAACCCTGTTAGATGGCGAGTCCTTGCTGGCAGGGAGTGTGTCGGAAGTGGAGGAGGCCGGTGAATGGTATACAGTAACAGTACTTGAATCCAAGTATTACCGGACGAGGTAGGCTGATGTCGAAAAGGATTGGAAGAGAGTCCACTGCGATCCACGGAAGGCAAAAGCGGAGGCTAAACACTAGCAGTCAGAAGGGAAGGTAAGGCTATAATGCAGGTAAGAGTGAGAGAGGAAGAGAGAGAGCTGGTACAGGAGAGCGAGAGAGAGTGGAGAATGAGAGGGCAAACAGAAGCGGGAGCGAGCGAGGAGGGGAGAGAGAGGAATAGTAAGGGGGAGCAAGCGGGGGCAAAAGCGGGTGAACTAGAGTAAAGAATCTAGCGAAAGCGAGAGAGCGAGCAAGCGGGAGCGAAAGCGGATGAACAAGAGTAAGGAATCAAGCGCCAGGGAGAGAGAGAGCAAGCGGGAGCGAAAGCGGTAGAACAAGAGTAAGGAATCAAGCGCCAGGGAGAGAAAGAGCAAGCCGGAGAGAAATAGCGAAGGATAGCTTTACAGTACGGAACCCCGTACACAAGGAAAGAGCCGAGAAAATAGGGAAAGCCGAAGCGGGCAGAGTACTAGGTAGAAAAGTATCAAAGGACCAAGCTCAAGGAGCGGCACTGCAGGCGAAGTTAGCGAAAGGCTGACAATGCGAGTTGCAACGCACAGCGTTGTGGGCGTGGCTACCTTTTAAAGGAAAAGGACCAAAAAGACTAGAACGGTAAGGACCGCAAGGTGCCTAAGGAAGCCTCCATCTTTTCCACAGTGTCCAGGGTCGCGTTGTGACAGTTACATTCATTGTTTTGATATTACGCAGGAATTTTCAAGAGTCATTTCCGCTTCTCACTTTCCTTGCTGGTAAGTTTTTAGTTTTTTTTGCAGGACCACTTGTTACTTGGTCTTTGGGGATGGCCACCTTTTGAGTATCCGCCGAGGCTTTGAAAATGTTGTATAGGGCAGTAGAATGGCCCCGAGCGACCAGTTTTATTGGCAGCGTTTCTTGTACGAGCAGCTCTTGGTTGATGGTTGCCTTTAAAGTTGAGGCCATTTGCAGGTTTTGTATGGCTAAGTTGGCAGCAGCCTGGATCTCTTTTACAGCCGTAGCAAACTCACTGCTTGGCTAGTTTGTCTCCACGCTTGTTACGCTTTGGGACTTTTTTTATAGGGGGGCTTCCTTTGCTGTGTTTGCAAGAGGCAAGTCAGGATCAGGGTGAGTGATTGGATCGACGGGCTTCTCAGCCGGAAGGGAGGCCACTACCTGTACCGGTGAGGCTTCTGCGCTTTTTAAAGAAACCACTATACCCCCAAGCAACCTTGCTTCACTCCCTGGTTTGTTAGTCATGGGAGTCACCCCATGGCTAATGAGGGTCCGAGCCTTGTCAAGGGATGACATAAGTTGACACTTTACACAGTTGGCTTCAACAGCTGAACCGCCATGCTCCTTTTTTTGTTGGAAAAGGTTCAGGGCTTCTTTTGCTACCTCCGCCAAGAGTTTTTTGTCTGTGTTTCGTTTTTGGCATGATCCGTCATGGCTGCAAAAGCTCAATCCACCTTCTTATGCATCTCCTGGAGTGCTTCCTTGCAGTACGTGTTCTCATTTTCTATGCTCCGTAGTTTGCTGGTCATCGCCGTGACTACAGACAAAAGGTCTTTGATGTTCTCGTTGAGGTGCTCGTACATTTTGATAAATGGGGCAATAGATAAAGACATGGAGGACATTATCAAAGCCTGTAAGTCTTTCGTTTGTTGAGCGGTTCCCAAAGCAACCGTTTCTGTGCCACCGTGCCGCAAGCCTCCTCTCCTGCGGTTAACTGGGCGTCTGATCTTCTGGAATGGACGTTCCATTAGCGAGGAATCTGATGAGGCTTGGTCGGAGGTGGAAACGCTTGTCGACAGGCGCACATCAGTAATGCCTTGTTCTGATGGCGAGAGCTCAGGTGGGGAGGTGGGGAGTTTTTTGAACAGGTGGTAGACTTTTTGACCTTTTTATTCTGAGAACATCTGATGCTGGGCGTGATGCTCTCGTCAGGTCTCCTACGTATGGTTAAGCATTTGGCCCTAGGAGTTTGCAGCTATGATTGCTTAGGGGGGATCACGGTTTTGCCAACACTTAGCCCCTTTTCCAAGTCCTGCACAGCCTGCACGTCCATCCCTCCGTTTGGTGCACTTTTGTAGGTTCTTTCTTTATTGATACGAGTGAGGTCTGCTAACAGTTTGTTAACGACCTCCAACGAGTCTCTCCTGTCGAGGCCAAGTGATGCTTCAGTGGCAAAGAGGTGATTCCTAGCAGGTTGCGGCCGAAGTCCATCTTGGATACTCTCTCCCCCACTTGCCCCGCATCCCTGTGGGAGACGGAACACGGCAACCTCGTCCTCACTGACAGAGCCACCATCTTCTCCGCTACAGGGGACAGCAGCGCAGATGAAAGGCGGCATCTCTCCTAAGTTGCCCATGGTATCCACAGCGCTGTAGAAGCGGCTTCGAGGTGACTCCAGGCTTGCCCATTTAGGCAGTTCTGAGCTCAGGGCGTTGTAACTTGGCGTGCCAGGTACCTCCTCCAGACGGCGTGCGGGAACGCTAAAGAACCGTCCCACGGTACTTGCTGCCATGGAGTGCCCTCGGTCTTCGCACAGAGAAGTCAACATGTCACTTGCGGCTTGTGCTGCACCGTCAACCAATGCCGCACAACTAGCAACGGTCACAGTGTCTGTAAATTCTCCGGATTCGGCAAACGCCAGAGGGGCAATCGCGCTAGCCACACTCCCCCCTGCATACTCCGCCACCGGAAGCATACAGACCATACCGGCATCTATGTCTGCAAGCGTCGGGGACACATTGGTGTCGGGCTGCGCCTCAATCAGACAGATGCCATCATTATTTGTAAATGCAATATCATTCATACATGTCACAGAGCCTCCCTCCGTGTTGGCACTTACTTGTTGTGCGAGTGTAGTTGCCGTTTTTGAAAAGGCAGGTAATGAGGTTGGCGAAGCACACAGCGCTGCAAAAGAGGAAGAGGCCATGAGATTCCGGTCCTGGCCACTAGGATAGTCTTTTTCCATAGGCGTCGCAGCTTCGAGCCTTCGTTGTGCCCGGGTTTTAGAGAATGAGACAGCCTTGAGGCTGTCTCGCATGATTGGACAGTTAATTTCAATTAGGAAGAGTGGAGAGAATTCATTCTGCCAGAGCACTAGTTCCACTAGTTCCACGGACTTCCTCGGACTCTTAGACTCTGCACTGACTCTGCGACCGCTCCGCAGGGGAATCGAGTCTTTGTAGATCACAGGCACGCCCACAGCAGTAGAGGACAGTGTAGACAGACTGAGCAAACAGCACTCAGCTCCGACAGCTCCTTAGACTCTGCACTGACTCCGATCATGAACATCTATAATCATGAACAGTCACGACATTGGCAACAAGAACAGAATGACATACTGGGAATATTTGCCAAGGTTTCTAGGAACATGTAATGGTGAAGCAAACAATCAAATAAAAGAAAAGCTTTCGAAAGTAGTCATGTCCCTGTCCCGTCTTGTTATGTTATGTTAACTGAATTTATTGAGCGCGCGTATGCCCAAAGGCATCATGGCGCTGGTAGCATGGAAGGAAATTTTAATAATATGTCTGTTTCTAGAATAAAGTAGATTTCAGTAGCCGGCGAAAGACGAAATGGTCAGCAGTACCCCGTAGAGCAATGGGAAGGTTGTTCCAAGCTTTGGCGGCTGCTACCGAAAAGGCTCGCCCCCCAATCAAGATAGTCTGAACCGAGGCACTGCTACAAGAAGAGCCAATTGGGATCGCAGAGAGCGAGTGGGCACATAATGCAAGAATTTAGCTTGCAAATATTCTGCCCCCAGGCTATAAAAAGCCCAATGCACAATGCACATGGACTTAAACAAGATCCGATCTGCAACGGGAAGCCAATGGAGTTGCCTTATTATTATTATTTTGCCTTAGCAATGGAGACATATGGGCTCCGAAAGAGGAGTGAAGAATAGATCTGGCAGCAGCATTCTGGAGTAGTTGTGACTGCTTGATCAAATAGCGAGGCTGTGCAAAATAGAGCAAATTGCAATAATCCAATACACTCAGAACCAGAGCTACGACCACTGGGGCCTGACGTGCTGCGGGAGTGAAAGGAAGGACCTTCCAGAGAATACAAAGCTTAAAATGGCCAGTCTTGCAGACCGCTGCAACTTGCTCATCCATGGCAACGGAAGTGGAAATTCTTGAAAGTCTTCATGACATCAAATTTGCACCCGTGACTGTAAAGTAATACAGATCTAAATATTGTCATGTCTGAGTGATGTCATCACATTTCCTCAATGACAGCCGAATTAGCAAAAATATGTTTTTCAAAGGGAAGCGGTGATCCACCATACGGAACGCTGCCCCATTATAAAACATTTGGCAGTATCCTGGTGTATTCTGATAGAGCCCTTTAGAGGAGGGACCTTGGGGCTACCACAGGTTATAACTGACATCTTTAATTAATGCCAGTATCCTTTTTCTGGATTATAGGTAAAGGGATGCAGGCATTTAAGCCATCAAATTAAAGTATTTCGTGGGTTGCAACAGGCACTCCAACCATAGAGCTATAATGTGAAAGCAGTCATTTGATTTCCAAGGGTAAGATTCATAAACAGGATTAGGGTAAATAATTACTGAACAGTAAAGGGAGCGCACACAGACAGGAGTTGTTTCTCAGCACTTTATTAGGCTGTCTTCATGTGTTACAGCCACCCCACAATGGGTGCTGCTGGTGGATTAAGTACAGAATACAGTAAACTAAATTTGACAATTGTTTATACATACAACAGGTTGGCGCAGTGTTATGGTAGCACAGTGTGCTGTTCTAATGACTTGTTCGGATTGAGTTTAAGGCTGTTGATGCTCATCCATTGGTTTATTTCAGTGAGGCAGTTGATAAGAGTTGGGGTTTGTTCTTCGCTGGCATTGATTTTGTAGATGATTTTAGTGTCATCTGCGTAGTTGAATGCAATGAGGCTGTGTTTTTTGGGGGTGGGGAGGGTCATGTAGATGTTGAAAAGAAGTGGTGAGAACAATGAGCCTTGAGGGACTCCACATGTTGTTTTCCGGCGTGCTGATTTGAGTGCTGCTATCCAAGTTGTTTCTGTTATTTCAGACATGAAGGAGCCAGGGGAGTGCTGTGCTGCCGATCCCAGTACCTTTGTGTCTTTTGATGAGCATTTCATGGTGAACTGTGTCGAAGGCTGCTGATAGGTCGAGTAGTATTAGCTGTGATTTGATATTGGAGTCTGCGTTGGTTTTGAGATCATTTCATATGGCTAGTAATGCAGTTTCCGTCCCTCTCATGGGTCTGGAACCTACTTCTGCCTGGTCTAGTATCTGACTGTTTTCTACATGTTCCATGATTTGTTCGTAGACGTAGCTTTCTCATAGTTTCGCCGGACATGGGATGTTTTTGTTGTTGTTTTTTTTACACTATTTATAATTTTCGTAATGACATAACAGATATTTTGCAAACATAGGAGCAGAGTCTGCAAAATACATCATAAAAATTCAAATGGTAACTCTAACAAAAGATGAAAGAAAAACAAAAGAAAAAAATCAAATATGGCAATTCCCTTTTCATCCTATGAATTCACAATTTCCAAGGCCACTATCCACATCCAAGCATATGCATTGTAACCAGATTGCCATGAAATGTACAAAAGAACATACATAGACAGTACGCCACAACTCCCATAACTATTTTGCTGAAAATATTAACCTCTGCCTTACATTTCAATAAATAGTCCCCAAATTTCCAAATAATCGTCCTCGCATTTTTGCTTTTGCATCATGAATTTCTCATAGCTGGATAAAGTCTGAAAATCTGACAACCTGCCCTCCAGCGATGGCTTTTTCCTCGTTTTCAAAACCCTCAGGATTTGCATAGCTGCTACCACCAGCACTTTATCTATCCAACTACCGTAACCAGGAGCCACACTACATCTCCCTGAATCGGAAAGCAGGATCACAGAACAAGGTGACCTAGGAAACACCACTCCTAAAATTGAGCTTGCAGGTGGGAGGGGGCTCTGAGCTCGATTGTCATCCCTTCCCACATCCGTTGAATTTTCATGGATTTTGTTGTGCTGAATTGGATCATCTTAGCCTTGTTATAGAAAAACATTTCACACACCCACGCATGTAATATAGTGTTAGCTGATCAGATAAGCAGTGCTCGCTGCTGAAATTAGTTTTCTTCCTGGGGCCTAAGGTTCGAATTCGGGCAGTGCTGTGATCCTTCCGAGGTTGATAAATTCAGTACCTAATAGTAGTATATCCTATTTACACTGCTAAAAGAATTACAAAAACATGAATAGCAAATTCTACATAAAAAACAAGTTATTATGGTGATGCACTCATAAATGTGGCAGATTATTGAACTAAGGCCCGTGAAGATAGTGGTCGTACTGGGGGGCAACCACAGAGTACGTAATTTCTATACTTTTCAAAAAACGGAATGCTATGCGACTGCTGCGCCCAGTGGCGTGTCCTGACTCTTTTGACTGTGATGGGGTACTGACTTATGCAGGGTGGCATGAAGAACGAGCTTGCATGCTCGCACACACAAACACACTGGCCCAATGGCGGGGCCCTGCACTGGGACGGTGCCCCTGCTGGGCAACACTGTCCCACATTACGGTATGGGCTGTATGACCACGGCTGTCTGTGCAACCCTGGCCTGGGCGCCCGCAGAGCTGGGGCTGCAGTGAGCTGGGTGCCCCCAGCCCACGTGTCGTAACCCAGTGATCCGGAGTTAGCAGGGTGACCCCCTGCCTGGTGTCCAATGCATGGATGCAGCCTCATGGTTCATGTCGGGTGGCCCCGACAACCACGGTGGCCCGCCTCGGTGATCTGGTAGCGGGCCCCACCACAATGGCAACAAGGGCTGGTCTGGGCCCTGCAAGCTGGAGTTTGCGGGCTGCTGGCGGCCCGTGTGTGTGTGCAGAAGCGGCGTCAGCCGCTAGGCGGGTGGCCCAGGGCCCCGTGCTGTGTGTTGGCACGGGCCGCCTGGTGCCTGCAAGATGGTATGCGGCGTCGGCCACTGCTGATAGGCTGTGTAGTGTGGGCTTCTCCTTGCTCTTGTTTCCTACCTCCTATACTATGGAATGACTTACAGACAGATTTGTTGTGGAAAAAATGTTTGGCCGTAGGCATTTATTTTCTACAGAAAATAACACAAACAAGAATCATGATAACAACATGTGTCTGTGCTTTTGGGCACACCGTGTCCAGGGTTAGCGATGCCAGCCTTCTCCTTGGTCAGTCTCGGTTACCCTCGGGCATTCGTTCCTGGACACGTGCCACCTACGACTTTCTTCTACCGTGTACCGAAGAAAGTACTCAGCGTTCCTGCTCCTCTCTCCGCTTGTTTCCTTCTTCCTGAAGTTTTGCAGGGTGGGTTGGGTGGCAAAACGCTTCCTTCTCCTTTGCCCAGGTCCCAAGACGCCTACCCGTACGAGGTGAGCGTCTTGCCTGGTTTGTTTTTCTCCCTTGTCCTTTGGCCATACTTATACCCCCTCTGTCCTTTTGTTATTATCCTGGGGGCCGGGCCCTGCCCAGCCCCCCTGCAGGTTTCCCCTCACACCTTGCCTGTTGTTAGGGGCTGTTGCCTGGCAACGCTGGGGCAGTGGCGCCAACTGGCTGCCCCTCCCCATGTTTCTTCGCGCCATCTTGCCCCCACCCCGCGCCTAACCCCCCAGGCCCTCTATCGGGCCGTACTTTGCACGGCCCGAGGCCTGGGGCATAGGCTGTGTAGTGTGGGCTTCTCCTTGCTCTTGTTTCCTACCTCCTATACTATGGAATGACTTACAGACAGATTTGTTGTGGAAAAAATGATTGGCCGTAGGCATTTATTTTCTACAGAAAATAACACAAACAAGAATCATGATAACAACATGTGTCTATGCTTTTGGGCACACCGTGTCCAGGGTTAGCGATGCCAGCCTTCTCCTTGGTCAGTCTCGGTTACCCTCGGGCATCCGTTCCTGGACACGTGCCGCCACACCTGAGTGGGCGTTGCCTCGGCCGCTCAGGTTCCCCCCAAAAGTACCTGTGTCTGCGTCCCCTCTCCTCTAATGCCTTGAAATTAGTGTCTGCAAAATGCCCCATCCTATGTTCTATGTGGTATTATTGTTGACATGAAAATCTCTTTCTCCCTCAGCCTGAGATCCCTTTAGATCCCCTGTTAACATTCCCTCTTTCCAGGCCATCCCCTGCCACAGTATTCCGGTCTACCGGCTCCCTTATTCTACAAGCCCTTTAATATGCTATTGCATCTTTTTTAACTGCCCCTTCAGCTTAGCCCCAATCCTTCAACTCATACTTTATTAGCGGGCTGTTTGTTGGGTCTATTACTCCTGCTATTTCCGCGGTGTATGTAGCTGTGTCTAGATGTGCTGCCTCCCAATTTTTACTTTTTCCCTTTGGCCAAAAAGCCCCTTCCAAGGATTCACATATTTTTTTTGTTGTTGACCCTTCCCTTCATTTTTTACACCCGTCTAAAAAATTACATCTGCACATGCTTTCTGCGTTGCTTACCCATTTCGTAACTTTTTTGGGCGTTCCTGCCCAGGTTTCCTTTGACTCGCCCTGTTTCCTTTAGTTTTACTTATTTCTCGGATATCTTTTTGTTGTTAACCTTCCCTTCTCCTCCAGTGGAACCCATGCCTTTACCGGTATGGGTGTTTATTTTCCTGCCATACCTGTGGCCATAATCTCCTTTTTCAGTCAGCCTTATGGCTAACCTTTTCATTAATTCCGGTGCTTATTCGTGGAACCCATGATTTTCCTAGTATGGGCGTTTATTTTCCTGCCATACACGTGGCCATATTTTCTTTTCCAGTCAGCCTTTCTGGCTAATCTTTTCATTCTTTCCGGTGCTTCTACTTGGAACCCATGCCTTTCCCGGTATGGACGTTCTTTCCCTCTGCCATACACGTGGCCATCTTTTCCTTTCCCAGCAGCCTTTATGGCTAACCTTTTCATTCTTTCCGGTGCTTATTCTTGGGACCAATGCCTTTTTCGCTATGGGCGTTATTTTCCTGCCATACACGTGGCCATCTTTTCCTTTTCCAGTCAGCCTTTATGGCTAACCTTTTCATTCTTTCCGGTGCTTCCTCTTGGGACCCATGCCTTTTCCGGTATGGGCGTTATTTTCCTGCCATACACGTGGCCATGTTTTCCTTTCCCAGCAGCCTTTATGGCTAACTTTTTCATTCTTTCCAGTGCTTATTCTTGGGACCCATGCCTTTTTCGGTATGGGCGTTATTTTCCTGCCATACACGTGGCCATCTTTTCCTTTTCCAGTCAGCCTTTATGGCTAACCTTTTCATTCTTTCCGGTGCTTATTCTTGGGACCCATGCCTTTTTCGGTATGGGCGTTATTTTCCTGCCATACACGTGGCCATCTTTTCCTTTTCCAGTCAGCCTTTATGGCTAACCTTTTCATTCTTTCCGGTTCTTACTCTTGGGACCCATGCCTTTTCTGGTATGGGCGTTATTTTCCTGCCATACACGTGGCCATCTTTTCCTTTTCCCGTCAGCCTTTATGGCTAACCTTTTCATTCTTTCCGGTGCTTACTCTTGGGACCCATGCCTTTTTCGGTATGGGCGTTATTTTCCTGCCATACAGGTGGCCATATTTTCTTTTCCAGTCAGCCTTTATGGCTAACCTTTTCATTCTTTCCGGTGCTTCTACGTGGAACCCATGCCTTTCCAGGTATGGGCATTATTTTCCTATGCCATATGCGTGGCCATATTTTCCTTCCCCTAGTCAGCCTTATGGCTAACCTTTTCATTATTTCCGGTGCTTACTTGTGGAACCCATGCCTTCCCTGGTGTGGGCGTTCTCTGCTGTACGGTTGCCTACTGTTGCCCCAGAGCCATCTTTCCTTCCTGGTTGATAGGCGATTGTCATATGACTGTTCTTATTGAACACTTTGGAATTCCCCCTTTTCTGCCCTTCTGCTTATGCTCCATGCTCCCAGCTATGTTTTTCCGATATCTCCCCTGCCACCGCCTTGTGCCGTTGGTGGGTGGTGTGTTACTTTGATACTCTGCCGTCCTATCTGTGTCCCCTATTGACTGCCCCAAAGGTTCTGTTCCCCTGACCTCAAACGATTCCTTGTCGTTGTTAACGTATCCCCTGTTGTTGTCCCTGTCTTTGCTTTTATCATTATTTTCCCATTATTCCTGTTGCCCTCCTGAACTGTGGACCCTGTGGTCCCCTTTATCTTTTAATCCGTTAAACATGTACCAATTAAAACTCTCCTCGTCCCACCCTCTGTGGTACCCCTCGGTGACCTTTCATTTCCTTCTCACTCTCGCTCGTATTCCTTTCATGCACCCCCCCAATGCTTTGCATACCTTCAAGACCCTTGTTGCTAACTTTACAATGCCACTCCATCCTCTGGGTATTGTTGCAATACCGTCGGTGCCTATTGAGGGCTGTGTCCCGTATCCCCTGGGTCACCTAGTGGAAATGGACCTGCCCCTGCACTCTTGCCTGCCCGTTCTACGCCAGAGCCCTTAACTCTCTCCTTAACTATTACTCTTTTCCATTTTTCCCATGCTTCCAAGGGGTCCCACTGTTCCCCCTTCTGCTCTCAACTTTGGTTGTGGAGTTGGACCTGCCCCTGCACTCTTGCCTGCCCCTTCTATACCAGAGCCCTTATCTCTCTCCTTACCTTGTACCCCTTCCCATTTTACCCATGGTTCCAAGGGGTCCCTCTCTTCCTCCTTGCTGCTCGCTACCTCGGTTGTGGAAACCCCTTCCTCCCTGTATTTTTTCCGGCTTTCTCCCCCTCCTGTCAATGGTTCTGGGCGACTTACCCGTACCAGTGATGCCTGCGCTTAACCTCTTTACGATTTGCTTCAAATTTTTCTTCTGTCCTGGTGGCAGTGCCCTCACCTGCCGCTGTACTCCTCACTCAGCAAAGGCGACATTTTCCCTTGCCCTGTCCTCCTTCCGCAGGATGTCCAGTACCCCTTTAGCCCCAAACCTTTTTCTGCCTTCTTGACCCAACTGCTGCATTTCCTTTTGCCCTCTTTGCTCTTAGCTCAGCCACTTTCTTTTCTCCTTGCCTAGTTTATTTCTTGTCACAGCTCTCTTCCTCCTTGTTTTCCTTGTGCTTCTCCTGGTTTGTTAAATTCTGCTGCTGTATCCCCTCTCCTGCTTTGCACCGCTGTGCTGCTCTCTTGTTTACTGCCCTTCTTTTGTGGTTACCTGCACGTCTAAGGAAGTCAAACCCCCAACCGTTCAGATACAAGTCACAACTCTTAATGACTGTGCCACAGACGCTTGCCTGAAGCTACCTGCAAGAGAGTGCTGACTGATGCGCACGGCGTACTGTACACCACAGCCCCATTCATCTCGCTGGACATCCCACCAAACTCTCCCTTGAGACCCCCGCTATCCCTGGTGCAACCAAACCCTGGCCAATACCTCCTTCGTTGTACCAGCAATAATAACACCAGTATTTTGTATAGACAGACTAATTAAGTTGTTGCATACTTTAAAATCGTAATTATTTTCCACAACGCTTACAAAATTTTGAAGTTGGAGGTTTGGCTCGCACCCCCCACCTCTCAGGTACAAGTCACACAACATTTACTGACTGTGCCACAGACCAGTTCAGACACAGCCTGTGTTCACAGACCAAAGTGCCAATACTTTAGCATTTATATAGCGCTGCGAACCCTCAGACTTCTTGGCGCTGCTTATTTCCCATGATGTGTGGTGGCCATTTATCGACTTCGGGAGGATGCATGGTTTAGTTTGACCCTGCTGGGATCCGAACCTGCGCCAGCAGGCTCTGCCCAGATGTCAACGTGAGCCCGCTACTCGCTGCGCTACCGGACCAGCTGTTGGCCCTTCCCTTTCAAAGTGAATCTAACATCGTACCCACAAAAGCAACTACCTTGATTGTAACGCTTTGCCCTTTCACTCCCTGAACGTGGTGAACCATTGTGTTTGTACATTAAATCGTAATGGGGTCGCCTCTACCCCAGCACCTATGTGTAATTAGCTGCAGCTATACATTTGCGTGTTAAATGCCGCCTCTCATAAACACCATGCAATGCCCATAATGACTATACCCTCCGTACTTGCTTATCATTTCCTGCTGTGACAACCGCACATCAATTTGCATGGTCATCTGCGTTGAACCTGCCCTTATCAACTCAGCACATGAGCTACACAGCCGACTTGTGGGACGGCGCCCGCTCCCTTCAAATCCATACCATCTCGTATCCTCATACTAGAAAGCATAGCGTCTGAATCGTATGCTGCATCTCGTGCAGGTCCCACAACTTGCGTGCAAAAATGGCGTTAACAGAACCGCACCCGCTATGGTCAGACAACCCTCTGATAAACGACCCACGGAACACGTCTTATAACCGGCCTGTACCTTTAAAGTGTATATCTATAGCCAGTAAAGCACATTTACATACCCACGGAAATAAACACTTTTTTAAAGTGCTGTGTTTGCGGCTATTTTCCTTCATCAGGATGCAAACCCTTGTCATCCCATTTGGAGGCAGGGAGCTTGGCTGCTGTGCCACATGGAGCTGCTTTTTTGCCTACAGCCACCACCCCCCGCCTCCCCCAGCATGGCGCAATAAATCATTTAACCAAAAGTAAATGACCCAATTGTAATTTATCAGAATGTCCTACTTAAACAATGTAAAGCAGGTCTCTACCAAGTCTCTACCGATGTCAGGTGGCCATAACACCTGACATTGTTCCTCATCGCAGCATTAGCATGGGCACCGAATGCGAGCCTGAGAACATAATTTCCCCGGCTGACCATCATTATGTCCACCGCCGGTTCCCCTCCTGAAAAAACAGTACAATTACAATTCATGCATATTATATCTGCCTAAGAGGTATACCCTCTGCAATGGGTGGGCGCTTCCGTGAATGCTTATTCTTAACTCGAAACGCATGGCGCGGCCTCGCGAAGCGGCAAGCGGATTTGAAACCATTACGGCCCCAGAGTACTGCTAGCCGCTCCTTACCTTGAACAGGCAAATTTGTGCCTTGCTCCTCGCTACCACGTTGCTATCTTCCCGTGCCTCCTTTTCTGTGATCCCGAACGAAAACCGCCTTCATCTCAAACGCTGCCCTGGAGCTGTTCCATCCTGGAACAGCAGCAGGAGCAACCCAAACCAGCCAAACAAATCCAGCAAAAGAAAACCTACCCGAGTGAGGTTGGCTTCCTTCTCCTTTGCCCAGGTCCCAAGACGCCTACCCGTACGAGGTGAGCGTCTTGCCTGGTTTGTTTTTCTCCCTTGTCCTTTGGCCATACTTATACCCCCTCTGTCCTTTTGTTATTATCCTGGGGGCCGGGCCCTGCCCAGCCCCCCTGCAGGTTTCCCCTCACACCTTGCCTGTTGTTAGGGGCTGTTGCCTGGAAACGCTGGGGCAGTGGCGCCAACTGGCTGCCCCTCCCCATGTTTCTTCGCGCCATCTCGCCCCCACCCCGCGCCTAACCCCCCAGGCCCTCTATCGGGCCGTACTTTGCACAGCCCGGGGCCTGGGGCAGGAGGAGGCAGCGGTGGTGGCCACACATGTGAGGATCGGGAGCAGTTGGAACGGCCTAGGCCGCGAAGAAAAGGGTGTGTGACCGCTGTGGCGTGAGGCCCGCCCCACGGAAAGAAGAGCTCGCTCCGGGACAATGAAGGTCAGCTGCGGCCACGGGGGACTGCTGGTTGTCCCTGCGAGCCTGCAGGGTGATGCAGCTGTTCCTCATGCCCCTTTGTGTGGAAATCTGCACGGTGAGGAGACCTGGGGCCGGCTGGCATCTCCCTGCGGGTCTCAGCAGCAGGGAGAGGCAGCCGGCAGGTCCCCTCCTGTGCCCGACTCAGAGGAAAAGGAAATGTCAGGTGCATGAAAGCCCATGGCGGTCCTTCAAGAGCCCAGGCCTACCACGGTGGGGCCTACCACGGTGGTGGGAAAAGAAAATGAGCAAAATGGAACAGAGGTCCACGCTGGCCCCCAAAGGACAAAGTATGGGGGCGTGGTCTATGATCGCCGGGCCTGTGGCGGTGAGAAAAGGAAAAAAAAGAAAGAACGAAGGCAACTGAGGGTCTAGGCAGCCCAATAAAGCAAGGTGTGGCCATCTGACCTGGGACGCAGGGGTGAATAAGGTTTGCTCACTCCAGCCGCAACCAAGGAGCGTAGGGCCCGCGGCAGCCCCGAAAAGGGGCATGGCCCACTATCACCTGGGCCAGCAGCTGTGAAGCTAGAGGGAGGAACAAAAGGAAAGGCTGAGCCTTTCATGTGGACATCAAGGAAACTAGGGAGGCATGCAGCAACCCTGGATGGTAGCGGGTAGCCTGATAACACCGTCCACCGAGAACAGAGGACAGTGAGACCTGCATCACCCAATGGGAGGGGCACGGCCCACCAATCCCTGGTTTTGTGCCACAGTGACAAAAAAGTGGGAGAAACACTGGGCCGGTCCTGCCGTCCTACTGGAACACACCAGGTGGGTCTGTGGGGGTATGCCCATCCCCAGGACAACAAAAGTCGTTTTTGGGGAAGCCAGATTACCCAATTCTCCACAGCATCAAAAGGTGAGGGCCTGCATCCAGTGGGTGACCCAGGGAGCACTGGCCTGTCCACCAGCAATTCAGCAGCCCTGAAGGAAGATCGATCAAGGGTGTTGGTGGCAGGGTCCAGGTGGGAGCCATGTCATGCACCAGATCAAAGAAAACGGTACAGGGCTGTCCATGCCGGATGTGCGGTCGCCACCCTTGAGCTAGGCGACGGTGACTCTCAAGAGGAACGGAGGCGGGTTGCAGCTCTCGCAAGTGCTTGTGCGCCCTCTGCCATCAACAGTGTCCATCAGCTCCCCAGGACGGAGGGGGAAGTGAAGATAGTGTCTCATTATCCTACCATCGACCCAGCACCCTGCCATGGTTCTTTTCCCCCATCATCTATAGACTAGGCTGGGGCGGCCCCTGGTACTTCCAGGTGCTGCTTTGCCGGTACTGAACGATCTTGTCACCAGCATTCGGCCACAAGTTTGGCCTGCTGTCTAGAGACTGGAACGGGGTGGCCCCTGGTACCCCGAGGTGCGGCTTTACCGGCCCTTGAAACCCAAACTGTCCTGAAGAGTTTTCCATCAAAGTCGGACTGGTGCTCTGCGGACCGGCAAGTAATCATAGTGGACCCAGTAATTATACACCTCGAGTCTGGGCACCCGAAAACCTAAACTCGCCCAGCCAAAATATTGTGTGAAGCTGTGTTATTGAGCTTGTGGTTTTTGTAGTAAAGGGTGCCAGCAATGAGCAATGGTGTCGTGTCAATGGTGCAAGATCCACTCACCCAGCTTAATAAAGGGTGTGCGTGCGGGTGGAAAATCCAATGTGTAACCAGTCTGCTTACCAGCCCCTACTGGCACCCCGGGATGACCTGGGTCTCTAAATGTGTGTAGATTAGTTGCGAGTGTAGTTTTCGCATTATGGGGGTGTGATGTTAATTTGTTTGGTCGTTATGGAAAAGGAGGAGTGTTGTGTGTCACCCCTCCTGGAAGCATGGTAGCTCCCAGGATAGGTGCAATGGTCACATGGTCTTAACCATGTGACCAACCTAATTAATAGGACGTGCCGTTTCCGGCTCGTCAGTCTAAGAGGGAGCTGACTCCGGTGGTGTTACTTCTAGCACCATGCTGGTGCTGCACCGCGTGCGGCAGGCCCAATGGCGGGGCCCTGCATGGGTATGGGGCATGTGACCACGGCTGTCTGTGCAACCCCGGCCTGGGTGCCCCCAGAGCCGGGCTGCATTGAGCTGGGTGCCCCCGGCCCACATGTCATACTCTGGTGATCCGGAGTTAGCAGGGTGACCCCTGCCTAGTGTCTGATGCATGGATGCAGCCTCATGGTTCATGTCGGATGGTCCGACAACCGTGGTGGCCCGACAACCGTGGTGGTCCCCCCGGTGATCCGGTAGCGGGACCCACCACACGCCTATGGCTGCCACGACCTGTATTTATCCTGCAGGAGAGTGGGTCAATTTCCAAGTAGATTGGATCTATGTGGCATGCTTCCGAGGGCGAAAAAGTAAGACAACGCTGGAAACCAAGATGAGATCCCCAGTGTCTTCTTAATCAATCAACATGGTAGGGCCACAACATTACATCATGGAAGGCGTGATGTGGTCAGTCACGTGGCAAGAGGCCACTAAAATGGCAGAAGTTGCTCTGTGTAAGGCAGTTTAACTTTACCTTTTATTACATTATGCTGCGTTGACAGTAGCAAAATAATTAGCCTGTCAGCTAAGGGTTTGTAGGAATTTTTGTTTGAGGTATTTCAATGTATTTCTTATACGGTGTTGGTCTTTTATAATGCGCCACAGAGAGAAACGTCCACTTCAAAGGACCCGGGCCGATACTAAGGGGTGAGCGGGTATGAGATAAGGAGGAATGGCGTTGACCATAGTACGAATCCTAGTGTATATGTAACCTGTCACTCTGCCACCAGTTGGTTTAAAATGAAGAAGCTTCGGGGGGCCCCGTGGCTGTGACTTTTAACTAACAGCTGTCAGTGGCTGCTTTAAAAAGCAGCCAACTTTACAGAAATATATGACTGCTTTTAATTTCCCTGTCTGGAGGAATCTACTCGGTCGTGCGGTGCTGGATTTGTTGGCACCTACTGCGAGTTGCTGGCGAAGACTAGTCATTTTTTGCTCCCACTTTTTGTTGCTCTCCCGGTCTCTTTCGTGTTAGGGACCCTGGCAGTTTCAAGCCCCGGGCCTTCATTACTGGCGAGTAATCTCTCTCTCTCTTGCTCTCTCTGTGACAGCAGGAGTGCAGTGGGCTGTTTCCACGTCACTGAGTTTCTGTTACAAATTGTTACGTGTGATGGCTTGGCAGGGCTTTCAGAGGAATCGTAATTCATTTTCTAGCAAGAGCCCAACAGAATGACTCCATGTTCTTTCCAGTGGTCCCCAAAAACCCCTCTCACTCGGTGACAGACACCCACATACCATGTCTCTCTCAGACTTTACCAAATATCCAGCCCAGCACTGTGCGCGAAACCACATAATCTGCCATTCCCTCATTGCAAGCAAAAACCATGTAAATGTTTTGTATTTTATTTCATCCTATGAATCTGTTTCCAAGTGAGCCCTCTGTAACAGCGCCACGATATCCCAGGGCCGCTGAGCGCATTATAAATTCAAATAAATAAATAAATCCCTCCAGAGCAATCCCTCGCTAGATGCCTCATACTATGCCACACCTTGGGGGGCTGTAGGGTACAAATCAAGATCCGCAAGTGTATATACTGCATGCTGAAACATATACATTATATACTGAGATGTATGTGTCATATATCAAGATGTACACATTATATACTGACATATACACACTGTACACTGAGATACATACATTGTATACTGAAATGTGTATACTGTATATTGAGATACATACATTGAAATAGATTCATTGCACACTGAGATACATTGTATACTGTATAGTGAAATGCATACTCTTAGGGAGAATTCTCTTAAATGTGCTAACTCCCTTCACCTTAGAGACCCCCAGCAACTTTGCTGGATTTTGAGGACTTGATTTTTTTTACCTGGAGAGAGTGTGAACCTTTTTTCCCTCTCTCTCATATATTTTGATGTGTGTTTTACTCTTGTGTTCTTTGATTATGGAGTTTTAGACAACTCTATACACATCCTCTTTTCATTTGTGTCACACAGCACCCTCAGTGCAGTGAGAAATGGGAAGTCTTTTAGGCTATCCCAAGGTTTAAATACCTTCTCTGGGATAAACTACTGTTTCGAAGAGAAAGTAAAGTGAAATTGACTTTACTAGTCTTTTCAAATTCCTAGACCCAGCACACACTATCTTACAATAGAGTGCTGGAGGGGTTACCTAGTATCACCTATGTATAGAAACTCATGTAGCAGTCAAATGCTACTCTTTCCTCACAAAATGGCTGGTGGCAATGGTTTCACAACGAACTACCATGATTTTTCCAGACCGCGAACACTAGTAGCGTTAAATCATGGCAGCCATGTTTTTCAAGATGGCGTCTGAGCCGCCTTTGTTTAAACAGGTCCCGGGCTTTTTTCGCCATTTCGTTTTGGAAAGGTCCTTCTAGAATTTGTCTCTGCGTGCCAAACCAGCTTTGGTCTCTTTGTTCCTACACCTTTGGTGAGTTTGTGGCAAAAACAGGACAGGAAGCGGGTACCTTTAGGATTTTTGATTCGAAAGTTGCCCAAGGCTGGTTTCCGATATACACCCTTTGAAAAGCAGCTGTAAACCTGCTATTGGGCACTCGTGGATACTGAACAAATGACGGTGGGACATGATATATTGATCCAACCAGAAATTCCGATCATGCAGTGGGTATTGATCTCCCCTAAAACACATCGCAGAGGGCATGCCCAAAGGGCAGTATTATCTAATGGAAGTGGTACATTCAAGACCGCGCTAAAACAGGGAAGTGTAGAATTGCGAAGTTACACGAGCAAGTGGCAGGGGTTCCATTAGTAGATCTGGAATCCATGGAAGGGACTGAAATCGATGATTCTCCGGCAAAATGGGGAATCCTGTATGGAGAATTAACAAGTGAGCAAGTTGAACATACCTGGTTCACTGATGGGTCAGCCAAATATGTGGGGACTGAGCGACACTGGAAAGCAGTGGCATATAAACCCAAACTGCACAAAGTGTTAACCACCTCCGGCAAACGGAAAAGTAGCCAATTTGTGGAATTATATGCTTTGTATCAGGCTTTGAAGCAAGAGGCAACTGGTTGTTGTTATATATACATGGACTCATGGTCCGCTGCAAATGGGCTGGCTGTTTGGCTGCCTACATGGCAGAAAAATCGATGGAAGATTCATGCTAAAGAAATATGGGGAAAAGAATTGTGGCAAGATATTGCTGAGATGCTAGTGCATACCGCTGTAACTGTGTAGACACCCATTGTGCAACAGATTCACTAGAACGGTGGTTCAATACAATTCTGTTGTAGATGAACATGCCAAGATTTCAGTCATGGACACAAGGTCTGAGGAAAAATGATTTGGAGCAGATTGCTAAATGGGCCCACCAGAAAAGTGGACATGTCAGAGAAAAGGCTACTATCAGGTGGGCACAAGATAGGGGAATTAGCCTCACATAACAGATTGTGAAAACAGTGATTTTACAATGCCCCGTGTGTCAGCATCAAAATCAGAGATCTATTCCGCATGTAATTTGAGGCACATTGAAACGAGGTAAATTGCCTGGACAGATTTGGCAGATTGATTATATCGGTCCACTACCCATTAGCCAAGGATGTCAATATGCGTGCACTATTGTGGACACGTATTCCGGTTACCTGATGGTGTTGCAATTGAATACGATTAAATTGTTGGATCAAGAAGTGGCTGTATACTATTCAGTACCCTTACAGATTCAGAGTGACAATGGGTCACATTTCAGGGTAAAATTTGTTCTAGATTATTGCCAGGATAAAGGCATTGAGTGGATCTCTCATGTCCCATATCACCCTGAGGCTTCAGAGTTAATTGAGAGAATGAACGGATTATTTAAAGAACAGTTGTGCAAAACTGGTGATGGCACCTTGAAAGGGTGGCGTGAGCATGTGTTGGATGTGGTGCAAATCCTTAACAACCATCCTATTGCTAACGGTGAGAGTCCTCTGATGCGCATGTTAACGCCAGCCTTGCATATAAAACCGAACAGAGCTATGGAAATGTAGTTGTACTGGGAAATTTCTCCTGGGGCTTTAGCTCCTTATCTATATGTCAGCTGGGGCGGATTTGCATGCTAGAGAAGAAATCCGACTGGAACCAACGGGCATTGTTGTAATTGATACAGGGATTGGAGTACAAATTCCATCTGACCATATGTGATTAATTGCCTCCAGATCTGGATTGGCCTTAAAAAGGTATTCAGGTATTAGGCGGGATTGCGGAGGCAGATTACCAAGGGGAGATCAAAAGTGATTGTCATGAACAGTGTAGAGAATATGTTGCCCATCCATAAGGGGGATAGAGTGGCACACCTAATTCTTGTACCTGTGAAATTGTCCATGGTGAAGAAAGGAGAGCCTCCCACTGTTCTAACCACTCGTGGGGATAAGGATTTTGGTTTATCAGATGCAATGGTTCCAGGCGCTAAGGTGTGGGTGGAGAAGTCTAACGGTCTGCCTGTCCCGGCGGATGTAATTGCAGCAGGAGAGGATCAAGTGGTTCTTGTGATGGAACCCGGGAAGAGGAAATTGACTCATGTTCCCGCTGACAAATGGTATATGCGTGAGTAATGTTTGTTTGTTTGTTTATTCACTTTTAATGCGCACCAGACCCGAGGGTATCAGGGCGCAGCAGACTACGACAGATGCAAAGTTTAAAATATTTGTTACAACACATAGGCAAGGATACAAAATAATTACAGGTTTAGCAGTAATGCACACTATGAACAAGGATACAGCAAAAGATCAAAATATAAACAGAGTGACATCTATATACAGCAGGTATTTCACTGACTATACATGCGATCTACCTTGGGGTGGGTGGCCGTGCATACAGGTCGGTAGATTTGAGCAAGTTTATGTAATTACCTCTAAAAGTCGAGTATGGTTGTTCTTCCCTAAGTGGGTGTGGCAGGGAATTCCAAGGTTTGGCAGCTTTCATGCAGAAGCTGTTGCCACCTACTTTAGTGAGTCTAAATCTCGGGATGGTGAGGCAGTTCCTGTTGCTGAGTCTCAAGGGTCTGCTAGAGGTTCTCCTATGGAATCTATCCGTGAGATAACTGGGGGCAGCATTGTTGAGTGCTTTATGGGTGAGGGAGGCAGTTTTTAGGAGAATTTTGTTTTGAGTCGAAAGCCAATTGTTTTGGCGCCTGGTCACATAAATACGTGATATTCAGGGGACGCCCAGTGCAGCTCTTAAGGCATTATTTTGGAGGATTTGAATCCTCTGAGTGATTGATTTATTGGCGTCAAAGTAAAGGGCGTTACAGTAATCTAGCCTGGAAAGAATCAGGGCTCTGGCTAGTATCATACAGTTATCATTCGACAGAAAGGGTTTGCCTGTCCTAATGAGCTTACAAGTGTAAGCGGTGGCCGAGGCCATTGATTTCACATGTTTGTCGAAGGAGAGGGTAGAGTCAAGGTAGAAGCCAATGGTCTTTACCTCCTTGGCTACCTTGGTACGGTTCCCGTCAATAGTGAAGGATGAGAACTCCTGGCCTAGTTCCTTTAGGTTAGAGTGGGTGCCCAAGATAAGGAGCTCAGTCTTGTCATCATTCAAGCAAAGACCGTGGGTAGCCATCCATGCCTGGATGATGAGATACACTCTATTCACCAACGCCAAATCCTCGTGATAATCCCCTGAAAGTGGGAGAAGAATCTGAGTATCATCTGCATAGTTAGTGTAGGTGATACCCAGAAGGTCCAAAACATCAAATACTCCGCTGATATCTTGTTTTTGAATTCTGACTTTTTTAGATCCTGAGTGTGCTGATTGCCTGTGCGGAGAGGTGTGTGGAGTCTTTCGGGTGGTCCGGGGTCATGCCAGAAGAGGTGGCAAATGTCTCCATCCTGCAGATGGAATCGGGATTCTAGATGATGACCACGAGTTTACTACAACCACTGCACCAAATGACACATCGCTTTCAGCATATCGTTGTATTTTTTGAAAACGACGTGGGCGTAAGTGTGACACCTTACCCCCTTCTGCAGTCTCTGTGTCTTTTGTGCAGCATGGCTATTCGGCCATTGTCGAGCAATATATGGGATTTCCTGTCTCGGTGAGTGTTGAACATCTCACATATTTGTTTAGCGGATGTACACAATGCTGCAAATCTAATTTCCACATGCCTGGTGGCTGTACCTACACCCGCCCATGTGCTATAACATCTGTTTGGGGTGTTGCATGAGAATTCCTTGGTGGAGGAATTCGATATAAGGAGTTCTTTTTCCATTTATGAGTATTGTAAGTTCTGTGCGGACTCGGACCGCAAGTGGAGCAACATGACATATATCATCACTTACAATATTGTTCCTGCTGATTTATGAATATGATCTAGATTGTTTCAGGGATTTTGGGAGACAAACAGGGAGAAGTCCCATTGACGTGCATATACATTCCAATGTATAGCAACATTGTTTGCAAACATCACATGCATGCAGTATATGCTGCATTTAAAGCATGCAGGGCAGTGGATCCCAAATGCTTTCCTAGCCCAGCACATGTTGCATTTTATTTACAGTCTTTAGGCATGTGGTTGAAAAACACTTCATGTTGACAGTATGCCATCTATTTAATCAACACCCTAAAGTATTTTTGTTTTGTATAGGTTTGGACATGCAGCTTTGTGCCGATTTGGCACAGATAACAAAAGTTACAACATCCTACCAGCTGCCTCTAGTGGTAAATGCATACACATGTTCTTACTTGGTGATATTTTATTCATATTTAAAATGTTACATAAGCCTTTTGATGTAATAAAGATATTTATGAATGAAACAAAGACATCTTTGACTCTAAAATACATCATTTAGGGAAACTATCCGCCGTGTCTCTTTTTCCTTAATGTCTCCCAGGACCACTTTCTACTAGATGTAAAAAATACATATAGTGAAGGGCCTTCAAAACGACTGTATCTAAGAAACAACAGTAATAATGACACATCAACAAGCACCTTATGCTCCTAGGCAAACAGACATCAGATGCCCCTGTGTCCACTGTCAATATTTACAGGCACCCACTGCTGTGCTCACAATATTTCTTCTGTCCCCAAAACCCATAGAAATTACACCCATGCACTCACCACAAAGCAGCGCAGGCTAACCAAGGGCCACACTTTAAAGACATTGACAGGCAGGCAACATCTTTCAGAGAGTTTCAAGTCTCTGAAGGCTACTCCCCTGAACAAATTGTGGAAAGTGAAACAAGCAAGTGATCAGGATTACAGACCAGGTGACATTTTCAGTAGTGCGAATAAGATACAATGTTCGTGTGTAAGCAGTCTCACCATGATACATGCAAGCTTACACTACAAAGTATAAAGATTCTCAATATATCATGTACATATTTCAACATGTAGAATATGTATTTCAGTGAATAGCAAACACGTTTCAATTAACAATATATACGCTTTGACATGAAGTGTATACAGATGTTCAGTTTACCCTATGTCTTCTTGTTATGCAGTAGATTCATTATAATATAGCATATGCCTCTCAGAACATAACATAAGCAATTCCTCATTATATATCATGTATGAATTTTAGCATGCTAAATATATGAGTTATTATATTTTACCATGCACATCTCACTATATAATATATATTGTTTGTAATACAATGTATACATTTCAATCTGCACCATATGCATTTTAATATATGGATGTATTTCAATATACATCTCAGTATACAATGTATATATCTCAGCACAGTGTATTGTGGTGCTTTCCATGGTGTCTTCAATTAATTCTTCCCAAGGGGGAGCCCTTTACCATGAGGCTAGGGAGGTGCAGCCAGTAGTCTCCCTAGTAGTGGGTTAATGCGGGAGAACCTCATAGAGAGGGACTCCCCCTCTGGGGACAAAGACGATCACCTAGAGTACAGTCCATTGAGTAATGCCACTCCCCAACAGTCCCTAGCCCCCCTCTCCATTCAGATTCATTTAATTTGAGAGTAAACCCATGTATGTTTCTAACACATGTAATAGAGATAAGGCAGAAAGTACTAGGACGATGAAAAACACAGAAGACCTGAAGATCACTACTGTGTTAGTACTGGTATGAGGTGGCCCAGAGGAGGCACGAAGATCAAGTTGTCAACAGAAACAAAGAACTTTGACAATCCACCAGGGTGGGACTGGCAACATTGTATAAGAAGAGACGATGGACTAACAAACCTGTGAAGCCCAGCCGGGAGAGGCAACAGGCGTTTCAAATGCTGTCGGCAGAACAGAGTCTCAGAAGAACAGAGTTTGCCGGGAAAGTGAAAAGGAAGTTCTCCGTGGGTCCAGCTGGAATCGGAATGCGAAGCAGCAGAAAAGAGCTGAGCAGCACAGCGCAGCGCAGAGCCACTGCGCTGCAGTTAAAGCCAGAGAGAGAAGTCTGAAGAATCAGCGCAACAAACCCCAGTCCCACGAAGTCCTGGTGGCATACCGCAGTCCCTCAGAAGGTAATGGAACGGATGAGAGACCCGGAGGGGGGTTGTGAGGGGAAGAGAGACAGGACGGGACCCTAACACTTGTGTACCTAGCATCCGAGGAGAGCTTCCTCAACGCAGTGGCAGCAAAAAACCCAATGACTGCCAGAGACGGTTGCAGACCCTAACCGTTGCGAACCAAGCATCCGAGGACAGCTCCCTCGTCACAGTGGAAACAACAAGACCACTGACCAACAGAGACGGGTCGGCAACCCTAACCATTGCAAACCAGACCTTCAAGGACAGATTCCTCATCACTCTGGCAATGGCAAACCACCAGAGAAGAGTCAGACACCCTAACAAAAGGGAACTGAGCAATCGAGGAGAACGCCCTCATCGAAGTGGGCAGGATAAGCCTACTGAACATCAACAAAGGATTTGGGACTTTTCTAACACCACGAGAGGGTGGCAAAGTGTCATGAGAAAGAGCTTTTTAGACACCAGGAGAAGGTTTCTTCCCCTTTGTCAAACTCATCAGACAAGTGGGAAAGGTAGAAAGGAAACGGAGAGAGTTCAGGGGATTGGGAGGACGTGATAACCTCAGATAGCTGCCTGAGATCAAGGGCAGAGAAAGAGAGGAAGACAGACAAGTGAGAAAAGAAACTACCAGACCCTCCCAGCCAAATTCTCAATCTAACCATGATGAATCCAATTGAGGTGCTACTCGACCGCGTGGCCAGCCATCAAATCCAGGCTGACATCAGATTCCGGTGGGGATTGGAGAAAATAGCATCCATCCAGCTAAGTCACAACCTGCCGCACAGGATTCTTTAGCCTTATCGTGAGGGTGAAGACCTGGGGAATTTCTATTTTTATTTTGAGATGCTTGCACAACAATTCCACTGGAATTAAGAGATTAAGGCATGATATCTCGCTCCCTTACTAAGGGCTAACCCTTAATCCCCAGGGAACTATGTCCTTTGACAACATAAAACAAGGCCTCCTAAATAGTAGGAAAAACCGAGAGCGTCTGTGCCATACATTCTGGGAGATCAGGCTAAACCCTACTGAAACTCTGCTGGAATTAGGGGCTGGAATACAGAATACACTGTCACAGTAGTTAGGTAAGAAGACCCTGCCAGAAGCAATGGAGGCGTTAGCATTAGTCCAGCTAATTAATAGCCTTCCCTCATCCTTACAACCTAGCAAACCTATCTTGAATAGCGCTATTGAAACTGCCCAAGCCCATGCAGAGGCAGCAATATAACTCAGGGACTTACATAAAGAGGATGAAGGACGGAAGGATGTAAAGATAACCCTCAGAAACATACCACTAAAAGAATTTAAAATAAACCCCAGAGAAACAGTTCCCAAAAATCTAACAGAATCTTTAAAACAGGGAGTAAGGAAATAGAAAATCATTATGAATGGAAATATATCCCCTTTAAGGAAAGGCGAAAACCCAAACCAGAAGTGGCAAACTCCTCAACAGGGTAACCAATTACATGCTTTTCATGCGGTGGAAAAGGGACATCTGGCCAGATAGTGTTGGAAGAATCAGAAAGAAGAACCCATGGTAATAGGTTGGATGGGTGAAGAAGAATGTGGAGAACTAAAGCCACCAGAATGGAACAATTTAGCTACCCTTAGTAACTGCTTCTGTCTCTCAGCCCCATTCAAAACACATGAATCAGTCATAGTCAACGGAATACCAGTGTCTGCATTAGTTGACTCGGGGAGTGAACAGACAGCAATAAGGGCCGACCTTATATACTTTGACCAACTCATAGTAGAAAAACCAATGTGAATTTCCTTTGTCCATGCGGATCAGGAAATCTAACCCCGAGCTCCAGTCACTATCACTATCCAGGACTCACTCAGGAAACTATTATTTGTACCTACTTTCCTTAATTTGGTAGTCTGTTAGAAATTATAACATAAGAGAAGAGATCGGAGTGCTTATTGAAGTAATGGGTCTAGATAAATTGTAAGCAGTAACTTAAGAATAACAGACACATGATCCGGATAAAATGTGTCAAATGAGTATAAGGGAACCCATGCATTTTGCAAAAACATGCAATGTGAATAACTCTAGAATAACGCGAGCTAGGCTAACAGAGCTAACATAACAGACAGAAGAGGGCGTAATGTTGCTTAGCAACAGTCCTTCGCTGCACACGAGAGACAGAGGGAACGTTGAGCTCGAGCGGGTCGAAACGAATATACAGCCGACAAGGTAAGGAATCCCTTTATAGATGAGAGGTGCCCCCGACCGCGTTTTTGTTAATAAGCCTGAATTTGCAGTATATAGAACTTAATACAGACATAGCTTCTTGCAGCGACGGCGTCGCACAAGAAGGATCTAGTACACACAGAGCCTCACGCTGAATTGAAGCACAAGATTGATTAACGACTCTTGCAATGCCGGACGTATTCAACACAGTCCTACTTTAAGCATCCAACAAGTTCACTTCGAACGACGTGCATTAACAGGTACGAGATAGTTGGGTAAATAATTAAACTGACCAGAATGTTACCAGGACAGAGAGAATAATGAATTAAGTTTACCCTGATGATTTCTTTCAGAAGAGACTCAGAGTTCAACGTCAGAGCGAGTGACTCCGTAGAATTGGGTTAAACCAGACTTCTTGTTCTGGTAAGTGCTGTAACATTAGAAGTGACTATTGACATACACGTGATCACAGAGTGGGACCCAGTGCTTTCTTGGCGACTGGTCCCGCTCGTGATCACACCACACTGTTATTATCTTGACAAGAAGTTGCAGACCTTTAAAGTAGTGCTTTATCTTTGCAGTGAAGAACACATGAGAAGAATAAACACATACCACACTAATGAGAGAACCTGGTGGTCCAATCCAGACGTGTGAGAACTTGATCCACGATTTACACTTGTTCCATTAAGGTTAGTATAGCATCATTACATTCCATATCCAGGAAAATACGAGCAGGAAACAGCGACTAACTTATAGTTTTTTACATATTTATTTTATGGATTAAGAGAGGAAGGTACTGATATTCTCACCTGAAGAAGGGCAGACAATTGGCCCGAAACGCGTAGTGAAAACCCTAGAGGCTCAGTTTTTGAGAATCAGTTTAACATCAAACACAAGATATTAGCACTGAACAAAATTGAGGAACAATAGAAAAGAGTGGTCCAGAGACATGATCACTGAGTATCAACACAGCAATTAATGAATATGTGAATACATTGTATTATAACATGTGATTAGAAATTGATCAGACTTATGTGAAATTCGCTTTGATGAGATATCATGACATTGAAATGCACACATGATAAATGTTTAAATGTTTTTTGTTTAATGATTAGTTATGCAAAATTACGAATTGAATGATTTATGCATATGATTTTTGTTTTTACGAACAAATACAAAGTATATACTTTTTTGAACTTAAAGAAATACTTAATTCATTTACTTTATGGTTGTGTCAGCAAAAAAGTGTGCTTTTGCTATGTCCTCCGTTTGAGACGGAGGACCACCCCTCTCACTTTTGTTTAGATACTAGTCTGGTAGCAGCACAGACTTAGCAAATAGCACCTGAGGATGCACATACAATATAGAAACATATGATAGCCAGGAATTAGGTAATCCACATTAAGAGAGTGCACCTCCCCACCATATCTTCCATTAGTAAACCCATTGTTGCTACACCTAACATGGACGTTGCACCATCAAATTGAATAATATTTCATTTTCTAAAATTGAATCTCTTTTAACAAACAGGGCAGAGACCCTGGCATTTTCACAAGAGGAAGCTACTAGAATTCTAAAACTCATTCAAAATACCGAATAGGACCTCAGCACTAACGCTAAACCTGAAGAACTAGTAAATCAGTTAGAGCGCTTGATACGTCGAGAAATAAGTCAGAGACTACATGCAACTACTCTGTCACAATACTTTAGAGCACAACGAATCCCAAGAGGTCTAAGGATCGATCTGGAACCTACCCTTTGTAAGGAAACTCCAGACGTTGTGAAACATTGGAGACTCAAACTCAATAAGTGTTCATTGGACCTTATTCTCTTAACGATTGAGGAGTTATCTAAATCTTTAACAACAATTGAACTTGATATAGAAACAACTAAAAAAGCATTATCATCATTATTGACGAAGGACGAGTTAGCCTCACTCTTGGAGGAAATCAACAACAAATTGGACAACTATAAAAAAGAAATAGAATCTAAGAAAATCAGGAAGTTCAGGAGGGATACCCTAGACTACAAACTCGATATTGTGTATACATGGAAAGAATATTACCAACAGAGAGACAACAGTAGAGGTACAAGACCTGGGTGGAATAAGAACAGGAAAGACCCTAACCAGGCAACACAGTCATCGGACGCATCTAGTGGAGAGACAGAACACCCCGAAACCACTCCAAGTAGAGAACGGGGAGAGAAAGAAGAGACCCCAAGTGGTAGTCAAGCACCAACAACTTCATAACAAACCGTGGAAACCACAACACCCACACACCGTTTTTTAGACCGAATCCGTGCTGAAGAGGGAAATTGAAAAAATCCATCGAGGAAAGCCAACCTGCAACAGAAGAAAACCTAGTAATTCATATATCTAGGTATCAATTTACAAAGTTTGAAAGAAAAATGTTACAGAAAGGAATTTCATTTGTTCCTTAATTTAACAACACTTTACTCAAGGAGAAGATAGACTTCTTCAAATTGACCAGGAAAATGAAATAGAAAATATTTTTGGACTCTCTAGAAGTACCAGAAAGAAGACCAATGTCAGAGAACCTGGAGATGAAACCAAAGAGCACCTTCAGTCCACCAGTACAAAATTCAGTGTTGGATGCATTCCAAAAAACAGTATTGAATGATTTCCAGAAAATCAAATTTAGAGACAGAAAATGCTCCAATTTGACAAACAGAGAAAAACAAGTTCTAGAAAAATTATGGCAGAATTCTGACATCATATTGAAGCCGGCCAATAAAGGAGGAGCACTGGTCATTTTAGACATTGACAAGTACAGAACAGAAGTCGAACGACAACTCAATGACCAGGATACCTATTTAGAAATATTTCTGGACCCCACAGAAAGCATACAGGAAATAATAAAGAAGACACTAGAAGAAGCGGAAGCAGATGACATCATCACGAATAAGACCAAAATGTTCCTGATGAACTCACACCCGATAATGCCAGTGATCTACATCTTACCAAAGATACACAGGAACTTGAATAACACACCTGGGTGTCCAATAATTGCAGCAAAGAATAGCTTACTGGAACCATTAGCCCAATTTGTTGATAAAGTGATCCAACCATTGACACATAAATCGACTACTTACATCAAAGATGCCAACCATTTCTTGAAAAGACTGGAATCCATTACATTTGACGCAAGCACAGATATTATGTTCACGATGGACGTAACAAGCCTTTATACAAATATTAACCATTTAGCTGGACTCGAAGCCATGGAATGGCTCTTACTAAATACGGAAGAAGTTGTCAGAAGTGATTGATTATTGATATTGAAACTATTGACAATCATTCTGAACAATAATTACTTCATGTTTGAGTATCATTACTTTGTGCAGATATCAGGGACCTCGATGGGTGCCGCAATGGCCCCACAGTTACTCTAACACTTATATGACATATCTAGAGGAGACGCATGTCTTTCAGAATCCTAGATGGAAGAACAAACTTAAATGTCTTGTGCGATTTATAGACAATCTATGTGGAGTATGGAATGGGACGGAAGAAGAATTAAAAGAGTTCTTTACATTTATGAACACCATTGCACCGAGAATTAAATTTACACACAAATACAGTAAAACCTCAATAGAATTTCTGGATGTGATGATCTATCTCGCCTCCAACAAGCTTGAGACAACAATCTTTACAAAAACAACAGACAGGAATAGTCTACTCCTTGCATCAAGTTTTCATCCTAAAACGACATTGGAGAGTATCCCTTTAAGCCAATTTTTGAGATACAGAAGGATAATATCAAAGGAGGAAGAATATGACATGAAGGTCGATGGAATTAACTAAGAAACTAGAGAGAGGATACAGCTCAGATTCAGTATCGAGACGTGCGGCTAAAGTTAAGGAGACCCCAAGAACCGAAGCAATGAAACCTAAGCCAAAAAACACTGCTACAGAACTTGTCGATGTAACTACGTATTCTCAGCAAAGCAACAGCATAAGAAAAATAATCAAAAATAATTGGAAATTACTAGAATTGGATCCTAAGCTGGCAGCTCCATTCCCCAAACCATCATTAATTGCATATAGTAAGAGTCCATCGATTTGTGACCAGTTGATGAAATCTGACCTTGGGCACAAGAAAAGGAAAAGTGACATAACACATAAGGGCAGCATCCCATGTAATAATTACAATTGTTGCAATAATATAATCAAAGGGAATACAATAAGCCATCCACAGAATGGAAACAAAATATCATTACTACACACCTCGACATGTGACACTACAAATGTGATTTATGGAATTAAATGTCCTTGTGGCATTTACTACGTTGGATTGACAGGGTGGAAAGCCAAAACAAGATGGTGTGAACACAAATCAAACATTAGACAACAATCAGCTAAATTACCAGTTGCACAACACTTCGGGGAACAGAAACACACGATTGCACAAATCAAGTTTGTGATTCTTTAACATGTGATCCTACCACGAAGAGGAGGTGATTTGACCAAAAAACTCCAACAAAGAGAGATCCATTGGATAGAGAAATTGGACAGTATGTATCCACGAGGTATGAATATGGAATGGGACTTGAATTGCTTCCAATGAAGGAATTGGTCAGAGTAGATTGCTACCTAACACTGACTTATATAGTCATTTGACCCATTAGGACCAGGAACAGTAAAAGAAAAATTAATTTTGTTAAATGGAAATAATTGACATTCATAATAAACCCTATAAGTGAGGGGTCTTTACCCAATCAGTAGGGTTTGGAAACCTTGTTGAGGTTTTGACATCTGTATGTACACAGAAAAAATAATTACAACATAAGAGAAGAGATCGGAGTGCTTATTGAAGTAATGGGTCTAGATAGATTGTGGATGTTGAAGGTCCCTTCCTCTAACAGGGTTGACGACGACAGTGTGGGAAGTCTGTGAGGATTGCGAATGGAGAGCGGAGGAAGAGCTGCGTTCTCTCCAGTCCAGGGGAGCTGTGAACGGTACTCTCCGCAATCCTATGCTATCCTTTGGAGCACTTGGGAACACCAGCCCCCTGAGCCTCCTGAGACCGGGACTGGGGCCAGCAGAGTTTCCTATTTGCAAAAAGCAAAACAGTCGGGTTTTACTGTTTGCTTTAACCCATGGCGGTGGCAAAACAGTCTGGTTTTACTGTCTGCTTTAACCCGCGTTGTAAATCACGGACAAAACAGTTTGGGTTTTATTTGGAGTTCTGTGTGTGTGGACACTAATTCTGGCAGCACACTATTGTAAAAAGCAGAACAGTCTTTGTAAAAAGCAAAACAGTCGGGTTTTACTGTTTGCTTTAACCCCTGCGGTGAACACGGCAAAACAATTGGATTTTTCTGTTTGCTTTAACTGCATGTGAATAAGGGCAAGTGGTGCGCAAGTGGTGTTATCAGGGAGGACCCTGGTAAACTGCTGCTGGACTTTTGAAACGCTATGTTTTGGGTGTTTTTTTTTCTTTTTCAGAAACTGACTGTTTCCTGGCATGCTATTGAGCCTGTGTGCCAATAGCATTTTGTGCCTTTAAGAAAAAAAAGGAGGAGCCACCTGTAGCCAGCACAACACCCAAAAGCGCCCACTCCCGCGTAAGTGGAGCGGAAGCAGTGCGCAAGTGGTGTTATCAGTGTTGCCGGTGGGGACGCGGATAAGGAGCACGGTGTAAATTGTAACAAGACGCGATTGAGAGGAGCTGCACTACGTGAGCAAGTATGCGCGCGACCAGCGTCTCAACAGATCCGGAGGAGGACTCCTGCTGTAAAAACCCCAACAGGTAAGACAGCGCCTAACCTCCTGCTCAGCTGTGCAATCCCTGAAGCCATCACCCGCGAGACAGAGACATAAAGCCCCCCCAAGCCTTACACAAACCCGACTCCCGTTTAAGAGTTTGACCTCCGGGGGTGAGGGACTTGACTTTTTAGAAATAGGCATTGGGGGAGGCAGGGATGAGGACCCCATGCGGGTGCCGTAAATTGAAGTTTCGCTAGAGATTGCACCCGCCGAGAATAGGCAGCAGACTGAATCCCTGCAGAAAGAATCCATCGAGGTGATCCGGCCCTCTAAGAACATTGGGGGAAGCAGGGATGAGGACCCTATGCGGGTGACAGAAAGTGAAGTTTTGTTAAAGAGTGCACCCGCTGAGAATAGGCAGCAGACTGAATCCCAGCAGAAAGAATCCACAGAGATGACGCAGCCCTCTATCAACATAGAGGAAGAGGAAGGCAATAGTAGCCATAAGTTTGCAATGCTCAATATGGTGCTTGCTCTCTCTAAGGACAGGATAACAAACAAGAAAGGCAAAAGTCCATTAAAAAGGGATGTTACTGAACATCTAGGGGAGATGCCAGAACAAATACAACAGCCGACTTTAAATATACTGGCTCAGCTATCTGTTGAGAGTGATACAATAAAAGAAATGATCATACCAACAATTGAAGATCCCCAGGCTGAAAGACATACCTCTGCCCCTGGAATTAATGGGAGCCCTATCAAGGAAAATGCTATTACCCCACAATAACTAAGAGAAAACAATCAGATCAAAACCCAGAATGAAAAAAATAATGATGAACAAGAGGCAGAGCTGCGAGACAAGATGGTCGACCCTGAGGCAGAAGTAGCGCAGACAGAGGGTGACCGGCCAACGCAGAAAAATGAACATCATGAAAAGATACAACCTCAATTAGAGGAGCACTTGAACAAACAATCTCTACCTATCACAATCGTCTATGAAGATGATATGGAGATAATTTCAAGCCCCTTAAATGAACCTGACTGGCAGGAAGATTTATGGCAGGACTCAATACAGTAACCTATAACTCTGCCATCTACAGAGTCAGCAAAAGCTTGCGCTAAGAGCTCTCTGGAACTTATTATGCAGAAGGAGAAAAGGGGGAGATTGGAGCCCTCGGCTTTGGAAGAGGAATATATCCGAAACAAGTCTAGTAGAAGCCATATGGTCCCAAACCACGGACGGAATAGCCCAGAATCAACGACCCGAAAAAATTCAACCTTGGCCCACAAATTAATCCAAGATATCTGAAACCTAACAGGAAAAATCGTGAGAGAAAAAAGGAGGAGTTTCTTTTTCATTATGGAGAAGATCACTGCTCTGGACAAAAAGGAGCAGCCCAGTCCGGTCACCCACAGGGGTCTATTCCAGAAGGAAACTATGAACCAAACTAAAGGGCTTACGACCAATAGGGCACTGGATGGGACTACTACAAGAATGGAACATACTACTCAGCCTCTGTTGGTTGACGACGTGACTTTGAGGAAACTTAGCGAATATTGCAACAAAGGGAGGTTGGAGGATCTTGCGCACATCCAAAATGTAATAATGGCAGCAATGAATACAACGTTGGCCCCCTATCTCAAACTCTATGAAATGCTAAATGATACTGTAACTTCGACCTATGCAATGAATTTGGAAATGAAGGAGCAAATCAAGGAATTGGCAGGTTTTACGGAAAGATTGGACGTAAGGCTCGAAAAGGAGTCAGACGCCTCGTGCCAGTGGCAGAATCGCCTTTGCGGTCTGGCTCGCCAAGATTCGAATGATAAACATCTTCTAATGGAAACGATCTTAGAAGATCATAAATGGATACGGAAGTCCTGCGAGTTGAGGGCAACTGTAAATGAAATCCCTAAAGATACACAGAAGAATAACTTACCAACTAAGGATACAAGACTAGATCAGGGATCCGAACTAAAAGAAATAAAGAAACGAAAAGGGGGGCCAATGATCTTGGGAAAGGAGAAACCTGGCCCAAAGCAAAAGAAAACAGTGCCCGACAATACTTCAGGTGATAAGAACCCAGTATCAACATATTCTATATTTCAAGAGGCAAATATACTTCCCCAGGCGATGATAAAAGGGAAATAGAACACTCTACCGGCATCTCCATGCCATATTGCCAACAAGAAAAAAAAAACAAGCAATAAAAAGAAAAGCAAATGGATCCCGACCATTCCTAAGAAATATAAGAACTCCATCACGTGAAGATACAAGACCCCCCTCTAAGAAACCAAGGCGTGAAATGACATTAAGTAATCTCCAGCACCAATATTTTTGGCAAGAACAAGCCACTGAAAGAAAGGATGAGATGAATTCAAGATCAATAGTCAATCTGGACGCTTCTGAAGGCCTGAGAGATCTTATCAAAATTACCAAAGATAACGACGAGGATGAGACATGGGCGAACATCAGCATGACGGATTGGCAAGTGATTGACAAATATTCAAATCCAGAGGAAATAAAAAAAAAAAGAAATCTAAAAGAGAAGTCTACTGCTAATAAAAAGGAGATGAGGAGGAAAGGGGCGAAGGTATACAGCGAAGCACGGAGAAGGTACAGTAAGGGCACAAAGACAATAAGTTGGCTGAGGGATCTAGAAGATCAAAGGACCTCATGGCCAAAATGTCAACCATTTAAACAAGATGAACTGGAAAATCGAAGATATTCAAAGAATCAAGAGCGCCAAAAAAAAAGAAATCATAGATTTGACGATGGGAAACAATAAGAAATCGCAAATAAAACAGGACGTCAGAAGAACGGGGAGAGAGGCTTTAAAGGAAAAGATCTCCAAATCCTTTAAATTAAAACTTGAAAGGCCCACCAAAGATCACAAAAAAATCCTGCTAAACAGGAAAAACACAACGTCCCTGATAAACAGGCTGCTAGTAAAAGAGAAACTACGGCCGTATGATATTGTAATCATTGAATTTCTAGATGATAGAAGGATGGATTTGATTATGATGCATCTGAGATCTGAGAGAGTAAGAGATATAGTGTGGTGAACAAAAAACACTTTGAGGGAACTAGGCTTGAGGTTGAGCATAGTGGACAATAAGGAGATTAAAGGCAAAAATAAAGAGAATTCGCAATATGGCCAAAATTTGCATAACCTAAATAAAAGGCAGGAGGAGAAAAACTTAATTAACGATGAACTAAAACAATTCTCTAATGACAAACTAGAGATTATTACTCAAAGGAAAGAAAAGCGGACCGAGAGACTCCCCGAAACTGACCGGAGGAGAACTAGTCAGAAAATAATGGAGAATTCTCTGACAAAAATGAAGTATACTGTGGACAATTCAAGAAACCGACGGTTCCAAAGTAAAGCAGGAACCACCAAAGAAACTCAAGGGGAGAAGAGTTCTGAGGCATCAAAACCCACCCTGGAAAAAAAGAAACAATAGGAATCGCAGCCCAAGCGAGGACCCCTACTAGCCTCATGGAACACCAGAGGATTTGGCCATTTGTACTCTGGTGAATGTGCATTTTTGGAAGAGTATGAAATCATATGCATACAGGAATCTTGGGTAAGATCTAGTCCTGTATGTGAAGGCTATCAAACATGTATGAATCCAGCCCTAAAAGGTTTATTGGGATGGCCAAGAGTGGGTCTCTTGACACTAATTAAAAAGGACGTAGACCTAGAGATTATTGAACATCTAAATCCAAATCCGTACACTCAAATGGTCAAATTGGTTAAAAACAGAGGAAAAAGGAAAATAAGAATGCTCCTAATAAATACATATTGGAGTCCCACAGACTGTGAAATAGATCAGTATTTAACAAAGATCATGGAAATGATTGACACATCAATGTATGAAGAGCCAAGTCAACTGATTCTAATATGCAGAGACTTGAATCTAAAACTCTGGACTCCTCGGGAAGGCTGAGACCAAAATTATATCTAGGAACATCGGAATCGAGATGGATTCGGGAAATGAATATACGAGACATGACGATGCTAATTGGGCAGACTACAGGAGACACTCCAGGTGCAAATACGTGGTTCTGTGGCAAAAATAGTGCCTGTCTAGATTACTGCTTAGTGGCTGAAAATCCAATTAGATGGATAAAATCAATGCATGTAAAGAAACAAACTACGAGTGACCATGCACTGATAGAAGTAGAACTTTTATGGCCCTCTAAGGAACTGACAAATCCCATGAAGCAACAAATTGAACTGACATGGGGCAGAAACAGAATACAGCTTAAAACCACCAATATCCCTCAGGTGACGGCCAACTTGGATAACAACATAAGGGAGAATCAAAACGGCAACAAAGTGGAGTACAGATGGCTCCTGAAAGATTTTGAGATGAAGAGAGACATAAACAAATCTACAAGCTTAACAAGGAAACATGCATATAATAGTGAGGTGTAAAAAAGAAAAGGGAACATCGAGCTGAAATACGAAGAATAACCGAAGTAATCTAACGGACAAAACAGAATTGTTGAGGCTGACAAAGCAGAGATATAAGAACTGGTTAAAACCGACCAAAATTTGGAGAGCGCAGTGTGATGCAGAAAAGATGCTGGCTGCGATTAGAACTGCCAATGCACGCTCCCTTTGGGAAATAATAAACAAAGGAGATGATCTACAACCTGCATTAACCAACAACCAAGTATCTAAAGAAAACTGGGTGAATCACTACACTGCACTCTTTAAGGAGGAGAGGACTATAACACCACCTAACAAGAAGCCTAATTTGAAACCGTGGGCCATTGATATAGACCTAGTGGATATATCACTAAGGCTTACTCAACTGAGCTCCTCAATAGCAGCCGGCCCGGACGGCATATCGAATAAGATTTAAAAAGAAAATAAGGAGGAGTGGGCGGATTTCATTCTGATCCTCTTTCAACAGATCCTGCGAGAGAGAGTAATACCTGCATCTTGGAAAGAAGCGCTGATAGTTCCAATTTTCAAAAAGGGGGACTGTACGAACCCCAGGAACTACAAACCAATATCTCCATTGGACTCTATTGGTAAAATCTTTTCATCTATCCTGTTAAGAGATCTAAAGAAGTGGGCACTGAGTACTAGCATTTTGGAGAAACGCCAGACGTCCTTCATGAAGGGACTGGGCACCTCCCTCAATCTGTTCCTACTAAATCTACTGAAAGCCCGGCCTTTGGAGACAAAGGGGAATGTATACCTGGGCTTCATAGACCTCGAGCAAGCGTTCGATGCAGTGAACAGAGAGCGACAGTGGACAAAACAAAAAAATGGAATAGCCCGGAAGACCTATTAGAAGCAATCCAAGAATTGTATACGAACACAACAATTCAGATAATTGTCTCGAAAGGGGGAGACACCACAGAAAAGATCTCGACAACAAAGGGCATTAAACAGGGTTGTGCCTTAGCCCCCTTTTTATTTGTCCTATATATGGCGGACATGTAAACCTCACAGGAAAATATAAGACCTTTTCCACCAAAATTGGAAGGAGTAGAACTTCCATGGGTCCTGTATGCGGACGATGTCGTCTTCATCGATCAGACGGCAATAGGGCTACAGAGGAGAATCAAGGAATTTAAAAAATACCTGGACGAAAAACAAAATGAAAATCAACATTGAAAAATCCATTATTCTTATAATGCAAAGAACAATGGGTAGAAGGAAGAAAATCCCTTTTACCTGGACAATTGAAAATCAGGCCCTAAAAACTTTGGGTACCACTATTTATCTGGGAGTCAAAGTAAACAAAAACAGTAACGAACAAGGTCAACTGAATTTCCTTAAGGAAAGACTTGTCAAATTAACAAATCATTAGAGATCACTGCATCGGAGATATGGCGTATACTCTATGATACCGATCATAACATTCTGGAAACAAAAGGTAACACCTATCCTTGCACATGGAGCTGAGACCCTCTTAAATTGACCATGGGAAGCATGGGGAAAATTCGAGGGGTATTTCTGGAGGAAAATTTTAGGACTACCGAATTGTCTGAAAATGGCAACAATCAGGCATGAATTGAGGTTGCAATCCATGCCTCGAGCAAGCGTTCGATGCAGTGAACAGAGAGCGACTGTGGACAAGACAAAAAAAATGGAATTGCCCGGAAGCCCTTTTAGAAGCAATCCAAGAATTGTATACGAACACAACAATTCAGATAATTGTCTCGAAAGGGGGAGACACCACAGAAAAGATCTCGACAACAAAGGGCATTAAACAGGGTTGTGCCTTAGCCCCCTTTTTATTTGTCCATGATATGGCGGACATGTAAACCTCACAGGAAAATATAAGAGCTTTTCCACCGAAATTGGAAGGAGCAGAACTTCCATGGGTCCTGTATGCGGACGATGTCGTCTTCATCGATCAGACGGCAATAGGGCTACAGAGGAGAATCAAGGAATTAAAAAAATACCTGGACCAAAACAAAATGAAAATCAACATTGAAAAATCCATTATTCTTATAATGCAAAGAACAATGGGTAGAAGGAAGAAAATCCCTTTGACCTGGACAATTGAAAATCAGGCCCAAAAACTGTGGATACCACTATTTATCTGAGAGTCAAAGTAAACAAAAACAGTAACGAACAAGGTCAACTGAATTTCCTTAAGGAAAGACTTGTCAAATTAACAAATCATTAGAGATCACTGCATCGCAGATATGGCGTGTACTCTATGATACCGATCATAACATTCTGGAAACAAAAGGTAACACCTATCCTTACACATGGAGCTGAGACCCTCTTAAATTGACCATGGGAAGCATGGGGAAAATTCGAGGTGTATTTCTGGAGGAAAATTTTAGGACTACCGAATTGTCTGAAAATGGCAACAATCAGGCATGAATTGAGGTTGCAATCCATGGCCTCGAGCAAGCGTTCGATGCAGTGAACAGAGAGCGACTGTGGACAAAACAAAAAAAAATGGAATTGCCCGGAAGACCTATTAGAAGCAATCCAAGAATTGTATACGAACACAACAATTCAGATAATTGTCTCGAAAAGGGGAGACACCACAGAAAAGATCTTGACAACAAAGGGCATTAAACAGGGTTGTGCCTTAGCCCCCTTTTTATTTGTCCTATATATGGCGGACATGTAAACCTCACAGGAAAATATAAGAGCTTTTCCACCAAAATTGGAAGGAGCAGAACTTTCATGGGTCCTGTATGCGGACGATGTCGTCTTCATCGATCAGACGGCAATAGGGCTACAGAGGAGAATCAAGGAATTTAAAAAATACCTGGATGAAAACAAAATGAAAATCAACATTGAAAAATCCATTATTCTTATAATGCAAAGAACAATGGGTAGAAGGAAGAAAATCCCTTTGACCTGGACAATTGAAAATCAGGCCCTATAAACTGTGGATACCACTATTTATCTGAGAGTCAAAGTAAACAAAAACAGTAACGAACAAGGTCAACTGAATTTCCTTAAGGAAAGACTTGTCAAATTAACAAATCATTAGAGATCACTGCATCGCAGATATGGCGTGTACTCTATGATACCGATCATTACATTCTGGAAACAAAACGTAACACCTATCCTTACACATGGAGCTGAGACCCTCTTAAATTGACCATGGGAAGCATGGGGAAAATTCGAGGGGTATTTCTGGAGGAAAATTTTAGGACTACCGAATTGTCTGAAAATGGCAACAATCAGGCACGAATTGAGGTTGGTACCCATGGCCTCAATACTACTCTGGAAAGCAATCTCCCTATTCCGGAAATATATCCTGAAAAAACCATCAATCCCGTTTGAAATCCTGGTAACTCACCCGAACATCAACAAGGACAAATTCCTCGGACCATGGAAGCAAAAATGTCTTGACCAACTCCAGCATAATAACATTAACCTAGAAATGCTTAAAACAAATCCTGAAAAGGCAAAGAGATGCCTAAAAGAAAGAGACTGGCTAGAAACAGATACATTAAAGTCTGAGAATGGATACTGTCTCAACATTGTATGGGAAAAGAAAGCTCTGAATCATCTCCCATCATCTATTACTACATTTCCATCTCCCCACTACAGAGATCTGTTGAAATTTCTAAGGAAACAGATAACTGAACAAGAGACTCTCTGCCGCTTTTTTAAAAATGGGGAAAGGATGGAATCAACAAGGCATTTGGCGTTATCATGTCAGAAACTTCAAAATTTTAGAGGAAAATATCTGAAGGTGATACCCACACGAATGGAGCACAGACAGAAGAGGAGTGGTGGGAACGATTAATGACGGTCGAATAAAATCGGCCAGACTCTAGATGTACTGATGCTAGTGGAACGGATATACATAGAAATAAGGAAAGATGACAAAGATGATGACCTGACCTCTAAAGTGGAGGAGGAAGGAGGAATTTAAAGGACTCTGAGAAGGACTCTCTCCTGTACTGTTCTCCTCCTTGTAAATGGAAAGGATCATTACATGTAACATTTGTTAAAGGTTGACAATTTGTTTAACCAATAAAACAATTTTTTTAAAAATTGTAAGCGGTAACTTAAGAATAACAGACACACGATCCAGATAAAATGTGTCAAATGAGTATAAGGGAACCCATGCACTTTGCAAAAACATGCAATGTGAATTAACTTTTAAGGTCGCTTCAATGATGTTTAATGTAATAAGAGGATACTGAGAATTATGATTGTCCGTGATTCCCTGTTGTATCTTTGCGCACAATGATGTCGGAAGAATGAGATCATTACCAAACTACAATGTTTACAATCTGCTTAAATGTGAGCACTTTTGTATTAAATTCTGTACGGCAGAGTGTCATCTATGATATAATTGTTGAAATGTAATGATGACGAGTCAGGATGAGTATGAACATCCACCCGACACTATTATACATAAAGTTGAAGTTAACACACATATACACTCAAGATGGCGGACAAAAAAGACGTGAGATAGGCTAACAGAGCTAACATAACAGACATAAGGGGGCGTAATGTTGCTTAGCAACAGTCCGTCGCTGAACGCGAGAGACAGAGGGAATGCTGAGCTCGAGTAGGTCAGACCGAATATACAGCCGACAAGGTAAAGAATCCCTTTATAGATGAGAGGTGCCCCCGACCGCATTTTTGTTAATAAGCCTGAATTCGCAGTATATAGAACTTAAAACAGACATATCTTCTTGCAGCGACGGCATCGCACGAGAAGGATCTAGTACACACAGAGCCTCACACTGAATTGAAGCACAAGATTGATTAACGACTCTTGCTATGCTGGACATATTCAACACAGTCCCGCTTTAAGCATCCAACAAGTTCACTTAGAACAACGTTTATTAACACGTACGAGATAGTTGGGTAAATAATTAAAATGACCAGAATGTTACCAGGATAGAGACAATAATGAATGATGATTTCTTTCAGAAGAGACTCAGAGTCCAACGTCAGAGTGAGTGACTCCGTAGAATTGGGTTAAACCAGACTTCGTGTGCTGGTAAGTGCTGTAACATTAGAAGTGAGTATTGACATACACGTGATCACAGAGTGGGACCCAGCGCTTTCTTGGCGACCAGTCCCACTCGTGATCACACCACACTGTTATTATCTTGATAAGAAGCTGCAGACCTTTAAAGTAGTGATTTATCTTCGCAGTGAAGAACACATGAGAAGAATAAATACATACCACACTTATGAGAGAACCTGGTGGTCCAATCCAGACGTGTGAGAACTTGATCCATGATTGACACTTGTTCCATTAAGGTTAGTATAGCATCAGTGCATTCCATATCCAGGAAAACACGAGCATGAAACAGAGACTAACTTATAGTTTTTTGCATATTTATTTTATGGATTAAGAGAGGAAGGTACTGATATTCTCACCTGAAGAAGGGCAGACAGTTGGCCCAAAACGCGTAGTGAAAACCCTAGAGGCTCTGTTTTTGAGCATCAGTTTAACATCAAACACAAGATATGAGCACTGAACAAAATTGAAGAACAATAGAAAAGAGTGGTCCAGAGACATGATCACTGAGTATCAACACAGAAATTAATGAATATGTGAATACATTGTATTATAACATGTGATTAGAAATTGATCAGACTTATGTGAAATTTGCTTTGATAAGATATCATGACATTGAAATGTACACATGACAAATGTTAAAGTGTTTTTGTTTAATGATTAGTTATGCAAAATTACGAATTGAACGATTTATGCATATGATTTTTGTTTTTACGAACAAATACAAGTATATACTTTTTTGAACTTAAAGAAATACGTAATTCATTTACTTTATGGCTGTGCCAGCAAAAAGTGTGCTTTTGCTATCTCCTCCGTTTGAGACAGAGGACCACCCCTCTCACTTTTGTTTAGTCTGTTAGAAACAATCTGATGCCAGTGAAATACTCTCCTTTTGGTTCCTGGGAGGAGGAAGGATTTAGACCTGATACCCCTGTCTGGACTTGGCACGAAAACCCCAGAGATGGTTCTAATCAGGACCAGCAGAGTTGCACCCTCTATGAAATCTCAGATGGGTAAGACAACTGCATTAGGGGAAGGGTATGTGACGATTCACATGGTGTTGTCACTTCTCCCCAAGGGAGAGCACTTTTCCATGAGGCTAGGGAGGTGCAAACGCTACCCAATACTGGTGGTTTAGTGCGGGAGGACCTCATGGGGAGGGACTCCCCTTCTGGCTGTAAGGACAATCACCTAGTGTACAGCTCAATGAGTAATGCACTACCTAACATTCCCTGGACCCCCTCTCCATTCAGAGCCATTTCATTCGAGAGTAAACTCATGTATGTTTGTAACACATGGAATATTGCTAAAGCAGAAAGTACTAGGATGAAGAAGAGCACAGAAGACCTGAAGATCATTGATTGTGCTTGTGCTGGTACGAGGTGACCCTGAAGAGGCATGAAGATCAAGTTGTCAACAGAAACAAAGGACTTTGACAATTTTCCAGGTTGGGACTGGCAACATTGTGTAAGAAGAGACAATGGACTAACAAACCTGTCCAGCCTAGCTGGGAGAGTTAGCAGGTGTGGAAACCAATGCAAGTTTCAAATGCTGTCAGCAGACCGGAGTCTCAGTAGAACAAAGGACGATGGCGAAGTGGAAAGGGAGTTCTCTGTGGGTCCAGCTGAAGCAGACCTGAACGCGAAGCAGGAGAGGAGAGTCGAGCAGCAGAGCTTGAAGCTACTGCACTGCTGTTAAAGCCAGAGAGAGATGTCAGAAGAATTGGAAAGAAGAACCCCAATCCCAGGAAGTCCTGGAGGCGTACGGCCGTCCCTGAGAAGGTAACGGGAGGTACAAAAGAACCAGAGGAGACTCGGGGGTGGAAGTGATAAGGGTCGGGGACCCTAATAATTGTGTACCTAGCATCCGAGGAGAGATTCCTCATTGCAGTGGCAAAAATAAGCCACTTGCCGCAGGAGACGTGTCGGAGGCCCTAACCATTGCAAACCAATCATCCAAGGAGAGTATCCTCGTCTCAGTGGGAACAATAAGCTCACTGACCACCAGAGATGTGTCGGGAACCCTAACCATTGCAAACCAGACATCCGAGGAGAGCTTCTTCGTCGCAGTGGTAACAGCAAACCAACTGACAACCAGAGAAGGGTTGGAGACCCTAAGAAGTGCAAACTTGGCATCCGAGGAGAACTTCCTCATCGCAGTGGCAGCAATAAACCCAGTGACCACCAGAGAAGGGTCTGGGACCCCCCCAAAAAAAGAAAACTAGCAATCCAGGAGAACTTCCCCATCGCAGTGGCAGCAATAAACCCAATGACCAACAGAGAAGGGTCTGGGACCCCAACATAAGTGAACCAGACATCGGAGAACTTCCTCGCCAGAGTGACCGAAATAAGCCCATTGAAAACCAACAAAGGATTGGGGACTTTGCTAACACCAAGTCAGGGTGCCAAAGTGTACATCAAGCTGAAGGTCGCGAGAAAGAGCTTTTTAGACACCAGTAGAAGGGAGTCGTTCTCCTAGAGAGGAGGCCAACACCATTGGAACATACTTTAGAGATGCCAGAGGAAGGGCTATGTTATGTTATTGGGCATTTGTATAGCGCCTTTACCATTGGTATGATTCCAAAGCGCTGTGGGTTGAACGCCCTCTGGAACCGTAGCCCAGGGCAATGGAGAGAGTAGTGGAGTAAAGTGCTCGGGTGCACTCAGTATGTGTGTAGCCAGGGCGGAATAAGTGGTTTGTAGCTGCATTTTAGTGCTAGGCATGGTGCGGTGGTTGTGTGAGATCAGAAGAATGTGTGCATCCCAGGTTTTATTGTGAACTGTACAGACCAATACCAGGAGCAGGGAGTTATTTTATACTGGGAGTTGAGCTGAAGATGCCAGGGGAAGGGAGTAATTTCCCCAGGCTTTACTGCAAACTGTATAGACCAATGGAGAAGGGAGTCATTCTCCTGGCCTAGAACAAGGAGTTGTGTAAAGGCTGTGTGGGACCCGCAAGCAAGGCTAAGGGAGTTATTCCCCCTGGCATTCTTGTTGCAAGAGAACATTCTTTTAAACACTATCCAAGTATCAGGAAAAGGGAGAAATTCTTCTGGAGAAGGAACTTTCTGTTGGATTATTCTTTAGTTGTAGTTTAAGGGATCGAAGTAGGTCTTGACACAGGACGGTGAACCCCTCTTAGAAGATAGGGATAGTGAGGAAATGTGTTCTGCACAAATACATATTTATAAACACCACCATGCCACTTTGTGTCAGCTTCCTTCTTTGACACCTTACAGTATTCATTTCAATTTAGCAATATAACCTGAGCAGGGGAGCATTACCAGTCAGGTAATGCACCAGGGCATAATTTAGAAGCCTGAGTGAAGCAAGGGCTGTAATGTTAGACCCGGGGCATTATCTTCCCGGTAATGCCCCATGCAAGGTTTATATTGCTATAAGTACCCCGGCACGTTGTACCAGGGTACTAATAGTGTTTTCTTAAATTGAGAAACAATGTGTTTGCCATTTCCCAACTTGAGAACAAAATGCAAAACAAGATGGCCACCATGGATCGGTGTGAAGGAAACTCCATGTGGTCCCTTCTCCCTTTCCATGGTGGCCATTTCCGGGAAGGAGATGTGCCGGGAACACTCAGTGTTCACAGCGCCAGCGAGGGACAGACGAGCGCAATATAAGTGGGGAGGGGGTGGAGGCATGTTGGGGATTTTAAATATTTCAAATTGGGGTTGGGGGGTAGGAGAGCATGTGAGCACGGGGCACACTTACCTGATTCCCGGCAGGGGAAGATGGCTGCCTCCAGCTCCTAGAAGGCTTGGAGCAGGGGTTTTACTGTGTGTTAAAGCCTCAGTTTTAAGAATCCTGATTGGTTGAGAGGCCGCCACACCCCCCACGCCGGGGACTAATATATAATATATGCCTCACAATATACAGTATAGACATCTCAGAGCATACTGTATATATTTCAGTATATTATGTGTGCAGCTCCATATATTGCATATGCATCTCAGTATACTATGTATGCATCTCACTATACAGTGTATATATATTTCAATATCTACTTTATTATGGTAGGTCCGAATCAGGGGTTGGCATGATTTCCAACTCTTTTATTCTTTAAAAAAAAAGGCCTAATCTTCCCCTAAACCTGGGTTTCTAAATCCTACTCTAAATAGAAACAGAAAAAGGGTGCTCATCAGGAGGTTAGGATGTACAAACATAAATAAAGTCCTCTGACTGAAAATCCAAATCTAACCTAGTTTCTTTCCCTATCTTCTAAAATGGAAAAGACAAAACAACCAAGACATGTTTTGGGGAGTTGCCCAAGGAAAGGAATGGATGGAGGTTTCTGGTCCCCACCCCTTGGACTCTTTACCATAGACCCTTGCCTATGTTCACAGTTCCAGTTTATTTAGTTTGTGGAGAGCTGGAGTGCTGTCCCTTGTTCCAGCCAGATCTCTCTTTTCCTTTTTGAACTTATAAGTCTCTCTGCCTTTGGGTAGACTGCCGTCTTCTTGTTTCCACACTCTGGGTTTCTTTTAGTCTTTTCCACTTTGTGGCTCTGCTCCTTGTGATTCCCCACTCTGGGGTTCCTGCTCCATTCCCACACTGTGGGGCTCTTCTCCTACTCGAACCCCACTGTGGGGTTCCTTCTCTCTCTCTCCACTCCTGGGTTTAATTCTTTATCCCCTTCTGCTCTGTGGTTTCTCTATTCTCTCCCCACTACGGGTTCAGGCTCTTTCCCTGTCCCCACTCTGTGGCTTCTCGTCCCTCTCCACATCCAGTTTGGTCTCTTTCACTCTCCCCACTTTGGAGCTTCTGTTCTCTCTCCCAACTCTGGCGTTGGTCTCTTTCTCTCTCTCCACTCTGAGGTTTCTCGGTGCTGTGCTGACTCTGGGATCAGTCTCTTTCCTCTCTCCACTTTGGTGCTTCTCTGTCCTCTCCCACTGTGGGTTAAGTCTCTTTTTTTCTCCTGACCATGGGGTCGGCTTCCTTCTCTCTCTCCACTCTGGGGCTCCCTCTTTCTCGACCCACTTTGTGGCTTGCTGTTCTTTCCCCCGCTCAGGGGTTCTGCTTCCACTACATTGTCTTGCACCTGCCTCCCAGTTCCATGGATCCTGGTGCTCCTTCTTTCTCTGCCCACTCTGTGGCTTGCTGTTCTTTGCCGCTCAGGGGTTCTGCTTCCACTTCATTGTCTCGCCGCCTGCCTCCCGGTTCCATGGATCACCAGTCTACCTGCTTTTGCTGAACAGGAATCCTTGAAAGGGGCGTGGAGTCTGTCCACCGCAGAACCACTTATGCGACTCATTAACTGAGTTCCATGTCGGCCGATGGTGACTCTCCTCTCCCTTCATTCAGGGATGCGACTGTGACTCCTTTTCTGGCCTCCTCCTCAGAGCTCCGACGTTCCTCTTCGTTCACATTGTTGAACTGGACTCATCAGGGTGTGCCTCGCTGCACTCCTGCAGTACAGACCAGGGCCCAGGGACACCACGCCTGTTGTCTTCACTCTCCTCTCGACCACACCTCCTATGAGCCTTTCAACTCAATAGACCTCTGCGGACTTCGCTGTAGAAGCCAGACGCTGAATCAGCCATTACAGAAGGGGTTATAGGGCTATCATACACCTTAGCGCCCACACATCCCATAAAGCTGTTAGTGTAAGGGGGAGGGATGGTGACTTGTGCCCCTCTCTGGAGTTCACTTACCCAGTTCTCTATGGGGTGTTAAGCATAGCAGGCTCATCTCCCTAGTCCCAAAGGGGGTGGCTCCCCCTTGGAAGGAGTTGACAATCTCTTTGCAATCGTGAAATTATGCACCTCAAAATACTGTATATACATCTCTGTATACAATGTATGGACCTCAATGTATAATAGATATGCATACATATGTCAATATATGATTTTGTTCACTATGCAGTATATACCTCTCAGTATACAATTAATTCATCTCAGTGTACAGTGTATATATATCTGAATATTGAATGTGCACATCTCAATATATGATATATACATCCAGTTCAATGTGATTTTTACGCATTTTCAGGACTACACACAAAAAAGATACATTCTTAGGACAATTTCATGCATCTTGAAATGTGGAAATATCACATCTAGGGGGGAAGGGGTTCATTCCCCCAACACCGTGGGAATCTGCTACCCCCACTCTCACCCTCTCCTGCGCTTGCATGCTTTTGTAGAAATTGGGTGGTCTAATTCCCCGGCTCATCCTTTCCTCCCTGCCACCTCCCTTTCTCGCCCGATGCATTCCCGCAACCCCCACCACAGACACACAGTGACACAAACACACTCACATGTCCCTACTCCCATGCCTCCTCCCCCTCCCTTCCCTGCACAAGCATTCCCCTGACTCCCCTCCAAAGACATACAGACATGCAGACACACACACAACACTTACCTGGGACGCTCCCAACTACCCTCTTCTGTCACTGCTGTGCCTGTCAGCCCATGCACGCATGTAATCATGTTCGTCGCGTTCCGTGACAGTTCGATTTAGAAACACTGCTCAGAGCAGACTCCAATCAGTCTTTCTAAAATTATCTTTTTCATTTTTGTGTAAGTGAGAAAGACATTTTCACTTAATACCAGACATCTCATTATATAATATAAACATTTGAGTAGGCAGTACATACAAATTAAGAATCTTGTATTCTGTCCCAAACAGCCTTCAATACCACCCCCAAGAGATTCCCTGCATTGTCTGCCCATCTCTATGGGATTAAACAGAGAATATGTACATTTCAGTCTTGGTTTGTATAGCACACTGCTGCAATTTGTGTGGTTTGGTAGTGCTTTGTTTATAATTGTCCAAAAGTGCATAAGCTGTAACATATCAAGTGTCTGATGAGTCAAAGTCTTTTTTCTGGACGTATGCAGTTGTGATGCGGGCCAGACGAGGACTCTGAGCTGGTGTCTTGAGCGTTCCTTTGTGGCTGAATTGTGCTGGGTTAGGCTGTCGAGTTGGTAGTGTGAGTGGCAACCCTTCAGGCTAGGGTTATGGCTTTGGTGTCATCACGACCTCCTGTGTGCACAGGTATAGCCCCTTTAGTAGCGTAGGGATTGGAGGTACACTTTGTTCTAGGTCTCTGTGGGTTGTGCATGGGATGAGTGATGCCGTAGAGGTGCTCCGTACATGACACTGCATAGCAGTTCTTTACATTTATATCTTCACTGACATTCCTCAAATATATAAGGCCTATTAAGACCCTCACAGAAAATGGCAATCTCACTGTGTCCCAACAAACAGTTCTAGACAAGGGAGTGCGGTTAAGTAGAAGGGCTGTACAAGTTTCAAGTACTGTTGTGTCGACACACCTTTGCGTGCATTTAGTGCTTGGTTGGAGTCAAGGTACATGTAAATGTCAGGGTGAGAGTGCATTAAAATGTGGCCTATCAGTGAAAGCCACATATATAATGACAGGCAAAGGGAAATGGCAATGCACATGTGTGACATACTGGGAAATGTACATGTGCGGGAAGCTTATCCGGATGCTTCACCATATCATAGCAACAGTAATTTTAAATGCAAACTCCATCCAAGCTGAATCCACCCTTATATGCAGAAACACACTTTTTTAAATGTTGCATCTCTCTTGCAGGTGCATTCTGCTGTACCATGATGTCACTCATGGTGCCATAAGTGATGCTATATGTGATATCAGTTAAGTCATTTGTGATGTCATCAGTGTGCCTAGGGGCCATTCATTGGGGGCATTATGGTTAAAATGACGCAGCTTCAGCACCTGCTGAATTTCAGGGGGTTTGTTGCATTAAATTGGCACCTTAACGTCATGTCAACAAACGTTTATCACCGAATTTCAAGGGTTTTGTTGCATGAGATTATTTCACATTAATGATGCCGTAACTAAAGCTTTTTCACTGAATTTCAAGGGTTTTGTTGCATGAGATTATTTCACATTAATGATGCCGTAACTAAAGCTTTTTCACTGAATTTCAAGGGTTTTGTTGCATGAGATTATTTCACATTAATGATGCCGTAACTAAAGCTTTTTCACTGAATTTCAAGGGTTTTGTTGCATGAGATTATTTCACACTAATGATGCCGTAACTAAAGCTTTTTCACTGAATTTCAAGGGTTTTGTTGCATGAGATTATTTCACATTAATGATGCCGTAACTAAAGCTTTTTCACTGAATTTCAAGGGTTTTGTTGCATGAGATTATTTCACATTAATGATGCCGTAACTAAAGCTTTTTCACTGAATTTCAAGGGTTTTGTTGCATGAGATTATTTCACATTAATGATGCCGTAACTAAAGCTTTTTCACTGAATTTCAAGGGTTTTGTGGCACCAAACCTATTCACCTTAACTATCCCTTAACTCAGGTTTTTTCACTCAATTTAAAGGCTTTGTTATGCTATACATCCCACAAGCAGTAATTCTGTCTTTTGCTCTGCTAACATACCTGATGCCATATCATTTGCTATCAATAACTATTCTTGATCTACACATCATCGGGTTTACCAAGTATTTCTTCTTTTTTTTATGTATACTAGATAAGAAGGGATCAGTAATGGATTGGCGTGACAAGGAAGAGCGAGGTGGAGTTATTGGGAGACTGTACTGAGGAAGACTAAAGTTGTGTAGTGAGGTGGGTAGTTAAGAACTGTGACAAGGAAGAGTGAGGTGCGGTAGTTGGGGACTGTGATGAGGAATGTGAGGCGTGGTTAGTGGGGGACAGTGACAAGAAAGACTGAGTTGGTCCACAAATATACCTTAATCATGAACACAGAACTACCTATAAATATGAACTTTTTTTTTCTACAAAAATAATACTCAAATTGAGATCTACGAAAGTACTTGGACAAGGAAGAGGTATTGGCTGATATGCGATGCAGATTCATTCATGTACAATATCTATGTCTTTAAGTATAGAGTACGAGTATTAACAAAAAAGGAAAGATATGAAGACAGTGGGCCTCATTACGAATGTGGCGGTAAGGCAACAACAGCGCTGGTAGTGCTACCAGCGCTGTTGTTACCATGCCGCCACATTATGAGTTCTGCCGCGGGTGCCACTCTGCACACCTGGTCAGACCTGGTGTATATGGCTTGCACTTAGTATGGTGTCCTTGTGTTGACTCTCTAAAGGAGGGAGAGCCAGCAGACTATGCTATTTAATTTGCTCCTTTTTTGCTAATAATTTGCTTTTAATATTACCCTATTCTGTCTTGAACTTTTGGATTTCCTTTCTTTCGTTCTTTAAACTTCCTGACTCTGACTTCAGGTCTTTTTTATTTATTATTTCTTGTAAAGAATCTGTCATAAAGAATAAACATGTGAAATTTACACAAATGCCAAGTTTTCAGAGCAGTGTGTCTTAGCTCTTACATGTTTGAGAGCTAATACGAGGACATACCACCACATGTTATCCCTTAACACAGGGTGCTGGCTCTCCCTCCTTTAGAGAGTCAACACAAGGACACCATACTAGGTGCAAGCCATATACACTCAGTACAGGGTGTTCCTTCCTCAGCAGCCATTTACTGAGACAGTTTACAGTGACTTTTTCCACTGGTATACCACACAGTTTTTCCTGTTGGGACTGTCGTCAAGTTCTATACCGCAGTCCCAGACAGAGTAGGGGTCTACCCTCCAGTTTAGCAGACACAACATCCCAAGGCACCCTCCAGCGATGAAGAGATTGACCTTGTCACTTTCCTTGAAGACCCGGAAGATGTTGAGTGGGTAGAGCAGCAAGCTCCACACAAGAGGTACCGCTGCAGGAGCTTCACACATTCCCGGCGCTGACGGTACTTCAAGGTACTTCAAGGTGTCTAAAGACACTCCACTGTCAGATGTTGAGAAGGGACAGTGCACATTTTGTGGAGAAGTGCGAAGGAGAGGATTCTCCATGGTTCCTGCACAAAGCCTGGGCACCACGGCGTTGGTGAACCACTTTGCACGTTGCCACTGTTGGCAAGTGGATGAAGGTTTCAGAGGCAGGTTCTGGCAACAGGCAATCCACCTTGGTTGTTATGCCCTGGAACCAACAGTCGGACCTACAACGCCGCAAGACGCCAAAGAAGCAGGAATACCATAATCAGCTGTGTCATCCTCTCCTTCATTTGGCGCCAATGATGGGAGTGTCGCCTCTGACGCCCCAGCGTTGGACCCCCCCACGGCAAAGAAGGTCTCCAGTAGGTGGTGTTTTCACTGGCAGGAAGAGCTATATACCAATAGCACTGAATGCAACAACTTTTGAGGCAATTGAGGATGCCTGGGTGGAGCACGGGTGAAATTGGCCATCTTCATTTTGCTTTTTGCGAGTTTTTTACTCCCCTTTTCAGGTTTTCCTTACCTGGCTGTTAATTAAAAAAAATGTGAAAAAAATAAAACTTGTTAAAAAACCCCAAATGTGCATACTTTCCACCTATCGTTCCCACATCGACTTCCTCCTCCTCCCATCCCTTTTTCAGAACCACAAACTGTTTTTTAAAAGATCTAAACTGGGTGGATGTGGGTTTAACATTAAGCACCACTCCAGGGTAAACCCTACCAGTAACCACCTGCCACCCAATTTAAAGGCCAAAGTGAAAAAGGGTCCCTTAATGCAGGCAAGTGCTGTTACCGGCAGTCTCTGCCTGCCGTGGCGGTTTATATTGCCATTAACACCTATGTAATTTCCTATGCAGGTGTGAAGGGTCTTTAATACAAAAAACACTTACCTGGTGGCACACTTTGGCACCATGTCATTTTTTTAATCCATTTTGTTTGTTCATGTCTGTGACATCAACAGAGAAATGCACTTTGCAAAGTATGGTACAGCACAATGCCACACCGCAAAGATATCTTTTTTTTCCTTTGTATTAAAAACCATCAACACCATGCAGGTGCCAATGGTTCTTGATTTGAAAAATTAAACGTAACTTGCGGTGTACTTCAGCACCACGCCCTAGTTCCTGAAATCCATTTTCTCTGTATATGACATCATTAACAAAGAAACAGACTTCAGATAGTACGGCACGGCACATCACCACACCCCAAGGTAATTTATTTTATATTAAACACCCTTACCACCTACATAGAAAACTACAGTGGTGCTGAAATGAGGGAGAAGTGGGGAGGGGAAGGATGCGCAGGGAAAGGGGGTACTGGCAACAGCACTCAGGCTGCTTGTGCTAAGTATTTGCAATTAAATAAATAAAATAAAAATATATGATCTTCTAGTTTGGAACTGTGCCATGCCATAACTTTTAGAAGTTTGTTTTCCAGTTGATTATGTCACGGTCATCAACAAAGAAAATGTGTGTTGGCTGTGTGATGGTCTTGAAGTGACCTCTCTTCTTTCCCCTGCCCCAAGTCCATCCCCGACATCACTCGGTCTCCACCCTCTTTTGACAATTGTTCAATCTCAACCTGGGCCTTCTCCCACTGTAATGCCTTCTTTTTAACCACTAAAACTCAATGGTACTCAGACTGAGATCCTGTCATGCAAACTCTGGCCCCTTTTGTAACCAATTAGCTCCACAAATCCAGTATGCTGTCACCTACTACAGACCTTGCTTAGACACCATCTCTTTCAGAGATTCTCCCAGTGTGTCCTGGCCACCATGGCCCTAGTGCTCTTGCACCATGACTATGCAAACAAGCTCTACTTTGGCGGACTGGAACACTTGTTCACCAACCTTTAGCATGTAAAAAACTTGTCACCCCATCACTTGCACATCACAACCCTTGTGACCACAAATCACCTCACCTTAATAGCCTTCATTCGCTGCCTATTGCAACATTGCCTTAAAAGCTATTTGCATGCACTATGGGTATTACTTGGGACCGCACCAAATTCCTATAATCAGTGCTATGTATATAAAAATCAAATGCAGCATTAAGTTAAATTCCTGCTTCAAATCGTAATGCCATTTTTCTCTAAAACCTGTCTAGACGGTGCCTCCATAGTCCACATCATCAAACTCTGAAACACAGGGGGTGCTGGTAGCTGAATGCAGCACTGAGCGTGAGCTCCGTGGGTGAGCCGGGACCGAGGCGCACAATTCGCTTAAAACAGCCACGAGATAATGTAGGAAGGTCATGACTGTACGTGTGAGAAATATTGTGTAAAACGAAGAAGAGGGTCCGAAGTTACAGTCACTTTTCTTCCTGGCCCCGTCAGGCCTCCTCAGAGGACATCCATGGCCGATGGGGCATGCCCTGAGAATACTAGCATGAACACCGCGAGAACCCTTGATGCGCCAACATAGACTTAGCAAACTCCATCGTGAGCCACCGCCTGGTCGAAACACCCACACTCTGGCGACAGATCACCCGTCAGCAGAGGATACGTTTCCCATCTACCCACAGACTACCAAGGACGCTACTGAGACCCGGAGAACAAGAGAACACAGAGAGAAACTTCACCCCCCCCCCCCGTGGCACGCACTAACAGATAGTGCTTCAACAACCGACCCAGCCGGCAGGACCACGGAAGGGGACCAGCTGTGGCGGTCCTTTCACCGCCACCCGCGACGGCAACACAGAGAAACAACGTGCAGAGGACCGTCTGGACTGTGGTGTGCCTGGTAAAGAGAATCCAGGGAGTGGGGCTGTGTGACGCCTGTGTGGTCGCCCACTGTGAGTCAACAACGCAGTTAGTCCTATGCAGCTGACAGGCCACATATAGTGGGGAGGACCCTGATACCGTGGGAGGCATAATGGGCCCTACGGAATGCAGACCTGATGGATGCCACTGCTAGCACTAAATGAGGCAATAATAACTACGCATCGCTGCCAGGCCTTATTAACACGCAGTCCGAGTGCAACAAAGCGACCGAAACGGCCACACCTGTCCGCTCAACACCCGAGGGGCACCGATGGTAGTACGTGGCATCTAATACCAGACCGCATGATGACGTGCTGACACGGTAGCGCCAGGTATTACAGGCCTGCCCGAAACCCAGGGGACCCACGTGCGGGATAGAAACGTACAAATATTTGCTACTGTAGCGTGCCTCTCAAGAAATCGTGTGCCTCTGCTCCTGCCAACTCATGCAATATGAGCCCAGACCGCTCCAATATGGCACGAACTAAGAACTTCAGACACAGCAGGCAAAGTTGTATGTGGGAGGCAGTGCGGGTAGATAAAACGGAGCAAAAGGCTACCACACTAACTTCCACAGTGCAAATTAGTATTTATACAGAGATACGCATGCCAGGAAGAGTACTGGTGACCACATAGAGCTCCAATAAGCTGCCATAAACTGTGTGGAACAAACAACACTCCCGGCTACTGTGACACGCGCGGCACACACGGACCACGTACTCACCACAAGATACATGCAGCCCATGACCCAGCGCTGCCGCAAGTCCACACGAAGTACACTGCGTCATGGCTACTGGACAGAGTCCCAGAGGCACTAGATGACACTAGACTCGCAAGCATCCAGCAACTACGAGCAGTGGCCTGCCCCGTCAAGCAGATAGACATCCTGCTTAGGCTGCAAAACAACTACCTATAGCCGCAAATTGAGCAGACAGGCAACAAAGAAGGCGCTCCAAGACCAATCACGATGAAATACGGTAGAGAGTATTAATTACATTTTCAGATGCAGGACACAAGCACCGGTGCCACAGAAGCATCCAGCACTATATTTGAATGATCTAACTGATAACTAATGAGGCATACACCGGAAGTCCCAACGCCGGAAGAACCGACATACAATAAAAGCAACTACCCAGCATATCATTGCATGTAAATACTCTTAAGCAACATTCCTATCCGGATCCCCCACAGATGTTAAGGAGAACACATCTACAGAAAACTTCCAGGTGGTCTGCAACATATCTCCATGACACCTAAGGGGGAGACAAGACTATTGAACACATTACAATGCCCAAAGGAGCTACAGCCAAGAAAGGGGGAACAATAGAAAGGTTCACGAAACTAGCAAGCAAGGAGAGAGAGATGAGCTGCAACCCCATAGACCAAATGACCTCACCCTCGTCACAGGTGGCGCAGCCACCCATGAATCTACAGGGAATCTTCAACTCCACGCAACAAGGCTTTGCCACACTTAATGATAAGCTAGACGGCATAAACACCAAAGTGACGTCGATCCAGAACCCGTTGGAGAAGGCAACGGACCGTATCACTGAGGCAGAGACAAGGATTAGCACTACTGAAGACACCCTTGAAGCACTACAGAATACTGTCACCAATATGGCTAAAGACCTGGGCACAGTCAAACTGAAATGCGAAGACCTAGAAGCGAGGTCATGCCGCAATAACATAGACATAGTAGGAGTTCCTGAGGATGCGCTCAAGGGCCCGATGAAACTGGTTGTCGAAGAACTACTCAAGGAACTACTTGGGGACCCAGGATGGTCAGCAATGTTTGTGGTGGAACAAGCTCACAGGTCTCTTGCTCCACGCCCTAAACAAGGTGCATACCCAAGGCCGATAATAGCCAAACTCATGACTTACAGGAATAGAGACCTGGTGCTACGGGCAGCCAGAGATAAACAGGAATTGAAATGCGGGTCCAATGTCCTCCGCAAATTCCCAGACTACACCGTAGCAGTGCAACAAGGACGAACATTCGTGGGAGTAAAGAATTTGCTTCAGGAGCAAAAGATACCATAGGCAATGTTGTATCCAGCCAGACTGTGCCTGCAACATAACGATAAGGCATATTTTTTGTGTTCACTGATGAAGCAGTCTCCTTCGTTGAAGCAAATATTCCTATACCCAACAAGCAGTCGCCAGAGGGGGAAGACGCCAGTGAGTGAGATGATCAGGCAGCGCTATGGGTACTTGTCAATGACCGACCTATCAGAGCGGCTAGAAACAGCTACTGCAAAATACATAAGGGCACCTCCCACATTGGCACATTATTGAGCGGTCGTTGCAACATGCTGATTGATACAATGCATCATGAGACATAACAACGTACATAAGCCCAAACCAAGGGAAGAAAGATACAGGCATTGGTGCCTGGCCCCAACATGCAAGTGCATGAGTTAGTTAACGGGGTAAAAGGAGGAGGAGGGATTGAGGGGAGGGGACACTGCATAGTTGAAGTTCAGGGAACTATGAGGGCGGGGGAGGGTGGAAGGGGAAACGGGTGGGGTGTTAAAGTTAAAATATTGCACAGACAGGCAACCATATATCATTGTAACAGTACAATTACACATTGGAATATGAAAGCAGAGATTGAGAATAGTAGATTGAATAGCTAATGTGATCTCAGAAGAGATACAATTGATGAGCTGGAATGTTAGGGGTCTGGGAATGCCGGTTAAAGCACATAAAGTAATGGCGTTTTTCAGCAGAATGGGCACACATATATTATTCCTTTAGGAGACACATCTATTAGGAGACCAATCAAGTAAACTTTCACCAGGGTGGGGAGCCCAGCGCTTTTACACATCTTACTCCTCTAGAACCCCGGGGTCATGATATTAGTGCACAGAACGCTACCATTTACACATTTGGCAACGGGCAGTGACCCTAATGGCAGATATGTGGTGGTACACGGTAAATTAGACAACAATGAAACTTTGCTAATCAACGTATATGCCCCCAATGTAGATGACCCGGAGTAATATACAGAGGTCTTCCAAAAATGTGTTAAATAACCAACTGCCCAAATCGTCTGTGGGAGGGGGGTTTTAATACCATACAAGATTTAGACCTGGACAGGACATCGAGCACCCCTAGATCTCTGACTGGTGCAGCCCGAGCAATACGTATACACATGGCAGATCTGGGATTGACAGACGCCTGGCGCGCACTCCACGGACCACAACGGCCTACACCTTCTACTCCTCGGTCCACGTCATGCACTCTAGAATCGATCTATGGTTGGTATCTCAGAGGGTTACATTATTACCCAAAATGTTATCTGACCACTCACCGATACTACTAACACTGACTATCCCAGAGGTAACCCCGCAAAGAGCTCCATGGCGATTCAAGACGGCAGCATTGTCAGACCCAGTCCTAGCTGACCCTGACGTCTATGGAAACAAGGCGAGTCACCACACACGATAGAGACGCCAGACACGAGGTTGTATTCCCAAAGCTAGGGTTTTATTGCAAAGCAAAAGTCTCAGTTGGCCAACTCGGTCTCACGCCCCGCGATGTGTATCTCTAGACTTCGGGGGATGCAAGCGAGCGAATTACGTACATCAGTTACATATATACAAAATGCATATCAAACAATCAGCTATGACATGTTTAACACCCCCCTTTATTGGGTTTCTTTGAACTTGGTGTGATGATGGACATCTCCGACCACTATGACACCTTCAAACATCTATTCTAGTAACAATTTGCAATTTGTGAGTGCGAAGGCATCTTTCGGTTATTGAATAGAACACAGAGCTTCTGTTCTTGGAAGCAAACTACATACGGGGGGAGTTGCATTCCGGACCTTGCTATCTATCAGGCGCTATTTGCGTCCTGGGAGCCGACATGCTCTAGCGGGCTCAGCAAAGGGGGGCCGTAAGAAAAGCATAATTCAAGCCTTTAGCGGTATTATTCTAACATATTCTACCATATAATGAGACTGGCTGGCAGCTGTGAAATGATTAAATGCCCTGCAGCTCTGCTTCCAGGCTACATTTGGGAGGGAGCCGGGCATTCTTCCTGGCGCTGCCTACGTTTGTGTTTCAGCGAACTCTTGTTATCTTCACGGCCCTGCAGCCTTGTCCTTTTCACATACAGACAACAATGTTTCACAGTCGAGCAGTGTAAGCGGAAGATATACTGCGAAGCAATAGGAACAGAAAGCAATGAGCAATGGTTAGAAAACAAAATGGCGATTCTTGTTACATCAAAATGGCCGTTCATTGGAAAACTCGAAAACCTATATTTTGTCATATCGTGCATGAGACGGTTGGCCCACGGCCACCAAAATGCGTTTGTGGTTTCAAAGTAGAGCTATCCGTATTTCTAGACTGACAAACCCTCCTTTGGCCGTATGCCAAACGTCTCATCTATTTATTGAAACCTCCTCTAGTGATGATGAATCTGAAGTACTTATGTCTGAGTCTTGCATGCTATTGTGGACATCATTGTCTTCATCAATATCTATTGCCATCAACTCTTTTACTGCTCTCATCTCATTTGGGTCTGGGCTAGTTCGATCATGAGGTTGTTTTTTCTTTGTTATCATATGCATGCATCCTTCCGTACATCCCTCAGTCACCTCAGCGCAAACTATGGGTAAACAATGTATACAACAACAGCACGTTAGGAATATTCCGAACACCACTACCAATATTGAGATAAACTTCCATCCCCAAGATCGTAGTATTCCCCAAAACCAAGATCCTATTCCCCAGCTCCCTTCTCCAGTAGGGAGTTCAGAGCTTAGAACGTGCATTTTCTTTATTGCTTCAAAGATCGTGGGGGAATAGTCATCGACATAAATGCAACATGCTGATCACACTAATTTGCAATTTCCCCCACGATCAACCCGGATCACATCGAGAGCCATTCTATTTTGCAGCCTCATTAACCTGATTCCTCTTTCTTCCAACGTCATGTTAAATAATATATCTGTTGTTGTGTTTATTGTATTCTTTAGGATTCTGGACAGTTGCCTTATATTATAGGAGTTCACTATCTGTCCTAAGAATGGAATGAATGATTTTGCTGCATCAGTTGCTATTAAAACACCTTCGTCAGTCCTTTTGACTCTAGTTTTGGATAATCTGGCCATGGCTGCTGTTTCTAAGAGGAATACTCCTGGGAACAGTAGCCCTAGGTAACATGTACCTCCCCAGTTTCTGGGCAACCAAGGGTATGCTTTCTCTCCACATATAAAATAAACTGGATCACCTACGTATACTGGTTCTATTTCCCATTTTAGTACCACTGTATTCATACAACCAGTATATGTTCCGACTGAAAAAGAGCCTTTCTTTTTTAGACAAAAAGGGACAGTTCTTGGGCCATAATTCACCGTGTAAAATGGGAGAATTGCATCTTTGTCCCCTTCTGTTCTTACACGAAACGTTATTACAGATGTTTTTTCTGGTGGGGACAATCTATCTCGTCTATTTTGTTGTGTTATCTTTCGTGTACTTTTCCTCGTGGGCTCTGGGGCTATTACTTGTGTTTTATGGTAAATGGAACAACCCACAGGCTTCATTATTATCTCCTCAAACTCATTCATGTTGGTTCTGTCTAATTGACCCGTATTACTCTCATTCCATTTCCCATAGAACATTGCACTTAAAGATGCACTACATGCAGAACTTAATGGTAATGGCTGCACATACCACCCTATTCCTTTCCCGGCATGCTGTGGTAAATGGGCACATACCCAGCAGCTTGTTTTTTTCAGGATTGCATGAGTCATGTTCATTATCAGCAGTAAGGTGTTATTTCCAAAATCTTCCCTGTGTTTTTCTTCCAGTTGGGGTAGGGTATAAGTGATCACCTGAACCGGGCTTTCAGTAGTGGATATATTAATTATTGGTAAAAACATTTCTAATGGGTGTATTGTTTCTACCCACCATAATATTAGGGCTGTCGATATTGGTGGTACCACGCTCATAAAGCACTTTATTATCGTTAGTACCAGCATACAATTTGTTTTACAATGCGTTTTTCTTAAACTTATAGGCCCACATTACGACCCTGGCGGAAAGTGACTGACCGGACCGCCACAGCGTAAATAGCGTTTCCGCCATTGCAAGAAGGAGCAAAGTGCGGCCCATTCCGACCCATCGGGCACGAGCACCACGGCATGGCGGAAGTGCAAAGTCCGCGATGGCGGAAATGACCCCAAAACGGCCCACACCGCCGCCGTACGGCGCCCTAGGTGCAATACCGCCACCCATCACAGCGGACACCGCAGTGTGCGCCTACCGTAAAGTACGGTGACCGGAAATATACGGAAAAGGAAGTTAAAACACGGGCCCGGAAGGGAAACAACCCGCCGTACAGCTATAAAACCACTAAAACCACACAACCACTAAAATCACCACCCTGAGACACAACCCAACCCGTCATCCACCCTAGCGAAACCAAGAAAAATGGGAAAAGTAGCGAAGAAAGCGTGCGACCGCAAGCGGCAGGTCCACTTCTCCCGTGAGGAACTCACCGTGCTAACAGAGACCCTCCAGGAGAATGCTGCCGTCGTCTTCTCCACGCAAATGACCAGGACGGCACTCGCAAACAAGAAGGCCATATGGGCTCTGGTGGCACAGCGGGTAAGTGCGGTGGGGACCGCACCCCGCACCCCACAGCAATGCCGTAAGCGATGGGACGACCTGCGGATACGCGTCCGCAGCATACTCTCTGCCAACCGCAACATTGCCACAGCCACCGGGGGAGGGTCGGAATCACCAATCAAGCTGACCCCCTGGGAAGAAATCTGTGCCTCCACCATCGGAATGGAGAGCATAGAGGGAGTCGGAGGGATGGAGAAAGGAGTGCAGACATCCGAAGAATCAGGTAGGTGGGCCTAATGAAACAATGCCAAAACCACAAAGTCCATCCATGTGAAGCACCATGTGTCCCCATAGTGCAACAGAAACACATGTCCAGGAGAACGTCCACACACATTGGCCTGATAGCGCACGTTAAAACCCACAATAAATACATAAATAATTAAAAACCCCTAAAACACGCACTACACGTGCAGCAGGCACACCCTAACTGCAGGCTGCCAAACAACTGCACCCTCACTCCACACACAAATGGAAGCACCTCCAAGGCCCCGACCCAAATCACCCTCAGGTACCACCCCAATGCATGTGATACAATGCCATTCCAATTCCCACAGACCCACCAATAACCCTCGCCCTCCTTTACTCCACCACAGGGTCCGATCCAAACGACGAGCTGCAGGACACCCCTACCAGCACACCTGCAAAGAGGGCCAAGACCGACGGCCAAAGACCCTCCACCTCAGCTGCACGCATCAAGACACGGCAGCAGCACAAATCAGGTGGCAGCACACAGGAGGGAACATCAACAGGCACCCCAGCAGCCAGCATGCCCACAACACCACCACCACAGGTCCCCCCAACGGATGCCACAGAAGGCACTGCCTCCGGTGGCAGCAGCACCATAGGTGACACCCCATTGATGGCAGCATGCTCCGACACAGAAGACGGGGATGTCGAAGTCAGATCCATCCATGACCTGTCCCAATCCCGCTGTCTGTTCCATCCCGTACTACATGAGGATACCACGCAGGGGCACCCACAAGACGACGACTGGCCATCCCCCACAAGCCCTGTGGCAGGGCAACATGAGGACAACAGCCCCTCTGTGACACCCCCGCAAATGGCCATGGCCCAGCAGAGGCAACAGTCCCTCGACCAGTTAATCGTGCAACAGCAGCAACTGGCCACGCTCCTCAAGGACCATGCCGATGAATGTGGGGGCACTAAGGCAGACATAGAAACATCAACTGAGACACTTAGGGCACAAATGGAGAGAGGCACAGAGACACTAAGGGCACAAATGGAGAGTAGCACCGAGAGCCTGAGAGTCCAAATGGAGAGAAGCACCGAGAGCCTGAGGGGGGAACTGCATGCGACGTCCAAAGACGTATGTGCTGAACTTGCCGCAGTGCGCCGTGTGCTCACTGAGCTCTCGCAAACCCTTAGGGACATGCATGGACGTGAGCAGGCAGAGACATCATCCGTTGCAAGTTCCGTCCAGGGCAGCCCCCAACGTAGATCTGGGAGGAACCTGCGCTCCACAGGCAGGGGTGCCCCTAATACCCGCAGAGGGGGCTTGCAATAGCGACTGCCCACGGACGATGAGCATCTTTGGACACTGGTGTTCGGGGGGGAGGTGGGAGGGTGGAGGGGGTGTGTTGGGCTCACTTGGGTGGCGGGTCGATAGGGTGTACAACATGATATCACATATGCCATAAAAAGTGCACGATCAACCAATGAGATGTGTGGACATTGATCTTTGTGTACTAGGCCATCATAGGCGAACAGTCCATATTGTGCATGTCCCAGACACACACAGTGCCACGAGTCCCGTGTCCATGTATCAGCCACCAGGCGTGAGTGCTAGAAGCATGCATCTATGAGATGCTGACGAATGTCACGGGCCTCCGGTGCCTCGCAGACTCCCTGAGGTGCTGCCACATCCCCACCCTCATCATGACCATCTTCAGGTGCTTGCAGTTCTGCGTCAGGGGGCATGGGCACATTTCTACGTACGCACATGTTGTGTAGCATGACACATGCCATCACCATCTTTGCAACCTTCTCATGGCGGTACAGGAGTGCCCCGCCAGACCTGCTGAGGCAGCGGAAACGACCCTTCAGTAGGCCGAATGCCTGTTCAATGACTACACGGGTACGTGAGTGGGCATGGTTGTAGTCCTCCTCATGCTGGTCCCGTGGGTTCCGGACTGGTGTGAGGAGCCATCTCTTCAGTGGATATCCAGCATCACCTGTATGTGGACGAGAAACGTATGATGTGGAATGCCATTGCTACGTACGCACACCCCCCCCCCCTTCCTGCCAGGTCATTGCCGAATCACATACCCCACATTATCATGCATGTAATGAGACTCACCGAGTAGCCAGGATCTGTTCCCTGCGTGTCGCTCCATGTAGCGTGGTATTGTAGAGTTCCTCAAGACCATAGAATCATGGGTTGATCCAGGGAATCGGGCACAACAATGTGTAATGATCCTGTTGGAGTCACACACCATTTGTACATTCAGGGAATGAAATTGTTTTCGGTTGCGGTACTGGGCCTCCATGGCATGTGGGACGACCAATTCCACATGGGTGCAGTCGATGGCACCAATGCAACCCGGTATGCCGCCAAGTGCATGGAATCCCACTTTTGTGTTGGTAATTTCCTGCTCCGAGCGTGGTAGAGAGATGTAGTCGTCTGCGTGCTGCAGGAGGGCATCGAGCACTTGCAATAGTGTCCGTGAGAACGGTGGCTGAGAAATGCCATGCAACTGTCCGACTGTGTGCTGGTAGGTGCCTGTGGCCAGGAAGTGGAGTACAGACACCACCTTCAGTAGGGGTGGGATGGCGGTTGGGCTATCTATCATGCTGACAAGGTCAGCCTGTGTCATGTCCACAATGGCGGTTATGGTGTCCCGGTCCAGACGGTAGAGGGTGTGGATCTGCTCATCAGTGAGGTTGAACGGATGTGCTCGGAGGCGTGGGATTGCGGGCTGCCTGCGTGGTGGTAGTGGCTGTGCTGGCGGCCCTTGCTGGCCCTGCCTTGGCCTCCTCCTCCTCCTGCGTCTCCTCCGTGCGGCCGGTTGTAGTTGGTGTTCATCTTCTTCTTGGAGTTGGAGTACTTGCAGTGCTATCAGGTCCCCCAGGGCCAACATCGCGAGTCCTGCCGGTAGCATTTCGGTGTGGTTGTGGGAGGAGACTGGCTGTGCAATTTATGTGTTTCCAGGCTGAATGGCCTCCACCTGTGGAGATTCATTCCACCTGTGCAAACTGCTCTCCCCTTTGGCCGAGCACGTCCCGTGCACAACGCTGCAATTCGTGGAATGGCATCTTGCTATTGCAATCTTGTATTTGTACCCGATGGCCGTGTAACATTGGTTGATATGTTCATTCGGCTATGGTCCCATTGTTTCACATACAATCTGTGCAGTCGCGAACAGAGTTGTGAAGGGTCAGTGGAACGTAGTACTCGAGTAACGGTGGGCCCTCATTCATCACTGTACCGAGTTGCAACGACGGGCGGGGCGTCCCATTCGTGGGTGAAGGCAGTTGCCATTTTCACACACAGCCGCACTCGATGGATTAATTAGTGTTTTCAAACGGCCACAGATGCCTCTTCGACGTGATGTTGCAAATGAGGAATTCGAAGGGCGGCGCTTTCGGTATTCAGCTAGCGGCGAGGAGATGCCCACAGGTCTGACTGCAAATATAACGTTCTATTGTTCAATGTCCTTGGGACAGGGGCCATGGCGAGAATGCTATGATTGATATGAATAGTATGGGATGCGCAATTGCGTAGTGGACGATAAGGCAGGACGTTCCCAAATACATGTTACTTCACTAGACTGGAATTACGTGCTGGGGCACTGTGGATTTTGCAGGCTGCATGACGCACAGACTCAATGGATATTTCTAATGTTATGTGAGTAAATATTCAGGCGTTTTCATTACGGGATGAGGGAATGATGAATGGATGCATGGGCAGGTGATTTGATACAGTGTTTGCCATGTACAGGGCTTCTTGGGATCTGTCCGCCCCCCCTGCACTATGTGATGCAGGGCTGCCATAGTGGGACCATCGTCTATCTGGCCTTGTTGAGCCCTCCCTGTCTCGACGCGCCTTCAGACACTTGTGTCCATGCACGTTACCAATCCCATCTGAAGGATCCTGTTTTCACAGGCGCATGCACAGGTACACTCGTTTGTGATGGTGTTTTCACCTCGATATAGATAGTTATGATTCGCAAGTGGTTTTGGGGTGGTGATGATCCTTTGGAGTGGGCTTGCATGCATATGGCTGTGGATCTAGTGTGATCATTGAAGTGAGTTGTTCGAATGTAGTTCTGATGGCCATTCTATTCTGTTTCTTTTCTTTTGGTTGACAGGTATCTCCTCCCCTTTTGCCACTGCCATCTGTATGCCACTCCTGCAGATGGATTTTACTCCCGACACCTGCTGCTTCGTGTTAATCAGTGGAGCAGCATTACGATCTTATGGGACGATCGCCAATGGGCCACATGCCCTTACGCAGTACTGGTGGCTCGGAGCAACATTTCGGCCTTTCAGCTGGACTAGTGCCTCCCCATTGGGACGGCCCTGCGGTTCTGTGCGCTTCCATGTTGCCTTTTCGTACGTGTATGTGGCTCTGTGTACCATGAGGGAACAGGGCGTCACACGAGTAGTGGCTGGTCATTTCTTGCGGATGCAGCCCACAATGGTGAAATGTGTTTTGGAGTTCATGGCCTGATGGCTGTATGGGCTTGGTGATATTGATGTGCATTAAAATTCTATTCTGATATGGGCCGTGTAGCGTTCTTCTTTGCAAGTGATGTGGCATATTCCTATTTGGGGAGCGATGTATTGTGAGGGGATCTGCATTGGGTTCCAGCTTCGGAGTTTTGTTGCGTGGTCCTGTACTGGGCGCGTTTGCCTACGAAGCCCGTGAGGTCAGGGATGGGGGCTGCCAATATGACAGTTTGAATGTTGTCATGCTCAGGGGCGGGGGATTGGGTTTTGTGTGACAGATGCCGGTCAGCCAGGTGGACTGGTGGAATGTTGTGATTTTCTGAATATTGCTGGTCACAGGTGCCTGTGTTTGCGTGCGTTTCTTGGTGGGGGACTGTGGTCATGTCCATTGGGATGGCTTCTGTATTCGTGCCATCTGTGCCCTGCAGCTCCCATTGGCCCCTCTTGAGGTCCATTTGTTCGTTGGCATGCATGGGTGACTTGTGCATTTCACTGGTTGCATTGTGGCTTCGTTGCACCTACGGGGAGTTGTACTTTGTGGGCAGGGAGCGGTGTACGGGCAGTCAGTGGGGCCGTTTACGGTTGATTCGCGATGCCGTACTTCTCACCATGGCGGAATGGTGCATTCTGCCATGCTTGATGGCGTTAGGTACATGTCCGCTGGGGTCGGAATTGGCGTACCGTTGCGCCATGGTGGTGTTTACGGTTTGGCATGGCGCGCGCGCGCGTGCTTGGTGCAGTTAGCGTTGGCGTTCACTACGGTGTCGCTAATGGCATCGTACTTTGCGGTGACGGGTCATAGTCGCACCGAGCGCTATTCGATGGCGGTATTGCATTTCCGCCATCGTTTTCCGAATTCCGCCAGGGTCGTAATGAGGGCCATAGTCTTTATAACTGACTCATTCTCAGCGTTGGTGGTCTAGGAGGAGGCTGGAACCGGTCCCGGCATGTTTCTCGTCGTCCTTCTTCTTTTTTATCACATTTCGTTGTGGATATCTTTCTTCGTCGCGCTTGCTCTGATGTTAATAAGTTCAATGGAATTGTCACAGTTCAGTTCTGCCTGTCCTTTTTAGCCTGGATTCGATTATTCGTTTTTAGGCGAGATCACTTGTCCCCTCTTTTACTGCTCAGAGGACCTTTGATCAGTTATCTTATCGCCTTAGTATCATGTGCGCCCAGCTTGTCTGCTCTGGTTCAGGACACATGTACTGTTAATCGGTTATCTCACTTGCCATAGTACCATGTGCGCCCAGTTTCTCCGTTCTGGTTCAGGACACAAGTACTTTTTATGATCGCACCGAGGAGCAGCGAGTCTTGAATTGTCCGACTTGCACAATTCTCACGCTTCTCTCCTCTACACCTCTGGTTCCTTCTCCGTCCATGAGCTGAACCAGAGGTTGACATAAACACCAAAAAGACTGCGGATCACTTGCTCTCCCGAGGCTGCAGGTTGTATCGCCTTGCTCCTGGTATCGTATGATCCGTGAACAGTGACGGTGCACTTTCAGATTCAGGCTTGAAGTCAGCCTGTGGCGCTACAGCAAGTGCTGGTGTGCGCCGCGCCAATGATGCAGATCCGTTCTTTGGCGTGCTGGCAAGTGCTGGTGGGCACCAAAAGGGTAGTCAATTTGGTTTTGCTGGTATCTGCAAGGCAGATTTTGCATCGGTCAGCAGTGATGTTGATTTTGCTGGGCAACGTTGGGGCACTCTTTGCCCTTCCCCCTCTTTGGCAATCGTCTCAGGCTTTCTTTCGAGTTTCACTTCTCGTTTTGGCAGATTAGGTGGCTGCTTACTGGCAACAGTTTCTTTCGTTTCTGGGACCGCTGTCTCTTTCCGGTCATCAGTGTCAGACAAGTCTTTCAGTGCAGTTGGAATCTTCTTGGAATGGGTGGCATGGATCCACGACTTCCTTCCATCCACCGTATTGCCGTCTGCGTCGCCAAAAGTACTTGATGGGGCCCGCGCCACCTGGGTGCTAATGATGACTTTCTTTCAAAGTTCTTTAGCAGCACCCAGTCTCCTGGCTCCAGTGCGTGCCCCGGACCGGTGTATCTCACTGGTAATACCTCCTGCACCTGCTGATGAATCAAACGCAATTTCTGCATTAAAAGGCCACAATAAGTACTCAGCACAGGATGTTCTATCTCACTAAGTCGTTTTGGCTGAGGTGCGCACCAAAAAATTGCCGGCCTCCCCATTACGATTTCGTACGGGGAGAGCCCAGTTTTAGCCTGTACAGACGTACGCATGCAAAATAGTGATATTGGTAATGCATCCACCCAACTAAACTTGCTTCCCGCACAAATCTTGCTAATCTTTGATTTAAGAATCCTGTTGTGCCTCTCCACAAGACCGGCACAACTCGGATGCCTTGAACTATGGAATCTCTTATCAATCTGGAGACCAGCACATATCTGTAATACCACTGCACCCACAAAATGCGGTCCATTATCAGACCATAGGACTCGGGGCAAGCCAAATCTGGAAAAGTACTCCTTCAACATTACTTTTGCCGTACTCATTGCTGTGCAATCTTTCAAAGGATATGCCTCCACCTACTTACTGAATGCACAGATCACCACCAAGACGTATTTTAAGTTTTGGCACCTCTCCATCTCTATGAAATCAAAATGAACTACCTCAAACGGCATGGAGGGCGGGCCAAAACTGCCTGTTGGAGTCACTGTTCCCATTCCTACATTGTGTTGTAAACACGTGATACAGTTCTGCAGCAACCTCTCTGCATTCTTTTTTATGTTTACATTCTGCCATACTGTAAAAAGGTGCTGTATTATTTTCTTGGCACAGATGTGCTGTCATGATCACTGCTTCCAAGGAGTCAGGAACAGCCCAACGTCCTTGGAAGCAGGCCCCTAACCGTTATCTTAGGCACCAGCCGGTCCCCACTGGGACCTTTTGGACCTTGTCCTGGCACCGGTGGCACCAGGCTCATCAAAGCCATCGGTCCCGGCACTGGAAGCGCCGGGCTCATAATATGTATGAAGATGCTTGGGTGGACTTACCTGCAGCAGACCATGCTGCTTACTTACCAGCCACATAGGAATCCTCTGTGAACAGGAACTACTTTCTTACCTGGGTGGGGCAAGCTCCACTCCCTGGATACAACACGGGAACTCTTCTGGAACTGGAACTCTTTTCTTACCTAGGCGGGGCCGTGGAGGAAGACGCCTCATCACTCCAAGGCTATTTAAACCACACCCGATTGAACAAACGTGCTTCGCGTTATTCTGCATCTGCAGCAGAACGCTCACCGAGTCTGTTCCAGCCTTTCTTCCTTCCGATCCTGAACCTGCAAGAATAATACTTACCACTCCTGTATCCAGTATTCAGCAGCACCTGCAAAGACAAGAAACGACAGGTTAGCACGGCAACCTTTACACGCAGCGCTTTCCTCACCTGATCCATCGGCAGCGAACATTTCTTCACGCTGCACCTCCGCCTGTGAAGACAAAAGCATTGTTATTACTTACCGGCACTCTGCGAATTCCGGATTTCTTCAATGCTGCAACCCAGCATCTGAAAGACAAACGAAGAGACATTAGACAGGTATTTACTCACGTTCATCGCGCTCGCCACAATAGAACGCCTGCAAATACTCCAGCGTTTTCCAGCATCTCTTCAGCACGAACTCACAGCCGCAAGGGAAAAATGACAGTTAGAGCGCTTGCATTTACTTACGCATTTCCAAGCGCTTCATTCCAAGGCTCTGGCTCCAACTTCGGCTCTCTTCACACCATCTCCTATCTCAAGAGCCCTGCAAGACAAATAGGAAAAAGCATTATACAGAGTCCTGTTCTATATTAACGTGCCCACGCACCTAAAGACTATAAGGACTAAAAAGGTGTCCGGAAACTCACCGCTCGTGCAGTTAACGACGGTAGCGATCCTCTGATGTCAAGAGGCCTATGTTTCACCAGTGAAGGAACTGGCAACGGCACCCTGCACCAGACGCAGATGGAGAGTCCAGCATTCACCTATCTAAGGTGAGCACGTTGACCTGGGGGCTCTACGGAGAAGCTAGGAAGAGAGAGAGAGAGGGGGACATTCAACAACCCAGATCATTAACCCCCATATTCTTTCACCTGCAGAAATCTCACTCTTCGAGTTTGACACACAGTGCGAAGAGGTTCGGCCCCAGAAGCAAATCGAGTCCTGCACATCACTTTTCGGGTCACAGACCTTCCTGCCAAGACCAGCGCCTCCGTGGGAATCAGGTGAGCGTTACAGAACGCGAAGCCCACCACAAAACTCCTACCCAGGCGCAATGGAAACCTCAGACACTGATCAATTAGCCCAGTTGCTTGGGGAACTAAGAGCAGAAGTACATGCAGCTCGTCAGGAAACAAACTCTCTAAGAAGAGAGTTGATTATTTCCAAGGAGCGAACAGAGGACCTCGGTAGGCAATTGCTACAAACGCAGGCAGGACAGACACCTTTGCCCGCTCCAGGAGGAAGTTATCCTTCTGCATCATCCTTAAACCCAGTGCAAATCAATCTACCCGGCAATGTGCCCTTGGCTCCGCCCGAACGCTTTTCTGGTGACCCAAAGAAATTTGCAGTGTTCATTAACCAGTGCCGCCTACACTTCTTATGTCGACCAGCTGCCTTCCCAACAGATCAGACCAAGGTGGCTTTCGTGCTTTCTTATCTCAGTGGCAGCGCCGCAGATTGGTCGATCCCTTTAGTCACTCAGGATGATCCGGTTCTGCATGATTTCCAGGCCTTCCAGTCCAGCATGGAGAAACTGTTCGCAAGACATGCAAAAGGGCAGGCCTTGGACAATGAACTTCTTTCGTTACGACAGGGTAATCAAGACCTCTTGACTTATATAGCCTCATTCAACAGACTTATAGTGGAAACTCAATGGCCTGAGGATAAGAGAATAACGCTCTTCTACAGAGGCCTGCGTGGAGAGTTCAAGGATGTGTTAGCTCAAGTTGTGAATCCTCCACAAGAATGCTCAGACTATATTGACTTAGTTGTCCAATTGGACCACAGATTACAGAACAGGAAGGCTGATCGTTCCAAATTTGATACCCGAATGTTTTCTAAACCACAGACCTCTACTAGGGGAGCTGACACTGTGGAACCCATGCAAATAGGGGGCATGAAAGGACCTTTAACCCAAAAGGAGCGGGAAAGAAGAAGACAGCTGCAATTATGCCTCTATTGCGGAAACTCGGGGCACTTTCTTCGAGAATGTCCAGTGAAACCAGCTAAGAAGGCTGTAGGAGCCGCAGATACCTGTACCACAAATTCTGAGCAGGGAAACGACCTAGCCCGACAAGTGTAGAGGTCCTCTTGCCGAGCTTTAAAATCTGTCCCGTGACCTCGCATTTCGTGGTGCCTATGGTCCTCATTAGTCCTGAACGTTCGGATCGTTTGCATGCAATTGAAGCTTACATCGACAGCGGAGCAATCGGTAATTATGTGGACCGTGAAATGGTATCAAGGATGAATCTACCTCTTGTCCCTAAGGCAGTAAAAGACGTCATTACTACAGTGGATGGCACGGAGATAGCCTCCAGACCAGTAACGCACGCCACCCAAGAAGTGACGTTAGTGAGCCAAGATGGACACCGGGAGAAAATAGTGTTCGATGTGATCAAGGCCCCTCAGTTCCAGATCATTCTGGGAATCCCTGGGTTAGAGAAGCACAATCCTCAGATCGATTGGCGAGCAAAGACGGTTCAGTTTCCAGAATGTTTTACCACTTGTTATCCTCGGCCTGATGTTTCACTGGCGGCAATCTCTTCTGAGGTTCCCAAATTACCTCCCGAATACCAGGAATTCCAAGACGTCTTTCGGAAGGACAAAGCTAACACCATGCCTCCTCATAGGTCTTACGACTGTCAAATAGATCTGATACCCGGAACAACGCCTCCTTGCAGTAGGATTTATGCCCTCACCGAGCCAGAGAATCTTCACCTCAGACAATATCTGGACCAATACCTAGCTAACGGGTTTATCCGTCCTTCAAAATCTCCAGCTTCCTCGGCTTTGTTCTTCGTTCCGAAAAAGGAAGGAGACCTTAGGACTTGTATAGATCACCGCGCCCTGAATCAAATCACTGTTAAAAACAGATACCCGTTACCTTTGATCCCTGAACTCCTGGACCAAGTCAAAGACGCATGTATATATACAAAGTTGGATCTCAGAGGAGCCTACCATTTGGTACGAATAAAAGAGGGCGATGAATGGAAGACGGCCTTCCGCACCAAGTATGGGCTGTTTGAATATCAAGTTATGCCCTTTGGACTTTGCAACGCTCCTGCCGCCTTCCAGTATTTTATGAATGATGTCCTTAGAGAATTCATTGATGTGTGTGTTGTTGTCTACATTGATGACATCCTCGTCTATTCATCATCTGAAGAAGAACATCGGAAACACGTTAGAGAGGTCCTCGAGAGATTACGTCAACATAAACTTTTTGCTAAGCTCGAAAAATGCGTTTTCAACGTAACTGAAGTTGAGTTCCTGGGATTCATATTGTCACCTAACGGAGTCCATATGGATTCAAAGAAAGTCGATGCAATCATCAAGTGGCCTTCACCAACCTCTGTAAAAGGAGTTCAAAGCATGTTAGGCTTCGCTAACTTTTACCGCAGATTCATCCCTGAATTCTCTCGAATAGTCCAGCCCATCACCGCTCTGTTAAAGAAAAACAAACGTTTTGAGTGGTTTACCGAGGCAGAACAAGCTTTTCAGGACTTAAAGACTAAATTCATTTCTGCACTTGTTCTAAAACATCCTCGCCCAGAACTCCCCTACATTGTCGAAACAGATGCTTCTAGTCTTGCTATGGGGGCAGTTTTATCACAAAGGGATCCGGTCACACACCAATTACATCCTGTAGCCTTTTGGTCCCGCAAATTCTCGGCTCCCGAGATCAACTATTCAATTACAGACAAGGAACTTTTAGCTATCAGATCGGCCTTTAAAGCCTGACGGCATTATCTTTTGGGAGCCAGACACACAGTCACCGTAATGACTGATCACCGCAACTTACAGTATCTGAAGACAGCCAAAGCTCAGTCTTCCAGGCAGCTTCACTGGGCTCTGTTTTTGGCTGAGTTTGACTTTATAATTACTTATCGACCAGGCAGTAAAAATGGAAAAGCAGATGCCCTCTCCCGGATGGGAATAGATGAACATTTGACCAATCCAGAACCAATACCCATAATCCCAGAACAAAGGATTTTGGGCTTGGTCAGCGCTCAATCCTTTGAAGACATTAAGACTACAGTCAAATCACTTTTAACTCCGGCCGACTTACAGGACAGGCAATTAAAGGGAAAAGAATTCTCAGTGGATCGAGACCTACCATATTTCCGAGGACGATTGTACTTGCCCAGTGAGAAAAGACAAAAACAGGTAATCTCCTGTTATCACGATTCACTAATGGAGGGTCACCCTGGCATAACCAAAACCATGGAAAAGGTCAAAAGACATTTCTGGTGGCCATCATGGAAGAAGGATATTAGAGACTTTGTAATCTCCTGCGGTGTGTGTGCCCAGAATAAGAGTCAGAAGGAGAAACCAGCCGGTCTCTTACACCCACTAGACATCCCTCCCTGTCCATGGCATACCCTGTCCATGGATTTCATCACGGACTTACCTCCATGCTCAGGGTATAATACCATTTTAGTAGTCGTGGATCTATTCTCCAAGATGGCTCACTTCTTTCCCCTGAAGGGCCTACCTTCAGCTTCAGTATTGGCCCGAGAATTCTTAGAAAACATCGTTCGGTTACACGCTCTCCTCGGTTTTGGTCTCCGATAGGGGAAGTCAATTCATCTCCCACTTTTGGCGAAGTTGCTGTCGTTTAGCCCAAATTGATGTGAGACTTTCTACCAGTCACCATCCCCAAACTGACGGACAAACCGAGAGGACAAATCAAACTCTAGAGCAATATCTACGTTGCATGCTCCAACAAACTGAAAACCCTTGGAAGGACATTCTTTGGATCGCTGAATACGCCTGTAACAATTCAACTCATTCTGGAACCGGGAAGACTCCCTTCTTCCTATTATACGGACACCATCCTAGAACCTCTAACCTGGATCCTCCCCAAGAATTCGAAACACCTGCTGTGGATCACTTGCACTCAGAGATCACTCGTGCTTTTAAGGAAGCCACTGCCCATCTGCAAAGAGCTAAAGCTCAATTTAAGAAAGGAGCAGATCAGCACCGTAAAGAGGCCCCTCACTACGCAGTGGGAGATCAGGTCTGGTTATCCACTAAGCACCTACCTCTAAAAGGACCCCGCACTTTCATTCCGAGATACCTTGGACCCTATCTTATCTCTGCCATAATTAATCCGGTGGCTGTTAAATTGGAATTGCCTTCGCATATGAAAATACATCCAGTATTCCATGTCTCCTTACTAAAACCAGTGCAACCAGGAACCCGATTGACCGAACTCCCGGAACCTGTTTTAGTAGATGGAGAACTTGAGTTCGAAGTAAAGAACATCCTAGACTCCAAAATTTCCAAATCTAAATTATATTACCTGGTTGATTGGAAAGGATACGGCCCCCAGGAAAGGTCTTGGGAACCCTCAGAGCATGTCCACGCACCTCGTCTGGTCAAGAAATTCCATTTGAATCACCCTGACAAGCCAAAACCCCCGGAGAAGACTTGGGAGGGGCCTTGAGGGGGGTGCTGTCATGATCACTGCTTCCAAGGAGTCAGGAACAGCCCAACGTCCTTGGAAGCAGGCCCCTAACCGTTATCTTAGGCACCAGCCGGTCCCCACTGGGACCTTTTGGACCTTGTCCTGGCGCCGGTGGCACCAGGCTCATCAAAGCCATCGGTCCAGGCACTGGAAGCGCCGGGCTCATAATATGTATGAAGATGCTTGGGTGGACTTACCTGCAGCAGACCATGCTGCTTACTTACCAGCCACATAGGAATCCTCTGTGAACAGGAACTACTTTCTTACCTGGGTGGGGCAAGCTCCACTCCCTGGATACAACACGGGAACTCTTCTGGAACTGGAACTCTTTTCTTACCTAGGCGGGGCCGTGGAGGAAGACGCCTCATCACTCCAAGGCTATTTAAACCACACCCGATTGAACAAATGTGCTTCGCGTTATTCTGCATCTGCAGCAGAACGCTCACCGAGTCTGTTCCAGCCTTTCTTCCTTCCGATCCTGAAGCTGCAAGAACAATACGTACCACTCCTGTATCCAGTATTCAGCAGCACCTGCAAAGACAAGAAACGACAGGTTAGCACGGCAACCTTTACACGCAGCGCTTTCCTCACCTGATCCATCGGCAGCGAACATTTCTTCATGCTGCACCTCCGCCTGTGAAGACAAAAGCATTGTTATTACTTACCGGCACTCCGCGAATTCCGGATTTCTTCAACGCTGCAACCCAGCATCTGAAAGACAAACGAAGAGACATTAGACAGGTATTTACTCACGTTCATCGCGCTCACCACAATAGAACGCCTGCAAATACTCTGGCGTTTTCCAGCATCTCTTCAGCACGAACTCACAGCTGCAAGGGAAAAGAGACAGTTAGAGCGCTTGCATTTACTTAGGCATTTCCAAGCGCTTCATTCCAAGGCTCTGGCTCCAACTTCGGCTCTCTTCACACCATCTCCTATCTCAAGAGCCCTGCAAGACAAATAGGAAAAAGCATTATACAGAGTCCTGTTCTATATTAACGTGCCCACGCACCTAAAGACTATAAGGACTAAAAAAGTGTCCGGAAACTCACCGCTCGTGCAGTTAACGACGGTAGCGATCCTCTGATGTCAAGAGGCCTATGTTTCACCAGTGAAGGAACTGGCAACGGCACCCTGCACCAGACGCAGATGGAGAGTCCAGCATTCACCTATCTAAGGTGAGCACGTTGACCTGGGGGCTCTACGGAGAAGCTAGGAAGAGAGAGAGAGGGACATTCAACAACCCAGATCATTAACCCCCATATTCTTTCACCTGCAGAAATCTCACTCTTCGAGTTCGACACACAGTGCGAAGAGGTTCGGCCCCAGAAGCAAATCGAGTCCTGCACATCACTTTTCGGGTCACAGACACCTTCCTGCCAAGACCAGCGCCTCCGTGGGAATCAGGTGAGCGTTACATGTGCGTATTGCTGTGGGCCATTGTGACCATTGCAGTCACATACGAATTTGGCAACCTCCAGTTTCTAGTTCCCTTGTCCACCCAACAACCCTCAAGATCCAACTCAGCAGATCCCTCTGCCCATCCCTGTATTTCATCGGCCGTAGCCTCGGCCTGCATTTCTTTGACAGTCGCAACTCCATCTTCTATCATACAGGGTACTTCCTCTGTCTGAACCGTCATCATCTTGGTAGTCAAATCAGTGGTAGTTTGTTTCACAATTCTGTCTGCAAATGCGTTTCCCTCTCCTACTTTGCATGTTACTTTTTTATGTGCCTCGCATTTCACTATTGCTAGGCGCTTTGGAAACGTGAGTGCAGACAGCAATCGTACAATCAAAGGGCCATGTTGAATTCTGGCACCATGTGATGTCAGAAACCCTCTCTCAGCCCAGAGTCGACCAAAGTTATGAACCACTCCAAAAGCATACTGACTATCAGTATATATATTCACATTCAAATTTTCAGAAATCTCGCAGGCTCTGGTCAATGCTATTATTTCCGCGGATTGTGCTGAATTATAGGGGATTCTTTTACTTTCTACAACACCCTCTAGGGTAGTGATAGCGTATGCGGCAGTTGTCGCGTCATCTGGTAATTTAAAACAAGAGCCGTCACAAAATAACTCTCCATCCGGCTCTTTCTGTGGAATATCACTTAAATCAATTCTTCCCTTGGTTTCTTCCTCAGTGACCATTAAGCAATTGTGGGGAGGTGATTCATTCTTCCCAATTTCTTTTAAGGTCAGTGGCATTAATTCTGCAGGATTCAAAGCACTACACCTCATAATTTGGTTATGGGGCGCGAACAAGATAATCTCATATCTTGTCAATCTAGCAGAGGTGAGGTGTTGCGTCTGTGTCCTATTTAATAGAACGTCTATGGCATGTGGCACCATCAGAATTAAAGTGTGCCCCAATACCATCCCTTCCGTTTGTTTCACTCACGCAGCAGCAGCCGCGACAGCTCGCAAACATCGTGATAGTGCGCGCGCTACAGGGTCCAGCGCACAAGAAAAATAGCCGCACGGCCTATTTCTTCCACCTTGTTCCTGTGTCAAAACCGCCAATGCACATCGTTCACTTTCACACACAAATAGTCTAAAAAAAATTTCATAGTTCGGCGTACCCAAAACTGGAGCCGAGCATAATGCAGTTTTCAATCCATCAAATGCTTTCTGACATTCCTCATCCCACTGCAAAGGTATAACCTCATCTTTTATAGTTAAATTCACTAATGGTTTCACAATTAACGCAAAATTACCAATCCATTGTCGGCAATATGAAGCCATGCCTATTATGGCTCTGACTCCTTTTTGTGTCTTTGGAATAGGCATTAAAGAAATACTTTCTATGCGTTCTGGCGTTAGTCTTCTCCCTCCTTTCGAAAGTAGGTAGCCCAAATAAGCCACCTCCTTTCGATTATACTGAAATTTCTTCAAACTAGCTTTATGGCCATGTGACGCTAGGTGTGACAGTAGTAATACAGTGCTTTCTTTACAAATCTCCTCTGTGTCTGCAGCTAGCAATAGATCGTCTATGTATTGCAAGAGTACACAACCCATGGGTAATTCCAGCATGTCTAGCTGTTCTTTTAATGCACTACTGTAAATACTTGGACTTTCTGTGTAACCTTGCAGAATCCGCGTAAATGTAAATGATCGTCCTCCTAATGTGAACGCGAACAAATATCTACTGTCCTTGTCCACTGGAATACTAAAGAATGCGTTTTTCAAATCTACTACACTAAAATATTCTGCTGAAACTTGTCAATATTGTAGTGACGTCTGGCACTAGAGGAAATTGCGGATCTACTACCTTATTCAATGCGCGTAGATCATGGGTACACAACATACGGCCCGCGGGCCAGTTGCGGCCCGCCATGCTCTTTTGTCCGGCCCGTGAGGCACAAAGACTTTCCTAATGGAGGGCGGCCCGCGGCCGCCCTCCATTAGGAAAGTCTTTGTTGTCTTCCGGGCTGGACAAAACACTGGCCGTCATTGGCTCAGCACACACGCACCACGTCGCTCCTACGTGCCACGTAATGCTTTGGTGCTGCACCAATGGAGGGCCAGCACTATGGCTGGCGTGGTCCATAAGGCTTGATGCCGGAAGGCATTTCAGCCTTGGACCACGCCAGCCGTAGTACGATTCCAGCGTTCCAGCTTACCTGCCGCTTACCTGCCTTCCAGCACGTCTCCGGTAAGTGGTCTGTTTGTGTTTGTGTGTTGGGTCTGTTTTGCTTTATGTGTGTGTGTGTATGTTGCGATGGGGGGGGTGCCGGATGTGTATGAATGTTTGGATTTGAATGTATTTTGTGTGTATGTTGAGATGCGGGGGTGTGGGGGTTGTCGGATGTGTATGAATGTTTGTATTTGAATGTTTTTTGCGTGTATGTTGAGATGCGAGGGTGGGATGGTTGTCGGATGTGTTTCGGATGTGTATGAATGTTTGGATTTGAATGTTTTTTGTGTGTATGTTGAGATGCGGGGGTGGGCGGGGTGTCGATTGTGTATGAATGTTTGGATTGGAATGTTTTTTGTGTGTGTGTTGAGATGCAGGGGTGGGGGGAGTGTCGGATGTGTATGAATGTTTGTATTTGAATGTTTTTTGTGTGTATGTTGAGATGCGGAGGTGGGGGGGTTGTCGGATGTGTATGAATGTTTTGATTTGAATGTTTTGTGTGCTGAGTTGGGGGGTGGGGGGTTTGGGTCTTTATGGGTGCATGTTTTTGTGTGTGCTGAGTTGAGGGGTGGGGGGTTCGGGTCTGTGTGTGTGCTGATTTGGGGGGTGGGGGTTCGGGTCTGTATGGGTGCATGCTTGAGAGTGTGTGTGCTGAGTTGGGGGTGGGGGGTTCTGGTCTGTCTGTTTGCATGTTTGAGAGTGTGCTGAGTTGGAGGGTGGGGGGTTCGGGTCTGTATGGGTGCATGTTTGTGTGTGCTGAGTTGAGGGGTGGGGGTTCGGGTCTGTATGGGTGCTGGTTTGTGTGTGTACTGATTTGGGGGGTGGGGGTTTGGAGTTGGGTGGTGGGGGGTTCTGGTCGGTATGGGTTCATGTTTGTGTGTGTGCTGAGTTGGGGTGTGGGGGGTTCGGGTCTGTATGGGTGCATGTTTGTGTGTGTTCTGAGTTGGGGGGTTCGGGTCTGTATGGGTGCATGTTTGTGTGGGTGCATGTTTGTGTGTGTGCTGAGTTGGGGGGTGGGGGGTTCGGGTCTGTATGGGTGCATGTTTGCGTGGGTGCATGTTTGTGTTTGTGCTGAGTTGGGGGGTGGGGGGTTTGGGTCTGTATGGGTGCATGTTTGTGTGTGTGCTGAGTTGGGGGGTGGGGGGTTCGGGTCTGTATGGGTGCATGTTTGTGTGGGTGCATGTTTGTGTGTGCTGAGTTGGGGGTGGAGGGTTTGGGTCTGTATGGGTGCATGTTTGTGTGTGTGCTGAGTTGCTGGGGGGTGGGGGGTTTGGGTCTGTCTGTTTGCATGTTTGAGAGTGTGCTGAGTTGGGGTGGGGGGTTCGGGTCTGTATGGGTGCATGTTTGTGTGTGCTGAGTTGAGGGGTGGGGGTTCGGGTCTGTATGGGTGCTGGTTTGTGTGTGTGCTGAGTTGGGGGGTGGGGGGTTCGGGTCTGTATGGGTGCACATTTGTGTGGGTGCATGTTTGTGTGTGTGCTGAGTTGGGGGTGGGGGGTTTGGGTCTGTATGGGTGCATGTTTGTGTGTGTGCTGAGTTGGGGGGTGGGGGGTTTGGGTCTGTCTGTTTGCATGTTTGAGAGTGTGCTGAGTTGGGGGGTGGGGGGGTTCTGGTCTGTATGAGTTCATGTTTGTGTGTGTGCTGAGTTGGGGTGTGGGGGGTTCGGGTCTGTATGGGTGCATACTTGTGTGTGTGCTGAGTTGGGGGGTTCGGGTCTGTATGGTGCATGTTTGTGTGGGTGCATGTTTGTGTGTGTGCTGAGTTGGGGGTGGGGGTTCGGGTCTGTATGGGTGCATGTTTGTGTGTGTGCTGAGTTGGGGGGTGGGGGGGTTCGGGTCTGTATGGGTGCATGTTTGTGTGGATGCATGTTTGTGTGTGTGCTGAGGTGGGGGGTGGGGGTTTGGGTCTGTATGGGTGCATGTTTGTGTGTGTGCTGAGTTGGGGGTGGGGGGTTCGGGTCTGTATGGGTGCATGTTTGTGTGTGTGCTGAGTTGGGGGATGGGGGGTTCGGGTCTGTATGGGTGCATGTTTGTGTGGGTGCATGTTTGTGTGTGTGCTGAGTTGGGGGGTGGGGGGTTTGGGTCTGTATGGGTGCATGTTTGTGTGTGTGCTGAGTTGGGGGGTGGGGGGTTTGGGTCTGTATGGGTGCATGTTTGTGTGTGTGGTGAGTTGGGGGGTGGGGGGTTCGGGTCTGCATGGGTGCATGTTTGTGTGTGTGCTGAGTTGGGGGGTGGGGGGTTTGGGTCTGTATGGGTGCATGTTTGTGTGTGTGCTGAGTTGGGGGGGTGGGGGGTTTGGGTCTGTATGGGGGCATGTGTGTGTGTGCTGAGTTGGGGGGTGGGGGTTCGGGTCTGTATGGGTGCGTGTGTGTGTGTGCTGATTTGGGGGGTGGGGGGTCGGGTCTGTATGGGTGCAGGTTTGTGTGTGTGGTGATTTGGGGGGTGGGGGGTTTGGAGTTGGGGGTGCGTGGGGGGTTCGGGTCTGTATGGGTGCATGTTTGTGGGTGTGCTGAGTTGGGGGGTGGGGGGGTTCGGGTCTGTATGGGTGCATGTTTGTGTGGATGCATGTTTGTGTGTGTGCTGAGGTGGGGGGTGGGGGTTTGGGTCTGTATGGGTGCATGTTTGTGTGTGTGCTGAGTTGGGGGATGGGGGGTTTGGTGTTGGGGGGCATGGGGCATAGTGTTTGGTTGGGTGTGAGGGGGCCATGGGGCATAGTGTTTGGTTGCGAGTAAGGGGGCCCTGGGGTATAGTGTTTGGTTGGGGGTGAGGGGGCCATGGGGCATAGTGTTTGGTTGGTGGTGAGGGGGCCATGGGGCATAGTGTTTGGTTGGGTGTGAGGGGGCCATGGGGCATAGTGTTTGGTTGGGGGTGAGGGACATGGGGCATAGTGTTTGGTTGGGGGTGAGGGGGCCATGGGGCATAGTGTTTGGTTGGGTGTGAGGGGGCCATGGGGCATAGTGTTTGGTTGGGGGTGAGGGGGCCATGGGGCATAGTGTTTGGTTGGGGGTAAGAGGGCCCTGGGGCATAGTGTATGGTTGGGGGTGAGGGTGCCATGGGGCATAGTGTTTGGTTGGGGGTGAGGGGGCCATGGGGCATAGTGTTGCACTCCAAGAGTGAACCCAATAATAAAGCTAAAACAGGCACAGTTAGGAGATGTTCATCTTTGGCTTTTTGAGGAAACCTGACTCAACGAAGGCCATACTCCTCTTGGGCAACCCAAACAGCAAACTGTAGCAGTCCAAAATAACGGCATGTCCAATATAGGGTCAATAAAATATATATAGAAGTTAAACAGGCGAGATACAATAACTAAATAGAAATAAATTATAACAATGGAAAATGTGTAGTACAAAATGTAAGTTTGAAATGCAAATAAAAATCGTTACCCCTCAAAAACATTCTTTTTCCATGTGTTTAGTACAAATTGGGGGTTTAAAAATCCTCCTGCCACGCCCCGCCTACCGCCCCGCCCACATTTACTTTTCGGCCCACTATAGCCCTCATGTAAGGTACTTTCGGCCCTCTGTCAAAATCAGTTGTGCACCCCTGGCTTAGATCAATTATGAAACGGTATGGTACCTCATTACCTCCTTTTTTATAAACCGGAAGAATCGGGCTGTTGCATGTACTAACTGTGATTTCCTCGATTACCCCTAATTTCACCAAATCAGTAACAATACTCTTCAATCCTTTCTCACCTTCAACCGGAATTTTGTATTGGGGTATTCGCGGTAGGATAACACCTTCTTTCTAAATAATCTTTACTGGCTCTATCTTTAAACATCCCACATCGTTGTCATGCATTGCCCATATACAGGTTGGTACTTTACTTAGTTCCCCTGGTAACGCTTCAGACATGAATTCTGACACATGGGCATCGTGTGGCCATATCGTTAGAAACACTCCGTCTGCCGTGCAATGTATAACAGAACCTAATTTTTTCAACAAATGTAATCCCAACAAATTTTCTCCACAATTTTCTGTTAGAAGGAAAGGACAATGTTCAGTAAATGGTCCTATGGTAACTGGGACTGGTTTGGACACTGGGTTCATGACTGGTGTACCTGCAAACCCTACGGAAATATTATTTTGCCGTGACAGTGGTATATCCGGAACCAAGTGATGGTCTATTGAACACTTCTGTGCTCCTGTATCTACAAGAAAGCGGTGCTCCTCATTCCCGACTCTCATTTCTACGTAGGGTCCTCTCTGATTCACGGGAATAGACACTGGTTCCGACCCCTGTCTTGGGCTGTCCTATTGGGGAAATAACACATCGTCCGATGTGTAATCATTACTATTACTGTAATACGTGTTTGGCTGTGTATCGAAAACATTTCCACTCTTCCCTCTATTTCCCCCACTCTGATTTCCATATTGTTGATTTTGCTGTCCCTTACTCTGGTTTGGGGCATTTTGGTTTTGGCCTTGGTTTTGATTACCTCCGTTATTATGATGCTGCTGCATACTATTCCTGTTTGGTCCATTCGCTCCTGGGTGTCCTCTATGCTGTCTCCTCTGACCAGACCCATTTCTATTCTGTAGATGCGGGCATTGCGCTCGCCAATGTCCTTCCTCTTTACAATATGCACACTGATTCGGTCCCACTGTTCCCCCATGCATATTCGAATTACTCCTTCCTTGTGCGTTCCCTCGCCCTATGTTATGTCCTGTTACTTGCTGCAATAGTACCTGTGTTCTAATTAGACATTCTTTCAAGTCTGCCCCCACCTGTTTTAGCAACGATAATTCGTTCACCATCTCCTTCTGCCCCGGCGATGGTAATTGCTGCCGTTTATTATGCGACCCCTTTTCCCCCTTCCCAGGTCTCCCGATATCCCTACTCCTGTATGCAGGTGTAGTAAACACTTTGACAGGTGCAGTAAACATTTCGACATAATCATTATCTAATTCATCTTTAAGCTCAAGAAGTCTATATGCATGTTCTCTCACTTCATCATCCCTCTCCCTACAGCGTGCTAATGCATTCAAATATAACAATCGCTGCGGTGGTAATTTCCCAATTAGCTGTTTCCATTTCTCCACCAAATATTCACCCATGCATTCCAACACTACCTGTCTTTCGTTGCTTCTACCGAAGTCATATATCGAAGCCAATGTTGCCGTCCCATCATCCCGTCTATATACATCTCTGCCTGTTGCTGCAATTGCACCTTCCTTTCTTTGCTGATTGCGCTGCGGGTTACCCGCGTGCACCCCCATTGGTCAGTCCCGCCTCCTGCCCCCACGGTTTCAACTTCAACCCCGGGAGGAACGGATGGTACCGAGTCTGTGTCTAAGGCGGGAGGTGCGGATGTGACAATGGGAACAGGGAGTGTCTGTTGTGGGCCTGGTTGGCTAATAGGAAGTGTTATGTGCGCGGTCTGTGGCTGTGGGAGGGTTTGAGCTACCGGAGGGGGAGCTTGAGCTACGGGCGGGGTGTGGGCAATAGCTACTGACGTGTCTGGTCTTACTTCTGATCTTGGGCCTTGTTTTGTATGGGTCAATATATTTTCTATCAATTCATCTGCTATGTGTAATTCTCGTTTTGGGTATATCTTTTCTATATTCAACTGGTCACGCCTACCTGCCCTTCTTAGACTCTCAGTTCATTCCTCCTCTTCTTTTTCTTCTGCTACCTACCTTTTGATTTATGCCTGTGCGCATGCTTTGCTCTGCTTTTAAATCGGAGCATTGCTTCCTTTCTCCAGTCTTTAATAGTCTCAAATGCTGCAGGACGCCCTTTCTTTCTTATCAACACGCTTTCCAGGTTATCTATCCTGGCTATCTCAAAACTACCATTAATCGGCCACTGATGGTCTTGTTGCTTTCTGGTTTGCCTATGCCAAGTCTCACAGAATATTATCGCACCCACTTCACACTTCACATACATCTCATGCGCCGGCGTTCCCCCAGGTGGTGCAATTTGGACATCTTCCAAAGATTGTCTACCACAGCGGAAAAACCCTGCTAGGGTGGACAATTCCCCAGGCATGTTTCAACCTTCCCCCTGGTTAATCAACCTTACCTAGGGCGTTTGATTTTGCAAAGTCAACTCTCAACCAATATCAGGATGCTTTGAATCGGGGAATGACCCACCTGATAAATCAAGTCGTCTGTATACTGACGCACCAAAGGACGTCGTGTCTGCGTTTCTTGGCTTCTGCCTCGTTTCGGGACCCTCGCCTCCTTGTTCTCTAGCCAGGCACGTCGATCAGGGATCAGATGTGCGCAGATCTGCAAAGGAGTCTCTCATCACTTTTAAAGGGCGCCCGAACACCTCTTGATCCCGGCTCGATCGTCCCGTCCTCGCCGTTCTCTGCCTTTCTCAATTACAATGTTGCGCGATGGAACAAGTGGGGGAGGGTCCCTATTTGGGCGCCATCTTGAAAGAGGCCCCTAGGGGACCCTGACGTCTATGGAAACAAGGCGAGTCACCACACACGATAGAGACGCCAGACACGAGGTTGTATTCCCAAAGCTAGGGTTTTATTGCAAAGCAAAAGTCTCAGTTGGCCAACTCGGTCTCACGCTCCGCAACGTGTATCTCTAGACCTCGAGGGACGCAAGCGAGCGAACTACGTACATCAGTTACATATATACAAAATGCATATCAAACAATCAGCTATGACATGTTTAACACCCCCCTTTATTGGGTTTCTTTGAACTTGGTGTGATGATGGACATTTCCGACCACTATGACACCTTCAAAGATGTATTCTAGTAACAATTTGCAATTTGTGAGTACAAAGGCATTTTTCGGTTATTGAATAGAACACGGCGCTTCTGTTCTTGGAAGCAAACTACATACGGGGGGAGTTGCATTCCAGACCTTGCTATCTATCAGGCGCTATTTGCGTCCTGGGAGCGACATGCTCTAGCGGGCTCAGCAAAGGGGGGCCGTAAGAAAAGCATAATTCAAGCCTTTAGCGGTATTATTCTAACATATTCTACCATGTAACGAGACTGTCTGGCAGCTGTGAAATGATTAGCTCTGCTTCAAGGCTACATTCGGGAGGGAGCCGGGCATTCTTCCTGGCGCTGCCTACGTTTGTGTTTCAGCGAACTCTTGTTATCCTCACGGCCCTGCGGCCTTGTCCTTTTCACATACAGACAACAATGTTTCACAGTCAAGCAGTGTAAGCGGAAAATATACTGCGAAGCAATAGGAACAGAAAGCAATGAGCAATGGTTAGAAAACAAAATGGCAATTCTTGTTACATCAAAATGGCCGTTCATTGGCAAACTCGAAAACCTATATTTTGTTATATCGTGCATGAGACGGTTGGCCCACGGCCACCAAAATGCGTTTGTGGTTTCAAAGTAGAGGTATCCGTACTTCTAGACTGACAAACCCTCCTTTGGCCGTATGCCAAACGTCTCATCTATTTATTGAAACCTCCTCTAGTGATGATGAATATGAAGTACTTATGTCTGAGTCTTGCATGCTATCGTGGACATCATTGTCTTCATCAATATCTATTGCCATCAATTCTTTTACTGCTCTCATCTCATTTGGGTCTGGGCTAGTTCGATCATGAGGTTGTTTTTTCTTTGTTATCATATGCATGCATCCTTCCGTACATCCCTCAGTTACCTCAGCGCAAACTATGGGTAAACAATGTATACAACAACAGCACGTTAGGAATATTCGAACACCACTACTAATATTGAGATCAACTTCCATCCCCAAGATCGTAGTATTCCCAAAAACCAAGATCCTATTCCCCAGCTCCCTTCTCCAGTAGGGAGTTCAGAGCTTAGAACGTGCATTTTCTTTATTGCTTCAAAGATCGTGGGGGAATAGTCATCGACATAAATGCAACATGCTGATCACACTATTTTGCAAATTCCCCGACGATCAACCAGGATCACATCGAGAGCCATTCTATTTTGCAGCGTCATTAACCTGATTCCTCTTTCTTCCAACGTCATGTTAAATAATATATCTGTTGTTGTGTTTATTGTATTCTTTAGGATTCTGGACAGTTGCCTTATACTATAGGAGTTCACTATCTGTCCTAAGAATGAAATGAATGATTTTGCTACATCAGTTGCTATTAAAACACCTTTGTCAGTCCTTTTGACTCTAGTTTTGGATAATCTGGCCATGGCTGCTGTTTCTAAGAGGAATACTTCTGGGAACAGTAGCCCTAGGTAACATGTACCTCCCCAGTTTCTGGGCAACCAAGGGTATGCTTTCTCTCCACATATAAAATAAACTGGATCACCTACGTATACTGGTTCTATTTCCCATCTTAGTACCACTGTATTCATACAACCAGTATATGTTCCGACTGAAAAAGAGCCTTTCTTTTTTAGACAAAAAGGGACAGTTCTTGGGCTATAATTCACTGTGAAGATGGGGGAATTGCATCTTTGTCCCCTTCTGTTCTTACATGAAACGGCATTACAGATGTTTTTTCTGGTGGGGACAATCTATCTCGTCTATTTTGTCGTGTTATCTTTCGTGTACTTTTCCTCGTGGGCTCTGGGGCTATTACTTGTGTTTTATGGAAAATGGAACAACCCACAGGCTTCATTATTATCTCCTCAAACTCATTCATGTTGGTTCTGTCTAATTGACCCGTATTTCTCTCATTCCATTTCCCATAGAACATTGCACCTAAAGATGCACTACATGCAGAACTTAATGGTAATGGCTGCACATACCACCCTATTCCTTTCCCGGCATGGTGTGGTAAATGGGCACATACCCAGCAGTTTGTTTTTTTCAGGATTGCATGTGTCATGTTCATTATCAGCAGTAAGGTGTTATTTCCAAAACCTTCCCTGTGTTTTTCTTCCATTTGGGGTAGGGTATAAGTGATCACCTGAACCGGGCTTTCAGTAGTGGATATATTAATTATTGGTAAAAACATTTCTAATGGATGTATTGTTTCTACCCACCATAATATTAGGGCTGTCGATATTGGTGCTACCATGCTCATAAAGCACTTTATTATCGTTAGTACCAGCATACAATTTGTTTTACCATGCGTTTTTCTTAAACTTATAGTCTTTATAACTGACTCATTCTCAGCGTTGGTGGTCTAGGAGGAGGCTGGAACCGGTCCCGGCATGTTTCTCGTCGTCCTTCTTCATTTTTATCACATTTCGTTGTGGATATCTTTCTTCGTCGCGCTTGCTCTGATGTTAATAAGTCCAATGGAATTGTCACAGTTCAGTTCTGCCTGTCCTTTTTAGCCTGGATTCGATTATTCGTTTTTAGGCGGGATCACTTGTCCCCTCTTTTACTGCTCAGAGGACCTTTGATCAGTTATCTTATCGCCTTAGTATCATGTGCGCCCAGCTTGTCCGCTCTGGTTCAGGACACATGTACTGTTAATCGGTTATCTCACTTGCCATAGTACCATGTGCGCCCAGTTTGTCCGTTCTGGTTCAGGGCACATGTACTTTTTATGATCGCACCGAGGAGCCGCGAGTCTTGAATTGTCTGACTTGCACAATTCTCACGCTTCTCTCCTCTACACCTCTGGTTCCTTCTCCGTCCATGAGCTGAACCAGAGGTTGACATAAACACCAAAAGGACTGCGGATCACTTTCTCTCCCGAGGCTGCAGGTTGTATCGCCTTGCTCCTGGTATCATATGATCCGTGAACAGTGCCGGTGCACTTTCAGATTCAGGCTTGAAGTCAGCCTGTGGCGCTACAGCAGGTGCTGGTGTGCGCTGCCCCAATGATGCAGATCCGTTCTTTGGCGTGCTGGCAAGTGCTGGTGGGCGCCAAAAGGGTACACGATTTGGTTTTGCTGGTATCTGCAAGGCAGATTTTGCGTCGGTCAGCAGTGATGTCGATTTTGCTGGGCAACGTTGGGGCACTCTTTGCCCTTCCCCCTCTTTGGCAATCGTCTCAGGCTTTGTTTCGAGTTTCACTTCTCGTTTTGGCAGATTAGGTGGCTGCTTACTGGCAACAGTTTCTTTCGTTTCTGGGACCGCTGTCTCTTTCCGGTCATCAGTGTCAGGCAAGTCTTTCAGTGCAGTTGGAATCTTCTTGGCATGGGTGGCATGGATCCACGACTTCCTTCCATCCACCGTATTGCCGTCTGCGTCGCCAAAAGTACCTGATGGGGCCCGCGCCACCTGGGTGCTAATGATGACTTTCTTTCAAAGTTCTTTAGCAGCACCCAGTCTCCTGGCTCCAGCGCGTGCCCCGGACCAGTGTATCTCACTGGTAATACCTCCTGCACCTGCTGATGAATCAAACGCAATTTCTGCATTAAAAGGCCACAATAAGTACTCAGCACAGGATGTTCTATCTCACTAAGTCGTTTTGGCTGAGGTGCGCAACAAACAATTGCCGGCCTCCCCATTACGATTTCGTACAGGGAGAGCCCAGTTTTAGCCTGTACAGACGTACGCATGCAAAATAGTGCTATTGGTAATGCATACACCCAACTAAACTTGCTTCCCGCACAAATCTTGCTAATCTTTGATTTAAGAATCCCGTTGTGCCTCTCCACAAGACCGGCACAACTCGGATGCCTTGAACTATGGAATCTCTTATCAATCTGGAGACCAGCACATATCTGTAATACCACTTCACCCACAAAATGCGGTCCATTATCAGACCATAGGACTCGGGGCAAGCCACATCTGGAAAAGTACTCCTTCAACATTACTTTTGCCGTACTCATTGCTGTGCAATCTTTCAAAGGATATGCCTCCACCCACTTACTGAATGCACAGATCACCACCAACACGTATTTTAAGTTTTGGCACCTCTCCATCTCTATGAAATCAAAATGAACTACCTCAAACGGCATGGAGGGCGGGCCAAAACTGCCTGTTGGAGTCACTGTTCCCTTTCCTACATTGTGTTGTAAACACGTGATACAGTTCTGCACCAACCTCTCTGCATTCTTTTTTATGTTTACATTCTGCCATACTGTAAAAAGGTGCTGTATTATTTTCTTGGCACAGATGTGCGTAGGGCTGTGGGCCATTGTGACCATTGCAGTCACATACGAATTTGGCAACATCCAGTTTCTAGTTCCCTTGTCCACCCAACAACCCTCAAGATCCAACTCAGCAGACCCCTCTGCCCATCCCTGTATTTCATCGGCCGTAGCCTCGGCCTGCATTTCTTTGACAGTCGCAACTCCATCTTCTATCATACAGGGTACTTCCTCTGTCTGAACCGTCATCATCTTGGTAGTCAAATCAGTGGTAGTTTGTTTCGCAATTCTGTCTGCAAATGCGTTTCCCTCTCCTACTTTGCATGTTACTTTTTTATGTGCCTTGCATTTCACTATTGCTAGGCGCTTTGGAAACGTGAGTGCAGACAGCAATCGTACAATCAAAGGGCCATGTTGAATTCTGGCACCATGTGATGTCAGAAACCTTCTCTCAGCCCAGAGTCGACCAAAGTTATGAACCACTCCAAAAGCATACTGACTATTAGTATATATATTCACATTCAAATTTTCAGAAATCTCGCAGGCTCTGGTCAATGCTATTATTTCCGCGGCTTGTGCTGAATTATAGGGGATTCTTTTACTTTCTACAACACCCTCTAGGGTAGTGATAGCGTATGCGGCAGTTGTCGTGTCATCTGGTAATTTAAAACAAGAGCTGTCACAAAATAACTCTCCATCCGGCTCTTTCTGTGGAATATCACTTAAATCAATTCTTCCCTTGGTTTCTTCCTCAGTGACCATTAAGCAATCGTGGGGGGGTGATTCATTCTTCCCAATTTCTTTTAAGGTCAGTGGCATTCATTCTGCAGGATTCAAAGCGCTACACCTCATAATTTGGTTATGGGGCGCGAACAAGATAATCTCATATCTTGTCAATCTAGCAGAGGTGAGGTGTTGCGTCTGTGTCCTATTTAATAGAACGTCTATGGCATGTGGCACCATCAGAATTAAAGTGTGCCCCAATACCATCCCTTCCGTTTGTTTCACTGACGCAGCAGCCGCCACGATAGATCGCAAACATCGTGGTAGTGCGCGCGCTACAGGGTCCAGCGCACAAGAAAAATAGCCGCACGGCCTACTTCTTCCACCTTGTTCCTGTGTCAAAACCGCCAATGCACATCCTTCACTTTCACACACAAATAGTCTAAAAAAAATTTCATAGTTCGGCGTACCCAAAACTGGAGCCGAGCATAATGCAGTTTTCAATCCATCAAATGCTTTGTGACATTCCTCATCCCACTGCAAAGGCATAACCGCATCTTTTCTAGTTAAATTCACTAATGGTTTCACAATTAACGCAAAATTACCAATCCATTGTCGGCAATATGAAGCCATGCCTATTATGGCTCTGACTCCTTTTTGTGTCTTTGGAATAGGCATACAAGAAATACTTTCTATGCGTTCTGGCGTTAGTCTTCTCCCTCCTTTCGAAAGTAGGTAGCCCAAATAAGCCCCCTCCTTTTGATTATACTGAAATTTCTTCAAACTAGCTTTATGGCCATGTGACGCTAGGTGTGGCAGTAGTAATACAGTGCTTTCTTTACAAATCTCCTCTGTGTCTGCAGCTAGCAATAGATCGTCTATGTATTGCAAGAGTACACAACCCATGGGTAATTCCAGCATGTCTAGCTGTTCTTTTAATGCACTACTGTAAATACTTGGACTTTCCGTGTAACCTTGCGGAATCCGCGTAAATGTACATGATCGTCCTCCTAATGTGAACGCGAACAAATATCTACTGTCCTTGTCCACTGGAATACTAAAGAATGCGTTTTTCAAATCTACTACACTAAAATATTCTGCTGAAACAGGTATCATTGTCAATATTGTAGTGACGTCTGGCACTAGAGGAAATTGCGGATCTACTACCTTATTCAGTGCGCGTAGATCATGGGTGCACAACATACGGCCCGCGGGCCAGTTGCGGCCCGCCATGCTCTTTTGTCCGGCCCGCGAAGCACAAAGACTTTCCTAATGGAGGGCGGCCCGCGGCCGCCCTCCATTAGGAAAGTCTTTGTTGTCTTCCGGGCTGGACAAAACACTGGCCGTCATTGGCTCAGCACACACGCACCACATCGCTCCTACGTGCCACGTAATGCGTGTGTGCTGCACCAATGGAGGGCCAGCACTATGGCTGGCGCGGTCCTTAAGGCTTGATGCTGGAAGGCATTTCAGCCTTGGACCACGCCAGCCGTAGTACGATTCCAGCGTTCCAGCTTACCTGCCGCTTACCTGCCTTCCAGCACGTCTCCGGTAAGTGGTCTGTTTGTGTTTGTGTGTTGGGTCTGTTTTGCTTTATGTTTGTGTGTGTATGTTGCGATGGGGGGGTGCCGGATGTGTATGAATGTTTGGATTTGAATGTATTTTATGTGTATGTTGAGATGCGGGGGTGTGGGGGTTGTCGGATGTGTATGAATGTTTGTATTTGAATGTTTTTTGCGTGTATGTTGAGATGCGGGGGTGGGGTGGTTGTCGGATGTGTTTCGGATGTGTATGAATGTTTGGATTTGAATGTTTTTTGTGTGTATGTTGAGATGCGGGGGTGGGTGGGGTGTCGGATGTGTATGAATGTTTGGATTGGAATGTTTTTTGTGTGTGTGTTGAGATGCGGGGGTGGGGGGAGTGTCGGATGTGTATGAATGTTTGTATTTGAATGTTTTTTGTGTGTATGTTGAGATGCGGGGGTGGGGGGGTTGTCGGATGTGTATGAATGTTTTGATTTGAATGTTTTTTGTGTGCTGAGTTGGGGGTGGGGGGTTTGGGTCTGTATGGGTGCATGTTTTTGTGTGTGCTGAGTTGAGGGGTGGGGGGTTCGGGTCTGTGTGTGTGCTGATTTGGGGGGTGGGGGTTCGGGTCTGTATGGGTGCATGCTTGAGAGTGTGTGTGCTGAGTTGGGGGGTGGGGGGTTTGGGTCTGTCTGTTTGCATGTTTGAGAGTGTGCTGAGTTGGAGGGTGGGGGGTTCGGGTCTGTATGGGTGCATGTTTGTGTGTGCTGAGTTGAGGGGTGGGGGGTTCGGGTCTGTATGGGTGCTGGTTTGTGTGTGTGCTGATTTGGGGGGTGGGGGTTTGGAGTTGGGGGCGGGGTGGGGTTTCTGGTCTGTATGGGTTCATGTTTGTGTGTGTGCTGAGTTGGAGTGTGGGGTTTCGGGTCTGTATGGGTGCATGTTTGTGTGTGTGCTGAGTTGGGGGTTCGGGTCTGTATGGGTATATGTTTGTGTGGGTGCATGTTTGTGTGTGTGCTGAGTTGGGGGTGGGGGGTTCAGGTCTGTATGGGTGCATGTTTGTGTGTGTGCTGAGTTGGGGGGTGGGGGGTTCGAGTCTGTATGGGTGCATGTTTGTGTGGGTGCATGTTTGTGTGTGTGCTGAGTTGGGGGGTGGGGAGTTTGGGTCTGTATGGGTGCATGTTTGTGTGTGTGCTGAGTTGGGGGGTGGGGGGTTCGGGTCTGTATGGGTGCATGTTTGTGTGTGTGCTGAGTTGGGGGGTGGGGGGTTCGGGTCTGTATGGGTGCATGTTTGTGTGGGTGCATGTTTGTGTGTGTGCTGAGTTGGGGGTGGGGGCTTTTGGTCTGTATGGGTGCATGTTTGTGTGTGTGCTGAGTTGGGGGGTGAGGGGTTTGGGTCTGTCTGTTTGCATGTTTGAGAGTGTGCTGAGTTGGGGGTGGGGAGTTCGGGTCTGTATGGGTGCATGTTTGTGTGTGCTGAGTTGAGGGGTGGGGGTTTGGGTCTGTATGGGTGCTGGTTTGTGTGTGTGCTGATTTGGGGGGTGGGGGTTTGGAATTGGGGGGGTGGGGGGTTCTGGTCTGTATGGGTTCATGTTTGTGTGTGTGCTGAGTTGGGGTGTGGGGGGTTCGGGTCTGTATGGGTGCATGTTTGTGTGTGTGCTGAGTTGGGGGTTCGGGTCTGTATGGGTGCATGTTTGTGTGTGTGCTGAGTTGGGGGTGGGGGGTTCGGGTCTGTATGGGTGCATGTTTGTGTGTGTGCTGAGTTGGGGGGTGGGGGGTTCGGGTCTGTATGGGTGCATGTTTGTGTGGGTGCATGTTTGTGTGTGTGCTGAGTTGGGGGGTGGGGGGTTGGGTCTGTATGGGTGCATGTTTGTGTGTGTGCTGAGTTGGGGGGTGGGGGGTTCGGGTCTGTATGGGTGCATGTTTGTGTGTGTGCTGAGTTGGGAGGTGGGGGGTTCGGGTCTGTATGGGTGCATGTTTGTGTGGGTGCATGTTTGTGTGTGCTCTGAGTTGGGGGGTGGGGGGTTTGGGTCTGTATGGGTGCATGTTTGTGTGTGTGCTGAGTTGGGGGGTGGGGTTCGGGTCTGTATGGGTGCATGTTTGTGTATGTGGTGAGTTGGGGGGTGGGGGTTCAGGTCTGCATGGGTGCATGTTTGTGTGTGTGCTGAGTTGGGGGGTGGGGGGTTTGGGTCTGTATGGGTGCATGTTTGTGTGTGTGCTGAGTTGGGGGGGTTGGGGGTTCGGGTCTGTATGGGTGCGTGTGTGTGTGTGTGCTGAGTTTGGGGGTGGGGGTTCGGGTCTGTATGGGTGCGTGTGTGTGTGCTGATTTGGGGGGTGGGGGGTCGGGTCTGTATGGGTGCTGGTTTGTGTGTGTGCTGATTTGGGGGGTGGGGGGTTTGGAGTTGGGGGGGCATGGGGGGTTCGGGTCTGTATGGGTGCATGTTTGTGTGTGTGCTGATTTGGGGGGTGGGGGGTTTGGAGTTGGGGGGCATGGGGCATAGTGTTTGGTTGGGGGTGAGGGAAATGGGGCATAGTGTTTGGTTGGGGGTGAGGGGGCCATGGGGCATAGTGTTTGGTTGGGGATAAGGGGGCCCTGGGGCATAGTGTTTGGTTGGGGGTGAGGGTGCCATGGGGCATTGTGTTTGGTTGGGGGTGAGGGGGCCATGGGGCATAGTGTTGCACTCCAAGAGTGAACCCAATAATAAAGCTAAAACAGGCACAGTTAGGAGATGTTCATCTTTGGCTTTTTGAGGAAACCTGACTCAACGAAGGCCATACTCCTCTTGGGCAACCCAAACAGCAAACTGTAGCAGTCCAAAATAACAGCATGTCCAATATAGGGTCAATAAAATATATATAAGTTAAACAGGCGAGATACAATAACTAAATAGAAATAAATTATAACAATGGAAAATGCGTAGTACAAAATGTAAGTTTGAAATGCAAATAAAAATCGTTACCCCACAAAAACATTCTTTTTCCATGTGTTTAGTACAGATTGGGGGTTTAAAAATCCTCCTGCCACGCCCCGCCTACCACCCCGCCCACATTTACTTTTCGGCCCACTATAGCCCTCATGTAAGGTACTTTCGGCCCTCTGTCAAAATCAGTTGTGCACCCCTGGGTTAGATCAATTATGAAACGGTATGGTACCTCATTACCTCCTTTTTTATAAACCGGAAGAATCGGGCTGTTGCATGTACTGCCTGTGATTTCCTCGATTACCCCTAATTTCACCAAATCAGTAACAATACTCTTCAATCCTTTCTCACCTTCAACCGGAATTTTGTATTGGGGTATTCGCGGTAGGATAACACCTTCTTTCTAAATAATCTTTACTGGCTCTATCTTTAAACATCCCACATCGTTGTCATGCATTGCCCATATACAGGTTGGTACTTTACTTAGTTCCCCTGGTAACGCTTCAGACATGAATTCTGACACAGGGGCATCGTGTGGCTATATTGTTAGAAACACTCCGTCTGCCGTGCAATGTATAACAGAACCTAATTTTTTCAACAAATTTAATCCCAACAAATTTTCTCCACAATTTTCTGTTAGAAGGAAAGGACAATGTTCAGTAAATGGTCCTATGGTAGCTGGGACTGGTTTGGACACTGGGTTTATGACTGGTGTACCTGCAAACCCTACGGAAATATTCTTTTGCCCTGACAGTGGTATATCCGGAACCAAGTGGTCTATTGAACACTTCTGTGCTCCTGTATCTACAAGAAAGCGGTGCTCCTCATTCCCGACTCATTTCTATGTAGGGTCCTCTCTGATTCACGGGAATAGACACTGGTTTCGACCCCTGTCTTGGGCTGTCCTATTGGGGAAATAACACATCGTCCGATGTGTAATCATTACTATTACTGTAATACGTGTTTGGCTGTTTATCGAAAACATTTCCACTCTTCCCTCTATTTCCCCCACTCTGATTTCCATATTGTTGATTTTGCTGTGCCTGACTCTGGTTTGGGGCATTTTGGTTTTGGCCTTGGTTTTGATTACCTCTGTTATTATGATGCTGCTGCATACTATTCCTATTTGGTCCATTCGCTCCTGGGTGTCCTCTATGCTGTCTCCTCTGACCAGACCCATTTCTATTCTGTAGATGCGGGCATTGCGCTCGCCAATGTCCTTCCTCTTTACAATATGCACACTGATTCGGTCCCACTGTTCCCCCATGCATATTCGAATTACTCCTTCCTTGTGCGTTCCCTCGCCCTATGTTATGTCCTGTTACTTGCTGCAATAGTACCTGTGTTCTAATTAGACATTCTTTCAAGTCTGCCCCCACCTGTTTTAGCAACGATAATTCGTTCACCATCTCCTTCTGCCCCGGCGATGGTAATTGCTGCTGTTTATTATGCGACCCCTTTTCCCCCTTCCCAGGTCTCCCGATATCCCTACTCCTGTATGCAGGTGTAGTAGACACTTTGACAGGTGCAGTAAACGTTTCAACATAATCATTATCTAATTCATCTTTAAGCTCAAAAAGTCTATATGCATGTTCTCTCACTTCATCATCCCTCTCCCTACAGCGTGCTAATGCATTCAAATATAACAATCGCTGCGGTGGTAATTTCCCAATTAGCTGTTTCCATTACTCCACCAAATATTCACCCATGCATTCCAACACTACCTGACTTTCGTTGCTTCTACCGAAGTCATATATCGAAGCCAATGTTGCCGTCCCATCATTCCCGTCTATATACATCTCTGCCTGTTGCTGCAATTGCACCTTCCTTTCTTTGCTGATTGCGCTGCGGGTTACCCGCGTGCACCCCCGTTGGTCAGTCCGGCCTCCTGCCCCCACGGTTTCAACTTCAACCCCGGGAGGAACGATGGTACCGAGTCTGTGTCTAAGGCGGGAGGTGCGGATGTGACAATGGGAACAGGGAGTGTCTGTTGTGGGCCTGGTTGGCTAATAGGAAGTGTTACGTGCGCGGTCTGTGGCTGTGGGAAGGTTTGAGCTACCGGAGGGGGAGCTTGAGCTACGGGCGGGGTGTGGGCAATAGCTACTGACGTGTCTGGTCTTACTTCTGATCTTGGGCCTTGTTTTGTATGGGTCAATATATTTTCTATCAATTCATCTGCTATGTGTAATGTGTAATTCTCGTTGTGGGTATATCTTTTCTATATTCAACTGGTCACGCCTACCTGCCCTTCTTAGACTCTCAGTTCACTCCTCCTCTACTTTTTCTTCTGCTACCTACCTTTTGATTTATGCCTGTGCGCATGCTTTGCTCTGCTTTTAAATCGGAGCATTGCTTCCTTTCTCCAGTCTTTAATAGTCTCAAATGCTGCAGGACGCGCTTTCTTTCTTATCAAAACCCTTTCCAGGTTATCTATCCTCGCTATCTCAAAACTACCATTAATCGGCCACTGATGGTCTTGTTGCTTTCTGGTTTGCCTATGCCAAGTCTCACAGAATATTATCAACCCTGCTACGGTGGACAATTCCCCAGGCATGTTTCAACCTTCCCCCTGGTTAATCAACCTTACCTAGGGCGTTTGATTTTGCAAAGTCAACTCTCAACCAATATCAGGATGCTTTGAATCGGGGAATGACTCACCCGATAAATCAAGTCGTCTGTATACTGACGCACCAAAGGACGTCGTGTCTGCGTTTCTTGGCTTCTGCCTCGTTTCGGGACCCTCGCCTCCTTGTTCTCTAGCCAGGCACGTCGATCAGGGATCAGATGTGCGCAGATCTGCAAAGGAGCCTCTCATCACTTTTACAGGGCGCCCCGAACACCTCTTGATCCCGGCTCGATCGTCCCGTCCTCGCCGTTCTCTGCCTTTCTCAATTACAATATTGCGCGATGGAACAATTGGGGGAGGGTCCCTATTTGGGCGCCATCTTGAAAGGGGCCCCTAGGGGACCCTGACGTCTATGGAAACAAGGCGAGTCACCACACACGATAGAGACGCCAGACACAAGGTTGTATTCCCAAAGCTAGGGTTTTATTGCAAAGCAAAAGTCTCAGTTGGCCAACTCGGTCTCACGCCCCGCGACGTGTATCTCTAGACCTCGAGGGACGCAAGCGAGCGAATTACGTACATCAGTTACAATATACAAAATGCATATCAAACAATCAGCTATGACATGTTTAACACCCCCCTTTATTGGGTTTCTTTGAACTTGGTGTGATGATGGACATTTCCGACCACTATGACACCTTCAAAGATTTATTCTAGTAACAATTTGCAATTTGTGAGTGCGAAGGCATTTTTCGTTATTGAATAGAACACGGCGCTTCTGTTCTTGGAAGCAAACTACATACGGGGGGAGTTGCATTCCAGACCTTGTTATCTATCAGGCGCTATTTGCGTCCTGGGAGCCGACATGCTCTAGCGGGCTCAGCAAAGGGGGGCCGTAAGAAAAGCATAATTCAAGCCTTTAGCGGTATTATTCTAACATATTCTACCATATAAAGAGACTGGCTGGCAGCTGTGAAATGATTAGCTCTGCTTCAAGGCTACATTCGGGAGGGAGCCGGGCATTCTTCCTGGCGCTGCCTACGTTTGTGTTTCAGCGAACTCTTGTTATCCTCACGGCCCTGCGGCCTTGTCCTTTTCACATACAGACAACAATGTTTCACAGTCAAGCAGTGTAAGCGGAAAATATACTGCAAAGCAATAGGAACAGAAAGCAATGAGCAATGGTTAGAAAACAAAATGGCGATTCTTGTTACATCAAAATGGCCGTTCATTGGCAAACTCGAAAACCTATATTTTGTCATATTGTGCATGAGACGGTTGGCCCACGGCCACCAAAATGCGTTTGCGGTTTCAAAGTAGAGGTACCGTATTCCTAGACTGACAAACCCTCCTTTGGCCGTATGCCAAACGTCTCATCTATTTATTGAAACCTCCTCTAGTGATGATGAATCTGAAGTACTTATGTCTGAGTCTTGCATGCTATCGTGGACATCATTGTCTTCATCAATATCTATTGCCATCAATTCTTTTAATGCTCTCATCGCATTTGGGTCTGGGCTAGTTCAATCATGAGGTTGTTTTTTCTTTGTTATCATATGCATGCATCCTTCCGTACATCCCTCAGTTACCTCAGCAAACTATGGGTAAACAATGTGTACAACAACAGCACGTTAGGAATATTCCGAACACCACTACTAATATTGAGATCAACTTCTATCCCCAAGATCGTAGTATTCCCCAAAACCAAGATCCTATTCCCCAGCTCCCTTCTCCAGTAGGGAGTTCAGAGCTTAGAATGTGCATTTATTTTCTTTATTGCTTCAAAGATCGTGGGGGAATAGTCATCGACATAAATGCAACATGCTGATCACACTATTTTGCAAATTCCCCCACGATCAACCAGGATCACATCGAGAGCCATTCTATTTTGCAGCGTCATTAACCTGATTCCTCTTTCTTCCAACGTCATGTTAAATAATATATCTGTTGTTGTGTTTATTGTATTCTTTAGGATTCTGGACAGTTGCCTTATATTATAGGAGTTCACTATCTGTCCTAAGAATGGAATGAATGATTTTGCTACATCAGTTGCTATTAAAACACCTTTGTCAGTCCTTTTGACTCTAGTTTTGGATAATCTGGCCATGGCTGCTGTTTCTAAGAGGAATACTCCTGGGAACAGTAGCCCTAGGTAGCATGTACCTCCCCAGTTTCTGGGCAACCAAGGGTATGCTTTCTCTCCACATATAAAATAAACTGGATCACCTACGTATACTGGTTCTATTTCCCATCTTAGTACCACTGTATTCATACAACCAATATATGTTCCGACTGAAAAAGAGCCTTTCTTTTTTAGACAAAAAGGGACAGTTCTTGGGCTATAATTCACTGTGTAAGATGGGGGAATTGCATCTTTGTCCCCTTCTGTTCTTACATGAAACGTCATTACAGATGTTTTTTCTGGTGGGGACAATCTATCTCGTCTATTTTGTCGTGTTATCTTTCGTGTACTTTTCCTCGTGGGCTCTGGGGCTATTACTTGTGTTTTATGGAAAATGGAACAACCCACAGGCTTCATTATTATCTCCTCAAACTCATTCATGTTGGTTCTGTCTAATTGACCCGTATTTCTCTCATTCCGTTTCCTATAGAACATTGCACCTAAAGATGCACTACATGCAGAACTTAATGGTAATGGCTGCACATACCACCCTATTCCTTTCCCGGCATGCGGTGGCAAATGGGCACATACCCAGCAGTTTGTTTTTTTCAGTATTGCATGTGTCATGTTCATTATCAGCAGTAAGGTGTTATTTCCAAAACCTTCCCTGTGTTTTTCTTCCATTTGGGGTAGGGTATAAGTGATCACCTGAACCGGGCTTTCAGTAGTGGATATATTAATTATTGGTAAAAACATTTCTAATGGGTGTATTGTTTCTACCCACCATAATATTAGGGCTGTCGATATTGGTGCTAGCACGCTCATAAAGCACTTTATTATCGTTAGTACCAGCATACAATTTGTTTTACCATGCGTTTTTCTTAAACTTATAGTCTTTATAACTGACTCATTCTCAGAGTTGGTGGTGTAGGAGGAGGCTGGAACCGGTCCCGGCATGTTTCTCGTCGTCCTTCTTCTTTTTTTATCACAGTTTGTTGTGGATATCTTTCTTCGTCGCGCTTGCTCTGATGTTAATAAGTCCAATGGAATTGTCACAGTTCAGTTCTGCCTGTCCTTTTTAGCCTGGATTCGATTATTCGTTTTTAGGCAAGATCACTTGTCCCCTCTTTTACTGCTCAGAGGACCTTTGATCAGTTATCTTATCGCCTTAGTATCATGTGCGCCCAGCTTGTACGCTCTGGTTCAGGACACATGTACTGTTAATCGGTTATCTCACTTGCCATAGTACCATGTGCGCCCAGTTTGTCCGTTCTGGTTCAGGACACATGTACTTTTTATGATTCCACCGAGGAGCCGTGAGTCTTGAATTGTCCGACTTGCACAATTCTCACGCTTCTCTCCTCTACACCTCTGGTTCCTTCTCCGTCCATGAGCTGAACCAGAGGTTGACATAAACACCAAAAAGACTGCGGATCACTTTCTCTCCCGAGGCTGCAGGTTGTATCGCCTTGCTCCTGGTATCGTATGATGCGTGAACAGTGCCGGTGCACTTTCAGATTCAGGCTTGAAGTCAGCCTGTGGCGCTACAGCAGGTGCTGGTGTGCGCCGCGCCAATGATGCAGATCTGTTCTTTGGCGTGCTGGCAAGTGCTGGTGGGTGCCAAAAGGGTATACAATTTGGTTTTGCTGGTATCTGCAAGGCAGATTTTGCGTCGGTCAGCAGTGATGTCGATTTTGCTGGGCAACGTTGGGGCACTCTTTGCCCTTCCCCCTCTTTGGCAATCGTCTCAGGCTTTCTTTCGAGTTTCACTTCTCGTTTTGGCAGATTAGGTGGCTGCTTACTGGCAACAGTTTCTTTCGTTTCTGGGACCGCTGTCTCTTTCCGGTCATCAGTGTCAGGCAAGTCTTTCAGTGCAGTTGGAATCTTCTTGGCATGGGTGGCATGGATCCACGACTTCCTTCCATCCACCGTATTGCCGTCTGCGTCGCCAAAAGTACTTGATGGGGCCCCACCTATATTTTGTCATATCGTGCATGAGACGGTTGGCCCATGGCCACCAAAATGCGTTTGCAGTTTCAAAGTAGAGGTATCCGTATTTCTAGACTGACAAGTATACAAAACTGGCCTGACGCAACACTTCAATTAATTCTTTGAACACAATGATGGGTCTGTCACTAGTCAAGCATTATTATGGCAAGCATTCAAGGTCTATATAAGGGGTGTTGCCATGTCCACTGAACTGGGGGTTCTCAGGGACATACGGAGGGAACTAGAGAGAAAATAGGGGGAGATTGGCAAGCTACAGGAACAGCATGCGACCGCCATCGGCGCAGACATCGTCTGCGATCAAAAAGACACCTTGACGAGTTCCGGGCCGCAGCGGACCGTGAAGTATGCTACTTTGATAAAACCAGCAGCTGCACGATTGTATGGTGAACAAGAAAGACCAGGTAAACTGCTAGTGCAGATGGTTCAGGGTGAGAAGGGAACTACAAATATACTGTGTATAACAAGGGTGGACGGAGTTGTTATTACGAACCACGAAGAAGTTAGCAAAGTCTTCTTTGATTTCTATTCCTCGCTGTATTTTCCCCAAAGCACGGATACGGACGAGGAAATAGATGGCTACTTATCTAAGATACCCACAACTCTGCTGTCTGGTGAAGCCAGAGATGCCCTAGACACCCCCCTGACACTGAGCGAAATAAAGGAAGCTATAAAGGCCCTACCGGGCGGGAATGCACTGGGCAACGACGGCCTACGAGCAGAATTCTATAAAGAATTCGTAGAACAGTTAGCTCCTCGTCTCTGTGTGTTATGGACTGAGGCGCTGGAAATGTGGAAACTGCCAGACTCTACTTGCGAAGCAGTCATAACTTTGCTACTCAAACCTGGAAAACAGCCTGAGGAGTGTGGCTCCTACCGCCCTCTGTCCCTCATAAACACAGATGTGGAAGTGTTCGCAAAGATCCTAGCCACTTGACTCAACCCCCTAATGCTGCATATGGTTCACGAAGACCAAGCAGGGTTTGTACAAGGCAGGTCCATGGCAACTAATATCATTGCGAATATCCCGAGAGACACTGAGGGGATAGAAATGGCCTTGGACATGCAAAAGGCATTTGACAGAAGTTGGGGGCTTGACCCCATTACAGGTCACTACTCGTGTGGACAGTGTTCGGTTTGCAAGCTTCCCACTAAATCTAAGGAGACTGAGATTGGTTTTGGCTAAACCTTGGCGACAAGTTCAATTTACAAATGGTAATTCTGTTTATGTGATTTATATGATCACATGTCCATGTAAACTACAATACATAGGGAAAACGATCAGAACGGTGAAAACACGTATTATTGAGCATAGGAGTTGCATGAAAAACAATATTGTATTGGCTCCTATGGTAAAACATTTTATGGAATTCAATCATACTTGTGATGAATTCAGCTGGACAGTCTTGATGACCATAAAAAGCATTGACAATAGTGTAAAGAAAAGAATACTGCTTGAAAAAGAACAAAAACTCATTTTTCTTACCAACAGTGATAAGGAAGGCCTTAACGAGGCCATTGAGTGGCATTAAATATGATGACAGTGATAAGGAGGCTACATACTGATTGCCTACATTGTAGGTGGTGGAGACAATGGACACCACTCTATCAGTATTTCTGAGCAAGATACATTTTCTAAGCTAGTGTTGTCACTACCAGTATGATTTTCTGCTGTAGTTTGGCGTTATACATTGGGCCTGCCCATAAGTGGATGCGGCACACGTCCAAAGATACATCATTGTCGGATAGTACTGTCAATCCAGCTACACTCTTGAGAGCCGTACTTCTATGTATTTTTATGCATTTCTATTGTTGGCGGTGACACTCCAAAGCTTTTCTACCAATGAATGACATTTTTTTCATCAATCTGTAGAGTCTGCCAGTGTGTACATGGGACATACCTCTGAGGGTTTAAACTGTCGTTTTCAGTGTTTTTCAGTGGTTTCAACATTAAAAGTAAAAGAAGGACTATAGAACGAGTCCATATACACCCAAGATGGCGAACTCTAACTTTCAGAGTTGACCGTGATTTTTGGGTGAATGAGATTTGCTCTCCACAGTTAGCCTGATTCAAACACGCTGGAGGAACATTAAGTGCTCAACACCAGGTATTTTGACAATTATCATTGTGTGACTCGCAATGCTTTTCCGGACCGTTTGTTAAATAGCGAGTTCGAAAGGCTCGATGTCAGGCTTTTTTCGTTTTTATTGATAAAGCCTGTTCTATCTATATTTTCCCAGACGCCCTAACGGTGGACCCTATCCTACCGGCGGTGGATCCACTGCAGACTTTGTCAAAACTGCCATTTGACAACAGGTTGCAATCTCGTGGGGATATTTCTTTGCACCCGATTTTACAACTCTGAATAATATGGAGGTAAGCCTCCCTGGTGGTGTTTTATCACACGTTTTAAGTTGGTGGGGTTGACAGGCGCCTGATCCAGTCTTTCCTCTTGATTCCATAGCCATTGACTGGAGACGGGGTCAACACTAGCACAATTTGCCCTCTGCCCACATTGAGGAACTAAGAGCAGTATTAAGACATCTAGGTGTTTCCGAACCAGAGATTAACCCATAGTAGGTATGTGTTTCTTTTTCCATTGGAGTTTTATTTTAATCTGGTGCAACGGGGGGGTGAACTGTTTTTGAGCAGCAGGATGTTAAGTGCTGTAAATTTAATTTACATGTCAAGCTACAACCTCTAGTGGTTCTTTTGACTACAGATGAAAGTTTTTTTATTTTGCATTTTTAAAGCACTCACCCAGCCAACGGGCATCGAAGCGCTGTTACAGGAATTGTTTCTTTTTTATTTGCGTAATTGTTTTCGTCTTAGTTGCGTATTTATAACACGCTTAAACACCCAGAGGTTTCTAAGCGCGGACCCGGCGATCGAACCTGTGTTGCTTCGTGTCGTTTTGCTTCCAAGGCGTGCACATTGCCGCTGAGCTATCCTCCCAGGAATGTTCCTGCAACGATCAGGACTTCATCTTACTAGGACTCTCTCCACATACTAGACCAGGAAATTTTTTATCTCTTGACTAGTATCGAAGGATGCAAGCAATAATAGCTCATCTTTCTTTTTGTTCTCTATCAACAGCCACACCACATAAAAGCGACTAGAAAACTATCGACTGTGGAAAAGTGTTGAAATTGTTTCAAATGATGAATGTTCCTAGGAGTATAGAAGAGAACAGAAACATGTCGAGATGTCGAGTTCAATGTTCCCGTTAAGGTTCTAATAGGGACAAGTACGTAATCCAGATCTAGGTATTTGACAACATTGAGTTGGCTAAGGCTTCCAAAGTTGTCAGTGAGTTGGCTAAGGCTTCCAAAGTTGGTGTTTACTGCATATACACTACCCTACCCTATCTAAGTTATTTTTGTGTCACAAACATTAGTGAATGCTTTAGATTGTGTTTTAGAATTGATATTTTGTGTGAAAACATATGTTCTCTGTTGTTTTTTAAGTCTAGAGAATTATATATTTTTTAATAAAAACTTTTAATGATTAAATTGATACTATGTTTAATGAGATAGCTATGATTCATTGCGATCCATGGTGTGATTGTTGATAGTTTCTAACTACCTTTCTGATTACTGGAGTGAAGACGCTGGCATATTACATATGTTGTGGTCATGTACAAAGCTCACAGGTTATTGGGCTGACATCTGTGCAGCACTGGACGAGATGACGGACCACAGCACACAATGGGACCCGGGATCATGTGTACTGGGTATTGTGACCAGGATGAACCACATCCATCGCAAATTTCTTAATTTGAGTGTATTATTAGCAAAACGTGTGATATTAATGCGCTGGAAATGCAAGGAACCCCCTGTGTTGGGACACTGGGTGAGAGACATGACCTGGGGACGAACAATAACGAAGAGGCATACTCTGGTCTACTCCCAATGACATGCCGCCCGAAGGATATCTGGGTTGGGTTCAGGCAATGCTTAGCTGATAAAAGTCAAAGGGAAGAGGACCAAGACGAAATGTGAAATGTAACTGTGTAATGATTGGAAGATGAACAAAATTAACATGTGTAATGATAAGTAATGTAATCAGGAACAAGGTAACGTGGCTGTCTGTGCAAGTTAAAAAAAAGTTTTTAAAAAAAACAACAACTCTGAAACACACAATAAGATAATCTACAGTTCCCGCTACCAAGTGGCCTCTTTTGTGGAGTTAGAGCGCTCTCCTAAGCTAATTCAACATAAAAACATAAATGCATTAGCAAGCCTTCTGGCAACTCCTAAAAAGCTGGTTATTCCAGCCTGTAAGGCTCCTGCCTAGATCAAGCTTAACCCCTCAGCCAATAGTGCTGCAAGCCAAAACGAGTGGCAGATATTTGTTATGCAAACACCAATACATGTAACATAGCATACTCAACCCTTTCCCAGGAATTCCCAAATTACATTTCCCACAAAGATCATAACATAGTGCTCAGTCCAATTTTTCCAGAGATTCCATTATAACGCTTCAATCCCCAAGAAATGTCAGCATAACACACCACTCTCCAAGAGATCGTAACATAACACACACTTCCTGCAAATGCCCACAGAGCACACTTATGTTTATGTTTATTAGGTTTATATAGGGCTTTAATCCAAAGTGCTTTACAGTATAACAACAAGGTACAATAAAGAAAGAAGCATATTTACAATCAGGAAACAAACCAGTGAGACAATATGTAGAACAATTTACTTAGGTGGAGGGGGAGAGGGAAGGGAGAAGGGAAATGGGATCCCCAAGTATCTTGCTTTGTTCTAGAGATCCTCACAATCCTCTTACAGAGATCATCTCATAGCATGTACCTCTCCCAGAGATCACCACCATACATACCTCCCAAAGAGAAATTCACATAAAACACTTCACCCCATAGAAATCCCCAAGTATCATGCTATGTCCTAGAGATCCTCACATAACAGACCTCTTTCCACAAAGATCCATACATACACATATCTCCCACAGAGATCCCCACATAACACAACTCCTCCTTAGAGAGCTCAATGTAACACACTCTACCAGTGAGTCCATCAGATAGCACACCTCTTTCCACAGAGATTACTGCTACACACATGTCCCAGGTAGACACTCACATAAAACGCTAATCCTCCAAAGATCCTCATGTATCATCCTATCTCATATAGATCCTCACACTCCTCTTCCAGAGACCACTACATAGCACACATCTTTCCTAGAGATACTCATACAATACACCTCTTCGAGAGAGATCCCCATCACTCATACCTCCCAGAGACCTTTACATAACACTCTTCTACCCCGAGATCACCACTTGTCATGCTATGCCTTAGTGATCCTCCTATAATGCACTTCTTACCACAGATCCCCACGACACATTGCTCCCAAAGAGACATTAACATAATATACTTCACACCCTAGAGAACCCTAAGTATCATCCTCACATAACAGAACCTGCTCTACAGAGGCCCCCAAATACAGCTATTACTCACAGAGATAATCACATAACACACCTCTGCCTAGAGAGCCCCACCTAACACAACTCTTCCCTGGAGAGCTCAGAATAACACAGCTCTGCCAGACAGACCTTCAGATACCACACCTCTATGCTAGAGATCCCAAAGTAGCATCCTGTGTCCTAGAGATCCTGAAAGGTCTATTCCAGTGACCACTACACAGCATGTGTCTCTCACAGAGATCCCCACATAGTACACATTTTCCTGATAGATCCTCACTACACATATCTTCCAGAGAGACATAACACCCATCTCCCTAGAGATCCCCAGATACCATGCTCTGTCTTGGTGATCCTCACAGAACGCATCTCTTTCCACAGAGATCCCAGCTACACATATCTTCCAGGGAGCCATTCACATAACGCCCCACTCCCTATAGATTTCCAGGTGTCATGCTGTGTCCTAGAGATCCTCATATAACACACCTCTTTCCACAGAGATCCACACATACACCTACCTCCCAACAAGACCATCACATAACATGCCTATCCCCCAGAGATGTTATGTTATCTTTATTTATACTAGGCACCGCTACCACCCAAGGGCAGTCTCCAGGTGCTCACGTGGCTCTGCAAGAGAGGAGGACTGGGTGTGTAAGTGGGGATAGGATGACATGATAGGTTCAGAACCAGAAGGAACTGGCGTCTGTGAGTGTTGTTTTACATGTGGGAGTTGATTTGGGAGGCCCCGTCTGCTGTAACCGTATGGGTAGGACTCAGTGCCTCAGATATTTGCTAGTGTTTGTATTGGTGTGTGTGTTGTGTGATGTTAGGATGGATTGTGGTTGTGTGCACTGGCTAGTTGGATCCATAAGGGGCCCAGAGTCGTGGATGGCTTTGGTGTACGTCTATCTTTTGTGTTGGTGTGTATTTGTGTAGTTGATGGATTTATGCCCTATGTGCCAGGGAGTTCCCTCTCGTTTTGCTTCCAGAATCTCACAGAGATCGTAGGGTGCGAGCATTAGATTGATTCTCTGTGTGTTTATGTGTAATGTGGCAAGCCCCTAGTCACGTGTAGTGGCATTGGTTATGTTGGAGGAGCAAGAAGGGGGGAATGGGGTAGTAAATCGGTTGGTTTGGTGAAGCCTCTGGTGTGAGTCTTTGGTTGCCACATAATGGTATCCGCCAGTGTTCTTGTCTGTGGTTTGTCAGCCCATCTCACATCCTCTCTAGGTCAGAGTGCTGACTTCCCTACAGGTTATGGTTGCAGGTGGATGGTTGTACCTTAATGTGTTCCTGGTTACTCGTCCAGGTTAGTCGTGGCTGCTGGGTGTGGACCTGATGACCGGATGGTTGCCGAAAGGGTGGGCAGCAGGAATTATAAAGATAGCTATAAGGGTGAGGTGCTCAGCTGGGCGGCCATAGTTATGGGTCGGCAGGTTAGGGAGGCCCTAGTTGTGGTTAGGCAGGTTGGGGGTTATGCTTGGGTTTTAGTGGTTTACCTGTTTGAGTTTCCTTGGTGCGTAATAGCACATGGTGTTATCCCTAAATCTGTCCATTGGTTGGGCGGCCTTCTCTTCGTGATCACTCTAGTTGGTGGGCATGGTTGGGGCGGGTGGGGTGGTGTTCTGGTCCTCTAAGATATTGCTGCTGTTATCTGTGACTGTGTCCCTTAGTGTATTTCTTTTATTTATTTTTGGTTCGCAATATTATTGCTGCTGATGTCCCTTTGCGGGTGTATTGTTTGTTGAATAACCAGGTTTTCAGTCATTTCCTGAAGGTGGTGTGGTCTTCTATGGTTCTAATTTCTTTGTGCATGGTGTTCCAGAGGTTAGCAATTAGACGTGAGAACCGTGTTTCTCCGAATTTCTTTTTTTCATATTGTTTTGCCTCTATTTGTAGGTTGTTGCTTGATCTTAGGTCCCTTCTTGGCTGGTAGCGGCTGATCTTGACTTGGAGGCATTTAGCTCCTTGTCTGTGTAAGGCTCTGCAGGCAATTCAGAGGGCTCTGACTTTCATGCATTTTATTTACTAGTAGCCAGTGTAGGCTTTTCAGAGCTGGAGTGATGTGGTCTCTTCTGTTTAATCTTAGTAGAATCCTGACTGCAGTATTTTGTACCCTTTGCAGTTGCTTGGTGAGTCGTTCTGGCATTCCTAGATAGAGGCTGTTTGCATAGTGTGAAGGAATCATGAAGCAAGACAGACAACAGATTCAAGGTTCAAGCAAGACACCTTTATTTACTTAAATGTCAAGATGGTGTAAGGCCTAACTTGCCCTATGCTAAGGTGGGATCTCCCTATCTAAAGAAACGAAGGATAGCCCGAGTCAGTAAGTTCAACTTAAAAGTCTGTCTGTGTCCAAAACCTATACTTGCCCTCACAACTAAAGCTATTCAATATGTAGGGATGTCAGCAACAAAAGAAATAGTGTTCCAAATAAAGTTCTGAGCTTCTTCCAGCTCTTGACTTACTTTCCAGCTCCCCTAACCCAAGTTAAAAGCAGTTCCAAAAAGTCTTGGAATTCCCTTCCCCAGGAAAACCACACAGTTCCCGAAAAGGCCTCAGGGTTCCCTGCCTCAAGGCAACAACACAGTTCCAAAAGTCTCAGGGTTATCTTCCCCAAGACGTCGGCTCTTCCAGCTTGAAAACTCACAATCCGTTCAAGTCTTTTAATTCTCAAAACCTCTTCCAGGTCGACTTAATAATCCTTCAGGCTCTTCAATAGTGTATACAGATTGCTATCTTTGCATTTACTTCAACAATCTAATTCACAAGTGGAGATTCTTTATCTTTATTCTCCTTGGCTTTTCCAGACAGGGTATCCTCCGTCTAGGCAGAGTTGTGGGACTGTACGGTCCACCCATTACAGGTCACACAACCTATAACCCTGGGTTTTCTTGCCCACACACGTTTCTCTTTCACTGCACCTGTGCTTTAGTTCATATGCACTTTGGATTCTGCTTGACAGTCTCTTGGCTTTGCCACAGTGTTCTTCCACACAACTCACTCTGTGGTGCTCTCGCGCTTTCACTACCTTGCTTTCACAAACTTCATAAGTGTTCATCACTTGCTTTTCCCTTTATTCATAAAGCTTCATCATTAGTCTTTAAATGTTCATTACTTGTGTTTCACACTTGCTTTTATTTCATTTGTTGGCTCATCAAAGCTTTCCTTTAGTTCGGTATTCAATAATGCTTATTTTACACTTGAGTTCCTTTACTTATAGTTCAACGTTTGCTCGATGCTCAAAAACCATCACTCTGGTTTCACCATCGATTGCACACATATTTCAGTTCATCCGGCATTACTGTATGCCCAGTTGTAGCCCAGCAGTGCCCTGGTACGAGTGTTCCCTTCAATTCACTTGCCGGTCCTTGACTTCTCCTACGGGCATCGTCTCTCTTCTTCTCGATTTTCACTCGTGGATGCTACCGGTAGCCTGCAGTATTTGGGAGTCTTCATTGCCCCACAGCTCTGGCTGTGGGCCCCAGGCAGAGGAAACTCTGGTGGTTTCAACCCTCTCCCAACCCGCTCCAAGCCCGCTCGGGCCCCAGCGGCTTGGTCTTTCCTCTGCAGTACCGGTGTCCTGGCCTCCAGGTAGGACTCTTCTCAGCAGCCCCCTACTCTTCTCAGGCCCCTCCCTCCCAGCCCGGCTTCTCTCCTGCTGGATTTCCCTTCCTTGTCGACAGCTCCACCTTTTATGCACCTGTGACCTGTTAACAGGTTGCAGGTGCGAGCCCTTCAGTCCAATTGCCTAACCACAATTACCTATGTTCTCTGGACATGCCTGACCCCCGAAATAGTTTCCCGGCCTCTTCCTCATCTCAGTATCAGAGTGGTGTAACTGAATGTTAGTGTGTACAACTCCTAGTTGCCTCTTCCTCGTCCCAGTACTAGAGTGGTGTGACTGAGGGGAACTATGTACAAATCTTTGCTATTTTGGCGTGATGTTTCTCTGAAACAATATTATGTGGTTAATGTGTGTTTATCCTCCCTGAATAAGGAAATATCCTCCTATTTAAACTCTTTCTAGTGTCAATGCATTGATGGCATTTTCCAGGGTAATCTTGAAAGGAAGAAAAGGGGACAGGATGACAATAGCCCACAACAGCTACTGGGACTGGAGGTTCATCATGAAATAGAAATGGGGGATACTGCGTCCCATCCAAGGACATCCCCCTTCCATTCCCCAAGTCTCCTGTGCCCAGGTGATCCTCTCTCGCATATCCACTCCTAGGGTCGGGATCCAAAAGCGATGGCCCTTCCCTGGCCAGCTGAGCCGAGGATATCAGGGAGAAGGAAGTGAAGACGCCCTCATGTTCTTCACAGTAGTCAATTCTTGTAAGTATCAGGGATATGATTGTGAGAGTTCTGTGAGAAAAGGAGGGGAATGGAAGTAGTCCTCTGAGTAGTCTTAGAAGGAGGACATTATTTTGGGTGATTGCGTTGACTTGCGGTTCCAGAGATAGTCTGTTGTCCACTACGTTGAAGGTCTCCAGTTGTGTTCCCATGCCGGCTGGCCAGTCCAGTTCAGGGACGTAATTTGGGGGTTGCCAGAGGTCACAGTTGCAACCCCCCGAGCTCTCCCATGTTTCCCCTGTGGGCTCGCTTTCGTTCAGACCTCTTAAAAAAACTGGGGTTCTACAAGTGTAACACTTTGAGCAGTGACTCTAAATAAGAAAGAATATGAATAACAAATAATTTGTCTTTCTGGAATTCTATACAATACTTGCTAGACTCATTAAAGGTTTATTCCAGGCACACTACAAGGGGCGAGTCACTGATTTAGTCTGTTCTTAAAGACCTCAAATTCACAATGCGACAAAAACTTCCAAAAAAGCATGTAGAATACAATAAGCATCCATTTCAGACTATGGGCCTCATCACGAGTTTGGCGGTAACCCTTAAATCCGGCGGTAGCGCTGTTACCGCCGGATTTAAGGGTCCGCTAAATCAGGGCTTCAGCAGATTTCTCCCCAGCTCTGAGCTCGGGGGAAATCCGCCGAATATTCGCGCTCATACCGCCAGCGGAAAATCCGCTGGTGGTATGAGCGTGACATTTCCCCATTGAGCACAATGGGGAATGGGGCATTCCCGAATGGGCTCAATGGAGAATGCGGATTTCCAAATCCGCCAAACCCGTGATCTGGCACTAATAGCGCCGGTGGGTTTGGCGGTAGGGCAGATAGCGCCATCGCTATTAGCGCCGGCGTTACCACCCAACTCGTGATGAGGCCCTATGTATTTTGCTTTTCGCAAGTTCTGCCGTTGTCTCTGTTCCGATCATCACAAGACATTCTATCTCAATGTCCTCAGTCACTTCACAAAATCTATGTGCCCAAAAGCTTGTGAACATTGTAGAAATGTTTGACAATAGCACATAAAGTAGCCCTTGATTTCATTGTGCCACAATTAATGCTTTGTTGTAATGTGGCTATCTTTCCTATCTCCATGGCATGCTGTTCAGGATGTTTGTTTATATGTATGAGGTAACAGGTGCTCAGAGAACAGGATGCCGTGTGAGTGTGGTGCTTTCCTTGCGCTACTCTAATTTCTCTAATACACAGTTATGAACCCTCCCAATGGTATGTATTTTGCAAAAACTCTGAAGTCTGAAGAGTTGATCCCCGCAGCCTTGACATGTGGACAACTTTGCACCTGACCTACAGATGAACTGACATGCTATTAAATCTCAGTTGCCAGTTTAATGGTATCCACTACAGAGTGCAATTTGCTTTCTGACTTCGACAACATTCAGACATGTAAATGCAAATTTTACTATAGCCGGTAAGATAGATATAGCTGGTAAGATAGCTCAGTGGATTGAGCACTAGCTGCTGGGATTTGTGTGTGATCTGCAGGTTGCAGGTTTGAATCCCAGCAAGGCCAACTCAGCCTATCATCGTTCTGAGGTTGATAAATGAGTACCAACACAGGTTGGGTAATATTGTGTGCGTAATTGTCCTATATAAAGTGCTTAAGCGTAAGTGCTATATAACGCATCATTATAATTTGGCCTTGGACGTCTGCTTGCATTCACAGTGATTTGGTAATATGGGCCTATACATACTGACATTATCGATACATATGGTGCTCCATTCTTGTATGAATGTATATCACATTACAGTGATATCATAACCATATTTTCCTTAGTGTACTTACGGTTGAAAGGTTTTGTTCCATTGTTTCCCGTGATGTCACATCGGGGTGTGATCAAAAGACATTGCTTCCTGTGATATCATCAGAGGTCAAGGGCTGTGTAATGTCATTCCGCTTCCCCAGGCATTTTGGTGAAATGACGTCCCAGGTCCAGTTGTGGGTTGGCTGCGTTGATATCTGTGAACGAGACAATGTTTTTGCCAGGGTCAGTTTGAGGTTGTTCATCATAATCCAGTTGTAGATGTCTGTGAGGCAGTTGTTGAGGCAGTTATTTTCTTCCTGGGTTGTGGTCGTCTTCACAATCAGTTGTGTGTCGTCTGCGTAGTTGAAGGCAGTTAGTCCGTGGGTTCTAAAATTTATATCAGGGGGCACATGTAGATGTTGAAAAGCAGGCAAGAGAGGCTGGCTCCCTGTGGAACTCTGTAGGAGATATTTTTTGGTATTTGAGATGAACGGTGGTAAGAAGGTTCTCTCGGTTCGGTTTGTGAGGAATGAGGTAAGACACCTTAGTGCAGAGAATCCTGTATGCCACATTCCATCATTTGTATTAGTGGTGCGTGGCTAATTGCATCGAAAACTACAAATATGTCAAATAGTATGATGACCGATTGGGCGTCATTGTCTGCATTTATTTTCAGGTTGTCCCATATCGATAGGAGCGCTGATTCTGTTCCTCTCATCGGTCTGAAACCAACTTGTGACCGGTCAGGTAGTCTGTTTGTTTTGTAGTATTTAAGTAGGATCTTGTACACATGGTTCTCCAGGATCTTCACTGGGTAGGGCAAGTTGGATATCGGTCTGTAGTTGCTCGGGTCTTCTGCGCTTTCTGATTCCATTTTTACCAGTTGTTTGATGTATGCTGATTGGTGCGATTCATTTTTCTAGTGATAGGTTCATTAGGTACCGGAACTGTGTCTATGTGGTTGAGGATTTCTTTGAAGATGTCAGGGGGGCAGAGGATCCTGCAATGTTGGTGTCCTTGATCAATGTGGCAAAGGTTTCTTCTGTGATTGGTTCTAGGCATGTGAATTTTGGTGTAGACTGTGTTTCGCCCCTTGTCTGTGGTAAGGCGGATGCGGTTGTATTAGCCCAGGTTGTGTTGATGGTCTGTTGGACTGTTTCTATTTTTTATCTCAGATAGTTTGTGATGCTGTCAGAAAGTGCTTGTGCTGGGGTGATGGATTTCTTGCAGGATGAGTTTTTTTAATCTCTTTGATGATTCTGAAGAGTTATTTCTGTGTATTGTTTCAATTCTTTTGATTTGAGTACTGTTGATGTGTATAGTCTGAGTTGTCTTTGGTATTTTATTTTGTCTTGTCGGTTTGCTTGTTCTCTCCATGTTTTTCCAATTTTTAGTTCTTTCGATTCTTCTATGAACCATTTTGCAGCAATTTGTTTTTGGTGTGGCTTTGAAAGGTTTTACTGGTGCCAGTTGGTCCTCAGTGATCCAGTGTGCTTTCCACTGTGTCTAGGGTTTTTCGGTGGGTTCTGTGGTGCTGGGTAGAGTTGGGTCTAGTAAGTTTGTTAAGACCTCCAGGTCTAGGTTCTTCCAGTTTCTTTTCTTGCTGGCATGGAGAATGTCCTTTCCGGACAGTAGGCGGGTTTGGAGTGTGATGTAGAATGGTGTCAGGTAATGGTCGCTCCATACCATCGGTATAGGTGGTGCAGATGCGCATAGTCCTTCTCTGCAGAAGATTGCGTCCATGGTGTTTCCAGCATTGTGGGTGGATCCATTTACTATTTGCTTGAAGTGCAATGTTTCCAGGAGTGCGAAGAGTGAGTTCGCAGAGGTTTCGTTTTAATTTTAGAACCAAATGTTGAAGTCTCCCAGTATGACTAGGTTGTCATGTTAGGTTGATAAAATGGCAGCGGAGTCTGCTTGTTTTGTCACAAAGTTTGGGTTGTAGGATGGTGGTCTGTAGATCAGGTGTAACACTGTTGATTTGGCCGTTGACTTCGATCTTGATGAGGATGGATTCACAGTCTTCTATGTCAGTTGAGTTAGAGATGTGGTTGGACCCCGGTTGCAATGGCACTGGAGCATGGTTTTTAATGGTTTTCTAAACGGCACATGTAGGCGATCGCCCTGAGCCATGCAGTACACAGTGGCCCCGCCGGGCGCAACAGACGCTATCCAGCACCTTATTCAAAGAGACCACACAGCTCCATACTCTTCCGCCTTGATCAAGACCCCTGGTTGAAACACGTGTTGGCTTTCGCTCTTTTGCCTGTTAACACTGGCCTACATTTGCCAATTAGAAAACCATTAAAAAACATGAACATGAAAGCCCTATTGTTGCCAGAAGTGATTACTTAACCGATCATGTATGCACCACTGCAATGATTGGCAATAGCCTGATCCAGCACCATTGCAAACAGGGATCCAACCACAATTCTGACTCTCCTTACCCCACGAGACTCAAGTATCTTTGTCCCGCAGGAAGCCTGGTATGGCTGCAGGAGACACCTGACATAATTTAAACTACTTAACAGATCAGCACAGGAATCCATTTTCCAACAAGCTCCTTCCTTCCGCATTCTGTTTCGGTTGGGTTGAGCAGAGCAGCTCGGGTGTGTTCTTTGTGTATGATTGCGATTCTGTCTCCTCTTTGGTTTTCACTGTTGTCATGTATTAATTTGAAATTGTCTGGTGTTCAGGAATGCTTTGTGATTATCAGATAAATAGGTTTCTGTAAGCACCTGTGTGCCTTCTTCCCTTAGTAGGTGATGGATTTCTGTTGAGTGTTTTACCATGGATCTAACGTTGAACAGGTTGCAGTGTAGTTTTCTTAATTTTCCTTGTGGATTGTTGTGTTGTCGGTGGCATTTCTGTTGCTGATGGTTTACTCCTGGTTGTGCTTGTTGGGAGGAGATGTTCTTTGGTGGTAACTCTCTTGGTCTAGTAGTCAGATTAGATAGATTGCTGGGTTGTTTGGTTTTGTTTTATTCCGGCTGGTGAGTTCTGTTGGTGACTGTTATTGGTTCCAGTTTTTGGTGATGTAGGGTGTGTAGAAGGTAATGGATTCAAGTTTGTCTCTGATTTTTGTTGGAGTATTGTCCATGGTGTTCTCTGGGTTGGGGTGGTTTATTAATTGTCATGCTGCATTTGGCATCCCGGTGGGGTCTATATTTGTTTTACTTGTTGCCTGTGGGTTTGTTGCTGGTAGTCCATCTTTACTTGCAAAGCAGTCGTATGTGAAGAGGTAGCGAGCAATGTAGTCTTTCTTTGCTCTGTTCTTTGTATGTGTCCTCGGGCCGTTCTGCCTCTTCATCACCACATTTTTCGGAGTTGTGAGATCTTGCTGATCGCCACCTTCCTGTACGGCTCAGGTTTCCTTTTTTTCCTGTTGATTATTCTAGCTTCTTTGTCTTTCTTGTGACGAGGCATGGTGTTTGCATTGTGGGCAGATTTCCTTGGAGCCGTAGTCCTCTTTGGATTGGTGTGTTCCTGGTCCCTGGGACTAAAGTCTTCACTGTTTGTGGTTAATTGCTGCTTGTAATTGATGAAGTGGTGGTTGTGGAACCAGGGTTTGTTTACCCGCGAGGTTTGGTCGTTTACCGGTTTTCCTTTGTAGCTCTGTGTGATTGTTGGTGTGCTTTTGGGGGAATAGCATGGTCCTTTGGTTGCTGTTGTAGGTTTACCTCTGTCTTGTTGCGAGGCTTTGGAATTGGTGAGTCGCTTGGTGCTGTCCCATCTAACTTTGGGTGGTTGGGTTTTACGTTGGTTCCGGTGAGTACCTGTTCAACACCTCCGGGTGAGGCTAACTGGGGCTGTGGGTTTTAGGGTAGGCTTTGGGTTGTAGTTCTGTTTGATGCTTGTTGATTAATTGGTTGCAGCCCTGAATAGGAACAGACTATGCGGCTAGCTATCCATTGAAGTGGTTTAGGATCTTATGGTTTGAATACAGAGTAGAGGGACAACCCCTAGGATTTGGACAATGGAGTTGGATGGCCAACCCCTGGGGTGGGGACACAGCAGTGGGGGAAGCAACTAGGATTAGAACACCGTGCTAGGTGGAGGATACCTGGAGTAGGAGGAACCAGTGATGAGAGAAAGTATCTAAATATGGAGGTACAACAATCAATGCAGGCACCTAGGTTTGAGACACCTGGGGAGCGGGAGAAAAGCCTTAATTGGAGACACAACAGCAAAAGCAGCAACACCCAGACTCGAGACATCTGGGCAGTGGGAGAAAACCCAAAATTGGAGACAGAACAGTAAAAACAGCAGCACCTAGATTTGAGATACCTGGGAAGAGGGGGAAAAGCCTAACTTGGAGACACAACAGTAAAATCAGCAGCACCTAGATTTGTGGTACCTCGCAAGTAGGATTAAAGCCTAAATTGGGGCACAACAGTAGACACAAAGACACCTACATTTGAGGTACCTGGATAGAGGGGAAATGCTTAAATTGGGAATACAACGGTAAATGCAAAACACCTAGATTTAAGATACCTGGATAGTGGATAAACGCCTAAGTTGGAAACACAACAGTAAAAGCAAAACACATAGATTTGAGATACCTGGACAGAGGGAAAACAACTAAGTTGGGGACACAACGGTAAATGCAAAACACCTAGATATTAGATACTTGGATAGAAGGAAAACACCTAAATTGGTGATACAACAGTACATGCAAAGAAACCTAACATAACACGCCTCTTTCCTGACAGATCCCCACTACACATATCTTCCAGCGAGCCATTCACATAGCACACTTCTCCCTGGGGATCCCCAGGTGCCATGCTCTTTCCTGGTGATTCTCACAGAACGCACCTCTTTCCACAGAGACCACCACATACACCTGTCTCCCAGAGAGACCATCACACAACAGAACTCTTTCCACAGAGACCCACACACAGACCTATCTCAAAGAGAGAACATCACATAGCACGCCTATAAGGCTGTTTTTCATTCTGCATTACATACAAAGCAAGAATGTCTTTTTGTGTTTTAGACAAAATGCCTTGCGATAAAGCACGCGCTTTGAAGTAAAGAAGTGAGCTTAAGTGTTCAGCATGGACAAACACAGCATGCCTCAGCTTAAATTCAGTAGTTTTTGTTCACTGCTTTTGTTACCTTGACCTCTACTCTGTCCTGTGTGCTATGCAATTCGGGGCAGCAATGACCCAGCCTGATGTTTATTAAATACATTGGAAATACAGCAGACACACCCTTCTAGTTCCCAGGAAACCTGATAGCTGCAGCTTCTCCTAGTTCAGGTTTGGGATTTCTCAAAACACAAGATTACTTTTGAATTGATGGAAAACTATTTTGCATTGGAACTCGCAGACTCCACATTAAACTTTAAAATGCATATATGTGTATAAAAAAATAACTCTTGACTAGACTCAAACAATTACAGGTTGTGTTATCTATGCTTGATGTTACGGCAAAGATATTTGCTATGGTGATATTGAAGCAGCTAAGCAAATGGGCAGAGGATGCAAAGATCTTGAACCCATTTCAGACTGGCTTCCGTTGCGGTTTTGGCGAGTGCCTATACTTTGCTGGCTTTAAACTTGCTGATGAATGCGGGCCATAAAAAGCACAATCGACACTACACCTTGTGCATGTAGGTTTCTGGGCCTCTTTCAACACAGTAGATCGAAATAGACTCTGAGTGAAATTGGCTAACTGGGGACTCCCCACAGGTTTGCTGGACCTTATTGTCCAGCTGCACGAAAATACTTCGGTCAGTATTAGGTTGAGCATTAGGGGAAACATGCACACCATATATACTGACCACATTGGGGTTGGGGTGTGTGCTTTCGGCTCTTTTGTTTACCTTGTATCTGGCAGACTTGCCATCTAGGTTGAACCTGGTACGCAATTGCCCTCCATGGATTGGTATGGAACATCTAATATGGCTGTCCTACACTGACGATATTGTGTTTGGTCACCACACCTTTGTCGGAGTACGTAGGACTGTGGGTGCACTGGGAGAATATGCAATAGAAGATTGACTTGGTTTCAACTTGCAGAAAAGAAAGTTGATGTATATTGGTCTGCGAAAACATGCCCAGAGTAGGTTATATGTTTCCTTGTGAGAGTTTGAGCGAACTTACAGCTATTGCTACCTTGGTTTGCCTATAAGACCCAATAAGATGCAAGAGAAGGTAATTGCTAACAAACAGAAAAAGCCCTTAATGCTGAGAAGTATGATAAAGACGTTTGTTAAGCAAGTAGGGGGGTGCTGCTTAAAGGTGGCAGTTATATTATACAAACATTGTTTTTGTCCAGCAATACTATATGGGATTGAAGTGATGCTACCTGACCGTCTAAGTCTGAAATGGCTATGTGTCCTAGAAGGAAAATTGTGGAGGAGTATATTGGGAGTTCCTCATTGCATCCCCATGGAAGCATTGATACTTGAGGTGGGTTTGACCTCGCTTGGGGAATTAGCTAGACAACGAATAGGAGTGTAATATATGAAGATTGCGAAAGACCCAACATGCCCTCTGCTGAGCTGCCTTGGTCAAGGCATTAAATCTATTGAGGCCTTTTAGTAGTATGGCCGAGGAACTGTTTGTGGTACCGGACTAGATGGAGGTCTTCCCGATACTGAAGCAGGGTTTCATTCGAACATTGCAAATGTATGATTGCAAATGAACTATCAGTAATTAGAAACCCTGAAATCATGTTGGGAGTTCTCTTATCTGAGACAAGACCATTTAAAGATACAAAGCTACATGATTCTTCATCCAGCTCTCAGCCGCAGGAGATTTATCTTGTTACTAAGGTTAGGACGATCGTCTACCCTTTCAATGAAGGGCCCACAAGATTATGCAGAAAAAAGAACATACCAATTATGTAATGGTACCAACAAGATAGAGACAAAAAGGCATGTTTTAACAAGGAGTAGGATGCTGGGAAATACCTATATGTTATTTCTTGCTGGTTTGTACACATATAAGAAAGTATACAGTCTGGCAACTTCTGGGCCTTTGCGCTAAACTCTAATAACATGGCTGTAGAGATTGCCTGATTGCGACGTCTGGTAACGAGTGGAAACTTGGCTGTAACATAAGTTGTGAAGGTGGGGTCCAATTGATTGGGCACGTTTGGCCATTGCAACATCTGGGTATCCAGTATCCGGATTTAATGCCTACAGGTCCAGGGCCTCAGGGGCAATGATAATGAGGCCTTAGTGCCTGGCTGGGGAATTGATTTGATTATATTCTCGTATTCGTACTGATGAGACTATATACAATGTACCCTGGTGGAGCATGCTGTGTCACAATAGGTGGTATTTTATGTGATGTCTTGTTTTTATGGATTGATTTATTGGATTATTTTTTTGTTCTTTTAATGAATTGTCTCTTTCTTTTCATATATATATATATATATATATATATATATATATATATATATATATATATATATATATATATATTCAGTAAAAAAAACTTTGTTAAAGGGACGTTATGGTTAGGTTTCACTACTAAAAACCTATGCAATTCAGTAAAAAAAAACTTTGTTAAGGGGACGCTATGGTTGTAGGTAAAATCGAAAAACCCCTGAAATTCGCCAGTTATGGTAAGATAAGCAACCATAACTCGTGCCACCACCGTGCACTGCTAAGACTAACACCCAGGACATCAAAGATGACATCACAAATATCATTGATGACATCACTGATGACATCACATGTCTGGCTCCTTCTTTTTTGTTTGCTGACATATCTAGGCCAGGTGGTTTTCTTCACCGAGTCACAAACGGAAAATTCAAAAAGGTACTGTATTTGTAGACATTACCCATCTCATATATTCTTACACTACTTTCCTTAGAGTTCAGGCGCATCATATGATGCATATACATAGGTGAAGAAGCATGACTGAAACACAGCAATAATTTATGTGCGTGAATACAAGCATGTACATTATACACAGTTGCTAATGATACTGCCTCTTGATTGCTTATTGTACTCTCCATGCATATGCCCCATATTTGTATGCATTGTACTTTATTTATGGTGTGTGTGTATTAGTAGAAATATGTTGTAAGTAATGCATTATTAGCTACTTACTGCATATTTTACAGTACGGAAAAGTGTGATACAGAAGCATTCACTGTTTTTTTTATATAAGTTTTGAAAATTACAAATATAGCACCTCTGTGGTGTATGCTGGAGCCAATACCTACATTTCTGTATGAGTAGGTTCCTGTACCAGAAAGCACACTGCAGTGGAATGTTCTTTAGAATACTACTTTGTGTAATAAACTATGTAGTGTATTACACATCTCTCGATAATCCCTGATACTTTTTTGGCACATTACATTCACAACCCCTTGTATGAAATGTAAATGCACATGTGATGTCATCAGTGATGTTATCAATGATAGTTGTGTTGTCATCTTTGATGTTCTGGGTGTTAGTCTTAGCAGTGCACGGTGGTGGCGCGAGTTATGGTTGCTTATCTTACCATAACTGGCGAATTTCGGGGGGTTTTCGATTTTACCTACAACCATAGCGTCCCCTTAACAACGTTTTTTTTACTGAATTGCATAGGTTTTTAGTAGTGCAACTTAACCATAACAACCCTTTAACAAAGTTTTTTTTTACTGAATTTCACAGGTTTTTAGTAGCGCTACTTAACAATAACGTCCCTTTAACAACGTTTTTTTACTGAATTTCATAGGTTTTTATTAGTGCAACGTAACCATAACGTCCTTTTAAATGGATGAAGACCATTACCACCCTAGCTTCCCAAAGTGGGAACCCGGGGTGCTAAAAAAAAAGATTTTTCTTCCCAAACCGGTACGCCTGCAGCGTCCTGGTGTAGGAAGGAAAATCCTTTAACAAGATGGTCACCATGGAAAGGGAAGGTGGGGTTCCATACAGGGCCCCTCTTCACTTCACAACACGTTTGCGTGGTCTTCGAAGCTACGTGTTTTCTACAGCGCGTGTGCATGTTCAGATGAGGCGCGTGTGAGCTCGGATTCATCTAATTTCTGTGTGTTTTTCATCAACGCGTGTGCATGGTCTTCTCAGCTACGCGTTATGTACAGCGTGTGTGCGTGCTCTTCGCAGCTACATGTTATCTACAGCGCGTGTGCGCGTTCTTCACAGCTACGTGTTATCTACAGTGCCAGCGCGTGTGCATGGTCTTTGCAGGTACATGTTTTCTACAACGTGTGTGCGCGGTCTTCACTGGTACGTGTTATCTACAGCACGTGTGCGCGGTTTTGACTGCTACGTGTTTTCCGTTAACTTCTGTGCGCGGTCATCATTTCTGCACGTTTTCTTCAACGCATGTCCGTGTTCGGATGAGGCGTATTTTGACTGGCGTGTTATATGTGAAGAGTGGGTGAAGTAGTTCTGCGCATGCGCTTTACTGCGTGAGCGTGGTCTACACCGCTACGTGCTTTCTTCGTGTTCGGATGTTGTTTAGTTAACACGTTTTTGTGCTTTTTGCAGTCATATTCCATCCCATCCTCATCACCCCTCACCTCCCCAAACATTATTTGATCAGCTTGACGAGTGCAATGTTGTTTTTTTTAATATGTTTTGCTGCGATGTCCGTGGACACCGGACGAGAATCCAAGATGGTGGGCGTCTCCAAAAATCTGACGCACTTCACGCTTCACCCCAGCCAAACGGAGAGCACGTCATATGTCCGCGGACATCACGCAAGCCGCTTGCCCAATCCGTGACTTGTTCGCGGAGCGAACAGGGAAATGTGTCAGCGGAGCGGACATAGATATCACTAATTTGTGTGCCTTACCTTTTGGTCATTTTAAAGAAAACTACTGGACGGATTTACACCAAATTAACAAAAGCACGCTTTTGGGACCAATCTGGTGCAAATCCGTCCAGCGGTTTGGGCTGTAGGCATGAGCAAAGTTTTTTCCCATTATGTCTATGGGAAAAAAAGAAGTTTTGGGACCACCCCTACAACATTTCCCCCCCTAGACGAATCCTCACCAAACTTTGCAAAGAATGTAAGAGTGACTGATATACATTATTTGCAAAGTTTGGTGAGGATTCGTCCAGGGGGAGCGGAGTTATAGGCCGCCCAGAAAGTGCTCTTCCTAGGGAAACAGCAACTTAACCATAACCACACGGCCACTACCATGGCCGTGTAATATATATTCAATGATAAAACATTGGTAAAGGGACATTATGGTTGCAAGTAAAACCCAAAAAACCTCATAAATGCGCCAGTTATGGTAAACTAAGCAGACGTAACTCGCCCCACCACCCAGTGCACCGCTAAAACTAACACCCAGGACATCAAAGATGACATCACAAATGTCAATGATGACATCACTGAGGACATCACATATCTGGGCCACTTGTTTTTGTTCACTGACATATCTAGGCCAGGTGGTTTTGTTCACTAACAGTCAGAATATTAAAATTCAAAAGGTGGTATATATCTAGATGTTAACCTTGTCGTATGTTCTTAAAGTACTTTCCTTAGGGTTTGGTCTCAGTTCATGGTGCACATACATGGGGTAATAAGCAGGCCTCAAACACACAATTCATTTGTGTCCATGAAGATAAACTTTAATGCTAGTAACATTTTCTGGTGATACTGTTTTTTTCTTCCTTACTTTGGTTTCCCTGTATGTGCATCTGATGTGTATGCATTGTGGGTCTCCATATGCATTGTTTGTACTGGCACAAGTGTGTAGTATGTCTTGAATTGTTAGCTAGTTATTACATGTTTAAAATTACTCAAAACTCTGATAAGGTAGCATTCATTATTTTACTATCCAAAATGAGAAGATTATAAATATTGTACTTGTATGGTGCATGCTGCAGCCATTGCCTAGGTTTTTGTATGATTAGGTGCCTGTATTAACAACAACACTCCAGTATAATATTTTGTTTAGATGAGGACATTCTTTAATATATTAAGTCAGTCATGATAGATCTCCCAATCACCCCTGACATCTTGTTACCAACATTATAAACACAACCCATTGTAGGGACTTTTCATCAACATTAATTTCATATGTGATGCCATCAGTGTTGTCATAAATGACATTTGTGATGTCATCTTTGATGTCCTGCGTGTTCGTCTTAGCAGTGCACGGTGGTGGCTCGAGTTATGGTTGCATAGCTTACCATAACTGGCGAATTTCTGAGGTTTTTCGGTTTTACTTGTAACTATAACGTCCCTTTAACAAAGTCTTTTCAGTGAATTTCATAGGTTTTTATTAAGGCAACTTAACCATAACTCCTCCCCCTTTCACAAAGTTTATTAAGTGAAATTCATTGGTTTTTACCAGTGCATGCTAATTTCCTACAACTTACTAATATCCTACTTACCCCCAATATAGCAACATTTTTGTCTAATTTATAAAGTTTCACCTTAAAACGCTGTCATTTTTAACACTTTTATACACATTTTGCTCTTTTTCCACTGTTTTTGTGTCCGTCGATATATTCGCAGACATATGATGTGACAGTATCACGTGGCCACGCCCTTGCGTGTGCCATTATGACTCATTCGTGAATGCGTCTGCACTTCACGATCGTGTCAGAACTTCATTTTCTACTGATCTAGGAACTTTGAAGCTCAACATGTTCCCCTGCACTGCTCCTACACCTATTCTCACTCATTATTCGTTAACAATCTAGTACATAGCACATATTTGGAAGAATATTAGCAAAACTGCTATTTATCTTAAAAATTGCACCACCTATTGACATCCCTCCTTCTCAAGAGCCACCCCCACCCATAAAGACTGCAAAGCAGCAAACCTACGGAGTTGCACCAGGCCTGGATTCCCACAGGGGGGCTTGCACCAGTGAAGTAACTTGGTCGCTGCTCGCCCCCCCACATCTACGTGTCCTTGCCACGAGGAGCAGGACGGTGACTCCACCTTTTACAATATTAAGGTGAGGAGAGGGCCCAAGGGGGAGGAAGGAGTTGAGGCCAAGGGAGGTAGGAAAACATAAAGACAATCTGGTATTAAATCCAGCTCTCCTATATTGCAGACCCATCTTTAACCAGAGGCCTTACCAAGGGAACGGGAGAGGGCTCAAGAGTGCAAATCATCCAACCAGAGCTGGGTGGCGTCCCCGTGGATACCAGGTGAGCGTAACACTTGCCAATAATCCTTACACGAGTTTGTTAGAAATCTACCAATGTTTTAATTGTCAAAAGTGTCAAAATGTACATACATAGAATAGTCATATAACTTAGCCCCCACTTGACAAAATCCATTAATCTTTGCACAAACATTCAAGGTCGGGTCTCTAATCTTTCTGAAAACTTTAGTCCACATTCTCCAAACAGCAACAAAGTTATAAGCCATCTAAAAAGGTTAGGACTCTCCTCTAATTTAGGCCCCTCTTCACAAAATCTCACCAACCTTTGCAAAAACATTTATATCTAGATCTAAAATCTGTTTGCAAACTTTTGTGCAGATTTGTCAAATGGTACCACATCAAATGGCACCACATTTCTCCAGCATGGGGTCTGGCATGGATTCACATGCTCATGAATATTCCCCGTCGTCAGGCTGGGAATCCTCGGTAAAGAAAAAACCAGTATCAGTTTCGTTTCTGATCTGTCTTTCGTAGTAGTAACCAATCACTGGTCTCTGCGTCATACTGACCACAGCCAATGACTGCCCTCTACCTAAGCCCCGCCTCTGGCAGCCATCTTCAGATTTTTACCGCACGTTCATGTGTTGGGATCCTCGTGCTATTGCTCTCGAGCGTTAGTGCTATTTTTCGCGCTTTTTCACAAAAAACTTCGATTCTTTCGGTCAAAAGAGCCTCAAGCTCCACCGATCCTACATCCGATCAACGGGGACCCGTGTCGGATTCGTCTGTGCCCCTCAAGGGTGAAGATTTCGTCGAGCTACACTTCGGAGGACTCCAGAAGCTTCTCAGGCCCGGTCTCGGAGATGGCCCAGGAGAAGGGAATCTCGACGCCCGGAAAACTGTTCAGGGTCTGCCCTGGATGCCAGCTGCAGAACGTCTTTAAGGAGGACGAACACTCTTTCTGCCTTTACTGCCTTCATGAGGACAAGACGCACGTGGAGAAGGACTGTGCGTTTTGCGGCAACATGTCGGAACGGACCATGAAGGACCGCCATCAACGTCTCGCCAACTGGCTGGAGGGTAAAAGCCCGTCTGGCGAGAAGAAGAAGAAATCCGAGCGGTCTTCTAAGACCTTTGAGGGCGCCCCGGCGACGGGGGCCCAACATAAGGCTAAGCACCGCGAGTCCGCTGGCACCGGGAGCGCCGAACGGTCGGGCTCTACGGGCGCCAGGCAGGGCGCACCCTCCCCGGCACCATCAACCACGAGCCAACGCTCTGGGTCGGGTAAGAGGAAGGCCGAGCACCCGGCGAAGCTCCTGGAGAGGCCCCGGTCGAGCTCTAAGGCAGAGGAGGAGCGTGGCAGTGCCCCCTCCCTCAAGGATAAGGCGGTGAGCGCACCTAAGGTGGTGAAGGCCTTGATCCATCCGACCAAGCCCTCTATCGAAACGGTCGCGGCGGCCCTGGCTCAGCCTGTGGAGGCTGCACCAGTGGTGGCGACCTCGGGGCCCAGAATCTCCCTGCCTCCTCGGAGGGAGTCTTCTTTTGTGCCCATCGATAGGACCCCCGTGAAACCCTCCGTGGGGAAGAAGAAGGGGGGGCAGGGCGTCGTCGTAGATTCGGCCTCAACCTCAGAAGAGGAGCTGATCGAGGTCTTAAGCCACGGCCTAGGCGTGGAAGAAGGCCAGCCCGTCGGAATGGACCCCGACGCAGGTGACGACGACGACATCGTCGAGGATACCGACGGGGCCCCTGCTCGCCCGTCGGACTCCCCTCTGCCAGCGCCGCAAGACAACTCGGCGGCCATTTTGTTGGCCATACAGTCCTTATGCTCCGAGATAAGGACGAGGCTACCGTTACCGACGGAGGAACCTCTCCCGTCGGGGGATCCAGAACCGGGACCTTCTGGTGTTCCCCCTACCAAGAAAAGAAGGATCCATCCACCACCTCCTTTTCAACCGTCGCGCCCCGTCCAGCCCTCCTCCCCGTCCACCCGAGGGGATGATACGGGGACTGACACGGCAGCGACGGGTACGGACGACGAGGCATACGACGAGGATTTTCCGTCGTCGCCTCCCGCCAGGGCTTCTCCGCCCGACGAGATCGGATCTTTCCACTCCATGATCTCCAGGGCTTCCGAGCTTTTCCAACTCTGCCCTGAGGAGAAGAAAAAGGAAGGCTTCCTTTATCAGCGGCGCGAGGCCAAGAGGAAGACGGTCCTCGCAGTGCCTCTGTTGGACGACATTTGGGATGAGGGCCTTTCCCTCCTCAAGAACCCTTCCACGACGCCAGCTAGAAGAGACCGGTACGAGAAAAAGTACCGGGTCCCGGACACGGCCCCCCTGTGCCTCCGGGCGCAGCCTACCCCGGATTCCGTCGTCTCCGCGGCAGCCAGGAAGAAAGCGGGGGGGGGTGCGGCCTCCACATCGACTTCCCCGCCGGACGGCGAGGGAAGGAAATTGGATGCTATGGGACGTAGAGTCATCTCGTCGGCAGCGACGACGATTAAAGCGGCCAACGCCTTGGCTATCGTGGCTCGCTACGACAGGGAGCTCTGGTACAAGATAGCTCCCCTGCTGGATTTTCTGCCGGACGACAAGAGGGCGGAGGCCCTGGAGATCCTGCAGGAAGGTGAGGTGGCCTCGGACCACGCCATCACCGTGGCGACGGACATCGCCGACACTGGGTTCCGCCAGCTGGGCAACGGCGTTTGCCTTCGACGTCGTGGATGGCTCAAAGCTACGGACTTCCGGCAGGACGTCCAGACCAGAGTCCTGGACATGCCCTTCGACGGGAACAATCTGTTTGGGAAGACAGTGGACGATTCCCTTCAGGCCATCAAGGCGGATACTGAGACGGCCCGGTCCCTTGGAGTTCTGCAGCAACGACGGACGCCCTTTCGGAGCAGCGGAGGCAAGGGCGCCTCCAAAAGTTCCGGCGGCGGTTTCGCTTCCTACCGTCAAGCGGCCCGCTCGTCGTCGCAAGAGGCCTACAGAGGACGAGGCAAGTCTAGCGGACCCCGCCGTCGTCGCCAAGGAGGTCAAGGCGGCAAGGCCGCGTCCAAGCAGGATTGAACCGGCCGTGGGGTCGGGCCCCCACCGAAGCACCCCGGTGGGAGGCCGGCTGGCGGGCTTCGTCAGCGTGTGGGAGTCCATCTCCACCGACCGTTGGGTGCTGGACGCCCTGGCCCGGGGCCACGCGCTCGAGTTTCAAAGAAGGTGCCCGCGCGTCCCCCCCGTGGCCAGGAAAGAACTTCACGCCCCTCAACTTCTCCTGGAGGTGAAGGCGATGCTCAGGAAGGGCGCCATCGAACTCGTCCCAAAGGGGATCGGGGCTCCGGAGTCTACTCGAGATACTTCCTCGTGAAGAAGAAGACGGGAGGATGGCGCCCCATCCTAGACCTGCGACGTCTGAACAAGTTCATCAAGGCGCAGAAGTTCCGGATGGTCACCCTCCAGCACGTCCTGGGTCAGCTGGAGGAAGGAGACTTCCTATCGTCGTTGGATTTGGAGGATGCCTACTTCCACATTCCCATCCTAAAGGGGCACCGGAAATTCCTCAGGTTCGTGGTCCAAGGGCGTCATTACCAGTTCAAAGCCCTTCCCTTCGGACTACGGTCGGCACCCAGGGTATTCACCAAGTGCCTCGCACCGGTGGCGGCGCAGCAGCGCCGCGAGGGGATTCACGTCTACCCCTACCTGGACGACTGGCTCATCCGCGCCAAGACGAGGGAGCTCGCCGTGGTCCACACGGCAAGGACCGTCCAACTCCTCACGGACCTGGGATTCTCCGTGAACTACGCCAAATCCCACCTGGTGCCCGCGCAAGTCGCACTGTTTCTGGGAGCGAGGCTCGACACAGTGTCCCTTCTGGCCTCCCCGTCGGAGGAGAGGACCAGGACCATCTTGGGCAAGGTGCAATGGATGTTGGTGGCCGACGCGGCCAAAGTGAGGTCCATCAAGTCCCTCCTCGGGATGATGTCTTCCTGCATCTACCTCATTCCCATGTGCAGGCTCCGGATGCGCCCGTTGCAAGAATTCCTGGATGCGCGCTGGATCCAGACGACGGGCAGCTTCGAGGAAAGGATCAAGCTCGACGAGAGCTTCCGACGAGCGATACGGTGGTGGGGCACCCGCGCGCATCTGACGGCGGGCATGGGCTTCCAGGCCCCAGCCCACCAGGAGACTGTGACCACGGATGCCTCCCTGGAAGGGTGGGGAGCGCACACCGAAAATCTGCACGCAAGGGGACTCTGGCTCCCGACGGAGAAGTCCCTGCATATCAACGTCCTGGAGCTCCGTGCAGTGTTTTGGGCCCTCAGGTCCTTCCTTCCGTCCCTCAAGGGCAAGGTGGTGAGGATCTTCACCGACAACACCACCACCATGTTTTACATCAGGAAACAGGGCGGAACCAGGTCCCCAGCGCTGTCCAAGGAGGCGCAGGACCTGTGGCATTGGGCCGTCGCCCAAGGGATTTTTCTGGTGCCGTTTCATCTGGCAGGGATAAAAAACACCATCGCCGACTCACTCAGCAGGGAGCTGCGCTCGTGCCACGAGTGGGAACTACGGCAGGATCTGGTGGATCGCCTCTTCCGACGGTGGGGCACACCCCAGATCGACCTGTTCGCGACGGCGACGAACACCAAGTGCCGGAGGTTCGCCAGCAGGTTTCCCCAGACGAGGAGCATGGGCGATGCTTTCTCGTTCCCCTGGGAGGGCCTGTTCCTCTACGCGTTCCCTCCTTTGCCTCTGCTAATCCGGCTCATCAACCAGCTCAAGAGGTCACGGTGCAGGATGATCCTCGTCGCACCTGCGTGGCCGAGGCAGATATGGTTCCCGGACTTGCTGGACTTGTCAGCGTCCCCGCCGATCAAGCTGCCGGCGGACGCGGATCTACTCTCCAGGGAAGGAGGCGCCATCCTCCACCACGACTCGAAGTCGCTGAACTTGCAGGCCTGGCTCCTGCAGCGCTAGAGTTTGGAGGATACGACATACCGGCCGATTGCAGAGAGGTTCTTGCAAAGGCCAGGGCGTCCTCGACTCTTAAATGCTACGGACACAAATGGAAGAGGTTCTCTGTCTGGTGCCGCGCACAGAAGATTAACCCTCTACGGATTACGGCTCCCCAAGTACTGCCGTACCTGCTGACGCTGGCCAAAGCTGGTCTGGCACACGCGTCCATCAAGATTCATCTTGCTGCGATCTCCCGATACACCAGAACCACGGGCCGGACGTCCTTGTGGTCTCATCGTCTGGTGAAAGAGTTCATGAAGGGACTGTTCAGATCGTTCCCGCCGGTGAAGGCTCCGGTCCCGGCGTGGGAGCTCAACGTGGTGCTGACCAAGCTCATGGGACCTCCGTTCGAGCCTCTGCACTCGGCCCCGTTGAAGTTTCTATCGTGGAAAACAGCTTTTCTTGTGGCCATCACCTCCGCACGACGAGTGGGAGAGATCCAGGCCCTTTCCTGCAAGGCCCCGTACTTGACTTTCCACGACACGAGGGTAGTGCTCAGGACGCACCCCTCCTTCATGCCCAAGGTACCATCGGACTTCCATCTCAACGAACCCTTGGTGTTACCTGTGTTCTTCCCGTCGCCTTCATCGCCGGCTGAGAGGACTTTGCACTCGCTGGATGTAGCTAGAGCGCTGAAGTTCTACGTGGACCGCACGAAGGGTTTTCGGAAGACGTCACAACTCTTTGTGAACTTTGGACCTGTCAATCAGGGGAAGGCTCTCTCGAAGGCTTCCATCTCCAGATGGCTCTCCGGCTGTATCATGTGCTGTCACCGGTTGGCAAACCGACCGCTGCCTGGCCGTCTGAGAGCCCATTCCACCAGAGCGATCGCAGCTACCACGGCGTTCCTATCTGGTGTGCCCCTGCTGGACATATGCAGGGCTGCTACGTGGAGGTCGACGCACACCTTCACGAAATTCTACTGCGTCGACCGGGATTCCAGGGAGGAGTCCAGGGTCGGCCAAGCAGTGCTGCGCAACCTGTTCGCCTGAGGTGAGCCTGGTGAGGAGGTAAGATGCTTAATGTTGAGTTGATGTGATGCTTGATGTTGAGCCTTTGCCACCTCCCGTGGTTGTGCATGTGGGTACTGCTATGTATTCTTTATTCATGAGCATGTGAATCCATGCCAGACCCCATGCTGGAGAAGGAACAAGTTACTTACCTGTAACTGTTGTTCTCCAGCATGGGTCTGGCATGGATTCACATGCGAACCCTCCCGCCTACCCCTCTGCGGCTCTTCACTTGGTCATACTGCCACTTCACGTGCTTCCAAATCTGAAGATGGCTGCCAGAGGCGGGGCTTAGGTAGAGGGCAGTCATTGGCTGTGGTCAGTATGACGCAGAGACCAGTGATTGGTTACTACTACGAAAGACAGATCAGAAACGAAACTGATACTGGTTTTTTCTTTACCGAGGATTCCCAGCCTGACGACGGGGAATATTCATGAGCATGTGAATCCATGCCAGACCCATGCTGGAGAACAACAGTTACAGGTAAGTAACTTGTTCCTTATAAGCCTTTACAATATTTTGAAACCCCCCCTCTAATTTTGCCCCTCTTGACAAAATCCCACCAAACTTTGTGTTGTGATGTACTTTGCGTGTGTGTGATGATCTTAAAGGAAGAAAGGGAGATGTGTTACGATGTGCTTGCAAGTGTATGCAGAAGCATGTGATGTAAAGCAGAATGTTATGGTGTGAATAAGAGAATGTTTGTGGTGAGGGTTCTAAACCCAGGCAGTTGGAGAGCCCCTGTCTGGGTGATGGGAGCCAGTGCTTGTTCCTTGTAACCGTTACATGTTAAGTTAACCTGATGTAACACAAGAAGATGTAATAAAGCTTAATGGAATTTACCTGTGGCCTGAGGAAGTCACTTTGTTACACTTTGCAAAAACATTTATATCTAGATCTAAACCTTTTTGCAAACCTTTGTGCAGATTTGTCAAATGGCACCACATTTATAAGCCTTTACAATGTTTTGGGACCCCCCCTCTAATTTTGCTCCCTCTTGACAAAACAGCACCACACTTTTCAAAACCATTCAGAATCAGGTCTAGAATTACATCCTGCAATTCCATGTAGTTTCATTGAGTAGCGTCAAAGATATAAGCCATCCAAAAACTGCTTTTTACCAACCCTTTAATGCACAAATAAGCATAGATTCCCCCGAACATCTAATATGTGCGCTGGCATTAAAGGACTCCCTGGACTGTTCACGGACATTGGAGAAGACAAATTCCTGTTTTTTGGCTTTTTAAGCCCATATCCCATCCTCATCACCCCTCACCACCCCAGAGATTGTTTGATAAGTTTGTTTGACAAGTGCAATGTTGAGTTTTTTAATATGTTTTTACTGCGATGTTTGCGGACAATGGGCACTGTCTGCAAATTCGACATGGCGGGCGGCTCCCAAAATCTGCACACCTCATGTTTTTTATTGACCACTTAGCGAGCGCGTCCGATGTCCGCGGACCTCACGTCGCCCTCTAGACCAAACAAATGCCCGTCCGTGGACCGTACCTGCTTTTTGCTTGTTTTTAGAAAAAACTACTGCACGGATTTACATAAAATTTACAAAAACACGCTTTCGGGACCAAGCCGTTGTTCCTGCCGCAAATTTGATGAAAATCTGTCCAGCAATTTGGGCTGTAGGTGCGAGCACATTTTTTTTCCATTTAGTCTATGGGAAAAACCCTACATTTTGGGACCCCCACTATAACTTTGCCCCCCCTAGGCGCAACCTCACCAATCATCGCAGGATCTAACGGGGCCATATACTTTCTATGCAAAGTTTCGTGAGGATTGGTCTTGGAGGGCTAAGTTATAAGCTGCCCAAAAAGTGCTCTTCCTGTGGGTTTAGCAACTAAACCAGGGCCCCTCAATAAAAATAAAAAAAATAAAAAATATATATATATATATATAATGAAAAAACTTTGTTAAGGAGACCTTATGGTTAAGTTGCACTGATAAAAACCTTTGAAATTCACTGAAAAAAACTTAAAGGGACGCTATGGTTATGTTGGACTAATAAAAACCTATGAAATTCAAAGAAAAAACGTTGTTAAAGGGACGTTATGGTTTCAAGTAAAATAGAAAAACCCCAGAAATTTACCAGTTATGGTAAACTAAACAACCATAACTCGCGCTACCACCGTGCACTGCTAAGACTAACACCCAGGACATCAAAGATGACATCACAAATGTCATTGATGACATCACTGATGACATCACATGTGAAATACATTTTGTTGAAAAGTCCCTACAAGGAATTGCGTTTATATTGTTGGTAACAAGATGTCAGGGATGATCGGGAGACCTATCATGAACTACTTAATCTATTAAAGAATGTACTCACCTAATATCATTGTATTAGAGTGTTGTTGTTAATACAGAAACCTAATCATATATAAACATAGGCAATAACTGCAGCATGCACCATAGAAGTACACGATTTATAATCTTGTAATTTTGGATAGTACAATAAGGAATGCTACCGTATAAGAGTTTTGAGTAATGTTAAACATGTAATAACTAGCTAACAATTCAAGTCTTACAGCACTTGTGCTGGTACAAACAATACATATGAAGAACCTCAATGCATAAAAATCAGAGGCACATACAGGGAAACTAAAGAAAGGAAGAAAGAAACTGCATCATCAGAAAATGTTAATGACATTAAAGTTTATCTTCATGTATACAAATGAATTGTGTGTTCGAGGCCTGCTCATTTCCCCATGTATGTGCACCATGAGCTGAGACCAAACCCTAAGGGAAGTACTTAAAGAACATTGACAAGGTTAACATCTAGATATATAGCACCTTTTTCAATTTTATAATTCTGACTGCCAGTGAACAAAACCACCTAGCCTATATATGTCAATAAACAAAAACAAGTGGCCCAGATATGTGAGGTCATCAGTGATGTCATCAATGACATTCGTGATGTCATCTTTGAAGTCCTGGGTGTTAGTCTTAGCAGTGAACAGTGGTGGCGCGAGTTATGGTTGTTTAGCTTACCATAACTGGTGAATTTATGGGGTTTGTCGTTTTACTTGAAACCATAACATCCCCTTAACAAAGTTTTTTCTTTGAATTTCATAGGTTTTTATTAGTCCAACATAACCATAACGTCCCTTTAAGTTTTTTCAGTGAATTTCAAAGGTTTTTATCAGTGCAACTTAACCATAACGCCCCTTTAACGTTTTTCAGTGAATTTCATAGGTTTTTACGAGTGCATGCTATTTTCCTACAATTTACTAATATCATACTTACCCAATACAGCAATGTTTGTGTCCAATTTACAAAGTGTCACTTTAAAACTCTGCCATTTCCCACCTTCTGGAATAATTTTTAACACTTCCATACACTTTTTGCAACTATTTCAACTAGTTTTGCATCCGTAGACATCTACGAACATATGACTTCATAGCAGACCTTCCGGACAATGCCACATGACCATACGCTGGCGCGCGGCATGATGATGTGTCCGAGAACCCGTCCGCACTTCACGATAAGATCTCTGCTTCACAGACAGTTCAGAACTGCATTTTCTACTGATCAAGGAACTTTCAACTTCAAAGTTATCCTTGCACCGCTCCAACACTTATTTCTACTCATTATCCATTAACAATCTTGTACACAGTACATACCTTTAGCATAACTACTATTTATCTTAAAATGGCATCAGCTAATGCCATCCCTCCTCCCCAAGAGCCACCACCACTGCTGTAATCAAGAAGCATGAGAAACACTGCCCCTACCTTAGAGATAACACACATACAACATTTTCCCTTGTCCACCTACCCCTCCACATTAGTGTTTGGTTCCTCTTCCCTCATTTCCCTCCCCACCTTTCGTTCTCAGCTCTCCTACCAAAAAAAACCATCTAAAATCAACAAAAGACATATTCCTTTAGGAACCACCTTTCACAGTTAAAAAACACAACTAAAAAAAATGTATAGACTCAATCTACTTTATATTTCTCAGTAAAGTACAGACTGAATAAGATTTCCCAGCATTTCCATTTGCATTTTGTGTTATGCTAATGGGAATATTGTGGCGTTTATCCTCCGTTCCAGGGACTGGAACGGTGGATATCGGCCCAGCAGCCCCATCAGCCCAAGCGAAGCGAGGGTGGATAACGAGGTTTATGGACCATTATCCCACCCATTCCAGCCCCTGAAATGGGAGATGAAGGCCATTAGCACCCTAGGTTCCCAAAGAGGGTACCCGGGGGGCTAAAAAAGAGGATTTGTTTTCCTACACCGGGACGCCTGTGAGAACATTGTTTGTATTGTTCGTTGTGGCGTCCCGGTGTAGCAAGGAAAATCCTTTTCCAAGATGGCCACCATGGAAAGGGAAGGCGAGGGTTCCATACAGGCCCCCTCTTCGCTTTCCATGGTGGCCTATTAACAACTTAACCATAACTACACGGCCACTACCGTGGCCGTGTAATATATATATATATATATTATAATATATATATAATTACATGGCCACGGTAGTGGCCATGTAGTTATGGTCAAGTTGCTGTTTCCATAGGAAGAGCACATTTTGGGCGGCTTATAACTTCGCTCTCCCTGGACAGATCCTCACCAAACTTTTCAAAAAAAGTATATGGGTCACTCTGAATTGCAAAGTTTGATGAGGATTCATCCAGGGGGGGCAAAGTTATAGGGGGGGGGGGTCCAAAAACTTTTTTTATCCCATAGACTGAATGGGAAAAGACTTCGCGCATGGCCACAGGCCAAACTGCTGGACGGATTTACACCAAATTTGCGGCAGGAGCGGGGGCTTGGTCCCGAAAGCGTGCTTTTGCAAATTTGGTGTAAATACGTTCAGTAGTTTTTTATAAAATGACCAAAACGTAAGGCAAAACAATTAGTGATATCTGTGTTCGCTTCGCGGACGGACTTCCCTGTTTGCTCCGCGGACAGCACCCCGATTGGCCCATGGCCTTGCGTCATGTCCGCGGACATGCGACTTGTTCGCTGATTGGAAGGCGAGGGGCGTGGAGCGCGTCAGATTTTCTGTGGCGCCCGCCATCTTGTATTCGCCATCGATCGCGTACAGCGCGGTGAAACGTGGATAAAAAATTGTATTTAGTGCCGTGTGTTGGTGTGTAAGAGTGTTTGGGGAGGGTGGGAGAGTATGAGATAGGTTCAATGTTTTGTTTTTTTATGTGCTAAACGTTTTTGTTGCGTTCGATTTGTCCGCGGAGAACACGGCTGTTCTGACATTTTGTAAATAAACTAAATGGTGGGGTGTTTAGAGGACGGAGTATGTGTAATTTTTGTTCGCAAGGAAGGTAAAAATGAGCTATGAAGACTCGCGGTGTACTTAATTGTTCGTAAATACACAAACTGGGGGTGTCCTCAGGACGCTGTCCGTATTGTAATCTGTGTAGTTGAATGTGTTCTAAGAACACTCGCGGTGTCCCGAAATGGTTGCAATTACACAAAAGAGAACGTTGTTTGTATTGTTCGTTGTCAGGGTGAAAGTGTTTTAAGACCACTCCTTCTGTCCGCTAATAGTACAATTTCCTATGGGTGTCAACCGACTTTTTGTCCACTAAAGAAACGATAATCCGGCAGGTGTGCGCCGACATTATGTGATAATCCTATGACTGGCGCTATTGACCTGGCTGACTTGCTTTTGCGACACTAAATTATATCTCCCGCCCCTAATCCTGATATTATCAAAGCATTCATATTCCCCGCCTCTCTCCGTGACGTTACAGGGTGCGTCATCAAACGCGCCCAGTCCTCTGCAGTCCTAAGTGGCTTTACACAGAACCCGGAAGACAACACATATTATGTCACAACACAGCGCGCCACAATTCGGAATATGAAACAGTGATTTAAAAGCAAACAGCAGGATTGTAAATTTTGTAAAGTACATTTATTTGACATCAAATGTTTAGAGAATATTCAGCAATTTGCATTTGTCTTTGTTGTCGATCCGCAAAAGTTCATGTTGAGGCAAGCGATGTTCCTTTGCGGTACAAACGATGTTAGATCAGCTTACAACTCAGTGCGCCACAATTCAGAATATGAAACTGTGGTTTAAAAGTAAACAGCAGGATTGTACATTTGGTAAAGTACATTTATTTCACATGAAATGTTTAGTGAATATTCAGCGATCTGCTATTGTCTCTGCTGTCGATCAGCAAAAGTTTATTTTGAGCCACGCGTTGTTCCTTTGCGGTAGATAGGCTGTTGGTTTATGATAAAAGCAGTAAATGGTCGCTCTGATAATCGGAAGGTTGCTCCAACAACGAGCCATTAGACCACCCTATTGGTTGGTATGTTGTTTGTAGCTGCTAGTACTGCGTAAGGGCATATTGGTCCTTGGCGATTGTCCCATAAAATGGTGAGGGTCATGAAGTTGCATATTTGGACCTGCACCTGGCAGTTGAAGACCCCATCCGCTGGAGTCTGTAAATCGTGACATAGGCAAAATGGGGCCACATACCTGTTTTAAAAAACATAAATTAGTCTCACCAGCCGATCTTCATTAAAAATCATCATTTTATTTATTTGGCCGTGAAACTATTTGCTATCGTGCAACGGAGTATGTTAATAATAAAATAATAATATTTTCCCATTCATATAGCGCTAAGAACCGTGAGGTATCTAAGCGGTGCTTATTATTAACCACGGTGTGTGGTGCTCATTTATCAACCACGGAAGGATGAAAGGCTGAGTTTGGCCTTGCCGGGATTCGAACTTGCGTTAGCAAGGTGTGCACGGATGTCAAAGCGAGCGTTGTACTTGCTGTGCCACTTGACAGGCTACAGTGAAGTGGCACAGCGAGTAGAGCGCTTGACCGCCTATAGACCGGTAAAATTATTTCTATTAACCCACCCTGTGTCGTCTGCCTTTTTCAGAGCCCTCTGAAACGACAGGGGATCAATTCGGCGGTGATAGTGCGCGCTAGAAAACATTATGCCACTTTCAACGAACAAGTTCAACTTGAGCGGCCTTTAATGCTACGCTATTGTAATTATATTTGGTATAAAATAATCTAAAGGGTTACTTACAGTACAATTGCAATTTCCATTGTCTACGAGTAGTGCAGTCCCAAAATACGACTCCGCGTATGCGAACGATCTTTCGCATAGTGATATAATATATAAAAGTGGTTTCGTTTCAGAAATTTCATCCTTATCTTCTCTTACGTTTTAGCAACACTCCTTCAAGAGAAGTCTTTCATCACAATCTCTGTCTGTCAAGGTCAAAACACAATACAACCTTATAGTCCGCTTTGTGAGCCTCTCCGGGGCCCGAGAAAAAAATGGAAGCAGCTGACCTTCACTGTGAACGAGCATAAATTCTTACTTTGCAACATTCTGTGTAAAGCCATCTGTGAGAAGTTGGCTTTTGCACGCCATGTTTGTATATTGTTTGCGTGATATTAAAAAAAGTTTGTTTAAGGGACGTTATGGTTCTAAGTACAGCCGAAAGACCCCTGAAAATCGCAAGTAATGGTGAGCTATGAAAAATAACTCGCGCCACAACTGTGCACTGCTAAGACTAATACCCAGGACATCAAAGATGACATCGCAAATGTCATTGATGAAATCACTGATGATATCACATGTGTATGTACTTTTCATGGAATTTGTGTACTAGGGATTTTTATTATGATGTTGCGAAAAAAGTGTCAAGGATATTGCAATAAATATCACACCGTTATTAGTGCTTTGAACGATGCATTGATATAAATAGCATTGTATTATGGGATTCTATCTAGTATACTGAGCTACTAATGGAGAAACAGCATTGTGTGCAGAGTACAAGATGAAAGTATAATATTTGTAATGTTAATATGTTGAATAATGAAATGATAATTGTCCTGAAATGTTCGAAAATTCACAAAATGGGGGTGTTCTGAGGACGTTATTCGTATTGTGTGATTGCTTAGCTGTATGCAATGAGGGAATGGCACAGAGAGTAAAGTGGACACCGTCCGTGGACACCGCGGCTGTTCGTGGACAGGGCGTGCTACATCCGGGTTTTTCCAGGAAATCCAACATGGAAAGAAGACTGTACGGATCAGCCAATCAGATGTCGATTTGTGTTGAAAGAGACTGTGTGTAGTGAATATAGCAGAAGTGGAGAAAGTCAGGGTGTTGGTGCTCGGAGATATGTTTGTGCATGGTTTACAGCAGTATGCTCAATGCAGGCATGTTGCAAAGAACTTTGATGTGAAAGGAGTGGAGGTGGTGTGGAGCACTGTGCCTGATTGCAATGTACAGGGAATTGTAAAGTTTGTGAGGATATGGCCACGATGAACAGTCCACATGTGGTAGTTTTGCACTATGGTGCTTTCCATTTGGGCAACGTCAGTGCCCCTACTTTGTTGGCTGATTTGGAACGCTTGGTTCAAGCCGTAATGAAGATACTTCCAAATGCGAAAGTAATTTTTTCTGGATTACTACCTGATGTCATCTTTGATGTCCTGGATGTTAGTGTTAGCAGTGCACGGTGGCGCGAGTTATGTTTGCTTATGTTACCATAACTGCCGAATTTCAGGGGTTTTTCGGTTTTACTTTGAACCATAATGTCCCTTTAACAAAGTTTTTTCACTGAATTTCATAGGTTTTTAGTAGCGCAACTTAACCATAACGTCCCTTTAACAAAGTTTTTTTACTGAATATATATATATATATTACATGGCCACAGTAGTGGCCGTGTGGTTATGGTTAAGTTGCTGTTTTCATAGGAAGAACACTTTTTGGGCGGCTTATAACTCTGCTCCCCCTGGACGAATCCTCACCAAACTTTGCAAAAAAAAAGTATATGGCCCACTCTGAATTTTCCTGCAAAGTTTGGTGAGGTTTGGTCCAGGGGGGGCAAAGTCTTAGGGGGGTCACAAAATTTCTTTTTTTCCCATAGACATAATGGGAAAAAAATTTGCTCACGCCTACAGCCCAAACCGCTGGACGGATTTTCACCAAATTTGCTGCAGGAGTGGCGGCTTGGTCCCGAAAGCATGCTTTTGTTAATTTGGTGTAAATCCGTCCAGTATTTTTGTTTTAAAATGACCAAAACATAAAGCAAAAAAATTAGTGATATCTATGTCCGCCCCGCGGACACACTTCCCTGTTAGCTCCGCGGACAGTACACCGATTGGCTAATTGACTTGCGTCATGTCCGAGGACACCCAACCTGTTCGCTGATTGGTTGGCGTGAAGCGTGAGGTGCGTCAGATTTTTGGAAACGCCCACCATCTTGGGACATCGGCCGGTGTCCGCGGACATCGCAGTAAAAACATATTAAAAAGCACAACATTGCACTTGTCAAACTTATCAAATAATCTCTGGGGAGGTGAGGGGTGATGAGGATGGGATGGAATATGGCTGCAAGAAGCAGAAAAACAGGTCTTTTTTACCGCGAAAGTCCGCGAACAGTTCGGATGTTCGCGGACAGTCCTGAAAAGTTTGCGAACACCTCAGCATTACAGGGTTGGTGAAATGCAGTTCTTGGATGGCTTATAACTTTGGCGCCACTTAATGGAACTGCATGGAATTGTGCATGTATATTCCTGGGCTGATTCTGAGTGAGTATGCAATGTTTGGTGGGATTCTGTCATGAGGGGCCAAAATTAGAGGGGGGTCCAAAATAATGTAAAGGCTTATAAATGAGGTGCCATTTGACGAATCCTCACTTAATTTGGGAAACTGATAATACATTTAGATAGGAATATTTTTCCGAAGTTTGGTAGGATTCTATGAAGAGGGGCAAAATTAGAGGGGCGGTCCCAAAATAATGTAAAGGCTTATAAATGAGGTGCCATTTGACGAATCTACACTTCATTTGGCAAACTGATAATAGATCAAGATATACATGTTTTTGTGAAGTTTCGTGGGATTCTGTCGAGAGAGAGCAAAATTAGAGTGGGGGTCCCAAAATATTGTAAAGCCTTATAAATGTGGTGCCATTTGACAAATCTACACAAAGGTTTGCAAAAAGTTTAGAAATGTAGATTTAGATGTTTTCGTAAAGTCTGAATGGATTTTGTCAAGTGGGGGCAAGGTTATATGACGATTGTATGTGTATACATTTGACACTTTTGAAAAAATAAAACATGGGTGGATTTCTAACAAACTTGCGTAAGGAGCATTGGCAAGGACCTACAAGCATGGTTTTGCATATGTGCCAGTGTTTTATTATTTGACAAGTGTCATAATGTAGCTACAATAAATAGCGGTATACCTTTAGTGACTGACGGGTAGCCTGTGGCCATGTGCAGTGGCCAGATGGTCCAGGTCATGGAATAAGGTCATGATCCAGACAATCTGGCTACTGGCCATGACCACAAGGGACAAAACATAGGATTAAAGTGGCCATGTCCACCTGGGTCTAGCTTTGTGGTAAAGTTACTTGAAATTAGGATAGATTTGAAAGGGAAGAAAAATGTGTTTGTGGTAATATGGTCATAGGGTTCTCTTTTTGCCTTCTGCAGGTTGCTATGGAAAGCGGAGAGGGGCCCTGTATGGAACCCTCACCTTCCCTTTCCATGGTGGCCATCCTGGAAAAGGATTTTCCTTCCTACACCTGGACACCACAGGCGTCCCGGTTTTGGAAGAAATATCCTATTTTTTAACACCCCAGGTTCCTGCTTTGGGAACCTAGGGTGCTAATGGCCTTCAACCCCCATTTCAGGGCTGGAATGGGGGGATAATGGTCCAGAGACCTTGTTATCCACCCTCGCTTCGCTTGGGCTGATAACTTGTGCTGCTGGGTCGGTATCCACCGTTCCAGTCCCTGGAACAGAGGATGAACGCCACAATATTCACATTAGGGCACTGTTTCTCATGCTCCTTGATTACAGCAGTGGTGGTGGCTCTTGGGGAGGAGGGATGGCATTAACTGGTGCCATTTTAAGATAAATAGCAGTTTTGCTAAAAGTATGTACTGTGTACTAGCTTGTTAATGGATAATGAGTAGGAATAGGTGTTGGAGCTGTGCAAGGGAAATTTTGAAGTTGGAAGTTCCTAGATCAGTAGAAAATGCAGTTCCGAACTGTCCGCCAAGCAGAGATCTTATTGTGAAGTGCGGACGGGTTCTCAGACATGTCATCATGCCGCACGCAAGCGTATGGTCATGTGGCACTGTCCGGAAGGTCCGCTATGAAGTCAGATGTTCGTAGACGTCTACGGATGCAAAACTAGTTGAAATGGTTGCAAGAAGTGTATAGAAGTGTTAAACATTATTCCAGATGGTGTGAAATGGCAGAGTTTTAAGATGAAACTTTGGAAATTGAACACAAATATTTCTATATTGGGTAAGTATGATATTAGTAAGTTGTAGGAAAATAGCATGCACTGGTAAAAACCTATGAAATTCAATGTAAAAACTTTGTTAAAGGGACGTTATGGTTAAATTGCACTAATAAAAACCTATAAAATTCATTGAAAAAACTTTGTTAAAGGGACGTTATGGTTAATTTGCACTAATAAAAACCTATGAAATTCAATGAGAAGACTTTGTTAAAGGGACGTTATGGTTAAGTTGCCTAATAAAAACCTTTGAAATTCACTTAAAAAACGTTGTTAAAGGGACGTTATGGTTAAGTTGGACTAATAAAAACCTATGAAATTCAATGAAAAAACTTTGCTAAAGGGACGTTATGGTTAAGTTGCACTAATAAAAACCAATGAAATTCATTGAAAAAACTTTGTTAAAGGAATGTTATGGTTAAGTTGCACTAATAAAAACCTATGAAATTCAATGAAAAAACTTTTTTAAAGGTACGTTATGGTTATGTTGGACTAATAAAAACCTATGAAATTCAAAGAAAAAAACTTTATTAAACGGACGTTATGGTTCCAAGTAAAACCGAAAAACCCCTGAAATTGGAAGTAATTTCTGGGCCTCACAGAAGTACCAAAAAGGAAGGGGTAGGCATTCTCTTGAGCAAAGCACTTCATCTCACGGAAATGGAAACCAGGAGGGGTTTTGGGGGGCGATTCCTGGGGGTAAAAGGCACCTGCGAGGATAAACGAATTACATTGGCCACCCTATATGCACCCAACTCATACCAGATACGGTTCCTGACCCAGATTTTCAGGATAATGGATGAATGGGCAGAGGGGGCCATGATACTTGGTGGTGGTGAATTCAACCTCATAATGGACCCCCAACTAGACTGGTGGTCAGCGAAGGGTGCGGGGACAAAGGGAAGCACCAAGGACAACTTAGATCTACAGACCCTCCTAAGGGAACATTACTGGGTGTATATATGGCGCAGCGAGTGGCCAAGCCCGGGGGGATACACTTCTTCTCACCCCCACACTACACATACACAAGAATTGACCCGTTACTGATCTCTGAGGAAGGGGGAGGGGTGGCCGAGCTCCCAAGCGTGGAAGCAATAACTTGGTCAGAGCACGAGTTATTGGTGGCAAATTGGTCGCAGCCTGTTTCACCGAGATCCTCTCATTGGCATTGTAACGACACACTCTTAAGGGACATGGTCTTCAGGGATTTCCTAAGGAAGGAAATGATAGTCTATTTTGAAATTAACGACAACGGGGAAACTGACATGGTGACGGTGTGGGAGGCTGCGAAAGCCACTTTCCGGGGTCTCCTGATAGCCGAGGGTTCCAGGCGCAAGCGGGAAAGGGCTCTCATTTAAAACAAGATCTGAGCAGAGTTGAGGGCCCTGAGAGCTAGACTCGGCCGTGATGGGACGGATTGGGAAGCCCTCCTGGAGTAAATGCAAGTAAAAAGGCAGGCATTACATATGGTCCTCATAGGAGAACTGATTAAGAAATTGAGATACACGAGACAAAGATACTATGAACGGGGGGATAGAGTGGGGACTCTCTTGGCACACAGGGCAAGGGGATGTACAGCGGAGAGGAGGGTGTGTCTCCTTAGAGATAAAGGCGGCAATGTGTATAGGAAAAGGGAGGAAATAGTGTAATGCACTACACTACAGGGAACTTTATGCCAAACAAGAGGGTGAGTCGTTGGAAAAGATTTGGGCTTACTTGGCCGATCACCCTCTACTCCGACTTACTGAGCCTGAGCGTGAGGCCCTTGAGGGGGAAATATCAGAAGAAGAGGTGGAGTGCGCCATTAAGAGGTTAAAAGCGGGAAAAGCCCCTGGGGGAGATGGTTGCACAGCAGACTTCTACAAACAGTGTCAAACCACCTTGACAAAGCCACTGGCCAAACTGTTTAACCAAATTAGAAACCTAGACTCAATCCCGCCAATGTTCCTGCAGGCCCTAATCACTGTAATACCCAAACCAGGCAAGGATCCGGCAGACTGCGGTTCATATAGGCCTATCTCCCTTCTGAACCTAGATGCTAAGATCTTCACTAGAATTCTGGCGACCCGATTAGAGAGATGCCTCCCCCGCCTAATACACCCGGATCAGGTAGGATTCGTCCTGAACATACAAGGCTCTGACAATATGCGAAAGACCCTCCATGTGCTTAACTCGAGGGTGGTCCGCGAAGAGGGGTCCCTCCTGCTGGCTCTCGATGCCGAGAAGGCCTTTGACAGCGTCAGCTGGGCCTTCATGGGGGAGGTTTTTTCTTCTCTGGGGATGGGACTGAGGTGGCTAGGCTGGATGTCGGCTTTATATTCCACTCCCTTCAGCTAAGGTGGTTGCAAACGGGACTGAATCAAAGACATTTCCCCTAGGGAGGGGCACTAGGCAGGGATGTCCTCTCTCCCCCCTAATATATGCACTGGTTATGGAGGATTGGCCGATTTCTGTCCGTAAAGACGAGGCAATCAACGGGGTAAGGATAAGAGACTCACACCGCAAGTTTGGCCTCTTAGCCGACGACGCATTGCTCTACTGCACAAGACCATCCTAGAAGGTCCCCCGGGTCCTGTAGGGCCTGGCGTGCTACGGCGAACTTTCCGGGTTTAAGGTGAATTTTGGGAAGTAGGTGGCGTTCATAGGGGGTAAGTTATCAGACGCAGAGGTAGACAATGTGGGAGGGCTCCCCTTCCGACTTCATAGGGACGGGTGTCGACACCTGGGTGTTCAAGGGACTCGCAACTCTGACAACCTCTTCCCCTGTAACTTTCTCCCACTCTGGTTAGAAATAAAGAGGGACATAAAAAGATGGGCGAGATCGGGACTTTCCATAATGGCGTGTCTCAACCTGGTGAAAATGGTGATTCTCCCAAGTTTCTATTCTTGTTTCAAATGCTCCCCGTACAGGTACCCAAGACATTCCTACAGGAAATAAAACAAGTTCTCTTGAGATTTCTCTGGGCGGGCAAAAAACATAGGATCTCTTATGAGGTACTAACTAGGCCCAAGGAAGATGGTGGGGTGGGGTACCTGGACTTGGAGACATATTATACGGCCTCCCATTTGAGGGTACTGATAGATCATTTCACGCCGGGGGCAGAAAAGCAATGGGTAGCGATGGACAACAAGGTCCTCGACCCTGTCACGCTAGACGAGTGGCTATGTGTTCCCAGAGCGCGCATCCCTAGAGTGGTCCTGCACCACCCGGTGCTGGGGGTCTTGTGGTCGGTGTGGAGGGAAGGGGGCTACTATAGATGGCTTACAACCTGGCCTTCTCCATTGAGTTGCATTTGGGCCCCTCCGTTCATAGACAAGGTAGCTGAGCCAGCTGAATTTCAACAATGGTACGAAGCCGGCCTTACCAGGGCGGGGGGCTCCTTCATACCCCTTAAAGATCTGGAGGAGTCTCTGGGGTTGGGCAACTTGTTGCCGTTCCATTATCTCCAGCTCAAGGGAGTTCTCACTGAACCCTCATGGGGGGACACTCTCAGGAGGGACCTGACAGACTTTGAGAGACTGTTCATCTCCACCCGTGGCTCTAGGGGGGTGATATCCCGCCTTTACAAGCTTCTCCTACACTCGGCTCCAAGGGATCACCCGCCAGGGCCGATACAATGGGCAAAAGACTTAGGGGAGGAGATTGACGATGAAAGGTCGTCCAAAATGTGCAGACGAGCCAACCGTTCAACGGTTTCGCTTCTATTCCGACATCAGGCTCTGAAGGTAATGCATAGGTGGCACTATCCCCCGCAGAGAATTGCTAGGATGATGGTGGGTTATGACCCGCACCGTTGGAAATGTAGGATGGTAAAAGGTGACTATATACATTTGTGGTGGAGGTGCCCGGTTGTGCAGACATATTGGGGAGAGGTCTTATCCTGGATTAAAGGAGTTGATGGAGTGGATAGGACCCTGTGCCCCTGGCTCCTCCTCTTTGAAATCGATGTGGGGGAATGACCACGAGGGAACCCAGGGTCACATGTTGCAGGTCATGTCGGTGGTGGCTAGGTGCTGTCTGGCCCAGAAGTGGAAAAGCCCATGTACGCCAGGAGAAAATAAATGGGTCACTAAAGTCGGGGCCATTTATGATATGGAGTTCCTAAGGAAGGAAATAATAGTTTATTTTGAAATGAACGACAACGGGGAAACTGACATGGTGACGGTGTGGGAGGCTGCGAAAGCCACTTTCCGGGGTCTCCTGATAGCCGAGGGTTCTAGGCGCAAGCGGGAAAGGGGTCTCATTGAAAACAAAAACACCTTATAGACGAGTCCAAATCGAACATTGAAGAACTGTGTCTCCTCTTTTTCGAAAAGTATAGAGGCCTGGCCTAAAGTGACACCATCGCGCTGGGGGGGCCTCCCCAAACATGAAAGGCCACCTGGAATGATACTGGATATGAAGAATGTTCAGAGCTGGGCCCTGGACTCCAGTGTGCAAGGGATTGACTGATCGTACCTTGAAATATTCTCCATAAACTCGGCAGGCATACTAGATACATGTGCTCGATCTACAGCAGGGGGTGGGGGAAGGGCGAAGGCTATTGTTATAATTGTATTAAGGAGATATATGCCAATATATGTTGCATGATGCTATAACTCAAAAATGCCAATAAAATATGATTTTCAAAAAAGATTGAAATAAAACACATAATATATTTAGTAAAAGTAACCTTTAAATAGTATATATCATAGATGATGTCAACCAGTGATGTAATCACTGATGTCATAGACTGCACAACAGGGTGCTCGCAGTTAAGGTGGCTTTAGCTAAACTTGAGGGGTTTCGCTGCTTTCATTTCTCACATTTAACGTCCATGCAACTAACATTTTTTCATTTAAAATATATATTTACTGAAAAAACTTTAGTTAAGGTGGTCAGATTTAATGCAACAAAACCCTTGAAATTCAGCAGATGTGGGAAGTGATGAACATCTTAACTCGGCCTCCCCGCTGAAGTCCCTCCCCCAGGATCTAATTATGTGTTATTTATATATACAGCACTAACGTCTAAGCACTTTACATGGAACATATACATACAATGTCACACAATCGGGTTTGATACTCATTTACCGACCTCAGAAGGATGAAAGGCTGAGTTGGCTTTGCTGAGATACAAACCTGCGACCTGCAGATCACACACAGATCGCAGCAGCGAGCACTCAACCCACTGAGCTATCTTTCAGCCTCTCACTTTGGTTGTCATTGTTATGTATGTCTAATGGGCTTTGCAACGGGGGACGCCGAGATAAGATGATCATCACTTCCTAGATCTGCTGAATTTCAAGGTTTTTGTTGCATTAAATCTGATCACCTTAACTATTCCATAACTAAAGTTTTTTCAGTGATAAATATGTATATATATATATATATATATATACATATATATATACATATACAGGGTACGAAATTGAGAGGAGCTGTGAGAAACCTGAGGGTATTCTCCCAAGCAAACCTCGAGAATCCCTTATTCACCTGGCCAGGGAAGGGCTGGCGCTCTCAGATCCCAACTCTGGGGGTGGACGAGCGAGGGTTGCAATGTGATAAATCATTGTTAGAGTATAAAAACCCTCGAAGAAAAAAATATTAACATTTTTGGGGAAAATGACCAAGGAGGAATTAAAATATTGACTGTTGGATACATAAGTGGAATTGATGGACTTGGACAAAACCATCAAGTTTGTCTTTTGATAACTCTGTGGTAGACTCATAAGGGGACTTACAGTGTGATATGGTAATCCTTGCAGCTGGCATGTCCTACTATCTGTGAAAGTAACTTAATTTTGCAGTAATACACACTGAGCAGTTGCGCAGCTGAGTATGTGGCCCGTCCCAATTTGATTGGAGGTGTACCAGTTTGCATAGATACGCGGCCGCTGTGGGAGAGCCACCAAATTAGGTCAACTTGGTCCTATTGAGGGTCAAGCAAAATCCCTGTACAATCGAAAGACTTTGATGTACATACAGTAAAGAAAATAACGGAAGTGAATCGTGCCATAATTGAAAGTAAAGAGGGGTCAGCACCCAGAAGAGGGAGACCCAGAGTAGAGCCACTATCACCCTAATCGAGAGCCACAGAACCCGGTAGAAGGAGGCTAACAGTCAAGAGGAGTCGGAATCCGGCAGAGGGGGATACAAGGGTGAAATGTTGCCACCCCAAAGATTGGTGAAAGTAAAAGCCAGAAGTAAAAGCAAAAGAGAATGAGACAGCAAGAGTGAACCCGAATAATGGGCGAAGTCCAAAGTCCCAAGAAACAGTGTGTTGACAAGACTGAACCTGGTGGAGGGATGTCCACGTTGAACTGTTAAAAAGGACATTAAGATTTGTGAAGGAGAAAAGCCAGCGTGAACCCGGTGGAGGGAGGTGTAAAGATTCGAGAGGGGTCAGTGCCCAGAAGAGGGGGACCCAGGGGTGAACAATCCTCACCCTAAATTAAACAAGGTAACACACTTATTTGTTGAAGAAATGTTTTTGTTCCAACTTTATATTGGAACCACGGGCCCTCAAAAACGAGAGAACCGAGCTATCCGGGTCTTAATATCATTAAGGAACTTTCTAGGGATTTGAGCTCAGAAAAGGGGAATCCTGGGGTGAAAGTCGTCACCCAAGGCCCATGCAAAAGAGACTGTTTATTTATTTTGTTATTTGAATACGTCAGGTCCTCGTAGGCAACAGACTTTCAAGTGAAACGTGACTTGGCCATCGACGGCCCTGATAGCTGGAACGGAACTGTCATCTCGTGCTGGAGAAGCCCGAGACTGTACTGTGCTCCAAGCTCCCATCTTACCCAATGCTCAAAAACGTGGGGAAGGGAGACCCAAGCTACCGCATCCTGACATATTGTTGAAGAACGCTTCTTTTTTTTCTTGAAAACTACCCAACACCCTATTTTGTATTAGTTGTAAGGTTTAGTATAGGCCCTTTTTGTTTTGACGCAACGCCACTAGGACTGCATTATTTCATTTGCTGGTCGACGCTTGCTCCCAATTTAGATTTAGGTTTAGATTAGGCATTTTTCCAACCTGCATACAGCATTCATTGTTCAATAAACACCCTTGAACTGTGATCACTTGTGTCTGTCTTACTTGTTGCCACCATGAGTTCCTTACAAAGCTATTTAGCTCCTTCTTGAAGCATAGAAGAGCCTGTTTAGCTTTAAACCAATAGTTACCAGGAGCCACAGGCCAACTACTGCCAAACAAACACACCTATTTGAATTTAATTTTAAGCTTTTGGAACAATCCATAAATACATTTTAGGACATATCTAAACAACACTCAAAACATAAGGAGTCATAAATAATGTAAAACGTTATAAGTTTGCATCTGGTATGAATGTTAGATTTGCTGATTGCTATATATTAGCTCCTTGTTCCCCAATGGTAGCCCCTGCTCACTGTTTAATGATGGGTACCCAGGAGAGCCTTAACATCCTCTTTATTGAATCTTAATTTCGATCCCAGTATATACATAAATTGAATTTATTTTTGTCAACCGAGAAATCAATTGCTGGTCACTACCTGCAATTTCCAAAGTTTCATTTTGCCCGCGAGTATTATTGTGTAGTCCTGTCTGACAGGATCAAATCCAAATGGAACCTGCTTGCACGAAATTAAACTAAGGGAAATATAACGTTTCTGTGGTCCAATGATAGCCTACTCACCCAGAACATGATGTGTGTTCCCTGTGTCAAAGATGTCTGATGAGCCCTCCGTGAATACGTTTATTATGGCGGTGTATGAAACCTGCACAATAAGTACCACTGAGGTTGTCTCACTGCACTGGGAATATAGGTTTATGATTTAAAGTCCATCCAATTTTAACACGCCACATGCCAATCTAGTGCACTCTTAGTGGTCGTCAATTAATGTGGGTTTGAAAGGTACAATAATCACCTCTGTGGTCTGGAGAGATATGTCCATTTTGAGTGGTTGAAGACTGAGAGGGGGAATCTTCCCTTTACAGAGAGGAGAGTCTACCCAGGCTTTGGCAAACAGAGCATTCTGGTCCCATTAAAGCAGGATTTGTGGATCTCAGGGTGAAGGCGGATATATTTTATCCTGCAAAGGTCACAGTGGGGAAGGTAGAAGAAAGCTATGGTTTCTGAAATCCAGAGGCCTGCTAGAATCCCTGACAAGGGTGTAGGACCGAAACCTATGGAATCAGGCCAGGGGTGGCGTCCAGAGAGACAGCTATCCCTGATGAATGCTAATTGTGAAGGGCAGAGGCATGCATGTGATTCAAAAGGCAGGACCCACCACTCTGTCCCATTGGGGGTGTTCTCTTCATGATTGGGCCGCAGAACCACACAGTTACATTTACTATTGTTTAGCGGTTGCACCGAAGGGCTTTTGGTCAAATGGTGATCCATTAGCAGTGAGTGAGCAATGACGATATGCTACTTTGACATGCTCCACACCATTCATGAGGCGCTATATTTCTTGTTAAAGTTTAACTGTTAGCGATAATGAAGGTAAGTGGTGCTCCCAATTCATTTTCTAGTGTCTGCAGGTCGTGCACCATGGCGTCCTGCCTCTGTTTGTTTTTGTGTTGTTGCTTATTGTACTGCATATTATTTTGTGCCAATTTTTTCTTTTTAAAACATTAAAAAGCATCCGTATTTACAACACAGTGGTTTTTTTTGTGTTTATCCAGAATTTTGGAGTTTGCCACTATTGCTTGGCCCGCGGGAGTGCGGTTCTCCATTTCCTCCTTCTGTCCGTATATATATATATGTGTGTGTGTATATATATATATATATATATATATATATACGTGTGTGATATTGATTGTTATATTGTATTGGAATATACATGAAAATTTCCTTTTGGAACTAAAACACATGAAATAAATAAATATAAAATGTTACTACGGCCCAGTTGTCTCATAGCTCTCAAGACTTCGGGGTTATATGTAGGATGCTCAGAAATTGAAATGCTAGTGCATGGGAGTATTGATGGGTACTTCCAATAGAAGTGAATTGCAATTGAAAGAATATTTTGAAGGGACTAGGGACCCAGATGGGATTTCACATGACTCCAATATTTGGCTAGGAATACATCAATACATCCATGCACCCTCTTTGGACAAAAAACAGAGAATGTGTACATGTAAAGTTTTGGCATGGTCGTGGCATGGGGAGGAATGGTGTGCAAGGTCGTTACTCAGATGACCCCCAAACCCTTTGCCATAAGTTGGCGCAATTGCATAACATACCCTTCTCCAGGGATAACCACATACCACACGCCTTCCCCAGACATCCTAATAAAACCCACCTCTCCTTCAGAGATCCTTACAAAACCCAACTCTCCAAAAGAGTTCCTCTCACTACGTGCTAACACATAACTCTCTAAAAGGTGTTCGCCGGGCACTAATCTCCCCGAAAGACCCTCACAAAATACCACTGCCAGATAAAACCCCATGTGACACAGTCCTACTCCAGGGATCAACACCTAGCACACTGCTTCTCCAGAAAACCCAAGATGACACACCTCTCCCACAAAAATCCACGAACAAAGCATTTTCCCACAGAGCCCCCCAGAACAGTTTACATTGCAAGGCTAGTGTCGTGTATTTAAACTAGTCATTTCTGCTGGTAATTGAACAGTTGCTTACATTCTAAATACCATTTGCATGCAATGCAATGCTCTTTTATTTTCTTGTTCGTTCTGAGTATGGTCTGCCATAGGACCCTTCACCACACAGTGCTTCGAGCCATAACAATGGCAGTAGGCGCTATACAAATATCAAGTAATGTAACAGATCCGCTGGTACACATGTCGATTCTCCCAATAACACACTAACGCAGTGCTCCAACTCAGCTCTCGCCAAAAACACATCACTCCCAAACACCCCTCCAAACCTCGCTCATGTGCTTTGCCCTGAACGCTGCAACACGTGACGCCGGCCAGTGACGTCGGCTCTAATGGTTCGGGTGATGCCAGCATGTAAAGTGCTGTGGGGTTAAGGGAGCCCCGCCCTTGAAGCGCTTCCCGGCAGAACCCCCACCTCCCCGGCCTGGGTTTTACAACTGCGCATATTGGGTGGAGGTGAAAAGATGTAATGGACGCTGCTTTGACAGGAAGTTAGTAGTCACGTGCCTATATATACATTACTCCTAATCGACAGCGCCATTAAAGAAAGCCTGTTTCTAAGAGATGAGTCACTTTTCCAAAAGCGCTAGCATGACAGCAGGTGGATGAGAAAATTAAGCTACTTGAAGGCAGACCAATAGCGCCTTGTACTGTTGGGAGGGAGGTGCATGGAATTCAAGAGCCATACATCCATATACTGCATAATGCATTGCATACCTTATAAACTGTGATATACGCATCATATATTGAAAGGCACACATTACAGCGCATGTAATTCACTATATATTATATGCATCTCAATATATAATGTATGCATCTCAATGTGCAGTACATAGGGGAAGACATCTTGCATTTATGGCGCTGATTCATGGAATTATTTGTGTGCCATTCTGCCCGCAAATCCCAGTTTGACGAATGGCCCGCAAATCCCCCTTTTACAAGCAAATAATGAGTCTCTAACGGCCCCCATACTGTACCAGGGGCCAGGACAATGGTGCCTTACACAAGAGGGCCGAAGAATGGTGGCTTATTCCAGAGGGCAACCTGAAAACTTTTTGACATGTTTTATTAAAGCACTTCTCGTGAATCCAGTCTTTAGCACACGCAACATTAAAGACAGAACAAAAAAGGTTGCAAATAAGCGCCCAGGGAGGAGCAACGATACCAATGACACATTGGGAATTTAGGCAACATCCTCAGTAAAATAACGGGAGGAGAAAAGTAAAGCCAATAAGGCCATCATTCTAAGTCTGTCGGATTCCCAAATGGAAGCCCATGGTGCCAAAGCATAACGGGGCGGAGGGGGCGCGTACCCCCCCACCTGGTGCCTCAGTAGGGAGGCGCAGGCAGGAAAAGGAAGTGGGGCCATGTACTGTGTACCTGCACAGGGGGACCGGCCTCTTTGCACGCTCGCTCTCCCTGCAGCAGGATCCGTGTTGTGTCACCCAAGCCACCCGAATGATTGTGTTTTTTTGTCGCAGGCGGTAACTCAGGCGATCAAGCAGTGCCTAAACTAACCATACGGTGCCTCGAGGGTAGTCCTTTATTATTTTAGCGAGTTGAAAGAGTTTCGAAAATCATCGGGTAATAGTGCCGAAGGCGCTGAGCAACAGCACAACCGTTGAGGTATTGCACGGGGGTGTGGTATAGAAGGGGTAGTTGGTACTTCTCTCTGCAAACAAGACTGTGCAGGTATCACTGCTGTTATTTAGATGGTAGCCCTCCATAAAACGGCCAAACATGTGCCAGTTACGGAGTCAGCAGGGGCACCAGCAGCTGTGCTGAAACCTAAATACAAAGCAGAGATTAAAGGGAACAGCCCACCCCACGCGCCTTGTGTTCGCCGTACTGGAGGCCCTGCTTGCACTGAGCCGGTGAAACATTGGAGATAGCTCAGTGGGTTGAGATTGGCGTCGATCCTTGGGTCATAAGAAGGAAAGGCACCACCGTTAAGGGACAGAAATCTTGAAGATCACATCCCATGGGGTGGGAGGATATGTGAAGGGGAAAGAGTTTAAAGCAGTTCCAGTTAGTGAGGGGCCCCACAAATGGAATATTCAATGTACTTATTTGGTACAAAGTTGGGTAGCAGAATGATATAGTGGTGCGGTGGAAAGAGAACTTTTGGCCCAACAAGCAAGCTAAGGTATTGTGGGGGGGGCCCTTTGCGTCAACAGGGTGTTGCATAACTGGCATAAGGTCCTTTAGATGCATGGCTCTTATTCGCATACACATTACCAGCCAGGATGCATGGGTGCTGCGTCTCAAGTTGTGCTGTGAACGAATTGGGTCTACACGTGGTTAGGAGGAGTGATGCTTGGCCTGCCTGGTCGTACGTATTATGAGGGAGTCCAGGGTTTGTAATTGAGAGGAACTAGGAGCAGTTTTGTGCCTGCTCGTTTCCTAGAAAGGGCCCGGTTGGCTTGGCACCGACAGCGCCCAGGGGATACTTTTGCCTCCCAAGGGGCCACTGATGCCGAGCATACCTAACTTTGTGAATTAACTTTGTGCATGTGGGACGATCTAAGAATAAACATGAGGGCGCAGCTATACCATAGGTAAAGCATAAGAATCATAAATAATGGGCGCATAATCAGAGGGCAGCTCCAGTGCAAGTTAGAGTTCTGGATCGCTATGTACTAGCTCTCTCGTTCATGCGGGATACCCAGAAGCTGCTTTTAGCTACTGTTTATACAATCTTCATTTCAAACCCTTGCGGCTTAGGAGGTGCAAAAGCAATAGCAGTGAATCAGCAGCGCATTCCTAATGCGTATTAGGAAAACCAAAGGGAACGTTTCCAGTAGGACATAACTAAAGTCAAATAGCACTTCCTGTTGCATGGTGATTGGCCCCGAGCGGGAAGCTCCGTGAGGTTGGGAAGTGAGACTTAAGTATGTTGTAAAATAAACTGTAGAAGCATAACGGTGCCCCCAGCTGCCCAACACCGGCAGCTGTCAATGTGATTCGCCCTGAGCTGGTGGCTCAGAGAGGTTGGGGGAGTGAGACCTAAGTGCGAGTGGGAATCATGGAAGCAGAGGTAGCAGACTAATGCCAGAGCTGAGAAGCCGCTAGGGTTCTTAACAACGGCGGTGGGGCAGGACGCGTTGGGAGAGAAAACGAATGCCAGAACAAAGAAGTCGCTAGAGGGCTTAACGGCAGTGGGGGCAGGACGTGCTGGGAGTGAAAACAAACGCCAGAACAAAAGAAGCCGCTAGGAGCCTCAGCGGCGGAGCAGGATGGAGTAGAGGATGCCATGGCTGTCAGGGGCGCAAGTAATCTGCTGGTACATGTGGACAGGCTGATGGTCTGTAAATATTTCTCTCGCCCCATGCTAGAGGATGCTGCGCAAGACAGAAAGGTAGCATAGGTGATTGGCCACTCGTTCATAGCAAGAGTAGCATAGTGGTCGAATATCAGGAGGAGTGGAAGAGGCAGGACCTTGAGCAATACGGAAATCCTCTGGTTTGGTAAGAGAGAAATGAGATGGGAAGAGCTGAAGGAGACAGTGGCAGCGTTATTGGAGGAGAAGGCCCCTCCCGACATATTGATTATCCAGCTAGGAGGAAATGACGTGGCCCAATCGGGTAGAGGTTTCCTTGTGCGCGAGATGTGACGCACTGTGTGGGCATTGAGCAAGACTTTGTGGGCTTGTGAACTGATGTCATCAGAAATTATTCCTAGGTTTATATGGAATGAGGCCAAGTCAGTCGTCCACAAAAGTCCAGAAAACAGCTGAACGTGGAAATGTCAACATTTTGCAAGGGGTCTGGTTTCTTAACAATCAGGCACTGGCTCATAAATCTAGGAGTGCCTGCGTAATATGCAGAGGACGGGGTTCACCTGTCGGATATGGGCTGATACCTTTTTTTGCTGAACTTGGAGGATGCCGTCAGAGGGCGAGGGTGTGAATAGGGGGCCAGTTGTCTCCAGGGTTGTGGACGGCAAAGGGGCGGAAACCCCTTTTTGCTTTGGCGGTAACTCAGGCGATTGAGCAGAACCTAAACTAATCTCCTTCCCGGTTCCCTAGCATGGCCAGGGGGCACACAGTATAAAGAGGAAGGGCACCCCCCATGGTCGTCAGCTTGGGCTGGTGGAAAAAGAAAAGCATAACGGCACTCGCTGCAGGCCATCAGCGGTGGCTGCCAATGTGTTTCACCTAGGCCGAGAGGCTCTGGGAGGTTGGGGAGTGTTGGCCTAATTATGCTGCAAAGGAATGGATATGTAAAAGAAGCTGACTGGAAATAAATTAAGGAACAGAGAAAGGTAAAAGGTGGAGTGCAAAGGAATGGTTAACAAAAAGGTGCTACCGATCGTATGGGATTGTAATAATATATTGACAATGTTATTGTTTGGTTAGCAGTGTCAGTGCGAAATGTGTGATAATAAAACTGCGGCCTTGTTATGCCACAAATGTGAAAAATTTGTCTGGCCTCAGTTATCTAGACATGGCAGTGTAAGGAAGGGATGGTATCAATAGTAAGACAGACATAAGTGACCACAGTTCAAGGGTGTTTATTGAGCTTCAAAAAGGGTTTGAAAAATGCCTATCTAATACTAAATCTACAGATGGGAGCAAGCTACAACCATCAAATAATAATAACGCAGTCCAAGTGGTGTCTTGCCAAAATAAAAAGGGCCTATTGCAAATCCTTACCTCAAAATACAAATAGGGTGGGAAACAATGTTATGTAAAAGAAAGAAGTGTTCAAAGAATTATATGTTAGGATATTCAGGCTGTTGACCTCCTTTCCCCACATTTTTAGCATGGGATAAGGCAGCACACTCGAGCTTGGCACAGTCTCTGGCTTCTTCAGCACGAGGGTGCAGTTCAAATATTAGCATCAGGCAGGGGTGTTGCTAGGTCTGGAAAAGATCTGAGGCTGTGCTAATGTCGGGACTGTTGGGACTCGGGGCTAGCTAGCCTTTTGGTTGTAGCTCCTGAGATTCTATCCGGGGCTACAACCAAAAGACCAGGGGCTATAGCCTCCTTAGCCCCCCCTAGCAACGCCTCTGGCATCAGGGCCTTCTGTGCCCAAGTCTCTTTGCCTTACAAAGTCTCTTCTCTCAGAGGGCCTGATGCAACAAACAAATAATACGTTCCTTTCCTCTTAGGATTTCACACATACTCAATGTCATGTGGCCTACCCCCGGGCATCAGGACCAAGGTACTCAGCTCCGGGAGCAGGCATCCAGACATTTGTTTAAACCTCAGCAGAACCCCCGGCTAGGGGCTGTCTGGGTTCAGTCCTTAGGCGCCAGGCTCATCATAGAAATCAGTCCTGGCGCTATAGGCGCCAGGCTCATAGACTTTACTTACCTGATGCAGACCATGCTGCAAAAGAGTCCAAGCCTACATGAGGCCTGGATGGGACTATTTTGTTACAGGGACTATTTTTTACTCGAGCGTGGCTCTAAGGAACTTCTTACCTGGAACTACCTTACCTGGAACTACTTTGGAGGCTATTTAAACCACACTCGAACAGCAGCACATGCTTCGTGTTATTCTGCATCCAGTAGCGTGACGCTCACCGTGCCTGCAGCCAGCATCCAGTCTTCTGCCACGCCCGCGTGCCTGCAGCCAGCATCCAGTGTTCTGCCACGCCCGCCTCAAATCCAGAGGTCCTAGAATAAAGAAGAAGAAAAGGTCAAGGTTAGAAAACAAACTTATTTCAAATTCCTTACCTAATACCGGAACCATTTCATCTCCGGACCTGGAAAGTACATCAGTCCTGCACGCGTCGCTTCGCCAGCACGGCGCCATACTCACCAGTTCTCACAGCATCTTTCGATCCGGCACTGTCTCCATCATTTCTTCGCCGTAATCCGGCACCTAGAGGACACAATTAAAAACAAGGTGAGCCAAGGGAATCAACAAATACAACCTCTTACCATCATAAACTTACCTGATTTACCACCGGCTGTATTATTCCATAACTCTCCACATTCTCATATGCCGCATCTGTAAAGAGGGAGAAAAACAACACGTTAACGCATGCAATAGTTACCGGACATCGTTGCGTAACACAGACTCTTACCTGAACGCCAGCAGCAGCTACAAGACCTTCTTCTCACGAACTCAGTTGCAACTTAAGGAAGGAAGGGGACAAGAGTGAACATCGGGCACATTGAACTCTTTGAACTTGATACTTACCAATCCCGCCAGGGACTTCAGAGTCAATACTTACCGGAACTCTCCCAACGCCTTCAAACCAGTGAAGTAACTTGTATCTACGCGCCCCTGCAAGACACGCAGGATGGAGAGCTCATCTTTTACGAACATAAGGTGAGGTTACTAAGGGGATATCGGAGGTGATTAGTGGGGGAGAGCGAGAACAGTTGGGTGGCCATCACTAAAACCCACAGGTGGTTAATCCCTGTCTCCACTTGCAGGAAAATACTTCTTCGGGTCCAGCAGACAAGACTAGGCGGGCCAGTCCAGACAGTCATCTCTGCACTACGCATCACGTTGAAGGAGACCGCAGCTGTCCGGGTCCGATCGACACCCCTGTAGGGTCCAGGTGAGCATAACACTCAATTTCTCAGGTGATCCACTAGTCACCTCGGATACCCCTCACCCAGGCTCAGAACCCTTTTAACACAATGTCCAATCAGTCTCCCTCTGGCAGGCTATGTTCCATTTTAATTCACTTTAACACAAACTTGCTTTAATTGAAAGCTTTCAATTGATCTCCCTCGTTCGGGCTCGGAACAACTTTATCTACTTCATCATCAACTCTCTTTACTTTATCAGTCTCCTTCGTTTGGGCTGGGACCAACTTTATCTACTTCATCATCAACCTTCTTTACTGTATCAACATCGAAGACTTTCGATTGTGCACAGGATTTTGCTTGACCCGCTGCAGGGCCACTTCGATTCACAATCCTTTGCCACTCTTTCGCTTTTGCCACCTCTCAGTTGGATACCTTACAGAGACGTTTGAATGAGCATGCACGCTGTGCCGGACCACTCTGTCAAAGGTATCGTATCTTGGTTTCAAAGTTCAATCACTTATCTGTTGTCCAATTTTACTTGCGTTGGTTATCACATGCGTTTCACACACTGTTCGCTTCATCGTTCTCCATACAATGTTGCTGGTTGCAACCTTGGCTTCAACAGAGACCGGTCTGGTATCGGCCTACCAACTCACCGGCTGTGTTGATTTTACTGGCGTTGCTTTGCTGTAGGAGCCAAGGACAGTACCACATTAGCCAGAGATTCTCTGCGCCTCGATTATCGACGCGGGAGAGCTCAGGGTACCTACAACACATAATGCAGGATTCTTTAGCCTGGTTTCCTGGTCTTACGCTTTTTATTCTTGAGGTTTCGTAAAAAAGTAATGGCTCCCCATCGAAAAGGCCGAAGGCACTTCCCTCCTTGCGATCACCCTCTGTTTTGCCGTCTTTCATCTTGTGTTAAACTGCCATCTTGGAACTGCTGCTTCCTCATGTGCTTTGCCTCACTCAGAGTGTGCTCTCGTGATCCGCCTTTTATCTATGTGGGGAAGTCTAATGGAAGTCAGGTGTGTGTGATGGTCAGTCATTGCCTGACCCTGCCTGACCATTGTATTGGGACATGTCAGGTATACGACTTGGGTGTCAGTCTGTTTTCTCTCACCGTGCGCTGTCCGTGAGAAAGTGCTCCTGTCGGGAAAGGGGTGACGCGGGTTGAGCTTCTAGGTATCCTACCTGGTAGGAGGGGGAGAAGGTGTTACAAGGAAGAGGATACCACGTCTCACACTCCGGTGTCCCACTTCCACTCCCGAGGACCCCTCATCCAAGTGATCCTCCTGCACTGGTCCACCCCCAGCAACTGGATCCAAAAGCGATGGCCGTGTGCTGGCCACCTGGATGACAGATCCCCGGAGACTGGCGGGTGAGACACCTTCAGGTTTTTCACAGAGGAGAAAGCGGCTGAGGAAAGGGTGAATAAGCAACAAGAAACAGTTTTCTCCATGAAATCTCACCAGCTAGTTCTGATACCCCCAGGCATCTTGCCTGAAGCCGTGAATGTTAAAGTATACCTGATGTGGTGCTTATAGAATCGGTGAACGTCAAAAGTAGCTCTGATGCAGCGATTATTGGGCATAAAGGAGTAGAGGGCGGTTGGGACAGAGAGGAGGGGTAAATAAAAAAGTAATACCCATAAGTCTGGACTTTATACAAAAGTCCATCATAATCCTGCCGCCTGTGACGTCCCCGTAGTGGGCAGCGCATGCGCGAGCCTCGTTCCCCGCCGCGCATGCGCAGGGGAATAAACGGCGCCCGTGCGGCAGTTCCCGCCGGGACGCGGACCAGGCAACAACACGTCCTGCGTCGTCCTTGCATGTGTGTCAGGTGTGCGTGTTTGCATGCACGAGTGAGTGCGGGTCCCTCACCCGACCCTCCGGGGTGAGGATACAACAACTGGCGATGAGGAGGAGCGCCACGATTACGCTCGCCCCGACATACAACGAACGTCGGATCAGCGGTGCTGCGTATCGTGGCATGACACGGACTCGGCACGAACGCCACGATTAAGCAACAGTAGCGGCCTGCACAGGTGCTCGTGCGCTGTTGCGCTTCTGCCACGCGGCAATTTTTGGAACCCTGGTCGTTCCCACCCACCTGGGGAGGACCCTCTACTTTGACACAGAAAGGAGTGGCCAAGACACGGCGTTGGGGCCCCAAATATCAGGTTTGCGGCCTCTGTGACACCTAGAGGTGCCTGTGCGACCTGCAACAATGGCAGACAGCGATGGGGAAGCGGAGATGGCACGTGGCACAACGGGGCCACAACAAGGGTCTCTGTTTCCGATGCAGGAGTTTGACGTGTCGGGACCCCCATCCAAACTGGGGCCAAGATGGTTGCTCTGGATTAAAAGACTTGAAATGTACTTTGCAGCGACCGGCATCACCGATGATGCCGCGAAAAGGGCAACTTTGCTGTATTCGGCAGGGCTGGACGTCATTCGCATTTTTGAGGCATGCAATCTGCAGGTAGTCACATATGCTACGGTCAAGACGGCTTTGGAAAACCACTTCATACCTCAGTCGAATATGGACTATGAGAGATTCCTGTTCTGTGGGGAGAAGCAAAAAGATGAATTACCTCTTGATCAGTTTTGTGCCAGGTTGAGAATGATGGCCACAGCATGCCGCTGGGACAATGATGAGTCTATGATACGGAACCAGGTAATACAGGGCTGTAGCTCGAGTAAGCTAAGGAGACAAGTATTGCGAGAACCGGGATGGACGCTGGCACAAAGACTGGACAGTGGCAGGACGTTTGAACTGGCGGAGTCGAGAGGCGCAAAGATGGATGCAGCCAGGCGCCCATTTATGGCGGACGAGGCGTATGCCATTAGCAGACGTGGGGACACAAAAGAAAAGTGGGGCCAGAACAGGCTAGAAACTCGCAATCCTCCAGGGTCGGAGTCCATATGTCAATACTGCGGCTATGACCTGCCACATTCGGAGGAATGCCCGGGTAAATCAAGATCGTGTGGCCGGTGCGATAAACCAGGGCACTATGCCCGTATGGGCCGTGCCCCAGCCCCCGTATCTGTACAGAGCGGCCCAGCAAGAAGTTGCGGCAGCAGATCTAGAAGACTACGAAGCATTGCCGCTCTCGAACAGGAAATACAAAGGCTGCAGCTAGCTGAGGAAGAGGAGGAGGAAGATGAAGAAGTGTTCTTCATATCTAACTTAGCGTCAAGAACCAGGAAGAAGAGGCAACCCAAATGCATGGTGGACATACAAGGGGTGCCGACACAGGTTTTAATTGACACTGGAGCCTCTGTATGTGTATTGGCCGAAGAACAATACCAAAAACTTCCGGGACCTCCCGCGCTAGACAGCTCTGCGGCGAAAATATTCACGTTTGGAGGCGACACCCCAATACCCATCAAGGGTGTGTTCGTCATGCCGGTCACCAAGGGTGACAAAGCAATCAAAGCACGTTTTTTTGTCACGGACGTGAGTCTTCATTCATTACTCAGCTGCGCAGCATCTGAGGCTCTTGGATTGGTGCATTTCGCACTGGAAGTGCATCAAATAGACGTGGAGTGCCTGCTGGACAAATATGCTGGCATTTTCGAAGGAGTAGGGAAACTGAAGGCGCCCCCGATAAGGCTGCACATCGACGACACCATCAGACCGACCGCTCTGAAACACAGATGAATTCCGTTCCATCTCAGGGAAAAAGTAGAAGAAGAGCTGTGGTCGCTTGTTAATATGTATATCATTGAGAGGGTGGAAGGGCCCACACCCTGGGTTTCACCGATAGTAGTCGCCCCCAAACCTAAGCAGCCGGGAGCAGTGAGGATCTGCATAGACATGCGCCTCCCCAATGCGGCGATTAAGAGGGAGAGACATATAACACCAACCCTCGACGACATTGTAGGTGAGCTTCAAGGGGCACGTGTGTTCTCCAAGCTGGACCTACGAGCGGGATACCACCAACTGGAGCTCCACCCTGACTCAAGATTCATTACAACTTTCACAACACACGAGGGCCTGTACCAATTCAAACGTTTGAGTTTCGGGATATCATCTGCGGCTGAAGTGTTCCAAAACACAATTAGAGGAGCATTGGCGGGGCTGACAGGTGTCCTAAACATGAGTGATGACATTTTGGTATTTGCAAACTCAGAAGCAGAGCACCTAAA